>NC_140090.1:31860475-33222087 GCF_964237585.1 Gallinula chloropus | reverse complement strand
CCTCTTCCTTTCCCTCTTCCTTTCCCTCTTCCTTTCCCTCTTCCTTTCCCTCTTCCTTTCCCTCTCCTTTTGTCCCATCTCCTCTTTTTTCAACTGCCTCCACACTTGTGTGGATATTGCAAATTAGAGCTCGTGATACGTACATATTTACCTTTCTCTCCCAGCTGCCCTGCTGGTGGTGCTCGTGATGCAGACCTTATGGTTGCATCACTGATGTCTTTAATCATAGTGATTACATCCTTGAAAAGCTCTGTGCATGGAATAAGTTGCCTTGAGCTTTTGGGTTTGTGTACCACAAGTCAGCTAGATGTGACGGTGCATTTCCCCTCGGAATAGCGTGTCAGCACCTTGCTGTCCTACAGCCTTCTGCCTAGGTCTGGTGTGGTAGTGTGTTCCTGAAAAGAGCCACAACACCTGGCCTTGCTGTTATACCTGCATGGTCTCTAGCCTCAGTGGGACATGGGGCTACCTTTCACACCTGAGAAAAGCCCAACCTTCAAGGAAAGATGCTTTTGTAGGGTCTGAGAGTGACAGGTGATTGCAAGTAGATCTACTGAAGCCAGGGGAGAAGTTGCTGCCCCAACCCAGGAGTTGTCACTCCTCCCTGAAGTGCAGCAGCCAACGTGCAACTATCCTTGTTTGTGTGCAGAGGGAAAAGGTCATCTGCTGAGGCATTTAAGTGAGTCCCATTTCTTGTGCATTGTAACAGATTTCTGGTCATTATAATTATCTGGGAAAATTATTTTAAGATCACAAAATCACAGAATCGCAGGGGTTGGAAGGGACCTCGAGAGATCATCAGGTCCAACCCTCTGCCAAAGCAGGGTCCCTAGAACAGGTCACACAGGTCGGCGTCCAGACGGGGCTGGAATATCTCCAGAGAAGGAGACTCCACACCCCCCTGGGCAACCTGTCCCAGGGCTCCCTCACCCTCAGCGGGAAGAAGTTCTTCTGCATATTGGCACAGAACTCCCTGTGCTCCAACTTGCAACCATTGACCCTTGTCCTGTCCCCACAGACCACTGAAAAGGGGCTGGCCATGTCCCCCTTCATCCCATACTTCAGATATTGATAAACATTAATAAAGCCCCCCCACCCCTTAGTCTTCTTTTCTCTAGGCTGAAAAGCCCCAGCTCACTCAGCCTTTCTTCACAGGGGAGATGCTCCAGGCCCTTAATCATCTCGGTAGCCTCTTCTGGACTCTCTCCAGGAGATCCCTGTCTTTTTTATCCCAGAGAGCCCAGAACTGGACACAACACTCCAGGTGGGGCCTGACCAGGGCAGAGTAGAGGGGGAGGATCACCTCTTTCAACCTGCTGGACACTCTGCTCTTGATGTCCCCCAGGATCCCATTGGCTCTCTTAGCCCCCAGGGCACTGTGCTGTCCGTTAACAGAGGCACTCAGTCTTTGTACACAGTGGCGTTAAAGGTCACATCCCGGAGTACCCACACCCTGTCTCTTCTTCAAATGAATGTACGTGATTGAGAGGCTGAACACCTCACAGCTTTGTAGAGAAACACTTGCTAAGCTTTCCATGAGTGGACATCTTCAACAACGTTACTGAAATTGGATTTTAAAAGAAAAAAGGAAACCCAGCCCTGGAGTGGAACAGGTAAGAGCGCTTCAAACAAGCTTATAGATGAAAGAAATGATCAAGCTCATAGACAACTTGCACAATTCAGACTGGATAGTAAGGGCATGTGTGGTACAGTTTTTTTTCTCCAAGTCATTAATGTAATAGACCTCCTTCATGTCAGCAGCTCTTGATGTGAAGAGACAGTAGGTAGTCTTTTTGGAGACGAACAATGTAGCTGTGGTAACAGGATAATGAGGGGGAACTGAAAGAAAAAGAAAAGTCTCTTTGCTGTATTCTCTTCCCTCTTTTTCTTGATCCCACAGTGAAGATCTTCAGGCTGGGAGAATATCTGACTTGCAGTTCTGAAGGTGATAAGGATTGTAATCTGATCCCCTGGGTGATACCAGGCCAGCATGTAGTTTGCAGGAAGGTGGGACACGATGGATCACAGTGAGGTTGGCTGCAAAGGAGGGTGCTGCAAACGATTCAACAGGGACTCTGGCATCTGCCACTCTTGGGAGGTGGGCAAATAAATTTCCCTCTGCTTGTGACAAACTCTGTCCTAGGATGGTGCAGACAATATGGTTGGGCCTGCTGGAGTTTCTAAACGTGAGGCAGGGTATTTTGGGATGAATAATGTTTAATTTGACTCTGTGATACGTGGAAGGCTTTGAGTTTATACTTTTGTAACAAGCTTATAACTGGGTAGCGTGTCTGTACTCTTCCAAAATAAGAGACCAGAGTGACTGACCCAGCACATCCCTAAAATGCAGCTAGGTTTAAGGTATGCTCTCCGTGCCCATGCTGTATAGCCCACAAGAACATGGGATTAGTCTTTAGAAACCAGTGTCTTCCAGAGACCCCTCAGATCTGCCCAGATTACCTGTGGAGGTTATCCTGTTTCTCAGTCACTTGCCCAGCATGTGAGGCTGAATATATTTTTAAGTTTTCCTTTGTTAATCCTGGTGCTTCTCCAGAGCACATCTTTAATTATTCCTGTACACCTTGTGGCCCAGCTACTGAGACCTGGGCTCCATTTTTATGGGGATGGTCTTCTACAATTGCTTCTTCTGGGGACCTGTGGCAACCCACTCGTCAAAATTCATCAACAAGACAGAGATTATGTGTCCTGGGAGATCCAGGCTGAGACACCACTCTTTAGCTATGCTTCTCAGCTGTGGTATACTACCTCGGTGCGTTTATTGAGATTAGATCGATTTTATTTTATTTGACATTTGCAGCTTTTGCTTTCCTCTTGAAATGTTGACTCTTTGAGCTGATGTAGTCATCTTTCATTCCTGCATCTAATTCTGCTTGTGTTCACATCTGCATCTTTAAATCAGCTGGCAAGAGTCTCTTTATAAAGTTGTAATCACTCTTCATATCTGCCTTATTTAGAGATAATGATCTGTTGATCAGTTGACTCTTTTCAGCTAAAGCCAGCATTTCTCAAGAATATTCCTAGTTGAATGTAAGCATCAAAGGATTTCTGATCGCTATGGGATTATTTAACTGTGGCAGAGTGTTATCTTGCTTGGACTGGTCTTAAACTTCAGTGGAAGCAAGGCAGCGTCACGGTGAGATCGGCCTGATAGTTACAAAGATGGTACTGCACATGTCAAGCTCATAAGCTGAATTTCCCTGAACATGATGGGTTTTCTTTATCTGTCACCCTGGCTCCAGGGAAAGGTTAGGAAGCAGGAGAGGAGGCTTATGGTTGTGCAGCTTAATTGGGTCTGTCCAAGTGCTTTACTGTGTGGAGCTTGTCTCTGTATAAGCACTTTTTAAGCCCAATAGATGACACTTTAGGTAGTTTCTGTGATGAACGTCCAAGTCCTTCCTTCAATTAATTTGTTTTAGATCCAAGTTCCTTTTACAATTCACACCCTGTATTCTGGGAATATCTGTAATTATCCAGCACAGGCACCTCTTTTACATAGCTGGAAGAGCTCAGTCTGACTGGCTGTTGTCAAACTTGTGTCTTGAGGTTATGCTAGAATGTGTTGTAGATACCAAAGAACAGAAAGTAAGGCATAGCTTTGAGATGACTTGTTCTAGTGTGGGTTTTCTTATCTCTATTGAGACATCATCAATACATGTTTTTCCTGGTCTTACGTCTTCCTCTACTGAGCTTCTATCTGATGGCTTTTACTGCTGCATTGTATTGAGAGGATGCTCTGCATAGTATTTCTGTCTCTTCTTCCCACCAAAGTGTGCTCTTATCAGCAATGCTCTTTAACATTGATACTCTCCAGCCCTTTTTCCAGGTCTCCAAATAACTCATAGAGTTCTCCAAACCTCACCAGCCTTCTGCATGGCTTCCTCAGCACAGTTATAACTCAGGAATAAAAAGAGGAGGACTGTCTTTTCATTATCCTGAGGTTATGCATGAAACAATTGAAAACTCTTGGTTTTAGCTGGGGAGTTTGATGAGGAACTTGGGTTTGGCTGACCTGACAGGACACCTGCTTCTCCTGTGCTAGGACAGTCTCATTTTGTGGGAGCAATCTGATTTTCTAGTTCCTAGGTGTTCCTTGCTAACGGGGTGCAAGAAGTGGGAGAACGCTGTGGTGTACCAGGCTTGGGACTGTGAGTTTGGTTCCTATGAAGATACTGCATGGCGGTTGGTTTGTTGCTTTGGGATTGCTTTTTTGGGGGGGAGAAAGGGGACATAATGACATTTAAAATGGTCCCAAAGTAAGTAGAAAATGTGGCTGTTCTTTGGAGGATACAAAAGAAATAGAGCACAGTGGCTACTGCCAGGGGTGTCAGCTACAAGGAGGTACAGTAGAAGGCAATGCCTGTGCCTGTTTCCAAATGCAGAGCAAATAATTAATGTCTGCATTATTCTTGGCATACCAGAAGCAGCATCACTATTGTGAGGATTTTTTAAGCTCTTGTGATGTTGTCTGGATGTTGAATTATTTGAGTCTCCTTCCCAATGAATATAAACTAGGAAGGAAATCACAGAATCACAGGGGTTGGAAGGGACCCCCAGAGCCCATCGGGTCCAACCCCTCTGCCAAAGCAGCTCCCTAGGACAGGTCACACAGGTTGGTGTCCAGACAGGGCTGGAATATCTCCAGAGAAGGAGACTCCACACCCCCCTGGGTAGCCTGTCCCAGGGCTCTCTCTCCCTCACTGGGAAGAAGTTCTTCTGCATATTGGTGCAGAACACCCTGTGCTCCAACTTGCAGCCATTGCCCCTTGTCCTGTCGCCACAGACCATTGAAAAGAGGCTGGCCATTTCCCCAAATGACTGATTTGCAGCCAATCCCTCCTTACTTCTCCTGCCCTTTGTGAAGATTACATGTCTCATGTCACTTACACTGGTCTTTATCCCCAGGCTTTTTAAAACAGCAGTCTTCCTTGAATCATGATGTTTGTGGCTGTCCAGCACCCTTTTTTCCCTCCTTTCTTTTCTTTTCTTTTTTTTTTTTTTTGAGGCCACATTTCCTCCCTTTGACTTTTTTTTAACCTCTCTCAACATTTTTTCCCTCCACTGCATTCAGTCTGAAATTTTCTTCTTTGAACACATAAGCCACTATTTCATTAGTTTGGCATTTGCTTTGTCTGTGCATTAAAAGATTAGTGTGATTGCTTGTGCTGAAGCAAAGGCTGACTTTCAGCTCAGCTGTCTTTCCATATTTCTCTGCCCAGACAAAGGTCTGTGTCAGCATAGCTCTGCTGGGGGGGAGCTGGGGTTACACACACAGCTTTAAAGACTTTTTTTTGGTAAATTCTGGAGAAAAAAAAATTGAGATAAGACTTGCTGTCCTGGGGAGGCTTTGGAAATGTCAGGATGAATCACTCAGACTGCTCCCCTGGGAAGAGTTTGCTTTGCATTTTGCAGAGAAGGAGCTTAATGATGCTCCCATCAGTTCCCGAGGAGCCAATGCTCTCCTGGGCACTGGCAGAGAACTGGCAGTGCTGGAGATAACGTCCCTCCAGCCGCCTGTGACCCGTACAGATACTCACCCCTCCCCTTCCCAAACAGGTTATTGAGCATTGACGCCTTTTATATATTCCAATCATGCAAATTCCTCCCAGAAGGTTTCAGTGATACCAACTAGGTCAAATTTATGCTCCATAAATGAGCAATTCCCATTTCTCTTGTTTATTACCCAGGCTTCTCACATTGCTGTAGAGGCAATTACAGAATTTTGTCTCATCCCTTGGTGACTTGAGTACCATTGTTCTTGACATCTTGGTTTCTTTGTGCTGAATGAACAGTCACTTCTTGTCTCTTCCTCCTTCTTCCCCTCACTGCCTTTTTCTTTCATTCCATGTTTCCCAGTATTTAAATTCTTCCTTCTTTCCCTCTCTCCTGGAGGAGCCCATAAACCCGGCCTGTCCTCCACATCTCTGCTCCTATGTGCCTTCACCCAGGAGCTGTTACCAGCAGCTCACTTGAACCTTCCTCCTGTCTTCTCCAGCTCAAATGGGTGCTGTTGCGTGCGATGAGTACCCTGTGCTGGTTGCAGGGTCTTAAACAGCTCCGATGAGAACTCCAGCCAGATGTTTGGATGCACTAATCATGGAATCATAGTTGGAAGGGACCTTTAAGGGCCACCTAGTCCCCTTTCCCTGCGATGAAATGATGACATCTTCAAGTAAATTCAGGGATAGATTCGACTTGACCAATATCAGAAGTGTTTCTCTGACTCTTTACAACTCTCTCTGGTTTGTTTTTTATATTTTACTGTTCGTAACTTAGTGGTGGAGAAAGATTAGATAGATAGAGAGACAGACAGACCCAAGTGAACTGCTGTTTTTAACAGCACCGTCTGGAGAAATCCTCTCTCTGAATGCATGCAGGTAGGCAGAGCAGCCTTCATCTTAATGCACTACTGAATTATGACCAGGAATTAGGGCAAGCATAGAAATAGGAGCTCTTGCTTCAGCCCAGTTTGGAGGCTGCCTTGCTTTAAATGCTGTGCAGGTCTGAATGCAGAGATGAGTAACCAGCTGACCAATGCTTGAAGGACATCTTTTGCCCCCCCCCACCGTGATTACGGTTCAGTGATGGGCAGGGAGATGCAGATAGCTGATGTCTTGCAGCTGGTTTCCATTTCAGGGTGACATCCTGAGATATGGATGGAACAGTTCATGGGAGGACAGATTTGTGAGAGGAGGAGGTGGAAGTGCTTGTGAATCCAAGGTGAAAGAGCCCAAAATAGCTCCTGTTAATGGGTTGATTTATCTGGACACTGGCTGGAAAACAAACACTGACAGTGACGTCTCCTCATGAAGGTCCTGGCTCCAGAGGCCTCAGAAGGGGAGAATATCCCAAGATTCAGATGGGACTTGGTTTTGCTGTTTTCCTTGTGGCAGGAATGCTTGCCAGGAGTGAAGGACCATTTGTGCTGTTACCTGACCTTTTCTTCAGCTTGCTTTTCTCTCTGGGCTCACGTTGCCTAGAGCCATCTGTGCTGGAAGATTTCTGGGTTTTAGTTATCTTTGGTAGAAAACTGACAGAGGTGAGACAAGGGGGGTGGTTACATAGGTCTTCTAGACCAAAAAATTTTCCAGGCATCCTGCTTTCTCCATAAGGATGCAGGTTATTTGTGTCTTGAGTTTTTCATTCCAGTTCTCAACTGGGGAGAACTGTTCTTCTACACCATAGAAAAGCCTGGTGCAGCTGTTCCTGCTCCTCACAAAAACTCAGGAGTCTGCAAGCACTGCTTTGTGTCCAGGTTTCTGCTCAGGGATTGGTCCTCTGGTCCTTCCTTTCAAAGTAGCCATATGTAGGAAACTGAAGCCCCTGAAGATCCCTCAGAGAATGTATTGGCTTCTGCGTTGTAGGTATCAGAAATATGTAATGATTCAAGACCATGGCTTGCTTTCAGAAGTTTTTTCCCTTCTGCAGATGAGTGGTTTGGGTTTCCAACCTGAAAAAAGAAATATTGCCCTTTGGCTCTCTGACTTTGACAGATGGTGCACGTTGCTCCTGAGCTAATACCCAGCTTGTCACCTGCCCTGGGCTCTCAACATCTGGGTGGAAATTTCAGACACGTATTTCCAGTGAATATATAGACACCTCCTGAACTGATTCCTTCTGAGCTACAAACACAAATTTTGGGATGTCCCTCTCCAGATGGTCCACTGTCTCCTCTGGGAGGAGTAAATAGCTGCAGTTCCTGCCCCAGAACCCTTCTTTTATGGTCTTGCATGCATCATGTAGCTGGAGTCAGCATCCTGCTGCACTTCTGCTTCCCTAGAGCTCTCCATGATCCTTTCCAGATCTCACTGCCAGTGCTGTCACAGCCTGGAAAGGATAGATCTAGGGAAGAACCAACCTGGTAAACACCACCCCTTCTTTAAAATCTGTTCATCCCGGCTTGTGCTTCAGCAGACGATTGCTTGGAGCCTTTTTGGTGCTGAGACCTGGGGACATAAATTCCAGGTAGGCACATTTACTTCCCTCAGACCATGATAACAGAAAAATGATTCATATTTATAGTTCGGGGAAGAGACGTGCTCAGCATCAATCCTGTGGCACTCTTGCCTTCCTCTGTGCAGTCTTTGGCCAAACAAGGCTTTCCCCATGTGTTGTTGGGGAACTCGTGGCAGCTTGTGCTGCCTGGAAGTCCTGGGAGAGTGATGGGTCTGCAGCAGGTAATGAGGACAAGTACGGTACATCTCCTCTCTCTGGTTGAGAGTAAGTCACCTTTTTTTCAAGCCTGGCAAATATTGGCCAAGCCATGTTTTAGATGTGAGGTAGCTGCTTTGCTCTTTAGTGCTGTTGTGCACGTGCATTTGATGTACATGCAGCTCATCATGCAGCGTGGAAGAAGCAGAGCAGACCCCATGGGGCTCCAGATGTGTTCTGGGAATGTGGGGAGATGGGAAGAGCAGGGGTTTTTGGGGCCAGGCAGCTGTTAAATACCACTTTGTTCAGTGCTTAGCTACAGGGCAGCATGGAGAAGCTGCTGCTCCAGGAACAGCACCAGTCTGCAGGATTTAAAAGGCGGTGGCTCCCATTCCGCCCATGTCTATCCTGACTACAGAAAACCAATACCAAGAGCAGCTAAAAGAGTCTGAACAAACAAGCACAGTGTAAACGTGCAGCATGTCTTAGCCACTCTTGAATAAATCCTTCCCCAACTCCTTACTGACTCCACGTGTGCCCCCGTGTCCATATGGAGAGGGGACCAGGAGCACCCCATCCGCGGGAAGCTGTTCGCTGTAATCAGCCATGAAGAAGCATCTATCAGAGCCCCAGGTTCATTAGCTCTCAGCTCACAAAGCTTCGACATGCCCTTCCCATGCCCTTGTTGAAGGCCAGTTCCCAACAGAGGTGGAGGACTCAGACACTAAAACTTGATCTTGTGATGCCAACCTAAAGGAGAGACTAAAAATAACTCAGTGGATTTGTAGAAAAATTGTCTGTTGGATGGTTAAGCATCCTTTGGGGGGTTTCTCCTTTCTTTTTCTTTTTTTTTTTCCCTTTTTATTTGTTGAGAAATTATTTCTGCTGAAACCCTGAAAGATGTTGTCGCAGTGTCCCTCAGGGGCAGGAAATCAAGCATCCCACTGAACAAGCATTTCCAGGGCTAGCACTTCAGCATGCCTAGGCAAGTACAGCCCTGCTAGCTAAGGAGGCACAGGAGGTGGGATGCTGGTGATTCCTTAGGCTCTGGCTTTGCATGGCTAGGGAAGCCAGACCTCGGATCTGAACTCTTGAGTCTTTTTCCCAGGTTACAGGGGGATTGTACCATGTTTTAACAGCTCAAACAGCCCATAAATAATGAGGTCAAAGCGATGTTTTCCCTCATGTCCTCTTTCCTTTTGATGACAAAGATGTAGCATTTAGCAGCTGAGGCCATGTCTGTTTGTTGAGGGCCTTTGTTGGATCAGGGAGTGCAAGCAGAGCTCTTCTCACAGGGTCTCTTCCCAGGTTTCTTGTACTGTTAGACAGCTGAATGTTATTTTCCCACGTGGATTTGACTCAGCAGAGAGGACAGGCACCCATGAAATGGGGCTTAGATTTTACTGGTGTAATTCGATCACAGGACATTTTTCTTTTTTTATATGTTTCTATGGGTGTGTTTCTAGAGCTGTTTGTTTGTTTGTTTGTTTCTAGAGCTTGGGGGGGGGATGTTTCTAGAGCTATTTTTTAATATTTATAGAGGGTTGGGTTTTTTTGTTTCTGGGGCTTTCTAGAAGCTGATAAAGTCTGCAGGCTTTCCTGCTCCACAGTTGCCATTCTGCCATTTTATTTTTATTGTAGGTAGTAGTTCAGCAGTATTTTCCATTTGAATGGCTGCAATTTTAAGCTCATTTATTCTTTTATGGAAGTTGGGAGGAATCTTGCAGAAATCACTGCAAGGGAGAGCAGCAACATTCAGTTACTTAAGTTACATCCATTCATACTTGCATTTGCCTCCAGTCAATAACAAGAGGTGATAAGTGCTGGAGTAAAAAAAGCTTGTTGGTCATGGATGTGTAGTAAATGTTGACAGAATTAGAATAATAGTTGGGAAAGCATAATAAAAAGGGTCTGTGATTGTTGTGGTTCTTCCTGAGATCACAGAGTCATAGAATCATAGAATGGTCTGGGTTGGAAGGGACCCCAAGGATCATAGAGTTCCAATCTCCCTGCCACAGGCAGGGCCACCAACCTCCAGGCCTGGATCTATACAAGGTTGCCCAGAGCCCCATCCAACCTGGCCTTGAACACTTCCAGGGACGGGGCATCCACCACCTCTCTGGGTAGACTGTTCCAGCCCCTCACCACTCTCTCTGTAAAGAACTTCCCCCTAATATCTAATTTAAAACTTCCTTCTTTTAGTTTTAATTAATTCCTCCTTGTTCTGCCATTGTCTACCCTTTTAAAAAGCTGATTCCCTGCCTGTTTGTATGTTCCCTTCAGGGACTGGAAGGCTGCAATGAGGTCCCCCCATAGCCTTCTCTTCTCCAGGCTGAACAAGCTCAGCTCCCTCAGCCTCTCTTCGTAGGAGAGCTGCTCCAGCCCTCTAATCATCTTCGTGGCCTCCTCTGAACCCTCCCAAACAGTCCCACATCTTTCTTGTATTGGAGGCCCCAGCTCTGGACACAGGACTCCAGCTGGGGCCTCCTGAGGGCAGAGCAGAGAGGGACAATCCCCTCACTGTCCCTGCTGGCCACTCCTCTTCTGATGGAGCCCAGGATACCATTGGCCTTCAGAGCTGCAAGAGCACACTGCTGGCTCATGTTAAGTTTCTCATCTACCAGAAGCCCCAAGTCCTTCTCAGCAGGGCTACTCTCCAGGAGCTCTTCTCCCAGTCTGTATCTGTGTCTGGGATTCTTCCGGCTCAAGTGCAACACCTGACACTCGGCAGTGTTGAACCTCATTAGATTCACCCAGGCCCATCTTTCCAGCCTGTCAAGATCCCTCTGGACGGCTTCTTTTCCTTCTGTTGTGTCACCCACACCACTCAGCTTGGTGTCATCCCCAAACCTGCTGAGGGCTCACTCAATTCCATCATCGATGTCATTGATAAAGATGCTAAAGAGCACCGGTCCCCAGACAGACCCCTGGGGGACCCCGCTTGCACCGGCCTCCACCTGGACACAGACCCATTGACCACCACCCTTTGTCTACATTCTGTCAACCAGTTTCTTATCCACTGGATGGTCCACCCATCAAATCTACATCTCTCCAATTTGGAGAGAAGGATATGGTGGGGGACTGTGTCAAAGGCCTTGCACAAGTCCAGGTAGATGACATCGGTTGCCTTCCCTTTATCTACCGATGCTGTCACTCCATCATAGAAGGTCACCAGATTGGTAAGGCACAACCTTCCCTTGGTGAAGCTGTGCTGGCTGTCCCAGATCATGCCTGTCTCTTGGTAACCCCAAGATGTAGGATGCAAGCTGTGAGATAGGAATTATTGCTGCGGCTGAGGGAGATGCACAACAGAGTTTAGCTCCAGCCTTCATGGCTGCATACCATCCAGAAGAGGAAACAAGGTCAAAAACCAGGAGACCATCATCTGTTTGGGAGAAGCAAGTCACCCTAGAGCAGCATGCCTTGGGCCAGGGTTGTATGTCTGCTCCCAAGTCAGTGGGTGCTGCTTCAGGCTTTAGCAGGTGCCTGTTCTTTTTGTCAGAAAACAAATACGTGAGGTGAGGATGCTGGAGGAGGTGTCCTCTGCCTTGCACAGATGGAGGTGAGGATGCTTACAGCTGAGGAAGTCAAAGCTGTGCTTAGCTGCCTTGGCCTTAGCTGTGCTGGGCACTGTGTGCAGATCAGAAGGGAACAGGCACAGCAGACTGTGCCTCCAGAAGTAAAATTAGGCATGAAGAGGAATGGAGTCTCAGGACACATAAGGCAGACCAAGGCCCATGGGAAGAAGCCTCTGATGTGTAACCTCATGGTGCGAGGACCAGGCTGCTCAGAAGGCAGGGACAAGCCCCTGATGAGCCTCTGATAGGACCTCTGCAAAGTCCCAATAGCAACTGGGGGAGGAGATGGTCATCGATGCTCTCCGAGCTATGGCCTCACGGTACTCTCCTGAAGCTTGGCCAAGTGAGCAGCCCACTGCAAAGCTGGTGCCATTGGCCTCATCCATAAGCAGTCCCCAGGGGGTAACTGGCAGGCTGTGGGTGCCTCTCTTCTCCTTTTCTGACACCCAACTTGCAGGGGTGAATAACAGGAAGAGGCTGGGGGTGCAGGGAATGCTGAGCACAAGGGGTGGCAATCAAGGAGGCGCGTTCTGAAAGTAATTTGAAAATAAAAAAAAACCCAAAGTTGCGCAAATTGCAGCCCTGAAATATCCTAATTAGGAGTTCTGAAATCTCTTGGTAGCATCGCAATTAAAATGTTCAAGATAACTGGGGAAGGAAGCACATCTCCCCTTCCTCCTTCAGCATGTCTGACTTCTCCTACTTTCCTTGTAATGCTTGAAATGTGTTTCATTCCTGAAATGCTGGATACTTGTTCCCAAGGGAAGTGATTGTGCCCCTGTACTCGGCATTGGTGAGGGCACACCTCAAGTTCTGGGCTTCTCAGCATAAGAAGGACATTGAGGTCCTTGAACGAGTCCAGAGAAGGGCAACCAGGCTGGGGAAGGGGCTGGAGGGCAAATCCTCTGAGGAGCAGCTGAGGGAGCTGGGGGTGCTCAACCTGGAGAAGAGGAGGCTGAGGGGAGACCTTCTCACCACCTACAACTACCTGAAGGGAGGTTGTAGAGAGGTGGGCGATGGTCTCTTCAGCCAGGTGACAGGAGATGGGACAAGTGGAAATGGGCTCAAGCTGTGCCAGGGCAGGTTTAGATTAGACATTAGAAAAACATTTTTTACTGAAAGAGCTGTGAGGGCCTGGCACAGGCTGCCCAGGGAGCGGGTTGAGTCGCTTTCCCTGGATGTGTTTAAAAAACAGGGCAGGTGAGGTTCTTAGGGATATGGTTTAGCTTAGGATGGGAATGGTTGGACTTGATGATCTTTAAAGGTCTTTTCCAACCTTGTGATTCTGTGAAGGGGAATATGCTTGTATTTATTTTGGTGCTCTCCCAAGGCTGCCCTGGTTCATTGCAGAGAATAGATTCCCCAGCATTTCTCTCTGGTTGAAGCCTGCATGTAGTCATGCAGAGGGCTCTTAATCCACCCTGTGTGCTTAAATCCTGAGCATCACTCCCAAAGAAAATAAAAATCAGTGGAGCTGCACTGGGTGGAAAGCAGCAGCAGCGCTGGCTGGAGGAGGGAAGTGCCAGGCTGTGATTTATCTCCAGTCGATGTGCAGAACCAGCGTTATCAATGGTAATTCTGCTCTGCTGCCAGGCTGCTTCTGGATGAGCTGGGGGGGGGGGGGGGGGGGGGAGGTTTGCATCACAGGGGTATCCTTTGCTCCTTCAACCATCTGGCAGGCACGGCAGGCAGCAGAGCCTCCTTGCAGAAGCCTGGTATGAGCCTGTTCTCCCAGAGCTGTGTGGGCGGTACATGGAGAGGGGCTCAAGGGAGGATGGAGGGAACAGACTCGCGCCTTCCGAAGCAGCAAGCTCTGTTCCGCCGCTCTTCCTTTTCCCAATTAACGATGGGTTGATTAATGAAAGGGCTGTCGTACAGAGCCTGGGGAACAAGCTGATCCAAAGTCAAAGAGAACTTGGGATTTCAATGGAGAATTTCTTTTTCAATGTGCTAGGATTCCCCTGTGGCCCTGCTCCCGTCTGCCTCTGTCGCTGCTGTCGGATGCTCTGCGCCGTGAGGTTGTCCCAACTCATGGGCTGCTGTGGTGACCTGAGCACCCAGCTCTGGGACTGTCATGTCTGGATGTCCGGTCTGGTTCTGTGTGGATCTACAGCTCTTCTGGGAAGCACATCAGCTGCTTTTGGAGGAGACTCGCCAGTGAAATACTGGAGTTGTGCTGCACCAGGGCTGCTGCTCACAGCATGAGTTATCCCTGGCCTTGGGTGACAGCCACCTGGTTATGGAAAAGCTAGTTCATGGAGAAGATGCCAGCAGATGGTGCTCAAGAACACGTGCTTGCGGAGAAGCAGAAAAACCACTTGTCCTATCCCTCCAGGAGCGCCTTCCTGGCAAGTTTTCCCTTCCCAAGACTGCGTTTCCGTGGGGCTGTGCAGGGAGTGGTAGGCTCTGTGGCAATTCTGTCCTTGCTAAGTTGCCTGCAGACATGGCCTGTGGTAGGATTGGGGTTGTGCTCCTTCTGGAATGATCCTCCGAGCATTCTTATGGGTGCAGGAGCTCCCTTTCAGAGCCACGAGCATCATGCTGTGTGGTTCCTGGCCACTTCTACCTGTGTCCTAAGGACTTTTGCCTGGTGGGAAAATCACTTGAAGCTTACTTGGTTTGGGTTTTGGTTGGATTTCGGTTGCGGGGAGGGGGTGGGGTGGTGTTTTGGCTTGGGTTTTTTTTAGAGGAGTGAACAATAAGCTGTGCTTACAGAAATGCAAGTCAAACTGACACTGCAAACAAAAACTGAGTTTGTGGGATTGCTTCCTGTCAGCAACCAGAATCTGCCCCAGCGCTGGGCTGTTTCCTGTTCTTACAAGCATTTGAAGTCAGATCTTTGTCCTGCTGCAGACTTCTGCTCCCACACTCACACAAAAGATCGAAACTTGTAAGAGAGAAGTGAAGCAACTATGAAAACAGCAGAGCTTTTCTTCAAAGAGAGAAGTGTGTGGGGTAGCTCTGGTGTAGCCATGTCAATGCATTTGCTGTTTGAGGACATCAGGTTATTTGTCTGATCAATAATTCCTATGCAGCAATTTTTGGCTGATGATTGCTGATTTCATAACATCACCCTTGCAGGGAATGATTTCACAGCAGATACTCATCTGGATTTTCTTCTGGAGAATATTAAGGCTTTTTTTTTTCCTGTCCTTAGAAGCTCTTTGCCTGTGGCAGACACTGAGGAGAGAAGGGTGGGATCTGTTGGTGGGTCACCTGGTGCTGAGTCAGGACCCCAATCAAGGAGCAGTGGTAACAAGACCTTACTAGAGCAGCATAAAGGCTGGAATTGGTAGCTGGGCAGAGCTAGTCTGCAGCATGCTCTGAACACAACTGAAGCAGTTCCAGCTGCTCCCTAGCAGGGCTTCCAAATGATGCTGATGTCAGACAATCCATGTAACCACATTAATTTGCGGGATAAATTGTCGTGGTTTCACCCGGCTGAGGGCCAAGATCCACGCAGCTGCCTGCTCCTTAAAGGAAAAGAGCAGGTTAAAGGGAAGAGGGAAGGGGGGTGAGAAGTAAGGGAAGGGAAAAGGAAGAGAAAGGGGCAAATAACCCCAAGATCAAGAAATTAAGAGGCCCGTGGGTTGGGATAAGGATAGTTTACTAAGATAACAGAAAGATACAATGTAACAATACTAACAGGACTTCAAAGCAAAATCTATGAAGCTGTTGATACACAATGCAGTTTCTCACCGAACCACACAACTCAGGCCGTGCCACCCAGAGCCGTCCCAGAACCCGACCGTCCCCCACGAACCGCGCGTCCCGGCGCCGCCCTAGGCCTTCCTCCCGTCAGCCCCCGATATCCTGGGCAGGACGTAACTGGCATGGAATACTCTCTTTGGTCAGTTCGGTCACCTGTCCTGGCTTCGCCCCTCCTTTCTCATGAAGAGCTGAGAAAGTCCTTGACTGTCTGACAGCAACTAGAAACATCAGGTTGTTATCAGCACTACTCCCATTTTACTCTCAAACACAGCATTCATCTGCTGTTACAAATGAAATTAACTCCATCCTGACCAGAACCAGGACATTATCCACCCCTTATTCCATACCATTTACGTCATGACCAAATCCAACCATTTCTTGTTTCAGACACCCATGTATGTATGTACACATGTATACACACACATGTGCATACAGGTATTATTCCCTTAGTCTATGGACCATTCTTCTGAGTTTGTTGAGTGAATGAACATTTAGTCCATGATGATCTTCAGGCTTCATTCGTCGTAACAGTCTCTCATGGTGTCAGTATGCGTCATTGGATCGTTGCATCTCGGGCTCTCGACCGATACATCTGACATGGTCCATGTTCTTATTCTGTGAATCAAAGACGTTCATTTTCAAAGGTGAAGGAGGAAAAAGTTCTTGGAACACCAGGTCTTGGTCCCGTCATCGTGGCACTCTTCCTTCATTGACTTGTATGACTCCGGCTGTAACTCCATTGGTACAACATACAACAACATACAGCAATAATAGCAATTATTATAATACAATTTCTATCTTATTAATTATATTGGCTATTCTCACCTAAAATCAAATCCCTCTGGGGTACACATCGAACTTCTCCATTCTTCTGCATTACCCACCAAGTACAACCAGGTCCTTGAGCAAAAGCAATCCCAGACATGGGTTTACCTTTGCCCGAAGCAGGGATGACCCAAACCGTCTTCCCTAATATACTCTTCATATGCACCACTGGGACTCTGTCTCCTTCTACAGTACGTGGAGATTTTGACTGGGCAGGACCAGCTCGATTGGTGGATCCTCTAGAGTTAACTAACCACGTGGCTTTGGCTAAATGTGTATCCCAGTATTTCCACCACCCATCGCTTTCAGGGTAGTCTTTAAGAGACCATTATATCGTTCAATTTTCCCAGAGGCTGGTGCATGATAAGGAATGTGGTACACCCACTCAATGCCATGCTCTTTTGCCCAAGTGTCTATGAGGGCATTTCTGAAATGAGTCCCATTGTCTGACTCAATTCTTTCCGGGGTGCCGTGTCGCCATAGGACTTGCCTTTCAAGACCCAGGATTGTATTCCGGGCAGTGGCATGTGGTACGGGATATGTTTCTAGCCAGCCGGTGGTTGCCTCCACCATCGTAAGCACATAACGCTTGCCATGGCGGGTGCGTGGGAGGGTGATGTAATCAATCTGCCAAGCCTCCCCATATCTGTATTTCATCCACCGTCCTCCATACCAAAGTGGCTTCAAGCGCTTAGCTTGCTTGATTGCGGCGCACGTCTCACACTCATGGATAACTTGTGCAATAGCATCCATGGTTAAGTCCACCCCTCGATCTCGAGCCCATCTATATGTTGCATCTCTCCCTTGATGACCTGAGGAATCATGAGCCCATCGAGCTAGGAATAATTCACCTTTATGTTGCCAGTCTAGATCTACTTGAGCCACTTCAATCCTAGCAGCCTTATTTACCTGATGGTTGTTTTGATGTTCCTCCATGGCCCGACTCTTAGGCACATGGGCATCAACATGACGTACCTTTACAACCAGCTTCTCTAACCGGGCAGCAATATCTTGCCATAAATCAGCAGCCCATATGGGTTTGCCTCTCCGCTGCCAGTTGTTCTTTTTCCACTGCTGCAACCAACCCCACAGGGCATTGGCTACCATCCATGAGTCAGTATAAAGGTAGAGCATCGGCCACTTTTCTCTCTCAGCAATGTCCAGGGCTAACTGTATAGCTTTCACCTCAGCGAACTGGCTTGATTCACCTTTTCCTTCAGCAGCTTCTGCTACTCGTCTTGTAGGACTCCATACAGCAGCTTTCCATCTTCGTTGCTTTCCCACAAGGCGACAGGAGCCATCAGTGAAAAGGGCATATTGCTTCTCATCCTCTGGCAGTTTGTTGTAAGGTGGGGCTTCTTCAGCCCGTGTCACCTCCTTATCCTCTGGTGACATCCCAAAATCTTTGCCTTCAGGCCAGTCTGTGATCACTTCCACGATTCCTGGGCGATTAGGGTTTCCTATTCGAGCCCGTTGAGTAATCAGTGCAACCCACTTGCTCCACGTAGCATCAGTGGCATGGTGTGTAGAAGGGACTTTCCCTTTGAACATCCAGCCCAGCACCGGCAATCGGGGTGCCAGGAGGAGCTGGGCTTCAGTTCCAATCACTTCTGAAGCGGCTCGAACCCCTTCATAGGCGGCCAGTATTTCCTTTTCTGTTGGAGTATAATTGGCCTCAGATCCTTTGTAGGCCCGACTCCAAAACCCCAGCGGTCGACCTCGAGTCTCCCCTTGTGCTTTCTGCCAGAGACTCCAGGTGGGTCCATTCTCTCCGGCCGCAGTGTAAAGCACATTTTTAACATCTGTCCCTGTCCGGACAGGCCCAAGGGCCACTGCATGGACTATCTCACGTTTGATCTGCTCAAAGGCTTGTTGCTGCTCAGGGCCCCATTGGAAATCATTCTTCTTCCGAGTTACGTGGTAAAGTGGGCTCACAATGAGACTGTAGTTTGGGACATGCATTCGCCAAAAACCTATAACACCTAAGAAAGCTTGTGTTTCCTTTTTGTTGCTTGGTGGAGACATAGCTGCAATTTTATTGATAATGTCCATTGGGATCTGACGACGCCCATCCTGCCATTTTATTCCTAAAAACTGGATTTCTTGCGTAGGTCCCTTGACTTTACTTTGCTTTATAGCAAAACCAGCTTCTAAAAGGATTTGAATTATCCTTTTTCCTTTCTCAAATACTTCCTCTGCTGTATTGCCCCATACAATGATGTCATCAATGTACTGCAGGTGCTCTGGGGCTTCACCCTTTTCCAGTGTAGTCTGAATTAGTCCATGGCAGATGGTGGGGCTGTGTTTCCACCCCTGGGGCAGACGATTCCACGTGTATTGGATGCCCCTCCAGGTGAAAGCAAACTGTGGCCTGCACTCTGGTGCCAGCGGTATTGAGAAGAAAGCATTTGCAATGTCAATTGTGGCATACCACTTGGCTGCCTTTGACTCCAGTTCATACTGCAGTTCCAGCATGTCTGGTACAGCAGCACTCATACCTGGAGTGACTTCATTTAGGCCACGATAATCCACTGTCAGCCTCCACTCTCCATCAGACTTCCGCACTGGCCATATGGGACTGTTAAAGGGTGAGCGAGTTCGGCTGATCACCCCTTGACTCTCCAGTTGACGAATCAGCTTATGGATGGGGATCAGGGAGTCTCGGTTAGTACGGTATTGTCTCCTGTGCACTGTTGTCGTAGCAATTGGCACTTGCTGTTCTTCGACCTTCAACAACCCCACAACAGAAGGATTGTCCGAGAGTCCAGGCAATGCACGCAATTGTCCAATTTCTTCTGTCTCCAAAGCAGCTATTCCAAAAGCCCATCGGTACCCTTTTGGGTCTTTAAAATACCCTCTACGGAGATAATCCATACCTAAAATGCACGGAGCTTCTGGGCCAGTCACAATTGGGTGTTTCTCCCAGTCCTTCCCAGTTAAGCTCATTTCAGCCTCTAACACAGTCAATTGTTGGGATCCCCCTGTCACTCCAAAAAGGCCTTCCTCCCGTCAGCCCCCGATATCCTGGGCAGGACGTAACTGGCATGGAATACTCTCTTTGGTCAGTTCGGTCACCTGTCCTGGCTTCGCCCCTCCTTTCTCATGAAGAGCTGAGAAAGTCCTTGACTGTCTGACAGCAACTAGAAACATCAGGTTGTTATCAGCACTACTCCCATTTTACTCTCAAACACAGCATTCATCTGCTGTTACAAATGAAATTAACTCCATCCTGACCAGAACCAGGACATTATCCACCCCTTATTCCATACCATTTACGTCATGACCAAATCCAACCATTTCTTGTTTCAGACACCCATGTATGTATGTACACATGTATACACACACATGTGCATACAGGTATTATTCCCTTAGTCTATGGACCATTCTTCTGAGTTTGTTGAGTGAATGAACATTTAGTCCATGATGATCTTCAGGCTTCATTCGTCGTAACAGTCTCTCATGGTGTCAGTATGCGTCATTGGATCGTTGCATCTCGGGCTCTCGACCGATACATCTGACATGGTCCATGTTCTTATTCTGTGAATCAAAGACGTTCATTTTCAAAGGTGAAGGAGGAAAAAGTTCTTGGAACACCAGGTCTTGGTCCCGTCATCGTGGCACTCTTCCTTCATTGACTTGTATGACTCCGGCTGTAACTCCATTGGTACAACATACAACAACATACAGCAATAATAGCAATTATTATAATACAATTTCTATCTTATTAATTATATTGGCTATTCTCACCTAAAATCAAATCCCTCTGGGGTACACATCGAACTTCTCCATTCTTCTGCATTACCCACCAAGTACAACCAGGTCCTTGAGCAAAAGCAATCCCAGACATGGGTTTACCTTTGCCCGAAGCAGGGATGACCCAAACCGTCTTCCCTAATATACTCTTCATATGCACCACTGGGACTCTGTCTCCTTCTACAGTACGTGGAGATTTTGACTGGGCAGGACCAGCTCGATTGGTGGATCCTCTAGAGTTAACTAACCACGTGGCTTTGGCTAAATGTGTATCCCAGTATTTCCACCACCCATCGCTTTCAGGGTAGTCTTTAAGAGACCATTATATCGTTCAATTTTCCCAGAGGCTGGTGCATGATAAGGAATGTGGTACACCCACTCAATGCCATGCTCTTTTGCCCAAGTGTCTATGAGGGCATTTCTGAAATGAGTCCCATTGTCTGACTCAATTCTTTCCGGGGTGCCGTGTCGCCATAGGACTTGCCTTTCAAGACCCAGGATTGTATTCCGGGCAGTGGCATGTGGTACGGGATATGTTTCTAGCCAGCCGGTGGTTGCCTCCACCATCGTAAGCACATAACGCTTGCCATGGCGGGTGCGTGGGAGGGTGATGTAATCAATCTGCCAAGCCTCCCCATATCTGTATTTCATCCACCGTCCTCCATACCAAAGTGGCTTCAAGCGCTTAGCTTGCTTGATTGCGGCGCACGTCTCACACTCATGGATAACTTGTGCAATAGCATCCATGGTTAAGTCCACCCCTCGATCTCGAGCCCATCTATATGTTGCATCTCTCCCTTGATGACCTGAGGAATCATGAGCCCATCGAGCTAGGAATAATTCACCTTTATGTTGCCAGTCTAGATCTACTTGAGCCACTTCAATCCTAGCAGCCTTATTTACCTGATGGTTGTTTTGATGTTCCTCCATGGCCCGACTCTTAGGCACATGGGCATCAACATGACGTACCTTTACAACCAGCTTCTCTAACCGGGCAGCAATATCTTGCCATAAATCAGCAGCCCATATGGGTTTGCCTCTCCGCTGCCAGTTGTTCTTTTTCCACTGCTGCAACCAACCCCACAGGGCATTGGCTACCATCCATGAGTCAGTATAAAGGTAGAGCATCGGCCACTTTTCTCTCTCAGCAATGTCCAGGGCTAACTGTATAGCTTTCACCTCAGCGAACTGGCTTGATTCACCTTTTCCTTCAGCAGCTTCTGCTACTCGTCTTGTAGGACTCCATACAGCAGCTTTCCATCTTCGTTGCTTTCCCACAAGGCGACAGGAGCCATCAGTGAAAAGGGCATATTGCTTCTCATCCTCTGGCAGTTTGTTGTAAGGTGGGGCTTCTTCAGCCCGTGTCACCTCCTTATCCTCTGGTGACATCCCAAAATCTTTGCCTTCAGGCCAGTCTGTGATCACTTCCACGATTCCTGGGCGATTAGGGTTTCCTATTCGAGCCCGTTGAGTAATCAGTGCAACCCACTTGCTCCACGTAGCATCAGTGGCATGGTGTGTAGAAGGGACTTTCCCTTTGAACATCCAGCCCAGCACCGGCAATCGGGGTGCCAGGAGGAGCTGGGCTTCAGTTCCAATCACTTCTGAAGCGGCTCGAACCCCTTCATAGGCGGCCAGTATTTCCTTTTCTGTTGGAGTATAATTGGCCTCAGATCCTTTGTAGGCCCGACTCCAAAACCCCAGCGGTCGACCTCGAGTCTCCCCTTGTGCTTTCTGCCAGAGACTCCAGGTGGGTCCATTCTCTCCGGCCGCAGTGTAAAGCACATTTTTAACATCTGTCCCTGTCCGGACAGGCCCAAGGGCCACTGCATGGACTATCTCACGTTTGATCTGCTCAAAGGCTTGTTGCTGCTCAGGGCCCCATTGGAAATCATTCTTCTTCCGAGTTACGTGGTAAAGTGGGCTCACAATGAGACTGTAGTTTGGGACATGCATTCGCCAAAAACCTATAACACCTAAGAAAGCTTGTGTTTCCTTTTTGTTGCTTGGTGGAGACATAGCTGCAATTTTATTGATAATGTCCATTGGGATCTGACGACGCCCATCCTGCCATTTTATTCCTAAAAACTGGATTTCTTGCGTAGGTCCCTTGACTTTACTTTGCTTTATAGCAAAACCAGCTTCTAAAAGGATTTGAATTATCCTTTTTCCTTTCTCAAATACTTCCTCTGCTGTATTGCCCCATACAATGATGTCATCAATGTACTGCAGGTGCTCTGGGGCTTCACCCTTTTCCAGTGTAGTCTGAATTAGTCCATGGCAGATGGTGGGGCTGTGTTTCCACCCCTGGGGCAGACGATTCCACGTGTATTGGATGCCCCTCCAGGTGAAAGCAAACTGTGGCCTGCACTCTGGTGCCAGCGGTATTGAGAAGAAAGCATTTGCAATGTCAATTGTGGCATACCACTTGGCTGCCTTTGACTCCAGTTCATACTGCAGTTCCAGCATGTCTGGTACAGCAGCACTCATACCTGGAGTGACTTCATTTAGGCCACGATAATCCACTGTCAGCCTCCACTCTCCATCAGACTTCCGCACTGGCCATATGGGACTGTTAAAGGGTGAGCGAGTTCGGCTGATCACCCCTTGACTCTCCAGTTGACGAATCAGCTTATGGATGGGGATCAGGGAGTCTCGGTTAGTACGGTATTGTCTCCTGTGCACTGTTGTCGTAGCAATTGGCACTTGCTGTTCTTCGACCTTCAACAACCCCACAACAGAAGGATTGTCCGAGAGTCCAGGCAATGCACGCAATTGTCCAATTTCTTCTGTCTCCAAAGCAGCTATTCCAAAAGCCCATCGGTACCCTTTTGGGTCTTTAAAATACCCTCTACGGAGATAATCCATACCTAAAATGCACGGAGCTTCTGGGCCAGTCACAATTGGGTGTTTCTCCCAGTCCTTCCCAGTTAAGCTCATTTCAGCCTCTAACACAGTCAATTGTTGGGATCCCCCTGTCACTCCAAAAAGGCCTTCCTCCCGTCAGCCCCCGATATCCTGGGCAGGACGTAACTGGCATGGAATACTCTCTTTGGTCAGTTCGGTCACCTGTCCTGGCTTCGCCCCTCCTTTCTCATGAAGAGCTGAGAAAGTCCTTGACTGTCTGACAGCAACTAGAAACATCAGGTTGTTATCAGCACTACTCCCATTTTACTC
The DNA here is from genome assembly GCF_964237585.1 of Gallinula chloropus. Taxonomy (NCBI): domain Eukaryota; kingdom Metazoa; phylum Chordata; class Aves; order Gruiformes; family Rallidae; genus Gallinula; species Gallinula chloropus. The sequence continues at coordinate 33,198,874 of NC_140090.1, read as the reverse complement.
TCAAACACAGCATTCATCTGCTGTTACAAATGAAATTAACTCCATCCTGACCAGAACCAGGACATTATCCACCCCTTATTCCATACCATTTACGTCATGACCAAATCCAACCATTTCTTGTTTCAGACACCCATGTATGTATGTACACATGTATACACACACATGTGCATACAGGTATTATTCCCTTAGTCTATGGACCATTCTTCTGAGTTTGTTGAGTGAATGAACATTTAGTCCATGATGATCTTCAGGCTTCATTCGTCGTAACAGTCTCTCATGGTGTCAGTATGCGTCATTGGATCGTTGCATCTCGGGCTCTCGACCGATACATCTGACATGGTCCATGTTCTTATTCTGTGAATCAAAGACGTTCATTTTCAAAGGTGAAGGAGGAAAAAGTTCTTGGAACACCAGGTCTTGGTCCCGTCATCGTGGCACTCTTCCTTCATTGACTTGTATGACTCCGGCTGTAACTCCATTGGTACAACATACAACAACATACAGCAATAATAGCAATTATTATAATACAATTTCTATCTTATTAATTATATTGGCTATTCTCACCTAAAATCAAATCCCTCTGGGGTACACATCGAACTTCTCCATTCTTCTGCATTACCCACCAAGTACAACCAGGTCCTTGAGCAAAAGCAATCCCAGACATGGGTTTACCTTTGCCCGAAGCAGGGATGACCCAAACCGTCTTCCCTAATATACTCTTCATATGCACCACTGGGACTCTGTCTCCTTCTACAGTACGTGGAGATTTTGACTGGGCAGGACCAGCTCGATTGGTGGATCCTCTAGAGTTAACTAACCACGTGGCTTTGGCTAAATGTGTATCCCAGTATTTCCACCACCCATCGCTTTCAGGGTAGTCTTTAAGAGACCATTATATCGTTCAATTTTCCCAGAGGCTGGTGCATGATAAGGAATGTGGTACACCCACTCAATGCCATGCTCTTTTGCCCAAGTGTCTATGAGGGCATTTCTGAAATGAGTCCCATTGTCTGACTCAATTCTTTCCGGGGTGCCGTGTCGCCATAGGACTTGCCTTTCAAGACCCAGGATTGTATTCCGGGCAGTGGCATGTGGTACGGGATATGTTTCTAGCCAGCCGGTGGTTGCCTCCACCATCGTAAGCACATAACGCTTGCCATGGCGGGTGCGTGGGAGGGTGATGTAATCAATCTGCCAAGCCTCCCCATATCTGTATTTCATCCACCGTCCTCCATACCAAAGTGGCTTCAAGCGCTTAGCTTGCTTGATTGCGGCGCACGTCTCACACTCATGGATAACTTGTGCAATAGCATCCATGGTTAAGTCCACCCCTCGATCTCGAGCCCATCTATATGTTGCATCTCTCCCTTGATGACCTGAGGAATCATGAGCCCATCGAGCTAGGAATAATTCACCTTTATGTTGCCAGTCTAGATCTACTTGAGCCACTTCAATCCTAGCAGCCTTATTTACCTGATGGTTGTTTTGATGTTCCTCCATGGCCCGACTCTTAGGCACATGGGCATCAACATGACGTACCTTTACAACCAGCTTCTCTAACCGGGCAGCAATATCTTGCCATAAATCAGCAGCCCATATGGGTTTGCCTCTCCGCTGCCAGTTGTTCTTTTTCCACTGCTGCAACCAACCCCACAGGGCATTGGCTACCATCCATGAGTCAGTATAAAGGTAGAGCATCGGCCACTTTTCTCTCTCAGCAATGTCCAGGGCTAACTGTATAGCTTTCACCTCAGCGAACTGGCTTGATTCACCTTTTCCTTCAGCAGCTTCTGCTACTCGTCTTGTAGGACTCCATACAGCAGCTTTCCATCTTCGTTGCTTTCCCACAAGGCGACAGGAGCCATCAGTGAAAAGGGCATATTGCTTCTCATCCTCTGGCAGTTTGTTGTAAGGTGGGGCTTCTTCAGCCCGTGTCACCTCCTTATCCTCTGGTGACATCCCAAAATCTTTGCCTTCAGGCCAGTCTGTGATCACTTCCACGATTCCTGGGCGATTAGGGTTTCCTATTCGAGCCCGTTGAGTAATCAGTGCAACCCACTTGCTCCACGTAGCATCAGTGGCATGGTGTGTAGAAGGGACTTTCCCTTTGAACATCCAGCCCAGCACCGGCAATCGGGGTGCCAGGAGGAGCTGGGCTTCAGTTCCAATCACTTCTGAAGCGGCTCGAACCCCTTCATAGGCGGCCAGTATTTCCTTTTCTGTTGGAGTATAATTGGCCTCAGATCCTTTGTAGGCCCGACTCCAAAACCCCAGCGGTCGACCTCGAGTCTCCCCTTGTGCTTTCTGCCAGAGACTCCAGGTGGGTCCATTCTCTCCGGCCGCAGTGTAAAGCACATTTTTAACATCTGTCCCTGTCCGGACAGGCCCAAGGGCCACTGCATGGACTATCTCACGTTTGATCTGCTCAAAGGCTTGTTGCTGCTCAGGGCCCCATTGGAAATCATTCTTCTTCCGAGTTACGTGGTAAAGTGGGCTCACAATGAGACTGTAGTTTGGGACATGCATTCGCCAAAAACCTATAACACCTAAGAAAGCTTGTGTTTCCTTTTTGTTGCTTGGTGGAGACATAGCTGCAATTTTATTGATAATGTCCATTGGGATCTGACGACGCCCATCCTGCCATTTTATTCCTAAAAACTGGATTTCTTGCGTAGGTCCCTTGACTTTACTTTGCTTTATAGCAAAACCAGCTTCTAAAAGGATTTGAATTATCCTTTTTCCTTTCTCAAATACTTCCTCTGCTGTATTGCCCCATACAATGATGTCATCAATGTACTGCAGGTGCTCTGGGGCTTCACCCTTTTCCAGTGTAGTCTGAATTAGTCCATGGCAGATGGTGGGGCTGTGTTTCCACCCCTGGGGCAGACGATTCCACGTGTATTGGATGCCCCTCCAGGTGAAAGCAAACTGTGGCCTGCACTCTGGTGCCAGCGGTATTGAGAAGAAAGCATTTGCAATGTCAATTGTGGCATACCACTTGGCTGCCTTTGACTCCAGTTCATACTGCAGTTCCAGCATGTCTGGTACAGCAGCACTCATACCTGGAGTGACTTCATTTAGGCCACGATAATCCACTGTCAGCCTCCACTCTCCATCAGACTTCCGCACTGGCCATATGGGACTGTTAAAGGGTGAGCGAGTTCGGCTGATCACCCCTTGACTCTCCAGTTGACGAATCAGCTTATGGATGGGGATCAGGGAGTCTCGGTTAGTACGGTATTGTCTCCTGTGCACTGTTGTCGTAGCAATTGGCACTTGCTGTTCTTCGACCTTCAACAACCCCACAACAGAAGGATTGTCCGAGAGTCCAGGCAATGCACGCAATTGTCCAATTTCTTCTGTCTCCAAAGCAGCTATTCCAAAAGCCCATCGGTACCCTTTTGGGTCTTTAAAATACCCTCTACGGAGATAATCCATACCTAAAATGCACGGAGCTTCTGGGCCAGTCACAATTGGGTGTTTCTCCCAGTCCTTCCCAGTTAAGCTCATTTCAGCCTCTAACACAGTCAATTGTTGGGATCCCCCTGTCACTCCAAAAAGGCCTTCCTCCCGTCAGCCCCCGATATCCTGGGCAGGACGTAACTGGCATGGAATACTCTCTTTGGTCAGTTCGGTCACCTGTCCTGGCTTCGCCCCTCCTTTCTCATGAAGAGCTGAGAAAGTCCTTGACTGTCTGACAGCAACTAGAAACATCAGGTTGTTATCAGCACTACTCCCATTTTACTCTCAAACACAGCATTCATCTGCTGTTACAAATGAAATTAACTCCATCCTGACCAGAACCAGGACATTATCCACCCCTTATTCCATACCATTTACGTCATGACCAAATCCAACCATTTCTTGTTTCAGACACCCATGTATGTATGTACACATGTATACACACACATGTGCATACAGGTATTATTCCCTTAGTCTATGGACCATTCTTCTGAGTTTGTTGAGTGAATGAACATTTAGTCCATGATGATCTTCAGGCTTCATTCGTCGTAACAGTCTCTCATGGTGTCAGTATGCGTCATTGGATCGTTGCATCTCGGGCTCTCGACCGATACATCTGACATGGTCCATGTTCTTATTCTGTGAATCAAAGACGTTCATTTTCAAAGGTGAAGGAGGAAAAAGTTCTTGGAACACCAGGTCTTGGTCCCGTCATCGTGGCACTCTTCCTTCATTGACTTGTATGACTCCGGCTGTAACTCCATTGGTACAACATACAACAACATACAGCAATAATAGCAATTATTATAATACAATTTCTATCTTATTAATTATATTGGCTATTCTCACCTAAAATCAAATCCCTCTGGGGTACACATCGAACTTCTCCATTCTTCTGCATTACCCACCAAGTACAACCAGGTCCTTGAGCAAAAGCAATCCCAGACATGGGTTTACCTTTGCCCGAAGCAGGGATGACCCAAACCGTCTTCCCTAATATACTCTTCATATGCACCACTGGGACTCTGTCTCCTTCTACAGTACGTGGAGATTTTGACTGGGCAGGACCAGCTCGATTGGTGGATCCTCTAGAGTTAACTAACCACGTGGCTTTGGCTAAATGTGTATCCCAGTATTTCCACCACCCATCGCTTTCAGGGTAGTCTTTAAGAGACCATTATATCGTTCAATTTTCCCAGAGGCTGGTGCATGATAAGGAATGTGGTACACCCACTCAATGCCATGCTCTTTTGCCCAAGTGTCTATGAGGGCATTTCTGAAATGAGTCCCATTGTCTGACTCAATTCTTTCCGGGGTGCCGTGTCGCCATAGGACTTGCCTTTCAAGACCCAGGATTGTATTCCGGGCAGTGGCATGTGGTACGGGATATGTTTCTAGCCAGCCGGTGGTTGCCTCCACCATCGTAAGCACATAACGCTTGCCATGGCGGGTGCGTGGGAGGGTGATGTAATCAATCTGCCAAGCCTCCCCATATCTGTATTTCATCCACCGTCCTCCATACCAAAGTGGCTTCAAGCGCTTAGCTTGCTTGATTGCGGCGCACGTCTCACACTCATGGATAACTTGTGCAATAGCATCCATGGTTAAGTCCACCCCTCGATCTCGAGCCCATCTATATGTTGCATCTCTCCCTTGATGACCTGAGGAATCATGAGCCCATCGAGCTAGGAATAATTCACCTTTATGTTGCCAGTCTAGATCTACTTGAGCCACTTCAATCCTAGCAGCCTTATTTACCTGATGGTTGTTTTGATGTTCCTCCATGGCCCGACTCTTAGGCACATGGGCATCAACATGACGTACCTTTACAACCAGCTTCTCTAACCGGGCAGCAATATCTTGCCATAAATCAGCAGCCCATATGGGTTTGCCTCTCCGCTGCCAGTTGTTCTTTTTCCACTGCTGCAACCAACCCCACAGGGCATTGGCTACCATCCATGAGTCAGTATAAAGGTAGAGCATCGGCCACTTTTCTCTCTCAGCAATGTCCAGGGCTAACTGTATAGCTTTCACCTCAGCGAACTGGCTTGATTCACCTTTTCCTTCAGCAGCTTCTGCTACTCGTCTTGTAGGACTCCATACAGCAGCTTTCCATCTTCGTTGCTTTCCCACAAGGCGACAGGAGCCATCAGTGAAAAGGGCATATTGCTTCTCATCCTCTGGCAGTTTGTTGTAAGGTGGGGCTTCTTCAGCCCGTGTCACCTCCTTATCCTCTGGTGACATCCCAAAATCTTTGCCTTCAGGCCAGTCTGTGATCACTTCCACGATTCCTGGGCGATTAGGGTTTCCTATTCGAGCCCGTTGAGTAATCAGTGCAACCCACTTGCTCCACGTAGCATCAGTGGCATGGTGTGTAGAAGGGACTTTCCCTTTGAACATCCAGCCCAGCACCGGCAATCGGGGTGCCAGGAGGAGCTGGGCTTCAGTTCCAATCACTTCTGAAGCGGCTCGAACCCCTTCATAGGCGGCCAGTATTTCCTTTTCTGTTGGAGTATAATTGGCCTCAGATCCTTTGTAGGCCCGACTCCAAAACCCCAGCGGTCGACCTCGAGTCTCCCCTTGTGCTTTCTGCCAGAGACTCCAGGTGGGTCCATTCTCTCCGGCCGCAGTGTAAAGCACATTTTTAACATCTGTCCCTGTCCGGACAGGCCCAAGGGCCACTGCATGGACTATCTCACGTTTGATCTGCTCAAAGGCTTGTTGCTGCTCAGGGCCCCATTGGAAATCATTCTTCTTCCGAGTTACGTGGTAAAGTGGGCTCACAATGAGACTGTAGTTTGGGACATGCATTCGCCAAAAACCTATAACACCTAAGAAAGCTTGTGTTTCCTTTTTGTTGCTTGGTGGAGACATAGCTGCAATTTTATTGATAATGTCCATTGGGATCTGACGACGCCCATCCTGCCATTTTATTCCTAAAAACTGGATTTCTTGCGTAGGTCCCTTGACTTTACTTTGCTTTATAGCAAAACCAGCTTCTAAAAGGATTTGAATTATCCTTTTTCCTTTCTCAAATACTTCCTCTGCTGTATTGCCCCATACAATGATGTCATCAATGTACTGCAGGTGCTCTGGGGCTTCACCCTTTTCCAGTGTAGTCTGAATTAGTCCATGGCAGATGGTGGGGCTGTGTTTCCACCCCTGGGGCAGACGATTCCACGTGTATTGGATGCCCCTCCAGGTGAAAGCAAACTGTGGCCTGCACTCTGGTGCCAGCGGTATTGAGAAGAAAGCATTTGCAATGTCAATTGTGGCATACCACTTGGCTGCCTTTGACTCCAGTTCATACTGCAGTTCCAGCATGTCTGGTACAGCAGCACTCATACCTGGAGTGACTTCATTTAGGCCACGATAATCCACTGTCAGCCTCCACTCTCCATCAGACTTCCGCACTGGCCATATGGGACTGTTAAAGGGTGAGCGAGTTCGGCTGATCACCCCTTGACTCTCCAGTTGACGAATCAGCTTATGGATGGGGATCAGGGAGTCTCGGTTAGTACGGTATTGTCTCCTGTGCACTGTTGTCGTAGCAATTGGCACTTGCTGTTCTTCGACCTTCAACAACCCCACAACAGAAGGATTGTCCGAGAGTCCAGGCAATGCACGCAATTGTCCAATTTCTTCTGTCTCCAAAGCAGCTATTCCAAAAGCCCATCGGTACCAGGCTGAACAAGCTCAGCTCCCTCAGCCTCTCTTCGTAGGAGAGCTGCTCCAGCCCTCTAATCATCTTCGTGGCCTCCTCTGAACCCTCCCAAACAGTCCCACATCTTTCTTGTATTGGAGGCCCCAGCTCTGGACACAGGACTCCAGCTGGGGCCTCCTGAGGGCAGAGCAGAGAGGGACAATCCCCTCACTGTCCCTGCTGGCCACTCCTCTTCTGATGGAGCCCAGGATACCATTGGCCTTCAGAGCTGCAAGAGCACACTGCTGGCTCATGTTAAGTTTCTCATCTACCAGAAGCCCCAAGTCCTTCTCAGCAGGGCTACTCTCCAGGAGCTCTTCTCCCAGTCTGTATCTGTGTCTGGGATTCTTCCGGCTCAAGTGCAACACCTGACACTCGGCAGTGTTGAACCTCATTAGATTCACCCAGGCCCATCTTTCCAGCCTGTCAAGATCCCTCTGGACGGCTTCTTTTCCTTCTGTTGTGTCACCCACACCACTCAGCTTGGTGTCATCCCCAAACCTGCTGAGGGCTCACTCAATTCCATCATCGATGTCATTGATAAAGATGCTAAAGAGCACCGGTCCCCAGACAGACCCCTGGGGGACCCCGCTTGCACCGGCCTCCACCTGGACACAGACCCATTGACCACCACCCTTTGTCTACATTCTGTCAACCAGTTTCTTATCCACTGGATGGTCCACCCATCAAATCTACATCTCTCCAATTTGGAGAGAAGGATATGGTGGGGGACTGTGTCAAAGGCCTTGCACAAGTCCAGGTAGATGACATCGGTTGCCTTCCCTTTATCTACCGATGCTGTCACTCCATCATAGAAGGTCACCAGATTGGTAAGGCACAACCTTCCCTTGGTGAAGCTGTGCTGGCTGTCCCAGATCATGCCTGTCTCTTGGTAACCCCAAGATGTAGGATGCAAGCTGTGAGATAGGAATTATTGCTGCGGCTGAGGGAGATGCACAACAGAGTTTAGCTCCAGCCTTCATGGCTGCATACCATCCAGAAGAGGAAACAAGGTCAAAAACCAGGAGACCATCATCTGTTTGGGAGAAGCAAGTCACCCTAGAGCAGCATGCCTTGGGCCAGGGTTGTATGTCTGCTCCCAAGTCAGTGGGTGCTGCTTCAGGCTTTAGCAGGTGCCTGTTCTTTTTGTCAGAAAACAAATACGTGAGGTGAGGATGCTGGAGGAGGTGTCCTCTGCCTTGCACAGATGGAGGTGAGGATGCTTACAGCTGAGGAAGTCAAAGCTGTGCTTAGCTGCCTTGGCCTTAGCTGTGCTGGGCACTGTGTGCAGATCAGAAGGGAACAGGCACAGCAGACTGTGCCTCCAGAAGTAAAATTAGGCATGAAGAGGAATGGAGTCTCAGGACACATAAGGCAGACCAAGGCCCATGGGAAGAAGCCTCTGATGTGTAACCTCATGGTGCGAGGACCAGGCTGCTCAGAAGGCAGGGACAAGCCCCTGATGAGCCTCTGATAGGACCTCTGCAAAGTCCCAATAGCAACTGGGGGAGGAGATGGTCATCGATGCTCTCCGAGCTATGGCCTCACGGTACTCTCCTGAAGCTTGGCCAAGTGAGCAGCCCACTGCAAAGCTGGTGCCATTGGCCTCATCCATAAGCAGTCCCCAGGGGGTAACTGGCAGGCTGTGGGTGCCTCTCTTCTCCTTTTCTGACACCCAACTTGCAGGGGTGAATAACAGGAAGAGGCTGGGGGTGCAGGGAATGCTGAGCACAAGGGGTGGCAATCAAGGAGGCGCGTTCTGAAAGTAATTTGAAAATAAAAAAAAACCCAAAGTTGCGCAAATTGCAGCCCTGAAATATCCTAATTAGGAGTTCTGAAATCTCTTGGTAGCATCGCAATTAAAATGTTCAAGATAACTGGGGAAGGAAGCACATCTCCCCTTCCTCCTTCAGCATGTCTGACTTCTCCTACTTTCCTTGTAATGCTTGAAATGTGTTTCATTCCTGAAATGCTGGATACTTGTTCCCAAGGGAAGTGATTGTGCCCCTGTACTCGGCATTGGTGAGGGCACACCTCAAGTTCTGGGCTTCTCAGCATAAGAAGGACATTGAGGTCCTTGAACGAGTCCAGAGAAGGGCAACCAGGCTGGGGAAGGGGCTGGAGGGCAAATCCTCTGAGGAGCAGCTGAGGGAGCTGGGGGTGCTCAACCTGGAGAAGAGGAGGCTGAGGGGAGACCTTCTCACCACCTACAACTACCTGAAGGGAGGTTGTAGAGAGGTGGGCGATGGTCTCTTCAGCCAGGTGACAGGAGATGGGACAAGTGGAAATGGGCTCAAGCTGTGCCAGGGCAGGTTTAGATTAGACATTAGAAAAACATTTTTTACTGAAAGAGCTGTGAGGGCCTGGCACAGGCTGCCCAGGGAGCGGGTTGAGTCGCTTTCCCTGGATGTGTTTAAAAAACAGGGCAGGTGAGGTTCTTAGGGATATGGTTTAGCTTAGGATGGGAATGGTTGGACTTGATGATCTTTAAAGGTCTTTTCCAACCTTGTGATTCTGTGAAGGGGAATATGCTTGTATTTATTTTGGTGCTCTCCCAAGGCTGCCCTGGTTCATTGCAGAGAATAGATTCCCCAGCATTTCTCTCTGGTTGAAGCCTGCATGTAGTCATGCAGAGGGCTCTTAATCCACCCTGTGTGCTTAAATCCTGAGCATCACTCCCAAAGAAAATAAAAATCAGTGGAGCTGCACTGGGTGGAAAGCAGCAGCAGCGCTGGCTGGAGGAGGGAAGTGCCAGGCTGTGATTTATCTCCAGTCGATGTGCAGAACCAGCGTTATCAATGGTAATTCTGCTCTGCTGCCAGGCTGCTTCTGGATGAGCTGGGGGGGGGGGGGGGGGGGGGAGGTTTGCATCACAGGGGTATCCTTTGCTCCTTCAACCATCTGGCAGGCACGGCAGGCAGCAGAGCCTCCTTGCAGAAGCCTGGTATGAGCCTGTTCTCCCAGAGCTGTGTGGGCGGTACATGGAGAGGGGCTCAAGGGAGGATGGAGGGAACAGACTCGCGCCTTCCGAAGCAGCAAGCTCTGTTCCGCCGCTCTTCCTTTTCCCAATTAACGATGGGTTGATTAATGAAAGGGCTGTCGTACAGAGCCTGGGGAACAAGCTGATCCAAAGTCAAAGAGAACTTGGGATTTCAATGGAGAATTTCTTTTTCAATGTGCTAGGATTCCCCTGTGGCCCTGCTCCCGTCTGCCTCTGTCGCTGCTGTCGGATGCTCTGCGCCGTGAGGTTGTCCCAACTCATGGGCTGCTGTGGTGACCTGAGCACCCAGCTCTGGGACTGTCATGTCTGGATGTCCGGTCTGGTTCTGTGTGGATCTACAGCTCTTCTGGGAAGCACATCAGCTGCTTTTGGAGGAGACTCGCCAGTGAAATACTGGAGTTGTGCTGCACCAGGGCTGCTGCTCACAGCATGAGTTATCCCTGGCCTTGGGTGACAGCCACCTGGTTATGGAAAAGCTAGTTCATGGAGAAGATGCCAGCAGATGGTGCTCAAGAACACGTGCTTGCGGAGAAGCAGAAAAACCACTTGTCCTATCCCTCCAGGAGCGCCTTCCTGGCAAGTTTTCCCTTCCCAAGACTGCGTTTCCGTGGGGCTGTGCAGGGAGTGGTAGGCTCTGTGGCAATTCTGTCCTTGCTAAGTTGCCTGCAGACATGGCCTGTGGTAGGATTGGGGTTGTGCTCCTTCTGGAATGATCCTCCGAGCATTCTTATGGGTGCAGGAGCTCCCTTTCAGAGCCACGAGCATCATGCTGTGTGGTTCCTGGCCACTTCTACCTGTGTCCTAAGGACTTTTGCCTGGTGGGAAAATCACTTGAAGCTTACTTGGTTTGGGTTTTGGTTGGATTTCGGTTGCGGGGAGGGGGTGGGGTGGTGTTTTGGCTTGGGTTTTTTTTAGAGGAGTGAACAATAAGCTGTGCTTACAGAAATGCAAGTCAAACTGACACTGCAAACAAAAACTGAGTTTGTGGGATTGCTTCCTGTCAGCAACCAGAATCTGCCCCAGCGCTGGGCTGTTTCCTGTTCTTACAAGCATTTGAAGTCAGATCTTTGTCCTGCTGCAGACTTCTGCTCCCACACTCACACAAAAGATCGAAACTTGTAAGAGAGAAGTGAAGCAACTATGAAAACAGCAGAGCTTTTCTTCAAAGAGAGAAGTGTGTGGGGTAGCTCTGGTGTAGCCATGTCAATGCATTTGCTGTTTGAGGACATCAGGTTATTTGTCTGATCAATAATTCCTATGCAGCAATTTTTGGCTGATGATTGCTGATTTCATAACATCACCCTTGCAGGGAATGATTTCACAGCAGATACTCATCTGGATTTTCTTCTGGAGAATATTAAGGCTTTTTTTTTTCCTGTCCTTAGAAGCTCTTTGCCTGTGGCAGACACTGAGGAGAGAAGGGTGGGATCTGTTGGTGGGTCACCTGGTGCTGAGTCAGGACCCCAATCAAGGAGCAGTGGTAACAAGACCTTACTAGAGCAGCATAAAGGCTGGAATTGGTAGCTGGGCAGAGCTAGTCTGCAGCATGCTCTGAACACAACTGAAGCAGTTCCAGCTGCTCCCTAGCAGGGCTTCCAAATGATGCTGATGTCAGACAATCCATGTAACCACATTAATTTGCGGGATAAATTGTCGTGGTTTCACCCGGCTGAGGGCCAAGATCCACGCAGCTGCCTGCTCCTTAAAGGAAAAGAGCAGGTTAAAGGGAAGAGGGAAGGGGGGTGAGAAGTAAGGGAAGGGAAAAGGAAGAGAAAGGGGCAAATAACCCCAAGATCAAGAAATTAAGAGGCCCGTGGGTTGGGATAAGGATAGTTTACTAAGATAACAGAAAGATACAATGTAACAATACTAACAGGACTTCAAAGCAAAATCTATGAAGCTGTTGATACACAATGCAGTTTCTCACCGAACCACACAACTCAGGCCGTGCCACCCAGAGCCGTCCCAGAACCCGACCGTCCCCCACGAACCGCGCGTCCCGGCGCCGCCCTAGGCCTTCCTCCCGTCAGCCCCCGATATCCTGGGCAGGATGTAATTGGCGTGGAATACTCTCTTTGGTCAGTTCGGTCACCTGTCCTGGCTTCGCCCCTCCTTTCTCATGAAGAGCTGAGAAAGTCCTTGACTGTCTGACAGCAACTAGAAACATCAGGTTGTTATCAGCACTACTCCCATTTTACTCTCAAACACAGCATTCATCTGCTGTTACAAATGAAATTAACTCCATCCTGACCAGAACCAGGACATAAATCTGGCATGTTTTTCTCTTACAAGTCCTTGTCTTAATTTTAATGGTTTTATTCTGGTGGGAAAGGAGCCAGCAGTATCTGGGCTTAGCTGTCCTCTGAGCAACTTGCCCAGAAGCCAGCAGTGATCGAATGTGTTCATTATTTGCTCTCACCTCTTGTCCCTGGAGCCTGCAAGCCGCTGTTGGCTCTTCCAGGTTCAAACTGCCATGAATAAGTGGGCAGCCTGCTTTGCTGTCTGTCCTGCTGTGGTGAAGCCTTATGTCACACTGCAGAGGAGGAGGTTTCTGTTTCAGCCTGATCTCCCTGTTGCGGGGTGTCAAAGGCTACCACCACTTTGCTGGGACTGCTGATAGTTTTGTCGATGATTGTCTGTTGAGTGTCATCTCACAGTGTCACCACACTTCCAGATTAGACCTGCTGTCAGATACTTGTCATTTATCGGGGTTTAAGGAAAAATTGAAATGTTCTGCCTCTTGGAAACTGGCTTTTCATACCCAAAGTAAGGAGGGGAGACTACCCACCCTTGCTCCGAGGCTTTCCTCCTGCCCTGATGGGTAGCGTGACCCTTGTCTAAGCCTGTGTGACACCACTTCTCTGCAGCCTTGCCCCTCTTCTGGTGGGACAACGTTTCCAGCTGCCCAAATGAAAAGCTGGATCTGTTTCCAAAGTGGTCTGCAGCCCTTGGAGGGACTATAAAATCATCATTAGGCAAGCTAGAGTGATTTGCCTCTTTTGGGGAGCTGCAGTTGTCTCTGTGGGGCAGGGAAAGAGGTGTAAATGGAGGGGGCAGAGCCTGCATGTCAGTGATTTTAAAAAGCTAAAATGCAATGAATCCTTTGCAGGATTTAGCTCAACTTTCATTAACTGTACATGCTAAGGCAATTACGCCGTATTCTCCCATCTCAGTACTGCTCGTTGGCTTTGGTTGTGTCAGCTATATGGTCTGCATTTCACAGTTGGCCTTGCAGGGCCAGGTTAACACCTCAGCTCGTATCTCCTTTCCTATCCATGGCTGATTTCTCTGGATCAATTTAGCTGTCCCCGCATACCAGCCCATGGGTAATTTGACTACCGTAACGGCTGATGGAGCATCACCATTCTTTCCCTGTCTGAAGGGCCATGAAGTGTGGATGGGTAACGCCAAACTCTTTGGGAGCCCCTTGACAATGGAACTATTCTTTCCTTGGCACCAGTGGGGATGAGAGGGAGCTGCATAACTCACTAGGTGAATTCCAGAGGATGAAGGTAATTCCCACTATTAAATCTTGCCTCTTGCTTGGAAACCTTTGGTTCTCCTGGAGCATTTTGCCTGCAAAAGGCTGGGTGCATCATATCAACTTGAATGGACTTGATTCCACAAATCAGCACCTGTTCAACAGAGTTCCAGAATGAGCCTCTACATGTGTTTTATTTTTGGGTACAGCACAAGGGAGCTAGTTGATTCCAGCTGATTTGCAAGGATAAGCTGAAGCGCGCAGGCAGCCTTGGGGGGACACAAGGCTGTGTGCTGGCCTTGGTTTGGCATAGCACTGATTCCTTGGGAGGGAAGTGAGAGAGAGACTGCTTCTGCCCAGGGCACGAGAGGGAATCTCAGCTACAGGGGCTCTTCAGGTGATATGGGAGGAAGGTAGCTCCCAGGGTATTTATGGAGTCTGGAGAAGGGCAGGGGGCTCGCATAGAATCATAGAATGGGTTGGAGAGGACCCCAAAGATCATAGAGTTCCAACCTCCCTGCCACAGGCAGGGCCACCAACCTCCAGGCCTGGAGCTACACAAGATTGCCCAGGGCCCCATCCAACCTCGCCTTGAACACTCCCAGGGATGGGGCACCCACCACCTCCCTGGGCAGCCTGTTACAGCATCTCACCACTCTCTCTGGAAAGAGCTTCTCCCAATATCTAATTTAAACCTTCCTTCCTTTAGTTTTAATCCATTCCCCCTTGTCTTGCCATTGTCTACCCTTTTAAAAAGTTGATTCCCCTCCTGTTTGTATGTTCCCTTCAGGGATTGGAAGGCTGCAGTGAGGTCCCCTCGTGGCCTTTTCTTCAGGCTGAACAAGCCCAGCTCCCTCAGCCCCTCTTCGTAGGGGAGGTGCATCCACCAAGGCATGCATCCACAGTCAGGCCCTCAAGATCCAGAAACTTCCTTCCCCACGAGAAGCCTTAGGGATCCAGGTTTAGGATATATATTCATATATATCTGTATTTACGTCCCCAGTGGGTTGCAGCACTCTGCATGGCCACATGCTGCAGTGTTCTGCTAGCCGGTCATGCATAGGGTGGTGTTTTATTTCCTACATTTCAAAGGGGATTTATGTGCTTGAGTATTCAGAATAGAAGGTTCTGGCTGCTTTGAAGCAATTCGTTCAGTGAGTGGTCTTCAAAGAAAATGTTATTGTAGACAAGCCATTAGGGAAGCAGATTAAATGCTCTGGGGCTCCAATAGTTACAAAGAGGCCAGTCCTCCAGTTCCTGGTCCCTGCTCCCCTTCTGCGTAGTCCTTTCCATGGGGAAATCCTGCTTTCCTACAAAATTAGCTGTGAAGTGTCAGAAAGCAGTATCTGTGCCTTTCCAGGGATTTGAAGTGGCAGGGATATGTCAGCAGCTCTCCTAGGAGGAGGGCTGCAAGGCTTGTTGGTACATGGGTACTACTACTTTCAGACTGAAACAGGCAATTGCTGTTGCTGAGGAGTTTCCCTCTTGTAACTGATACAAGGGGCAAGCCCACCCTAGTAAGGGTGTCCTACAGGCTAATGCCAAAAAGCATGAGCATCTCTGAGAACACCTCTGTGATCTTACATATACCTGCTGCCAGGTGTGAGGTGTGCTCTGCTGACGGATGGATGCCATACCTGGAGTATCTGGTCCCTTGGGGAAGCAGTGCCAAGAGGAGGGTTTTGCATGAGCGGTCGTGATGCTCCAGTTTCCCATCCCGTCCCCCAAAATTTGGCCTGATCGTCAAAAGGAACAGCACATTGCCTCCTGAGCAAGTGTACAAGGAGCGAGGCTGTGGGATGGAGAGGCTTGTGCTGTGCAAGCGTGTGCCCGCTGGCTCTCAGGAGGTGGATTTCACTGCCCGTGCCTCAGGGCGGATGCATGTGGCATCAGGCAGCTGGCTGGGATTGTTAAAGTAGAGGGGAAAAAAAAGCTGTTTGAAGCTTTGATGTGCCTTGCCTGTCCTTGCACCAGTCTCCGTACATCTGTTTCGCTGCAGGGCCCAGATCTGATTCGCCGTGGACGTTCTGGATTTGATTTCTTTAGATCCTGGCTTTAGCTGTGCTGACAGATCTGAGTGTGTTTGGCCAGTCTGGGCTGACACAATCTGTTACAGTCAGGGTCCCCACTCTTGCCTGCCTCCAGCCACTGTGTCAGGGCAGAAGCAGCCGGGCCTGCCCGCTGCTCTGAGAGCTCAGGTGTCCAAATACAGGGTGAGAGCCGGGAGCATCAGACACTACGTGTTAGGATGAATTATCCCCTCTGGTACATGTGTACATGGGAGGACATCGCGGTCCTCGAGTGTTTAGGGAACTAAACACCCCTCCATTCTAAGCAGACTTCCCTTTAGCCATGATCTTGCTCCCTTCTTCCCCCCGCTCACAGCACAGGGGGGCAGGGACTGGGAAAAAATGGGGTTCTTGGTTACTTCTTCACGAGCTGTTTTCCTTTTCCAGATCTTAAAACACCTCTAACCTCCCCCTCACTCTCTTCTTAGCAGACTTCACTCCAGTCATGATTTCACTCCCCTCTTCCCCCCGATAGCAGTGCAGGGGGCAGGGACTGGGAGATGGGGGCTTCGCTCAGTCCCTTGCAAGTTGGATTCCTTCTCAGCCGGGGGGCGGGGGAGGAGGGTATTCATTCCACACCCTCCCTCTGCTGCACTGTGGGGTCTCACCCACAGGAGACAGTCCTCCATGAACTTCTCCAACATGAATCCTTTCCCCAGGTCTTTATCTATTCACCAGCTGCCCTGGCATGGGTCACTGCTATGGTGGGCAGTCATAAATCACGATGTCTCTCAGTCCCAGTCCTCTGTGGGGTCACCAGCCTCCCCCAGCAAACCTGTTCCGGTGCAAATCTCTCTCTCATTCATCTCTATGTCTCTGTTTCTCTCCATGGGCTGCAAGTGCTGGCAGGGGTTTGTTCCAACGTAGGGTCACAGCGTCTTCTCTATGTCTCCACCTGCTCCATCCAGCGTGGAGCCCCTCCACGGGCTGCAGGTGGGGTCTTGGCCTTTTCCATGGGTTTCTCCACGGGCTGCAAGGGCATCTTTCTCTCTGGCACCTGGGCCGCCTCCTCCCCCACCCTTTCCTGACCTTGGTGTCTGCACAGATCATTACATCTTCTCACTCCCTTCTCCAGTGGTAAAATGCAGCTGCTTCTGGGTTGTTTTCTCCTGTAAGTGATTCTCAGAGGTGCTGTGACTGTCTCTCGGGCCGTGACTTTGGCCTTGAATTGCTCGTTGTTTATAGTTTAGGCTGGCAGAAAACTGTCACTGCTGCTTAAAGAAACCATCTGGGCAGCACAGCCTCACAAACTGCAACATGCAGAGAGGTGGGCGAGGGTCTCTTCACCCAAGTGACAGGTGATAGGACAAGGGGAAATGGGCTCAAGCTGCGCCAGAGCAGAGTCAGATTAGATGTGAGGTAAAAGTTCTTCACCAAAGGAGTTGTCAGGGTCTGGCACAGGCTGCCCAGGGAGAGGCTGAGTCCCCACCCCTGGGTGTGTTTAACAGATGGGGAGATGAGGTGCTCAGGGATATGGGTCAGCACAGGACAGGAATGGTTGGGTTTGATGATCTTAAAGGTCTTTTCGAACCTTGTCACTCTGTGATTCTGTGTTTACCGTGGGCACCATCCCGCCTGGGCAAAACGAGTTTGCTTTTAATTCTGTGCGAATACACCGGACAAAGCTGGTTGGCAGCATCGTGCAGAATGGCAGTGCCACCTCTGCCAAAATAGCACTCAAGGAGCTGGGAAACCCTCAGGTGTCACTTGGGCACAGGGTGTGGTGCCTTGGGAGGTGGTTTGCATGCTGTTAGCAGCCCCATAGGAAGGTCCAGAGGGACACAGCCCAGTCCCTCCAGTTTCCCAAAAGGGAGTGGAAAGCAGAAACCTGGCAGATCAATATTTCTTCTTGTGATTAATAGTTCTTTTTTTTTTTCTTTTAAGTACTTCTGAATTTCTTAAGTAGAAAAGGCAACAGGAGAAACCCCACAGGTCTGTATCCTTGTGTGGAACAGCTTGCTTGGCACTTCCCTGAGTGTTGGGAGACACCCCACCGAGTGAGTGCTCAAATGTTCTTGGACACTAGAGTGGCACATGCTGGAAGGCCTCATGGTCCTTGCATTGCCTCCTGAAATCCATATTTATAGCAATGTCCTGGAGCAGACAGGGACAATGATGAGCTGTGATTCACCCCTACTTTGCTCTCCTCTCCTGTGATGCTGGCAGACTCCTGCTGCTGTTCCCTGCTTGTTGGGGGCCTTACTCAAAATGATGCCTTGCAGGAGAGTGTCCCTCCAGGAACAAATGCAGCACAGGTGACACCAGTACCTTCTACCACTGGACTAAGCCCTCCCTAAACCCTGACCTGCTCTGTGTGCAGGAGTGGAGAGAGAATGCAACATGCACTTCAGCTGCACTGTAGTGGCTTGTCTCCAGCAGCAGACCTTGGAGAAGTGTCTCCTCCTGTGACCGTGGCTCTTGACTCCCATCTTGCATGGCCAGATGCAATTTCTGCACTTTCTGGATATAACCAGCGATGAAGCAATCCCTCCCCACCCACGTTTCTCTGCTCCAGAGAAATGGTGAGCAGCTGCAAACATGTTTGCAAAGCCTGGATGTCTGTGTGTGTGTGTACATTGGTAGTACTGGACCTGCAGAGACACCATGCTGGACCAAATAGGAGAGAGGGATTTATCTAGGGTGAAGATCATGTATGTTGTGACCATAGTAAATATTTTTGTGCTCTCTGGGGTTTGTTATGATGACATAGATCCAAAATAAGTCGTGTCTGGTACTTAGAGAGGAAACATGGTTCAAAACATCCCATCAGCACTCATCCTGACAGAGGTGAGATGCTTGGTTGTGCAGTAAAACTGAAGGTTGGTGGCAGCACCTGGTCCAGGTGAGCAGGGCTGGGATGCTCCAGTCAACGTGGAGTGAAAAGAGGTCACATGGACCTTGAAACTTGGTATGCAGAGAGGGTGAGGTGCCTGTAGCAGT
This sequence comes from Gallinula chloropus, assembly GCF_964237585.1. Classification (NCBI taxonomy): domain Eukaryota; kingdom Metazoa; phylum Chordata; class Aves; order Gruiformes; family Rallidae; genus Gallinula; species Gallinula chloropus. The sequence continues at coordinate 33,180,218 of NC_140090.1, read as the reverse complement.
AGTTTATGTGCTTTGTTGCAGCTGGGGGATCGGAGGGATGTGTGGAGAGGTTTTACTGGTGGCTGTATTCACTGTTATGGGTTGTTTGTGCCTTATGAGACATGGTGGGGATCTGCTTGCCATTAGCTGAACATTGTGATCTACCAGTTCAGAACTATTAGCTCTTCCCCCAGAAAGCCTCCAGATCTGCTGTTTCTCTTCCTAGTCTTACACTCTTCCATGGGTTAGGGAGTTTTTCTGTGTAGCAGTTTTTCTGTGGGCTTGCTGAGATACAGGGGGGAGAACCAGGCATCAACCTGAAAATGAGAGACATCAGCAGGAAGAGGCCTGCAGCTCTCCTTGCACATACATCTAAGTGATGCATTTGCATTGGCAATTACAAGTCGCAGGATGTAAGAGTTGTGTTTCCAGAGAGCCCTTTCTCTTTGGCTCAGTCACATCTTAAGCATCTTCTTGTGGCCCTGTGCCAAACCCTGTGTGAAGCAGGCAGTTCCCATGCCCAGGGCCCACAGCAGGATTGTGGATGGCCATGCATCCCTGTGCTCTTGTATTTGTTTGAGAGAAAAATGTCTTTGCTCTGAGAAAAGGAGTCCCATCCTTCCCATGGGGTCTCCTTGGATACGTTTTCATGTGTCCAGTTCCTTGTAGCATTTTATCCTCTGATAAAACAGACACAGGCTTTTATTGGCTCAGCTGGTGTGTTAGCAACTGGGGTGGGAAGAACCCATCTTGTTACTTTGCAAAGTGCTTCAAGACCTATCAAGTCTTTATGATTGCAATCCACTTCCAGACAGCGATCTTCTTTCCACACAATCTCTGTGTGTGCAAGCAAGAGCCAGGTCTACCTGTCAGGGGAAAAAATTAACCACTCTGGGTCGTGGAGCTTCTCCTCTGCACACAAGGACATCTTGATGTGTTATACCTCAGTTTCTGAGCTGAGGTAGGTGACAATAGACCAGTTGAGCATGAGCATGGCTATGTTTTTGGGGCTATCTTGAGGGTTTCTGACATTCAGTCTCTTCAATGCATCCGGTTTCTTTGTTACTGCAACATGGCCCCCAGAAAGCTACACGTATACTGTGTCGTCCTTCATTAATCTATTTTTGAAAGCAGAAGCAGAGGAGAGTTGAGTTGAGCTGGTTGGGACAGAAGCTCTTCGTTGGCAAACAAAAGATGCTGAGTCAGTAGCCTGCCTTTTGGGACTGTTAGGCAAGTCAACCAAGATTCTCTACAGCAGGCATGAAGGTACCTTCAGCAAGGGCCATCCAGCTGTGTGCTTAGTGTACCCAGCCCATGAGATATAACCCGGTTTTCAATACCCTCTTGGCAACAGGTAGGAGCATCCATTATGTGCTGTTTAATCTCTGTGCAGCTCCAATCCTCTCTGGGAGCAGGAGATGTCAGTTATCATTTGACAGCCAATAGCCTGGCTTTGTTAACGTGATGCAGCACAGAGGAAACATGTTTGGAAAACAAATTGGGATTTATGATGAAGCCCTTATAACCCAGCATGACTGCACCACTTGGCTGCCTGTGGATGTCCTCATCTCCCAGGGTTTCTTTATAACTTCTCAGTGGTTTATTTCATGCTCCACCTTCTCCTGCTAAGACTGTCAACCTGGAAATTTGCCTCCAAGGGGGCTTAGCCAGACAGAGTTGATTGATGCCATTCCCAGCCCATTTCAAACAGTCTGCTGGTTACCACACACTTTTACTGCAGTCCTCATAAACCACGTGTGAGCTTCCAGCTGCCTCTGAGGAAGGGATGTCTCGCGTGTTGTAGGGATGATCTCCTGTTTGATCTTGGGGGTTAAGTGAATGAGCCCACCTGTATTCCTATGACCTGGCTGTGACCAACATGAAGACCAAGCTCCTGAGCTCCTTCAGACTCATGCTTCTGCCACATCCTTGTTCTGGCAGGCTTCCTGTCGTGTTATCCTGCCTGAAATACTCATGGGCCACTTCTCCTAAGAGAGACCAGAAATCTGGGTCACTGCTTATGGGCTGAAGTGTGGAATTAAGCAGTGCTTGTTTGATAAGCTTGCTCCCTGTAATGAGAAAACATCCTGGTGTGATGTGAAAGGTGCCTTTGAAACCTCAAGAGATCCTGAAGAGAGGAAAAATAGAGGGGGTGGAAATCTAATCCTAAATTTAATTGGTGTTAAGAACTTGCCTTTTGTGTATAGAAATTCTTTGCCAGCGTGGTAGCTGTGCTGTGATTATTGCAGGAAGGAGCAAGAATTCCTGTGTGTTCAGCTTGCCATCAGCCATGGATGCATGTGTCTGCTCCCTCTAATTACACAGATCAGTGGTTTTCCTTAAGGACTGATCACATTTCAATACAAAGGCACTCAAATTGCATTTATGACAATTTGCCCATAGGATGGTGTGGTCTTCTTTTACAGCAGAAGCACCCTCTGTTGAACTAAACTTCTCCATGTCCTTGGGACCACATGCACCCTCTGAGAAGACAGCCACAGCTCCGAGAGAGCATGGAGGCACCTTCCTTCCAAGGAGAACCTGGTGGGGAGCCTTTCATGGGAAGTTGATCCTACAGCCATGGCATTTGAACCTCACCAATGCTCTCCTTGCCCAGGGTCCAGGTTTGGCCAGCAAGCTGTTGACTACTTGACTTGTTGACTACTGGAGTCAAAATCTTCCAGACAGAACCGAAGGTGATTCCCCTTCCACTTGAAATCTGCCCTGGTTTTGTTCATTTGGAAGCATTTGGGGTAAGTTAAATGTACTTTTTGAGGGGTTTCAGGCAGCACTTTGCCAAGGGGCGTGAATAAAGAGTGTGCAGTGTAAGTTCACCAGAGTCCATAAAGTGTTTGCAATTCCCCAGTCATCACTGGAGTTAACACTAATTCAGGATCCTAAACTAGAGGCCAGGTTTTAAAAGCTTGTGAGTGCAAAAAATAGTATTCATCTTTGATCATCATGTCTACCATCTGACAGCTGAATTGTTTATCCAGTGGGGGAAAAAAAAAAGGCTATTTTTATAGCCAGCTATAGCAAATGTGAACTCTTGACTGTAGACAGGGCAGCCTTAAGGTACCAGGAGTTTTATTTCTGTGTTGTAAGTCAAGAGGAATTAAGGAGATGAGTGGGTTTTAAGGCTGAGCAGTGTGGAAGCAGAATGCACAGGGACAGAAGAGTATCGACAGATTGCAGTGATCTAGTGTCTTAAAATAAAGCCAGCGCTTCCTTTACTCAAGTGTAGGGATTTTATTGCCAGTTGCCCTGATTTTCCTGCAAGACCACCACCATCACAATTGTCCAGACTCTTGCTGTGACATTTCCAGCTCCTGAAAAGCTTCAGAAATGAATTCAGTAATGATTTGACGTCCCTACCTTCAGCAGGGTGCAGCGAGTCAGGATGTCCTATTTAATATGATCATAGCGACAGCCTCTTAACAATGGGAGTGCTGAAGCTTTTTTCAGAGGTAATTGATTTTCCAGGTAGAAAAGTGTTCTTCAGGTTTTACCATCCAGTAAAGGCTTGGCTCTTCCAGAAAAATCCTCTCTTGGTGTGGAGTTTAGGTAGGAAGTATGAGACCTTGTTACTGCAGACCTCTCACTTCTTCTTTCTGGAGTTTTGTTTTGAATGGTGATCTTTACATGATGTTTCAGTGTGTGTGGAGGTGTCTGTACAACTACACTGTAAGACTGGGGTTCTACATGTGCTTTATGTCATCAAGGACTGGGAGATATGTCAAGGTAGAGTTTGAGTTGGCTTATGTAGATCTGAATCTCAGCATCTGAAAGACAAGGTGGTATGTCTGGGTGGTGGCTCTTTAGAGAAAAGGTAGATGAACACAAGTGTCAGAGCTGATAGGGAGAACTGGGAGGAAGTAGTGAACACCTGTAAGTGGACCTCCTGACCTTGCTGGTGGGAGAGCTGGATATGGCATCTGCTACCCAGGGAGGATTTACACTAGCATCCCTCACTGCCACTGTCACTTGTCCCAGGAAGTGATGAGGCTGCAGCTCCTGCCTTGGTTTTGGGTTGCCCTGAGTATGGATGGTTGCTTTTCTAGTTCTTCCCTTGTCCTGTTTCCTGAAGAAGGTCAGTCTCTGGGGGCTTCTACTCCTTTGTGCAGCCTGGCATGACTGTTTGAAGGCTAAAGCAGTGTTTTAAGACTGTGTGGAGCATGTCCAGAGAAGGGCAACAAAGCTGGTGAGGGGACTGGAAGACAAATGGTATGAAGAGTGTCTGAGGGAACCGGGCCTGGAAAAGAGGAGGCTTAGGGGAGACCTAATCACTCACTACAACTACCTGAAGGGAGGTTGTAGAAAGGTGGAGGCTGACCTCTTCCCCCTGGTGACAAGTTACAGGACAAGAGGAAATGGCCTCAAGCTGCACTAGGGCATGTTTAGATTGGATGTTAGGAAAAATTTCTTCCCAGAGAGGATTGTCAAGCACTGGAACGGGCTGCCTAGGGAGGCGGTGGAGCCACCATCCCTGAAGGGAGTTAAAAGGTGGGTAGATGAGGTGCTCAGGGACATGGGTTAGTGGTGGTTTTGGCAGGTTAGGTGATGATCGGACTTGAATATCCGAAAGGTCCTTTCCAACCAAGACTTAAGACTGCTGTTCTCAAAGCCCTCTGAGATCTGAAAACATCAGTGCTGTTCCTTGGAAAGGCAGATGGAGATGATTTGGGTGGAAGGTCTTTATGCTACAGACACTAATGTGTGAAGCTCTGCAGCTTTAGGGACTTTTCCTTTACCAGATATAACAACAATGTGTCTGCACCAAAGTAATGAGGGGACCCTCACATTGCCTGTCTCGAGTGCTGAGGTGCTGTCTTTTCCTGCATACACCCGTGCTGCAGAAGATGATACACTTTGGAATTGTGCAAATGTGTGTAGCCACCTATCTTTCCCTACCCTCTGCTATAGAGTCTGTAGCTTTGAAGTCCACCCCCGGCTTACTTTCTATGGACAAGGAGAACAGCTTCAGTGAGTGGGATCACTCCAAGTCTTGTTAATCTAGGCACAATTCTAGTGAGCAATACTCCTCCTTGCATCGGGTTTACTGTATGCTTTATCACAGGACACTGCAGGCTACACCCATCAAGCAGCATGCTCTAAAATGCAGTATTTGAAGTTAGAGAAAGATACGCACATCTTAATTGAAGATGCAGCTAATTGAGAGCTTAGTATCTCTCATGCTGACAGCAAACACAGGGCTGGTCTCGTGTGCTGGACCACACAGCCTAGCCATGTCAGATGCTGTGATAGTGAAGGGCTCCGGCGTTAGTCCTCTCTGCACATGACCCCAGCATCATACCCCATATCACTTGGGTCTGCTGGACCCAAATTTAGAGCACTGTTGTGAGGTCCCTGAGATCACAGAATCACTGAGGTTGGAAAAGACCTCCAAGATCATCTAGTCCAACCGTCCCCCTACCATCTGTATCACTCACTCATCCGTGTCCCTGAGTACCTCACCCAGCCTTTCCTTGAACACCCTGAGGGGACAGCGACTCCACCACCTCCCTGGGCAACCCGTTCCAATGCCCAATCACTCCTTCAGAGAAGAAACTTCTCCTCATTTCTAACCTGAACCTCCCCGGCGGCACTTGCAGACATTTCCTCTCATCCTGTCACTGGTTATCTGTGAGAAGGGGCTGATCACCAGCTCAGAGATATCACTGCTCTGCTCAACAGCATCTCTCCTTGTCCTTCAGTGTAAAGTCCCCTCCTTGCTGAATGACTGCCCATGGGACTAAACATGGGCTGACTCTGCCTCCTGGGTATCCCTTGGCCAAGCGTAAATCCCTCTTCAGTCCTGCTGTGAAAACAGACATTAACAGCAAGGACCTCCCCAGTGTAGCTGCCCAGCGTGGAACACCAGGGAACCTCTATTCCGTTTCTGCTTCAGCAGCTTCAAACAAAATGAGCTTTGTGTTTGCATCCCGTGTCTTAATCTTAACGAAGGCAGGGTTGTGCCCGTGCCACAGTCAGCAGACCAGCAGAGAGCAAACACAGTAAGAGTAAATGGGCCAGGTCCTCCCCCCCAGATCGCGTTTAAGTGCAATAAATAAACAAGAGGCTGTTAAATGCTTAACGCACCAGAGAGCATCTCGCCAGCTTGGCTCCAGAGGAGGCCTTCCCTCCTGCAAGTCCAGGGAGTCAGCTGAGGGGACGGAAAAGTTGCTCGCAAGCCTTAAGCACTAACAGCAGTGTCACTGCTGTGCTCAAGTGCGGCTCTCGCTAATGAGACGGAGCTGTGCTTCCCCCACACAGTTCTTTTTCTCTCTGTGCTGGCTGAGATTAATGATGAGGTCTGGTCTGGGGGAATCGTGTCCTCTCTGGGGTGATGCATGGTCTAATGGAGCCTGCTCCTACCGAGAGCGAGCCCGGTAAGCGAACTCTTACCTGAGCACTAGCAAGCGGTTCTGAGAAGTTGGAGCAACACCTGAACTGACTCTGGCACGTCTGGATCACTTGAGGCACGCTGGGATGGCAAAACCCTCAGATGAAGAGTAACAGGGTCATATTTTTCACTAAAAGGCATTTAATTTTGTGAGATTCTTTGTCTAGCTTAAAGTCAGTTGAGCTAGGCTGATTTTTAAAACCAGGTAGAGTGGTAACACAGGCTGCCTTTTGGGAGGCCGTGAGCTAGACCAGTGTCTCTGCATGGACTTGCTTTCAAAATATCTGAAACCAGCCTGGACTAGAGCATGTTCCCTGGCATTCATAGAATCATAGAATCATAGAATGGTATGGGTTGGAAGGGACCCCAAGGATCATAGAGTTCCAACCCCCAACCGAGCATTCTCATAACTTGGTAATTGGGGTGGTCTCTTTTGATCTCTTACTGGTGTCCCAGTGGGATTGGCTAGGTGCTTACTGGTTTGAAGTTCTCAAGTAAGATGAAATGTATCGATGTTCTGATATTAAATCATATCGCTTAAATTTTTACACTGAGCCGTAAAGAAGTGCTGCTCACTTATATCCCATCTTCATGAGCTCCAGCACGAATGAGAAGGATGGGGGAACTGGGCGAACAGAAAGAAGGACGTCAGGAGCAAAGGAGAGGGAGAATATACATCAGGTAAATTAAGGAAGTGGTTGTCATCTTCACCTGGTGCCCACAGACAGAAGGGAGGTTGCTTCTGCAATAATACCACAGAGGGGCTGGTGGTCACCAAGAGCGACCTTCAGGTCTGTGTCCTGCTGAAACAAGTAACTTTGAGAAAACAACGTTGAAGGGGAACAGTAGAACTGTTTCAACATGTCACTTCCCTACCGAAGCGTTTCACTAGCCTTGCTGTCCCACTGAAAGGTGAGGGGTGTTTTAGAATAAAAGTTGAAGCCTCGTGGTCCTCTATTTAGACTTGGCATCTGTTGGTGCTTTCTTTGTGCTGCCAAAGGCTTCATGAATCCCTTTTATTTCTCCCATGCCAAGCAACACAGCCTTCTCAGTAGTTGTGTAGCTGCTCTGCTGCTTTCAGATGGGTGGACACCTGTATATAATCCTTCTGCAGCCAAGCACATTGCCCCAGGCCACCCCCATTGGCACTAGGGAGTTGCTGTCTGAAGAGGAAACAGGTGGCTCCTCCTGAGAAAAGCAGAAGATGCATTTGCATCCTGGAGGTATTACTGGAACCTGAAAGGATTTCCTGGAGACATGACAGGGGCTTCTGACCTGCTGTAGGTTCATTTGTCTTGGTGACACAGCCTGAAATGCTGGTAAACTACATGTGAGCTCCTCAGCTTCCACATCTTCCTGCTTGGGAACCCAGGGACATGAGATGGAGAGAACAGGAGCACTTTGTGGCTGGGGAAACCCCCCATCTAGCCCGTCCTAGTTCTCCCCAAGGAACCAGTCTGATGTTACAGGTAGGGTATGCTTCTGGAAACCAAAGGAACTTGAGAAACTCGCTTGGCCCTTCACATCCTTTGTAAAATACAGGTGCCCTGAGAGCTACCTCTGCAATGAGCTACATGCTGGTGGGTCGTGGTCAGCAGATCTGGAACCTACAGACAGCTGGAGCTGTAAAGCTTTCTGGTCAGCCCTCTTGTGCTGAGGCATGCGCAGGTGTAGCTTGGATGTTCCTGCACGTGTAGGTGTGAATTTTAGGCAGTCCAAGGAAAGCTCAGACCTAGACATCTCTTTTTCTTCTTGAGATAGGGGACCACTGTCCTCGCAGCCTGGAGCAGCAGCTTGGAAGCAACTTGTCAGGGACACATCAAAGCCAAGAAAACTTGTATTGGAGAAAAGTGGGCTATGTTCAGTGTGGGTTTTTTAAGCAAAACCGCTTCAAATGTGTTCATGTCTTCCAGTGCTAAGAAAAGAAAGGCAGATTAGTGTCTCCTTGCCAGTTTGAAATGATGGACTGTGCACTGGTGATCAGGCAGCCAGACCACCCTTTTCTATTTATCGCCCATAGCAATTTCCTCGGCCTTTAAGAAGCAAGCTGGGTAAGCTGAACATTGTAATTACTCTGGGGGTTACCAAGGGACTTTCTCCACCCCACTGAAAACTGCTCTGAAGCCTGGGCTGTAACTAAAGCTTCTTGCAAAAGCCAGGCCAAATAAGACTTTTGGAGGTGTCCACCATGCTTAGGCATGCTTAGCCATGACTGTTGTGTTTCAAAGACAGCCTGGCTGCAGTTGAAGTTATCCATAGCTCCATATCTTTTCCCTGCCCCCTCCCAGCCCTTTATTACTATGGGACTAGTCTTGCCAAAAGCATCTGTGTGCATTCAGAGCTGTAATCCGTTCCTCACCCAGGAATGCCACCCTGCGCTTACCATTCACACCAGGCTAGGTCTGGGACCATCCCACCTTCTATGTGTCACAGAAGAAACCATCCCCTTTCTCGTGCAGCTCTGCAGGAGCTCTTCCCTGCTTTGCTGCCCACAGCTTGAAGGCTACAGGCTCTTGTTCAGCAGGAAAGGCAAAGGTGAGGAAAACGTGCCACAAAGCAGCTCTGCTGAGCCCTACTTTCTCTGCACGCCCTCAAATATGTTTGTTTGCGTGTGTGCGTGGCCTCTGGCTACACACCCCCATCTAATTTGTTTGCCTGGCAGCAGGAACTTCCCCATGTCCTTCTCCAGTAATCTTAGGTTCTCTCACTATTCAGCTCCTCCACTGTGTCCCAGGCTGCTGCATATGGAAGTTCAGGAGATATTGATTGAGGTTGAGGGTTTGATGCCTCCTACCCTATAAAAGGTGGGCGTTTCCTACACTCTTTAGAGCTGAAAAGGTCTCGTTGACCTTCAGAGCCATAAATCTTTGATGCTCTACATGAAAAGTCAGGGCAGCTGCCTATAAATAACAAGCCAGTGAGACCTGGGGTTAAACCCAAGAACTGGCCGGAGCTGTAAGTGTGGTCAGCAACACATACTGAATGTACCCCAAGGTACCCAAGGTTAGGCTGTGAGCTGAAAAGGGTATGGGTCACCTTACAGGGTGCATACCCGACCTCTGCTAATAACTAGGAGAAGCCCTTACCAAGGGTGGGAGTGTGACACTGGTTCTGAAATGCAGCCACCAGTGCATCTGGGTATTTGCAGCCTGCTCTGAAATGCAACCAAATATGCCAAACGTGCTCCTCAATAACAAGGAGTTCTCTCTGGAGTGGACTAAAGGGTTGAGCCAGCCCCAAGGTACCTAGAGCTGCACTTCCAGAAACGCTTTCTCTTTTCATCCCCTTAACCTGCACATTTCCCCACCAATTCGCTCTCTTACTCCTTTATCATCCCAGCCCCCTAGAAGACGCAGGGTATGTTTCCCCAGATACATATATTGGGGGAACTGCACACCACAGTGCTGCAGGAGAATTGCAGGCTCTGACCTATTCCCCTCCGAGTTCCCAGCTTTGCTGGAGTTACCTAAGGAGAACAAGTTAACAGGAACTTTGCAACAGGCTTTGGGAATCTGGTGCTCTTATTGTTTCTTCTGTTGTACAGCTTTCCTGTGGACTTGCAGCATCCCTTCAGGGCTCCATGTTGGCAGGAAGCCTTTGCAGTCCATCCCATGGGAGTTGGTGGAGTGCAGCATGTCTGCAGGTCCATGGGGCTCCTCAGGACAAGGAGAGATGGCATTGAAATTAGAGGTATCTCAGTGGGACTAAAGCACAGCTGCTGCCACCTTCACTTCAGCCCCCTTTTGGTGTTGAAAGCAAGCATGAAACACCAGACACTTTTGCTCTCTGATAAGAAGGCCACAGCTGCACGTGTGGTGCCCTTCAGTCCGCACGCAGAGAGGATGGAGGCTCAGCTCAGCTCAGGTACTAACAGGTGCTTTTATCTCCAGAGATCCACTGCGCATGAAGTCAGACAGGTTCAGGGTCTTGAGCATACAGCCTTTCTGGTGCCTGAACCATGAGATCTTCTCACCTCCCCACAGTAACTCCGGGCCCCTGAGCATCTCCTCTTGCCTCTGCTTGGTGCTGCGAGAAGGTCTGCTCCTTAAACCTCAGGAAGAGGGAAAAAAGCTGGTCAGAAGGGGTCCCCGAGGACATTATGGGTTGGATCTCTCTCCAGGTGACCTGTGTGCAGCACAGGAACACAGGGAGAAGGTGACACTTGGTGCCACAACCTGCTTTCTGCTGCCACTTGTCCCAGAGCATCTTCTCAGCATTGCTTTATGAACCCAGCCTAGAGACCAGGTGATGTGATGGGTGAAAAGAACCCTGGGAGGGTCTTGGAGAGGCTTCCTGCCCAACTTATCATGTGCCTGCAGCTGAGTGTGCCTGCTTCTGCTCCTCTGTGTGTATGAAATCACAGGGGGTTGACATTAGCAGAGAAGTTGTGTGCACTTGAGACCTTGTGGCAGTTAAAGAAAATGACTTTTTGAGCAAAATGGGAAGCTTGGCAAATTGATTTTTGGTTGATTTCTGTCCCGCACTCCCCCACCTCTGGGCAGATTCTGAAATGGGGAGAGAGGAATGTCCCCTCTCACAAAACTTAATATCATTCTCTCCCGTCTGATAGGTGCTGGGGGGAGTAGAGTTTGCTCAGAGACAAGCAGCAAGAGCATTTACTGCATCTTCCCACAGGGCTGTAGAGAAGCCATGGTTGTGATGCTAGGTGCACAACAGGTGTGTGTAACAGGTGTGATGGGTTCGTGATTGTCCTCCCTGAGAAGGGACAGGGTGTCCCAGTTGGAGATCTGGGAGTACAACTGCCTATGGAGGTGATGTCCCTGAAAACCCAGTTTACAGCCCTGGAAGACTGGGGAGTCAATATGAGAATCTCCTCTTGGCACGCGGGGAGGAGGAGATAGTGCTGCTGAAGAACAGGTCAGACTCTGCCTGAGCCTGGAGATGACTGAAAGACCAGGGCAGTAGCTGGGAATGTGAGCTGTGTCCAGCTGTCATCATCCAAAGCAAAAAGGTGCCTTCATCCTCAGCCAAAGGCAGCTCAGTTCCTGCCTGCAGCCCTCGTGGTGCTTGATAACTTCCCAGTGCCGGCCACACGACACGCAGGGCACAGCTGCTCCGCTTCCTCGGGCTCGTGCATCAAAGCAGCGAGCACATTGTGTGCAATTAGATGCCCAGCAGTTCCTAGAGCTAAGGGTTCCCTTTCTCCTTGCTGCAGGAGGATGGCTTTCTCTGCAGCGGTGATGCCCTGCTTGCAGGTGCTGAGGATGTGGGAAGGGATGTGTTTCTCTCTCAAATGGAGAAGGGAATTTAATTTTCTCATTGTTTCAACCCATTTTCTCCCACCTCCCTGCTGGGGATGCACTCACCCAGCAGCATGGGACACCTAAGAGAGCTCTTCAGTGATGCTCACCAGCAAGAAATCTCCTGGACCCATTCCTGCAGCATTTCTAGAGTCCTCTTTAGTTACAGGGCCCCCACCTTTTATCACAGGCCAGAGGTGACATCCTGCAACTAGCTTGTGCTGTGCTTCTCTTTCACAAGTGAGAGACTGGCCACCTGCCCCCAGGGACTCCTCTGACATGTAACCAATCTCTGCATCCATTGCTGTGTCTTGGAGAGATTCGTTCTCAGCAGTAAACATGATTTCACCAGTAAGAATTTAGTGTTCAACAGCTTCCTCTGTATGAGCCCACCCCCTAAAAGGCCTTAGATGGAAGTTGCTCCAGCCTGAGCAGGGAATTTCCAAGAGTTGCCAGTCCTAGTGAGAGGAATTCAGGTGGGTTTTGAGTCCCTGTGTAGGACTCGGGACGCAGGATCTGTCATTGGTCTTGTGCTGCTGTGGCTCTGTTCACTTTCCTGCCTGATTTCTTCTCTAGGGTCTAGGCTCACTTTGAGATCTTTGGGTAAAAAGCATATTTCTATCATTCCCTGCTTGAAAACAGGAACTCATGGGCAGGGAGTAACTTGTGTTTATATACTGACAGCGCTTTCATGGAGAGTTGGAGCCATCTGCTCTGCAGGCCCAATCCAGAGGATCCTCCCGCCTTCCTCCTGGTTTTAGCTGAGGCAGCCTAAGTAGCAGAGAAGACCCCCTGCCAGCCTCAAGCACAGGAGAGAAACACCATAATAAGGACACCCACCCACCACAGGGAAACAACTACCCTCCCTCTGTACTAAAAACCTGGCTTTTAACAGTGCCTGCCGTTTCATCTTCCAGCTATGAGAGAAAGGGAAACTACATTCAAAGGTAAAGTCACTGAAGAATGACATTTATACTGAGAGAGAAAAAGAAAATGACTCAGTCACTGAAGCCTAAGGGCAAACTCAGTAGCTCCTGCATCTCACAGGGCTGCTGGCTGGCTTTAAAGGAACCCTCTGAAGCTCCCCTGCCCATTTTCAACACGGCGTTTCGCTGTTTTGACTGTTTCCTAGAAATTCATGAGCCAACACAGGCTCCCTGGTTGTGTGGTGTGGTGGAAGTGTGTTTTACCTGCACCTGATGGGTGGGATAGGTTCTTCAGCACCAGCCTTGAATGTGGCAGTAAAAATGCCGGTGCTCAAACATGTCTGTGTTACTCTGGTGTTATTTGTGCTTCTCGCTGCAGGTTTGGCTTTGGGTTTCTTTGTTATTAAAGTTCTCCTAAAAGCCTTGAAGTTTGCTTGGGGGAGTGAACTACAGATGGGGTTCTTCTGTGCCCACTGCCTTGTTCTCAGTCTTCAAGGTGAGCTGGGGTGATGCTTGGCACACAGACCAGCTTTGGGTGAAAAGCTGGAATTGTGGGTCAAGGGAGGTGATTCTGCCCCTCTACTCTGCTCTCCTGGGACCCCACCTGAAGTACTGCGTCCAGTTCTGGAGTCCCCAACATAAGACGGATGTGGAACTGTTGGAACGGGTCCAGAGGAGGGCCATGAAGATGATCAGAGGGCTGGAGCACCTCTCCTACGAACACAGGCAGAGAGAGTTGGGGGTTTTCAACCTGGAGAAGAGGGGGGGAAAGTGAAGCAGCTTGGGGTCCCTTCCAGTGTGCAGGGGAGATGGAGGCTGCTTGATGCTGTGGGGAGAGGAGGCCTGTGGGAGCTCAAGGAGGAACAGTCTAGAAAAAAAAACCCTTTTTTTTAATGGACACCTCAGAGGAGTGATTCAGTGTAATGGTCTATGAGGTGTTACATAGAGAAGCTGGGAGTTTGGGCTGACATCTCACATGGTGCCCCACTGGCAGTAACTGCTCCCCTGCTTGTACCGTCCTGGGTAGAGATCAGCAGGAGGCACAGGGGAGCTCTGTCACAGGGTCTGAAAGCGAAAAGCAATCTGTTTCTGATGCAGAGAACAGCACAGGATGCTTGGGTTTGGGATGTGGATGATCCCTTGCAGCATGAGATCGCATTAACTGTCACGGTAGCTGCGTGGTGACTAAATATTTCCAGTTCAGGATGCCTGCTCTCAGCCAAGGTAAATCATCATGGATTCCTCCAAGGCAGCGATGACGTGTGAGAGCTTAGCTCCTGGCTTGGGTCCCTGTGTACGGGGTGGGGGGGAAAAAGGGCAACGCTTTTTTTGGAAAACATCCATGCAGAAAGCCCCCTCCTGCCTCTCCCCATCCCTGCCCTCTTCTCCCCACCTCTGCTGCTGGGGTGAAGTGACTACACAGTAAATCTATTAAAATATTAATGCAGAAGAGTGAAGCCCTCCACTAAAAAAGTGTGGCCTGGAGAAGAGGTCATTTCTCTGCAGATGGTTAAATCAATATGTTGCTGAATCACTCTGCAAATTGAATCGGTTGCTGGGGAGAGGGAGCCCTGCACGGTGGGAGTGATGCTAAGGGCTTGGAGCGGGCAGCACCGATCTACCGCCAGCTGACTGCTCAAGGGAACACCACACAAGGATGAAAAGCCAGGAGAGCCCCAAGCTTGTGGTCCATCATGGAGTTGCTCTTCTCCATCTCCTTGGTGTCCTACAGGACAGGCAGTTCTCCCTCCTGAGAGGCTTCATGCAGCTCTGCAGCCCCTCTGGGACTGGACAAGGCGTCTTTGCCCCTTGGGTCACGCTCTGTCCTATGAGCACTGCTGCTGCATGCATGTTCACTCCTCCTCGAGGCTGAGCCTGGTGCAGGCATCCCCCAAAACATGGCGTATTTCATTATCCCCAGGCTCTCAGGTTGACCTCTGGGCAGCCCCACAACAACTGGGTCATCGCATTTTTAGCCCGCAGGTATTTCCAGACCGCGCTCTCCTTTAATCATCACTTGGCTCAGCAAGCCTTATTGAACTCCACGCATCCCTCCACATAAATCAATCCCTCCAGAGCCCAGTTGCGTGTTGTTAATCAGCTTGCTCTGGTTTGTCAGCTTTTCTGGGAATGGCCACCAACTCAGTGCAATCCAGATGCAATTACCAGGGTCCTACAACAATGAAGGATTACGTCCCCACTCTGCAGGCTGGGGTCCATCTCTGCACCACCTCATCAGCCTTTTTTTTTTCCCAACATATTGCTTTTCTGTCCAATAGATCCCAGCTGGTCCATCGAGGCATCGTGCTTTGCGAGAAGTGTCATTCAGCGGGAAGGACTCCAGCCTGAGCAGTGAATGGCTGGTTGATGTGTCATGACGTGCAAGATTTGAGGCTGCATTTCCACCGGTGGTTTGTGTGGCTGCTGGCTGTGGATGGCATGAAGGTGAAATTTCCATTCAGGTGAGCGTATGCTTTGGGGTGGGGTGGGAGCAGCAGGAACTTGCTTTAATGGCTCATGCAATACACGGGATGTAACAGGCTAAGGGGTGGTATTGTCAAGGACCAGACTGAGACCTGAGCCTGGCTGTCAGGAGCTGCCACGAGCGCAATTCAGGTGTGACCCACCCAGTGAGGGCTGGCCATGGGAATACGCCTGCACACTGCTCACACTGCTTGCTTTAATGCTTTTTGAAGTCCAGAGGAGCTGCAGAGCCAACAGGAGCCCTGACTGGGTTCGTTGCAGCTCCTCAGGGATGGGGGATGCCAGTCAGCACCCTGATACACCCAGGTCCATGGTAAGCCTGTAGTCTCACTAAAACAGCAGCTCACTCGGGTGAGGGCACCCGGACAGAGGTGAGTCTGCTGGAGACACACCAGTCTTCCCAAAACCTTTCCATCAGCAGAGATGTCTGAGACAAAACGCACCCAAAAGCGGGTAGAGCAGCTGTTAAGATGGTGAAGAAATATGGATATTGAAGAAACACAACGGTCTGAGTCAAAACTTAGGGGAAGAAGATCGGCACTTGGAAAACAGCTCAGTCCCAATGACATGCTGGGCAGGAGGGAGCTCCAGGCTATGGCAGCGTGGCTGAGCGTGCAGAACGTGGGCCTTGAACTCAGTTAAACTGGTCTTAGGAGGATGCTTTTCCTCTCTCTTGGAGAAAGGCAACATAACTAAGGTTTCCAAGCCCCTTATTCATTTCCATTGACTCCCTGACAGCAATTAGCAGTGGTTCAGAGGGCTGTTAATTGCTCATCGAAGTTCGAACAAGCCTTTTCATTCCTGTGGGTCTGGCCATTGAGATCAGAGCACAAATGCAGCATCTGGAGCTCCAGATCTTCTTACCGCACAGATTGATTTTGTCAAGATAACCATTCATCTCTCTACATCATGCTTCAGCCAACTATTTATACTCCGTCTGCCTAAGCTCCTCCATTCCTGTTTCCTGAGATGCTTCAAAAAGGAGATAGATCAGCCTCACTGTTTTGTTACGTCAGGATTTTGTTCATTTGCCCCTTGTAGCAAGACTGACAGCAGATCAGAAATCTCTCTCTGAAGTGCCTGTACTAAAACCTTCCCTGTGGCCAGGCTGCCTTTCCTATACAGCTCAGTTCAGGCAACAAACCAAAAACTCAACAAAGGTTTTTTTCAGGAAAAAAGTTCCACTGTTTTGTTATGCAGCTCCCAAGAAAGAGGCATCTCGTGTATGTGCAGCGGAGTGGAGGGAAGGACAGGGGTCTGGGGAGAGTCCACAGTGCGGAGCTGATGGGGAGCAAGGAGCCTGCTAGGTCCCTCCCAGGCCGTGTCTTCTTCACTGTCATCTCTCTATCAGGATTTCTCACCCTCACTCTACAAAACTGGACTGAATATCTCTGTAAGAGGGGGAAAGTGAAAGAAAAAAGGATGGGCTTTTTTCTGGGTTTTTATCTTTCCTAATAGGGGAAAGGTTTTGAAATGCCTTCTGCAGCCAGGTTCTGTGTCTGTCCAGAGCCGGGGAGACCACAGCCAGGTGAATTTATTTCAATGCAAACTCACGTGTAGATTAAAGACCCAGAGCTTTGTGACTCTGCTCCTGGGTGGAAGGGGTCAGGGGGTCTGAGACCCCACTGACGACCATGATTTGGGAGCTTCGTACAGGATTCCTTTAAACTGAACCTAAAACTGTGTGTGCAGAGTGGGGCAGGGTTGGAGGTTATTGGTTTTAAAGGAAGGAGTAACTTGCCATCACTCTGCATTTTGAAGCACAAGATAATCCTTTCCCAGCTCTGCTGGTCTTAGGAAGTACCTCAGCTCACTCCTCTGCTTTTGGATGATCCTGAGACCTTCCTGATCTCAAGGAGGAAATCACTTACATGCCAGGCAGGTTGTCCTGGGGAAGGCGGTGTGACAGAGGCCGCCTCAGCTGCCTGGAGAGAGCCCTTGCCTTCCCCAAGCTCGGAAGCGCTCAGCCGCTGCATGGACACTTCCCTTGCAGGCACGGCCACGGTCTCAGGAGGACGCCTGTCAGTGTGAGTGTCTCTGCTGCCTCCTCGGGTTAGGCAGCTAAGGACAGCAGCCGGACGATGACGTGGGAGCAGCGGACACAGCAGCATGCAGAGAAGAAACAAGCTGAGCTTGCTCATGCCTGCAGTTCCCCAGGAGGTATTTTGCACCCCTGTCCCATACGGGTCTCATGGATCCTGTGAGCAAGCAAAACCCTCCCTCCTGAAGGGTGGGTGCCAAGGCTATAGGTCTCTGCCATGGCTGGACCCGTGTGTATCAGAGGAATAGCTCGCCAGTATGGACAGGGAAAAGCCCTTTGCCAGGACCTCATGCGTCCCTTGCTGCCCTGACAAAGCCCACCCTTTCCTGGCGTTTCTTGTCTTTGCTTTCCTCAATTCCTTGTCTTAGTTCCTGGGCTGTAACAGAAGCAAGAAAGGATCCCTGAAGGCAGGCAATCTATTGTCCTTAAAACAAAGGCACTTTTCCTCACATGGTCAGGGACAATGTGAAGTACTGGAGAGCCTTTACTTGGTCCTGGACCAGGCTTCCTGATGTTTTCCAGGATGTATGGCTGGTGTGACAGCTCTGGGCTTTCAGCTCCTAACTCTTGCTGATCCTCCCCTAGCAAGGCTCCAAGAGGTTCTCTAAGAAAGACCTCAGGACCGGAAAATGTGTAGCCAGAGTCTCTTCTCCCAACTCCTCCAAAAATAATAAATAAATAAAAGCTGCTGCATTTGGCCAGGATGAGGAGCAGGCTGGAGCAGGAAGACAGAGCTGGTGCAGAGAAGGGGTCACATCCAGAGCACAGAGCCAGCAGCACAAACTGAGCTGGAAGGGACACCTCTGCTCACTTGCTGCCTGATTTAGGAGTGGAAACACCAGATGGATTAGGGACAAATGCTGCAGAACTTCCCCTACCTTCATCAGCATCTTTAGAAGCCTCTGTATTTCTTTTTTTTTAAGGAGGGGAATGGAGGGGAGAAGAGTGGAAAGAAAGGAATGCCTCCAGAGAGCAAACAGGTTAAAATGCCAGCAGAATGGGTTTTCCATATGCCACTACCTACATAGCTTCTACCTTTGCTGTGGCTGTCAGCCCCCCTGTACCTCTGACTGGTCCACAGGGCAAACAGAGATGCTCCAATGCGATGTGGAAAGAGCTCAGCCTGGGGTGGTCCAGTGTAGGAACTGGAGATGAATGCAGGTGCTGCTGCTGCCTGCTCACGTTATCCCAGTGATCCCGAACTGCAGAGAGAGAACTTTCTGTCTTTTTTTTTTTTTTTTGTCCTAGGAGGTACTGGCATTCCTCCAGGCGCAGGGGACCAGATGGAGCAGTAACACAGCTAAAATTGAGGCGGGTGGGGGAGAAGAGGGGAGGGGTGTATCTGTTGAGAAGCTGGCTTGAAAAGAAGATCTTGTAAAGCAGCTGTTGCTTCAAGAAACAGTTTTGTTGCTGATTCCCGCAAAGGACAGTATGGGGGATGAGGCAAAAAATCAGCCCTGAAGACCAGATGTGTTTAGACTGTATTTTGAAAGGTTAGTGGGTCAAATATAGAGACACCCTGGGGCATACGGGCCAGGTCGGGGGGATTGGGTCCGCTGCTGAATAGCATGACATCTCGCTGCCTGGCTTCCTCACCAGTGCTCCTCTGGTTCAGTTTGTAGGGGCTGGGAGAAGGCAGCACCTTCACCTCCAAAGCCTTCAGCATTCAGGATTGCAAATCTCTCCCGACGCATCTTCCACACCGTGTTACCAGAGTCGACTTTTCCGCCTATCGGTCTCCTCCGATGCAGATACGGGAAGACACAGCATTAGGTAACCATTTATATAAGTGCCCTGACACAGGCTTTGCCTCGCCTTGAGATTTCACAGCTGCAAAAGCACCGATGGCTTCTTCAACCCACAGCTGTTGACTCCGGTATCTGCTGCATTGCCCAGCCTAGTTGAGTAGCCAGTGGTGGAGGTTGCCTTGACCGGTCCATCCCATCATCCCACTGAGATAAACAGGAGCTCTGCCTCACATTTATCAGTTATTCACTTCTGTGGGTTGCTATGGAGGCCAGCATGACAGGTGTCTCACACAAGCAACATGAGACAATCTGTGTCCTGGGGGGCTCTGAAAGGCATCCCAGGCACAGAATTCCCATTAGCACTATCAAACGGTGCTCCCATTGAGCACTTTCAAAACCAATCTCACTCTTAGGAGTGGTGTTGAGGGGAAAAAAAGTCTGGGGGGGAGCAGGATTGGTGCATACAGAGAGCTACTGCTGGACAGGACCCCGAGTAGCCTGGTTACACCATTGCTTCCTGAACCTGTGCCTCAGCTGCCATCGCAGAAGCACGCCAGAATTGATGTTCCTTTCCATAACACAACGGTGCATTTCATGCTGACCTTCCTATGGGTGTAAAAACCACAGGGTGAGAAACTCTGGGTTCAGGGCAACTCCCAGCCGTGATGCCAGGAGGGACTTGGGCTTAGAGCAGACCTTGAAGGACGTTGTTTACCCCGTTGGTGGGCACGGCCACGCGGCAGATCGCACATGCAGTGAGCAAAGCCATAGCTCACAAGCACAGCGTGTAGCTTATGTAATGATGTTGTGCTGGCCATTGGCACAGGAGCATGGATTTATGTTTCGGCAAGTGTAGGAATTCCGTCGCCTTGGTGACAAAACCAGCCAATGGAAAACATAAATACATTTTTAAAAAAGGAAGCTAAAACCATCCATGGGCCCTGCTTTTATTTTCAGAATGGAGGACTGTGAATTAGGCTGTCTCTTATCTGCTTTTGCATCTGTGGCTGGATAGCAGAGGATGCCTAGTTTAGTGGTTTGGTTGTTCACAATGGACAAGTAACCTTAAAAAAAGAAGGCTCAGGTGTGCCATAGACAAAGGTGAGCAGGAAATCTTAGGCTGGGGGGAAAAAGGATGAAGATAATCCTTCGGCTATTAGTCACCCAGTTTGTGTCTGAGAAATGCAGGCACTCTCAGCAGGAAGCCACTCGATGGTGGACATGGAAGGAGCTGCCTTTTTCCTGGCAAACAGGTAGCTGCTTTCATCAGTGATTGCACTATAAATTGGCATTAATGGATAAACCCCCAGGGTTCTTCAGAGTGGCTGCCAGACTGAGAGGAAGGACTGACCTCTCAGCTTGGGCTTGGAGAGGTGGCACCCTTTCAACAACAGCCCTGTGCAGCTCTCCCAGGTCTCACCACCATTGCAAGGGATGTCCTATGGCTGTGGGCAAGAGGTAAGCATGCCTGGTGCAGCTCCTGCCTTCTCTTGACCTTCTATCCTGTTTAAAAGCAATCCAAGTCACCCAAAACCAGGATCACCTATCCCAGCAGCATCTCTGGAGAGAGGTAATCATAGACCTTCCTTCCCGGGAGGGGAGAAGATGCCAGCACAGCCCCTACACAAGCAACAACTTGTGTTCTCAGCTGACCTCAGGCACCATCCTTGGGTTTCCACCTCTAACCTCACAATAATCATGCTGCCTTTTAGTGTAAAGTATCTTTTGCCCTTCCTGATTAACACCAGCTTTAATAAAACCATCAGCAGCCCATGTTGACACACCAAGCAGGGAAGAATGACTGCTACTTGTGTAGGAGCATCCCCCTCTAGAAGCAAGATGCTTGCTGATCAGCAGAAAAGATGGAGCTACTCTTCTACAAAGACCTCTGAGCCTCTCCAAGAAGAAACAGATCTTTAGATAGCAGAAGCTATCACTGTCCCAGCATGGTGCAGTCACCTAGGGTCAAACCCCACCTGGCTTTGGGTTCAAAAAAGAAGCAGCTAGAAGAAAAAGCTAGCTTCTACCTTCTATGGTCATGGCAGAAGGTAGATAGCAGAGCTGGGATTTTACTGAAGGGTGGTGGTCCCTCACCAGCACAGACCTTGACAAATGGCAGTGAGAGCCAGGACTAGTCAGCTCAGTTCTTTCTGGAGGTTGCCACACCTTCGGACCACTGCTGGGCTGAAAGCCACCTGCGTGCCTGGAGTGCAGCACCACATCCTCTGCAAGCTCTCCCACCAAACAAATGCCTTGACAGCTCCCAGTCAAAACATTTTAGACTGTTTTTTTGCTTCAGCTCAACAGGCTGGAAAGAAAGATTGGGTTTCCCAGGTGGGGAATTTCCCACAGAAAATATTGGAGCCCTGTTTTCTTTCCAATTAATGAATGTTGTGACCCTCACTCCCCAAGTTATTCTAGCAACGCCCCAGGATCCTAATTAAGACTGAGCCCAGGGGCTCTCAGCATTGTGCAAACACATGGGAAGACTCCATCCCTTCTCCAGAAAGCTTCTCATCTAGTTTGGTTTAGGCAAATGCATCCATTGAAACTTTTTCTTTTATTTTTTCTTTTACTTTTTCAACAGTGCTACAATGGAGGCTTTCATCTCTACCTCTTGTGTGTATCCCGGTGTCATGCCCTCTGCTTTCAAAGGCTTAGGTTTGCCTTTAATTGTGTTGAGAGCCTTTGTCTCTAAGCCTTTAATAATGGGGTTTATTTTTTTTCCTTCTCTGCCAAAAGAAGAATTTAGTTTCTTTGCTGGCTTTTCTTCTAAAGCTGAAGTGACAGTTCCCTCTTCTCTGTGAGATTTACAAAGCTTATCTTTTAATTTTCAAGAGCCAAACAGCAAGGAAGGCGGGGGGGTCGGGGGGAGGAATGAAACGTCATCATGCCTCTTACACACCGTCGCTAGGAGAAGGCTTAATGATCTAGAAATACATAAACTGAGTGTTCTCGGGGTAGCTCCAGTTTAGTTACACTAAACCGCTGCTCTCGATGGAGACCTGCCAAAGGATGGGGGGGGTGACACAAAGCATACAAGCTTGGCCCCACTGAAGCCCCAGATTTGTGGTTCAGAGGGCAGAAGGGTGCCTGAGCAGCCTGGTGCTGTACCCCACCCCTGAGCACCCGTGGCATGTCCGTGGCTGCTGTGTGGCACTGAGACCACCACCATTTGAGATGCTGTACGTGGCCTGAGGCAGAGCACAAAGCCTTGCACTGGCTTTTTTTTTTGTGGGGTGGGGGGATTTGAAGGTGCTCAGTGCTGGCTGTAGGACACAACACCCTGAGGGTGCCGTTCCCAGCAGATGTTTCTAGCTCTACTGTCTGTGTGGGGTTGAGTGAGTGTGCCCCTTAGCAGCAGAAATCCCATCCGGGGGTCAGGGCTATGCTCTGCTTGAGGGGCTGCCCTTCAGCAGGGCACAGCGAGCCTCGCGAGGGCACAGGGCACAGCGAGGATGCTGCTGAGGCAAGAGGCTGTGGGGCACTTTGCTTCCACAGAAGCTCCCATACTCCCACTTTGGAGATGACTATGATGTATGACTTGAGCCCATCTTCAGGTATCATGAAGCAGAAGATGGATCCCATGTTCCTTTAGCTCTGAACTCGCTGCTGCCACGTTGCATCTCATGGATCAGAGGATTTGCCTCAGCACAGGCGAGGACAGTCCTGGGGGCTCATCCGAGGGGTTTCCTGGGCTCTGTGGGGTGAGGGGATGTCCCACACTGTTGTGCAGGAAGCACGGGTCTGGAGAGGGAGCATCAAATACCTCAAGTGTGGGACACAAGGGAAATGGTCAGCCTCTTCTCAGAGTCTGTGGGGACAGGACAAGGGGCAATGGCTGCAAGTTGGAGCACAGGGAGTTCCGCACCAAAGAACTTCTTCCTGGTGAGGGTGAGGGAGCCCTGGGACAGGCTGCCCAGGGGGGTGTGGAGTCTCCTTCTCTGGAGATATTCCAGCCCCATCTGGACACCTCCCTGTGTGACCTGTCCTAGGGAGCCTGTTTTGGCAGGGGGTATGGACGCGATCTCTGGAGGTCCCTTTCAGCCCCTACAAGTCTGTGATTCTGTGATCTTTCTGCTGCCCAATGCAATAAATGGATTAAATGGTTTTGTGTCCACTACTTGGCCCCTCACTCTGCTTGAAGGATGTTGAGATGCTGGAGCGTGTCCAGAGAAGGGCAATGAAGCTGGTGAAGGGTCTGGAGCACAAGTCCTGTGAGGAGCAGCTGAGGGAGCTGGGGCTTTTTAGCCTTAAGAAAAGGAGACTGAGGGAGACCTTATCGTTCTCTACAGCTACTACCAAGGCGGTTGCAGAGATGTCAGGTCAGTCTCTTCTCTCGGGTAATAAGCAATCAGATGAGAGGAAATGGTTGTAAGTTGCCCAGGGGAGATTTAGGTTAGATATCAGAAAGAATTTCTTTACTGAAAGGGAGGTCAAGTACTGGAACAGGCTGCCCAGGGAGGTGGTGGAGTCACCATCCCTGGAGGTATTTTAAAAGGGTGTAGATGCTTGGGGACATGGTCTAGAGGTGGACTAGGCAGGGTTAGGCTGTGGGTGGGCTTGATGATCTTAAAGGTCTCTTCCAAGCTAAGTGATTCTGTGATTCTGTACAGTGTTCCTAGAGACCTGTGGGACATCCCTCAAACCTCAGCCAGCCCTTAACTGTGCAGCGTTTTGTAAGGAAATTCTTTAATCCAAAACAGTGACCACCTCTGGAGCACCGTGTGGGGCTAAGTGCATTGCATGTCTTCACCGGGGGGAGGCAACTGCTGCACCCTAAGACCTGCCAACACTATATCATCTTCAAAACCACAGTGTTCCCAGTCCCTGTCCCCACTTCCCTTTTGAAAGAGGCACAAGAGCTCCTTTCCCTTAAGCTTTGTTCTGCAATGAAAACGAAAGCATGAAGACATTTTGTTGTGGGAGCTGGAGGTTGTGTGCTTCATTCCTCCAGACTGCCAGTCCTCAGCTCCCAGCGATGAAGGACCTGTGGAGTAGGGAGCCCGAACTCAAGGGTATTGACCTGGGAAGGGAAGTTCTAGCTTCATGCCATGCACTGCTGAAAGGAAACAGCTGCCTTTCTATGTGCGGCTTGGTTTAGTGTCACATGTAGATGGTGAATATATGTCTTGATTCCTTCAGCAAGGCCTTGCATCCACTCCTGATTCCATCCAGGCTCTGGTACTGCGGGCAGTGGTATGGCGTAAATCTTTAGGCATATTGTAATATTGTAACTTCATTTGGTGAGAGAGAAAAACAGGCTTCCCAGAAGATGTCTTCCACTTTAATTATTAAATAAAAAGGAAAATAATAGCTGTCGGGTCTCCAACCTGTTTGCTCCTCCTCTGGAGCACCCCAGTGCGAATCGGGGAGCCCCGCTTTGTGCTGGGGGTAGTAGGAATCAGAGGGAGCACCTGGCTTGTCCTTGGATGGGCAAAATGTGGTCCAGACCTTCCCAGCATGGGTGTCTGCTGCTCGCTGTCAGGAACTGGAGCTTCCCGCTGTCCAGGAGAGCACAGCAGCCATGGAAAATGAACAAGACTCCCTTCTCGTTGTCCGGAGAGAGGCTGTTCATGTCAGGAGACAACAGGAGGAGAGCCGTCTGCAGGCAGAGGAGGCCAGAGCTGGGATGCTCAAGGCACGAGCTGTCATCTTGGCAGGCACCAGCACATCCGTGGGAGGTGGCTTTGGGATGGAAGGGAAGACAGTGATGACGGACCAGATGGGCATACCAGTAAGCTGCAGGACACCCGAGACTCCTGCCAAATCCTTAATAGCTTTATTTGGGCCAGTTCAACCCTTTATTCTGCTTCTTCCCCAGTTAGAAGCATGCAGGAGCATCATGTCAAACCCTGTCATGTCTCTCTGGCTTGGTGGCAGTGGACCCACAGGGCTGTTCTTGCTGAGCTTGGGGTATTCAAGCTTAGGGGGGTGGCAAATTACACCCACACCTCCAAGGGAGCAGAGACACATCCTGACGAGTGCCTTGTGCAGTGCAGTATCCCTCCTGTCCTGAAGAGGCTTTGGAATTTAATCCCAAAAACAGACATTTCAACAAAATCCATTTTTAAAAAACATCTGAAGGATGCTGTTTTCATTTCAGGCAGCAGGATCTCATTTTGAAGCCTCAAGAGCTGCCATGAAATGGGTTTGTCATCAGCCAGGGAGCTCCAGTGCCTGTGTGCCTTTCAGCAGCCATGATAAATCCTCATCCCAGAGCAGCACACGAGTCACGCAGTGCCACCCAGTTCACCCAAATCCCCGTTTGGCAGCGTGGGCTGGGATTGTAACTCCGTGATGACTCCGTGGTGGCTTCGGCGCTCAGGCTTGTGACTCTCAACTCAGACAGCAATGTCTAGCAAATAACACACCGAGGCTGGGTTTGCCTTTTTCTCATCTTGCTATGCACAAGTACCTTTTCTCTCTGGGGTTTTCTATTATGTTTTATTCCCTCCTTCTCAAACCCTTTCTTATTTAGCATTTTGCTGCCATTCCCACGCGCATAAAGCCCAGTACCAAACCATCCAGACCTTCTCCCGTGGTGGTCCCAGACACAGACATGAGCAGATCAGGCATCTTTCAATACTTCTGGTGGGCTCTGGTAAGTTTGAAGCACCCCTTTTCCACAGGCATGACCTCCAGGTGCTTTTCTAGGCCAAGTGAGGAGGAGAAGCGAGCTCTTGGCAGTGGCTGAAGCAGGTGGTTGCTGCAGAGCTGGGGCAGGCAGGCAGTGCACTGCCTCCCAAAACCAGTTCCCTACCTCCTCCTGCCAGGCAGCTGACCAGACAAAATGTTGCATCTGAGCCAAACAGCTTGTATCCCATCAGGCTTCCAGCTTGGGAAGCTATAAAAATCTCACTGAGAATGAAAGGATCAGAAACGTACAGCCGCTGGAATTTATGTGCTCTTTGCTGCTTTCAGCTTCCCAGCGTATTTACTGTCTCAGCTCCCAGCAGAGACCAGAGCAGCCCAATAGCCCAGTTCCCAGGTGGGGAAACTGGGGATTTCAGGATAACCAAAGGCTGCCGACCCTCTCCCCCTCACCCTTCCCTGGTTGCGGGCGGTGAGCAGCAGAGGAGAGCTTAGCACAAGAGCAGGGCACGCCACACGTGTTTATTGCAGGAGGACACAGGCTCAAAGGAACGTGTGGGTGGCACTTTGTGGAGCGGGCACCCTGAAATGCTTGTCCTTGCAGGAGGTGTTCAGCATCCCCCATCACCAGGATCAGCACAGCCTTCTCAGAGGTGTGCATGACTGCTAGAAAACACTTGTCATGCTGGGACTGGACCTAATGCCACCGATGGAGTGAAGTGAAAGGACCAAAGAAATAAAAGGGAATTAGAGAGGGGAAAGTTTTCTCTTTTTATTTTTATTTTAAGGGGAGAAGAATTATTTGAGCATTTTAATAGTTGCTGACTTGGTAGAAAACCCACATTCTAGCAATAGGCTGTGAGGTATCCTACCAAACAGGACTCACTCTGTCCTGCTGTCTCCTTTTTTTCCCACCTCTGCAGACCAGCAAGCTCTTCTTACTCCTAGCCCTGCTGTTTTATCACCATGCAGCAAGGATGCTGCAATTTCATCAGCCAGCTGAACCCTGCGCAGAGCAGCGGCTGGCCATTGCTTCAGGGACAGAGCACGATGCTCCCTGTCCTGGGCATCGAGGCAGACCCTCATCTGCCGGTGTCACCGCTGGCTTTTGAACCCAAAACACAAGGTATGTAATCACCTTTTAGATAGGAGATCTGAAGCTGGGATCTACCATCTTGTTCGAATGAATGTCAGCCTGTATCGCATCAAAACAGATCAGAAAGCATCAGGCTGGCTTATGAGGGCAGCACCCCCTGCTTGGCATAATCCATCCCCCTAGCCACGCATATGAATGCAAAGAGGAAATGTTATTTCTGCGGTGACACATCCCTGAGAGCACCTAATCTGGATTTATTGAGGTCGTAAAACTGACTTAGCGCTGTGGTACCTAGACTGTGGGATAAATAGAAGGCTTCTATTTATAATGCTGCCAATCTGGCACCGCTCACAAGCACTAAAAATAAAACTTTTTGCAGAGCAAGTCAAATTAATGGGTGCACTTTTTGCATTGTCTGTGATCCCATGGCATGCTGCGCGCTGTCGGGGTTTGGAAGGAGTTCTGCACAGCGTGACTGTAACATCGCCTTTTCAGGCAGTGGCATCCCCACAGCACTAGCTTCTCCTTTCCCTAACCCTGTTGCCCAGATGTGATCCTTCTGCAAGTCTGGGGCAGGAGCTTCAGCATGATAACTCAACTGTCCAAGCAAAACCCAGCAAAAGCGGAGTTTACTATGCTGGAGCTGCCTGGAGAGCACTGGGTCAGTTCAAGCTATCACCCCAGTTGTGTTAGCAGCATGGGAACCGAGGCCACTTGCTCTGCTTTCAGCTGCTGGCACGGAAGCGGAGGGATGCATCAAATGCTGAGGCAGAGCCTGGGCTGACACAGCTGCTTGGCAGAGCTGAGCAAAGGGCCACAAAGATAATTAAAGGCCTAGAGCATCTCTCCTGTGAGGAAAGGCTGAGTGACCTGGAGCTGTTCAGCCTGGAGAAAAAAGACTGAGAGGGGATCTGATCAATGGTTATAAATAGCTGAAGGGTGGGACACATGGGGAAATGGCCAGGCTCTTCTCAGTGTCTGTGGGGACAGGACAAGGGGCAATGGCTGCAAGTTGGAGCACAGGAAGTTCCGCACCAATCTGGGGAAGAACTTCTTCCCAGTAAGGGTGAGGGAGCCCTGGGACAGGCTGCCCAGGGGGGTGTGGAGTCTCCTTCTCTGGAGATATTCAAGACCCATCTGGATGCCTACCTGTGTGACCTGTCCTAGGGAGCTGCTTTGGCAGGGGGTATGGACTCAAACTCTTGAGGTCCCTTCCAACCCCTATGATTTTGTGAATCTGTGAACTCCGGTCTCATCAGGCTCGTGCAGCCCAGTAATTGAGGGCTGGGTAACCTACAAGAGTGGACCAGGATTAACTTGTGATCTGAGATGCAGATAAACTCATGCTTGGTCTTCTTTCCCTCAATGAAATGACCCTCACCATGCAACAATATTGAATTTCATACCAAACATGTTGGGTTTTTTAAATAAAACCTTATTACTCTTTTAACTCAGCCATGTAAAATCCGTATTTATAGTGAACACAGCTCTCCCCTGCTAGCCCACCCAGCACAGCAGAAGGGTCTGCAACCTCCTCTGCTTGGATTGTAATGCTGAATAGCTTCCCAGATTTCTTCTCTTTGATAGGGAAACAGATACATGGATTTTATAGTCAACACTGTTGTGGACAAGATCATAAGGCAGATACCTGCTGCTGTGATTTAACACCAGCCAGGCTTCCCTCAGCGTTTTCTGGCTTTGCATTTACTTTCAGAGCAGGTTGGGCTCTCTCCTTCCCTGGGGTTTCCAGCTACTGAAGTCTGTGAACATAACTCTGTTGGATCTATCCACTCTTTGCATGGCTCTGCCAGGGAGGCAGCAAGAGGGGTAGGTGCCAAAGCCAGTCCTCCACCAGCTCTCCTCTCATCACGCCTGGCTTCACAAAGTGACCAAAACAAGATGAGCAGCTCCTCGCTGACCGGCTGCTAGCTGGGCCTGCCAGACACCCCATGGTCACTTTGATGTCCTCCCAGTGCAGACTGGAGAGTGGCATTCAGCCCCCACCACCCCCACCAAGTTGGGCTGTCCAGGGCTGTGTGGGAATGTCACCGTGGTGCCAGGATGTGGAGCGCTCAGCAGGGGAGGTCTGCCAGGTCCTGGCACACATGGTGAGCCCTGAGCACCGAAACCTCCCATCTAGCACCGACTTGTCTTTAAAAGAGCATTTCATGCTCTGAGAAGGGTGGTTTTCACAAGTCGTCATTTCTGTCCACAGGAAGCCTTTGTGGCGGTGCTGGCGCGGTTCGGTTCGAGTTGGGCTGTGAACGTCAGGCACGGTGCATCACGGTGTGGAAGCCACAGGCCTTGATGTTCCCCTTAAACTTGCTGTCAGGTTGGTTGGCTTTTTGTTTTGGCTTTCTCTACCTGCGACGTCACTCGGTTTGCAGAGTAGACGCCAGACGGACAGAGGGGAAAAATAACTCCCAAAGCTCCCGCCCCGAGTGGTGCGGAGGAAAAGTACCGTTAAGCACCATGGGGTCTGAGAGGGGTGAGAAGCAACTGGCACAAAATGCTGCTGTACAGAAGAGCTCGTGGGGGTGGCCGGGGGCTTGGAGGGTACCCTCAGCAACACGCCTGCCCACCTGATGGCTCTGTGGAAGGGTGCACAGAGTTAGCCCTTCCCTAAATTCAAGGTGTTGGAAAGGAGCAGCAGCCCTGTACAATGCTTCTGAGCTTTCTGGTGATGGTCACCGTGTGGCACATGTCCTCAGAGCCACCATCACCTCAAGCCCTCTGCCCAGCCCGTTAGCAGTGAGGGGCCAAGCTCTGGTTGATGCCCAGCAGTTCTTCAGCACACACTCAAGATGTTTGAGCTGCCTGGACTCCTTGCCCAGCACCTTTCAGGTTAGAAATGGGGAGAAATTTCTTCTCCAAAAGTGTGGTGGGGCATTAGAATGGGTTGCCTAGGGAAATGGTGGAGTCACTGTCCCTCAGGCTGTTCAAGGAAAGGCTGGATGAGGTACTCAGAGACATGGGTTAGTGAGTAATACAGGTGGTAGGGGGGTGGTTGGACTAGATGATCTTGGAGGCCTTTTCCAACCTTTATGATTCTACGTCTGACACCTTACAGCAGTCAGAAAAAGGGTGTTGCAGAACTTGCAAGCCAAGGGTGCTGCAGCCTGATTTGTTCGGTTCTGGGTGAAGGATCCTCAGGGACACCCAACTATTGATGCGTTAGTGCAGAGAGCAGTAAGATGAGTAAGACCGGAGGTGAGAGGTGGAGCTGCAGTACTTGGGGAGCGGGACAGCCCTTGCCAGGCAGGCAGCTGGCAGCTTGGTGGCCATTGCACAGTCAGACAGGCTGGGAGAAGAAAGCCAGAAGGAAAGATAATTCCAGCACGGTAAGTGGAGCTAAGCACTGCCATATGGCCACTTCCGCAGAGGAGGAAGCACGCAAGGAGTGAGCCATCCCCATCACTTTCAAATGAGCTTTCCAGTTCTTTTCCTGCAAGTATGGGAAGAACAGACTCCTGGGAATATGAACCACAAGGAAATGCAGGAATTCCCCATGGATTTTATCCAGTGCTTCGCTCTGCCTCAACAACATCTGGGAGGAGGCCAGTAGCAAAAGTGCAGGTTGTTTCTAATGTTGGAGATCCTGAGGTGGATCAGAGAGGAAGGGGAAGAAAACTTTGTCAGGAACGGTTGGTAAAACCCTGCCATGACAGACGTTGGGGGAGAAGAATAGGTGGTTGCTCCTGGTCAGTGTTTTGACCTGTTAGAAAACATCATAGCCAGTAAAAAGAGAATTGAAATGTTTTATTTCCTGCAAGGTTTTTGGTACAAGTCTGGAGGAGAGTAGGCAAAAACTTTCCAGCAAGGGCAGGAAAGAAAACAGTAGGCTTTTCTGCTCTCTTTATTAAATCCATTGCTTTTAGTTAGCCTGTCTTAACCCTTGCACCTCCTCTGGCACAGGGTTACCACCACCGGTGGAAACCTGATGTGGTCATGAAAGTTTGCTGGAGTATATCTCTCCCTGCAGATGGAGAACACAAGGATCCTCACACAGTGGCTGAGCAAAAATAAGAGCCTGGAGAGGAAGAAGTTGGGGAAACAGCAGCTTTCATAAGTGCTTGATCCTCAGAGACTGTTTCTTAGCAGAAAGCGGGGAGGGGGATAATGTTTGGGGAAAGCTCTTTTGGAGGAAGAGCATCCTTTGCTGCAGCAGGCTCAGAAGAAACACTGGGAGATGTATCAGAGAGACAGCCGGTGGGTGGGAGGAGGGAAGATGCGGAGCTTTGCAGCAGGGCAGCAAGTAACATGCGTGTTTTCAGGCTGGGAATTTTTGGGGCTGAATGATGGAATTTGCATATTTGTAGCAACTGAGATTTCACTGGCAGAGGCAGATTTCTTCTCCCCCATACCAGGCCCCTTCCAGAACCAAACCCCAGCATCGCTAACAATCCATTAGCTCATTGTCTGCCTGTTTTTTCTTAAAACCTCAGCTCTGAAATCATAAAATTGCATGAGAATATCTGCTTTAGTCTTTTCAAAAGGGGCTGTTTGAAAAAAACGGTCTTGCAACCAACCTTGCTGGTCAAGAAGGAAGCTGTGAAACCAGGAAGACCAGAAGACAGAAGGTAACAAACTGAATAATTAAAAAAAAAAACAGAAAAACAAGCCCAAAAAAACCCTTCCAACAAGCCACACATCTTTTGGGGACGTTCACACTGCTTGAATGCATGTGGCTGGTGGGATCGCAACTCCAATCCACGGTTGCTAGAGCTGCTGAAAGATACATCACCATCTCAATCACTACACACATGCTGCAGTAGTTAAAAGCTTGTCTCTGGTCCCCTGCCCTCTTCTCACTCCAAAACATGCCATTCCTGGTGCCTGTACAAATCACCATGTTTTATGTGAGCACAGGGCTTGACAGCCCTGACAGGGTGGTGAAGGCCACCAGCAGTTCCCAGAGAGATCCCACCACAGCCTCTTCCCCTGTGCTGGCACAATTCGGTGGGGTTAGGGATCTCATAGATCACTCCAGGATGCATTTCTTAATTGCACACTGTATAAAAGCCCTGCTAACATCATATTTGTCCTCCAGGCTGTGCTTTTCTCGTGGCTCACTGGCAGCATTTCAGTACTTCTTCATTCCTTGTGCCCATCCTGCTCCATGGCTCGGGCTCCAGGCTGTGTGCAGAAACTGCACAGAAGCCCATCTCTCCAGCTTCCCATCCTCAAAACTCACCCAGCAAGTGCACTTTGCGGTCTCTTCAAGCAGACTATGGTGCCAGGGCTATCTTTTTCCACTATAGTAGGTTCAGCTGACACCTTTTCTAGCCTGGCCAGGGTCTCACCACTGGCATCACCACTGCCCATCATCTCCACCATCCTCTGCTAGGTGCCTGTGCACTGCTGCAGTTCTGAAGGCAGGATTGACACCTGCAGAGCTTTTCCCATTACATCATCTCCACATCAAGGATCCCCGTGCATCGTGCTCACACGTGCTTCCAAAGCACATAGCTCTTCTACCACCAAAGTCTGTCTTTTCCCTCTGGTGCAAAGGTTTCTGAATGTCTCTGAGGTGGAGCATCCCCTCTCACTGCACAGGCTGGCAAGCAGAAGCAGGCTTTGGGAAGAGGAGAAGCACAGGAGCTCACTGCCACGTGTCAGTGGGACGGCAAAGACTGCACCCAGGCAGACAACAGCATCCCTGACTGTGAGTGACAAGAGCGATGATTATCTGTGGGCAAGGACTGCCTGAGATCCCAGCTTCAGGCTCAGGTCTTTCTTCTTGAAGAAAGACTTTCAAGAAACAACTTACCAGATGCTGTGATGGATGGAGGGAAAACCAAAACCCAACCAACAATGACCTAGCAGCCTTCAAACTGATATTTGCGCCGCTAATTGTTTTTTTTTAGTTCCCACAGCATAAGGAACAGGTACATTTCCTGTGCCCCGTGCTCAGCTGAGAACCACTTCCTCATGCACAGGTTGATTATGGTGTAGCTCACCCATGTGCCCATCCAGCACGGTGTTGGCTGCCCAATGCTGCTGGGAGTGATTGGCTCTGCCTGCCCCACATCTGACCCCCACTGGGGTCTCCGTGATGCCCAGCAATGCTCTGAACACTGGCAGACGTTTGGTTGTCTGCCAATATGATTACCTCGGGCTGGGAGCATGCTGGAAATGGGTTGGGCTTTGCTTGGCCCTTCTGGATGGGCTTTTTACTTTAGGTTACTCCCACTGGATATATAATATATAAGGAAAGAGATATATGATATATATATATATGCTCTTCCCTCTACCTTGATGTCTGGCCCTCTGCAGATGAGTATTGCCTTGGGCTTGCTGGGGATGTTTCTCATGCACCTCTGACCACTTGAGCTGATTTCTCCTTATCCTAAGCAGCTCCAATCCTATGGCCAGGGTGGATATATATTTTTTTTCTGGCATCTTTTCCTGGGTTTGCTGGCTCTTGGCTCAAGCTGAGCTGGTGTGGAGACTCTCTGAAACCATACCCTGTGTACGTGAACTGTTATGGTCCTGTCAAAGGACTCGGTGGCATTCCGTGCTGCTGACCAAGTGCCTATGATAGTCACAGAGGAGCACTTGAACTTCGGGCAGACCTAACTGGATCTAAATTTGCGGGATTAGGTAGGTTTCTTCCACTTTTAAATGGTTGTTAACGGCATTTGGTTAAAGCAGCGGGAGAGCTGCAGTGGGTGACTTGGCAGCCAAAGCAGGAGGTATCACAGTGTCTATGTCCTTCATTGTAGTGGATCAACCACCTCTGGTAGGACTCTTGGCAGACACCAGCAAGCATAACCAGTAAATTCTCTTGCTGGTATATGGTGGAAAAAAGAGCAGGTGATGGAAGATAGCTGCGTGTTTCCCAGGAGCGTGTAACCCACTTTTGTTGGCTCCGTCACTGCAGGCTGGGATGCAGCACAGGGCTGGTGTGCCAATCAGAGAGGAGCCAGGTGGCTGCAGGGACCAGCCCGCCCCAGAGAAGGCAGAAGGGCCAACCTTTGGGTTCAGCACTGTGATCTCACGGGTGTCAGGGGCTGCTGCTTTCTCCCTGAGCCCTGGCTCCTGGCAGTTTTAATGCGGGCAGACACTGGGTCCAGGGAGGAGGAAGAGGGGTTGAAACCAGCCTAGCAAGGGGGGATGCAGTGGCTTAGCCCTGCCAGTGGCATGCAGTGAAGGTGAGGACTTCTTCCTGAAGTCGAGTCTCGGTTCTAGAGGGCCTAGAGTGGGGAAGCTCTCTAGGCCCTCTGAGTGCTCTGTGCGTAAAAGCAGCATCAGTTTCTGGGATGGTGGTCCCAGCACCACTGCAGCCACCATCCAAGCAGCAACCAAGCAAGTTTTGCCTTGAAACGGCAGAGGCACTTAAGTGCAGCATCTCTCTGAGCCGCAAGTAGGACACAGAGCCCCAGCTCTTGCCTACACAGGGTTGGGGGTTCAGCACCCCTCTGAGCAGCTTGTCCCACTGGAGCATGAATTCCATTGAGTTGAGTCCTCTGACGATGCATCTTCCCTCACCCTTTCTGCCGTTCATGTAGGGAGATCTTTGCTGCCATCTCTGTCACACAAAGACAACAGAATTTGGCCTTTCAGGATGGAAGATTGGATGCAATCACCCACAGCCCTTTCTCCCCAGAACAGCTGGCAAGGTGGAGGAACCCCACCACCACCACCCTCCTGCCCCCAGCCCCACTCAGCCATCTGTCATTAAGAACCCATAACACAATTCCTATGCGGCTCCTTGGGATGGGAGCAGATATTGCCAAGCCAAAGGCTGGGCCCACAGTTTCACTGGGTGTTGTGATAAGTGCATGCTGGTGCCTGTGCTCCACAGGTATGCTGGTAATATTCACGATGCCCAATGAAGAAATTGCTGCTCTTCCCCAGCTGCACTTTGCTGGTTCAAACTCCACGTTGCCTTTCTTTGTAGCCTCTAGCCATGCACCTTGTGTCAACTGGATCTTCCCCTACTTCAGGCACAGAGACATCAAAACCTCCTTGAGAACTCAAACTCTGGAAGCCCATGGCTGTGGTTTCATTTCCTTTCCTTCTGGGTAAGGAGCAGCAAGGTTTGATCTGGAAAACCCCATCCCAGATCATTTCAGGTGTCCCCAGGTGACTTTGTTCCCCTTTCACTGGGAGGTTTCCACCTGCCGTCACGTGCGTGCTGCTCTCGGTCTGCCGGTAGGACCTGGAAACTGAGACAGAGGTGGTGACAGGGACCAAGTGACTCCTCCAAGTCACCATCCAAGAAGCAGCTCAGATGAGTCCCTTCCCAGCAGATGACAAGGTGGAACTAGGAGTTCTCCCTTGTCCAGGTGCCCGAACACCCGCTTGAGTGGCTGCCTTGTGAGTAGCTCTGTAATGAGCTGTGCAGTCACGAGAATAGATCACACAGATAATCTTCCAAGGCGGAAATATTCCACTTATTTTTATCCCTGTTTCCTGTCTGTTAGCCAGTTAATTACCCTTCAGAGGACTTTCTCCAAGTCTCTTTTGGGAAGGAAACTTGGCAAATGCTGCCTGAATGTCCTTGTCCATTTAAACGAGAACAGAGGATTCAATTTTAGTACCTTCTGGAGAAAAAAAAAATCTTTCATTTTTTCTTTTTTTCTGTGTGACTGTGTGGTGGGGTTTTTTTTCCCCTGACTGTGACAAGCTGCCAGCAACAGAGTTTTCCTCTCTGGATCTTCTGTGCTGTGATATAAGCACAAGCAGCCATCTCTGCTGAGGGACCGTGAAGAGGAGGCACTGGCACTCCAGCATTAAATGAATGGACACCCAGGCTTGCTCCAAAGCTGCTCGTCCGGCGCTGGACCCATCACGCTGCGTTGTGTCCCTCTGTTCCCCTAGTCGTCATCCCTTCTAATAGATGCCCTTGAGGTAACATTTAAAAATGCAAACCATTTTTGTCACCATAGCAACAGCTTTTCTGGAAACAGGGGGAAAAAACCCAGCATCATGGGAGGTCAGAGCAGCGCTGTGAGATGCTGTGGGTTTGTGGCGGGTACTGATAGCGGCAGCGCAGGTTGTGGCAGCTTGGCCTGGGTTCCTCACTGCTGCTGTCAGCTGCGTGGGAGTCCCGCTGCCAGGTCTCAGTGCCTCCCAAGGGGAACAGCTCGGGCTTCGCTTGCAGGTGCCTCTGGTATCCACCATCCCCAGGCTCCTGCAAGCCCAAGGCTTTATGTAAGCCCAAGCTGCAACCAAAGAGTCTCCAGATGAGCAAACACAACTTTGTAGTTTTGCAACAGGCTCAGAGTGAGTGCAGGTCCACCATGTGAGGCTGCATCCTCCCCACTGTCAGCTGTCCCTTTGCCACAGACTTGCTGGGACTGGGTCCCAAGGTCTCCAGTTCTTCGCTTGCAGACCAACCATATGAATTCAGGTCGGGGAGTCCCACCACACTCCCCATGCTTGGGAAGAGACCCAGCAAATCTCCCATTCAGCATTCCCATCGTGAGAGGGGAACCTGTCCAACCTCCTGGGGCTGTGGAGTCAACTGGGAACACAGCAAAGCACGGGCAGCAAAGCCACTGCAACCCTGCTTCCAGAACCCCAGGCAGAACCTTAGCCCAGAGATCAGAATCCCAAGCACTTTGTGGATACCATTTTTCATGCCAATCCATAGGAAAAGTTGGCCTGGCATGGTTCAGAGCTGCCAGGCTTGCTGCCATGCCTCCCCTGAGTTCACACACGTGCTCCTGCAGCACACCTATGAACGGGGATGGGCCTTTGGCAGCCAAAGATGCCAAGCCTGTAGATTTCCTTCCATGCTGGAGTTGCGCACTGGAAGGGATCAGGGAGGGCGTGTGTGTTTCAACATCTGCAAAAGTCTGTGCCAGACCAGACGCCTGCTTTGTAATAGGCAGTCTCTGTGGTCTCTGTGTTCTGAATTCGCATGGCCCCTTTGGATCAAGCCCTGGGGAAAG
The DNA here is from genome assembly GCF_964237585.1 of Gallinula chloropus. Classification (NCBI taxonomy): domain Eukaryota; kingdom Metazoa; phylum Chordata; class Aves; order Gruiformes; family Rallidae; genus Gallinula; species Gallinula chloropus. The sequence goes on along the minus strand of NC_140090.1, from coordinate 33,143,784 downwards.
GCTCGCAAGCCACCACTGGAGTTGCCTTCCTGGATCTTGCTGCTACCTGTAGAAAATGTACAGAGGGGTAGAGGGAAACATCCTGGTCTGGGCATTGCTGTACTGCTTGAATGATCTCTGTTCATCTTTGAAACCCTTGTGCAAAGCAGAAGAAGCTGCTTTGTCTCTGAGGCACCTCAGATGATACTGACTTTTGGGGTCCTGTCCTCCATCCTGACTCTTCTGCATCACATCCTAAGAAGACACAGTCTTTTCCTAGTGCAGGTTGGTAGAATGTCCCATCAAGCTAAGACATCAACTCTTGACTTCTAATTGATTTGGCTTCTGACTCTCATGTGGTTTCACCAGGCATTTACTGCACCAGAGTTTGCCTAGGGCAGCTCCTTCCCTGTCTCCAGAAATTATTTCCAGTGTTGTCTGACATCAAGGCACAGTTAGGCAGAGCTTGGAAGCCAACCAAGTTATTGCACCTTCACAGGTTACAGAGTGTAGCTGAATCACAGCAGTAGGATGTGCGTGTGCTGTTAGTCTGTGGGATGTGCAAGGCAGGAAGTGCTATCGGTCCTTCATCTGCGTTGCCTTCTGTGGAGCACAGGAATCATATACATCCCAGAAGGATCATGCAAAGTGGCACTTGCATTTGTAAAGGGTCATCATCTCTCTTTTGCCCCCTGCATTGCTCAGTTAGCACCTCTTGGTCTAGCAGAAGTTCCTGCTGAGAGTCATGAACAATCAGTAAAGAGCAGCAAGAGATAAAGAAGCAAAGAGCTATGGAAGGACCCAGTAGTGACCCCTCCAACATACAGAGGTGCTGTTGGGGTGACAGTGGTGTGACAACATCCATTTCCTGTGACTCAGTCCTGGGATATTATCCTTTAGCAGGACTGCAGAAGTACTGTATTTGCCTCCTGCAATGTGCAGTCATGCTTCTCTCCCTCCCCGCTTTCCAAGGGATGGCTGCAGTGTCTGATCGCATGGTCGGGCAGAGGGACAACCAGCAAGTCTAGCAGCTGTCTGCAGTCTATGGGAGGCTGATGTGAACTCTTAAGCTGAAGTTTGGGGTGAAGGATTCTTGTTCTGTGCAAATCATTGGTGCTGATGACTTCCAGGCAGTCAAGGTCCTGCTTGTTCGCTCACTGCAACACATGACTCTCTGTCCTTGCAAGGCAGGGCAGTTTTTCTGGAAAGGGTAATCCATGTCAGCGCTTATCACCAATATCACTATCCTGAGCCAGACTTGGTTTAGTTTTCACATTTCACATTTTTAGCTGAGTTTTGGACCTGTCCTAATTTAGACTAGGTGACATTTGCTCTTGCCAGAGACGTTCTTCACAGAAGAATGCGTCACTGGGCATTTGTGCCAAAGCAGTGGGACCCATTAATTTCCTTTCCCTTTATAGACCCAGCTGCATGTTCATCTTTTGCAAGCAAAGAGCTCATTAATGTAGAATTTTCTTCCTCATGCTTAGAAGCATCTCTGACTCCTATGCATCCGTCTACACAGAGGTGCTCCCACCCACCTCCACAGTCTAAGGCATGGACAGATGTCCTGTTTGAGACCGAGCTGCTTGTATCTGACCTCCAGGCAGGACTTCATAGATGGAAGGACCAATTTTAGACAAGGTAAGCCAGGACAATGTTTTGAGCTTGTACAAACAGCTCCGCCAAACACCTAAGCGATATTGCAAGCTTCAACAGATGAAGCCAAAGTAACTCCTCACCTTTTATTGATACGTGATTATTTTTTTGCCTTCTTTCTAATGAAGCTAGCCAGCCTGATCATCACTACAGGAATTTCAAGTGGGAAGGAGACAGGATGAGAGAGAGTCAACAGGATGTGTTCAGAAGCGATCAGTGCTGCTCGGGGACTTGTTTTGGAACCTGTCTTCATTAATAACTTTCTTAATGAGCTGGGCACACACAGAGGAGTGTATGGATCACTTCTGCGGATGAGACAGTTGAGAGCATTGCCAGCATGGAAGTGGATCTGAATGTCACACAGGAAGGATGGAGTGACCTTGGGGACTGTTAGAAGAAGCAGCTCAAGATCCTGCAACTCAGGTAACGTGTTTGGATCTAGTGATAAAGCTTCTCCTGTTTGCTAGGCTCTCATCCATGTGAATTACCAGAGGAAGAGGAAGGGAGTATTAACTAATTTCAGGATGACTCTAGGCAGAGGTGGATGTCCCTAGTGCAATCCTAAGACATGTATATAGCAGAGAAGGAAATAATGCTGCGTCCATATGAGGCTTTGATTAGCCCTCATCCTGTGCTCTGGTGGTAGCTTGGGAAGAGCAAACTTCCAGTAGAAGTGGTGTGGAGGAACAGGCCCTACAAGGGGATGGGAAACAGTGGGATTGTGGAAGCAGAAAACTGAGTGTGGGCACAGTTCTGCCCCTCATCTCACCCCCCCTTGTTCAGACACTGTGCCACAGGACAAATGAGCATGGGCTGGGTACGGAGCCAGCCTGGGCTGGGAACTCAGCAGTCATTCCTGTCCTCCCAGTGAGGACATTAATGTTGCTGTGGAAGTTCTGTTCAGCTCTTCCCACCCAGAGAAATCCCCATCTTGGTGTAAAGGCGTGCCTAAAACAGACTGAAGACTGGCAAGAAAGAGAAGATTGCATCCTGATGGTTTCACTTTACCAGTGTGACATCCATGCCTGCGTGTGGGCACTTGTCTGCATGCACCAATATCTCCTCTAACCATCTTAGCTGGCTCCATTTTCAGCCTCCCTAAACCTGTAAACCCTCAGTTAGCCGCCTTCCCAGCTTGCCACACAGGAGCACCATCAAGACTATCTAGGCAAGGCAATGAACCTACATGGCTTTTGTGGATTAGTGCAATACTGGAGTAATTAACTCACATAACTTAATGTGAATGCTTCTGGTGCCAGACGTAAGCGCTTTCGGGCTCTAATGTCCTACCATCCCTGCTCTGGTTAAATTGCTCTCCGTAGGAGGTTTAGGCATGGGGCTGCTCAGCAGAAGTGCTCTTTACATTTGGAGAGGAGCAGGGTAAGAAGTGCACTCTCAGCAGGGTGCCTGCTTGGGAATGGTGTACTTGCAGCTTCTTGGGTCCCTCTGTCCCATGGGATCTCCTGAACTCAGTCCAGGATATGCCCTGGTAGAGGGCTCACTCCGCATGCCCAGATGACTTTGTGTAACAAAGGAAAGAGCTCTTTGGAGCTAGCAGAATGTGCAGAGCATATCTTGGCTCTTCAGGGAGGCAAGTTGCATTGCCCTGGAACAACACATCCTTCGGCACTACTCTTCGGTGCATCTTCAGAACTCTTTGGGTTTAGGCCCCATATCTCACCTGCAGCAACCACGGTTAAGACTGGAAAGGAGAGGCATCCTTGATGTATTTGTGAAACCAGTATGGGCTTCCACTAGCTAATAGAAGGTTTTTCCTGGTAAAACTAAGCCAACCCTTGCTGAGGGCCCACAAAGTGAAATCCTGGGTGGGTGGAGGGAGCATCTATTTCTTCCAACATGCAGGCACCAGATATTGTATTCAGTTCAAAGGCAGTAGCGTAAATCTCCTTTATCAAGTGGGGTTGTTAACATAATCAAATATTAATTTACAGCACATGTTGGCAAATCCAGGCTTGATATAAAGTAATTCACCCCCGGTGTGTACCGCGTAATGCGATTATTCTTCAGAGTAATTAAGACTCCTTTTCCTGAAGTGAACGGAGGTGTCAGGAATGTGCCAAGCAGGCATTTGTTTGGGGTGAGTGATGGATGGTGGGAGCATCACAACCTCAAGTGGACAAGTGATGTGTCTTGGAGCAATGGCCCTGGCTGGCTGCATGGTCGCTGTGCCTGAGCAGTACCAGAGTCTCTCCCAAACCCTATTTGTCCTGAACCTCTCTACTCACACTCAGAAAGCAGGATGTACCTGGATCTATGTGGCTGAAAATCACCTCTAAGTAATGTAGACAACATAATGGTGAAATCCAGTCCCTGAAGGGGCCATAGGAGAGCTGGGTAGGGACTTTTTAGAAGGGCCTGGAGTGACAGGATGAGGGGGAATGGTTTTAAATCAGAAGAGTGTAGATTCAGATTGGATGTTAGGAAGAAATTCTTCACCGTGAGGGTGGTGAGACATTGGAACAGGTTGCTCAGGGAGGTAGTGGATACCCCCTCCCTGGACGTGTTTGAGGCCAGGTTGGATGGGGCCTTGAGCAGCCTGATCTAGTGAGAGGTGTCCCTGCCCATGGCACAGGAGTTGGGACTTGATGATCTCTAAGGTCCCTTCCAACCCAAACCATTCTGTGATTCTATGATTCTGTGAAATCCTAGTGACCTCCAAGCTCTAGGAGAGGGGAAAGCAGTGGGAGGTTATTTTGCAAAAAGCCCTTGGGATTCCTGGCTGGTGCTGATGCCAAATGCTGTCTGAAGCCAAATGAGGGGTGATGCCTGCACAGGCAGAGCTGGGAGGGGTTCACTGCTATGGTTCCAGGAGGGCTAGGGGCAGGAGAAGCTTTTTTAGGTATGTGGCGAAATGGTGCGCTGCTCTAAGCCATGTGTTGATTGCTCTGTCCCTCTGTTGAGGGAAGACATGGAAAACAGGGATATAATCTGCCCTGTACTGTCAACAGGACATGAAACAATAGTTTCATGACATCTCATGTTCATGTCTTCAAGACCTGGCATCCACAGATAGCATTCATCTTATTTCTAGCAGCTGCTGTGTTTTGGATTTAGTATGAGAATAATGTTAATAACACACTGATGTGTTTAATTGTAGCTGGGTACTTGTAGTGTCTACACTTAATCAAAAACTTCTCACCTTCTCAGCCAGGTTTGCAAGAAGCTGGGAGAGCACATCCAGGACAGCTGACCCTGACTGACCAAAGGGATATTCCCTACCTTAAGATGTCACGCCCTGGATATAACTGGGGAAGCTGTTCAGGAGGTGGGATCGCTGCTTGGAAACAGACTGGACATCAGGTTGGTTTTTTTCCTACTGCATTTGGTGAGCAATTGCATTTGTGCATGACTTTAATTCTATTACTATTACTATTCTCTTCATTCCTTACCCTATTTAACTCCTTATCTCAACCCACAAGGTTTTTTTCCATCCTCATCCCCATCCCCATCCACTTCAGCTGGGAGGGGTGAGCGAGACGCTGCTTGGTGCTTCGTTACCAGCTGGGGTCAAACCACACCACCTCATTATTCAGAAATAAAATGGGGCTTATTGTAAAGCGACATCAACATGCAGAGGAGCTAACTGGTATTCCTGTGCATCCCCAGCTGAGCTTGGGCAGGTGTTTTGTGCCTTCCCTGGGCTCGGGAATTTTGCCCATCTTCTCCAGTTTCTGTCCCAAAGACGATCTCCATCTACATCCCTGCCCACTGCCTGCCTCATTCTTTCGCAGGAGGACTCCTGTCCCTGTCAGCGTGAGCATTGGCCAGCACATCCAGTGTGCTGCAGCGCCCTGAGCCCTTTCTCAGCAAGTTTTGGGAGGAGTGGCTGACACGCAGGACACTGCGCTGACATCTAGGATGGACAGGCTGGAGAGCTGTGCAGGGAGAAACCAGATGAAATTCAACAAAAGCAAGTGTAGAGTCTTGCACCTGGAGAGGAATAACTGCTGGAATCAGTACAGGCTGGGGTGACCTGCTAGAGAGGAGCTCTGCAGAGAAGGACCTGGGGGTCCTGGTGGGTGACAGGTTGGCCATGAGCCAACAGTGTGCCCCAGGGTCCAACAAGGCCAATGGGATCCTGGGGGGCATCAGGAGGAACGTGGCCAGCAGGTCACAGGAGGTGATCCTCTCCCTCTTCTCTGCCCTGGTCAGGCCCCACCAAGAATATTGTGTCCAGTTCTGGGCTCCCTTGTATAAAAAAGAGAGGGATCTCCTGGAGAGAGTCTGGCGGAGGTTACAGAGATGGTTAAAGGCCTGGAGCATCTCCCCTATGAGGAAAGGCTGAAAGAACTGTGGATGTTCAGCCTTGAGAAAAGAAGACTGAGAGGGGATCTTATTAATGTTTATAAATATCTCAAGTGTGGGATACAAGGGGAAATGGCCAGCCTCTTTTCAATGGTCTGTGGGGACAGGTCAAGGGGCAATGGCTGCAAGTTGGAGCACAGGGAGTTCCACACCAATCTGCAGAAGAACTTCTTCCTGGTGACGGTGAGGGAGCCCTGGGACAGGCTGCCCAGAGAGTGTGTAGTCTCCTTCTCTGGAGATATTCCAGCCCCATCTGGATGCCTCCTTGTGTGACCTGTCCTAGGGAGCTGCTTTGGCAGAGGGGTTGGACTTGACGATCTCTTGAGGTCCCTTCCAACCCCTACAATTCTGTGATTCTGTGATACCAATGGGTCCAGCACATGGCAGAGCTGTGGGCAGCACCATGGCCTGAATGAGACCGCAGGGTTTTGGAGGAATCAGGCTGGCCCTGCCCTTCTGTGCCACATTGACGCCACTTCTCTTCCATTTCCCCAGCGAAGGGGAAGTGGCACAGCAGTGATGGATGCAAAGAAGCAGGCTTGTGACCATGACGCATCTCGTGTTAGTCAGCAGTGATCCTCTCGGGTTTCAGGCGGGCTGAGTCGATGAGCCCGTGCCTCGAATTATTTGCTGGGGAGGCAGAAAAGGAAGGCAGATCCAGCTGAATGGGCAGGCTGAAGCTGGCCGTGCTCCTGTGGAGGGCAGGTTTGGGGGTTCAGGGAGATTTTAGACATGGGCAGAGGGTGCTGAGGGGAGCTGGGAGACAGTCAGCATCGGTAGGAGAGGTGGGTTTAGGAGGAGGTAGAATATTCAGTGTGCTTAGCAGGGTGAAGGGTGAATCATCTGTGTGTTTTCTCTGATGCCACTTCTCTCCTGGGGCTTTCATCGCTGACCAATGAACTCTGCTGAATCTTCCCTTACCATCGTTTTATTTGGTGGAATCTCAGAATGTTTGAAGCCACTTCAACCTCAGTTGAGCTTTTGAGGGCAATGGATGAAAGTACGCAGTAGCAGATGTCAAGTCAGCTTTTATTGCCCCACACCTTAGTCATGCTCCCACCTCTTGTCCAGGAGAGTGCCTGTAGGAAATTGAGCCTCCAAAGAGGAGCATGTAGAGCTTGTGCCATGTGGGATGGGAGAGGAGCGTCTATCTCTCATGGTGATGTGAGGTTGCAGAACTATAACAGCTAATGAGACTGATCTCTGCAAACAAGGCTGGCTCCAACCTCAGGTGACTGCTGAAAATGCAGTACCTGACACACAAGAACGTGGACAGCACCATGGTCACACCTTGTCTGTTGCAAGCAAAGAATCGTGCAACCACTGCTGAGCTGCAGAGCTGGAAAAGCCTGTGCCAGGCTCTTACAGCTCTCCGTTGCACTAGCCCTTGGGCTTGCTGTGTCCAGGTTTTGGCACCTTGACCTTCCTCCTCGCAGACCTTATGTCTCTGCCTTGAGTTTATCCACCTATTACCAACATATGTGCTTCCTTGGTGACTCATGCCCTGTTCCCTAACCACATCCCCTCCTCTCATGTTGCCCCTACCCACCACAACTGAGTCACTTGGCCTCCTGTCACAAGCCAGGAGCCTCATCCTTCAGTCACGCGTGTAGACGTTTCTAGCTTAGTCTGACGCAAGCTCTTCCTGGCATCCTTTTTTGAAGCAGACTCTCAAGTAGGAGCTTGCTGGCTATTAGCAGGCTGATCCTGACCTGCCTCCTTCAGTGCACGCTGCCTGGGCCAGCCATACCCAGGCTCTCTTGGTCCTTGTGCATGCAGAGGGAATGCTTTAGAGCAGCATTGCCCTCTCTGCCACTCTTGAGTTCCTCAGAGAGACAAGTCCAGCCCTAAGTGGTAAGGAGAGGTTACTCTACAGCTGTGGGCAGCACCCTCCAGTCGTGGCTGGCTTGGTAGAAGTAAGACATGGCTCAGGGTGTTGTTCAGCCTGGAGGAGAGTAGGCTCAGGGGAGACCTGATCTCTCTCTGTGATTACCTGGAAGAGGGTGTAGTGACGTGGGGGTTGGTCCCTTCTCCCCAGTAGCTAGCAATAGGACAAGAGGAAACGGTCACAAGTTGGGTCAGGGGAGGTTTACATTGGATATCTGGGAAAATTTCTTCTCTGAAAGAGCAGTCAGACATTGTACCATTCTGCTCAGAGAGGTAGTGGAGTCACCATCTCTGGAGGCGTTCAAAAAATGTGTAGACGTAGCACTCCAGGACTTGCATTAGTTGACACGATGGTGTTGGACAGGAGGTTGGACTTGATGACCTTAGAGGTCTTTTCCAACCTGAAAGATTCTGTGATTCAATGATCCTCTGATTCTAGGGAGGCAAGAGCTGAGGAAATCCGGTGCTCAAAAGCCTTTCTCATGCTTTGACCCTCCAGTAGCCCACAAGAAGTCACTTGACAGTTTTATCACAGACCTTGGTAGCTGAGGAGCAGCTCAGGCCAATTGCCACTGAGCCCAATCTTTCATAAAGTGCTGGAACTGGCTGCCCAGAGAGGTGGTGGATGCTCCATCCCTGGAGGTGTTCAAGGCCAGGTTGGATGGGGTCCTGGGCAGGCTTGTGTAGCTCCAGGCCTGGAGGTTGGTGGGTCTGCCTGTGGCAGGGGGATTGGAGCTCTGTGATCCTTGGGGTCCCTTCCAACCCAGACCAGCCTGTGATTCTATGATAAGCTTCACTTCCCAAGTGTTATGTGTGTGCACAGTCTGAAAAGCAGCCACCACTGCTTCACTTTGAGGGTCTGTCACACAGCCAGTGTTCATGTCTGTGGTAGGCACATCAGACCCAAGCTGGTATTCAAGCTCAGTGTATATTGGCCGCTATTTTCCTTAATTCTTCCTGTCTATGGTCAGTGGCTCCATCAGTCACAAAAAGCTTTTCCTAGATGTTTTTTGTCAATGGACAAACATCCAGGGTTTTATTTACCATAAAAATTTGTCTTTAAGCCAAAGCTTGTTTCCTTATAACATGAAGTAGCTGGCCCAGCACTGTCATTTCTTATGAAGTGCAGATTCAGTAGGGAAGGAGCTGAATTCTGCAGGTTCTCCCTGCAGATCTGATGCATCCCCTGGCCTCTTTCCCAGTGTCAGCATCATCCAGTGAAAAGCATTTTCAGCTCCTCACAGCATTTTAGCACAAGGGGAATGTTGAAATTCAAGGTCCCTTTTTCCTTGTGCCCGGTGATGAGAGGGCTGCCACCAGGCACCTCTATTTAGGGCTATCTCTAGGTGAGATGTTGATGTAATGTTTCATCTTCCCAGTGTCTCAGTGAAGCAATGCAGTGTAACTTCACAGGGTGGGACAACTACACTCTAGATAAAACCATAAACTTGCCTGTATCAGAACATCATACTGGTATAAGAATTTTTATGTGGGTGCGACTGCCCTTAATTTGGGATATGATGGACTGCCAAAAAGGAGAAGAGCATGGTATGGGTGCAATCCTGGGCTGGGAAAAGCCAGATCAGACCCTAGGCTGTCTGCTTTAGCCATCCTGAATAAGCAGACCCAGCCACTGCCTGTCCTGAGGTCAGACACGGTGGAGGAGGATGGTGGATATCTAGTCGGCATGCTCCTGAAGGCTAAAATCTCTTCACAACCCCCCAGTAAAATCCTTCAGACAAGTTTTGGATGTCTCTTCTAAAAACTTTCAGATGTTTCTTACTGTTTTTCCACCTGGCACCTGATGATGTGAGCAGGCTGACTGCCCTTATCTCCCCACCTTGCGGGGGTAGAGAGCTTCCTGCAGGGAAGCTGAGGCATGTCAGAGAGCTGGACCCCTCATCACCCAGTGACCCCTCTTGTCCCTGTGTGCTGGGAGCACTGGTTAGGAGCACTGACTGCAGGCACAGGGCCCAGATGAATCCTTTGTCCTCTTCCTGATTTCTGCCAGAAGAAAATCCTCCGATGTAAACCCCTTTCCACGGGGAAAGCCGGGGTAATCACCGTGTCGCTGCCTGATTTACTTGGTTCTGACACGCTCCCTTCACTGCCTCCATTTTTCTCCTGCAGCATTCACATTTTGCTCATCCATCCGTAGCTGCAAGTTTTCCTCCTCCCTCCTAACCCTCCTTTGATCTCTCATTTTCTCTTTGCAGTTCCCCTGCTGCATCTCACCAGCTTGTGATTTCCCTTCCTGGCAGGCATCCCTGCCAGCCTGCAGGTCTGGCTTCTCCCTTGGACTGGAAGGGCTTTCCAGATGTGTGCTCCCTGTAAATACCTCCTTGTCCCTGCCAGCAACCACTAGACTGTCCCTCCTGCAGAAAAGGAAAGAAGAAATTTGGTGGTTCGGTTTCCTGCTGGAGGAAGGTAGTGCTGTATCCCTCCCCAAAGCAGTTGTTTAGCTCCAGAAACTATATAAAATGACATGGGAGTGGGATGTTCCAAACTTTTTGGAGGCTTGATGGAAATGCAGTTGTAGTAAACCACTCATTGCTCAAAAATGTCTTTTGTTTTCCCGGTGGGTTGAGTTTTGTGTGTGTGTGTGTGTGTTTTGTTTTCCTCTTTCTCCTCAACTTCCCTTATAATTAGGTGCTGCAGGCTCAAGAGGCATGGCTTGCTTGCAGCAGTTTCCCTCCTGGGGCACGGAGGCTGAATGACTGTGAGCTCAGGTCCACCTCACGCCTTCTGCAGCCTACTGGAGCAATTGCTGGCCTTCAGGGTGAACCTCCCTGGCACCCCCTGGATCCACATCCCTGTTACCATCAGGGGACAATACTCTGAAGTGAGCATCGAGGTCCACAAAGAGCCCAAAAAGGTGACCCTCAGCCTTTTATGCTGTTTCAAGACCCAATACCCCTCAGTTTCAAAGTGCCTGAACCACTTGTGATTCATGCAAAGTCTGAAGCAGAGCAGAGGAATAAATCTCAGTTTCAGAGGCTATAGCTGAAGGCAGCCAGTTGTGCAGCAACACCTATGATACACAGCAGCGGTGGTGGAGGGGTTTGCAGAGTGGAGTGGGTCTTCTAGGAAAGCCAGAAGCACTGTGACATGTGTGATGCTGGAGAGAGAAGATGTATGTGGGAACGAAAGTTACTTGCAGGGCAAATGTGGGGATTTTGGAGCAGGGAACTTCCTGCCCATCTGCTTCTGCTGGGTTTAACTGCACATGCAAGTTCTCTGGGAAAAAAAAAAGAAACTGGTGGCACAAACCCTGCCTGGTGCTTTGCAGACCAACTCAGCAAGGTCTGGGTTTGGCTCGAGCAACTGGTCATCATCAGAGTCTCTTCTTAGCCAGAAGTCCCTTGGGGACCAGCTGTGGGAGCATAAACTTCTTGAGCTGATTTCCTGCCGATGGACCTGCTTAGATCAGGGTGCTGAATTCATTCACCATGGCTGAGACCCTCAGCTAAATCAGGGCAATTTTCTCCTCTCTGGGTTATGAAACACTATACTTCAGCCTTTGATTAAATGTTTTGGAAAGGGAGAAGAGTATTCCTTTGGGGAAAGCAGTAGGAAGTGCACTATAAACCACGGCGGTCTGAACTTCAGGAGGACCGAGGAAATAAAGGAGGTGACACAACAGTAACTCCTTCGTAGGCTTTGTCCTGGAGCAGCAGAGGCTGGCTGTGTCTGCTACTGGTTTTCTCCTGCCTGGGGCAGTGGGGACAGGCTGGGGCAGGGCTGGGTTGTGGGAAGCAGGATGGGTCAGGTATAGCCAGAGCATCACCACACCTGAGCCAGTCAAGAGAGAGCCAGGAGAGCGGTGGTGGCCCCAGATTTATGAGCCAGCTTTCTTCTTTATGTTTGCAAACCAGGAGTGGTCCTTAAAGCTGAGGCTTTTTCCAACTCCCTGCAGCCTTCAGCTTCTGTTCCTGCCCGTTGTCTGCCTCCTCTGAAGACATCGAAGGCTGGAGCTGCTCGGATTCCTCCCCCAGCTGCAGATCTGTTTGTGAGCGAAGGGGTGGGCTCTGTAGTGGGGAAATCCCTGCTTAACCACCCACGGCAGTGCTGTGTGTGGGATCCCCCAAGAAGACACAAAGAAATGCTCCCTCCAGCTGCTCTCAGCCTGCAACAGCCCCAGAAAAAGGTTAGGGAGCCAGCAACATCGTTCGAGCTCTTTGGTCTTGGTGCAGCTTTCCAGCAGCTTAGAAGAAGAGCTAGGAAACTCCCCAGTGCTGGGGAACTTCCTTCAGCTGAAGCTGCTGTAGGAAGCTGCTAGCAGAGGACCTCCCTCACACTCGGGGTGATGACTGGCTGGGGCAGGAAGGGGATCTCCAGCAGCAAGGACTCCACAAAGTCTGGACCACTGATGTTCTGGAAGGCTATTTCCATGCCAAGGTCAGGGGATGGTTCATTGCACCTGCATTTAATGCAGCCAGCAGTTCCTTCCCATGGTTTGGTGATACCTCTGGGCTAGGGACATCTCCTGGGGATGTTTCTATGGGGTATGACCTGGGATAAGCACTCAGCAGTTTATGACAGGGACACTGGCCAGGACACTTAGTGAGATGCCAGACCTGCTTTCTCCCCTTTCTCCTTTGGGGTTGGGAGGAACAGAATGGGATGCCCCAGCCCTGTCTTTCTCCCAGCATCAGGGCTTTGTGCAGGAGCAACTGCTTGCCAACTTGTTGCATCCTGGGGCTCCTGCACAAAGCTCCCTTTCACCTTGGAGCATCCGGAAAACATAATGGGGCAGCAATTACTGGGGCGGGTGCAAGCTTGGGCCTGGGAGATACGTGGCGGGGAGCCAATTATTGTTAATTAGGCCTGTTGCTGTTGGCTAGCCTGGGCTTTTGCTGCTGTGCAGGAATTTGTTTGCACCAGGGGAGCTTTGAGGCTGCTGGGAGTCATAGTCCAAGGTCAAGCCAGAAGGGCTCAGACTAAAGCCTCATGCTGAGCAGATCCCACTTGGATTTCAGGCCAGGCTTAGCCTGCATGTGTTCCCTGAGACAGAGATGAGGCACCAGCCCAGGCTGCTCTCCTTTTTGGTAGGAAGGGATTAGTTATGCATCCCTGCCCTTACAGGCTGGTCCCTTGGGCCACTGGTCCCTCATCCGCAGCTCCTCTTGCTCCATCACGGACATGCACGAGCCACAAAGTGGGGAAGCTGAGCACAGGGGCCAGGTGGGAGAGGAGCTGTTCTCTCAAGTGATGCCCACCCCTCACTGCCCCAGCTTGTCCTGTGGCCTATATGGGAATGTATATGGGAGTTACTTCATTTCAGAATCAAGGGGGCTGTTGGGTTTTCCCCACGCAGCTGGGAAGATCCTGAAAACCTGGAGTGACACCCCTGCTTGTGGGATGGTGTGAGATCAGAGTGCCAGGACCCCTTTGTCACCCACAGCCTGCTTCTTCAGCCGATCCTTGTCTTGGTCAACTGTTTTGCTCAGCTGAAAAATGGAAGGAAACCTGGAACCTCTCTTGCATGGAGGGCTACCTGGGGCTCAGGTTCTCACTGCCACCTCCTGTCTCTGCAGGATGAGGTCTCTGCAGGAGAGCTTCTTCCCTCCCTCTCCCCACCAGACAGCACTGGATAGCCCTTTGTTCACAAATAGGAGGGGGTACAGCTCCGGGGCGGGGAGGGTGGTCCCAGCCCATGCTCCTTTGGCTAAAACCTCTGAGAAGGAGCAGTAAGGCAGAGAAGGGTTGGAAAAGCACTGGACTGCCTTTTCAGGGCAGAGCAGGAGTGAGAGGGGCCAGGCTGCCAGCCCACAGAGAGCAGCCAGACGCCCGGCGCTGAAACCTGCTCAGGAAACGGTCTTTTCGTGAGACAGCTCCACGCAGCTCTAATTAAATTACAGGATTAGAGCCATCTCATTCCTCACTCATCTGGTGCCAAGTGGCTGTTCCAAGGGAGTGCCCTCCATTAAAGGGAAAACTGCTCTGCTCATCAGGAGTTCAGGCTGCCACAGAGTCACTCCTTGATTACACTGCATTGCAGATGGGCTGTCTGGAGTGCTGTCCCTTGTATGTGGCCTTCATCTTCCTCTGGTCCTCATCTGTGGGCCTTTCAGAGAGCTCTTGGGGTGGATAATCCTCTGCTTGCTGCCATTTAGCTCTGTGGAAACCTGCTCAGGGCCCAAGCACCATGCAAAGGGGTCCATTTGGTACAGAGCAGAAAACTCACAGTACGTTCTCACCCAAGGGCCTGAAGAAGACCAAGACATTGCTGTTTGAGGTGCTCTATAAAAATCACAAGGTCTGCAACTGATAGGAAGGGTGAGAGAGGAACGCAAAGGGCTCTGATTGGCCAGTGGTGGTGGGAACAAGACTTCACAACAAGACTTTAGATATCAGGAAGTATTTCTTTACTGGAAGGGCTGCCCAGGGAGGTGGTAGAATCACCATCCCTGGAGGTATTTAAAAGGCGTGTAGGTGAAATCCTTAAGGACATGATCTAGAGGTGGACTAGGCAGGGTTAGGCTGTGGTTGGACTCGATGATCTAAAGGGTCTCTTCTAACCCAGGTGATTCTATGATTCACCCTCCAGGAAACACAGCAGCCTGCAAAAGAGGAAGGCGCAAGATGCAAAGTGGAGTTCCCTTGAATTTGCTTTTGTTGTGTGGAGGTCTTGTTGACAGATGATATAAATCTCCTGTCCCAGGGCAGACCGGGGCTGTGCCCAGCGATCAGAGATTCAGGCTGTTTCTCAGCGAACACTTTGGCATGGTTTGTCCTTCCCTTGTTTCACAGAGAAGTTGCCATGGGGAGAGGAAAGGCTCCTCTCCTTCCACCATGCACCCTGAGTTATCAGCACCCATTTGGGGAGCTGGGTAACCTGCAGCTTGTTGAAGCGAGATCACTTTGGCATGGCCCACGGGCAGAAAAGCATGGACACAGCGGCTACACAGTGGCGTCCTGCTCTCTCACTTATTAAGCACACACATAGCAGTGATTAAAGCTTGCTCCTCACACCAGGCGGGCAACGGTGGGTGATCAGATCATGAAAGCACCTCCAGTGCTGTTAGAGCATGTTCCTGGCACGGACTAACTGGTGGCATTCAGCTCCTTGAAACACTCCTGGCGTATCATTTGCACCTTCCCGCTTCCCAGCGGGCTGCCATGGGAAGGTCTGTGTGCGCTGGAGGGAAGGACTGCAGGCATCTGCAGGCATCATCCAGTGGCTCTTTCTTTGCAAGGCAGGTGCCACATTTCCTGTGCCCATTGCAATATGGCATTTCCCCCACCCCCACCCCGCTGCTGACTGAAGATGGGTATTTTGGCCGGGTCATTAGGGTAGATAAAACTCAAGTTTCCCTCACTCGTTGTTCAGGATGAGAGCCTGTAGAGGTAGCACTGCTGCCGCAGGGTTCATGGCGTGGATTTAACCTCGGCTGACTCCCCCACTCAATCACTGAGCTGCATAATTACTCTTGGAGAAGTCTTCCACCCCCCCAGCCCCCCCATCTTCCGCCTTCTTGGCTGGAGGCGTAGCATGTCTCAGTTTTAATAGACTGCCTTCTCTCCTGGACGAGCTCTCAATCTCTCCTGCTTTTGTGGAGTTAAATAAACCCAAGAAAATCCTGCTTGAGAAGCAGCATCTTCCCCCAAATTCAGTTCATCCTTGGAGATCGTCAAACCACAGTTGGACTCAGCCATGAGTGACTGGCTTTGGCTGGACCTACCCTGAAACAAAGGCTTGGACCAGTGGCTTCCTAAACCAAATTAGTCCGGTTCTGTGATTCCTGTCCCCGCAGTGTCCCATTGCTCCCCTTTCTCCTTCCTCCCCTTCTCTGTTGGTCCTCAGGAGTGACCCAGCTCACCCTGGCATGGAAAAGGGCATCCCCCATCACTCCTGAGATCCCGATCCGCACGCAGAGAGCAGGAGGGGAGCCTTCAAGTTTCAGAGCCGGGACCAAATATTTACCCTGCACATGGTATGTCACAGGCAATTAAGGCAGCTGAGCTAAAAGCAGAGTGGGGAGAGAAGCTGTTTGCTTTTCAAACCGGACCAGCAAGTGCATACTAAATTACCTGTATGCCAGGTAATATTTAGCCATAAATCTTATTAACAGCACTCTGCAGTAATGCAGATGTGAAGGAAGGGAAATAAAAGGAACTGAAATGAGGAGGGGGATGGGTTTGGAATGATAAAGAAGAAAGGAGGCAAACCCTGGCTGATCGCTCGGGTTTGCAGCTGAATTTTTTTATAGGAAGGGCTTCAGGTCTGTGAGGAAATCAGCTGGAACGGGTCCGGCGGGATAGGTCTCCAAGTGAGAGCTCTTCTTGCAGAATACCAATGATTTGCGTCCAAAATAAAGTGGCTGGAAGCAGCTATTTCAGGAGCTCTCCCCACGCTAGGGCATGAGCAGGGAGGTGGAGGGAGCAGAATATAAAGCAACACCTGCCTTGCCAGAAGAGTGAGCCGAAAGGTTTTGAGGTTGGATCTTTGAGCTGGCTTGGCATATCAGAACAGCTGGGGTTTGGTTTTCATGTGTTGCTTTTCTTGGGTTTTCACCCACCTCTGCTGTGTGACCCCCTTGGAAAGTGTGGGGAGGAAGGCTCTGGGAAGGGCTGGGAGTGATGAGAAAGAGAAAAACCGCTGTTGGCAGAGGGCTGGGAGCTCTCCCAGCCGCACGGCCCCGTGCTGATCGATGCTTTCCGCTCCTACCGCTGGTGGCCAGAAGCAATTAACTAGCAAATGAAGTGAGGACAACAGTCTAGCATGAGTTACAGCCTCACAGGGGGATGCCCCCAACCCTTCCCTTCCCCAGCCTGAAGGACTTGGCATTGGGTTTATCCCAGCCACCCACCAGCCCCCGGCCACACTGTGGCACCAGGAGATGCCACGCTGTGGGCTGTACAGCATTGGTACCTGTTCCTGTGGCTGGCTGGCACCTATCAGTGTTACAGGCATGCCCTGGCTTACCAGGGCAGGCTCCAGCCTTCGATGTTAATTTTGGCTAGAGCTTGTTGGAGGAGGCGCCACGCTGGACAGTTTCTCTGCTCTGAGATGGGCACCGTGCCATGCGCCGAGCCGTCTCACTGCCTGCTGCTCCTGGCAGGGGCTGGGAGCTCGCCCAGCAAGGAGCTTCCCTTAAGCCAGGCACTGTGGCACTCCAACAGACCCTCCTCTGACCCGAACTGCCGTAGGTACATGCTTTTTCCCTCCCCAGCAGTGTGAGAAATCATGCCTGAGGCATGCTGTTTCCCGAGGACTGCGGGAGGTTTTGCAGACAGCAAGGCAGCACCCTGAGGCACATTTCCAGCTCTCCACAATCGTTTTCCCACCCATGCTGAGTCCCCAGGGCTCCAGCCCTGCACTTGCACCAGCAGCACCAGCTCATTGCACACGGGAGCAGCAAATGCAAAGCACAGCTCCCTCTTTTCCATCACCTAACTGGGAAAGAAGGGCTGGAGAAAGCTGCTGCCAAGTTCCCACTTTGCAGGAGAACTGTCAGGACGTGTCTGTTCATGCCAGGATGCGGGAGCCAGGTGTGCTTTAAAGGAACTGAGGTGATGCCCAGATCCACCTTGGCCATCTGTTTCCTGCGGGACAGGCTATCAGTCCGTGGCGCTGGAAGACAGCACCGTGTCAAGCCCTTTGGTTCTGGTTATCAGCTGGTGACAAGGGCTGGTGGCAGGAGGGAAGCCAGGATTTAAAAGCTGTGATCTGAACCTTGCTCTGCTGTTTGTTTCTGGGTCACGCATGAGGCCACACAGAGCTTATTGTCAGAGTCTGGCTTAGAAGTAACTGGAAAACTAGTGAATTCATGCCTGGGAGAGCAAGAAATCGCAGCAGGCACTGCTCCTACCCTAGAGGAATTTGGGGGATGCAGCAGAGGAGAGACTCTATTTTGCTCTTGATTTTTCTTTCCAGCTGTAAGGACATTTCACAGGAACAACAACCAGGTTTTTTTATTAGAGTGCACTAGAAAATACTTGGGAAAGCCTTCCTTGCCAGGGCACTGTCCCTTTCCAAACCCTGCTCCCCCACGCTGCCCACTAAGAAGCAAAGCCAAAGCCTTCCAAACCTCCCAAAATAAACCAGCGCAGCCACAGTCAGCTCTGGCTTTGGTAGCCCAAGCTGTCTGTGTGGCTGCAGTGGATGAAACCATGGTGGACCATCAGCCAGGCCACGTTATTGGCTGTATCAGGACTAGCAGCATCCAATATTGCTGTTTTCCACCGTGTGATCCCATGCAGAGGCTGGAGCAAGGCACTGGTTTGGAAAATCAGCATGGCACCGTGCAGTCGCTGCCTGTTGCTCACGCAGAGGGTGAATGTGATCCCTTCTTCGATGCCACAGTGACCCATTGACCAGACCAACACCAAGTGATGCTCCCGTGCCGCTCCTCCTGGTTGCTTCTTTGCCTGTGATGCGCTCTCTGCATAGATTGCCTATCCGTGGGGGAAGTGGCTGACTCAGAGGGATGCAGAGAGATGCTTCTTTGCAGGGCTCTGCAGGAGCCTGCTATTAAATCCTGCTGTAACAGCGTGCTGGTCACAGCACATTGAACAGCAAGGTCACCTGGGCATCTCCTGCCGGGGACCTTGCCGGAGAGAAACCGCTGTGCAGGTGTACACCTTGTAACTCTTTACTAGCTCAGCTTCAGTGCACAGATAAATCTCTGTCTCATCTCTCCTCCCAGGGACAGCAGCAGCCTGGGACATGGCTCCACCTTGCTTGTTCGCCAGCTCCATGTTGAGGAGCTGCAGGGACCTGCTGGCTGGGGATGTGCACATCCAGGGACACTCTCCTCAACCCATCACTCTCCTGACAAATGGACCAGGCTCCTCCTCTACTACCTGTTTCTTCCTGGGGTAGGATTATTATTTTCATATTTAAGTTGATGGTGCTGAAAGCCTGGGTAAAGAGCAAGTTAGGGAACCATCTTTTAAAGTGCTTTGTTGACACACTTCCCCTTTTTCTGCCGAGCCTGAGGGAGCTGATAATGCAACCGAAACCAGTTTCAGTTGGTTTTAAGTTCCTTGAGGGCTGCTGTAAGCAGACATCTTCAGGAAAGCAAATCTGAACTGACTTGCAGATTAATTAAACCAAATGAAGTCTTTGCAGGGAAGAGCGGATGGATGGATGGATGGATGGATGGATGGATGGATGGATGGATGGATGGATGGATGATACACTCAGGGCATCTCTTACGCTGCAGCGGGGATGAGATTATTTACCACTCTCACCTAAAACTTCTTCCTCCTTTCCTTTTGCCAGGAGGTAGCAGCGCATGCCCAGGATGTCCCCTGTCATCATGACATGCTTCCTATGTAAGCTCTGCCTTGTGACTTCTACCTGTGCCTGCCTGGTCTTGCTCAGAATTACTGGTGCCAATTTGATGCAGCTTACCCCCCTTTGAATCACAGCTATGTTAATCCTTCCTAAGGATTAACCACACAGAGGTTTAATGCAATTTAACTGTGAAGCTGCACATTGAATAGAGGATAAGGTTTCTGAGGGTCCCTGTGCAGGATACCTTACAGTCCAGTGACCACAGCCAGTGGCTGCACTTCTTTTGATGGCTGGACTTGATGATCTTAGACATCTTTTCCAACCTTAAAGATTCTAGGACTCCCTGGCACCTGTCTGCATGGACTGAAATCTTGATCCAGAGTCAAGGCTTGAATAATTCTTGCTGCCATATCCCCTGTGTTCCTGAAAAATACCTGACCCATGGTCTTGGTTGACAAAACCCATCATCTCAGACCCCATGGGCTTGGATCCAACAATCCCTCAGCAAGCCTGCTGATTGCACATCTCTGGACTCAGGAAGAGTTTTTGGGCTCACATTCCAAGGGTCTGGGGAAGACAACAAAGAAATACTAGTCTGTGCAGGTTATGCTGCAGTGGTGCAACCATGCTCCTTCAAAAGAGGTCTGTGTCTCCTGTGTGCAGCTTCTTAGGGGTCTGCAGACAGGCAGAGAGCAGGCTTGCAGAAGGGACATGGCATCTTGAGGCAGTAACTAGCTTTCCCCCAGCCCCAACCAGCTGTTCACCCCTTGCCAGTGTCTGCAGTGCGTGAACAAACTCCTCTGGCCTCAAGATGGGAGCTTGCAGGACATTCAGAAGGAAGATCACTTCAGCATCAGAAATTGTGGGAATTTGCTGACTGTTGCAGTGGATTTAAATGGGAAGTGGCTGAAAGATGAAGTCCTACAGTTTTGAAGTGTTGATTTCTTTACTCATCAAAACCAGAAACCAACTTTGCAGTCTGAGAGCTTCACGGCAAGACAGATCTGCAAGCTGACCCAGATCAAAGCAATGAGGAGAAAGTACTAGATGGGGTCAGAATTGCCAATTTCACACCAATTATCGAGAAATACTAAACTGAAATATTCCCTGAGGATGGGGAAAATAGTCAGACCAAAGGAGTTGTCACTGTTCTTTGACGTGGAAGTCAGATGTTGCATCTCTCCCTGGGGATGTTTCTGTTCCTCTGACCAGTTCCTGACCTTTCTCAAAGAGGTTTTCAACCCAGGCAAGAGAGAAATGGGCCTTCCCATGTCTCCCTCCTTCTTCTCACCTTTGCCACCATCTCTTTTCCTCTCAAAGTGTCATTGTACATAGTAGAGGGATTTGCTTGTGTTTTGGAGCCATAGACCAGCACCTCAGCCACCAGGAGCCCTGATGCACTGCGACTTATCAGTCCCCTGCACACTTCATATTCTTGGCCAAGTTGGCCAGAGCAGTGCCTTGGGGAAGGACAGCATGTAGAAGATGAAAGCTCACTGCCTGCTAAGCACTGGCCATCAAAGTGGGCTCTTGCTTCTCCTTTAAACACTGCCTTCTTGTAAAGCCTGGGATTGACTTCTTTTATCAAAAACATTGTCTGTAGAGAATAGCTGGTGGCAGCAGTGGGTCAGATCCCCAGCAGGGAGGAGCTGATCCTGTTGAACTGCTTTCCAGATGCTTCAGCCCAGATCTTCTGTCCTCCTGAGGGTGTAGTAGCAAATGTATTATCTCCAATTCTGTTGCATATAATCCACCTCTGGGAGTCGGGACCAAGGACATGTCCTGTCTGCAGCCTGGCTGTAGCAATGGAGTTGAAGGACAGTGTGTTTCTCTTTAGTGCATAAAGACCAAGCCAAGCACAAAACCAGAAGGGGGGGAGGCTCTTGGTGAGCCTCCAAGTATCTGATGGGCGCAGCCAGGAGTCAGGCTTGAGGGGAGGTGAAAGCAGTTCGTGCAGTGGCAGCCATGGACACTTTGGCATCATCTCAGGGTCCTTTCAGAGCCATCATCATTCCTGTGGATCTGAAAGGAAAACTTTCAACATGCTCCATTTGCAGGGGAGGTCAAAGAAGGGCAGGAGAAATAGTTTGATGCACGGTTGCACTGGCTTCAAAGCCTCTGGCTTTGCTGGAGGACTCTCAGTACACGTGGTGGAGTGGTTTTGCAGAATGGAAAATGAACACAGGCCTGAGGCAAAGCATTCTTCCTTCTTCTCGAGCTCTCTGGTTTTAACTGGTCCCTGAAGCTCTCTCCTGAGTACTTGGATTTCTGTTTTCTTGGGTTTGTTTTTGGTACTTTCACTGCTGCTATTCTGGGGAGGGGGGAAGGGTGTGATGAAAGTGAAGAGGAAGGAAAGGTTTCATTTTCTCTTCTTTTTTTTCTTAAATCCAGAAATGAGAAAAATTGAAAATATAAAAGAACATGAAAATGCCCCAATTCTTTCAAAATAGCTGCCTGGCCGATTGCCACTCTTAATTACAGATTTTGTGCCTCAGAAAAAGGAAATAAATTATTAAAAATAAAAAAAAAAAAAACAAAAATCCCACACCAAAACAAAAAAGGTAAACTCTGTCTCCTGTAGGGACATTGAGCTTTGTCCATGCTGGCTTGGGTACTGACCTAGAGATGTGGGGAGACTTTCCTTTCAAAGACCCATTGTTCCTTGACAGCGACCCTTTATGCTGACGTGTGGGTTTGTGTGCATCTGTCAACAGGGGAGGGGGGGGAAATTATTGAAATGGGTAATAAAGGAGATGAAAACAATCTGTGCTGGTCTCTGGATAATAACCAGCTGACATTAAGCCTAAGCCCAGCTGATAACAGTTAATAATAAATGGGCATTAATTAAAGCTAAATTACAGGGGAGGGTGCAGGCTCGGCTCTCAATCCAATTAGAGGCCTGTAATTCATAATGGAGAGAGCCCGTCCAGCCTGTGAATAAATGATCAAAGGCTAGCAAAGTCAACAGCAGGGCTGTGTGATAGTTTAGATGATGCCTTGATAGGGAAGAGGCCAGAGGAGGATTAACAGATATCCACAGCCAGACCGTTCGTCAGGTTTACCATGCTAACGAAATACACGGTGGTGCACGTGTGAGAGCCTGGAGCTGAACCTCGCTGTGGCTCCAGAAGGTTTGGGGGCGAGCCCAAAGGGAGGTAATGAACCTGATGGGAGGAAGATATTCATTGTGAGCCACTCACGGTGACAACGTGAGGGAAAGGGCCCTAGGGAAGCTGGTTGGGTCTCTAGATGGTGGGCACCAAGACGTTTTAGACAACCGTTGGTGACATGCTATTAAAAGACAACAAAGGTCCAGATGGCTGTGGTCAAAAGCCTTTACTACATCATCGGAAACAGCCTCATGCCCATGCTGACATTTACTTGGGCATTTAAGCAGGGTTGTCCCTGGGGGTGATATCCTTCAGCTCCAGTCCAGGGAGTCCAGCACAGAGCCAGGAGTAGCCAAACCATTGGGTTTTGAGGGCCTAAGACTTAAAGATTGTAAGAACACAGCTTTACCAGGGCTGAAAGGAAGCACCTACAACCATCTACTGTCCCTGGCCATGCCTGGGGCCAAGGTGGCTCCCAGTTCTTCTTACAGTGCAGCCATCCCATGGAGTTTTGCACCACCGTGTTGTGAAGCAAAGGGAGATGACAGCTGCTCGCTTCACTGCCAGAAGCAAAACTGAGGCTGGTACAAGTTCTGACCTGACTGTGGTATGCCATGTGTACAAAGAGGGAGAGTCAGAAGAGGCAATGATGCCCTCAGAGTTGACAGGGGAGCAGTTACTCACTGGGAACTGAGGACGTGGTCCAAGAAGAAGCTGCAGGAGGAGAGCAACATGCCACCACCTCTGGCAACAACAGCAGCACTGACAAATTGAGGAGAATAGGCTACATGGTGGCTGAGTGTTCAGTGGTGGAAGTATTCACCTGAACCAGCAGCATCAGAGAGTTCACGCATCTGCGGACAAAAGACTGCCTTTTAAACCTCATGGTGTTTAAAGAAGCTTAGAATATGCCATCTCCCAGAGGCCCCAGAACCACCATCTATGGGAGAAAATACAACATTTTGAAAGCTTGAGGTGTTTAAGGCACACTCAGACCTTTAGATGCATCCCACAAATGATCTTCAATGACACTCTGAAAATGCTGTTCTGGTCCAGAGAAACTCCACATCTTTTCTGCATGTTTCATCTGTGTCTCATCTGCAGAGCAGCTGCTCCAGATGTGCTATTCAAGATGAAAGGGAATGTTCTCCCTCAGGAATAAATGTGGGGTGCTTTAGGTTTGATCTAATGAAGAGAATGTGTTGGGTTTTTTTTTTGTTTTTTGAATTTTGCACAACACAGCTTGGAGTTACAAGTATCCACAGCAGGAATTCAGAAGGATGCTCTAGTTCAGACTTGCACCCTCTGCAATTATCCACCAGGTGTAGGCTGATCTTTGTGGCACCCACGGGAAGCCTAAGCTGGAGGATGGCTGACACAGCTGAGACGTCGGGCTTGCTGGGACCAGCGGTAGGAGCCAGGGTAGAATAAAGTAGCTGGCAAAGCTTGGTCTGCCTTGCACAGCTTTGTCAGAAGCAGCCAGTTGCTGACTTGGAGCAGTATTTCCTAAATGGCACAGCCATGTTTTCCCAGCCAGCCTCTGCATGTGCCTGCACGCAGAGCAGCCGTGCACAAAGGACGCTCCACACATACCGTGCTGGTGGGCAAGGCTGGGTTAGCTACAGCACGGCCACGCTGTCTTCAAGGAAGCAGCAAGAGGGAACCTGACTCCCCAGATGCTGATGCAGTCATGAAAAATGAGCTGAGCCCGGAAATATTTTTATTATCCTTTTCCAAACAAATCCATGTTTGCAGAGGCTCGATCTCTCCACATTTCCAGGTGCCAGACCTGCGCGTGCTGACAGCGAGAGCAATTTCTGGGGGGTGTTCAGTTGAGGCTCAGTAGTCTTGGAAAGAAACCAAGACCCTTGAGTCCTTGGTAGCACAACAGACTGAGCCCTCTGACAACTCCCCCAGTGGACCAGCACCTTCGGTACCCAGACCTGATGTGAACATCTGATGTGATGCTGAAGGCACTGCTTAAGCAGCATGCCTCTGATTTGCCTTTCCTTCTAACTGAAGTATCAATATGAAAGACTCCAGCATGATTATGGGGTCCTGTTGTGCAGGAAATTGCCTTCAATCCATTCGACTGTATCTGAGATGATTTCTTTCCCTTCCTGACCTCAAGAGATTATTCTGGAGAAACAATTCTCAAGATGCTACAGCAGGAGGAATAAAAATAGCCGAACAGATGAGCTGGTCTCTCTGAAAGTACAAATACTTCCAAATGCTTGTAGTGTAGAGAAAATTAAGCCTGTAGCAGGAAGCAGAAGGAATCCCTACACAAAAGAAGGAAATTTAGGAAGAACGACTAATCTAGGAGAGGAAGCTAGATGCTGTGACTAGATGCTGTGGCTAGATGCTGTGGCCTGCTGTTAGCAAGGCAAGTGTCTCTCAAAGCATCAAGCCAATGTGCGTATCGTGCAGGGCACGACACCCCAGTACTGCTGATCGTTCCTGGTGGGGTAGGACTGCTGGGATCTCCCAGGGGTTTCAGAGACAGAGGCTCTCAGGGATTCAAGTACTCCATCTGAAGAATGGTGCAGGATGAAACTGGAAAATGCCTCTAAAATGCCAACCTGGGAACGGCTTATGCTTAGCATGTCTTCAAGGTGACTTAAGAGGGAAGTCCAATTTAGTCTTCCAGCGCTGGAAAGCATTGCTTTTGGGAGGAGTGATGACTGAGAAGGAGCTTGCTGGTTTCTGTAGCCTCCTGTGGGTGCCTGCTGTATGGTGTGATCTGCTTGCTTCAATAAATGCCTCTGAGAGACAGCAAAGAGCCCACAATAAGCAGATAGGCTTCTGATCCACTTCGCCCTTTCCATCCATCTCCCCTGTCATGTTAGCTGAACTGCCCTCCTCTTCCAGGGCTGCTCACCCTCGGGAATTCCTGGGGAGGGGAGATGTGGGGCTTTGGTTTTGGCTTTAACCGTTAGCTACCAAGATTATGCTGGGGAATGGTTTGACCTGTTGGTGAATGAGGGCTCATACTTTAGAGATGACGTGGCTACCGCACTCACAGGACTTCGGGGAAGCCAGAGGACAGATAAGAAAATGAGGAGCTGAAAACCAGGCTCAGAAAAGCCCTTGCTAAGCTTCTACCTCAAACAAAAGACCAGCCGTTGCTTCACACATGGATGAGGAGAGATTGAAAAAGAAACCACTAAGCTTCCTGTCGTCTGCAGGTTTGTCCTGCCAAGATGTGAGCTCATCAAGTGGAACAAATGCATCAAGACCCACCCCCATCCCCCCCTTCACAGCCTGTGCCTGACCTCATACCTTTCAGAGAGCAGTGTCCCACAGGCTCAGTGGGCGTCTCTCTCATGACCATAGGAACTGGAGACTTTGCAATGCTGTAGATGATTCTTCGTGGCCTTGCACAGCCCTGGTGACCCACTAACAACTTGGTCACTGTCAATCCTTGGCACCCCTGCCTGTGTGACGCTGGTCTGAATCTGTTTCAACTCTACCCACCAAAAGCTTGCTGCCACTGCCTTCAGGTTGGACTTGGTTGCTTCAGCAGAACCTGCCAGCACAAATCAGAGTCAACAGTCTCTGACCACATCACACTCCTGTACATTGCCCTCTGGCAGACCCAGAGACCTTCACCATGCATTGGGCAACCAGGATTTGTAATACAGAGTTGCTGCTATGGTATGTGAAGATTTGAGGTGGGTTATAGCAGGCTTCATGGCTCCAGTTCAGTGATGGATGGGTGTGCTATACTCCAGACTGGGGGTTATCTAGACAACTTAGGTTATTCTGGGCATCTATGGTATGTTGGTATTCAGTATCCATCCCTCACCATGACCCTGGCAGATAGTTTCATCCCCACAGCCTTGAAACTTTAACTTTTAGCTGCCCCTTTTCTCCTTTCCATCAAATTGCTGCTTCTGCCCCAAACCATCTCTCTTGATTCCACTGTATTCACTGAAAAGTGGTGTGAGGGTTTCCTTTAGCCTGCTGAATTATCACAAAACCAGAGCAAAGCATTTTTTTAGAAGCAGAAGCCCTTTGCAGGCAGCATCTTCAAAGGGACATGTTATCTCTTTTCAAACAGATGGCCCTCTGCCCCCAGGAGATCTTTCCCAAAAGAACAAGATGCCCACCCCATGGCCACAGGCCAGGCAGGGAGCACCAGTACGTGGTCTGGAGCAGAGGCACTAAGGATGTCTGGGTCCTTCTGGATCCTGCCACTGTGGTTGGATTCTTTTATATCTTGTAAGCAGTGATTCATGCTTGGGCCGTCCTTTGTGGCAGGGGTTTTTATAACAGCTTTCTCTGATGTGTAAGAGCTGAGTGAGTGATGAATTCTTCCTTCACTCGGGATATTTATAGTGTCTTTCTTTCTCCTCGAGCGAGTCACCTATTTTCGCAAGGCTCGTAGGCGCTTCGTGCCAGCGAGACTTCAGCTCCTCTGCCAGATCTGGGGGAGACTGGCCAAAGGGTTCAAAAACTGTCTCAGGACCAGGATGGTGGACTGGCTGGGGAGCTGTGAGGTCCTCATTGCGCAAGCCTTGCATCTTAAAGAAACCAAGCTAAAAGCCAGGAGACTACACAGCTCCCCCTTTATTTTTGGAGGCACCAAGGGTCACATTTCCCATCTGCTTCTCCACGGATGAGCAGACTAACGTTTTGTTTCTGTGTTTGCACCAGACCTGGGCTCTCAGTTGATATTGATATCCTCTCTTCAAGGGTGCACCAGCTCTGACCATCCAGAGCATATGACCTGGGTTTAATATAGCTCTTCTGCTTGCACAGAATGGATGTGGACCAGCTCAGATTTCTTTTCACCAGGAGATTATTCTGCGCTCTGAGCAAGCAAGTCTAGCTACCTGGCTAGTTCTGTGTCTGAAACACACATCTCTATACCTGTGTTGACCTGGAGAGCCTGAGAATGGGGACCAGGTCACCAGCTAAGTCATCAAGATGACCATCCATCTCCCCTGAGCCACTGTTGGGTAGTGTAGCTTACAGAGCTGGAGTGGCAGGTATGAATGTTTGCACAGCAGGGCTCGAGCCTGAGGGAGATGTCCTGTCTAAGCAGGAAAACCAGAAAAAACCCCATGATGGGTTTGAAAGTGCTTCACAGCCATTTGTAACTTTCTCCAAGAAGACTTTTGTGCCTTCTGCAGACTGCTGTCTCCATTATGGGAGTAATATAAAATAGAACAAAACTGAGAGCAAACCAGCATTCTGCTATTTCCCATCTGATATTTGCCCTGGTGCTGCCTCTCCCCTCCCCGCTCCCCCCGATTTTTTGTTTAATATTTTTTATACAAAACCAGGTGACTTTCCTCACCATGGGGATTTTTCGCTCCCTTCACCCTGGCCAGGCTCCCAGGTGCCCCTAGCATGTGTCCCTCTGTGGATACTGCCCCTGGGATGCCTCTTCCAGTGCTCTGCAACCCCCAGCTCCAGGCCAGTCTGTGGCCCAGGTTAGACCTCCCCTCCATCCCCTCTGCCTGGGGGTAGGGGGGGAGCTGCCTTGTACCATCCTCCGGCAGCTCTGCGCACTTGTGCCCTCCTCCTCTTCACACAGCTTGATTTATTGGGTTTATCTTTTCCTTCTGCAGCCGCCCTTCTCTGCGCCTGATTGCAGTGACCTCTGGTCCCTGCATAGCTCGCATTCCTTTGTGGGGGCACCGGTCACTGGGAAGGGCTTTCTCCTGCCCTGGGCCCCTCCAAATGAGGATGCGACCAGTGGGGTACCTCGGCCATACCTATCCATGCTGGCACCCAGCCCTACACTGTCCCTGCCCTGAGCACTTGTCCTGGCTGGCTCAGGGAGGATGTGGGTCTCTGGGCAGGATGGTCTGCCTCTGAGGTAGTCCTCCACAGGGCAGAGAAAGCAACAGCAGGTCTGTCCCTGCCCTGGGGACATGCTGCTCCTCCTGTCCAGCTCTGCCCAGCTTTCCCTGAAAACCTGACTCCCTCCTTCCCTGGGGCTGGCTTGTGTGATGGGGTTAGGGAGAGGCCAAGCCCCAGCACCAGGACAGGAATCTATGTGTTATCAGTCCCGTCAGGTGTTTGCTTTCCCTTTCCAGCCCCTGTGCAGGATCTAAGCAGGCACAGCAATGCTGAGCGTGGACATGACGCCGTATCAAGCACAGCTAGGGCTGCTCACACAACAGGGGCTTGGAGAATATCCCAAACTCCTGAGAGCGGTCCTGCTTGTCAACACATGTTGGCTGCTCTAACCTGGGTGGGATCCTTCTCCCACCCTACCCAACAGGGCAGGGTGAACGAGCCACCCTTCTGACATGTGCCCTTCACCCACAGCTCACACCCCCATCTCCTCTCCAGTAGGAAAAAGACACTTCGGAGGTGGACCAAACCCAGCTCCCTTGGGGTTGAGGCCACTTCCAGCTGGTTGCCTCCTCTCTTCCCCTGGGGATGCACGGAGCTGCTGTGCATCCCCTGCAGCATTGATTCCCGCATCCCATGTGGAGCAGGGATTATCCCACACCCCCCCCCAGCGTCTTGCTGTCCAGCTCCGTGAACTGAGGCACGTTCCAAGGAGGGATCAGCAAGGGCTCAGGCTGAAGCTGAGCCAAGGATGAATCAGTTACCCCATCCCCGCTTCCCCTTCCCTCCGACAATCCCAGAGGCGGTGACTGATGGGCTAGGGGATGAAGCTCATCTCTGTGTTGTCTCTGGGAGTTGTACTTCGCTGGGAGCTAATTCTCCCAGATGAGAGAGTGATGTGGTTGTTGGAGGTCTAATTAAGGTCTGCTGGTGGAGGCATGGTGGGGTGGCAGAGCCCACACCACTCCCTAACACCCCACCGCAAAGGTGGGAAAGAAGGTAAAATGAAACCTTTCCTTCTTCTTCACTTTCATTACACTCCTCCCCCCTCCCCAGAATAGCAGCAGTGAAAGTACCACAAAACAAATCCAAGAAAACAGAAATCCAAGTACTCAGGAGAGAGCTTCAGGGACCAGTTAAAACCAGAGAGCTCGAGAAGAAGGAAGAATGCTTTGCCTCCAGCCTCTGTGTGTGATGTCCCAGATGCTGTGAATGATCAGTCAGTGTCCATAGGTTGCCTGAGATCTTACCAGATCCTCTTTTGAACATGGGCTTCCAACCAGCCTCCCACACTCAGTGGTTTTTAAATCCATCTGAGGGCTTGGACTCCTTTTTTCCTTCAGAAAGGAGAAGGAGAGCATGTGATGTGTGTGACCTTTGAAGTATTAACGTGGCACTTTGGGATTTTCCTGGCTGTCCATCCCACGCTCAGGACAGTGGTTATAATTACTTATTACCGTCACAGGCTTGCCTCTCTCTGGAGCAGGGTGCTTCAGGAAAGGGACAAGATCAAACCTTTTTGGAGAGCTGGGTTTTATCTCTGCCAGTGACTTGCTGTTTGATTCGTGGGTGGAAAATCTCAGGCTCCTGGGGCTCGCTCACCACAGCCATCCTCTGTTTTCCCCAGATGACCTCCCTTGCCTTACTCATGTGCGACGTCAGGAAGGCTTTGTGTGTAACTTCTGCATAAATGACCATCAAATGGGACAAAACCCACTTCCAGCAGTTAAACAAGTTAAAGTTTCCCAGAGAGAGTTAAAATCTCCCCTGTGGTCTAAAAGGACAACTCCAAGGACACATTCGTTGTGCCAGGGACCAGAAGGGACTTGCACCTCTGCTCAGTACGTGGGTGCAGATGGGGGGGTGTGCCCAGGAGAGCTGGGAAGTTCATTTTTCTGGAAAACAGGGCTGTGACCGCACCAAGAATGTGCAGGAAGATGGGGCTCCTTTAAACCCTGGGATTTAAGGAGTGGGGGGGAATCCTGAGTTGTTGCAAACCCCTGAAACCAGCATAAAACTCACAAGTTACTCTTTAAGGTGGTTGTAGTTGAGTTCTGCATACTGGCTGCTTTTCATCTGCAGTGGAGCTGCGAGTTCTCCTTTCCTTCTGACTGGAGAAGGGAGGTGGAGCTCCATGGTGTGCAAAGTTACCCCAAGGATGTGGAGCTTTTGAAAAACCACTGAATACCCCTGAGCTCCTGATAAAATTGCCATGAGTGGCAATAAGTCATGTGGATGGTCTGGCACTGCTCTGAAGGGAAGGTAAGCAGGCCACATCCTGGCTGCTGCATGGCATATGTGGGATGGATGCTGCAAAGCCATGTAAAATCCTTGTGCCTGAGGGAACATGTGCCCAAAAACATCCATGCAGCCCAGAGAGAAAACACCACCACCCCCCTCCCTGCACCCACCCATAAAGACATCTCATTTCACTGAGTAAGGTTCTGAAACTTCGTGAATCTGTCTCCTGCACAGGTGGTCAGGGAAGGATCTTGCTGGAAGTGTTTGGGACAGGAATGTGACATGAAACACTTGAAACACTGGGAATTAAATCTCTGAGGGTTCAGATTTTACCTGAAACATCAACATTTAAAATAACTGGCAGCCAGGTTATGAGATGACCCGGTCTATGTGACTGATATACAGTGGTGATTGATAGCAAACTGTATCTCCAGACCTTTCACTGCACATAATTACATACCAGTAAATACCCTGCAGTGATTAATTACTGCCTGACATGCTTTTGGAGCCCATGTAGGCTCAGGGAACCAACCCCCCCCCCTCCCCAAGCATTTTCCTTTCCTGGGAAGGAGTCTCTTGCTAGCTTTGTTTATAACTGGGGACGGTTGAGTCAGTGTTACGCTGACAGTGGAGAGTTGTGACTGCAAGCGGATTGCAAAAGCGGTGTGACACACACACAATGTGTGTACACTCGTGCCCCTGCCCACCCCTGCCAGATCCACGGCTCCCTGCACTCCACCCCTCCCTGCCTGCACCCTGCGCTGCGCTGGAGCTGGTTGTGTGAGAGAGAAGCTGACTCTAAAGCTGTCAGGGTTCCCCAGCTGTGGAACGTTTCTGCCTTTATTTTCTTTTGATAGAGCTTTTTTTTTTGGAGGGGGGGACAGGGGGAATGGTCTCACTGATTCAAACATGTCTCTATTTTGGATGCTGCTGCAGTAACCCTTGTGATGAAGATGAAACACCTCCCAGCTCCTCCTTGTTGTCCTGTTGTTGGTCAGGGAGGTGGGAAGGGGCCTGGTGGTGGGTGATGGAGGGGCTAATGGCTTCTCAGTGGTGGTGGTGGTGTGTTTTCCAGTCTTCTGGCTCAGAGACCAGCAGATGAGTGGGGGTAAACACACCTATGGCATGGTGGTACAGGCATTTTTGGCAATGCCAAATAAGCTCTGCTGGAGTGAGACTGAGGAGCTTGACCAAGCCCTGATGCCCTCTCTAAACCTTCCTCCTTTCTCCCCTTGGGAATGGTTGCCATGCAGCTTTCCTCTGCTTTGGCTGATCATAGGATCATAGACTGCTCTAGGTTGGAAGGAACCCCAAGGATCACAGAGCTCCAAACCCCTGCCACAGGCAGGCCCACCAACCTCCAGGCCTGGAGCTACACAAGGTTGTCCAGGGCCTCATCCAACCTGGCCTTTAACACCTCCAGGGATGGGGCATCCACCACCTCTCTGGGCAGCCTGTTCCAACCCCTCACCATTCTCTCTGTAAAGAACTTCCCCCAATATCTAATCTAAACCTTCCCTCCTTCAGCTTCCCTCCATCCCCCTTCTCCCACCAGTGTCTGCCCTTTTAACAAGTTGATTCTCCTCCTGTTTCTCTGTTCCCTTCAGGAGCCCCTGATACAGTTCTTGATGCTATAACTATGGATTTTCTTGATTTCACCCATAAGAATTTGAGTCATAGCTTTTACTCCTCCTCCCACCCTGTGCTAAGAGCGTGTCTGACGACCAGCATGGCCTGGAAAATGTGGGATTGATTTTGTTGCCTGGAGCCCATGTCGATTGGAGTTTCTGCCAGTGGTTTGTTTTGCAAGTCAATTTCTTTTTCATTCTTCCACAGCTAGGATTTGCAGCTTTCCCTCAAAGATGTTAGGCCTGGCCTGAGCATTCTAGGATTAAAACTTGTCTTACAGAACCTGCTGTGCCCAGCTCAGGGACTTCTCTGCAGGCCCAGCCATATCCCTGCAAGGATCCTGAGATCTTGCTGCCTCTTCTCACTTCCTGTTTCTCCCAATAACTGTGACAGCCACATCTCAGCTGAGCTTGAAGAGAAGCACTGGGGCACGGAAGGGACTCCTTGAGATGTCTCCCCCTGCCCTACCCCCATCTTCCATGCTTTCATAGTTCCCAAGGAGGTGAGAACACCCTGAAGCAAGACCTTGGGATTATCGGATCAACCTGAAAATCATCCAAAAAGCTGGCACAGAAACCCTGAAGCAAATCATCAGGCACTGTTTCTTCTGTGGCAGGTAAAAGGACAAGGGGCCAAACCTGCAGGGAATGGGATTTCAAGGACTTGCTGTCTGCATTACAGCTTACATGTGTGTAGAGCTGAGGAGAGCACACTTAAGTTGTCCCATCCCTGGCAGGGTTC
This sequence comes from Gallinula chloropus, assembly GCF_964237585.1. Taxonomy (NCBI): domain Eukaryota; kingdom Metazoa; phylum Chordata; class Aves; order Gruiformes; family Rallidae; genus Gallinula; species Gallinula chloropus. The sequence continues at coordinate 33,111,156 of NC_140090.1, read as the reverse complement.
AAGGCCAAGTCAGATGGGGCTTTGGGCACCCTGGGCCGGTGGGAGGTATCCCTGCCCATGGCAGGGGGTGACACTGGATGGGCTTTGAGGCCCCTTCCCACCCAAACCAGTCTGGGACTCTAAGTAATAAGGAGTAATTAAAGGCACATTATCCACTTGTGCGATGTCTGTGCCCATCCTGCACAGCCCTGTGACCCTATTTTGACAAAGTCATGGGGTTTTTAACCAGACCACTACTTTCCCCTAGTTTCAGCTCACAGCCACACCAAGCAACGTGAGCAGCTCAGCTAGGAGCAGCTCAGATTCCTTGCAAAGCTCCCCCTCTGTCCTATTTCACAGAGCAAAGACTCACAGAACCACAGAACTGTAGGGGTTGGAAAGGACCTCCAGAGCTCATCAAGTCCAACCCCCTGCCAAAGCAGGGTCCCTAGGACAGGTCACACAGATGATGTAACCCTTAGACCTTTATGCCATTCATGTGGGGGTCTGGCTTAAGGGGTGGTTTCATGCAGGGACAGTAAACCAACTGTCCCCCTCACTTACATCTGTACCCCCCTCTGCAAAGGGCAGGTGTTGAGGATGAGGAGGAGGAACAATCACCTCGGCAGTGCGTGGGTTGGTTTGTTTTGCTGAGTGATGCAATCAACAGCAACGTCAAGACAGGACACGGTAAGAAGGGGAGAGTGGGGATGGAGTGAGGAATTTGGGTTTAGGCTTCACCTCTCTTGGCTTTGGAAAGAAACAGGTCGGTCCCTTTTAAGATGGAGAGAGGTGGAGGGGGGGGAAACAAGTCTGAGCTTTTGAGAAATTACCCTGTGCTATTTGCTGAATCAGACCTGAAGCTGCAAACACTCCTCTCACCACAGAGGGCATCTTTTTAAGCGGATTTACCTTTTCAGCTCTGAGCACAGCTATGTTTTGCCAGCAGGACTAGGCTTTTCGTGACCTACCCTGGGAGCTCACATCAAGAGGAGAGATGCACCAGAGTCTCTTATTTCCTACTTCCAAACTCCTTCTTCCCTTTCCAACATGTCCCCCCTGCTGCAAACAGTAGCTGAGGTGAGGATCCTCAATTATTCTTGGTGCTTTGGCTGCAGTTAAGTATTGTGGGATGTTAAATGGAACTGAGCACTGAACCTGCCTTTCGAAAGCTGCTCCACACAGCATAAGGCTCCCAGGTATCTTCCTGTGGTCAGAAATCTCCCAAAGGTTCATACATGAAAAAACTGGGTTTTGAAGCTGTTCTTGTGCTATGGTGCTTGCTTTTTTTTTTTTTTTTTTTTTTTCCCCAGAAGCTTTATGTTTGCCTTTTCTGGGGCTTCTCAAAATGAAATATAACCATCGGATCCTCTGCATTTGCAAGGCTGGAGCTGGAAGCTGGATTTCAGGCACCATTCCCGGGGACAGAGAAAAGCTAGTCCACAAAATGGATGCAAAAGTATACTGGTTTAGGGTGAATTTGGGGAGAAAAGTAGGGTTTTTGGGGCTGTTGTCCTGTCCCCCCGTCCTCTGTGTGTGTGTGTCCCCACCCTGTATTTAGTGATTACGTTAAAGCAAGGAGGAGGGTTGTGCTTACAGAGTTGGAGGAAGGTCCCCAGGTAAATCCATCCTCCTGGGATAATCGGGAATACTTATCCTGGGCAGGGCTAAGCCTCAGGAGCAGCACTGAGGGGAATGAAAGACAAACTCCTCTTTTTTTTCCCCCTCGTGCTCTTCCTCTTGTTATTATCTACACATAAATAATTCACATTCTTTGCAAGTCAAGTCTTGTCTTGACTGAAGGAATTCAGATCATTAGAAACCAAACAGTTTTCTGCATATTTCATGATAAAAGAAGCTTCAACTGGGCAGGAGGGGATGATGGTGGGGGGAAAGGGATAGGATTTCTTCTGCTCCTGGAAATTTCCAGAGATTTCTGAGCTACCAGAGACTCCTGGATACCCAGTGAGAAAAAAGCAGCAGTGTGGAGAAAGTGGAAGGTCCTCCCAGGGAACCCAGAGGATCTACATGTGTCAGGTCAGGATATTCTTGGGAGCATCACCCTGCTGGGAGGAGGACAGAGATGCTGTGCTGCGGGAGAAGCTGCTGTGGAGTGCAGGTTCCTATTTGTGTCCTGCTCAGATTTCAAGTTAAATTTCCTTATACAAATATAATAACGGAAGATGCCTTAAAAATAAAGGATGGAAAGAGCCATCTCAAAGCAGACATGATTCCAGAAGTGGAATTTCAGCATTATCCAAATGGCCAAGGTCACTGTGGCTCGCTCCTTTCTCACCCCTACAGTGGCATTTTGCCATCAGTGTTTCCATGAAATGGCTGGGTTTTGATGAATTCTCATTTTTGGATGGTGAGGGAGAAGGAGCACTGGATGGTTTCCAAGCAGCTCCGTTACAGATGCCAACATTTTGCATGGGGCCTCTCTTACCCTGGTTTATTGATCACTAAGACATGACCTTGCAGGGCTGAGTCTACCTGGGAGCAGGCAATGACAGAGGGCTGATAGGGCCATCAGTGGAAATTTGGGTCTGTCCCTATCAGCAAGGGCACACAGTCTCCAAAAGGCCTTTCCCAGCTCATCAGAAACATCCTTGAGACCTCCAGCTTGAGTCTGGAAGATAATCTTGATGTCTTATTGAATTTCCCTCTTCTACCTTCCTTGGTTTCAGAGCAGAAATTAGTGGGGATGTGGGGAGGCTCTTCCCCAACCCACAGGCTGGTGGCTCAGAGAGCAATCAGAGAGCTGATCAATGAATCCACCCCAGCTGGAAGGAGAGAATTTTGAGGTACGGAAAACACTGGCACAGGGGACAACGGGCAGAAAGTAGTCAGAAAGAATTGTGGGCTGGGAAATAAAAGGTTCTCAATCACCAGAAGAAACTTCCATCAGGAGAGGGGTGGCCAGCAGGGACAGGGAGGTGATTGTCCCTCTCTACTCTGCCCTCGTGAGGCCCCAGCTGGAGTCCTGTGTCCAGAGCTGGGGCCCCAATACAAGAAAGATGTAGAACTGTTGGAGAGGGTTCAGAGGAGCCACGAAGGTGATCAGAGGGCTGGAGCACCTCCCCTACAAAGAGGGGCTGAGGGAGCTGGGCTTGTTCAGCCTGGAGAAGAGAAGGGTGCAGGCGGACCTCATTGCAGCCTTCCAGTCCCTGAAGGGAGCAGAGAAACAGGAGGGGAATCAGCTTTTTAAAAGGGTAGACAGTGGCAGGACAAGGGGGATAGATTAAAACTAAAGGAAGAAAGGTTTAGATTAGGTATTAGGGGGAAGTCTTTTACAGAGAGAGTGGTGAGGTGCTGGAACAGGTTGCCCGGAGAGGTGGTGGCTGCCCCATCACTGGGGGTGTTCAAGGCCAGGTTGGATGGGGCCCTGGGCAACCTTGTGTAGCTGCAGGCCTGGAGGTTGGTGACCCTGTGTGTGGCAGGGGGGTTGCAACTCTATGATCGTTGGTGTCCCTTCCAACCCATGCCATTCTATGATGATTCTATGATTTTTAGGAGGCACAGGCAGAGCCAGGGTTCAACCAGGAGGCAAGAAATCTTCTTGAAGGGGTTGGACTTAGTGGGCCCAACCTTGGTCCCACGAGCCAGCAGAGAACAAGTCAGTGGGAACCTCATCCCTGTGCCCTCATGACATCAGGCACATGCTGGACCACAACAGGGGGAAGCCCCTTTCATAAGCTGCCGTGTAGGTCCTTCGGCTGCTGGCAAAGACAATGCTCTTCCAACTGCAGCTCATGTTTGACATCAGCCCACAGTTTCTCCCTCCTGACATGTACTGGGGTGGTCACACCAGCTGGTTGTCCCTGTTGGGACACTGGGACACCGTTGCGTGATGGGGCTGAAACCCTGGGGATCAATGAGGTTCTGGTGACATAAGAGCTAATGAAATACCTGCGGTCTGAGAGGTCTCCTGACACTCCCCCTGTCTGCAATTATCTCTCTCTATATATGAAAAACAGATAATATCCAGATAGATAGATATATTAAAAAAACCTCCAAATGTACCCAGGACTTATTTGCAAGTAATTACAGATAAGGAACTTGAACATTGCTGCTGCCTCAGCAGACACAGCCCTTCCCCTCCCCCCCTTCCACCCCTCTTCCCCCTCCCATCTTTCTGCGTCACTCCCTCTGTTATCTGGCTAAAAATAAAGGAGCGTTGGGCACCCAAGTCTCCCATGGGCAACCACAGGATAAACATCAAGCTTTGGTGTTAGCAACCCATGAAGAGGGGTGGGGAGCAGCCGCCTGTGTCTGTCTGCATTTGCTGCCTCAAAGAGCCACCCAGGCTCCAGCTCTGCAGCAAGGATGGTGTGGGGAGGAGGTAGGGGACAAGGACATTGCTCACAGACCCCCAACCCTCTTCTCCCAGGCAGTGCTTATCCAGGGCTGAGCCAGTTTTTAGGTCGAAATGAGGCAGTACAATCTCCGCTCTGCTCAGAGCATCCTCAGAGATTACAAACCCTCGGGCCACAAGTGGTAAAGCTCCAGCTGAGCTTGCTTTTCCTAAACCAGCCCTTTCCGTGACCTCCCGATGGGTTTATGGCCTCCTCGTGCTCCACCGCTCCCTTCAAACACATTGTCACACCAGGACTTCCTCGCCTGCAGTCACGCTTGGGCTTTTTCACCCATTACAGCCCAGCAGTTCCCAGGGGTGCAGAGCAGCCAGGCTGAGAAGAAATGCTGAGGTTTCAAGAAACCACTTTGCCCCCACTGCCACCACCTGCATCACTCTAATCGAGTTGCACAGGGGCTCCTGCGTGAGGTTTTGGGGCTCTTTGCACCACACCCTTGTGATGAAAAGATGATGGGCAGCGCCTTAGGAGGGGCTGGGCTGGGTGGGAAGGCAGCTGGGGATGAGTTTAAACCATCTTCCCAATTTGAGATGCTCCAGGGCTGCTGGAAATACCAGAGGGAATGCAGCAGGTCCCAGGGCTGGGCTGAGGTTGGAGGAGAAACATCAGCAGGGGCTCCCCACCTCTCCAGATGCCACAGCAGGGGAGACAAAGAACCATGTATGGGGAAAGCTAAGGACCATTTCTTCTGGCGATAGGGCTGTCTCACAGGTAGGTTGGATGGGGAGCAACTGAGTCCACGCTCCATGAATGCTGTATGGGTGGGTGGGGGAGGTGGTTGTTTTTCTTCTCCTCTTTTTCCCCACAGCAAGCTCTAACAGATGCCTCCTTCCAGGTCATCAGGAGGTCTCTAAGGCTGCCTGGGAAAGAGCGTGGCCCATCCTGGGAGGATGCGGTGGGCAAGAAAACATCGCAAAGCTGCAGCGTTGCCGTTCCCCCGCCTGCCCACGGACCTTGTGAGCGGCAGAAGCCAAAGGATGGGGAAGTTGCCAAAGAGTTGAAAGGGCCCCCTTGTTAGAGAGTGCAAGCAGCAAGGGAGGGGGCTTTCTGAGAGCTATTTAAACATTAACCAGCACAACAATTGCCCTCTGTTCCCAACTCTGCGTTGCCTCACTGGTCTTTCACCTCTGTGTGGGTGGATCTGCAGGGTCCCAAGGTGCCTCCACAGGAGCCACAGCCTGTCTGCTGCTGGCACAGCAGTGATGGGACCCTCTGTGCCACCTCCTCTGCCTGCCAGACCTCGTTGCCATCCTCATAGCTGTAGGGGAACCCACGAGTGTGGGGTTGGGGGTTTCAAATGGGTTATTAACATCCCTCTCGCAGCTATAACTCGGAGGGTATGGCTGGTGGGTTTCAGCGAGCCACAGCTCATAAAATAACAGTCAGCTTCATGCTGAACCAAGACACTCAGCCCTGATGAGTGTCTCTCTGCCCACAGGGCAAGCGGGAACATCCGGACCTGCAGTAATCTCTCCCACCCAAAGCACCATTTCCCTACCACCTAAGGTATAGTCCTGCACATTTAGCATCTTTAAGGTGAGCATCTGAGCATTGCAACTCCACCAACGTCTTTTTAGCCTGGTTGGTAACCTTCCTTTATGCCTGTAGAAAAGAAGCCTGGGGGCATGTCAAGTGATGTGACCAGGGTTAGGCAGGAGTCGGTAGCAGAGACTTAAAAAAATCCAGCAGCTTGGTGTCCTGCTTTCCTTCCAGCAGAAAAATATAGAAGCAGTGCCAGATGGGATTGGGAGCTTCAGGTCCAGCTGTCTCTCCAGACACCAACTTTTGAAAATGCGCCAACCTGACTTTCCCATTGCCCAGTGCCCACAAGCAGGTTGTTGTCCCTCTCCCCCATCATCCTGTGGCCATGGGGTCAGTGGCACTTCTCCCAAACTTACCCCCCCTTCATGCTATAATTAGTATTAGGGCTGTCAGGGAGGGAGGAGGAGGGGGTCATGAGGCACATAGGATTATTTCTGGTCACCTGTCAGCTGGTTATAGCTCCAGGGAACACCCAGAGGGTTTATAGGCTTTGTAACCCCCCTTCTATCAGTATTTTAACATAGTTGCTGGGGAGTTGCTCTTTTTTTTTTTTTTTGTCAGCTTTCCTCCTGTAAATCCCACTCGAGTATCTGAGGGAAGCAAATACAAGCTAAGCTGAAATAAACAGAATGGTTTATTAGAGCAAATACTCCCAAGGCTGGGCTCCCCATATTCCCTAGTCATCATGAACTACCCTTGATAAGCATATCCTTGTGCTGAAAACTCTCAATTTTGCTCTACTAGGCAAGCACCACCTTCTCTCCCCTTTTTATTTTGGCATGGTGATTGTGTGAAGTGCCTTAGTACCCTGCAGACCTGGCTCAGGGCAGTGGCCTGTTGCTGCTCAGACAAAGCAGCAGGTGTGATTTGGGGTAATTCACATTGAAGAGGCCCTAGGATGGAGCTGACTGAATTGAAAACAAAGCAAATTGAGTCCAAGTTTGAATCTGTGTGAGGGGTTTGGGTTTGGGTTTGTTTATTTTTATTTTTACTTCTTGTAATGGTTTATGGTTCATTTCAGAGATGTTCACCCTCACCCCACCCAAACTTTGCCCAGAAGTGCCTTGTGCTGTGTGATAAACCATCTCTCTTTGCATTACGCCGTGCTTCAAGGATTCAGTGCCCTACAAATTACAGTAACCAAGATGATCCTTTTAAAGATGCTTGCTTTGGAGGAAAATCCCGTTTGAAATAAAGCAGAGGGATTTAGCTTAACAAGGCAAACTGGGGAAAGAGAGAGAGAAGGACCCGTGTCGCCGAGACACCAAGACCTAGGTGGAGGGAGAACCTGCAGAAGAGGGACCGTGCAGCTCTCAGGGCGAAGGAGGTGACATGAAGCTCTGTCTGTGACAATGTGGGACGTGCCAAGCTGTTGGAGTGGCATTCCAAACACCCTTGTCTGGGAGAGTAAGAGAAGATTGGTGGCACTCAGAGAGGGTATGTCAGGGACCTGTGGCTCCTGGCCAGACCCCAGCCCCGGTCCTCACCGCTTCATTTGTGTCCTATGCAGGGGCAGCATTCTGGGGCCCTGCCCACTGGCCTTCATTCCACATGCCATGAGGGTTTCCCCAAATCACCAGGCTGGGGAACCACAGTTCCAGCATCACCGGCTGTTTGGCTGAACCCTCTGCTGGGGGAGGCGGTATGACAGCATAAATCACAGCCAGCGCCTGCCGCAGGGCACCGCAAGGTCAGCGAGATCCTTCTGAAACGTTTTCATGACAATTGGCCTTAAACATGCAAAAACCCCTGCTGACAAAAGCAATCTCTGGCCAGGAGGACGGGCTATGTGGCTTGAAGGAGGATGTCCATCCTCACAGCTGGAGGCACAAGGCGCTTTGCTTGCAAGAAGACACAACCCCCTCCCACCCCTTCCCGCAAGCCAGAGGCTTTGGCAGTAAAGAAAATCCCAAACCTGAGTCATCTCAGTTCAGCCCCCCCACCCCCTGCCACCATTCATGGGGCTGGGGAGTAGATCCAGTTGCACAAGCAAAGTCACAGCTTCTCAAAACCTACAAGCCAAACCCTTCTGGCTGGGGATTTTTTCCCTCCAGCATAGGGACAGGGATGATTCCCCCCATTAAACGTGGAGGAGGACAGCCCCCCCAGCTCCACGCAGGCACAGCAGGTCACCCTGTGTGTCCACAGGACACAGCACAGTCAGGGCTCTCTTGTGCACAGATAAGCCTGTACAAGGACACAGCACCAGCGTGCACCACCCTCTGCAGCAGGGAAACCACCACAAATCCACTCCCGCCAGGCAGGATTGGTGAGGACGGGTCCCATCACACTACAGAGGGTGCTGGCACTGCAGCATCCACCCCTGGGCTTTCAGATCCATGGAATTCAAGCCAGGAGAAACACACCATGTCCAGCACGTTGCCTTCAAAACAGGGCCGCAGGCACAAAGGGAAGCGATGGTCAGAAACATCTTCAGGCTGAACCAGACCATGCCACACGCTTTGCCACCCATGGGGCAGAGAGACAGGAACACGCTGATGATGCTCTGTGTGAGGAAGGAGCCTGTGAGGAGCTGCACCTTTTGGAGGCTCTCCACACAGCCACACAGCAGCTGAGCACTCACCAACTCAGTCCTTGAATGCCATGGACCACCATCCAGCTCAGCTACGAGTGATTTCTGGGTGTGCACCAGCAGCCTTGACAGGAGCTCAGTAAACCATGTCACTGGTTCGTGAGCCACTTTTGAGGTCCTGTGACCCTTTCGACCCCCAGAGCCCTGACCTTGCAGAGCAGACAGTATGTCCTCCCTTGGGCACACTGCATCCTACAAACCGAGGGGACGACCTGAGAAGCAGAGAGGAGCTCAGCACAGCCCTAGAGCAGGGCGAGCTCTCCCAAACCCTGCCAGACAGCACTTGCACGAGCTGCGTTCATCATTTCCTCTCTCCAGCTGCCATGTCATCATTTAAAAAAAAAAAAAGAAAGAAAAAGTCATTTACCACCCAGTTCTGGCTCTCCCTCTCCGAAATGTCACCCCAGTGTTTCCTGTGTCAGCAGCCACCCAGGAGCAGAGGCAGCCTCCAGCTCTGCAGCATCCTGTTCTTCAGCTGCCTGCCTGGTGCTTTAACCCCTGCGGACCTGGCTCTCTGCCACAGCTTCCCAGAGGCCGTGCGTTGGGAAAAGAAATAATAATAATAATAATAATAATAATAATAATAATAATAATAATAATAATAATGATGCCCCACTGAGCAACAACAAACACTTTCTCTCTCTTGCCTCTGAGTGCAGTGGCCTCCTTTGCATAGGTTTGAAATGAAAAGGGATGAGGGAAGGACCCACGCCACGTGCTCTCCCCAGCCAGCTGGGACGCAGAGAAATGAAGTGACCCACGGTAAGAGCTCAGATTTCATTAACTGCAAAATTATCGATGTCCTGGAGGGGCCAGGCTGCAGAGGGGCCGCCACGTGCCCCAGGCTGGGTGCAGGGTCACCCTCAGCACTTCACTTCTCCATCCCTGCACCCGTGGTTCCTCTATCTGGGGTGGTGGAGCTGCCTGGAGAGTGGAAGGAAGCAGGAGCAACCTCCTTCATCACAACACACTACAAGAACCGACTGTAAAGCACAGCATTGTTGGTTTTGAGAAATAAGCAGAACAAGACTTGTTGGGGTGTTTTTTATCAGGCCCTTTCATTGTATAAATAATTTATTTCGGTTCACAGCATTATGTCTGCATCTTTTAAAAAAAAATAAAAGAAGAAGAAGAAAAGACAGGAGGAACAGAGACTGACATACAATGGCCAGAGTAGGACGTGGGCAGCAGGATGTCCAACATTGATGGGAACACACTGCAGAGGTACCTGGGGAAACGAGTGTGGTACCTCGTGGCAGCTGCTAAAATAAAACCAAAGGTCATTCGAACACACTTAGGGAAGGCGCACAACCTTGCAAAGAAAAATAATAATAATAAGCCCCTTAACCACAGCTTTGCTGAGGCACCTCTTCTAGCCCACCGTAGGCGATGCGCATCTTCATACAGGGGAAAACTAGCCAGCATATGGCTGTGAAACGTTGCAGAAATACCACAGAAGCTGTTAGCTACTAATCGGGGAAAAAATACCCAAAACAAAGTCTTTTTAGCTATTGCAGGAAGCAATAGCCAGTGGGAACAGCTCCAGTGCAGCATCCCACCTGGCTCAGCTGAACCTTCACGCACGCGCTGCCGGTGGAGCGCGTGCTCAAGCGCTCTGCCGAACACGTCTCCAAGGGGATGCTCAGCTGAGCTGTGTGTAACAGACTCCCAAGGAAGGACCCAGCTCTCTGAAATCCTCCCCACCAGGCTTTCTGTGCCAGCATAGACCTACGTCTTGACAGTGAGGAGGCAAAACCCACCACTAATAGCCTGCACGTGTCCTGCTTCTGTCCAACCTGCTGGTGGTGGGGAAAACATATTATTATGGTTTTGCCTCTAAAACAGGTTGCTCTCCAAAGAAACAGCAAAGGGTTAATATATGTGGCTTCTGTGGCATCAAAAATAAATAATTTACTTTTTTTTCTTGTTTTCACTCTCTCTCTCTCTCTCTCTCTCTCCAGCAAGTACCAAAGTGTTAGAGGTGAAGACAAAGCAAAGCAAAGCGGGAACGGAGCCACATGAACTGATGGGACCAGCCCACTCACTCAGCACGCAAGTCGGGACTCGCGCTGGGAACGCGGGTCCCGCAAGAAGAGGAATACATACGACTTGGCTGCAACGTTTGTTTCCTCACGCCCAAAAGAAATACAAAAAAACAAACCAAAATAACCCCAACAACACCCCCCCCCCCCCCCCCCAAACCAATGCTAATTTGGAAGGTGCCGCGCTCTTCCCTGCAAGGGGAGGTCCCTGAATCCCAAAAGGGATTTTTTTTGTCTTTTGTCTGCTTAGTGGTTTCTCCTTGGCCGCTCTGGGACGGGGTTTTTAAACGGGAAGGCTGGTGTAACATCACCCAGAAAATCCTGCCGGGCTGCGGGGCTCAAAACTCGGGGTGTTTGGAGTGTATCTGCCCGCCTCCCCCACCCCCACCACACGTACACCCCGAGGGCGGCTTGCTTCTCCTTTGTGAGCAGCGTGGAAAGCCGGGACCCTGGTTTTCTCCTCCAGGTAGATGGCTTCCAGGCCAAAACAGAGGCAGCAAAGGGTCCCTAGGACCTCATTCCCCTCCAGGTACCAAAATGCCCACCTGCAGAAGGATGTGGTGAGGTGGGAGGGGCCCACACGGCCGCACCAAGGGCCCCTCTGTTTTCAGTTGGGTTTTAATCTTTATATATAAAACAAACTCACTTCCCACCCTCCTACGTACCACGCCCCCCCATCCACTGTTACCCGCCCCCCTTCTTCACACCCTGCCATGTTCCAGCAGGTTTTGCCAGCCCTGGTCATTGCACCTCCAGCAGCCCTCTGTCCTGCCCTGCCATGACATTCCCGCCCCCCCCAAACCCCCCCACTGCCCTGACCTCCTGCACAGGTAGCGGGGCGACACGCTGAGGGGGTCCCGCGAAGCCGCTTTTTTGGTGGGTTGTATGAAGTGACCCCCGCATTTGGCTCACCCAGCCCAGTACCAGAGACAGGGCTGCACCTCGCTATGCCCTCACTAAACAGGGGGGATGGGGAGGGGGGAGCGAGGGGTCCCCCAGCTCCTCAGGTACCCCCCAGCCCTCGGAGCACGCCCCTGCCTGTCACAGCACAGACCTGTGCGCTTCAGAGGGTGACACAATTAATTAAACCTCGAAGAAGGGGGACAAACACCCCCTCCCAAAATGCTCCCAGCAGCGCGCACCCAAAAACCTTGACTTTTTTATTGTTTTTTTGTTTAAAACAAACAGCTTAAAGCTCAGCACCAGTCAGCAGCTGCTGAGCACCCCCAGCGCTGCAGCCTTACCCTCCCCCCTCGTCATCCTCCTCCTCCCCAGGCTGCTGCCTCTCCTGGCTCTGCACCCATCCGCGCCCTAAAACAGCAGCCGGAGGAGGAGGAGGGGTGGGGGTGGGTGTTTGTCCCCATACCCATCACCCCACAGACATTTCGTGCTGGCCCAACCCAGCCCCCCCTCGCGTTTTCGACACCCCATCCCACCGACAAACGCGGGGGAGGGATGCTGGGATGCGGACAGGCATCGGGGCGCAGCTGGACACCCCCTCATCGCTGACCTTGCCGAGTCCAGGCGCTCCCTTCATACACACGCCCCCCCCCCCCCCCCCATAGCATTCATCCCTCCCCACCGCATCCCTGCTACGCTCCCACACCCCCCAAAAAAACCCACCCCAAACCCACAGGTTCAAGATCCAGAAGCACGCCGGGCTTCTCTCAAATGCACTTCAACAGGGTCCTGCCCTGTTCGCCCCCGGCACACAAAAGCTCCGCGGTCCCGAAGGACGGGGAGGGGGGTTGGGAGGGGGTCTCGCTTGTGTTTCCAACCCGACCCGGGGCCGCAGGAGGTCCGGACGCGGCCCGCGGGAGCACGGTGGTCCACGGGAAGGGGCGGTGGGAGAGGGGAGATCCCGGCTCTCACCCGCAGCCGGGATCTGGGCTTGGCTGGCGGGAGCGGCTTTGTTATCACCACCATTGTCTTTTCAATTGGAAAGGAGGCCAAAAAAAGGGGTTGGGGTGGGGGAGAAAAAGGGGGGGCGGGGGAACAAACCAAACCCAAACCCCGAATCGTAACAATTAAACCAAAAAGAATCGCTTTGGTTCTCTCTCCCCCTCGGTTCCTTTGTCTGCTTGCCCATCCCTCCCCGCATCTGCGGGGCTTCTACCGCTTCTTCTTCTGCTTGAGGGACTTCCTCCGCTTCAGGATCATCTCGTAGAGCTTGTCCATGCCCTCCGTGAGCCCCTCGCCGATGATGGCGCAGGCGGGCTGGATGTGGTAGGTGGTGGAAGGGGTCAGCTCATGGAGAGCCAGCTGCTTCTCGATCTCGGCCACTGGCAGGGACTTGGGCAGGTCCTGCTTGTTGGCGATGACCAGCAGCGGGGTGCCCTGGTTCTCGGCGAACTTGGTCACCTTGTGCAGCTCCGTTTTAGCCTCCTCCAGCCGGTCCACGTCCACCGAGTCCACCACGTAGATGATGCCATCGGTGCAGCGGCTGTAGGACTTCCAAAGCGGGCGCAGCTTCTCCTGACCACCCACGTCCCAAAAGTGGCAGCTGATACCTTTGGCCGTCCCGTTGCTCAGCCGGATTTTCTCCGTGTTGAAACCGATGGTGGGCACGGTGTTAACGAACTCGTTGAACTTCAACCGGTAAAGCACCGTGGTCTTCCCCGCCGAGTCCAGGCCCAGCATGACGATGTGCAGGGACTGGAAGGCGGAGATGTTGGAGGAGATGTTCCCCATGGCCACGGCTCCCGCCGCCCTCACAACCCCGCGCCCATCCCCGCGCCGCCGGCCCTGCGCGGGGGGCACGGCCCGGGGGGGAGCTGGGCTGCGCCGGGCGCGGAGCGGGCAACGGGCACGGCTCAGGCAGCGCGACTACACGCGGCGGCAGCGAGGGGGGACTGCCCGACACCGCCCCGCCCGGGAGGAGGGGCCGCGCCGCCGCCTTCCGATGGGGCCGCCCCCCTCCGTCCCCTCCTTCTTCCTCCCCTCCGCTGCCCGCACCGGTACCTGCCCGGCCCCTCTCCTTCCTGCATCGCCGGGGGCTCCGACCTCTGGCGTCCCGGTGCCCGGGGACAGCCCCAGCCGGGTGGTGTATCGCCCCTCCCCGCCCCCCTCCCGCTCGGGGCTTGGTCAGGCTTGGTCATCGCTACGCTCTTCGTCGTCACCGGCCACAGAAATCATAAAAGCCCGCTAAAAATAGTACCGAGCAGTACTTCTGCTGCACCACGAATGGTCCCGGGGCCGAGGGACCACTGCAGGGACCGCTGGCTCGGCGGCGAGCTGAGCCCAGCAGCCGGAAAGCACGATGATGCTCTCCTCTCGAAAGGCAGAGCCCGTGCCGACCCCCCCGAGGGGGGGGGGGGGTCCACCACCCACCCACCGGTGCTGGGACATGGAGCATCTGCATCCCCCGAGGGTTGTCACCATCCCTCGAAGCCGAAGAGATGCTGGGAGGGAGGAGAAAAACCTCACCTGTGTTGAATCCAGGGTGAGGGGTGAGGTGGCTCTAATATTCACAACCACTGTTAATGCTTTTTGCATCTCGGACTTCACAGGTGATGTTAGTACCTTTAACCCATGGCAAAGCCCAGCACGGCTCAGTGTCCCAAGCCATGTAGCTGTTGTCCTCGACCTTGAAGCCCCTTACAGGCCAGCGTGGGGACAAGACAGCCACCACAGCCCCAGGGAAGGCTTGCCCTGCTCTTTGCCATCACATCTCTTTCCAGTATCGCTCCCGAGCCAAAGAGCAGCAGCAAGGTTGTTCCTACAATACTGCCCATCCCCTCTTTTTACAGCATTTGTAAAAACAAATACCAACTCTATTTGACAGCTTAACTACAAAGGCCCAGAGAAAGAAATGTGTGGCAGAAGACGGGTCCTGCTTTTAATTGAAGATGCTTTCACCACGCCAGCATGCGGTGAGGATTGTCAGGCTGGAGTGGGATCGCTTCTCACATTCATATTTCATCCCAAGGATGTGTGTTGCAGCGCTGCGTGGAGATAATATTACCTGCTAACACAAGCTATCATTAAAGACACAGGCAGCTCGCTTGTGATGGTCTCTGGAGGTGGCACTGGGCACGGGTTTGATGGAAATCACCACGTGATGACAAGGTGAAAAGTGTGGGGAGCTCCAGCCCTGAAACTCCTTGGCACACGTGAGGCAGCATCACCTCCATGCCCTTCCAAAATCCAGGCATGGGAGTCGTACAGGCTAGCAAAGGGAAATGCTTTGTGCCCTGGGGTTGTCCTGGTCAGCTTGGCCTTTGAGCTGGTTTGACCTCAGGCTTTTCCCGTGGTGACCTCCTAAGGGTAATGAGTTCCTGAGAACAAGTGGAGAAAGCTGTGGGGGATCACCTGACTTCAGGAGCTGGAGCATTAAAGGAAACCACCGCTAGAAATAGAAGAACAGGGTCAAATCTGTGAGCAGTGGCACCAGCAGATTCAGACCCTGCCTGAATTGCTCCAGCAGAAGCTTTCTTTAAAACGCTGCAGTGAAGTTTAATCCCGAGGCTACTGCAGTCCGGGCTGCCCCAAAAATTAGCACCTGATCTGCCCGCAATAGGTCTGTGGTTTGGGAATTTACCGTGGGGCTGTCTGTTAGCTCATGCTCAGGTCTGGGAGTGCCAGGTCTAGTGCAGGAGATGCTGTTTCAGCCCTCGGGTGGAGAGCCTCCCTCTCCCCTCCATCACATCTGCCCCTCTACCCTTCCTTCCCGCCCCCCAGTCCTGGTCCCCCACCCGGCTCTGAGCCACAAGTCCGAAGGCTTTCCTTTTCAAAACAGCCCACCAGAATTTCTTCCCCCCACTCCCCAACAGCCAAAGCCCAAAGGAGTCGATTCCCTTCTGCGCCCCTCCTCTTCTTCACCCCGGCATTGATTGCGAGTTATAAATAAAGGCGAGACGAGATAGACGGGCTGATCAAACCGAGGGGATGTTCTGAAAGACGGCCCTATATCAGATGATCCCAAGGGGACGGAGATAAACGGGAGCGATGCGGCGCTGAATTATGCTGCAGCTAATGCCAGCTATCCATAAATAAGCTGTTAAGACCTCCGCGGAATATTAAGCGCAGAAATAACAGTGTTAATCGCAGCTGAGAGGAGTCTGCCAAGTCCATTCAGTGGCAAATTTAGGGAAAGCCATCTTTTCCATGACCGCTACCCCCAACACCCCTTTTTTTCTCCTCCCCTCCCCCCCCCCCCCCCCCCCCAGTCACATCAAGGTTAAGCAGCCAAGGTTAAAGCCAGCATTAGCATCTAAATGTGTGTTTGAGAGGATCTGACAAAGGCACCGCTCGCTGGTCCCCAACATTTTTCTCCAGCAGCAAGAAGACTGTTGCTGCCATAGTAACTGTTTTCAGACATGGCAATTATTTCTTCTCAGTCGTGTGTCGTGTCCCCCCCCCACTGCCCCATCCCATCTCCCTTCCCCCAGCTCATCTTGTGCCTCAAAGTACCTTTTCTCTTTTTTTTCTTCTTCTTTATTTTTTTTTTTGGGGGGGGGGGGGCGGGGGGAGGGAATACAGAGCAGGAGCCCGTGCACCTCCACCAGCACCCTGCGCACAGGCAAGGGAGGGATCCTCCCCGCGCACCCATGGTCTGCTCGCAGGTTATCCATAACACCGACTTGTAACCTGCATCCCACTGGTCCTTCATCACCCAGGCAAAGCGAAAACTCGGCTCAGCAGCTCTTACCAGGGGTTTCTGGCAAAACCGGTGACCTTAGGAGGTGGGTGGGTGGTAGGAATTGTTTTGCAGAGAGCGTTCCCAACTCCTGGAGCTCGCGGAATCCTCTTTCCCTCCCCTGCCCCCTTCCTTCCTTCCTCCCTCCTTAATGGCATCACTTGTCTTAAGTCTGCTCCCTTTTGTTTCGGCATTAAAAAGCAGAGGCGCCAGCCCAAACAAAGTCAACCGGCTAGAGCTGTAATTAGGGCTGCCCCTTCTTGAGGATGCTGAGGCTAATTAATAGCATCCCCGTGACTAATGCCAGGGGTGGGGGAACTGGGAGAAAGCTGCTCTGAGAGCCAGAGCTGCGGCAGCCACCTCTCAAATAGCTGATGGTGGGACAAAGCACAGGACCGGCTTCTCAGGCCGGTTTGGGGGGGGCGGGGCTGCTGCCCACTTCTGCCAGGGTGACATGGATGAGCTTTCCTGGGCTCGCGTGAGCTGGGAGAGGCAGTGCTGCTAGCGTCGGGAAGTCTCATCCCTGTTTGCGAACCCTGACAGTGGGGGAAAACCCTTGGGGAGGCTTTTTGGGGACAAGTGCCCCTGAGCCTGTGGTGGGCAGCATCCTTCTCTTGTGCGACACTCCTTCCGGCCTTCATCCACCCTCTTCCTTCCCAAGGAACTTCCAGCCCACTGGAAGCCGGCTAGTGCAGGATCATTAGAGGCTGAATAACCCATGAGTCCCACGGGAGCCTGTTTGATGTTAACTCTGAGAGAAAAGAGCATCATAGTGAATTCAATAGGACTCCCTCCTCCTGGGAAAAAGGCAGTGCTTCATCCTTTGGGGTGCAGGAGTGGCATGGTACAGGCAGGTGTACACCTCCCCCCACCCTACCCCCCCAAAAGGGCTAATGTAAGGGAGCAAAGGGGAGCAGGGGAATAATGAGAGGGAGAGAAATTATCCCTCTAAGTGCTCAACCCACACCTCTGCTACCAGGTTGTTGAGTGGTTTCTGGAAGTGTTTTTCTGTCTCACCCTGCAGTGCTCAGCCCTGCATCTGGGCAGGTCTGTGTCCCATGGAGCCTCCATCCCTCTGCCTTTGAACAGGCAGGCTCTCAGGGCCGAGGAGATCTTGTGGATCAGAGGAGCACGGTCCTTGAGGTGTCTCCTAGAGCTCCTGAGTGGGTGGAGGGGTGGATGGAAGGAGGGATGGCTATAAGTAGCATCACAGTGGAGAAACGACTGAATCCACAGAGCTCCTAATGCAGGAGTGAGAAATAATCCGTCCATCTGCAGCGCAGCAGCAGCTCAGCTCCATTTCCTGACCTCAGATGCCTCCCCAGGGCAAGCCAAGTTCTTCAAGGACCAGCTTAAAGCCGACTATACGGCCTCATCCCCAGGAAACGCTAAAACAGCCACAAACTGAGGAAGAACAAAAGCTGCCTCTGAAGGAGGGGTTGAGTGAAAGCAGCACAAAATCTGTCCAGCCCAGCATAGCAGCCCGGAGTGGGCACAGTTGGAGGAGCACCAGACCTGGGCAGATCTGTATGATAAATTTCGGTGCAGTTTGTTGGGTTTTGTGGGGTTTTTCCCCCACCACTCCATGAATTTATACAAACCCAGTAAGAAGCTCCACAAGCTTTTATCCTTTTCAGCATCCTGGGGCAGGATGCCACAGTTTACCGATTTTTGCTGGGTAAGGAGGAATCTTCTCAGTGTGGAACTGCCTGGAGGTGTCTTCTGCTAACTCACATATCAAGTATGGGTTTGCAAGGTGTGCAAAGGGGGTTTCTCCCAGTTTAGGCTGGGATTTTCACCCAAATCTGTTTCTTTTTGTGCCATGCTTGCATCACAACCCTACCCCTGTCTGTCACTGTTCCCCTCCCCCAGCCCTGTCCCCCCAGTCCACGAAATTTGCTAGGAGGAACTTGAGCAGGGAGACACAAAAGAAGCAAGCTCTCTGCCCGTGCTCCTCCTGCGATTTGCTGCTGGGATGACAGATGTAATTTTCGCTCGGTGAGTGCTGTGTCCTGCCGCTGCAGCTGAGGGCACCGGGAGGGGACATCATCACTGGATCAAGCAAAACGTCACTTGAATTTCTCCCCTAACATCTACAGTTTAGTTTGGCTGCTTCCTAAACCGACTTCTTGGGTGCTTGGAATAAAATCTTGCAGGACATCGGTAGGATGGTCTCTTTTGATCGTTTTAGGAATGGAGGTTTCAGCAGCCTCGGGGTTTATCTGCTCTATCTCCATGCACCTACATTGCCCGCTGCCCTCAGAAGGGCGACCGCGACAGTGCTAGCAGGGGGTACTTGGCTGGTCCTTGTCTGAGCACCTCCCGGCCCCCAGGCTGTGTCTTCTTGGGGGGGACACCAGAGCTACCCCTTCCTGCAGGAGGGGAAGAAACCCCTAGGGAAGCCTGGCCAGTCACCCATGGGGACCCCAGAGGAAACGAGATGTTATTTGGGAACAGAAACTCCATCCCCTCATCTCTCTGGGTTGGGTCAAGTGTCCCCTGGGCTGGAGACAAGGGAGGAGCAACCCCCAGCCCTGGATAAGCCATGATACCAGACCCCCAACACCCTTTGCATAGACAATGCCTGGAGGGGAATGACCCCTGGCCCCTTGCTTGGCTTCCAGCTGGGTAAATAACTGCTCTGAACGACTGCTTTTGTGCTCACAAGCATCCTGGGGCCAGAGGAGAGGAGGAGACTGGAACCCTGCTGGTTTCATTTCCCCAGGACACGAAATTGGTTTCGGACACAAAGCACAGCTCTCCAGCGCAGGCAAGGTAAAATCGAGGGGGGGTGGGGGGGTGGGAAAGTTTCTGCTCCCACCTGGACATTTGGAGGAGCGATCCCCTGTGTGCCCAGCGCTGCACTAGAGAATCCCTGCTTCAGAGTCACCAAGGCTAGCGAGGCTTCAGCAGGGTGTGCTATGGTGGGGTACACACTGAAACGTTCCCCCTCACCCCACCCCTTCCCCAGTCACCCATCACTGGGCGGGGAGGAATTTTGGCCTGGACGGGCTCTTTATCCGAGCCACCGAGTAATGCGGCAGCCTGGAAACCCGAAAGGAAGACCGAAACGCTTCCACTTTAGGAGGAAGGATGCTGAGTCCAGGAGGGTTAAGCACACGCAGATGTGGCTCAGGTTTGTCTGCAGACACACAGCTGTGCATTCCTCTCTCATTCCTGCACCGAATAACGCTGGGTCTCAGCCACTCTTTACCCCCCGGCATAACTCCTGCCCGAGGCTTCCTGTTCTTTTCCTTGGGGAAGGAGTCAGAGCTGCAGATTTTGCCCTATAATTTTTCTGTGACAGTCTGTCTCAAGGAAAAAAAGTGGATTAGCCTCACTGCCAGCGATAAGCAGGAGGATTGAGAAAAACCCTCAATTTCCCAGCACCCATTCCCAGGGCAGTAAATCTTGGAGCCTACCGAGCTGCAAGTATGGCAAAAGAGTGAAAGCATGGGGCTTGGTGGAGATTTAGGGCTTGTGAATCACCCAAGGCTCTCCAGCACCATGCCAGCATCTTCTATCACCTCCTCAGGTGATTTGCACCACAAATTTCTGCTTAGCCCCCCCGAATTTCAGAGCACTTTTTTTGCTGCTTGGCCTTGTTTTGGGTTTGGTTTGGGTTGTTTTTTTTTTTTGTCTGTGTGTGTGTTTTTTACCTGAAAGAAGCTGCTCCATAGCCAGAGGAGAAAATCCAGCTCTGATCTGATTTACCTGCTGATTTAGCCCTTGTATAGTTGTTTACAGCTACTCTAGTCAGCTGGAGCCCGGTTTAGGGAAAAAAATGCACCAGGATCATGTAGGAGGTCACATCTCAGCTGCTAATCCACACCTGAGTAATGCACACCAGCCTTTCCCTCTGCACAGACCCAAACTCCCCCTGTAGCAACAGCTTAAATCAACCAAAGCCTCAAGCCTGGAAGGATGCTGCTAGTCCAGGGCTGGCTGTAGGGGAAGTGGGGTGGGGGGGGGGAAGGAGCATTCCTGCTGTCTCCTGGGCACCGTGGGGAGAGGACACCCCAG
Source organism: Gallinula chloropus (assembly GCF_964237585.1). Lineage (NCBI taxonomy): Eukaryota > Metazoa > Chordata > Aves > Gruiformes > Rallidae > Gallinula > Gallinula chloropus. Next base: position 33,090,966 of record NC_140090.1, on the reverse strand, counting down.
TTTGAAGGCTGCACCCTGGGCAACAGTGGTTGTTCCCTGCTGGTTTCCTTCCTCGGAGAGGCAGAGGTGTAACTGCAGCATCGACTATTGCCTCTGTCCGAGCAAGGTGTGCCCAAACCTGGAGAATTACCACTCTGCTTAGCATCTTCCAGGCCCAGACCCAGTGGCAGAGGGACACAGGGATACACTGCTGATGTGATTTCATATCCCGAAATTAGGCACCAGCTACTTTTCACTCGGTGCAGCGAAGCTGTAATTCAATCAAGTGGGGGTCAGGTCATGTAATGAAGCATTGAAATAGGGCTGGGGCCACATGTTTGCATCACCAGGCTGGATTTACAGTCCCAGTGATGCTTTTCTGGCCACCTGGCAATTTGTGGTGGCTGCGGGGGGTGGGGTGGGTGGGGGGGTGGGGGGTGTGGGGGGGTGCTGCCCCCAGGGAAGAAGGGCATCCCACTGGGATGACTGCACGTTGGGAGATGGGCGTGAAGGAGCAGGATGGATCACCCTTGGGAATATCACCATGGGAGTATGTGACCTGAGAAGAAGTCTGGTTTGGGGCTTTTGTGGTCAAACTGTGGGAGGTCCATGCTGATGCTCGTGAGATTCAGCAGCCAGAGGCTGGGAGTGGGGAAAAGGCCTGTGGCTCAGCTCCATGGGATGCCAAGGGCCACACTGCCCGTGTGCTGGTCCTGTCCTGCTCCTTTCTTCTCCAGCCAGCATCAGTGTTAGCTGGGGAAGGAAACTGAGTTAAAACTGCCCTCTTTTGGCCTTTTGTATTTACTAACCTCAGATACTCTGGCTGACTGGAGAAGAGAAGCAGACTAAGAGCCAGGGCAGGGACTTCTTACAGCCAACACTTCATCACTCTGGTGTCAAGTGAGGGATGGGCACAGGACCTGCCAAGAAAGCATCTTCTCTTACTTGAGCTTCACGGGTGGAGCCTGTCGACACAGAAAGATTAAGAAGCCTTGCAGGGAGTCTTGGTGGCAGAGGTTAATCCAGATCACCTCCATCCTGGAGCAGTGCTCATCCACCAAACCATCCTGCTCCCAGGCTCAGGCTTCATCTGCACCAGGGTCAGTGTGCAGCCCAGCTGCAAAACAGCAGCTACCAGCATGTGGCGTTTGTTGTCTGCTTTTCCCTTGATGAGGTCATCTAAAATACATGGTCTCATATGGATAACCTACCCCAAGGAGAAAACTCCTTTAACTGCATGGTTTTTGGATTGTTTTTCCTGTAGTGCTGTGCTATTTCTGAAGGGGTGGGGGGTGGGGGGGGGGGGGGGGGGAAATGGCTCCCAGGGTGCCTGCTTATGCTTACTGGCAAGCAAAGGGCTTGCAAATCAATGCCTCCCTAGCAATTTACGCATCCCTTGTGTGAATTCTTCACTGGGATGCTCTCCAGTTGTCAGGTAGACAGTGGTGGTGGGCACCTATGTGACAGTCACAGTGCTGGCATCTTGCTGTCCCTGCTACGGATGTAGCAGCTGAGGCAAGGAGTGCCTCCTCCTCCTCCTGCACTGTGCTGCGAAGGAGCCTGGTTTGATACCAAACAAATACCCTGTGGCACAGAAGCATCCTCTTGTGCTGCTTGGCAGGGGAGCCAAAGCCAGTCCAAGGGGGTCAGGGGCAAAAGGACCTCCCAGAGATGCTGGTGAAGAAGGACAACTGCAGGTGACACTGGCCTGTCTGAAAACTAAGGCAAATAAAAGCAAAGCAACCGCATTTAACCAGCCAAGGAAGGTTCAGCAAGATTGGGAAAAGCTGTTTTCTAGGGCCACCTGGTGATAGCCTGGAGACAAGTCTCGGGTTTGGATTTCAGGAGCCCAAGGGGCAGCTCAAGGGGCTGTAGCCTGGCAAAGCGCTGCCCCTTCCCACCCCTTCCCATCAGATTTCGAGTCCGATCCGAGCACACATCGCTGCCTCGGGAGGCATGTGTGTCCATGCACTACCCGTTTAACGTGCAGTTTGGCTCCCGGGTGCTTTTATTCAGGCCTTCAGTTGGTAAAAACAACACCACCACCCCCGACCCTGGTGTGCAGAATGAAAATGCAAAGCGATGTGAGCTGACCCTGGGGAGTTTCGTTTGCTGCTGAGAAGGGCAGCAGCTTTTTCACCCCAAGAGGAACTGGCCTTTGGGACTCCCAGGTAGCCACAACTAGGGTGTAAATCTGCAAGGATTTGAACAACGAAGAGCAGAGAAGGACCCATGTGCTGCAGAGGTTAAGGGAGCTGACCCATCCTGTCTCCTGGCAGGACCCAGAGCCCCCAAACCATCTCATAAACCTTTGTGGCTCCTCCCTCACCCAGCTGACATCCTTCCCCCACCAGCAGCTACACCCAATCCCTGTGTTTTCCCTGTGACATCCCCACATTTTTGCTGTTGGGAAGCTGTCCCATGCCCACCAGTCCCCATCCCACTCTGGCTGTCCCTGGGCACGGAGAACCGACCGGATGGGACATACTGTGCTTGTCATCACTCGTAGTGCCCTGGGGAAGACAGTGACCTCTTGGCTTCCTAGCTCCTTGTGTTGCTCCTGCTTATTCCTCCACAGTTAAGTAGCCAGGGAGAGGGGGAGACTGAACCCACTGCACCCAGTAAGGCCCCCACTAGTGCAGAAGCAGCGGTCACCCACCAATGGATGCTGGGGCTCCATCAGTCCAGGCCATGGGGTCAGTGCCACGTGCCTGTCCCTGCTGCCAGTGCTGCAGGGGGGTGTTTTTAGGGGGAGCTGTCGGCTCTTCTGCAAGCAGAGATCAACAGGGAAAGAGACAGGGAACAGATGAACCCAACCATACCCTCCTCAGAAAGCGGACCTTTGCATTCCAGTCCCTGAGAGGTGCCTGTAAGAAAGCTGGGACAAAACTGTTCCTGAGAGCATGGAGCGATAGGACAAGGGGATGGTTTTAAACTAGAAAAGGGGAGATATAGGTTGGGTATTAGGAAAAAGTTCTTCAATATGAGGGTGGTGGGTCACTGGCACAGGTTACCCAGAGATGTAGTGGAGGCCCCATTCCTGGAGACATTCAAGGTCAGGCTGGATGGGGCTCTGAGTGACCTGATCTAGTGAAGATGTCCCTGCTCACTGCAGGGGGTGAGACTAGATGGCCTCTGAAGGTCCCTGCCAACCTAACACATGCTGTGACTCTGAGCACTCGCCGGTGCTCAGAGCCATTGCGTGGAGCTGGGCGGCAGGAAGGTCATCTGCCTTTATAAATCCTGACTTGTAAAGGCTGAGAGCCAAACCCTCCCCCAAAACCCCCGTCTCCCGCCCCGTGCAGCGGTAGCGTTACATTGGGCGGCTGCAGCTCCACCTCGGTGAGACTCCGCTCTCATGTCGCTAGGGGGAAGCCTGGGACTGCAGGATGGAGCCCGTGTCCTCATGGTCCCCTCTGTCTCGCCCTCCCGGCTGGTGGCATCCCCCCGGTTCCCCCTTCCCTTCTCCCTCCCCTCACCCTGGCCTCGCTTGGGACAGGCATGTCCATCCCCCAAGGTCTCGGTCAGGGCCGTCGACAAGCTGGAGAGATGGGGCGAAGGGAACCTCACAAAGTTCTACAGGGAGAAGTGGAAAAGTCCTGAACCTGTGTCCTGGTTTCAGCAAGGACAGAGTTGATGCTGCTGAGGAGCTAGCACAGGTGAGCCCAGTTGGCCAAGGGGCTTTCCAGCCCCATAAAAGGGTCTGAGTGGGGAGGAGTGGGCTCTGGGATGGACTGTGTGTGGATGGAGTATTTGGGTGGTAAGGGCTGCATGTTATCACTTTATATTCTGTTGGACCCCAGGTCATTTTGGGGGTCATCCAGATGGAAAGCAGCTCTGTAGAAGAAGATCTGGGGGCCCTGATGGACATCAAGTTGAAGATGATCCAGCAAGATGCCCTTGATGCAATGGCAGTACATGGTATCCTGGGCTGGATCTGATAAAAAAGGTAGGTTCTGTTGGCAGAACAAGGGAGGTGATTTCTCCCCTCTACTCAGCACTGGTAAAGGCACCCCTGGGATGCTGGATCTAGTTCTGGGCTCCTCAATACAAGAGAGACATGGGTTTACTGAACAGGCTTCAATAAAGGGCCATGGAGGTGATGTAGGGCCTGGAGCATCCCTTCTCTGAGGAAAGGCTGAGACAGCTGGGGCTGTTTAGAGGAGAGAGAGCTTGTGGGGTGGGGAGGTCTTGTCAGGTGTAGAAATACCTGAAGGGAGGATGCAAAGAGGTTTCAAGGAGCTAGGGTCTTCTCAGGGGTGCCCAGTGACAGGACCAGAGGCCACAGGTATGCACTGGAACAGAGTGGGTTCCCTCTGAGCACCAGGAAATGCTTTCTTGCTCTAAGGGTGGCTGGGCACTGGTGCAGGTTGCTCAGGGAGGTTGTCGAGTCTACATCCTTGGAGATATTCAAAAGCTGTCTGGATGTGATCCTGGGTAACTGGATGTAGATGGCCCTGCTTAAGTGGGGGGAGTTGGACCATCTGACCTCTGGGGTTCCCCTCCAACCTCAGTCTGTGAGTCATGGGTAGCTTCCATCACCCCAGCTTAGGTGGAGGAAACATCACCTGTATGCTCCAGGCTGTGTCTCTGTTGATCTTGCCATCATCTCCCTGCCTTTATCATCTCCCTCCCAGTGCATGTTCCCACTCCTAAGTGGGTTAAGACTGGTCAATCTGGAGGCTGCTGCCTCCCTGGAGGCCAGACCCAATCTGAGAGACAGAAGACATTTAAAAAAACTCCACCAAAGACAGAAAATTGCTGCTGCGACAAGACACCTTAGATAAACTCAGCTTCCCCTCTTAAAGATTCAGGTCTTGTTTAAGTTTTCCTGTAGATTGGGGATGCAGCAGAAGCAATTTAGATTGAGGAGATTAATTAATTAGCGTCAGGCAGAGGGAGCCCATTCACCAAATGGGAATGCTCCAGAGAATTCAGAGTTGTTTCAGGCTTTTCCCCCCTCCTCTGCCTTTTCCAAAGATGAATAGTTCTTAGAGCTTTGTTATCAGCCAGCAATCTATGACAATAAAGCAAGAAGCCAGGCCTTGTGAAACAGTGATAGCACTCATTTCTTATGGTATTTTAGAGTCTTCTGTTCAAACCCTGGAAGGGGTGATTGTGAATCTTTGCTTTCCCTGTTAAATAAGGCAAAACCCCTGGTATGAATCATAACTGTGTCCAAATCTGGGGCCCCCAATACAAGAAAGATGTGGGACTGTTGGAGAGGGTTCAAAGGAGGCAACAAAGATGATCAGAGGGCTGGAGCCTCCTACCTCCCCTACGAAGAGAGGCTGAGGGAGCTGGGCTTGTTCAGCCTGGAGAAGAGAAGGCTGTGGGGGGACCTCATTGCAGCCTTCCAGTCCCTGAAGGGAGCAGAGAAACGGGAGGGGAATTATCTTAAGAGCAGAGATTGTCAGGACAAGGGGGATGGAGTGAAGCTAAAGGAGGTAAGGTTCAGATTAGATATTAGGGGGAAGTTTTTTCCAGAGAGTGGTGAGGGGCTGGAACAGGCTGCCCAGAGAGGGGGTTGGTGCTCCATCCCTGGAGGTGTTCAAGGCCAGGTTGGATGGGGCCCTGGGCAGCCTTGTGTAGATCCAGGCCTGGAGGTTGGTGGCCCTGCCTGTGGATCATAGAGTGGAGCTCTATGATCCTTGGTGTCCCTTCCAACCCAGACCATTCTATGATAACCATAAGCAGCAGTGGAACCAGGAACATAAACAGGAGCTCACCTGGAGCCATTCCAGCAAGAGGCTTATTAATCATGGAGGAAAGGTTTTGGTGATGTGGAGGGATGCTGCAGTGCCCAGCTCTCTTTTTCCAGGCTCTCACGTCGCCTGCCAAACACAGTAGGGCTCAGCATGGATAAACAGAAGTCACTGCTATTTTCCAAGGTGTCTCTATGCAGGTGACAAAAGCCATTTTACATGGCTTGCCCTGCGCTGCCCCACCTGGCAGCGGGTGCTCCTGGGGTACGTCCATCACCCTGAAATGCCTCTCCTGGAAATGTTTCTTGATGCTCTTTCCCAACTGTGCTGTCTCAGCACACTGAATATTTTTAGCCTCCCCTCTGTAAACACCTCCATGGGAACATCTGGTGCAGCCTGAGCCTTAGTGGCTCTGCCTGGGACTCAGGAGCTGGTTTTTTCAGATTTGGAAAGACTCTAAGCCTTTTGGTGGGTATTCCAGCTGCTGAAGTATGTGGGAATGGCAGGGAAGATGGGGGTAGGAATGGGGGATGCATCTCCCAAGCACTCTTGCTCCTCTGACTGTTTTTGGCTCCCCTTCAGCATCCACCACCTATTTCCATGAGGAGCTACACCCCAAAGAGCCACCTCCTCTTACTCGAGCTGAGCTTTGACCCTGCCAGCTTCGTTTGATTCCTCCATGGGAATATCCAGTCTGTCTGGAAAAGGCAGCGTCTTCCCCCTTGAGAAAGGGCAGTGGAATAGACCCCAAAGTCCACTCCTTCAAAAGGACACATCTAAATTGCCCACAGAGGAGGAGCTGGGAGCCCAAGTTTGCTACTGGGAGCTCCAGAGCTGTTTCCAGCTGCCACAACAGGAAGGAAAGGCTGTGCTTCCCCTGGATAGCTGGCTCCCTGGGGATTGTTACAGAATCATAGAATCACTTGGGTTGGAAGAGACCCTTAAGGTCAAGTCCAACCACAGCCTGACTAGTCCACCTCTAGATCATGTCCTTAAGGACTTCATCTACATGCCTTTTAAATCCCTCCAGGGATGCTGCAATGTTTGTCAAATCTTTCAGTACAGAAACTCTCCCTGATATCTGACTAAATCTCCCCTGGGGCAATTTTAAGACCTCCATACTCCAGGGATTTTGGCTGCAGAGGGGAACATCTGTTGAGGTTTATCCAAATACCCAGCACAGTCTGCCATATGGCATGGTCTGGCATCTGCTCATCTGGAAATGGGAGTGTTTCCTGCCTGGGTCACTGGGATATGAGATGATTTGGGTATGAGTTTAGAGGTGGAAAGATAATGTTGCTCCAAGTCATCTTCTCTGATGTGCTGCTTGCCAAAGTGTTAGTCCTTGCATGAAGATGTCTCCAGCACACCATGAGATGACCTTGAAGGCAGCATCTCAGAGGTGGGATCCAATGGCAGCGACGTTCCAGCTGATCACCACAGGCAGCAAGGGCAGTAGGGAAGAACTGCTGTACACATCCCCCTGGGTATCATCCCCTCACAGCCTCTGGAGGCATTTTCTTCCCCAGAAAGGGATGTACTAGCCATGCAAGCTGAAAGATGAAAGCCTGCTCTAGGAGCTTTCTTGTCAAAAGAGATAAACGTCCCAGCTTGTGTAGCGGGGAGAAATGGAAACGGGTTGACCTCCCTCATTAGCATCGCTTAGACTAGAGGAAAGGAGCTGTAAGAAGTAGTCTGGTGATTTGTTCTCCTTTAAAAATGTCCCTGTCATCACGCTCCATTATTTATACCAGCAGCACTGCTGGCACTGAGCCTAGTCTGGGAAGAAAAATAACACAGTGATGTCCCCTCCTCTTTCTCTTGCCTTCCCTCTGAAGGAGAAGGGTTGTCTGCATTAGGTTATGTGGCAAAAGCCCTACCTGTGCCCCCTCCCAGGGCTGTCCCATCGTTTGATGTGACACTCATCAAATGAGTTGATGACCTATGGCATGTACCCCCTGGGGGCATGGGTAACTTTGGGGATGTAGGGCAAGGGCAGCTCAGGAAGGTGCAGGATTTATAGGATGTTCAGACTGGAAAAGGGTGGGCGACGTCTGGGTTATGGAGCTGTGGCAGCGTCACCCAGCTCAGGACCCAAGGTGCTATTTTCCCTTAACAGTTCCTCCTTTTAAGCTGCATCAGCCCAGGCCCAGTGCTCAGAAAATTGTAATTTTTGGGGGTTGTCTGTTTTGAGACCTGCTTTTCAGACTTTGCCTTTTGCTCTCTTAGTGGAAGCTCAGGTAAGAGTGTCAGGTCAGAAACATGAGGAAACCTGAACTCCACGATTGATAGGGGTTTGACTTTAGGGCCTGAAGGTTCAAGAAAAAAATCCCAATCCCTTCCTCCTCCCCAAATTGTTCAAAGATGGGGCAAAATCAAGGACAGGTGCTTTGAGTTTTTGTGGAAAACACACAAAATCCTCATTTTTATACTTTTTTTAAACCAGAGGGAGACACACCACCCTTTCCCCAAACCCTCCTTCAAGTCTCATCCTGCTCTGAGCATCTTTGCTGTTAATTCCCATCAATCTGGGGACAACCTCCAGGTCTTTGACAAGTACCTCCTGTTCACCCCACATGTAGTACTCCAGCTGTGATTTTTTTTGTAGAGGTCACCAGAGACACCAGGACCAGTTAGTTTTCCTTCTGAACTCTCTCAGCCCTCCGGATCCAGCTGTGACTCAGCTGCTGCAATCAGGAAATAACAGGGAATAGCAGGAACACCTGTAGGGAAATACCCAAAGAATCATATTTCTCTTGAAAAATGCTTTTACTTCAACCTGCTCACCAGTACAAATGGCTGTGGCCCAGACAGATCCTGTACCGTGCTCCCTCCTGTTCAAAGCATTAAATAAATTGCCTTGCCATCAGTTCTGGCTGGGCTTTAGGGAGCTGCAGGGTTTTCATAGAATCACAGGGGTTGAAAGGGACCACGAGAGATCATCGGGTCCAACCCCCTGCCAAAGCAGCTCCCTAGCTCATATTGCACAGGTCAGTGACCAGACAGGGCTGGAATATCTCCAGAGAAGGAGACTCCACACCCGCCTGAGCAGCCTGTCCCAGGGCTCCCTCACCCTCACTGGGTAAAAGTTCTTCCCCATGTTGGTGTGGAACTTCCTGTGCTCCAATTTGCAGCCATTGCCCATTGTCCTGTCCCCACAAACCACTGAAAAGGGTCTGGCCACTTCCCCCTGCATCCCATACATAAGATATTGATAAACATTAGTAAGACCCCCCCTTTAGTCTTCTTTTCTCAAGGCTGAACAGTCCCAGGTCAGTCAGCCTTTCCTCATAGGGGAGATGCTCCAGGCCTTTAACCATCTCTGTAGCCTCTTCTGGACTCTCTCCAGGAGATCCCTGTCTTTTTTTATACCAGGGAGCCCGGAACTGGACACAACACTCCAGGTGGGGCCTGACCAGGGGGGAATAGAGGGGGAAGACCACCTCCTTTGACCTGCTGGCCACACTCCTCTTGATGCCCCCCAGGATCGCATTGGCTCTCTCAGCCCCCAGGGCACACTGCTGGCTCATGACCAACCTGTCACCCACCAGGACCCCCAGGTCCTTCTCTGCAGAGCTCCTCTCCAGCAGGTCACCCCCAGCCTGTACTGATTCCAGCAACTATTCCTTTCCAGGTGTAAAAAAGGGTTTCCAAAAGCTTGTTGTTCTTGTCTCTTTGAAAGGTCTTGGCACTTCTGTGCCAGGGAGGATTCACACCTCTGCTGTGACCCCAATGGGGAGTTTGGAAGAGAGGGGAGGGGAGCTGCCCACAGGGATGTCACTGAAGGTGAAGGTTGCAGAGGATGACTAAGACCTGGGACACAGTGTCTCCCATCCCGTGTCCATTAGCATGGCCAGGTGGTTCCCTTGCCAATGCATCCTCTCTGAGCACTCCCCTTCCCAGAAGAGCTGGTTTGCCTTACAGCCCAGGGCCCTCTTGGGAAGAGACGAGGTCAGCATGGCCCATCTAGGCTGTGAAAGCAAGCGTGGGCTCATGCATTGGCCAAGGAGCTCCTTATCTTCTGGTCGCTTCCAGGCCAGGGTGTATGACTGCTCAGGCCACCAGGATCTGCAAGGCTCAGGAGGGACATGGCTCCAGAAAGCCATAGGGGATGAAAAGACACTTGAAAAATTGCTTTCCTCTCTGACAACAGAAGAAAAATACCTGTGTGACTCCCTCCGCTTAAGTGGGCGGTGCTCACATGCCCAGGAGAGGTGGGTGTCCACACCAAACCGTTCATTCAATCCCTTAAGCATGGAAGACAGTAACTGCACCTGCTGCTGGCACCTGAGCTGTAAAATAAATTATTACTTAAGGAGGGGCAGCAGTGATTTAGCTGCTTTTTTCTCTTGTTAGTTGTTGTTTATTATTGAAGCAGATCAAAGATCTCCACGGGGGAACAAGCACATGCCAGTGGCTTGCTGTTTGCTGCAAACACAGGAGATGTGTCAAAGCTGAGCACGGGCTTTGGTGGGGTGAATGTCAGCTGTGACCTGCCATGGTTCATCCTTACATCCTCACCCTGCACACCAGCTTGGATACGCAGTTGGAAAGAGTGGTCCATCCCTCCCAGTTTGCCTCTCCCAACAGCAGTGGTGCCTGTGCCTCCATAGCGTCTCTCTCAGGTAAGCCTTATCTCCTCACTTTCCCCAGGTGAGATCTTCAGCCCAGGTCCTCTCCTTGCTACCTTCCCTCCTTCGACTCTTTCTGTTTGGCCTTTTCCTGGCTCTTGCCAAAAGCATCCTGTGCCATCTGTGCACGTCAGGACACTGGCATCCCTTCCTGCCTTGCTTTTATTGCACTTCTCCTCGTCATAAGACACATGTTTGGGCTTCACCTCTTAGAAAACCATTTCTCAGGGTGCTACCTGCTCCTTATGGGTAGGGCTGCACAGGGGAGCCACTGCTGGCAAGCACAGACCTTGGTGGAGCAGCTGCACGTAGAGGAGAGACAGCTGCATTGGGTATGTCTCCATGGCTGGAGATTGATCTCCATGTTTTTCTCCAAAGAAATGCTGTTGAACATGGCCCAAGAAAATCCTGGCTTGACTGTTCCAAAGTAACCTTCCTCCCAAACCAGGGAAGGCTCCTCCCTTCCTCCCTTCCTGCCTGCCCAAGAGAACCAAGAACACTCTACTCCCTGGCTCAGCTCAGCGTTACAGTTTTCCTCGGTGGAGGGAGTTTGTCTTTCACACTCTTTGCAGCATTTTTCTCTGGTGCTTTTGCATCAAAGATGCAGCATCTCCTTGCACTTCCTCCAGCCTTGCCTTGAAGTTTTTACTGCTTCAGCTCCTGCCAGGAGGCCATCATCTCCCACTGTATGGTCTGCTCCTTACCCTTGGTGTCCCACCAGATTACTTCCACCATAGCCCCCACTCTCTGGGGCTTTCCTGATCGGGATGTGAAGAGATACCTCCAGCTCCCTTGTGTTGCACCAAGCTGCATCAGAAGCTGGCGAGAGGACTGTCTGCGGGCTGCAGCAGTCAGCAGTGGAGGTTGTTGCTGGAGGTCTCTGCAAAAACCCAAGCTTGAGGATGGATATTGCTCATGCTTGCCTTTCACCTGAAATCAGAGCTGCTTTATTTACTCTGTGATGACTAGCTCCTAGGCAGCCAGGCTTTAATGCATACTAATGAACAAAACAAATGTTTTCCCCTAGAATTGTCACGTGTGTTCCCTGAGTTTCCTGCAGCTCAGCCAGAGAGATAACATCAAAGTGGTACAATTTCGTGAACCTGCTCCGTTACGGTGTACAGCACTGTTTACTGTCTGCCCTGCAGAAAAAAACCCCCACTATTATTGAGATCTTTTTTGATGTATTCCTCCAATTTTATTAAGTTGAAACTTCTTTGCAACCCATTGTGGAAATGATGTGAGAGATGGAATGATAAAAGTGATTTGTACCACACTGGGAGGTTTATTTAAAAATAAAACCTCAACAAACACACAAGAAAACCCCTGAGTTTTCAGCTACATCTGGAAAAATGAAGGAACAAAAAAAACCCCAAACTGTTTTAAAATATCCCTTATGTGCCAGAAAGTTAAGTCTGCATGGGCTCAAGCACAGCTTGTTAGGAGAAAGGACAGATGTCTGCATCATCCCCTCTGTCTGCAAAGTGATTCCTAGACTCCTTTTCACCTCATGTTCTTGCCTATCTGCAGGTCTTGTCACCATTTTATGAAGTCTGGTTTTGAAGGTTAGGAGGGATAACCAGCCACCTCTCTGCCACGGCTAGTCCCCAGGCAGTAAAGGTGATTAACTCCATGGCAGCTAATCAAAACCTCTGATGGGCAACCCTGCCAGACACAGGATGGCAAGGCTTTGGCTCAGCTGAGCAGCAAAAGCAGAGGCACACAGTGGGAAGATGGTTTGTGGATCATCTAGCTGGAGCAGAAGAACATAGCATTGCCAGTGCTTGACTCCAACAGACCTTGGGGTCCCCTCTCCCTGGTGCCAGCCCATGGAGCAACCATTCCAGAGGGGCTGGGGAGAAGAGATTCACATATCTTTTCCCATATGGGGGTTGTACTTTCTGCACCAGCATTGATTTGGTACACCTTTGGTGCTATGAGTGTTTGGCATTTCACCATGTGATGCTTGTATGGCAGGCTGATAGATCTCTGGTACCTTTGGGCTGTACTGTTAGCCACGGCATCACAAGGGCTTGAAGCATGCAGTTTACTGATGTCAGCACAGACGCAGTGTGGGTCTGCTGGTCATGGCTGAGCTCTTAGATATTCACTGAACTCCAAACAGGCAGGGTTTTCTTCCAGCTTGGTACTGCATCCTGGGAGGCCACCTCGGTGCTGCTCTGGAGGAGATGGACTAAAGGAGAGCTTGGGAGAGTTGCGGCCACTGTTGGATGAGAAATAACCAGTCCAGTCTGAAGGCAGTAAACATCTAGCAATGCCACATCTCTTCTGAGCTGCGGTCACGTTGCTGACACCGCCTGATTTCAAGAGGAAATTGTGCCAGCTTGCTTTGTAACAGCAACAATAACTGAAAAGCACCAACTGATGCAGCCCATCTCCTACACAACCAGAGCATCTAAGAGCTGAGAGGGAGGTTTTAATTACGGCAGCGGTTTCCATGACAACCCACTATATCAAATGGCCGAGCTCAAGGGCTCTCTCCTCTTCTTCTTGGTCTCATTACCTCTGAAACAATTAGGTCAGGATAAGAGCCCAGCTGCATTTCAGCATGGCTTGCACAACTCTGTGTGGGCAGAAGAGAATCTAATGCTTCCCTCCTCCTCCATGCTGAGGCATCAGTCCTTGCTGGAGGCTGAACCATCACCATGAAGGGTCCTCTGGCCAGGAGAGGACCTCAGTCCTGCTAACACACCAGTGATGGGTTGAAGTGCAGCAGGTCTGATAAAACCAGGCTGAGCTAGTGATACGCTGCCAGAGAAGAAGTAAAGAACAAGCTGGGATCTCATTTCTGCCTCTCCCTGAGGCTGTTTCCAGTTTGCTGGGTCCCCTGGCATTTCCTCACCCTTCCCACCAAGTTTAAGAGGAGTTGGGTGCGTGTTTTAATTTGTCCAAGCCCTGCTCTCATCGGGTGTTCATTGCTACACCTGAAGTCCAAGGGGTTTTCCTTTGCTTCTGATTTTTGCTCTATGAGGAGGAGTGTGAATTTGGGGTGCAGAAACACACTTATAATTCAGTTGCCCCTCACTCTGGCATGGGAAAAGCCAGCAGCAGGCAGCCTTCAGCAGTCTCTTGCTTCATCCAAAGAAATCACAGGTTCTAAGATCACATTTTAGAGTGAGAGGGGAGGAGGAAGACTTCAAGGTGGTGTCCAACTGAAGGCATTGTTCTCTTTTCTCCGGGGCCATGTAAATGGCAAAACATTAATATTTGCTTTTCCATTTCCCTCTGGGTCCCATTGTTTGAGGTCTCAGTCTGGAGACAACTTTCCAGCTCACCTCTGTTTACTCTGAGTGCTGGCAGTGCTCAGCCCCTTCGCTAAGCCTTTCCCTTCCTTACATTGGCTCAGTGGGAAGGAAAGGCGTGCTAATTCTTCCCAACATGAGAAGACTTATTGTCCCTCTTGACCACCGTTCAAGAACAGCTGGTTTCATTGTATTGTATTCTGTGTATTTTCTTTTTTAAGGGCTCAGGGTTACTTAAAAGGCAGGCCTGGCCTGAGCACGGCTGCCAAATCAAATGGTTGGTTTGCTGTGAAACTCAGCCTAAGCCTTTAAGTTGGGAAGAGGTCCAAAGACAGAGCAGGTCAAAAATCCTACTTGGCTCTGATGCCTGTTTCTCGGTTCAGCGTTTCTGACAGCAAACCCACCATTTTTAGTAGTGACTGTGTGAACTTTTGAGTCCGTGGCCTGTTCGGAGAGCGCTGCAGGTTCTGCTTGCGTTGAAAGGAAACCTCAAATCAAAACAGGTTTTTATAAAGAGAAAGGGCTCGTGGGGGCCTCTTTTGATGAATTAAGGATGTCAGCAAGAGGTTTTAATTCTTCCTCTTTCTTTTAAACTCTGCCAACCCTGGTGGTGCTTGAAGAGCTGATGGGATCTTCACAAGGAAGACGTGCGGTGCTGCCCCTTAATCTGTAGTTTTTACCTCTCAAAGCCCAGTGAGCTGGTGGCTTTTACAGGCTTGTTAAGAATTGCTTCCAGTCAATCTGACTTGATTTATTTGACTCCCAGTTTGTAAGACCAAGGGCATGGCAAGAAATGCCAAAATGCAGCTGGGGAAGGCCTGCATTTTTCTGAGCTCCCCACACATTTTCTGCCTCCCAGTGCCCAAAAAACCAAGAGGTTCCCCTCCATTGGAGGTATGGGAAGCAGGTGATGGTGTTGTCAGATGTTCCAAATGGGCTTTTTTTGCAGGAGGGCTGGAAATCTGAGCTCAGGCAGCGGTGGCATGTGCTGCTTCCCATGCAGACCTCGCTGATGGAGCACTGGGATGGACAGGCAGGACTGCTTCTCACACAGCACCGCAACTCAATAAACACCATGTCAGCTAGTGGATTAATTGCCGTATAAACACCAGCTGTGCCTGAAGGAGGTATGAATCTCAGGGGCCTTGCTTGCACTTGGGAGAGACTGGGCAGATATGTAGGCTGGGCTCTGCCCAGGCAGTCTGAATCTCCTCAGCTTTGCCCACCCCTGCTCAAAAGGAGCATCGTCCTTCAAGGGCCAAAAATGCTGCCTGATGCAAAGCAGCCTCAGAATTCCCCAATCCTGTAATGCCATCTTTGCTCCACAGGCACCAAGAGACCATTGCCTGTTGTCCCCGTGTAGGATATGTCCCAGTGAGGGCAAAGTCCAGGTGTGTATCTCCCATGAGACTGGGGGAAGGCGGTGAGGAGGCATCTCCTGCACATTTCCTCCACGTCTTTGTTTACTGCATGAATTAAGAACCACAACTCTAAGTGCTCACATGGTCCATGTAAGGTCCTTTCTGGCGTTCCTCACCACCTGGAAGGGAGGAAAGCCTGCCTCCTTCCCCTCACCTAGGCCATGGCATCTTCCAGTCTTTCTGAAGCAATGAAATGCCTCTTTGTTCCTTCAAGTTGGCTTTATTGCTCCATGTCACTCCCTGACTGTAGAGCTATCATGCTAAGATGTCCTTAGGCCAGCAATGGGTTTGCTAAGCTGAGCCATGATTTTTCCCATCAGTAACAGCCCCAACCCCACCATGGAGATGTTAGACCTGGAAAAGGGAGCTCAAGGTGTGTGAGCACAAGGGGAGAGACAAAGAAAAAAGTGGGGTTCAAGTGCAAAGTGGTGGTGCTATTCAACTTGTTAGCACCACAAGTGCTGTGTGCCTGGGCTGGCTCCAGGATCCAGAAAAACCCAATTCCACTAGCAGCTGCAAGTCCTCCCTCCCGGGTGTGAGTGGCCCTGAAGGGTGTTTGTTTGGAGGCCTGGACCAAAAGGCAGGTGGAATCCATGGCATCCTGACCTACTGCTTATGCAGTACTGAAACTCTGAACTGTGAGTTGAAAGACAGGTTGGGGGCAGAGCAGAAAGGTGGGATCACAGCAGAAGGATACTAACATGTAAGTAGGGAAAGTGTTCCTTTTTATTCTCCCCTGGTTCACAGCTCACCCTAAATGCAGATGTACACATGAGGTTCTGTGTCTTGGTGAGGTGTTTGAGATGCAATCCTATTACTGAGGGTAAGACAGGATCCAGCCCTTTCATAGCACCTTTGTTAATTAAGACTTGCTATAAGCTTTCTTGAATGAGGTGCCAGGCAACTGTATCTTTTTCTTCAATGTGACCGTTTATCAGGAACTTACTGGGAACCAGTGCCACCAGCAATCCAGGGCAGCTGGAACACAGAGCAAGCTGCACCTTATGCTAGCTCTACCTGGATGAAGGCTTGCAAGACCTGAGGTGTCTGCTTGAAAGTGATGGTGAAATGAGGTGGGTGAGGGTTTTTTGTGTGCATGCTGTGGACACACACAGCTGGTCCTCACCTCTGCTGACCTCCTCGAGTAGAAAGGCAAGTGACTGGGCATGTTTGCAGGCAACCATGCTGGCCTGGAATGAAAGGTTGCTGAAATGAAGGAGGCTGAAAGGCAGCCATCCTGAAGCCAACGGGGGACTCAGAGTAGGTCTCTCAGCCCCTGAGATTTACTGCAGGTGTCATGATGCTTGCTATCTTTCCTTAAATCTAGCTCCTCAAGCTAAGTGGGAATCCCAGCTTTCCTTAGAGGAGATGTCTGAGTCTCACAGAGGAGAGGCAAAGCATAGGAGTCCTTCACTTGGAACAGAAAGCAAATAAAAGTGTAATACTTTGGCTTTGTAATAAGGATATAATTATATTTAAGCTCCTTGCATAATTTGCCAGGCATCTGAGTGCTGGAAGCTCTGAGTTTGTGCTGGCAAGTGGTACTGACACGCGGCGTGCAGAAATTGGCCTTATGACTCTGGGAAGATATTGAAGATGTTCTGGTAAATATTTACATTTTTAGATCTCCAGCGCTAATCAGAGCTGAGATTATTTAACTCACAAGAGTTTATTAAAATAAACTCTGCACTGATTGCTGGCTTTCTGCATTTGCTATTTCTTTCTTTGTATATATGTGCCTACTGCCCAGATGCTGGGGAAGCTGGGCTTTTATCAAGGTTAGGTTTGCTGGAGTACCATGGTTGCTGCTACTTGCTGTAGCAGTTTGAAAGGACTTGTCCCTCAGGGGCAGATGGTATTCCAAAATGAGATGATACCAGTATCTTTCTTGAAACTGTAATTAATTAACAATGGGAATCTTGGAATATAAATTAATCAATGGGTTATTTCTTCTTGGAGGGGGGTGTTTATTATGAAAAGGTCACAGAATTACAGAATGTTAGGAGTTGGAAGGGACCTCAAAAGAGCATCTAGTCCAACCCCCCTCCAGATCAGGATCACCCAGACTAAATTACACAGGAACACATCTGGGTGGGGTTTGAATGTCTCCAGAGAAGGAGACTCCACAGCCTCTCTGGGCAGCCTGTCCCAGGGCTCTGTCACCCTCACAGTGACAAAGTTCCTCCTGACATTCACATGGAACTTCCTGTGCTCCAGCTTGCACCCGCTGCCCCTTGTTCTGTCGCTGCCATTCCTGAGAAGTGCCTGGCTCCAGCCTCCTGACTCTCAACCTGTACATATTTATAAACATTAATAAGGTCACCCCTCAGTCTCCTGTGCTGCAGGCTAAAGAGGCCCAGCTCCCTCAGCCTCTCCTTGTAAGGAAGGTGTTCCATTCCCTTAATCATCTTGGTGGCCCTGTGCTGGACGTTTTCAAGGAGTTCTATGTTCTTCTTGAGCTGAGGGACCCAGAACTGGATCCAGTATTCCAGGTGCAGAATAGAGGGGGGAGGGATTTTTCTTGATCTACTAATTGCACCCCTTCAAATATGATGCTGCTGGCCGCCTCAGCCAGGAGGGCACATTGCTGGTCATGGTCATCCTGCTGTCCCCCAGGACTCCCCAGGTCCCTCTCACCTATGCTACTCTCCAGCAGGCCAGTCCCCAACCTATACTGGTACCTGGGGTTCTTCCCAGACTTGTTGGTGAGTCTGCACTCTCCTCTGGTTCTTGCAAACTTGCTTGGTGGTGGCTCAGGTGCCTTATGATGCTCTTACCAGGGCTTGACATGGTAGTTCAGCTCAGACAGGAGCCTGGCAACTTCTGTGAGAAATCCCCTAACCAAAGGAAAGGGTTCAGTGATTCTTTCTGCTTCCTTGCTTTGCAGGTTGAAAATTAAGCCCAGCCTGGATCTGTGCAGCAGACCGTCTCAGAATGGTGCTGGCTTTTTACAGCAGGGGTGTGAGAGGCTGGGGGGGGGGGGGGGGGGGATGGGGGGGGTGGGTTAACCAAGAAATCAGTCATTCTAGGGTAAGAGACTGTTTTAAGCACGAGTGGAGCTTTGCAAATACCCCCTGAAGGTTTGGATTTCTGAGCTGAGCCAGAGACTTGTCACAACTGTCCCTGCTGCCAGGGCTCGTTTCGCCCCTTGCACAGCGAGATTTGTGAGATGGCAAAGCAAAGACTGCATGCCCTGAGCTGAGAAAAACCAAGGACATATTATTGCAGAGTCTAGAGGAGAGGACTGAATAAATGAGCTACTTGAAAATCAAAGCGGGACTCAGCACTGCGGCTCCGCCGGCACTGCCTGTGTTCAGGGGTCAGGGAGCTATGGGCTCTGTCGTGCCTTGAGGTATCATTGTCTTTGCCTTTTAATATCAGCCTTGCAAATTTTTGCAGCTTTCCCAGGCATATTCTTTCGGAGCTGCAGGGTTTAGGCTCTGAGCAGAGGTGAGAAGCCCTCAGTTCATCCTTAAGGGAAGAAAAGCATCATGCTTCTCTGTTGAACATGACTCTGATGGGCCCGTAGAAAACAAGGGGAGTGCCACCAGCTGAGCTTGTCTCTGGCTACTGCTCCTGAACCCTCAAACAAGCCGGAGAGAGAAAACATCACAGCATTGCCCCAAGTGAGGAATACCTAGGAAAAAGCCCTCTATCTTGGTATCTTATGTGGAAAAACCAAATCACTTCTGTTATCTGTCCCCACCAGCATCAGGCTGTCTTGTAGCAAGTGCTTGCCCATCTTTTCAAGTCTGTCACGCAGTTTTGACCTTGATATGAACCACACTGGGTTTTGGTTTGTCACCAGACAGGGTGAGGAAGAAGGTAGGGGAAGATGTTTAGATAAGTGAGTTGGGAATGAAGGAGGTGTGAAAACCGCGGAGGAAACCATACGGCTGTGGGGTGAGCAGATGGAGGATGAAGTGGTGTCGCAAGCCTCACAGGCTCTGCTGCATTAATGACATTAATAAGCAGCAAGGAGTGACAAATGAATTATATGGAACTGATTGGGGTCAGACGGGGACACCCAAGGGTGATGTTGCCCCGCGCTAACCCGCAATGCCTGGGGACAGGTTGGCCGTGAGCTGGTAATTCAACTTGCAGCTGCCTTCAGTAGCAGCTTGAACCCATGGAGCAGTCAGACTGGAAGGTTTTCTCTTTGCAGCAGTGACTTCAATGTCTGCGACAGTCTAATGCTGAGGGTTGACTGCTGACTGAAATGAGCCAGCAGTGTGCCAAGGTGGCCAAAGAGGCCAATGGCATCTTGGCTTGTATCAGAAACAGTGTGTCCAGTAGGTCTGGGGAGGGGATTGTGCCCCCTGTACTCAGCACTGGCGAGGTGCACCTTGAGTGCTGGGTTGAGTTTTGGGCTCCTCACTACAAGAAAGGCATTGAGGCCCTGGAGTGTGTCCAGAGAAGGGCAACCAGGCTGGGGCAGGGGCTGGAGGGCAAATCCTATGAGGAACAGCTGAGGGAGCAGGGGGTGTTCAGCCTGGAGAAGAGGAGGCTGAGGGGAGACCTTATCACCACCTACAATTACCTGAAAGGAGGGTCTAGAGACGTGGGGGTTGGTCTCTTCAGCCAATTAACAGGTGATAGGACAAGGGGGAATGGGCTCAAGCTGTGCCAGGCAGAGTCAGATTAGATATTAGGAAAAAGCTCTTCACCCAAAGTGTTACTGGGCACTGGCATAGGCTGCTCAGGGAGGGGATTGAATCACTGACCCTCGATGTGTTTAACAGACATGTAGATGAGGTGCTCAGGGATATGGTTTAGTAGAGGACAGGTACAGTTGGACTCTATGATCTTAAAGGTCTTTTCCACTCTTGTGATTCTGTGAAATGGCTGCCAGCCTGCCCTGTGCAGAGTAAAAAACAGCACAGGAAAAAGAAAACAGCCATCTCTATAGGGGATGGCCTCAGGACCTCTGAAAAGACGATGCTCTCCTGGATTTTCTCAGGTGCAGGAGTTGTTAGAGCAGGAGTAAAGGGATGATCATCGGAGGGTTTCCTGGCTGATGGGACATGTGCTCCTCTTGTGAAAACAGAGGATGGGGCAGAGCCACCAGCCATGCTGGGATTTGTTGTGCTGGTGGCACCGGAGAGGAACGGGCAGTGCTGATGATCACTTCTTCATGGATCATTTAACCCAGGCTGGGCACACAGTGCTTTCAACACTCCTGTTTTCTCACCCAAATGGGTGCTGAGGGTAGTGAACTCAGAGCAGGTAATGAGTGCTTGGTGGCAAGGCTTTACTTGCCAGGCACAGGTCCTGGGCTGCTCCTCCATTCAGAGGAGGAGACACACATGAGCACCAAACCAAACCATGACCAATGGTTTCCTTTGCCTGCACCCTCTTTCTTATCGTCACAGCAGAAGATAGATTTCCTTAATGAACTCAAATTAGCCTCATATTGCCTGATATGATACCAATCACTCACCTGCAACCTAGCTGTTCTGCAGAAGTCAGCTTTCTGCTCTGGCTGCCAAGATGGGCAGAGCTGATGTGCTTACTCAGCACTTAATCTCTGCTGCAGTCAGGGAAGCCCCCCAAGAGGCACAGGTAAGGATGTGTGGCTCTTGGATTCATTTTGGGCTGCCAGGCTCTGCAAAAAAACTAAGTACCTCTCTGGATTGCATAATTTTATTTTCCAAAGAACTTCCTCCCATGTGGACATGTGAAAATGACTAAAAGCTGATGGTTCCCAGAGAAAAATTAAAGAGGAAAAGCAGAAATAGAGCAAGTTAATTCTTCTCCAGTCCCAAGTCAATGGAGAGGAAAGTGCAGATGAATTCAAAACATTGTTAACTTCATTATTAATGAGACTGCCAGTGATGGGGTGATGGGGCTGCTAGCAATGAAATGGAGCCCTACCTATCTTGAGTGAGTTCACAAGAGTTAAATCTGGCATCCAAGTGGCTCTCTGTACAGCTAGGCTTATGATGGGCAGGATGCTGACAGAACGGGGTGTCGAAGGCGCCTGAGAGTAGCTTAGGATTGCTGGTGCAGTAGCTTCGTGGCTGACTGAGGTACCTGCCCATGTGGTCATGGACGGCTGAAGTCCCAGTGAAGTCTTTAGGAAGTCAGACTGCCAGGGAACAGGGCGGCTTGAGCCAGGCAAGTTCTGCTGTGGCTCTGTGCCCCAGAGCCAGTCAGCAGCGCAGCAGAGCTGGTGCCCATAGGTTTCCTTACTGGTCCTGTAAGAATTGGGTTTGGAGAATCAGAGACTTACCTAAGATGCAGAAGATCCTGGTGTCACCAACAGCGATGTGGTCTGGTTGGCAGTGGAAGCCAAGGCACTGCTTCTCTCTGCCTCAGTTTGCACTGAGCATCTTTTCACTCTGGTAATGAGAGGCATCTCCCTCTGACCCCTTGGGGAGCAGCTTAGACCCTGGATAAGGCAGGTGCCTGCAGAAGGGAAAGGGGCAGGATCAGGAGAGATGTGGGGCTGCATGAATGCTGGTGAGAGCTGCTGAAAAGCAGCGTCTGATTTGCGCTGCTGTATCCGTTTGCACACACCTGCACTGGCACACAAAGGGACCAGGGTGCTTATCTGCAAGTGTAAAGCAGGCACATTTCAGGCTGTGAAGTAGCAATTATCTCCAGCACATTGCCAGCCAAGCTATGCTCCTAGTCCCTTCTCCAAACACAGCTTGGCCTGTATCCAACGTCTTCTCATGGCCACAAAGAGCTCCGTGCTCTTATGTTGCTGAGCATCCATGGGATGTAGAGGGCTGGATTAAAGGAGAAATGAGCTGAACTTAGTTGCAGAGACTATAAAAGCTGCTGCCCAGATGGCTGTGATCACCAGGAGCTCCAGACCGGCTAGAGGTTGAGCAAATGCCATGGAGCCAATGAACTGCATCTCCCAGTGCTTTTGTGGGACCTTTTGAGCATTGTTCATGGCCACACTTAGACCTTCATCTTTTGTCTCTGAACCCTCACCAACAGTTCTACATCTTTCTTGCACTGGGGGCCCCAGCTCTGGACACAGGACTCCAGATGGGGCCTCCCGAGGGCAGAGTAGAGAGGGACGATCAACTCCCTGTCCCTGCTGCCACCCCTCTTCTGATGGGGCCCAGGATCCCATTGGCCTGTGAGGTCCAAGAGCACACTGCTGGCTCATGTTAAGTTTCTCGTAGCTGGAAGCACCCTTCTTCACCCTGCTTTCTGGCAGCTTTGTACCCAGCCGTTGCCATACCCAACCTGGCTGCATGGCATTTGGTGCTGTGCAGGTCCTAACGTGCACCATGCGAAGCTGCAAACGCTCTCCTTGACTGGCAAGGTGAGTTTCCACTCCGCATCCCAGGCCTACATCGAGCACCATGGGTGGACATGCAGACTTCTGGGCAATGAGAAGAGGAAGCTGGGACTGTTTGTTTTGTGCATGGCTCATTTAACCAGGCAGGCCATGCGTGGCAGTCAGTGAAAGCCGTGCTTTGTAATCTTCTGATCTCTACCCTAGCCTTGAGCAGCTTTGCCATCTGTTCAATGTAAGGTGGTGACGCGTGTCCCAACAAAGACCAAAGTGTTCCTACAAAGCTCCTCTCCTCTGTCAAGATCACCAAGCAGCATGGGGAACAAAGCTGTGCAGTGCTGAGTTACCTACCAATTGCAGAATTGTTTCCCAGACTCGGAGCTGACCCTTTTGGGTAATCATATGGGAAATGGGACTTTGTGGTGGTGTTTTTTCTTGATTTCCCTAAAGAATTTGGTGCTTGAGTGGTTTTCCGTCAGTGTTGGACACCTAGTGCCTAGTTTTGCTGTCAGCTTAAGGTGGAAGTACTCTTGTTTTCTTTGGGTATTTCTCAGGTGCTTCTGCTTATTTGGAAGCTTTACTGAATTGAGACAAAGAAAACTGAAGCTGCAATGGCCCCAGGTACTTAAAAAAGTAAATCCTTAACTACAGGACAGGCTGTTCTAGGCAAGACTAAATGCAGAAGGTTTCTTGAATTTGGATCACGCCAAGGGTGTTGGCTCCTGCATTGCCTTTGCCATCAGCAGGTCTCAAAGCACTTTTTGCAAAGGAAATCAGTGTGTTTTCCACCGAATAACGCAGGAGAGAGTGACTGCTCAAAAAGCCAGTGGAGAAGTGGACTTGATCTCACGTTCTCTGTGTCCCCAGGTCTGTGCCCCTGCTCAGTAACAGCGTGGTGAGGATTCATCTGTCTCCCTTTGAGCTTTGCACCCTCGGGTTCGGATATATGTGGCCATACCTGGGCAGGCTCACCTGCCTGCTTGAGCCCACAAATGAAACGTTCGTGGAAATCCACCCATCAGCGATGCGAGGATGTAGTCTGGGTGAAATCTAAGTGAAATCCAGCCTCCTTTTGTCTCAAAGAGACAAACTGTTAGGGTTCAACAGTTTGAGCTGACATGCTGTTGGTTTCAGACTCTGCTTAGCGAGGAAGAGCTGATGGTAATTGTGTGAGGGCAGGTGATGTCTGAAATAGGATCCGTACTGCCACTGTAACTGAATCTTGGCTGCTCAGGAAGCCTTGGCTGGCTGCTGGGACCACGGTGAATGGGGCCTTTGCAATACAAATATTTGCCTGTGGACAGATGCCTTCTTATTATTAATTTAAAGCCTGACATAAATCATGAGCTCAGAAATGCAGACTTAAGCTTCAAGGACAAAAATAGATGTGGCCTCTTGCACGGGGAGCCATTCTGATTATGCTTCCATAATTGGATCACGCTGAAATGGATACTGTAAATTTAGTTACAAAAGGCTAACAAGAAAAAAATGCCAACAATTTATCACAGCCACGGTGCTATATTTAAAGCTGTCAGCGTTTTCAGGTTATAAAGCGATTATAAATCCTAGCGATTTGTAACCGGCCGTAGGGATCTGCCTTCACGCTGACATTCGAGTTCTCCACGCTGGAAGCCCTTGATTCAGAAGCATAATTAAGCCTTCACCTCCTTTTCTGTTTAGGAATAGCCCTGCTGCTGTTACCACCCTACATGTAGGTATATGCTTAAATGCTCTTGTTGAGTCACAGCCTGAGCACTTAATTTATTTCTCTTGGTAATCAACACCTTGCTGTTGATTTGGAGTTAGAGGTACTAAAATGCTGCTCTCATGTTTCATTTCACCGAAATAAAGCACTGCCTGGTCCTGGTTTAAGTCTAAGCTAACAGATGAGAAGCTCAGCAGTCAAAAAAGAACCCATACCCTGCATTAAACGCAGTCCTCCATGAGCCTTTCCTACAAACAGCTTGCACAGAAGCCTTTAGGAAAAGACACACCATTATCCATAGCTGAGTATCTCTTTGTGCCATGCCTCCATAAAAAAAAGTCTAAAAATCTTGGAAGTGGACAGGCATGGAATGACCATCCCAAGAAGGTTTCTTCCACATCTTCGCGTGCTCACCTCCTGTTTTAAAAGCTCATTCACAGCCACTCTTGCAACCTCTAGTAACACGGTTACATGATTAAGGGCCTGGAGCACCTCCCCTGTGAGGAAAGGCTGAGTGACCTGGGGCTGTTCAGCCTGGAGAAAAGAAGACTAAGGGGGAACCTTATTAATGTTTATAAATATCTTAAGTATGGGATGCAGGGGGAAATGGCCAGACCCTTTTCAGTGGTTTGTGGGGACAGGACAAGGGGCGATGGCTGCAAATTGGAGCACAGGAAGTTTCGCACCAACATGCGGAAGAACTTTTATCCAGTGAGGGTGAGGGAGCCCTGGGACAGGCTGCCCAGGGGGGTGTGGAGTCTCCTTCTCTGGAGATATTCCAGCCCCGTCTGGACGCCGACCTGTGCAATATGAGCCAGGGAGCTGCTTTGGCAGGGGGGTCCCTTCCAACCCCTATGGTTCTGTGGTTCTGTGATTCTTCTCACCGGTTTGGCTAAGGACTTTTTCTATGGCTAAAAATAGTAGGTTAACTGTGAATTTAAACAAGAATATGCCTGCCCTTGATTCTGCTGCTGGTTAGGATTTCAACACAGATCCAGGCTTAACTTCCAGAAGAGTCAGTCACCTTTTCTTGGATTGCACCAAGCCCAGGTCTTTTCATTAGAGCATATCTGAGGTGCTGGACGCAAGGGCTGATGCCAACCGTCCATCTCTTCCTATCAAAGACAGCAATGGAGCATCGGTGTCTCCTAAGAGGTTCTGTTACCTGTTATTAAATAGTATTTTTTACTGTTGCTTGCTATGACCTCGGGTGAAGGAGATACTGCTCAGGAGCCATACAATGGAAAGATGTTTGCTTGAATTATGATACAAATAATCCTGAAAGAGGCTGGCATTTGGGAAACTGGCCAGGAAATAAGGCAAGGAGCAATGCTTCTGCCTGTGGCTCTGCTTTCTTTTATGTTTTCATTTCATACCTTCATTCTTTTTCCCTTAAGTGATGTCAAGCCTCAGGAATGTACTTATTTATTAGCTGACTAAAGAACAATAAGCAAAAAAATGCAATAAAAAAGAAACTGCTTCTAAACCTCACTTGTCAAGCATGTGAATCCTTCAGGAAACTAATTCAAGTCACAGCTTGGCAAATCACTGAAGAATGCGAGCTATCCCCTTGGAGTAAACAGGATTCAGGAAGCCTGCTGAGATGCCACCAGGGAATTTGGGCTTAATTTCTACAGACAGTGCTCCCGTAGTTATCTGGGGGATCCCATGCTGCCCCACATGCCCTGTGCTTCAAGGACTGTCCTTGTTAGCCCCTACCATACCATTTGCGGTGAGTCATTTTCCATGTCCTGTAACAAAAGGTGTGCCCACCAAACCTTTTTGCAGCCTGAAAGCTCTTTGCTTGCTTCATGCAGGACCACCAGGGTGCCACAAAGTGTGAATTTCTCCCCACATGCCCTATCACGTTGCATAATGGTTGCTAGCATGAGGAAGGGGCTTGCTGCAGCCCACTAGGTATCTTGCTGCTCTTGCATTGCACAAGGTTGTGGGCTGTCCATAAGAAGACTGGGCTGTCCATAGGATCCCCCAGTTTGGCTGCAGATGAGACTCACTGGGTCCCAGAATGGATGGAAAGACTCCCTTGGTGCTGAGGGAATGTCTGTACCTGATCCAGCACCTTGGGAAACGCTGCATCACCCAGAAGCTGTGCTCCCTGGCTCTCACATTTGTCCTCCAGTGGGACTGCAGCCAGGCAAAGTGTTTGATTCCAGCAACAGCATTTCCAGCATCCAGAACTTGAGTGAGGTGTGCAGAAGGTGGATAACAAAAACCCTGGGAGAGGAAAAAAATGCAACCATCTTAAATGACTTCCATCTGCCTCCTCCTGCCGCCCGCCGGAGGGATCAGATTTATGAAGCCTCAACGTTAACAGGGGCTCATTGTAATGCCAGGTACCAGCTCTGCCACCAGTGAGCCATTGGGGACAGCATGGAGGGAATGCTGTCATCCCCCCTCCCCAGTCCCACTGCTTTGGGTGCCTGCCCAGGATGCTCGCGGTTCCTTACAGTACTCTGCTGCTCACTGCCAGGCTTTCGGTGTGATAAAATTTACACCTCCCAAGAGAGGCTGTGCAGGAAAGCCTGTGTGTCTGCACTCATGCCAAGGCAAAAAAAATCATCTTACGGTGATGATTGAGCAGTGGGAGAGTGAAAGGGCAAAAACAGCCCGAGCTGAGCCCTGCTTTCACTGGAGCCAGAGAGAGTATTGCCTTCCCCATCCTCTTGCCCAAGTTAGCTGGCTTGTGCCATCACCAGGCATCTCTGATAGGTTTGGGCAGAGGGTCTGGCCTTCAGAGAAATGGAGAGGAACCTGAACACATGGGATTTATGGATGTGAGGAGAGACACACAGTCTTCCCTAGCTGATAACCAAGATAATTCACTCTTTGGAGATAATTCAGCTCTGGCGCACCCCTCTCCAAGAGTCATTTTAGACCGTGCTGGCCAACTGGGCTTCCCATTAGGTGCTCACCACTGGAGTAGGGTTCAAGAGCCACCCAGCCCCATGCACACTGTTCCCAGCAGTGCCTGGGCAGGGGGGTGGGTGCTCTGGGAGGGACAGAGAACTGCAAAAAGCACCGTGTGGCTTTTCACTTGACTTTGTTGGCAGCCCACCTTTGCGAGGCTAATCGCATGCTTAGAGTGGATTCAAGAGAATTAATTTTCTTAGGAATTAGTTTCCAAGGGAAAGGTTTCGGCTATTAGTACTTCCCAAAGCTGGGTATGTGTTGGAGGGGAGGAAAGCAAGTCTGCAAATGCATGTGGGTTTGCTTCAACGCTGGCAGGGGGTAATGCCAAAGGGATGGGGATGGGTTTGAGCGGAGCAAGAGGCACAGTGGTGTGTTGGGAGTGAAAATCAGGCAGGGGGTGGGCAGAGGTGGTTGTCTGCTCACTGATGGACAGCTGTGTGTGCCCTAGGTTGCTTTTACCTCCTACCTGTTCCTACTAGGAGCCAGGCAGAGTTTAATTCCCCCCCTTGCAGAAGCTGGTAGGTGAGAGTTTGCACAAGAAGTTCCCACATGGAGGCTGTATTTCCAATGGAAAAAACATGGTCTCAGCTAAACTGAGCTGAAATTGAAAGTGTCTGTGAGGTTTGTGTTTGTCTAGAAACCAGCACAAGTACTAATGGAGGGGAAAGGGAGCCAAACCAGCAAATTGCAAGTGCCCTGAAGTAAAAAATGTTCTCGTTCCTCAGCCCAAACCTAAAACACATCAGCAGAAAAATGAATGATAGCTTTTAACAGGAACTGTGCCCTTATTTTTTTTTTTCCTTTCTAAACAGCCTAAAGCCCCAGCAGACCATGTCTCTTATGTCATGCCTCAACCATGACATTCAGCTTCTCCTTGCAGGCAGTAAGGTGGCCTGCTGCCATTGTGTGTTGTTGCAATATTGCCACCCAAGGAGGGTGGCTTGGTTTCTGGAGGCCAGCAGGACTGGGGCATGTTGCAGTGGAAGGTATGAACTGAACTGCCCACCTTCTCAGGCTCTGGAGCCCTGATGCAAACAGAGAAGGAGGTGGACATACTCATAGCAGCAGTATCCTTGCTGTACCTACCCCCCCTGCCCCGTCCTGTCACCAGCACACAGTGCCCCCCTACAGACCACCCTAAAGATAATCAAGGGATGTCAGGGAGCAAACCCAGCAAGCATCAAAGCAGACTTCAAAAGGCTCATGTCCGGAGTAAGATGGAATAAAAGGAAGACAAAGGCATCCACGCTGCCCCTTGCTCAGGGCCAGTGATCTCATGGCATCCTGCACCTTGCTGCTCTGGCAGCTACTGCTCTGGGGGCTATTGCTTCCCCAGCACTTTCTGCTCCTTGCAGTCCTCTCATCTTGAAAGAGCCCCCCTGCTTGCTGCCTTGCAGTTGTCACCAAGCTCAGCCCATACAGCCCTAGCATGTATTTCTTAGCAGGTATTACGTGTCTGCCACAGATATCAACAATTTGCAGTTGATGACAGATGCTACAGTGAAATTTAATTTTCTTTGACATCTCTCTTGCAAAAAAAAAAAAAAAAACCCAAACCAAAACCAGCCCCAAAAGCAACTGCTTCCCTTCCCCCTCCATTCCTGACTCCTTTCACAATCTCAGATTGCCAGCATGAGTCATGCAAGGTGTCAACAGCAAACGGGAGGGATTGCTTTTGATGTTTCAGTCAAATTTATGTTCCTAATAATCATTCCTTGGACAGAGTAAAGAAGGCTTACATGTCAAACAGACATCCCAACTGGAGGGCTAATAGCCACAAGGAACAGTTTCCTCCCTCTACTAAAACGTCAAGTGTGTAGTTAATGGGCAACATTAATAAAGTCATTAGGCAGAGATGGTAAGTACCACTCACAGGGTTGAACCAGCAGGACAGGCTGTTACTTCATACGGGAGACAGGTTAGTGGCTACGATATTCGGTTGTGTCACTGACAGCTGGACAGCAGGGACAGGGAGGTGATTTTGGGAGGCCCCAGCTGGAGTCCTGTGTCCAGAGCTGGGGCCCCCAATACTAGAAAGATGTGGGACTGTTGAAGAGGGTTCAGAGGAGCCACAATGATGATCAGAGGGCTGGAGCACCTCTCCTACGAAGAGAGGCTGAGGAAGCTGGGTTTGTTCAACCTGGAGAAGAGAAGGCTGCAGGGAGACCTCATTGCAGCCTTCCAGTCCCTGAAGGGAGCAGAGAAACAGGAGGAGAATCAGCTTGTTAAAGAGCAGAGACAGACAGGACAAGGGGGATGGATTAAAGCTAAAGGAAGAAAGATTTAAATTGGATATTAGGGGGAAGTTCGAGTGGTGAGGGGCTGGAACAGGCTGCCCAGAGAGGGAGTGGATGCCCCATCCCTGGAGGTGTTCCAGGCCAGGTTGGTTTGGGCCCTGGGCAACCTTGTGTAGCTCTAGGCCTGGAGGTTGGTGGCCCTGCCTGTGGCAGGCGGTTGGAACTCTATGATCCTTGGTGTCCCTTCCAACCCAGACCATACTATGATTCTATGATTCTATGATTCTATGATTCTATGATTCTATGAATGCAGCATTGCCCATGTGCATGCAGGCGTGAAACCCGGCCGTGCGTTACCACAGGCTCAGCCCAGGCAGGGGACCGCACTCAGCCTGGAGAGACATCGTCCTTGGTCAGCAAGGCCAGCACAGTGGCTCTACACACACTATGCTGCACAGTGCAAAATACAAATGTGTGCTATGATTTGCTTTTTGTCCCCCAAAACCCTCTAGATAATGCAGAACCGCACTGCAGCCGCCCAGAGATAGGAGACTGGGCTGAACTTACAGAGGATAAGGAGCAAGCCAAGTGGCTGATACCCTCTGCGGAGTTATGAAACCTTCTTCTAGATGAACCTTTGCACCATAAAAACACAGTTCAGGATCTTGTTTCAAAGTAAGGTTGCTCAGTGCTGCTTTGGCTATCTCCATGTGGCTCTGTGGGCTCCGGCCCATAGACTTCAGAGCTGAGCTTTGAAGTTGTCCACTCTCCTCCCATGTGCCTGCTCTCGCTTTGACCTTCCTTACACAAAAATAGCTACTTTCAGTCACAGAAAATATCAAAGGTGTCAGACAATGGCTGGGCCCCTGTTCTCACTGAAGTCATTGGGAACTATGCCATGGTCTGGAGGAGAACGTGATTAGAGCAGCAGGGCTCTGTGACAGACCTCTTGCCTGAGGAGTGTTAGGACTATGGACAATATGCTACGGTGGCTCAGGAGATTAGAAATAAGGTGGTGGGGGATCACTTTCCTCTTAGGGACACATGGGCAAATCCATCCTCTGCTTGGTAGCCTGTGGGACAGGGGCGGTAAGCTAGTACCTAGCACACAGAGGCTGTGGCACAGCATAGGATCTCCAAAGCCAGGGTTAACAAGCTGACCAGAGCTAGAACTCCAGCAACAAGGCTGGCCCAACCTAAAAGCTCTATACTATCCAACCTACATGTCTTACACCCTCCCAACCTACATCTTTCTCCGTCCAACCCACGTGTCCTACACCATCCCAACCTACAGGTCCTTCTCCATCTGATCCACGAGTCCCACACCTATCACTCAGTCACATGAGTGTTGTCAGCTCGCCTGAGTTTGCCATGCACGTAACCCTACCTGATATTTACTGAAAGCCTCAGATTCCATAGTCACCTGAATAGGAAACAATACCCACTCTTACATTTAAAGCCCTCAAGTATTTTTTGGGAAATTGCTAACAGGTATTCTCTCACTCTCCGTAGTGATACAGGTACTGTGAAAGCCTAGCACATCTAAAACGTTGGCTAGGTCTTTTGGGATGGTTTTGGTTTGTTTTTTTTCTTATTTGCTGGGTTAAAAAAAGATGATAGCTCTCTTCATAGACCTTACTTTACCCATGACCTTGGACTATCCCACCCACGTCAGCTCTGCCATTAGAAAAGAATGGTCTTTTGAGCCGTCGGGTGGAAATACCACTCCCCATCTAACTGCCAATTTCTCTGCTGGATCTTAGGCTCCATCAGAAGAAACCTGCAGTGGTGTTTCAGTTCACAACCCTCTCTCCAGGCAACACAGTTCAACATTAGAGACGATGAGACAAAAATAAATGGAGGAAACTAGACATGGGAACATAATCAAAGGCATCGAGTCTTTTAAGATAGCGTCTGTCCTAATATTTACAGAGTCCTTCCAAAGTCAAGAGACTTCTTTTCGACTTCAGAGATTCGGTGCTGCTCTGTTCTTGTTTATGGCCCTGATGCCAAAGAAAATTGAGGGGCTGATAAACACCATGCACCCTGCCATGCTCTGTCAATGGACGTCTTCCTTGGAATTAGATGCCTGGACAACATGAAAGTATTTTCATTCTGCTTTATGTTCTCATCTGTCTCCTGAACAATTATTTTCATATTTACACAGGAACACAAACTCAGTAGGACTTGGTTCTTTTCCTGCTTTTCCATCAAGGTACAATGCAAGCCCATGTGCAGAGCGTCTTGCTCCAGCACAGCGTTGTCCTCAAGTGTTCATGTCATAATTGCTCCTCGTGTGGGAATTGATTCATCTGAATTCAGAGCAAGCTCAAGCTGACCAAGGAGCGGCTCCCCTCAGAAAAGTGGACTTGTTTAAAGGGAACTTTTAAGGTAGCCTCTTGATGCTCAGTCTCACCGGGTGCCTGGACCCTAATTAGAGAAATGAATTGTGGACCTGGAACAAGAAGCTGGCAAGACTCACAAACACAGGTTCACTCCAGGGTTGCAATCTTGTGGATTTATGCTGCAGCAGTGCAGTGATTAGTAGCTCCATTCTCACTGGTTGGCTGAAACAGAAAAGAAGTCCTGTAATTGTGTGTTAATTAGAGCTAATTGCTCACCAGGAAGGAACTCAGGCTTTCCTAACTGATGGTAGAAAACAGCAACAGCTGAGTGCTCCCTGCTGAAGGAGGAGCCTCCAAGGCAGGGTTCCCACAAAGGCTGGTACTTGGCAGAAGGTAGGGATAGAGCTGTCCAGTTTAACTTCATTCTCCTCTGGTACTTGGGTTAGGGCTTACTTTGCACTGGCCTTGCTTGTCCGGGTCTGTGCTCTGCCCCCAGGGTGCCCTTTGGCTCAGCCCATCCTTTGTCAGCATTCCAGGAGTTTTCCCTGTGGTGCTGCTCCTGCTTGGTACCTGGGCAAAGATACCCTTCTTTGCTGTCCATGTCTCAGTGGCACTGGAAATCAGCTTCTGCTCTGCTCCTGTAGCATGGAGAGTGCAGATGATCTCTGAGGATGCTGTGGGGTGGGTGGAGGGGCAGGGTTGGGCAGCTGTGGGCAGCAGGCACAGGATCTCCTGCTAGCACCCCTGCTCCTAAATTGCAGGCACTCAGAGATGCTGCTGCTCTGCTGTTTGAGCCAACCTCGCTGGAACTGGAGGGCACTGACCTCTTCCTGCTTCAGACCTCTGCATCACAGGAGATATTCCAACAGGTCCTTTTTCCTTGTGAGAATTTCAGGGCAATATCAGCTGTAAGTGATGTGGAGAGGCTGGGGGAAGGCAGCAGGAGCTGGGATGTGCAGTGGGAAGGGTGGATGGATGGACACGCACCCAGCAGATGCCTGGCACCAGATTGCACACAGCAAGTGCAGCAGGATGGAGCTGGGCTGCTGGGATGTGACTGTGGGAGAGAAAGGGAATGTGGCTCGGAACTGACAGCCTGAAAGCAAGCATGGGCTCAGGATAAATGTGTGGGGTCGAGGAAGGGGTTGGGGGGAGGATGTTTGGCTCTTCTGGGTTTGTGGTCACAGTGAGGAATGCGAGCAATTTCTTGGCACTCTTTCCCCCCAGGATATTAGCATTATAAAGGGAGTCTCTGGGAAGCAATAGTTCAGATATGCTGTTGTTGGCTCCATTCAGCATCTCTGGGGGTCTCGGGCCTGTCCTGTCCTTTTCCAGTTAGGATAGTCTGAGAGTGATTTGATAGCTCAGCACTTTCCCCATACAAAGCACCCCAAAACAGCTGAAGGAGGGTGGCTGGCAGGATAGCAACTTTATTCAGCATGGCAAAACCTCCTGTTCGACCCTTCTCTGCGGGAGCCCTGCAACCTGAAGCCTGCAGAAAAGGGTCTCTTGGCAGGGCAAAGCAACAGATTGCTGATTGCTGCTTTCTTTCATTTCCTGAAGCATACAAAGGGATCTCAAAATGGCCTTTTTATTCCTTCTGGCTCTAGTTCTAGTTAGGTGTTTAAGCCTCATGAGGCTATGATTGCATCCAGGGCGCTCAGGGATGGAGGTAGAGTGTAAACCCCAAGGACAGGTATCTTTAAGGCACAAATGAGGACAGAGTCCAGGGGGATATCTTCCCCGGTGGAATGTTTTGACTTTGAATATTGGCTAGGTTGGGGTGTTTTTTTTGTGGGGTGTGGGTGGGGGGAAGCTTTCTGTGCCTCCTTTTACAGCAAGTTGTTAAACTTTACTGCTTGTAAAACAGCCTCTGTACCTGTCCCTCCTGGGAAACCGGAGCAGTACTGTCATTACAGCCCATTCACTCAAGCACTTCAGGGTTGTGGTGGTGCTGGGCACCAATTCATGCCTTTGGTCATTTTTAGCAGCACCTTGGAAAAGGCTTCTCATCCCAGTCAGCCAAATGACAGCCACTCTGGGAAATCATATTGCAATCAACATGGGGTTGGAAGAACAGTTGTTTGTGACTTCCCCCCACCTCCTCTGAGGCATGGCTTCCAATCCAGATTAGATTAAATTCAGCCAAAATCTGTCGTGAGGTTGTAAAGCAGCCAAAAATTAATGAGTTCCTCATAATCCTAGGTCCCCCCTGCAATCTCCTTTACGTTCCTCTGGCTGCCCACACGCATTGAACAATAAATGTGCTCCATTTCAGGGACCGTTGGGAGACAAGTGGGTGTTTATAAACTGAAAATTGCCCTTTGGGCCATAGAAAAGGTGTTTTGCCCTCGCTGGGAAAGACTGCTGCAGCAGAAATGGAAGTTGGCAGTTCCTGTCACGACATGAATGTGAAGATGGAGCATCTACATCCTTCTGCAGCCTCAACCAGTGGGAGAAGCTTGAAAATAAAATCACATCTTGGTTTTTGTGTTTTTCTGGGAAGCATGAAGAACCTCAAACCTAAAGAGCTGTGTAGAGGCTGTGTTTCAACAGACACATAGCCTGGGTCTTAAGGTAAGGCTTTGAAAGGAAGATGTGTGCTGAACTTGCTGAGAGGTGGCACAACAGCTCCAGCACCTGCTTGGGAATAGGGAAGGATGGGGTTGATGAACAGCTGAGCAAATCTTACCTCCTTGTCTGCCAAGAAAGCCCACAGCCCTTGCTGGGATTCTGGAGGTTGGACAATGGGGAAATGAAACAGCAACGAGCATGGCCACAGTAGCTGTGCCGGGCTGCTGGGTCTGGCTCCTCTGCCAGCGCTGGAGATGGGAAGCAGACTTCTGGGCAGACCTCTCTGTCTGGGGATTTGGGGGATTTTTTGAATGACTTTTGACAGGTCAGATGGGCAGGTCAGGTTTTGCTGCAGACAGCTGGCAAAACTTACACGCCCTGATATGTGAGCTCTAGAGGAGCGAGTGTTGCAGCAAAATATTGCCAGGAGCAGAGTTTCCATTCAACCAGACCTCAATTTAGGCAAATGTCCACCTTGCATCTGCCACAGCCACTCCAGATGATGACCTTGAGCTTGGCCATCAGAAGCCAGGTTTGCCCATGCCTCCATCAGCCCAGACCAAGGCTCTGCAAAAATGCTCTCTGCAGCACCTGCACTGTGCATCTCTGCAGCACCTTGGGCTGTGTCCACCATCCAGCAAGGCACGTGCTATGTCAGGGTACATCTTTAGGTGTAGGTGCAGGGTAACCAGAGCTTGTCCCCCTCAGGCCATAAAGTTTTGGAGCCATGTTTCCCTGGAGTGAAGGGAAACACCCCTGATCTTCTGGTTAGCTTCCTCTTTGGGTGCAGATGGTGTTAGACCCACATTGTACCTCAACCAGTGAAGGAAGAGCACCTAGATATGCAACAGGGCACCTTTAATCCTGTGAGGCTGTCATTCCTGCTCCTTGTTTGCTTCCTAAATGTGGCTGGAGCCCTGCTTCCCTTTGGCACATTCCCTGGCTTTGTTTCCAGCCCTACATGGAGGAGAAGAACTCCAAGACCCATGGCCCTAAAGGTATGGATGTAGCAAGTAGGTGAGAGGCCATAGGTGAAGTGGCAAGAGCTGGGCAGGGCACTGGGAATGCAGCTCCCCCAGCATCAGGAGCTGCCCAGAAGCTTTCTGTCCTCTGTGGAGGGCAGGAATGGAGACTTTGAGCTGGTGCAGTCTGTACCGCAGCCATCCCTGCAGCACGTCCTGGTAAATCCTCACTTGCCTTCATGGGTGGAAAGCAATGCTGAAGGGGCCAGGAATAAAATGAAGCTGGTGCAAATGAAAGGGGACTGTGGCCACCACCTGGATTAGGTTCTGGAGGGCTCTGGAAGCCCTTGAGGTGATGAATGAGCCTATGGGTACAAACAGAGGATGCAGCAAGTAAGAAAATGCACGAAACATCAGGTCTTTCCTCATGTTGTCCTCCTTGCAGGATCCTCTCCTCTTCCTGGAGATTGAAGAAAGTGATAACTGCAGGACAGCAGCCCCTGTGATGTCACCACTCCTCTGCATGCCCAGATGTCCCAGCTCTCCATCCAGAGCCAGGAGAAGGGGCACAGCAGCCCCCAAGAATCCTGTGAGGTATCTGACAGGGTTGGAATGCGGGGGTCCTGGAGGAATGGGGCTTATTCTGTAGCAGGAATAAGCAGCCATGTGGTCTGGTCCAGGCTGGAATAAATGGATCCCTCCACCGGTAAATACCATGTACTGGAGGAAGGGGGTGTGAATGGGATTTGCTCTTTTGAGAGGCTCTGGAAAAGCCTGACTGGTGTGTGTGCCCTTATTCCACCACAAGGTACCATGGTCTCCTTCAAGGAGGGCCCTTCCCCCAGCTTAGCTTGTCTCCTGCCTATGGGATGAGTCTGGGGTGGCTGAAGGGATTCAGGAGAACCATGACACACAAAAAAGGTTCATTTTCCAAAGAGGGGGTTAGGCAAATAGGGCTTGTGCACAGAAGTCCCCGACATTACTGATGTCTGCTGGCAAATTTGGGCTGCCTCGTGACGTCTTTCCCTGTGTTGTGTAATTTGTCATGTTTCCCATCCTTCAGAAGGTCAAGAGAGTGTGCTTGATGTGCTGGAGCTTTGGAGCAGCTGCAGAAATCAGATGGATGTGGAGAGGATGATCTCAGCCATGGCATGCAGCAGCTCAGTCCAGCCACCTTGATGGAGACGTGCATTGCACGAGCATTGCTGTTGGAGTCTTCTTCCAAGAAAAGACTGGCTACAGCTTTGAGAGACCAAAACATTGCTGAGCTCTCTGAGGGGCAAAAAACATGGAAAGGAGGGGGTTGAAAAAAAGGTAGAAATCTGTAGAGTTTGAGACCCTCAACAAATTATATACCAGGCTTGTCTGAGAGAGACCAAATAGTTTCATGGATAGTGACAAGAATGCTAATAGTAAATTAGTTAGAAAGTCCAGTGAAGCATGACTCTAATCAGGAAAGGTGATTGCATCTACACTATAAAGTATGTCATTAACCCTGAATCACCCGAATCTGCAGCTCAGCAAGGGCTGGCACAGTGGACCCTGCAGTGGGAGGAAAGCTGATCACTGCTAAGGGGATGCAGTGAGTTTGACGGCTCAAAGACTGGCTCTGTGAAACCATTTCAAAAATCCCTAGGACTACTGAAAGTGCCACTGGAGCAAGATGTGGTGTTGAGGGATGCAAAATACGGAGCTGAATTGCTTTTTCAGGACTGAGTGAAGGGGAAGAGTCCAAGTGAGTGGTCTGCAGCTGGTACAGGCACCTGAAAGCCCATCGTGACTTTTACCAGGTTCAGAAGGGACATCTTGTGCTGTAACAAGCTGCCCAGAGAGGTGTTGGATGCCCCATCTCTGGGGGTGTTCAAGGCCAGGTTAGATGGGGCCCTGGGCAGGCTTGTGTAGATCCAGGGCTGGAGGTCAGTGGCCCTGCCTGTGGCAGGGGGTTGGAACTCTGTGATCCTCGGTGTCCCTTTCAACTCAGACCAGTCTATGATTCTGTGATCTCATTCCCTTTTTAGGGTTGGGCAAATCCACCAGGAGACATGGATTCTGGTGGTCCAGCCTGTCCCAGCTGTGCTGGACTCAAGGGCTGAGATCCTGGAGAAGGACCTGTGACCCCAAGGAGCAAAAGTCATCTCTGTTCTCAGGTTTGGTGAGGGAGAGGGTAGTGCTCTTTAAAGTAGGTGCATATATAAATATACACACACGGTTTTAAAAATATAAAATATACATATATAAAAATTTATATTTAATGAATAACAGTTTATACGTGTCTTAACGAACCCATGAGGTCTCGCTGTACTAATTACAAAATGGGCCAGGCCTAAACTTCCCTTTCCTGTTATCCAAGTTCCTCCTCTTGGCTTTGAGTAAGTCAGGCATGACTATTTTTATGTGCTCTGAAGCAAATAAATAAAATAACAGGGAAGTGAAACATGCCACTAATCTTTAAGCAAACTGGCAGGCTTCTGACCCTGCAAATCATTTACTGGAACAGCTAATGATGCCTGCATGGGTGGGTTATGGGCTGCAAAACTGGAATAACATTTGGCATTGAAAGAGAATAAGGGCAGAGTAATTTTATTATTTTTTTTTTCAGCCATCTTCCTATCAGATTTACACTTTTTAAGTTTCATGATGCTTGGACATCAGCCTAGAGAGGAGAAGGCTGCGGGGGGACCTCATTGCAGCTTTTCAGTACCTGAAGGGAGCAGAGAAACAGGAGGGGAGTCAGCTTGTTACAGGGCAGAGACTGGCAGGACAAGGGGAATGGATTAAAGCTAAAGGAAGGAAGGTTTAAATTAGATACTAGGGACAAGTTCTTTACAGAGAGAGTGGTGAGGTGCTGGAACAGGCTGCCCAGAGAGGGAGTGGGTGCCCCATCCCTGGGGGTGTTCAAGGCCAGGTTGGATGGGGCCCTGGGCAACCTTGTGTAGCTGCAGGCCTGGAAGTTGGTGGCCCTGACTGTAGCAGGGGGGTTGGAGCTCTGTGATTCTTGGGGTCCCTTCCAACTCATGCCTTTCTATGACATAACTCCTGGTGTACTTTTAAAATGGTGTTTTCACCCCAAACTAAGGCTGCGTTGTAAAATGCTTGTGACAGCCTCTCTAACCACGGCTGCTCCAACACCTGTGTTAGTCTTGCTGCTACCCCAGCACTAAGTTACCCATCTGAGCTGGGCTGGGACGGATACAGGCTTCTTGCATCGCTGCCACAGTCCCTACCTGAAGCTTTTCACTTTCTGAAAAGCTGAGATGTGCAAAAAGAGCCATCTGCTCCTGCTCAGGCAGAGCCATCTGCGGGGAGCCCAGCGATTTAGCTTACGCTTTTAATTCTTTTTAAGTAAATAATGAATGTACATGACACCTCCTTCCTGCTCAGCTGCGGCTTTCATGAGGCACAAAGATGAAACCAACAAGAAAAACTGAGTAGCAATGTTTATCTGCCACCTCCTGCCTGCCTCCCACCCCCAGAGCAGGGGAAAAAAGAAAAGGAGGGGGGTTGGACCCAAATTAAAAGAGCTGGTGGAGGTCTGAATGGGCCTGATGCCTCAACCAGGCTGTGATTCCAAGTGAAGTTCTTCGTGCTGCCTCTGGAGCCTACTGGGGGAGATGGAAAGATATAGCTGGACCTGTCTTGGGACTCAGTGATGCCTGTGTGGTGGTGGTGCCCTGAAGCTGGATATCAAGTTGAGTTTCCCAAGGCTGCAAGTTGAATTTCTCATGTCTTCCCTTGGAGAGGAAGGGGAAAAAAAAAAAGGCAGTATTGAAGTCTAATTTGGGAGGATCCTTGCCAGTTCCTTCCATCAGGACAAAAGCCAGGAGGCAGGCTCCTTCCACACTGGCTGCCAGCATCTGTCTTTGCTGGAAGGAGCTTTGTGCTTTGCTGAGAAATGATCAGTCTGGACCCACGAGTCCTCCTGCCCTGGCACTGGGTCAGAAATTATAACTGTCTTGAGGTTTTAGGAACACCCCCCTGCACCCTCCTAGGAGCTCCCTGCTCCCCCAGCATCCAGCTCCCACCAGCACAGCATCGGCCTCACCGCCCAAGTGTAAGACACAGCCTTGGAGCGTGGCTGTGATCAAAGCTGTTTGGTAAGTCCATGCTTTCCTGTTTGTCCCAGCTCCTGAGGAGTATGAGAGCTGCTGTCACCAGATAGGAGCAGGGGACGTGCTCTTGGGGAGGCGAAAGCCTTTTGAACTGAGGACTCCGTGGTGTGAAAAGCTCATCCATGCTCCATCATCCCTCCCACCCCCTATGAATCCTTCAGGGTGGGAAACATCCCTCAACCCAAAAGTTTTGCCATAAGAAAGAAGTTGAGGAATAACACTTGGGTGCTCAGAGCTCTGTGTCACCATAACCTTGGGTCTTCTTCAAGCCCAGGAAAAAATAACTCCAGGAAAAGCAGTGGTGCTGGTTCTGCCAGGTCAGCTTGGTTTGCACAGGGGCGTTTGGGGTAGGGCTGCCTCAAGTTACCTTATGATTTTTAAGGTTGTGTTTCTGTGCCAGCTAAAACCTCAGAGATGTGGCAGCATCATACAGCCCGATGCAGCTACAGCCAGCCTCTCCATCCTCTGTCTCTCCCTGCATTGCCTCCTGAGCTCCAGAGTGTGTTATGACCTTAAACCATCCCTTGCTACCTGGAAAACTTGTGGATTCATGTTCTTCCATTTCCAGGTTTTTCGCTACTGGTTTGGGTTTGCCCAGCCAGCCAGAGCCAAATTGAGACCTACCCACCCCAAGGAGCTTCAAGCAGGGCTGAGTTTGGCCCAAGATGTTTCTATCACAAAGCTGTCAAGGCCAATTTCCACTGATCAGACTGACTTGAGGTCCCAGTGGAGGCAATTCATCAACTACTGGATATAACGGCAAATCAACGTCAGCAGCAGGAAAGCTTGGCTGGAAATGAGAAATCTTGTCCTGTGATGAGAGGTTATGATCTCATATCTTATCTCATTTTATCTTGATATCTTATCTGTTTGCATTTCATAACGAGAAGCCTGATGTGGCGATGGTGGCTCAGGCTGAGCAGCCTGCCCCAAAGCCTGTGTTGGGGTACCCTGGGGGTGTCAGACAAACCTGCCACCCCCTTCTCCAGGTTTGTGGTGTTTCTTCCAAGATCAGAGACGTGAACTTTGCATCCCCAGAGGCTAACTGCTGGCAGAGCAAATTGTTTTCTCATGCCCTGGATGGGGAGGGTTGAAGGACGAGGCAGGGGGGAACGTGCCAGCATTAAAGCCATGGTGGATTTAACAGCAGAGACTTTGTCTGCTGCCAACACGCAAGTAAATGCCTGTGGGAATGTGCCAGCCCTGGCCAAGGTCCTTCTTACAGAGCTCTTGCCTGCATGCCTGTGCTGACTGCTGTTTCGGGGTGCAGTGGTGGGATATGCTGGCATGGGAGCCAGCAGTGCAACACCTTCATTCCTTCCACTTCCTGCTCGTGTTGTCCTTAACGGTGGTACCTTTGATTGCCAGAGTCCTTGGACCCCTCTGAAGATCTCCTGTGACCACAGTGACCATCTCCATGCCACACAAGACCCCACCACCTCCATCCTGTCCCAACTCTCTGGAAACAGGATGATTATTCTTCGCTCCCCCACTTGCCTTCAGGAGCAGCATCTGCTGCATGAAATAACCCATGAGGATGAACCTATCCCACCAAGATCCCACGGGAAATCAGTGTCAGAGGTGGGACTGGCCACCCAATCCCCTGGCTCACATCCCCGCGTTGCAGCAATGAGGAGGAAATGTTGGGACTTAAGTGATTAAGCTTGGGGAGTGGGTAAAATCTACTTATATGGGCTAATTGATAGTGAATGACTCCTTAATTAGAAATGATGGGATTGTCTCCTAATTTATAAGGAGGAACAGGACTGATGCATGGAGGAGCCAAGGGGTCCTTTTGTGTGGATGCTGTTGATTTTCCTTCAGAGATGCTCTCACCCATTAACTTTTCATGACATAAATTTGTTTGCCTTAAAATATCCAGTTAGAAGCATTTTCAGATACATTATTTACGGCCTGAAAATAAATATTGGATGCTTAGGCTGTGCTTTGTAAGAGCTCAGAGTGGCTTGCCTTCTCACTCAATTATTGATCGTGCTTTCCGCTGCATTGGAGACGTTCCCACATGCACAGAGGGAAAATCCTGGCTTGTTTACTTGCTCATTTTATTTGTCAAAGTCTCTAAAAACTCATCCAGCAACGGATTTGGGATGTTTATCACAGCAGAGAATTCACTTCCAAGGCTAAGACTCCATCAGGGAGCTGCCAGCCCTGGGTATTTCTCATCACAGGCACTGAAGATGGGCTGATGCGTTGTTGTTAAAAGGGGAAATGCCTCTGATGGCACAAGGCATTTCCATCACAACTAGGAAAGGTGAGTGGTCTGTGTTTGCTGGGCAGATGAGCACAGAAGACCTACCAAAAGCCCAACTTCTTCAGCAGCCAAGACAGACTGCATGGTCTGATGGATGCTTTTCTCACATTAGGGACTTTTATGTCTCTCTTGATGTGGGCTTTCTGATGTTTAATAAGGTATGAGCTGCTCATGCAATTTTTTCCTTACTGAGACATTTACAGGTTCGTTCTTCTCAACGCAGATGTTGCTCGATACGAAATTTTGCCAGGACATATTTTTATCCTTGGAGTTGCCACGCTTATGTCAGATTTGATTGCAATTAGCCCTGAAGGCTCCTTAGGGAGGAGAGCAGCCTGCCAGCCAGCTTAGTGGCTTGGACCTCAGCAGGAAAGAGTAGCTGCGAGTTATGACAGCCAGGGATGGGAGGGGGGGCGGGGGGGAGGGGAAGTTGGGGAGGAATTGCATGAACTTCACCTTTGGAAGATTGCAAATGGGATGTTTGAGGGATGCAGGCCCTGGGCTGGCAGCTCTCAGCTCCTGTGAGATGCCAGCACCCAAGAAATGCTCGCCCTTGGCACCATGATCTGCCAAAAATTTTGCTGGTGGAAAACCGGTTGGCCCAGCTGTCTTGCTTTGCAGCCAGAGTCTTGACAGCAATGGTGTGTCCACAGGGAAGGTTTCTGCACCCTGTGAAACATTGCAGCCTGCAGAAAGCTGCTCTGACAGATGCTTCTTGAGCAACGGGAACCCCAGTGTCACCCACGATGGGTCTGAGTCTTGTCAAAGGTAAAAATAATGCAGGATCTGTTTTAGAAGTGTTGCACAGGGGGATTCACTGTGCATCCCTGCACCTTCTCCCATGACGAATTGGAGCCACAGAGCTTGAAAGCAGTGTGGACTCACGGCCCTAATTAATATTGCAAACAAGCTGGCAACGGGATGCCACCAGACAAGCTCCAGCTATGGGCATGACTGTCAGCAGGTCTGCAAAGTCCTCTTCATCCTAAAGCTGGAGGTCAAACCCAGCGGGCATTCCACCACTGGCTTCAAAGAAACCAATGCTTTGCCCCAAAGCCCTGCTTCCCCCATCTGCTGCTTGCCTGTGACGCACACCACAGCACGAATGAACCACCAAAGCCCCAAGACCCTCCCACCCAGGACAAAAACCAGCCTAATCAATGCTGCCTCCATCTGCTTTAACAGCCCCCAGCCCCACACCCCCCCCCCACCCCCCACCCCCCCCCCCCCCCCCCCCCGAT
Organism: Gallinula chloropus; assembly: GCF_964237585.1. Classification (NCBI taxonomy): domain Eukaryota; kingdom Metazoa; phylum Chordata; class Aves; order Gruiformes; family Rallidae; genus Gallinula; species Gallinula chloropus. Next base: position 33,048,333 of record NC_140090.1, on the reverse strand, counting down.
TTTTTTCCCCACTTTTACACGGGAATAACAATGTGCCCACTGGTGGTGACTCCTCTGAAGAGTGTCAAGGGGGAATCTCAGCTATTTGGGCTGGCATTACCCACTTGCCACCGTTATTGGGGCAAAGGGTATGGTTTCTTAACATCCATGTGAATGCTCGCACGGCACCGGGAACTGAATGAGAACTTGCCAGCTGGAAAAGAACTGGGCATTTCTTTGCCACAGAAAAGGAGTGTGGATAATGGGCTTGTAGAAGAGGGGCTGCAAGAAGAAAATAAATAACCTAGACCCGAGCGCTTTCTGTTCTCCTTTACGTGCTTATAGGAAAGCGATTCGGGCTGGGCACATGCATTTATTAAAGGGAAAAAAGAAATAATTCTTGTGACTTTGTTTCTTTCCAGAGCAGTTGAGCAAACTGCTCGATGCACCGTGACCTTGAAACATAATGAAGCATTGAAAAGCAAAGCACAGAGAGGAAGTGTGTTTTACCACGCAAGAGGAGGTATTGAGGTCCAAGCAAGAAACAGCCAAGTGGTTATCTCTTGACGGCTTAAATCTCATCCAGGCAGGGCTTTTTACAAGACTCCCTTTGTTAAAAGAGCCACAAATGGCGCAATGTGTGGAGGGCCCTGCAGAAGAGTACCTGGCATCGCGATGCATCTGACATTTAACAGCATTTTATGATGGTATAACTGACTTGGGTTGCTCTTTGCCCTCATCAGTGTGTAATAACCCCCCAGGACAGGACCCTGCATGCCTGGCACCGGTGACCATTGCAAAATGCCATCTGTGCCAAACACCACTATGGTGTCCTTGGGTGCCACTCTGGGAAGGTGGGGGGAAGACGATGCCTTGTGCAAGCAGGAGAGGGTTTGCACATGGTGCTTGGCTGCTTGGGGCTAACAAAAAAGTGCTGAGCTGGCCTGTTGCACATCAGCATCACTCCATTGCCACCCCTTTCCTGGGAACAAATATCCACAGGTTTATCTTGGAGACAGTTTTGGGTAGTTGGGGTGAGAGATCTGTAGGGCAGCAAAGAAGAAGCATTTTGGGGAGCAGTGTTGGTGAAAGGGAGCTGGGGGTCCTGCTGGACAGCAGGATGACCATGAGCCAACAATGTGCCCTCACGGCCACGAAGGCATGAGGGCACGTTTCTGGTCATGACTAAGAAGGCCAATGGCATCCTGGGGTGTATTAGAAGCAGTGAGGTTAGTAGGTCAGGAGACATCCTTCTCCCCCTCTACTCTGTCCTTTGACCCTGATGTGAGCTCCTGGGTGTCAGGGTGATGGCAGAGGCACCCCTTTAGAGACAGATTTGTGGAGGAAGCTTAGGAGGTTTGTGGCCTTGGCCAGAAACCTAAAACCAACATGGCAGGCGGATAGAGGGTATGATACCTAGAGCAGGTCTTCAGTTATAACACACTTAGGATGGATGCTAAGTTTCCTCCTAGAGGGATTTTCAGCTCCCAAATCTTTGGGATGAAAGGAAAAGCTTCCAACCTCCCTGGCAAATCAGCTGGAGAAATGCAGCCCCATCCAGCCCAATGCTCTGGAGGAAAGCCAAGGGGACGGCACAAGTTGTCCAGGGGTGCGCAAATGTCATTGGGAAAGAGGTTTTGCATCGCTGGCTTGAAAGGGATGCTGAGAGGAGTGTGTGGGAGAGAGCACCTCTTGATGGGACAGATGCTTTCACGTTAATTACTAATTAGTAGAGTCACTATCAGCACAACTGAGAGATGCTACATAGATGACCAGCATCTCAAGGTGGGCAAGAAATCACTGAATTGCTGGAAATTGTATGCCTTGGCTATGCTAAAGGAGCAGAATAGGGACAATGTGTCCCCGTCAGACACAGTGTCTGTGGAAATGCAATTGCAGAGGCTTCAGCCAGAGCAAGGAGAAAATGTTAAATGGGTGGGGTTTGGTGAATAAGACTCAGGGACTACAGGTAGGAAAAAGAGGATGAGAAGAAGGGATGTCCCTCCTGCATATGGCGGCAGCAAGGAAAGAAGCAGCATCTGTTGGATGTATGAATGGGGTGGGGGAAAGTGCCGTGGTGGTTGTACTGCCTGGTCCTTGGTGCCCAGTGTTTGCTTTGGGATGATAAAGCCACCATAAATCATCATTGCATGTCCTCTGCCTGCTGCTGAGATGCTGCTGCTGGACCAAGTCTTGCTCCAGCCCTCCTCACTGCATGATTGATGGCTCTCGGGTCTTCTATGTTTCCTGCCTGCCATTTTCCTGTGCCTTTAAAGGCTGGGAAATATTAATTTTTTCCCTTATCTTTTTATTCCTGAGTAGATAGTCATGGTGTATGGTGGGGAGACCTGGGATCTCCTGCTTGCATGAAAGTGGGGATGACTGCGGGCAGCTCTTCTGAAAGATCATCATGTTAAATGCGGCTAATGATGTGAAACAGCGGCTCTGAACACAAGCCAGTTTGATCATCAATTCAATTAACCATATTGATTAATACAGGAGCTCAACAAATGGCATAAATGAGGCTGAACATGGGAAATTACCATGTCTTACACAATTAAAATGAGGAAACTGTCCCCTGTTGTACCACTGGGCTGCCTGAAAGGGTCTGGCAGCGATTTGATGGAAGGAAATAAAGGACTGGCATATCACTCCACACTACTGTTAAATGGCTCATGCGCCTGTGTCTTTGTCTCAGAGAAGATCTTGAGATGTATGGGGGAAATATGGGAGTCAGCAGCCAAAACTGGTGGAGAAAAGGCTGCTTCGAGCCTCTGAGGGACATGGAGAGGCCACCCAAGGACACTGTGCTAAAGACCAAAGTCTTCCTTGGCTGTAAAACAGGGCTCTCTGCTCCTCTGTCTCCCTCCCACAAGCTCCAGGTCTGATCCAGACTCCCAAACATCCTCTGCAGCCCTTCACTGACTGCAGCAACCTTTGGACACTCTGTAATCCAGCTGAATTTGTCAGCCCTCAGCAGGCAGAGGGTGTAGGTGGGACTCCATCTCTTGTCTCTCAACCTCATCTCCAGGTTCATGGTGATGCATGGTGACAGAAAACCATGCCCTTTAGGATGCCTCTGCTGCTAGGCAGGAATATTTGTCTATCTACTGAACCATCATAAACAGTGGTGACTTCCCCCTTCCACTGAAGGACACTGAGGTGCTGGAGTGGGTCCAGGAAAGGGCGATGAAGATGGTGAAGGGTTTGGAGTGCAAGTCTGATGGGAGAGGCTGAAGGAACTTGGGTTGTTTAGCTCAGAGAAGAGGGGACTGAGGGGAGACCTGATCGCTCTCTGCAATTACCTGGAAGGAGGATGTCGTGAGATGGGGGGTGGTCCCTTCTCCCCAGTAACTAGCAATAGGATGAGAGGAAATGGTCTTGAGTTGGATCAGGAGAGGTTTAGATTGGATATTAGGAATAAACCTCTTTGCAGAAAGAGCAGTCAGGCATTGGACCAGGCTGCCCAGAGAGGTGGTGGGGTTCAAAACATGTGTAGATGTGGCACTTTGAGACATGGTTTAGTTGACATGGTGGTATTGGACAGGTGGTTGGACATGATGGTCTCAGAGGTCTTTTCCACCCTTAAAGGTTCTGTGATTCTCTGATTATCTTGGCGCTTTCTTCCCTAACGCTGATAAAACAGACTCCTCTTGGTGTTTAGTTTTAGATAGAGCTGTCGCTGAGCCTTGGCATTTTTTTGCAACATCCGTCATTCTGTTGCCAGGAGAATCTCCACCATGAACAAAAGCTGGTTTATTTTGTGCAGTCGGACTCGGGGAAGGAAAAAGAAACTCTCTGTGGGAAGCCACAACGTTAATCTGGGGTCTCGGGTCTTGCCATCGCAATCAGCACCTTGGTTCAGCCAGACAGGGTGGGAGGTGTGGGATTGCTTGGCTTCCCGTGAAAGGGTGACAAGGAAAGTGCTATTTACTGGGAAAAGTGTTGGTTAAAACAAAGCATTTGGGTTAAAAGGAAGGATTTTCCAGGAGGAGGGAGTGTCCCCAAAGCAAACTCCACCCCATGTCCATCCCTGTGGGGCAGAGTGAGCAGTGGGTAGGAGTTGCACCATTTCAAGGCTGAGATGTGTGTGCAAGGGTGCTGTGAAACTTTGGTGACGTGGTGAAAGGACACTGCAGATTTTACCTCATGGACCAGAGAAGATGCAAGGATGGTCCTTCTTATCTCTCACTTCTGCTTCTTTGCTTTTGTTCATTTGTTCATTCATTCACTTGTTCAGTCAATGTCAGGCAGCCAAAGAAATTAAAAGCCACTCCGGGAGCCCTGTCACTTGCTTAGCATGCTTCCTCAGCAACCTTAAAAAAGCTAATCCCTGTTGTTAGTAGGAAGTGATTGTTACCTGGCCAGCTGTTTACTGTCACCTTACAAACACCCTACACGAGGGCTCGGCGTTTTGCACGGCAGTCATGAGTGACTTGCATGCACACACAGCCCCCTCTTCCCGCCCTTCTCCCCCCCAACTCCCCCCCATCCTGTGACTTTCTTCTCCCTTCAGCACCAACACAGCTCCAAATTTGGGAAGGGAAGGGAAGGGAAGGGAAGGGAAGGGAAGGGAAGGGAAGGGAAGGGAAGGGAAGGGAAGGGAAGGGAAGGGAAGGGAAGGGAAGGGAAGGGAAGGGAAGGGAAGGGAAGGGAAGGGAAGGGAAGGGAAGGGAAGGGAAGGGAAGGGAAGGGAAGGGAAGGGAAGGGAAGGGAAGGGAAGGGAAGGGAAGGGAAGGGAAGGGAAGGGAAGGGAAGGGAAGGGAAGGGAAGGGAAGGGAAGGGAAGGGAAGGGAAGGGAAGGGAAGGGAAGGGAAGGGAAGGGAAGGGAAGATGCTCACCTGGTATGGTGCAATGGGTACCCCAGCAAATGTGTCTGGGAATGGTGTGCTGGGAATCATGAGGAAAAGCAAAAGCAGAGGCCAGGCTTGCAGATACCAGCATGGGGAACTGCTGCTTTCACCTTCAGCCATTGCAATGGATGGAGACCTTGCGTTACATTTGCAGAGTGTGGCTGGGGAAGGAATGGGGAAAAAACCAAAACAACCCCTCCAGGCTCCAGCTACAAAACCAAATTGGGTAAATGCATGTTTGAAAGTGGAGACGGGTGTCAGAGGAGTAAATCTGCCCCACTTTCATTACAGCCCAGAGTAATCTAATTTAGAAAATGAAGCAGAAAAGAAATCCATTTGGGGTGTCTGGCAGAAGGAAGATGAAACTTTGTTTGCCAGCTCCAAATACACTGAGACTTATTTATTGGAAACTTTGGCGGGTAATTGGTTTTGAAGCGAGAAAGTTACACATACAAAATAAGTCTTGTCTGAATCACTTGTTTACTTGACCCTACTCACAAAACCCTGGGTACCCCGACCAGAGTTCAAATGCCTGGAAGTGCTGCCCATGTCAGCAATGCTGCAGAGCTTGCCTTGCTCCCTACTGAGAGATGCAAATAAGTAAAGAGCCGATGCTTCCTAGCAAGGCTTCTGCCAAGAGCTTCTGTAGGCAAAGGTTTGTCTCGGTATGGCACAAGCCAAGAGGGACATTGAAAACTGCCAGCTATCCCTCTCCCTCATCGTTAACCATCACGGCTGTAATTAATTCGCAGCAAGGGGAAGATTGGCCTGGGAAGAGCTCACCCCCGGGGAGTTTGCTGGGCTCGCTGTACTAACGAAGCGTTATTAAACGTACCTTGGCAGCCAAGCACTCTCTTCCCCAGCTCCAGAAAGCAATCTATAGCTTGATATGGGCGAAAGGATTTGCTGGACTCCTACCAAAATCAGAGGATCATGGAAAAAGCGTTCCCTCCAGCGCATAGCAACAGGCTGCAACAAACCCGGGCTGTGGCAGGAGCTCGGACACTCCCAGCGAGGGCCAGGATTTTATTAGATCCCGTTCGGGAAGTAGATTTTATCAGGCTTAGGTATGGGAATGCTCCTGTCTGGGGGGTTTAAGGAGCTCAGTGCTAAGGGCTGAGCCACTGCTCCACCCGTAAGAGAATCGCTCTGCGTCTCCAGGAACACAGGAGGGGTTTGGTGCTGCTGGGTTTGGTGCTCACCAGACCCGTGCTCGTTTGCAAGGCAGCTCGTTTTGGCATTTTTCTCTAAAACAAGCTTCTATCTGCAAGTTCAAAGGTGGAATCAGGGCAAAGATGATGCTTTCTGTCTCTGAAAGAGCCAGATACACTCATATATCTGAGTCACGGGTATGGCATCCCGGACCAGCCCTACTCCTAAGCGCTATTTAGGCAAACAGAGACAATTACCGTTCAGTTTTGTCTAAATGCTCAAGAAACACCACGGACAGAGAAAGTCTTGACGTGAACTTTAACATGAAATTCCTGCAAGATTAATTCCCAGCACCATATAAAAGCCTGAACTCATTAAGGCATCCTGTCCAGGTCTAATTGCTCACTGGTATCACTTCCTGGCAGGGGAAACAGGAGTGGCACACATCCAAAGGTGGGATGGCTTGGCCACCGTGCCGGTGTGCCCGGCTGTCTCCTGGCTCTCTGCTATCACAGTGGGAGCTGAGGGGATATGGCAGGGTTAGGGGTTAGGGATATGGCAGCACATGCTGGAAGGATGCTGGGGCAGCATCTTCTTCTGTTGCCACAGATTTTGGTCCTTGCTATGTACAGCACCCACCCTGCAACCAAATACGCCACAACCTCTCATTGCTCTGAGCTTCCTTGGGGTGCCTGCAAAACACTTGGCCCAAATCAGAGAGGGGGTGAGATGTGGGTTGGATGCTCATAGTATCATAGCGTGGTCTGGGTTGGAAGCCACCCCTCTAGCCCCCCCTTCTCCACCAGAACCCAGCCACGCAAAACTAAGACAGCACAAGAGGTGCAGACAGGCAGGATCACCTCGGTCTTGGTGCCCCAGGCTGGGTGTCGAGGATGGGAGTGGCACCCTGGTACACCTGCACAGCACCTGCTGCCAGCACAGGAGCAGCAGCCAGCCCAGCTGGAGTCCGGTGTTCCCAGCCCAGCATCCGTGGGTGCCATCCGAACCGTTTCCAGCCGCAAAGCAACATGAAAATGCCCTGTTGCAATTAAAGAACAGGGCTGTCCGGCTGTGGGGAGCTTTCCTTTGAGAAACCCCAAACCTCCCAAAACAACGCGACAGAAATGAGCTCCCAAGGGTGCTTTGAAGTGGTTTTACAGCTCATTTTGTTTGCACTCTCTAAATGAAGCCAGCAAAAAGGCTCGCAGAAGCTGGGGAGCCCCATTTGACACCCAGGACAGGGTTTTGGCCGTGCATGGACTTGCAGCCGTGCCGGCTGTGTGCCCCGGTGAAAACCCTGTCTCCTTCTGCAGCACTAGAAGCTTGGGAGCAGGAGGAGCCAACACCAGGAAGAGGAAATTTAATCATCAGATCCCAATTAAACCCAGGAAAAAACAAGGCGGGGGCTAGGAAGAGCAGTGGCTCACATGGCCCCGTCCCTTCTGCGCACCCGTCCCAATATTTCTTGCTCAAGTTTCTTTCCCCAGAGGTGCTTCAACATGGAACACCCACTGTGATGGTGTCTGCAGCCACCATCCCCAGCTGCACGTTGCATCCATCCCCCAAAATGTTGCTTTTCTTGCTCCTGGTACCCCATTTCCAAGGCCACGCCAGGCAATGCAACCCCAAGGCAGCACCAGGGGTGGGATGCTGGGTTAGTCTGTACGGTTGGAGCCGCTGCAAGCTTTGAGGCCACCCTTGTCCCGTTGTGCTTAACTCAAGAAATCAGACTGCAGAGCTTGTGACTTTACTGAGCATCACTCCTGGGTTTGACATTTCCCCCTTGTCCCTTCCCCCTCTCAGGACTATCGGTCCCATCTCGGAAGAGTAGTTCCTGGGTGGAGGGGTGGTGGTGTTTTTGCTATGGTCACCGACAGCCCAGGGCTGTGGCACAGCCCAGGCAGCTTCACAGCACCGCCACCCCCCTCTGCCCCCCCGCCCCGTGTGGCTTCACTTCCTTTACGAAAATGCCTGAAAACAACAACAAAAAAATCCCAAACCCATAAACCCGGAATCGCTCAATCCGGAACAGAAAAGGGCCGGAGCGTAACACCCACCCCCCACCCCCCTCCCCGGCGCTGTGACTGCACTCACTGCCCCGTGCGCGGCACGCCTGGCACAAGGCTTGGCTCCCGTGGCCTGTCCCGCCGCGGAGCCGCCAGCTGTGCCGGGGCTCCGCTGCGCACCGGGGCTCTCCCGCAAATCCCCTGCACACGCCCCGCTCGCACGACCCCTGCCCCTCGCACAAGCACAGGCTGCCCGCCCAGACGCCCCGCTCGCACGAGCACTGCCCCTCGCACAAGGATGCCCCCCTTCCCCCCTCGAGCAGCGGCACGCACGCGGCGTTGCACGCCCCTTCCCCACGCCCCTTCCCCCCGCCCCCGCATCCTCCCCGCCCCCGCATCCTCCCCTCCCCCTCTCCCGCATCCCCCCCCCCCCCCCCCCTTCTCCCCTCCTCCTCCCCTCCAAGCGGACGGTCTCGACTCCCGCGAGCGGCCCCGCCCCCTGACGTCATCGCTGGCGCGGGGCGGGGCGGGCGGCCAGTGCCCGGTGGGGAGGCGCGAGCCGGGAGCGGAGTGGGGTCCGGTCCGGTCCGGTCCGGTCCGGTCCCGCCGTCGGTCTCAGGTAGGCGCCGCGCTGCCGGGACCGGGCGCGGTAGCCTGGGGAAGGGGAGGGGGGAGCGCGCCGCCCGCGGGACCGGCTCCAGCGCCGCCTCCGGCTCCATCGGGGGCTCCCGGTGCGGCCCCGCCGCCGGGGAAAAGTTTGTGGCGGCGGCGCCGGGCGGGCGGCGGGAGCCCAGCCGAGCCCTGTGTGCTCCCCCCGTCACCCCGGCACACACGTCCCCTCGGCTGGGAGCGCTGGGAGGCGGTGTCCGAGCTCTGCCGGTGCGGGCAGCCCGGCTCCGCGCCTCCGGCCGCTCCGGCCGGGTGGCGTTAGGGCGTGGGGTGCTGGGGCCGGGCGGGGCTGGGGGGTGGGGGGGGGGGGGTGCGGGGGGCGCGCAGCAAGTCCGCGTGTGCGCTGCGTACGGTGCGCGGCTGCGTGTAGGCAAGGGTGCGGGTGGGCACGGGTGGGTGCGTGCGTGAAAGGGCTCCGGTGTGCACGGGTGGGTGCGTGTCGGGGTGCCTGCGTGCACGGGCGCGGGTGTGCAGAGGCTCCCGTGTGCACGCCGTGCAAGGTTACATGCGCGTGTGCAAGGGTGCCGCCGTGCAAGGGCGCAGATGTGCAAGCGCCGAGCCCTGCGAAGCGTGTGTGCGTGTGCAGTCCGTGCGGGGTGGTGTGCGTGTGTCCGTGTGCTTGTGTGCCCCCACTGCGTGTGCTCCCTCCACGAGTGTGCTCCGTGCGTGTGCAGCGCCCTGCGAGTGTGTGTTGCTGTACCCGTGTGCTCTCTGGGCCCCCGCCGAGACATCAGCGGTGACAAACTTCTGCCACCCCGCCCCGAGCACCTCATGCTTTGGGGCTGGAGGTGTCGTGCCCACTGTCAGCATGCTTGGGAGAGCTGTGCGTATGTATCAAACCCGGCCCCAGCACGCCTGCCTGTCATCCTCTGGGTCCCACTGGCACTTGCCAAGAGGTGATGGTGACAATGGGGACCGAGTCCCAGGGTTGACACCCCTGCATTCCAGTGGGGAACCCTCGCTGGGGGCTTTGCGCGCGGTGACGTGACCAGGCGTGCTCTGGGGATGATGTGTGAGTGCTTCCTCATGTGTCTGGCCCGTAAACTTGGTGATGATGCCTTACAGCTGGGGCTGGAGGAGGCCAGGCTGCCTTCTCTTCCCCCTCTCATCCCACCAGCCGTGGATGGGACATTCCCAGCGAGTTTGGGGCTATTTTAACAGCGTTGTGTGGGCTGTGCCCAGTGTTTGTTTTTCTGGAGGGTTTGCACAGTCAGGACTCCCCAATGTCATAGGGTCACTGACCTTTCTCCTTCCTACTGGCTGCCTGGGGGATTGGGGGTGAGGGGTCATGCCACAAGCAAGGGGACGTGGTTCCTGTGGCAGGGCTGCTTCTGGGATGGTGTTTGGCGGGAGAGGTGCAGAAGGTGTTGCAGTGAGGTGTGAGTCGCAGTTCATGTGCCGCAGCTGTCTGTACCCAGTGGTTTTCGGGGATCCCTGGCTATAGGATCAGGAGGAAACACCTCGACCACAAGGGCAGCTTAGCTCACAGCAGGGATGGTGGTGATGGTGATGCAGTGATGGTGATGCAGCTTCGTGCATCCTTTACCCCTCTGCTATGTGGCACTGAAGCCTGTTACGGGCCTGGAGGTGCCCGGGTGTATGGGATGCACAGGCACACAGCCACCTAATGCAGCATCCACGCTCTAGTGGGGCTGGCCCATGTGGTGCCCATCACCGCCCACCCCAGCCTGGCTTTCCTGGGAAACGCTGCCTCAGATACACGCAATAATTAAGTTTTGACTGTTGATGAGCAGAGCGGGTGGCAGGTAGAAGTTGGCAGGGGGATGTGCATCGTGTTGACATCTGTGTCTCCACGACTGAAACATCCCCCACTACTCTAGAATCACAGAACATTAGGAGTTGGAAGGGACCTTGAAAGATCATCTAGTCTATCCCCCCGAGCTCCCTACTCCAGAGGAAGGACGTCTTTGATTTCCTAGTGCCCACCTGCAGCAATGAAGTGCTTAAATTTCCTCAAAAACCAACACAGAAACCCCAGGCACTAAGAGCAATGTTCTCCCGGGGTGTCTTAAAGCTTTGAATATTTGGCTCTTGCTCCCGTGTTGGTACTGGACCCTGCATGGGTGCCCTCATGCAACATCCCTGGTAGCACCTTTTCGCAGAATCACAGACTTGTAGGGTTTGGAAGAGACCTCCAGAGCTCATTGGATCCAACCTCCCTGCCAAAGCAGGGTCCCTAGGACAGGTCGCACAGGTTGGTGTCCAGATGGGTGTGGAATATCTCCAGAGAAGGAGACTCCACAACCCCTGGGCAGCCTGTCCCAGGGCTCCCTCACCGGGAAGAAGTTCTTCCACATATTGGTGCAGAACTTCTGTGCTCCAACTTGAGGCCGTTGCCCCTTGTCCTGTCCCCACAGACCACTGAAAAGGGGTTGGCCATTTCCCTTTTTCTCCCACCCTTCAGATATTTATAAACATTGATCTCCTTTCCTTCTTCCTTCTCCCTTTTCTGCCACGTCCTTCCAGCAGTTAGACACTTGCCTGGAGTTGCTGTGCTCTTACTACAGTGGGCGAGCTTTAACCCCTTGGCTGCAAGCACCAAGACTTGCCCATGATGCTTGCTGGCGCTCCATGCTGCTGCCCTGCAGCCTCCACCGAGCATCTTCCTGACCAGGGATGTTTGGGGGGGGTTTCTGGCAAAGATGCCAGCTTTCCATGTTTACACACATCTATATTTCCAAAATAACTCGGGTTGGGCCGTGGAAGGGAGCGTGCTTCTCAAAAATAGCAACGTCTCTACTTTTAATCAAATGAAGCCCGAGCAGCGCCGTGCCGCGTGGAGTGATTGCAGCCATTGCTCGCCTCTGCGCTTGACATCCTAATTATGTTTGCTGCTTTAATGAGAGGAAAACTATTTGAGAAGCAAAATATTTATTTTAGCCTAGTGGGCTTGCTCAGAAGAGCTCGTAGCCGTGCCAAGGAGGTGGTTTAGATGCCATGTTTCTTGTTTTAAAGGGGAAAAATATGTAAGTATGGCGAGAGGCTTTTCATGGCCTGTGCAAAGGGAGCTCGTGGCTGTAGAGGTCGGGGGGTGAAGGGGAATTTGCATTGTCCTTATTCATCTCATTTTCAAGAGGTCTGAAAGTCGCCTCGCCTTCTGGGTCGGCAGATGGGTTTCTGATGGTGGCTGAGGCAAAAACGAACTCAGATAACCTCGGAGACTCTCAACCTTCAGTTTGGCACCTGCCTCTTTCTCCCCTTTCCCAACATCATCCTGAAAACACCCAAGCTTTGCAGGTTGTCCTGGAGCCTCCCCAGGAGGTGCTGGGATGGGTTCCCAGTGCATCAGAGGTTTGCTGTCCCAACGAAGGGTGTGCTCCAGCTTGGCAGGGCTGGCTGTGACACTGCTCGGCTGAAGGTGGTCCTCGCTGTGTGTTCGGGCACCTGGCAGCATCATTGCCCTCATCGCTAGCATCGCTGCCCGCATCACTGCCATCGCACCCTCAGCAGTGCTGCCAGGTGCCCCGAGCAGAGGGGCACCTGGATCTCTTCCACGTCAGCTCTGGGTTTCAACTCTTGAAGGGGCTCTGCAGACAAACATTGACTTCTGTAGTGATGAGTAACGAGGCAGCCTTGAAAAAAGGGGGATGAGTCTGCTGGGAGATGTATTTGTACTTTTTAACCATAATGTATACGTTGCAATATGTACAGTGACATATCCTTTGGTGCTTCATCCTTGCGGGGCTTTTTGGTGTGGTTTGCTCTTGAGGTGATGGGCCAGGAACGTTAGGTTTTATAGGTGGCTTCGGTCACATGGGGTGCTGGGGGTGCCAAACAGCCAGCTGGGCCCTCACATAAAGCACCAAACAAATCCCCCCATCGTTTATTACGGGTCCTGGTGCGGATGCAGCCGGAGCTGCATCCTCTCTCTTCTTGTGAGCGCGGCATGAACAGTCCCCGTGTTAACCCTGCCTAGGGGCCGGCGCTCAGGCACAGGGCTGTCATTGTTAGAGGATGTCGAAAGCACCGGCCTTGGCTGGGACAGGGAGCACGCGGCCCTCCCGGCGCTGGCACAGGGGACAACCAGCCACCCGCCACGGACGTGACTGGGAAGCAAAGCCCAGAGGGGCAGCCAAAACGCTGGGGTGTGCTGGGGGGTAGGAGGGGGCAGCAGGAGGGTTGCAGCTTGCTCAGGTGGTGGGTCTGGGTTCTCTCTGGTTTCCCTCCCTAAAGGACCCGAAGAGGTGGGACAGGGAAACGAGAACAGCCTTGCAGTGCGGATTGCAGCCTGGGCTCTCTCTGTATCCATAAGTATTGTTTGGGGGTCTTATTAAAAAAATAAAAGAAGGAGGAAGCCTTTCTAACTCTGGGTGGTGGGAGCAGGTCCTCCAGTGGGCACAGGCACGTCCCGATAAGCTGCCTTCCTCTCAGCTCCTGCTCTGAACCATGCAGAGAGACTTGCTCCCAGCAGCTCAGATGGTCCCAGTCTAGTGGCCATTGAGTGATGTCCCAGTTAAACCCACAACCACCCGCAGAGCCGTGCTGAGGGATAACTTTTGAGGATGCCTGCAGCATCTGTCCCCTCCCATGACCAAGGATGAGGGGTGTTTTCAACTAGAAAAGGGGAGATTTAGGTTGGGTATTAGGAAAAAGTTCTTCAATACGAGCGTGGTGCATCACAGGCACGGGGTGCCCAGAGAGGTGTGGGAGGCCTCATCATTGCAGACAAGCAAGGTCAGGCTTGATGGGGCTCTGAGCGACCTGATCTAGTGAAGATGTCCCTGCTCACTGCAGGGCATGGGACTAGATGGCCTTTGAAGGTGCCTTCCCACCCGACACATTACGCAATTCCACGGTCCTCATTGCAGCCTGGGGTCCTTAATTTCTCCTGGCCATCCTTGGAGTCAAATGATTTGGGTGTATTTCTGCTCCCTTGAGCCCATAAAGAAAAGTGTGGGGGTGTGGAGAGGGGTGTATACCGGAAATGCCAGAGCATGGAAAGTCCCTTTGGCACTTAGGGCGGTTTGCAGGTCCAGCAGGCAGCCACCCCCCCCCCCCAACCCCTGTGAGCACTGATGGTGTTTCCAGGGTCAAGTCAGTTTCTGATGGGTCAAAGAGCTGACTGTAAAGCTTGCAACTCTTTCATCCTGTCCCTGGATTCACATATTTTTCCCACTGCTGGGAAGTTTGACATTTGGGGTGGGTTGAGGAAGTCACCAGTGTCCCGCAAGCAGCATCTCCGGTCTTTAATCCCACTTCTTTTTTAGTGGGAACCCAGCCCCATCTATGGGCTGGCCAGCCCACTCCTCCACCACCGAGCCCTTGGCCAGTGTCCCCTCCCCACCACCCACGTGGAATGTTGCTATTTTTAACCCAGGGTTTATTTTCGGTGCTGAGAAGGAGTCGCTTCTGGCTGTCGTGTCAGTGGGCTACTGGGGAGGGGAACACTCTCCTTGCTGAGAGGAGGAAACGAATCACGAGCCCTGGGCCTAAACGCTCCCCCCGTGCTGCTCCCCGGCCTGTGCGGGATGCTGCTTCAGACCCATCCGTGGATCACATCCCCCCCCATCGCCTCTTCGTGCCCGTCCGCCTGTGTGGGCGATGGGCGTGAGAGCGGCTGTGTGGCCTCAAACCTGTATATGTTAAAATTCGGAGGGGGAAGGTGGCAGGGTCAGGTAGCTTTTATTTCTGTTGTTGTTGTTGTTGTTAATAATAATAATAATTTTATTATTAATAATAATAATAATTATTGTTGCTTGGTAATATTTTATTAGGGGGGTTTTAGTATTTTTAGTATTTTTATTTTTCTCTTTTTTCGCTTTCCCTTCTCCCCCCCTTTTTGTTTCTCCCCTCCCCCCCTTTTTGTTTCTCCCCTCCCCCCCTTTTTGTTTCTCCCCTCCCCCCCTTTTTGTTTCTCCCCTCCCCCCCTTTTTGTTTCTCCCCTCCCCCCCTTTTTGTTTCTCCCCTCCCCCCCTTTTTGTTTCTCCCCTCCCCCTCTTTTTGTTTCTCTTCTTCCCCCCTTCTTTCTTATTTTTTAATTTTTTCTTTTTGCTTGTATTATCTTTTCTAACTCTTTCCTTTTTTAAAATATATATATTTTAGCTTTAATTTTTATTTCCCTCCATATATTTTAATTTTTTTGGGGGGGGAGTTCTTTGCTTTCTTCAGTTGGGTTTTATTTTTTTAAACCTTTATCGTCTGGGTGGTTTTGTGCCTGACTCTAATGGGGGTCAGGTTTGCAGAGCTGCTAAACGCCAGGGTGGGGGGCACGCTACGATAATAATAGCAGTAATGGTGATGAAGATATGACAGGCTTTCCTTTTTGGTTCTCTGCAGGCTCTGAAGTTGCTTCCCCTTGTCCACAGGAGGGGGGGTGTTGCCTCGCTTCCCGGCATATTCGGGAGGGGAGATCACCACTGTGAAGCAAAGCTGTTTTCTGGCAGGCTCCAGGAAACACCCTTTGGACGTGGCCAAGAAGCGTGGCTGCGGTACGTAGTCTCCGGGCTGGGTTATGGGTCCTGTGCTGCATACAGAGCCCTGTGCAAAGCTTTCTGTTCCCTTTCCCCAGCAGTAAATCCAGCTGCTAGCCTTGCCCGTTGGTGCCTGGCCGCATCGCTCGTACAAAGCGCTCTGCGTCACCTTTTATGGGGTGGTGGGGGGTGGGGGGCATTTGTGTGGCGTGTGGCCTTGCTTGAACGATGCCGACCGTTTCCTTAGGAACGGAAAAGGCTTTCTGGGAGTTGAACAGCGGTCCGTCCCCATCCTGCTCCTCAGTGGCATGGTACCAGCGAAGCATTTGGAGGGCTCAGAGGGCAGGGAGCATGTTGTGCTGAGTTAGAGGGGTTTGAATTTGACATCATTCTGTGGCTGGGTTTGGCTGCATGTCTTGGCCGCCACTGTCCCAGGTTGGCAGCATCGGTGCAGACATGATTTCGGCAGGCGCCAGGGCTGGCCAGAGCATCCATCCATCGGTTTGCTGGGCACAGTGGGAGGATTGCCAGTCTGGAAGGCACCTACAGCAGGTCTGGGGTGGAGGAGAGGAGCAAAAAGAGACAGAATGCGAATAACCCACACAGTGGTCGCGCGGGGGATGGAGACAGAAACCTCCCGGGTCTCGTGTGCCTCCGTGACCAAAAATGATCTGTCTGTGGGAGATGTGAAAGCCTCAAGTCCCCTCTGCCGTGCCGTTTTCTTCCTTTGCATCCGTTCCCAGAGCAGCTGGGGTGGTGGGGGACATGCCAGCCCTCCACACCCCCTCCCCTCCCCGGTATGAGTGCTGTACCGCAGCTAGAATTAAACAAAGAGAAACTTCTTATTTTTTTGTAACTGATCCAGCTTCCGGAAAATGGCAGCTAGCTTGAAGGGAGAGAAGCAAAACAAACCTTTGCCCAGCCAGAAAAGCCGTCCTCACCTCTGTGGCATTTCCTCGCTTTCTTTCCCCCCCACACCCCCTCGCCAAACCTCCCTCCCCAGCCCCTTGCATCCTGACCGCCGCATTGAAAACCTGCCATCAGATTAGCTGTGCCGGGGTGGAGTTGCTCACCACCAGCATGAGAAATGTTTCCCAGCCAGCAGCATGCAAGCAAACTGATCCTTGGAAATTACTCTTCTCTCTCCCCCCAAGTGCCGTGCCTTCCATCCAAACCCCACCGTGTTTTTTTCTCATATCCCCCCCTCCCTTGCTCACAAAAAGCACTGTTGGCTTTTATTCTTTTTCCTGGGTGTGTGACTGCACCTTTCATCCCATTATCAATGTCCGTAAGAAAGCGTGGGGGAACAGTTCCCAATGCACCTGGCTGGGGAGCAGACGGTCCTTGCAGGTCATAAAGTTTGGAGTTAGGGGGAGAAAAATATTCAAAGGGAGATGTGCAAGTGTATCTCGTGAAAGAGGAGAAGATGTGGGGCTGCGTCCCACAGTTTGTCCCCCAGAGAGCTGGCGGCTCCTTGCCTATGGATGCTGCTGGCGGCAGGCTTACTGGAGCAGCCCCTGTTGCAGTGGCACCTCTGTAGGCATTCATCCTGCCTTTGCTTGCACAGAGGAGAAGTTGGTTTTTTTTTGGGAAAGGGGACAAACACACAGCGTTCACAGTGATGTGGTGGGGTGGTTTTTGGGGTAGTTTGGTGGTTTTGGGGGTTTTTTTTGGTTTATTTTTAATACCAGCTTCCCAGGATGCAGCTCCTCTCCAGCTCTTCACAGCAGCTGTCGTTGAGGAGTGAAACAGCAGCAGCCACAAAGCCAAGTCTCTCTCTTGGCCTTCATGGGCACTTTGCCTATTTATCTCCATGCAAGGGCTGCAGATGAAGTATTTACTGTCCACAAGAGATGGTGATTACCTTTGCAAAACGGATAGCCTGTGCTGCAGGCTTGACCAGCTTGTTGTCCAAGGAGTTACGGGCAGCATCGCTCGTTTCCTGGACCTTATCACAGCCGCTTTGCACCAGACTGAAGGAGACATGGTCTGGGTATGGGACATCAGGGTGGTGGGTCTCTCCTTCTGTGCATCCACCCTCTACAGCCTTGGCTGGGTCTTCTCCAGCGGGCACGTGGAGTCTGTCCTGCTTAGCCTAGGGGTGAAATTAAACGAAGGTTTGGGGGAGTTTCTGGGGCTTTTTGGGTGCATTCTTTTTTTTTAAAGCTGCTTGGAGTCTGTAATCGCTGCTGTGAATCAGCTTGGTGCTTTCCCCGCTTCCCCGTCTCTCCTGCTGCTCCTGAGGTGTGGCCAGCGCCTCCCCAGAGAGAGCTGGAGCCGCTCTGGAGTGGCGTGCCTGGATGTTAATCGCCGCCAAAAAATGCTTTAATTAACTCAATTAGCCAGACAGTCAATCTGGACTCATACAGCACCTGGTGAGATACCGCGAAGCAAGGTCCCAACTCCAACCTGGCAGTGGGGTGGGGGGATGGATGATACCCCCACCTGGGTTGGTTGCTGGGGGACATGCTGTGGTCTCCAGTGCATCCCCCTCTCCAGGACTTGCAGGGAACAGGAGATGTTTTTTCTGTGACTTTTTTGAGGGGTTGTTTTTTTAGGGTTTTTTCAGGGCTTTTTGTTCTTTTGCCTGATTTTTAGCACCCTGACCTGCAGTGCCGACAGCCCTGCACCTTCTTGGAGGTGCTACTAGCCAGAGCAGCCAGTGCCTCTCCAGCTCTTGCTCAGCCTCTTAATAGGAGCAATTAAAATGTTCACCAAATCCAGGATGCAGGACATGACTGGACATGGAAACACCGAGAGAGAGAGAGAGAGGGAGAGAGGGGAGAAAAAAAAGCTTTAGCCCAGCATGCTGTTTGAGCAAAGGAATGCAGGGCCCTGCAGCAGGGATTTGGGGAGGGCAAGCGTTTAACCCCCTCCCTGCAGTTGCCCTGCGGCGGGGCTGACCTTTACATCCCAGCTTTACCTCTGTGCAGTGAATCCCTTTTCGAACCTTCACCTTAAAAGTGTCCCGGGGCAAACCTGCTTGCCATCCTGCAGCCAGTTTTCCTGCTACCCAGCCAGGATGGGAAACCCCCAACACATGCTGGTGGAGATGCATCATAGAATCACAGACTGGCCTGGGTTGCAAGGGACCCCCAAGGATCACAGAGCTCCAACCCCCCTGCCACAGGCAGGGCCACCAAAGTCCAGGCCTGGAGCTACACAGGGCTGCCCAGGGCCCCATCCAACCTGGCCATGAACACCCCCAGGGATGAGGCATCCACCACCTCTCTGGGCAGCCTGTTCCAGCACCTCACCACTCTCTGTAAAAAACTTCCCCCTAATATCTAATCTAAACCTTTCTTCCTTTAGTTTTAATCCATCCCCTGTGTCCTGCCATTGTCTGCCCTTTGAACAAGCTGATTCCCCTCCTGTTTCTCTGCTCCCTTCAGGGACGGGAAGGCTGCGATGAATGGTTCCCTTGCTCAGAGGCAGGAAGGGGAGGCTATGTGCTTTGGGAAAGGTCGGGGGTTCTTGATTTCAGGCTTCATTAAGGCAATTGGGTTTCTGAAAGCAGGGCAGAGGGTAATTCCCTGTGGGCAGGGTCCTGACAAGCATCACTGCTGGGATGCTTGCACGTGGAGTGTCTCCTTTTGGGCCAAGCATCTGTTGCCTGGCACGGGATGGTGGGATTCAGCTCACCCCCAGGTCCCAAGCTGTGCAAAGGCAGAGGATTCCTGAGCATCAACCTGATTTCTTTCTCCTCCTGTGAGCAGGGTAAATGGGAATCATTCAGACCCAGAGGTCTGAGGCTGACAGTGATAATTCCTATATCATGCTGCAAAAACTTCTTCCTGTGAGGAAAAAATTAAATAAAGATGAGTAATGTTGGAGAAATTTGGGATGAGGCCCAGGAAATGATCGGATATCCGGCTAAGCACCTCTCTGACTTCTGAACTAGAAGCTCCCAAATGACTAATGTGTCAGGAGAAAGGGCAGATTTTGAAGGGTTATGTTGTATGTGGGCACGCCGCTTTGTCTCTCTTAAAGCTTCAGCCTGCAAAACTTAATGGAATCATCATTATTATCATCATTAATTTTTTAATCACCTTGGTATATTCGTTTCATGCCAAAGTGCTAAGGCATTACTGGCTGAAAACCAAGCTGGGGGTGGTGAGAGCTTAATTTAATGAATAATAGTAATAATTAATAATGCCATCTGTCTTGTGAATGCGCACGGTGTGTTTTGGGTGGTAGTCTTTACATTTGCTCTGTAAGCTGCAGATGATGTTTGCCAGGACTGTGCTTGGTGCAGGTGAGGGGAAGCTGGATTCAGTGTAAAAGCAGAGAGTTGGGGTGCTGAAACGCTGGTGGATGTCACCCTTGGTAGTATTGGGGTGGTGGTGGATGTTCTCATGGTTTTCTTTTCTCCTTCTGGCCAGCACAAAAAAAACTTTCCATTCACAGAATCACAGGCTTGTAGGGCTTGGAAAGGACCTCCAGAGATCATCATGTCCAACCCCCTGCCAAAGCAGGTTCCCTAGGACAGGTCACACAGGTCAACGTCCAGACGAGTCTTGAATATCTCCTTTCCTTGTTGATTGAGTATTTAAATCATTCTTCTAAATATAAATCCGTTACGATGCATTGGCCATGCCTGGGATTTCACTTCTATTATGGGTCATTTCAAGCAAGTTTTAATTTAAAAAAAAAAAAAGAAAACCAAAAAGCCTTTTAAAAAAGCACTATCTGTGTGGGTTTGATATCTGGTTTAGGCTCTTTGGCCCCCATCAAGAGCGAGTTTAATTCTGTCCTAAGCCAGGCCCTTTGGCGGCGAAGTTCTGCAGACTGCAATCAGAAGGCTTTTCCATCCCCTTGCTGTCTCCTCTGCTCATCCTTGCAGAGCTGTCCTGTTGCCAGCACTGAGATCTGCTGTGTTCCTGGACACAAGTGGCATTGAGGTACAGAAGAGCTTGGTTCTGCAGGGCAGAAAATCTGGGGTGTTGCTCTGAAAGATGCTGAGACAAGGAGGCGTTGTCTAGGCGAGTCGGTGAAGGTGGTCATGGATGGTGCCCTGGCATGTCTTTTGTAACTGGAAGTGTCTTCTGTAGCCAGTAAGTCTGCTGCTTTGTAGATCCCAAACCGTGGGTTTTGATACAGAGCCAAAATTCAAATACATCACCATGGTTTATCAAAGCAGCTTTGAAGCAGAGCTAGTGGTGGGACTGAAGTTGCTTTCCACAGAAATCAGTCAACGGCGCAGGTTTTACTGCATATGGCTGACATCCAGCTGCACATGGCCAACATCCAGCTGACCTGAGGCATCTGCCCCTGAACATATGGGGCTCTTTAACCTGATTTCACTCCTTAATTTCTAAAATAAGGTGTTCTAGAGGCAGCAGACGGGCTGTGGGTGGATGACACCAAACTGAGCAGTGTGGTTGACACAGTAGAAGGAAAGGATGCCATACAGAGGGGAGTAAAGGTGAAAGGTGGGCCTGGGTGAACCTATTGAAGTACAACGCTGCAAAGTGTAAAGTCTTGCATTTGGGCCAAAGGAATCCCAGACATATATACAGAGTGGGAGAGCAGCCCTGGTGAGAATGACCTGGTGGACAAGAAACTTCATGTGAGCCAGTAGTGTGCTCTTGCAACTTGGAAGGGTGATGGGATCGTGGGTTCCATCAGCAGGGACAGGGAGGGGATTGTCCCTCTCTGCTCTGCCCTCGTGAGTCCCCATCTGGAGTCCTGTGTCCAGAGCTGGGGCCCTAATACAAGAAAGATGTAGGACTGTTGGAGAGGGTTCAGAGGAGCCACGAAGGTGATTAGAGGGCTCTCTGTAAAGAGAGACTGAAGGAGCTGGGCTTGTTCAGCCTGGAGAAGAGAAGGCTGCAGGGGGACCTTATTGCAGCCTTCCAGTCCCTGAAGGGAGCAGAGAAACAGGAGGGGAATCGGCTTGTTAAAGGGCAGAGACTGGCAGGACAAGGGGGATGGAGTGAAGCTGAAGGAGGGAAGGGTTAGATGAGATATTAGGGGGAAGTTCTTTACAGAGAGAGTGGTGAGGTGCTGGAGCAGGCTGCCCAGAGAGGTGGTGGATGCCCCATCCCTGGGGAGTGTTCAAGGCCAGGTTGGATGGGGCCCTGGGCAACCTTGTGTACCTTCAGGCCTGGAGGTTGGTGGCCCTGACTGTGGCAGGGGAGCTGGAGCTCTGTGATCCTTGGGATCCCTTCCAAGCCAGACCATTCTATGATTCTCCGTATCCCCCTCCCTGGCGATCGGCAACAGCAGCTTCTAAAGTGGACGCTTCTGCATTGACCTGAGCCAGCCCTGTACCAAGGGTGGTTACGCTTCACTCCTACCTCAAGCTGCAGGAATACGAAATCTGGGGGTGTGGTCTGTTACCGTTAATCTCGGTGAGAATGAATGGGGAACTGGCTCTTGGGCTCAAGGAGGGAGGTTCCTTGGAGCCTTGTGTCTTGGGCATGAGAAACAAGAGCAGGTACATCTCCTAACAGTCTGGGGCTGACTTCATGGAGACAACATAGAGGAGATAACGTGCCCTTTGGAAACATTCCCTCCATATTGGCTTAGAGTTGCCCATTCTTTAGGAGATGCTCTCAGGAAGATGCATCACTGGAGTTTGATGCACATGTGGTAGGGTGGTTTGCACAACGCAGACAGTTGTAGAAACCACCTCCTCAACCACCGAAGCTCTGCTTTAAGCAGGAGGGGGGGAAATCAAATCTTCCTTTACTTTAAGATGACTTTCAGGTGTTGTTTTAATTTTGCCTCTCAATTTAATGCTGCGAAGACTATGTCTGAGATTGAATCCTGCTTTGCCCGGCAACAAGAGTAGTTTTGAGGAAAGGCAAGCAAGATTTTGCCACATTTACCTAAATGAATATTTCTGAGCAAGCATTGACAGGGATCTACTGTAGAGAGTCCTTGAAGGGCTATGAAGATGGTTAAAGGACTGAGCATCTCCCCTATGGGGATAAGCTGAAAGAATTGGGGCTGTTAAGCCTTGAGAAAAGAAGGCAGAGGGGATCTTATTAGCGTTTATAAATGTCTGAAGTGTGAGACACAGGCTGAAATGGCCAGCCTTTTCTCATTGTCTGTGGGGACAGGACAAGGGGCAATGGCTTCAAGTTGGAGCACAGGGAGTTCTGCACCAATCTGGGGAAGAACTTTTTCCCGTTGAGGTTGAGGGAGCCCTGGGACAGGCTGCCCAGGGGGTGTGGAGTCTCCTTCTCTGGAGATATTCCAGACCCGCCTGGACACTCACCTGTGCAACATGGGCTAGGGACCCTGCTTTGGCAGGAAGGTTGGAGCTGGTGATCTCTGGAGGTCCCTTCCAACCCCTATGATTCTGTGATTGTGGTGGAGACAGGCGTCTTCTCCCAAAATGGCTCACCCTTTTTGTTAAGGACTACATCCTGGCATGGAGAAGCAGCACATCTTCTGACGCTGTGCCTGGTGGAGGCTGCAGTGAACGGACCTCAGCTCTCGTTTCATGCCACGTTGGTTTTGTTTTTTGGAGAGCACCCAGCCTGGGGCCTCGTGCGTTTTGAACTGACGCAAAGCTAAACAGTTCAAAGTGCGTAACTCTGTTTGTGGAGAAACCCTTCCAATAAAGGCTTGGGGCTTTCAAGTGATGAAATCGGTTTCTTATCAGCCATCTGACCCGCAACGATGATGGAATCGAGCAGCTTTTAACCTGGCGAGGCCAAAAGAACAACCTCTGCAGTACAGACGGATGGGGGGGATGGGAGGGGTGTGTGTGTTATTCTGGGGTTTTCCCTTCATGGCTCTGTTGATGTTATGGAAAGTGCTGGGAGCCACTGCTTGGATTAAATCTAGCATCCCTCACCCCCAGGTTTGCGTTCCTCGTAGCTTTAATTTGCGGGTTGCGCAAAGCCTCTGCGCAGTCTGACGGGCTTTAATTTCAGGGGTAACTAATTAAACAAGGAGGCGCGGTGTTTGCTCTTGTGTTGCATAAACACTGGCCTCTTTTGGTTTATCTCAAAGAGGTGGGTCCCTGCACCTGGAAAGCCAATTCCCACCCGTGGACAAGCTGCAACCTAAGTGAGGGCAAGGACTTTGCTGCTGAAAAACCACCTGAAATTAGCTCTGTGCTCTGTTGTGCCGATGCAGCAGGTCTGGTGTTTAAAAGCACACTCTGAATTGGAGCAGGAATGCTGCAACTTGCTGGATTTGCAGGTGAGATCACAGCAGAAGACTGGGGTCATTTTGCAGTAAGTCCTGACCCTTGCTCTGGGCTGGAGCAGATGTCCATCCTCACGTCTGCTTCTTGCTACGTGCCTCCCAAGCGGCATCATCACACAGGGGGCTTATGCTCCTGATATCACCCTGTTCTCTTTCAGATACTGGTGTGTGGACTGGGGGTTGAGCCAAACATAGAACATCCCATGGAGCAAGCAACGCGTGGTCTGGTGTAACCCTCATGTCGCTTTTCTTGGAGACCATCAGCTCCACAACAAGTACTGAAACCCAGGTTTCACGGGGAACCTGGGTTGGAAATGTTTGACCAAGGACAAGTCCTTAAAAAAACCCAACACACCAGACCAACCTCTGTTTTGAGGAATTGAGTTGTAAGGTGCCGATTGCCTCTGTTTCTGCCTGACTCCGGCTCTTGATGGGTTTGGCTCCCATCAGCATTTCTAGTGTAGCTGAAGGTGTCGTGTAATCCTCCAGCAGAACAGTACCTGGACTAATCAGGAAGGTGTGTAAGAACATTAAATCAAGGGTGAGCTTTGCACAAGCTTATCGCTCCAATGAGTTCTTCAGTTTGATAATCCAGAGAGGTTTTTATTCATTACCTGGTGTCCATGGGCGTGTTCAGGCAGCGAGCTAGGAACAGAAACCTTTTCTTTTGCCCTATAAAGGACCTCCTGACTGAGGCCAGGAGTGAGCTAGTCCAGCTGACCCAGGGGCTGTGGCCGTGTCCACTTTTGGGTGGCTGCTGCTGCCCACCCTCCCTGTGGCATCTGCATCTGGAATGTGGCACCTTCTTTTTAAATGATGAGCAGGACCAAGCAGGACCGATTTGGGTGTGGTTTTTTTTCAGTGTTTGATATTCTTTGCACAAAGTGGTCAGTGTGGGGAAGATGTGCCTTGGTGGAGGCCTCAGGATGGGGAGTGTTGCATGGAGTTGGGTAAGTGTTGGTCTGTGGGTGGACTAGCTTGGGTCTGGTGGGCTAGCTCGGCTCTGGAGCTTGGTGTTGTCCTCTCTGTCAACTCTCCATTGACATGGGCCAGCCTCCCCATCCAGCACCTCCGAGTGACTTTTCTGTGCCTGCCCTTCTCTGGTCCCGCTGGTGGGACTGGTTTCCCAACCTTGCAGCTGGGAACAAGGAGAGCACGTGACTGTGCGCATTGCACCAGCAGTACAGCTGAGAGCAGCTACTTCTTTCCCATTAGACAAAGACAGAAATTAGTGAAGGGTGATGGACACGGGGCTCTGAAGTGGTTGATGCAGCTGAAGCTCTGCCATCACCTCCGCTTGGGGGAAGCACAGCTTTTCAGGGCCTCAGTTGCTTCAGCTTTTGACAGCTCTTTATGTCCAAATTAGCATCCAAATTATCTAAGGAGATGCTGCTGTGACTGTGACCCTGGGAGTAGGGTGAGAGCAAGCTGCTCCAAGATTTTGTCAATGAAAGGTTTTACCATGCTTGAAGTTTTTGTTGCCCTGGGTAATTTGGTGTCTTGAGATGAGGAGGAGGAGGGGTTTGGGTCACCCCCTCTCCCTCAAGTGCACTGGCTGTTAATGAGACAGTTCTTGCAGTACCTGCAGAGGCAGGCCTTCTTCTATGTTATTTTCCATGGTTGCCCTTTGCCTGCTCTCTGTGGAGATTTCTCCAAAATCTCATGAGGGACCATGAGGATGCATCTTCTCTTCCACAGCATCCCACGGGGAGCAGTGTGTATGATAATTCCTGGCGATGGTCCTATGTGGGCCCCCAGCATGGTGTCCGTACTGTTCCTCCATCAGATGACAGAGCGGGTGCCAGCAGCTGCTGAAGAGCTTTGTCCAGCATCCCTGCTCCCCACCAGCTCATGCAGACATCTGTGCCAGACCGTGGATGTGAGAGGTTTCCCTCCTCTTCCAAGGGAGAGGATGATGTCTACGAGCCATGGGCCTGATGTCTGTTGTCTGTTTCTTCTTCAAAGTGTCTCCCACTGGCCAGTGGCTCTGGAAATCTGGGTCTCTTTCTCCCCCACCGTTGCTTGTCTGTGTGAGCTTGCGGTGTTGCTCAATATGGCTTAAATCAGAGCTCCCCTGAGTTAGAAAGGCACTTGGTCCTTGCTTTTGACCCGAAGCATCCCTTGGGAGCGATTCTGCTTTGCCTCTTGGGGTCCTGAAGGACTTCAGAGGGGCTGTAAGGCCTTGGAAGGAGGAATGTGCTCTCCTGGGCTCCTCTTCTCTCGGAGGGTTTTAAACTCGAGTCTGCAGCTTTTACATTTAACCCCTGGGAGCTTGCTGCTGGGTGTCATTCTGGATTTTCATGCTCTAGTTGGTCCCAATGGCGATGCGGCTGGAACAGACTCCTTGTCCTGGCAGAGGACAGTCCATCCACAGCTCCCTGGTTAAAAAACTCCAATAATAATCCCAAGATTTGGGACACGCCTGGGAAGTGTCTTTTCTCTTGGAAGAACATAGAGCAAACGCTTTGGAGAGGGTGGATTGGGACCAAACTCTGCCTGTTCTGATACAAAGGCTAGTAGACATCAGATGGAGTTGGTGAGAACCCGTTCCTGGTGGAGGAGACCCGTGGAGTTTCTTCCCAAAGGATGTCACGGAGGCAAAACGTGTATATGGGTTTAAGGGAAGGCTGGACAAAGGGTCCAGCTGAGGCTGATGAACGTAGAGGGTAGAGCATCTCCATTGGGGTGTTCTCCTTTGGTCACTTTTCCATGAGATGTTTGGGCAGATGCTACCTTTTATTTTTTTAATAGGTTTTATGGAATAGAGAAATCTGTTCTTAGATTGTGCCAGGAGGTACTCTGCTCTCTGTGCCAGGGTTTTGGTTGCACCAAGGGCTGTGCCACTGGTGACACCCCTCACCCAGAGGATGGGACTGGTCTGGCAGCCTGGCAGAGCCGTGAAACCATAGGAACACATACTGTTTTATTTATTCCTTGCTATATTATCAGGACTTATGTGCATGTAATGCTTTTATTTTGCTGGGAAGTTTTGCTGTGGGGTGGTAGGACGTGGGCTGTAGGGCCATAAAAAGGTGGTCCTGGGTCAAAAAGCCTCGTGAGATGTCCTGCTAGTACAGCACTGACAGCGTCTTCCTCCTTTTGTACACCAGTACCTTTTTCAGTGATTTTATGGGGCCAGGGAGGGCTTTGAAAGTTGCTGTGAATGCTCAAGGGTGGTACCTGCATCTCCAGGACCCTCCTCTGCCTTGGCAGTCAGTGCATCAGCACTGCTCTCTGATGACAAGGCATCCAGCTTTCCTGGACCCGCTCCGCTCTCGCGGTGGTTTCTCCTGACTCGCTGGCTGAGAACGGGTGACCAAAATCTGCAGGCAAGTTCCTGTGCTTAGAAGCAGCGGGAGGTCCTGCAGGGAAAGCTCTCATCTTCCCCACTCCCTTCTGACAGCCAGAGATGCCTAATTTACATTTGAGTCACTTGAAAGTCAGCGCTGGAGATGGATGTCCAGCAGGACTCGTGCTCCAAAGTCGTTGCCATAAAAGGAAACTTTGCTGTCCTTCCTGCTTCACTCACGAAGGGTGACGTCCCCACCAAGGTGGCCGTAGCAGGCACCACGTGCCAGCAGACACCAGCCACACATTTAACCATAATTACTTCTATCACCCACACCCCCATCCCTCTTTTTTTCCCCTTCCCTTTTAGCTCTGCCCCATCAAACCAGTTCAGCTTGCCCTCGCCTGGCAGCAGGCTGAGCTGGCAGGAGCAGAGCCAAGCCTAAGCTTGCAGGCAGGGTTTTTCTGTAAGGTTTGGCATGGGCTGGAGGGGAGGGAATAGCACAGGGCTGTGCTCTCCAGCCAGCTCTGCTGCCATCATGATGCTCGAGCGGGGACCCTGGGTGTGAGCATCCCTGCTGCTTGCCACGTGTGATGGGGATCAGGTCAAAAGAGGTGAAGATACTTGCAGGAGGGTTGGGAGCTCCCAATATTTCCCTAAGTTCCTTCTTGTTTGTTAGAAAAGGGGCTAAAATGACAGGTCTTCTGGTGCGTTGGGAGCTCCGAAGCTTGTTCTGGGATGTATGAGGTGATGCCAATGTGCTCTTTCTGGTACAAAGAGCTTGGGTTTTCTGTTGTCTTAAGGAGTGGTTTGCATTTGGTTGGGTGGGTTTGTTGTTTGGTTTGGGGGTTTTATAATTGAAGATTAAAGCATTGACTTTGCAAATGCAAGTGGCCAAATAGGAGGAGGAGATAAGAGAAAGGTGATGAGGTCGGGAATTACTTGGGGGTGCAGCGTTGCTGGCAGTGAATGTGCAAAATGCTTGGCCCAGACTTCTGGAGGCAGGGGAGAAAACCAGGAGCAGCTGGCTCTTCCCACCCAACTTCACCAGCAAGGCTCCAACTTGGGGAGAGAGATGCTTTGTCTCCTGGACAAAGGAGAGGGAGGAAGAATCATCCCATTCTCCCTCCTAACCAAAACCCATCATTTTCTGCTGGGACTCAAATACTATGAGATGTCTGGAGACCCGTGGAGGCATCCCATGGCCAGGAGACATCTCCCAGTGCTTCAGGGCATAGAATCCAACCATCCTCCTACCACCTATATTAGTCACTAACCCATGTCTCTAAGTACCCCATCCAACCTTTCCTTAAACACCCTGAGGGATGGTGGCTCCACCACCTCCCTGGGCAACCTGTTCCAATGCCCAACTACTCTTTCAGAGAAGAAATTTCTCCTCATTTCTAACTTGAACCTCCCCTGGCACCACTTGCAGCCATTCCCTCTTGTCCTGTCACTGGTTATCTGTGAGAAGAGGCTGAGCTCCAGCTCCCCACAACCTCCTCTCAGGTAGGTGTAGAGAGCAGTAAGGTCTCCACGGTGTCCCAGAAGACATCTCCCTGTGCTTCAGGGCGTCTCCATGGTATGGAGTTTGCAGTGGCTTGGCTGGGCAGACCTGGTGGATTGGGCAGGTGCTAGGAGTTCACTTGGTGGGGAGTGAGGAGGTTGCACAAGTCAGGATGGTCTTTCCCAGTGCTGCATATGGCCTGAGAGGACCTCAGGCCGTGCTTCCCTCAGGATTGCATACAGGCCACTACCTGGCCTCTTGTGGAAGTGAGGAGTCAGCCACCATCTGGAACTGACCTCAGAGATGAGCTGCAAGAGCATCTGTCTGTCCACTTTCTTGCCACAGGCAGCAAAAGGGCACCAGCAGTTCCAGAAGCCACCCCAGTCTTGTAGGAGGCTGTGGAAGGTCTGGCTGGGTCCATGCTGATGTTACCACTTTGGAGGATGTTGTGTGTTTCACACGTGCTGCAAGATGTGTAAATACAAGCAGGTGAATCTCTAGACAGTCAGATCATTTTCTGCTGGGTGGAAGCATGTTGAGAGCAATTTAAGCCCAAAGGCTGAGCTTGTGTCATAGCACGGTCGTGAGGAAGTTCTTGAAGGGCAAAACCAGGTTCTCCGGAGACATTCAAAACCCTCCTGGATGCGTTCCTGTGGGATTTAGTCTGAGTGATCCTGCTCTGGCAGGGAGTGGGCTAGATGATCCTTTGAGGTCCCTTCCAACTCCTAATGCTCTGTGATTCTGTGAAATGAGACCCTTTGCTAGAACTTTGCGATTTTAGCCAGGAGAGAGGCCCAAAATGGCCTTGCAGTGACAGAATCTGGTTTATGTTGGTGTTCTCAGCATGTCTGCTGGCACACCCTGAGTGGTCATCAACGCCTTCAGGGTTGGGGAGTCCCCTGGGTTTCCAGAGGGATCTCTTCTGTTCCTGCTTCCATGGTCTTGAGGTACTTAAGGTTTTGTGACCAATAAAACTGGTATTTTCAGTTAATTGTGTGGGATGAATGCGCTCTGTGGGCAGTGCTGTGGTTCTGGGAAATGAATTTCTAGCTAGAAGGAGTTAAATTCACTCACATTTAAGCAAATCCAACTGTTTTTAAAAGAAACCTCCAAAAACACTTCTCTGTTTGTCAGAGAGCCTGGGGAGCTTGACTTTGGAGAAGGAAAAGGCAAATTAAAAACCATTAGCAGCACGTGCCTGAAGTTGGTCTTTGTTTTGGCATGGGAAGAGGATGATTGATTAGAAGCTCACTCTTCTCTTCCGGCCTTTCAGTTTGTGGTCAAAGGTAGGCAGAAGATTTCCCCTGAACTTCCAGCACAGTCTTAGGGCTTGATGAGCTTTTTTATCCTTTACCTGAGGACAACAGCTGTGCAGTTATGGTGGTTATTGCAAGGTTGACCAGTCTTGTGTCACGTTGTCTCCTGTTCCTGGTGCTTCTGATGAACACGTGTGTGGTGGTGTGGATGGACCCTGTAGTTTCTGGCTTGGCTGAGCTCTGGGACAGGAAGGGATGTGCGTTGGGTCATAGAATCATCGACTGGTCTGTGTTGGAAGGGACCCCAAGGATCACAGAGCTCCAACCCCCTGCCACAAGCAGGGCCACCAACCTCCAGGCCTGGATCTACACAGGGTTGCCCAGGGCCCCATCCAACCTGGCCTTGAACACCTCCAAGGATGGGGCACCCACCCACTCTCTGGGCAGCCCATTCCAGCCCCTCACCACTCTCTCTGTAAATAACTTCCTCCCTCCTTTTTCTGGCAGCAGCAGGTACCACTGCCCTTCCTTTGGCTGCTTGTGGAGGGACTTGGCTCTATCTCCAGCCCTGATGGTGCTTGGTACTGCCCAGCCCTGTTCTGTCAGCCCTCCTGGGTCTTATCAGCCCAAATTCTTGGCAGTCAGGGGTTTTCCATCATTGAGGCTTTTGGAGGGGTCCTCTCCCACATACGCTGGCCTATGCCTGCTGGAGAAGACCTCCCCTCAGCAAGCAGCAGATCCAGGTTTGGCCTGTTAGGTATTCTCACATTTTCTATGGTGTTTCTTTGCTCACAAACACAGGGCTTGTGCTGTCAGTATTTTTCATGGGACTGCTTTTCTCCCCTAACCCTGTTGAGCATGGCCAGATGCCTAAGCTCCGTCTTTGATTTATAGCTCTGAGTGTCTGGGCAGAGGTGGGTCCCTACTGTAATCCTATCCTGTACCTTGCTGTGATGGGTGGTGTTGGGCAGGATGGGGCTTTCCTGCCAGCATCCCCCTCTCTGTACCACCGTGGACCCTGTGCTGGGGGATCTCTGAGGAGGGATGGGAGGGTCCCTGGGTTTGCAGGGCTGGGAGGAGAAAGCCTGTGGTTCGGTTTCCGGCCTAATCTGTGCCAGAGAGTTTGCAGAAGTTGTTTTTAACCCTTTCTGTGCTGCTGCACACTGGGAAATGCTGCTGTTGGAAACAAGCCGAACGCTGCATGTTCAAGCGCTGCAGCAAAAAGGGTGTTTGCTTAATAGGTGCTACCCTGTCATCCACCCTAGACCCTCCCTGGACATGCTGCTGCTCCATGCCTGGTGGTTCTGCTCTGCAAGCCCATGCTGATGCCAGCTCTGACAGCCCATCACCCTTACATGTTGACTCACAGGATTCATGTCCCATGATGTCCCCCAAGGAGCAGAATCCCAAAGGATGGGGAGGGGAGGAAATACAGCTGCTGTCTCGATACACGTAGAAGCAAAGGGTGTCCGGAGAGAAGCCTGGCAGCCGTGGAACTGTGCTCAACAGGGCTTCCCTAATGCTTTGCCCAACCCTCAGCAAAGCCCCTTGTGGATTTTTGGAGAGTATAGTGATTCCCACTACAAGAAGGACATGGAGGTCCTGGAGTGAGTCCAGAGAAGGGCAACCAGGCTGGGGAAGGGGCTGGAGGACAAATCATATGAGGAGCAGCTGAGGGAGCTGGGGGTGTTCAGCCTGGAGAAGAGGAGGCTGAGGGGAGACTTTATCACTGCCTACAACTACCTGAAAGGAGGTTGTAGTGAGGTGGGAGATGGTCTCTTCAGCCAGGTGACAAGACAAGGGGAAATGGCAAGAAGCTGCACCAGGTCAGGTTTGTATTAGATGTTAGGAAAAAAAATTCCATGAAAGAGCTGTCAGGGCCTGGCACAGGCTGCCCAGGGAGGGGATTGAGTCACCATCCCTGGATGTGTTTAAAAGATGGGTAGATGAGGTACTTAGGGATACGGCTTAGCTTAGGACGGGAATGGTTGCACTTGATGATCTTAAAGGTCTTTTTCAACCTTGTGATTCTGTGATGTGGCTGGTACCATGGGGTATAGAACTGTAGTTCTACCACCACAGAACCCTGACCTGGGCAGCTGCTGCCTTCAAAGCTGCCTGTTGGATTACTTGGGGTGGGGGAAGGACGTAGCAGGTCCTCCTGGCTTGCATGGTTAGATTTTACCTCCTGGCATTGGCTTTCGCTCGTGGGAGGAAGGAAAAAACACCCGGTGTGAAAAGTGAGTGCGGGTGCCTCTGAGCTGGTTTGCAGGCTGAGATGTGGTCGCCTTCCTCGCTCACACCAGGCAAGCTCTGGTTGCTCACCAGCTTCCTTCCCCTCCCCGTTCATTTTGCTGCTGTTTATGGCTCTGGGTAAACAGATGGGGCTGGGTTTTTCCTAGTCTATATTTAATCCCGGTCTATTTTTAAAGTCCTTTCAGGGGAGTTTGCTGACCATTGTCTCAGCCGTGGCTACAGAAGTGATCTCTAAACAAATCTTGCTCCATCCACCTTTGTCTCCCCCAACCCTGTTCCAAACTGGCCCCTTTTATTCTCATGTAGCCCAAGTTTGAGGGTTTGCTGCTGTTCTGTTCTGCCTCTGCAACCAGAAACACCTTGGGTCCATCCTCTGGGACAGGCAGCTCCAAGTCCAGGCGTGGGGGGCACTCACCCCCATCCTTTCCTGCGCGAGAGCCTTGCTACACACCCAAGGGACCGAGATGCAGCTGAGATGCTGCTTTTGGGAGAGGAAATACCTTTTCCTATCCACTTGTTTTGATGTATGTTCTTGCCACCTTTTGAAGCTCCAGGGTGCATGTGGGAGGGGGGGGATTATTTTTTTCCCAGCTGTTTCTCTGCACGACCACATCTGTCGTGGGATAAAGCTTCCCATACGGGGGAGCATCCCCACAGCTGTGAGAGGTGTCCATGCATGGCTGTAGTGATTGATAGGAAAGAAATAACTTGGTGACAGACTGGTGTTTAAAAATATATTTGTGGTTTGTGCTTCGAATCATGTGGGGTGGGAGGAAAAATCACCTACATGTTCCCAGTTTGCTTCTTGCTCTAGGCGGTGTTCACCAAGCAGGGGTGACCTTTGGGCTGTCAAAGCGGGTTTGGTTTTTAACAGGATTGTGTGCAGGCGTCGCTGAAATTGTTGGGAAATCTGGCTGCTTCCTGTAAGGATGATGCTGTGCACCTTGTGCTGAGCGCTGGTTTTTTGCCTGTGTAGCCGTGAAGGGCTTTAATTTAGGGAGGGGTTATAAAAAAAACCCTTACAAGAGCCTATCTAGGGTCTGTTCAGGGGGAGGCAGTAAGGGTTTGGGGGTCTTTGCACGGTCTTGAAGACATGAGAACCCAAGCAGTGCCCTATGTTGATGGGAAACAGCACCCTGCCTGTTGTGGTGCTTTGCAGAGGTGTGAGCTGGACCAGCTGTGAGCCATGCTAGCTAACAAGAGAGCATCTTTCTTCCCTTCCCCATTACTGCTTAGTGCTTTTCCTGGCTGCTTTTCCTTATCCTGACTTGGGTAAGCCCAGTGTTGACTCAAAGCCTGGTTTCTCTGTATTTAACACCTGCCAAGCCCCTCTCCCCTTGGAGTGCTCCCAGCAGGACCCCAAACACCGCTCTTCTCAAAGGCAAAAGTGTCGGGGTGTGCAAGTTCTCCCTTCCCTTTTCTGGCTGCAGCCTGATGCATCCCTTCCAGTGAACCGCATTCCTGGCATTGCTGGCCCTGGGGATGGCTTGGGAAGCATTTCAAGCAGCCTGGAGTATCTCCTGCTCAGGCTCTCCCTTGCAAATTTCCTCTTGCTGCATTCCAGAAAAGGGCACCGAATCCTTCAGGGCTTGCTGCTCCTCCTTGCCGTGCCAGCCAAGGTTTAATAACAGCCGGCTGCGGCCAGAGCAGTCAGCGATTGTCTTCTTCACCTCTCCATCATCAGGTCTGTGTTTTCACCAAAGGAATTTGGGTTTGGAGGGATTATTTTCTGTTTGATCTGATTTTTCAAGGTGGGGGTGGGGGGATTGCATGGGAAAGGGAGAAGGGAGAAACAGCACTCAGAGTGGGTGAAAAGCCCTCTGGGGTGCTAAGCTCGAGTGGGGGTGGGGGGTAGATATAACTTCTAATTGCATGGGAGTTTATTTTTAAGAGCTGTGGGTGGGTGATTTGTTGCCGGGTTGGAGGCTTGTGGCAGGTATGTAGGGAGCAGGATGTAGGGATGCTGGATGGCAGGGATGATGCCTGGTACCTTGGACCACATACCTGCTCCCTGATGCAAACATGGAGGAGCTAAGCGCGGCTCAGGCTCTGCCTTGCCTTCAGCTTATGGAGAGATGCTGGGGCTTGCCTGCTCTCCTGTGTGCTTCTGGCCTTGCTGGCCAGCCTCCAGGCTCCAGAGGGACATGGGTGACAGCAGAGGAGGTCTTACCTGTGCTTGCATCAGCTGCTACACTGGCAGCCAAAGTGCCATCGTGTTCTGCGGGCAGTGGGTTAGTTTTTCTCTTGGCTCCGGTGTGTTGATGTAGCTGCTCTTCCCCAGGGTTTCTGGAAGTGGTTTTGCAAGTGTTTCTGGCTGGGGGCAAAGGAAACAAAAAACAAACCACCTTTTATTTTTTATTTTTTCCTTTTGGGAACTCTTCTGCCCTCCCTGTTACCATCCCTGTGCTGTCTTTGTGCAGCAGCTCAAGTGAAGCTGGGACATTGGTAGAAGATGGGATTTTTCTGCCGGATTCCTTCCCAGTTGGCTGGGCAAGGGGAGAGATGCAGGGACCAGTTTGGGAAGAGCCAGTCCCCATCCTGGGACATCCCAGTGCTGTGCTGGGAGATGTTGATGACCCAGTTGAACATGCAGAAACCCTGGTCCCGTGGGCCCTCCATACGTACTACACTCCTACAGCATCTGAGCTGTAGGAGTTGCCCTACACTCCTGCAGCATCTGAGTGCTTGGCAGGTTTAGAAACCTGTGTTATGGCAACATGCAAACATCCTGAAAGCTCTTCTGAAAAGGAGAAAAGGACCAGTTTATGAGCCTGGGAGCAACGTGTCCCCAAATAACTCTTAAAGGCAAGAGGGATGCTTTGTATAGGGTGGTGGCCAGCACTAGCATAATGCGAGACCAGGCTGTCTTTGCTCCCCTTGGTGATTTGTAAGCAGCGCCGTGCTTATTGGGAACACCCAGGTGCTCTGTCATGACAATTCAATCAGTGCCACAGGGTCAGTGAGCATCATAGGTGCATGAGTGCGATGGTGGGACCAGGAGCCTTTGCTAACGTGCTGATTTCTCTCTCCTAGGCTGGTTCCCCAAGGTGACACCAGGGTCCCCGTAGCTGGCTTTGCTCCCGAAGAGACCATGGCTGCCTAGTGCCCCCCGGGACCGGTGGGGTTGGCGGGCCAGGGATGGCGGCACAGAGGATCCGGGCGGCCAACTCGGGCGGCCTGCCGCGGTGCAAGTCGGAAGGGACACTCATCGACCTCAGCGAGGGCTTTGCTGAGACCAGCCTCTGCGATGTCAAAGGTGCGGTGAGATGGGCGGGGATGATGCCCTCTCCTCTATTCGGGTGCATCCTCTCGCCCCTGGGGTCCAGGAGGGGGGGGTGGTTAATAATTAGCAGAAGGCAGCTGATGGGGAAGAACAGCGAGCACTGATGAGCGCATCCAAGGTGCAAGGACAGGCAGGGATCTGGCACGAAGAGATCCAGCAGCCAAGAGAGGTGAGGTAAAGGGTTTGGTTTCCCCTTCCCTGGAGCTGGGCGCTTGCAGGTTGCTTGAATAATCTTTTTCTTTCTTCCTTTCATCACTTTTTTCAGCTGTAAAAACATGAAAGCCGCATTCAGGTGAGAGGGGAATTACTGTTCCCTGGGCAGAAATGGATCCCAAGAAATAATTCCAGGTAGAAGGTAGCATGTACTGGGGGCTTTTAAAAATAAACATGCACAAAACTGATTGCTTTTGCAGGCATAGAGAGAAGAGACCCTGAACATCAAACACTCTCATTGCAAATTAGATTGTTTTTAATGCAAAAACAGGAGATGCTCTCATTCTCCGAGGGGATTGCTGTTTTCCTCACTTCCCTGTTAACCCTCCTGCTGTGCTGGCTGCTTGCACAGCTCAGGGGATTGGGGTGAAGGATGGGGACAGGGGAATACGAGGACAGCCACTTTGCCCAGCTGATCCAAAGGGATGGGGAGACCAAAAATGCCCCATCCCTCAGATGGCTCCAGGGCTGAGTTAACAGCAGCTTCCTAGCAGGGTGGTAAAATATTTTCAGTGCAGGGTTTATATATAGTTTTACGCTGAATAAATGTCCTCACGACTTTGCACATCTGCTGGCAGAGGAAGTGGGTTAATGATGAGTGGTTGAGGGTGTGTATGAACCCTTCCTTTCTTAATATTTGATCCCTGGCATAAATTTAAAGGCTTTCCTGTGTCTTCCCTTGCCTCGTAATTCCCATGTCAGAGACTTGCTGCCAGCCTGCAGCTTGTGTTGATGGGGATGCACAGTTTGATCTGCCATCCGTCCCTTCATCTCCAGGATGGTAGGAGCTTCCCATGTTCCTTAAATCCCCCTTTTCCCTCTGGAGAGCTCTGGAGCCTGTTGAATCAGGCGCTGCCCTAGTTCTCTTACAGCTCCGTATCGGTGATAATCCATCACTCCGTGTTTTCTGAGAGCTGTCTGGCGAGATAACACACACTTGAATGTTGAGATAACGTCATCTGCACCTTGTTTCTAGTGCTTTTTACAGAAATAGCTCCTAAAAGTGAGAGTAAACCCAATAATACAGTGAGGCCCGACCCAGCTGTTTTGTTCAGGATCCCCTGGCAAAACGACTTCCATCTGGCACAACTGATGAAAAGGGATGTTGGATATGAGGGTTCAGATAGCACAACCTCCTTTAGAACTGGAGTTGACTTGTGTCAGGGAGCTTTTTTAACATAGGTGGTATGCAAAAGGAGTGAGGTGCTGGTTGTTTTGGCTGGTGCAACCTGAAGAAGTAGGAGTATGTTGTGCCTGTAGTTGTTTCTTACACTGAAACAAGTTTTACATGTGCTGGACAGGGTTAGGGCACAGCCAGAGTGCTTTTACCCTGTGCCAAAAGCTATCTTAGGTTTACATTACCTTGGGGTATCATGTAATCTTTGAAGAGGTGGCAGTCACCGGCAGCAGCACAGGTAACTATTTGCATGGAGAGTGCAGTGGCAGAGCAGAAGAGCTGGTGGCCAAAGACCTTGAGACCGCTGGGTAAATTGGTAGGATGATGGCTCTTCCCACATAGCAATCTTTTGAGACACACACAAACACCCCCTGAAACTACCTTCTGTTA
This sequence comes from Gallinula chloropus, assembly GCF_964237585.1. NCBI lineage: Eukaryota > Metazoa > Chordata > Aves > Gruiformes > Rallidae > Gallinula > Gallinula chloropus. The sequence goes on along the minus strand of NC_140090.1, from coordinate 33,011,706 downwards.
CGTTAAATGTGAACATTTGAGGGGGTGCTGGCTGTTCTAGCACATGGCTGTAGAAGTTTAGATCCCAGCACTCAGGGTGAAAAGCAGAGCTGATAAGAAGCAACTCTCAAAACGCCCTCCAGCTCATCTTCTTGTTGCTACTTCTCTTGTCACAGCTCCCACATCTCTTCCCAGCAGTGTCGATGACCATCCCTTTAGATCATGAGCCCTGTGGGGCAGAGGAATGTGAATTTATTGCAAGTAGCAGAGGGGGTTCTGCTTAAAATTTGTTTGAGGGATAGGGGAAATACCTTTGGCTATGGGAAGCTGTAGAACTGCTTTACTTGCCCTGCTTAAAGTAGCGTGGATTGCTGACCTGAAATAAATGATCATGGGTAAGCTGTGACCTGTGGATTGCTTACAGAGCTGTTTTCTTCTTGGCTTTGCAGTGCCTTCTCCTAGTGCCTTGCTGGTTGACAATCCCATGTCCTTTGGAAACGCGAAGGAAGTAATAGCAATCAAAGATTACTGCCCGACCAATTTCACCACTTTGAAGTTCTCCAAGGGGGACCACCTTTACGTCTTGGACACGTCGGGCGGCGAGTGGTGGTATGCTCACAACACCACAGAAATGGGTTACATCCCTTCCTCCTATGTCCAGCCTGTAAACCACCGCAACTCTTCCTTAACGGACAGTGGGATGATAGACAATCTACTGGAGAGCCCTGACGAGGGGGTCAAAGAGTTAGACCTGCTTGGAGAATGGACTGACATGAAAAGAAACTCTGTGAAAACCTACAGTAACAACCCCTTCCTGAACGGAGTCCAGACAAACCCGTTTCTGAATGGGAATTTGCAAACAGTGCCCAGCTCAGACAAAGAGTCCGACTCCAACGTTGCTGTTGACTTGCTGCTCTTTGACACAGGGGCTCCTACTTCAGCTGTTTCCAGTTTGGCAGCTAATAGCAGCCTGGGGAACATTTTTGACGAGTTTCCGTCCACAAACAGATTGGATCTGGAACAGCCTGTGAGAAGGGACAATCCCTTCTTCAGAAGCAAACGTTCCTACAGTTTGTCTGAACTCTCCGTTCTTCAGGCCAAGTCAGATGCTCCAGCATCATCAGGTTTCTTCAGCGGTTTGAAGTCTCCCACCCCTGAGGAGTTCCAGAGCCGGGAAGATTTTAGGACAGCGTGGCTGAACCACAGGAAGCTGGCTCGGTCTTGCCATGACTTGGATTTGCTCGGTCAAAATCCTGGCTGGGGTCAGACGCAACCGGTGGAGACCAACATTGTCTGCAAGCTGGATAGCTCTGGTGGAGCTGTTCAGCTTCCAGACACCAACATCAGCATCCATGTGCCCGAGGGCCACGTGTGCCCTGGGGAAACGCAGCAGATCTCCATGAAAGCGATGCTGGATCCACCACTGGAGCTGAACAGTGACAAGTGCAGCACCATCAGTCCGGTCCTGCAGATCAAGCTCAGTAATATGGAGGTGAAAACCTTTATCATTCTGGAGATGAAAGTGTCAGCAGAGGTCAAGAATGACATCATGAGCAAGAGTTTGGTAGGACTGCAGTGCCTGCGGAGCGACATGAAGGAGGGGCCCTACACGCCGATGCAGCTGAGCTATTCATATGGGGACACAATCCAGGTGCACCTGGAGAACCTGGAGCCTTGCATGTACATTGCAGCTGTAGCCCAGGGGCAGAACATCCTCTACCCTTACACCGTTTGGGATTACATCAGCAAGAAGATCACGGTTGGTGTCTACGGCCCAAAACACATTCACCCTTCCTTTAAAACAGTGGTGGCAATGTTCGGGCACGACTGCGCGCCCAAGACTCTCCTGGTGAACGAGGTCACAAGACAGTCCCATGGCCCGGCCTCCGTTGCCCTCCAGCTTTGGGGTAAGCATCAGTTTGCTCTGTCCCGGCCTCAGGACCTCAAGCTCTGCATGTTCTCCAACATGACCAACTATGAGGTGAAAGCTAGCGAGCAAGCCAAAATTGTGCGGGGCTTCCAGATGAAGCTGGGCAAAGTCAGCCGCCTTATCTTCCCCATTGCGTCCCACGACCCCAATGAGCTCTCGGACTTCACGCTGAGGATACAGGTCAAGGATGACAAGGATGCAATTTTGACCCAATTCTGCGTCCAGACACCGCAGCCACCTCCAAAAAGTGCCATCAAACTCACAGGGCAGAGGCGGTTCCTCAAGAAGAATGAGGTTGGAAAAATCATCCTTTCACCTCTGGCTGCCACCACCAAGTATCCAGTTTTTCAGGACCGGCCAGTCTTGAGCTTGAAGTACGGCAAACTGCTTAAGACAGTGGTGAGGCAAAGTAAGAACCACTATTTGCTGGAGTACAAGAAGGGAGATATCATTGCCCTCCTCAGTGAGGAGAAGATCAGGTTAAAAGGGCAGCTGTGGACCAAGGAGTGGTATATTGGTTACTACCAGGGAAAAATAGGCCTTGTGCACACCAAAAATGTGCTGGTGGTTGGGAAGGTCAAGTCCAGCTACTTCTCTGGGCCAGATCTCACCACCAGCTTGTTGCTCGAGCAGATCCTGAGGCCCTGCAAGTTCTTGACCTACATCTATGCTTCTGTGAGGACTCTGCTCATGGAGAACCTCAGCAGCTGGCGGTCCTTCGCCGATGCGCTGGGCTACTTGAACTTGCCGCTCACGTTTTTCTGCCGAGCGGAGTTGGACAGCGAGCCAGAGCGAGTGGCCTCTGTCTTGGAGAAGCTGAAGGAAGATTGCAACAACACTGAGAACAAGGAGAGGAAATCTTTCCAGAAGGAGCTCATGACGGTGAGTCTGCCTGAGGTCTGACAAGGGCAGGGCAGGGTATGGGTGTGTGTCTTAATTCCTTGCCGAGTGGCATGATTAAAGGTGAACGGGAGGTGGAAGTTTCCGAATTTGGTCTGTAGGAAATGAAGTCCATCTTGAAGGTCTTCTGCAGGCTGCTCAGCACAGCTGGGTGTGCAGCTCAGCCCTGCAGTTGTATGAGTTGGTGGCCTCCTAGTTTAATGCCATCGTGGCCATAAATGAGGGATATGCTGGCATACTGTAGGTAGACATGGGAGGGCAGCCAACAGGCTTGCTTTGGAAGGTCGCTGGTGTGAAGCCCTTCAAGATCAAGGTGATCTTGTTTTCACTGCACTCAGCTGGTCCTTGTTGCTGGGTGCATGCTTCGAGGAGTTACCCAAGGGCTGCTGGTCTCCTCAGCCCTGGTGTCAAAGTGTGCATCATGGGAGGCAATACTGAATTGCTTAAAATTGCACCAGGGGAGATTTAGGTGAGATATCAGGAAGAATTTCTTTACTGAAAGGGTTGTCAGGCATTGGAACAGGCTGCCCAGGGAAGTGGTGGAGTCACCATCCCCGGAGGGATTTAAAAGGCATGTAGATGTGCTTGAGGACGTGGTCTAGAGGTGGACTAGGCAGGGTTAGGCTGTGGTTGGACTCTATGATCTAAAGGGTCTCTTCCAAGCCAGGTGATGATTCTATGATTGGAAAACTGGAAAAGGAAAAGGTGGCAAGAAATGCAAAAGCTTTCCCTGTACAGAGACTGGTAGGTGAGCCACCTCTCAGGTCACCCTCTTGCATATCGCTGGGTGTGTCAGAGCATGCTGGAGAGGGGTTTTACAGCTGTGCTGAAGAATGATGCTACACCTTTGCCTGCATGAAAACCTCAAATTCCCTTATAATAACACCAGGTTATGTTTTGCTCCATCCTTCAAGTCTCCCTGGGATGAGATTCCTCTTTTGAGAAATCATCTCTGTGATAATTTCTAGGGTGTCACGGGAAGCAAGCCAAAGAAAATAGGGGATGAAGTATCTGGAAGAGATTTGCAGCTCTCACCTCTTAGCAGTCTCTCCCACAGAAGCACGATAACCCAGTTACAGCCAATCATATGGTTTAAAATGCCAATTGAGTTAAGGAACGGCGAGAGCATCTCTGGGCCGTGATGGGCACAGGCAGCAGCATGTGAAACCGAGTCAGGAGCAGGCAGCCAGGGTGAAGAGGTCTGGTGCTGAACAAAGTGTTTCCAGTTCTTAAACTCCCTTTAATAAGAAAAGGAAATTTGAGGATGGAGCGTAAGGTGTAAGACGTTACAGAGACTATGGATCCTTTTGTTGCTCATGGAAATATTTGGCGGCGAGTTCCCTGTGCCCGGGTACCACTTTGTGGCCCTTGGGTTAATGTTTTAGCTCTGGCTTTTGGTGCACGTTGGTCATGCCATCAGCACTGCTTTTGTTGATGGGGTTCCTCTGCCCATTGTCCCCCAGGTATTTTTCCTTCCTGGATGGTCCCAGGAAGGAAAAATACCCACCGTGGTGGGCAGGGGTGGCGCTTGGTCCTCTGGTTCTCCCAAGGGAGAGTGTTCTCCTTCAATTGTTAGCCTGGGGAGTGATGGGATGAAACCTGGGGTCCTCTGATTGGATGCTTCTGAGGATTTCATGTGTTTGCTGTATTGCTTTGTTAACCTGTAAGCAGTTCTTTTACCCATTCCCTTTGTCTCCAGGGATCCCAGACAGACTGTAGGTCATGGAAAATCCATGCCATACCTCAGTAGGGAGATGAGAGGAAAGATAAGGCACCTAACTTGAACTGTAGGTTGCAGAAAAACATAGTTTCCCCGAGGGCTGCCTGGAGCGCAGAGTCCTGGGGCAAGTTTTATTCTCTGTGTTTGACTGGAGGCTAATCCTGAGCCTTGGCTCTGTTTCCTGCTCTTTGTGAGTCTGAGCCTGTGGACAAAGGATGAGCTCCCTTCCCGGTGGATGCTGCTTCTAAACTCCATTGGTGCTGTCAAATCCTCCTTAGCTTGCAGAGAAATTAGATTGAGCCTTTTTAAAAGAAGAAAAAAATAAAATAGATGTTTCAGGGGATGACAGCTGACCAGTAATGTATCTTATTGTGCTGAAATCTGATTTTTATTTCTAACAAATGGGCTTGCTTTCTGGAGTCTGCTGGCAAGAAGAACCGGTTGGGTTAAGCTCTCATCTGGCTGTTTCATCTTGAAGTTGATTGTCTCATCTCAGAGGGACTAGGAGAAGAGATGCAGTAAGCAGGCTTATCTGACTTCAGCGTTCGAGTACACAAAATCTCCAGGGCAGAGCCGTGCACCAGCAGCTAAGTGTGGAAGAAGCCTGGTCATGATGGCTAGTTAATTTATCTACACTTAATTATTATTTTTTCTAATCTAGCATTAGCAGCGGTGGGTGAAGGTAACTGGGGGAACATTGCTCAGAAGTTAGTCGTCACACCAGGAGCAGAAACCTCCCTCTCCCTTCCCTCCTCTCTCCCCATTGCAAGTCAGCGGCATGCAGATATCTTTGCTAAAACCAAACCTGGGCAGAGATGCAAGAAGAGACCTCATTGCAGGTGGGCCACTGGTTCTTGGCCGTGTTCTACTACCTGGTCCTTGAGACCTGGGAGTTGGACCTGTGATGTGACGTGGCTTTGGTCTCTTGGGGTTTTCAGTGCTGTGTTTTTCTAGAGCCTCGCGTTTATCATCCTTTCCAACAGATGCTGCTGCTGGGAAAAACATGGGTCTTCTGGGGATGCTGCTGGGCATGTCAGCAGAGAGCTGTGGAAACTGTGAGCTTTTTCTTCTCCAGGCCACTTCTAAAGATCATACAGAGGATGATGCTGGGGGTTTGGTGTCATGTCATGTGTGTGTGTGTGTCCCCCATTAGTTTCTATCGTTCTTTCTGCAGCATCCACACACTGCCTTTCTCCTACCAGAAGATAGTTATTCTCCTGGGCGTGCAGAGAGCCCAAAGAGCTGCTAATGGGCTCGAGTGGTCCTTGATGTCCTGCAGAGCAGGGTGTCCATCACTTGGACCTTGTGCTGGCGCACCTGGAGTGTGCCAGCCCAAGGTTGCTCACGTCAGGCACCTCTCACTTCTCCATCCCAAAGCAATCTGCTGGCTAATAGTGGTCCCTCTGCTGAACTTTTTCCTCTGGAAAAAGCCAGCTCCTGCCCACATCTTCATGGGAACATGTATAGATCTTGGGCATTGCTCCCCTAGAGAACCACGCTGAAGTTGGTGGGGATGTTTTCTGGAGGATGTGGCTTGTCTTCCTTGCGTAGCCATGTTCTTTGCAGCACAGGCAGGAGTTGCTTCCAGTGAAGTCTTTTCATGCACAACACTGGAAAGTCTCCCCCCTCACCCTGTCAAGCAAGTGCCACCAATGCCACTCAGTGGTCTAGCTGCTTCAGTAGAAGGCAGTAGAAGACAACCCACCCTTAATTTTTCTTAATAAAATCTTCCTTGCCTCCCCCAGCGCAGCAGTCACAGACCCCTGTGTTCAGAACCAATAAAATAAAGCCACCTGGGGTTCCACTGGTGAAACCTGGGGGCGTGGCTGATGGCACGTGGTGTCATTCATTCCAGGAACGATGCCTTAAGGGCCAGACACCCAGCCTGGCACTGTGGCCCCACAGAACCGCTCCTGCATATGTTAGGTACAGAAAGACCCCAAGGTATTCATGATTGTGAGCACGTAGCGTGGTGCTTTCTGTGTGACTTGTGATTTTGGCAGGGTTGACAGCTAGAAGCTGTGAGCGTTATTTTTTGGAGCACTTGGACCAAGCCAACTTGTTCAGGCTAAAAACCTGACCTGTGTCCTGGCAGGGAGTATGGAGGCAGGAGCCTCTCACCTCACAGGTCTCTCTGTCCCCTTGGGGATGCAGGACCTTTCCCCCTGTGTTAGAGGGGGTCTTAGACGTGAGCTGCAGCATAGTGCCACCCCGGGCACATCACCGTGCCCATTGTGCTTGGGTTGCATCCCTGCACCAGCACACACACCTGCATGGTTGGTGGGACACTAAATATCTTGTTAACCGCATCTCCACTTCTCCTGCCAGACACCCTACAGACCTTTTGGGGGGTGACTAATGCGTGGTAGTGCTTGGACCCCTGGGGGGTCTGATTTAAATAGTATTTTTTAAAAGAAAGTAATAATTATTATTCACTTTAAAATTCCACTTCTGTAACGGCTTCCTTGTGGATCTTGCACCATGCTTGGTGGGCACAGGCAAACTTGGAGATGTTTTCTGCTTCTGGGGCAGGGGAAAAAGGATGTTACTCCTTCCAGTTTGGCTGAAGGTTGGGAAGAAGCAGGATGCACCCCACACACACACCTCCCCCTGCTCAGATGGCTCCTCTGGAGCACGTGTTGGGGTCAGGGCTGGAGGCTCGTGGACTTGTGAGTGGACTGATGGTTTCAGTGATGGGCATGTGTGGCTGTGCATCCACAGGAGGCCTTCAGGGACCACCTCTTCCCTTTAGCTTGGCTTGTTTTCTTCCAGATGCTGGATTATGTTGTCAGGTTATGGGATGCGGGATGCTGCTTTTCAGAGCTGGGATGCAAATTCAGCCTCCCCTGGGTGCCTTTTAAGTAGAGGCACTTCTGTGCCTCTTTGAACTGGGATTTGAATATCAAACCGCCTCCTCTTCCTCACCTGTCTGGTGTAGCCGGCTGGCAGCTGCTCCGAGGTTAAGAAACACTTCGGTGCGTGCTGGTGAGACACAGCCCCGTCACACCTCGTGCCTGGGTATAGAGGGATGGAGACGTGGTGGCTGTATGCAGCTACCTGGGGAGGCTCATCCAGGGCGATGAAGAAGGATGGAAAGAAATCATAGCGTAATCCTAGATGTGCCTGCTGGGGGATTAAGTCCGTTCTGAGCCCTGCTAATCCCAGATGGGCAGACGGGGCTTCCTTGTGCCTGCATGTGTTCCACGTCCTCTGTGACAGAGGGACTGAGTTGTCCCCAGGCCAAAAAAACAAAACCAGGCATTGCTGTTACCATTAATATTCCCCCCTCAGCTCTGACCTCAGTGGTCATATGTCCTTCCTGCCCCCGGCTGTCAGTAGGTTCCAGAGTTAACATGCTGTGGGCTGCAATCCATCTTTTCCAAAGCTGGTGTGTGTGTGTGTGTGATTATACAGTTCTGGGTGGCATGGCCTCCCAGCTGCCTTACTTGGTGCTGTTATCTTGTTTCCTTGGAGCAGCAGAAGGAACAGGAGAATCTGCCTCCTGCAGCTATGTTCTTCTGAACCCCCGCAGCACCATTTATTCCCACCGGCCTCCTCTCCTGCCTCAGACCTGCTTGGTCTCTGGCAAGAGATGAGAGCAGCTTGTTTAGCTTGCCTTGGGAGATAATATCGAGGATGGGAAATAATATCAGGGATGGGAGATATCAGGGATACAAAATATCGGGGATGGGAGATAACAGGTATATGAAATATCAGGGATGCAAAATATGGGGGATGGGAAATAATGTCGGGGATGGGGAAATATCTGGGATATGAAATATCAGGGATGTGAAATCTGCTCTTCCTTAGGACTGTCCAAGTCCTCTGGCCGCAGAGGAGAGCGTGATGGACCTAGGGGCTGGGAGGCAAGGCTGGGTTGCTGGAGGGGAGGGCCAATGGCATGGGGTGGTAGATGTAAATACTGCTCAACACCCTTAAAAAAAAAAGAAAAAGAAAATAAATCAGTGCTCTTTTAAATGTATTTCCCTTGCCCTCTTGACAAGAGGGTTTATTGCTTCTCTCCTGGCTCAGGAAACCAGTGTAAGCGCTAGAGGAGCAAGCAAGCACTGGTCTGTAGCTGTAATGAGATTGGAGCCCAGCTTTAAGCTGGAGACAGATAAGGGAAGAAATCAGCACGCGTTTGCTTTGCAGATTGCTGGAGTGGTTTCAGATGTTCCCATCATCCCCTCCATTGTCCCTGTGAAACCGCCTGTGTGAGGGTTTAACCCTCCTCCTGCTCAGGAGTCAAGCAAGCTGGGGTCTGCCCAGACCCCTGTCCCAGGAGAGGATGTCAGGACCCACAGCAGGCAAGGTCTGGCCGCGTGTGGACAGACTGTGACTTGTGTAATAGCCAGCTCCGTGCTGTGGGTGATGCTCCCCATGGGGACACGTGTGCCAGCATGGTGCTCGCTGGTGCATCTCTTAGGAAGCTGTCCCTTTCATCCCCGAGCTGGGGTTTGCCTGGTTTGAAGTGGGGAACCTCCTGGTTAAAACCTGACCCCTTGGTGTTCCTCCACCCTGGAACCACCAGCCTGAATCTCCTGGTGCCATGACTCTGGATCCAGATGTAGGAAAACAAGAGGGCACTTGGACTGTGGGGTTTTCCCCCATTGCAGCTTGCTTTCCACTTGGAGCAGATGTTAATGTGTTTTGGCACCTAAAGACAGGAGCCAGCCCTGCTCTGTCCCTTTTAAAGTTATTTTTCCTAAATTATTGCTACCTTTAAAGCTGTGACTGCTGCAGTTCTTCTTCTTCAAAACCATTTGCAGAAAAACCCACCCTTTAGGTCCATAAACACCAGAGAAAGAGGTGGGCTTTGATCTGGCACAGGAAGGTGAGGGGGCTGTGGGAGAATCGAGAACATCCCAAGCCAAGCGATGGTCATTCGCCCAGGTCTCACCCCAGCCCATCTCCTCCCAAGGCTCACATCCAGATCTCATCCCAAAATATTCTGGCTGGATGATGCTCTTCCAGGCTCAGGGAGACAAGCTGCACAGGACCGTGCTGGATTAGTTCCCTTGGTTAAGGGCATCTGTTCTTCTCACCCCCTGGGGTGCTTTAACCTGCTTATGGTGGCTCCTGAGCATCTTGAGGGGTTGCCTGGAAAATACGGCTGCATTGGCCAGGCCGGCCTGCAAGCTTCATTAACAGGGGTAGGGTGCTTAGTGCAATTAATGGGATTACTCCCCAGTCGAACATGGTGGCCTAATTTCACCAGCTGTTGCTAGAAAGAGGGTGGGAGGGTTTTTGGGATGGCTTCTTGAGGGGGCGATTCCCTGCACGGTCCCCTGGGTCACCTGCCTTGACTTTCCCCTTTGGTTTTTACCACCGTCCTCCAGGCTCTGCTGAAAATGGACTGCCAGGGGCTGGTCGTCCGGCTTATCCAGGACTTCGTGCTGCTGACCACAGCCGTGGAGGTGGCCCAGCGCTGGAGGGAGCTCGCGGAGAAGCTCGCCAAGGTCTCCAAGCAGCAGATGGATGCTTATGAGGCCCCGCACCGGGACAAGACAGGAACAGTGGACAGCGAGGTGAGAACAGATGGGTCTTGGTCTCCATGGGTCCCCTGAGGTTGCAGATACCTCCAGAGCATGTTCTTCTGGAGCATCTTTGGGGAAGACAAGGGATTTGGGTACACTGGGGAAAATTGGGGGTGTTTTTCCCTGGGAATGCACTTGTTCTGGAATGGTGGTGGGGCTGTTGGCAGTGGCATTGTTTGGCTTGCTGGCTGTCAAGCTCAGCTCTGATCTCCCCTCCCCTCTGCCCTCTAAGGCCATGTGGAAGCCAGCGTACGATTTTCTTCTCACCTGGAGCAGCCAGATGGGCGACAGCTACCGTGACGTGATCCAGGAGCTACACACCGGGCTGGACAAGATGAAGAACCCCATCACCAAACGTTGGAAGCATCTCACTGGCACCCTGATCCTCGTCAACTCCTTGGACATGCTGCGGGCAGCTGCCTTCAGCCCTCAAGACCACGAGGATTTTGCCATCTAACTCCTGGGACAATGTTTTTCTCCATCTGGGGTGGGGTTTTTTTTTCCCCTCCCCCTGTGCTTCCCTCTCTCCCTTTTTTTTAAAGCTGTTGACTCTTGAAAGAAGCAGATGTTGGTTTTAAGAAGCCAAAGTTTGCAAGTTCTCCATCAGGACTAGAAATCAGCAGGAGACATCCCTCCTTGATGGTCGGGGCATCCAGAGGGGCACAGCTTTTCATACGACATCGATACCAGTTTAACTATTTCTTACTGAAGAGACACCACCCCCCTCCCCAAACTTTAGAGGGGGTGGGATCACAAAAGAGGTCGTGCTTTTTTTTGTAGGCATTTACAAATAAAAGTCTAATTTTTGTAACGAGCAGTAAAGGTTGTAACCAATTTGGGGGCAAAACTAGCTGGGTTTTTTTATTTTTTTTATATTGTAGAAACTGCTTTTAAATTGCTGGGTGTAGAGATGAACATGAGTTGGGTTCATAATGTCTTTTAAGAGGAAGCACAGTAAATTCCCTCACCTGCTGCCACAGTCAGGCTTTTTGGGCAGACTCCCAGGTGTGATTGTAAAGCGCTGGATGAACTTGGGGTGTCCTCAGCCTAACAAGCATCTTACACCAAAAAGGAGGGAGCTGCTTTTTTTTTTGTTTCCCCGGCCCTGTGTTCCTGTCTTGATGATTATTTTCTTTCCGTGTCTCTGCAAAGGCGTGTTTCCTCATTCGAGGACAGGGGGGATGCTCACCGGTGGGTGGGTTCCATTTTTTTATAATGGGGAGAAGTGGCTGCTGCGCCTTGCACTTCATCCCTTCCCAGGGAGATTTTTATTTTGGAAGGGCGTTTCTGAAAGAAGCCAAAGGATTGGGGTTCGGTGGAGATCTCCTCAGGATCCCTGTGCTTGGCATTGGTGGGGCCACACCTCGAGTGCTGGATTCAGGTTTGGGGCCCTCACCATAAGAAGGACATGGAGATCCTGGAGCACGTCCAGAGAAGGGCAGCCAGGCTGGGGAAGGGGCTAGAAGGCAAATCCTCTGAGGAGCAGCTGAGGGAGCTGGGGGTGTTCAGCCTGGAGAAGAGGAGGCTGAGAGGAGACCTTATCCCCATCTACACTGACCTGACAGGAGGGTGCAGAGAGGTGGGTGATGGTCTCTTCAGCCAGGGGACAGGAAGTGGGACAAGGGGAAATAGCACTAAGCTGCACCAGAGCAGGGTCAGCTCAGATATGAGGGAAAAGTTCTTCCCTGAAAGAGTTGTCAGGGCCTGGCACAGGCTGCCCAGGGAGGGGGCTGAGTCCCCACCCCTGGGTGTGTTTAACAGATGGGTAGATGAGGTACTTAGAGATATGGGTCAGCACAGGACAGGAATAGTTGGACTCAATGATCTTAAAGGTCTTTTCCAACTTTGTGATTCTGCAATAAACCAGGAGGATGATGAGAGCAGCTTACCCTGCCCTGGCAGCATCGGCTCCACCTCCTCATCTCCAGATGCTCCAGCTCTGGGCAGGAGGCTAGAAAAGGGGAGGGTATTTTTGGCATCCATCTATCCCTTTACCCCTCTCCCCCCCCAAAAAAATATATAAAAGGAGTGAAAAGAGAAAATGCAAAGTCTGAGCTCACTTGAGATGGTCCAGACATGCTACGCGACATAACACTTGTTGCTCCTAACATCAGAGGGCTTCAGGTGGGGCTCATCAAGGCTCCTAAAGCCCAGCTTAACTTGTAAATAGTCCTTGCTGTAAACCTGATGCCATCGAGCTAAATCTTTGCAGTGTCAAGCGCCTGTAGTTTTTGCCCCGTTTTTTTTCTAGCCAAATCTTTCCAACAAACCTCCCGTCCCCCTTCCCCTCCCCAGATTTCAAGTGTTTTGTGTGGAAAGGAACTATTTTTGTGCGGAAAGGTTATTTTCAGTGCAAAGTCTCCTTGTGGCGAAACGCTGCTACCACAGGAGGGTTAGTTGTTACAGGAGGGGTTTTTCTTTCAGGTTAATCCAAATAAAAAGAAGGGGAAAGGCACCTGGCAGGTCATGCTGGCAAGATGATTAAGGGCCTGGAGCACCTCCCCTGTGACAAAAGGCTGAGTCAGCTGGGGCTGTTCAGCCTGGAGAAAAGAAGACTAAGGGGGGACCTTATTAATGTTTATCAATATCTGAAGTATGGGATGCAGGGGGAAATGGCCAGCCCCTTTTCAGTGGTCTGTGCAGACAGGACAAGGGGCAATGGCTGCAAATTGGAGCATAGAAGTTCCACACCAACATGCAGAAGAACTTTTACCCAGTGAGGGAGCCCTGGGACAGGCTGCCCAGGGGGTGTGGAGTCTCCTTCTCTGAAGAGATTCAAACCCTGCTTGGATTTCTGTGATTTAGTCTGGGTGATCCTGCTTTGGCAGGGGGATTGGACCTGTTGAGATCACGAGGTCCCTTCCAACCTCTGTGATTCCTTTCCTCTTCCCAAAAATCACATCCGCAGAGACAGTCACTCTTGCTGGACCCCAGAAGAAGTAAAATTGCACCTTAATTTCTCCTCAGGGGCTTTAAGGGGTTTCCTATGCAACTTAACATAGCATAGTGAGGGTTCCATCAGTACACACTACATTCTCTTTCCACAAGAGACATTTTTTCTGTGCCCGTGCTACGCACTGGAGCGGGCACATGGCACGGGCATGGCTTTCTTCTGGGGTTTTACCCCCAGCCTTGGCTTTCTCTGTCCTAGCAAGGTCCAGGTGCCCCAAGATGAGGACAGGAGCTCGAGCCTCCTGTATTTCACGGACATCCCCGAGTAATTCCAGCTTTTTTGGGGGGGAAACCCTCCCCTTGTTTTTTTGTCTACCTCAGGTACTCCCTATAATACCCAGCTTAACATTGGCAGCCTGAACTTAACGCCATGCTCAGCTCATCCACAGTGTTTCCCTGAGACCTACCAAAGCACGGCTGGCACATTTCAGGGACCTGTGGGGTGACGGCTGCATTGATTTGTTCTTGGTCAGAAATCCAGTTCACCCCCCACCTCCTCTTCGCGTGCCAGTGCTGGGCATGTGTCCTTCAAATGCCTTCAGCCTGCTTAACCTCAAGTCCTTCTCCAAAAGCTCCACCCGGGCTTTGCATTATCGCCCTTTGTACAGTAACCAGTTGTACTTTCTGTTTAATGTTCCTTTTTTTTCTTTTTTTTAAGAAAAAAAACAATTTTGGGGGAAAAAAATAATTAAAATATCACAATTAAAGCAGATACACTATTCCAGTGCTCCTGAGTAGATGTCATCTACCATCGTCTCATCATCTCAAAGCAGCATGGGATTAATTTAGTGGGGTTTCCCCCCCCCATGTGAACACTGTGTTTCTTGCAGCATGTTTCCACACCTCGAACCAGAAGTCCTGTGGGTCTGATCTCAGTCTGAGCCTCCTTCCCTGTGTCTTTCCGGCCTGCCCTCTCTGGGGGAAAGTCCCTGGAAATGATGTGAGCTCCCAAGCCGCTGCTTCTGCTCAAGCACTAGGCAAGAGATGCTGTGGGAAGTGGGAAAAAGGTCAGCTTGGACGTTTTGTTTTGGAGGAGATGCAGTTTTTAATGCTTGGTCTCTGAATTCTTGTACTTAGCCAAGGCAGCTGTGGTGCTCCCGGTACAAACAGAGTTCAGATTTCAAGCCATGGAGGTGAAATAGCCAAGATACTTGGCTGTGGCTTCAGTTTGCCCAGGGTGCAGGAAGGACATGATGGTATGATTTTATCCCTGGTAACAGCACTTAGTGTTGTGGCACATCCTTGTAGACCCATCTCATGGGTGCCAAGGAGGATGTGTTGTGCATGAGGACATGCTTGGACCTTGCTTGGCTGCATCCATACCTTGGTGGGTGTTTCATGTCCTCTCTTGAAAGCCTTGGTCCCTCCTTCCAAGGAGGATGAGCTTGCAGGAGGATGAGCTTGCAGGAGGATGCACGCTGGTGGCCAATGAGCTGGGCACCAGAACCTGCTGATCCCAGGCTGGCTGACTCATGGAAAGAGGCTGGAAACTTCCTTCTCAGCGTAACATAACTTGATTTCCAAAGCAAAACCAAGGTCCAGCCTAGGAGATGAGGTGAGTGGAGAAAAAAAACCAACAAGTAACTTTTGTGTGGAAGTCTTGAGCTGAGGATGGTGCAGACTCCTGGGGATGACACTCCAGGAGCCAGCTGTTGGCTCTCCTCCATTTGTCTCCTGATCGCTGCAATCCATTGTTTCCCAAGCAGATATTTTCCCATCTAACCCATTTTATGTTTCATCCATACCCTCAGGAGGCTGCTGGTCTCCAAAGCAGTGTGATGGACATGGCACTGGCGTGCTCCTCCAGCCCAGGCTCACTCAGACCTTGCTGCATCCTCCCTGCTTGGTTCAGTGCCCAGACCCGTGGCTGTCATGGGGTTTGGGCTATGGTTCAGACACCCCCGGGCTCTTGGGGTGATGGGTTGACTGAAGCCATAGTTGAGGCTCCCTGGAGAGAGCAGGGTGAGCACAGCAGCAGCCCCAAGGCTTGACTGTGGCTACTGGTGAGCCTCTGTGTCGAGGGCGATGTTTGGGCTTTGAAGTGGTGCGTTTGGGACAAAGATGATGCAGTTAAGCCACTGTTTCATTCACTGCTGCTGCTTCTCAGCCCTCTGTTTCCTACAGATGCTTTGGTAGAACATCACCTGCTTTGGGTGCCTACATGTGCTTTGAGATGCCTGAGCAGAAAAATGGGAATAACGATTCTGGGTGAGAGCAGACATGTGGATCTGCTGGTCCAATAACCCCCACAGATGGCTGTGTATCCCCTTGCCTGCCTGCTTCTCCCTCCCATCCAATTCCTAGCAAGCTGCCACTAGTAAGAAGATCCCTTGCCTCAGGCCACATTTGTTCCCTTTCCTTTGGGAAACTGGACCCAGTGCCAGTAGCCAGGGCAGTTGTTGCTGTTGGGAGCTTCCACAAGGGAACCTGGTGTGAAAACCCATCCTCACGTACTGATGAAAAACCAAAAAGATGTGTGAGGTGATGTCCCCATTGGTGGTCTCCTGTGGTGTTTTCTGAATTATTTAGGGAAAGGTTTGGTTTCTGTCAGTCCTCTCCTGATGGCCCAGGTTCAGGCCTGGGATGGGTAGGGATGATACCCCACTGTGGATGCTGCATACCTCCTACATGGTATGGGCAGGAGCAGCACGGTCCATCTGATTTGAGCAGCTCCCCCTTAGCTGCCTGACTCCCTCTAATATTTCAGCTTCAAGGAAACAATTTGGGCTTGGTGGGTTTTTTCATTTCCTCGGGCCGATCGAGGTAACAAGCTGCTTCAGCACAGGTCACCTTGGAAGTGCTCTCACACCTCTGCTTCAGCCATCAGAATTGAATGATCATCTCGCATCAGCTCAGCTCAGCACTAAATAACTGAAGGAGCTAGGTCAGATGGGGAAGAGAAAGAAGAGTCACCTCTGGGTTATCGCTGCCTCGGAAAAGCTGCTGTGTCTGTGATTTTTGTTTTGTCCTCACCAATGTTCTCTGTCCGAATGCCCAGCGCAGTTTGTGATGAGAACTAATCTATGATTAAAGACCCTGGAGGTCTCTAAGGCATCCGTTTGCATCCCTAGAAATCCCTGCTGAACATCAGTTGTTTTGCTTCCTTCCCGGTTCTTAATTAAGCGCTCGTCGTGGATTATCTGCTGTCGGGACACCCATGGCCTGGGATATGGGGAGCTGGTCACGAGTGCTTGGAGGAGGGGAGTTGGTTGGTCTTTCTCTTGATGGCAGGTTTCTTTTGCCACCAAAACCCCATCCTTCCCCAGGCTGTCCTCCTCTGGCCATATCTGCCATGCCATGTGAAGACACAATGGGTTGCTTTGCAGGGAGCTGTGGTTAGAAAGAAATGCCTCCAGCAGGAGTCCCGGTGCATCAATCGGACTTTCTGCCTGGCCAAAAACCAGACGAGCTTCACTCATTGAGCAGCTGGTTCTGCAAGGGGTGACTGAGGGCTTGATAGGGAGTGGAAGGACCCTGAAGTTCCACGTGAAAAGGAAGGAGCCTCTGGCATGGGCAATGAACGTGTTACTTTTTGTTACTGTTTAACAGACTCACCCAGCGTCAGGAGTGATTCTGGTTGTGGTTTCCCCTTCCTTCCCCTGCCCATCACCAGAGTCCATCCCATGTGATGTGCTGAAATCATCAAGGACGCCTCCACCCCCCAAGGAGCTCAGACCAACCATTTGTGGCTGAAACTCAGCTCTTCTGGCCCGCTATCTCTTCAGTAGCCTCTGGAAGATAATGAACCTTGGGTTCCTGCCCTGCTTTGATTACCCCCCGCTGAATGTTAATTAAAGCTCACAGCAGATGCTTTGCAAAGTCTCCTCCAGCACAAAGCGAGTCAGTGGGATGTGATCCGCTCCCTCGCTGGGAGAGGGCAATGAGCTGGAGAGGGATGCTTGGTAACAGATGCAGCTTGCTTGGATCTGCCCCAACGAAGGGGGGACGGGAGGGTGTTTCCCCCCCCCGCCCAGGATAATCTGGGCTGGTAGCATTTCAGGGAAGAAATCTGCTCTGTTTGTTCAGGCTGGCTTCTGAAGACAGGTCACGTGGTTAGATAAGCCAGGCAATATCTGGCTGGGGTGGGGGGGTGGGATTTAGGATTTGCTGATGCCTGTACACCCTGTGCTGATGCCTTGCTTTTATCACCCGAAGCAATCAGCTCAGGCATATGAAACCTTTCACCCATCCTTAATGGAAAGGGGATTGATGCTGGGAGCGCTCGCTGGTACCCGTCAAAGCACAATTACATGACTGCAGCTTCTTGATTGGAATGGTGTGAGCTGTGACACCCACCCCAGGCAGGGCAGGAGCTTGCTCTGGGAAGGATGAGCTCAGAGACAGCATCACCTCTCCCAGAAATACCAACATCCTCAGAGAGCGAGGAAATATTTGTGGATGGAGATTTCATCATCTGCTCTTTCCTTTGTAAGCAGGGTTCAGCCCCAGCAGCTCTCCGGGGTTATAGACCAAGCTGTGGACTGAGCCCAGCTGCCACACAGGCTTAACCTGGCTCACTGATCTTAAATGCTCAACCCAGAGCAGTTTGCTCCCTCTCAGGGTTTAGCAGGGTGTGTTCCTCCTGGGGAGGGATAGGCTGGCCTGCATTTTTGTCCCTGGCAGCAATTGCTTTCCCTAGGTTTTGTTACACTCACCTATAAATATCTCCTAAAAACACCTCTGTGGTTGATAATTAATTGGAGAGCTGCAGGGCTGCTCCAGCTCAGAAGTACCTGGCTTGCTGGTGTCAGCTTCTCGCCGTAGCCAGACCGTGTGAGGGGCCGGAGCTGGCTGTCATGCACAGTGTCCTGGGATGGGACATCTCCAGGGCTGAACCACTGGGATGCTGCTCTGGTGTCCACAGCTCTGGAGAATAATGCTGGGGCCAAGGCACCTACCCACAGGAACCTCAGCCCCTTCCCACAGGGACTGTGAAGGGGGGGTCTGCCCCCAAGCATTACCCCTACCCTGCTCCCCAGGCTCTCACGGAGGAGAGCAGGGCTCTGGACCATCACAACCATCACACCTACAGTCTCCAAGCACCCTTGTTTGTGGATGTGCGTGTGTTTGGGGAAGGTGGGGAGGGTTAACTGGGGTTTTTTTGTGAGTGAGGCTGGCGCTGCCCCCAGCAGGTCGGCATCCCTCATCCCCTCAGGGTAGCAGGCAGGCATCGCACTTGCTCCTCTCAAGCTTTCAGTGAGAAACAAGACTGCAAAGGGGTTTGGGAACTCCTGTGAAACCTCCCCCCAAACTGGAGTCAAACCAATGAGCGCTGGCACCGGTATTTACTTTTTACACAAAGCCATCCAAAAGATGTTTAAAAAAAAAAAATAGCCCAACAAAACCCAACAAAGTGCAACCATCCAAGTGAGAATATGCCAGGGAGGTGGAGGAGCCCTGAGAGCCAGCCAGAGCTCCCGTGGCAGTGGAAAAACCTCAGTGTTACCCTAGGGGACTGGAGGGCTGGGGTGAGGCTGCAGAAAAATGTCAGCAATTCCTGTCATTTCCCGCTGTCTGGCTGGTGGGAAGCACTGAGAGATGCTGACTGCATCCTCTGAACAGAGCCAGGGCTGCTCTGTCCCCCAGGACACCCCCATCCTGAAGCCAAAGAGGCTCTTGCCTGTGTTTTGCAACCTGGAGGCTCTGTGGGTCACCAGAAGATCCAGGAGCAGTGCTGGCTTGCACTGCTTTTTTATTCCCAGCCTTACTGTTGCGAGTCTGGATGTTAAAATGTAGGCAAAAATCAAATAAACGTTAAAAAATAGTGCCCATGTGGAGCAAAAAGTAACAGCCCCTCCTTCCTGAGCTCCCAAGGGGTGCTACAGGCTGCTGGAGGCAAGAGGACCTCCTTTCTCTAAGAGCAGCGAAAGGATTTGGGCAGGTGTGTAAAAGGTGCTTTGAAGGGTTTGCTGAAACAGCTCAGGCTGCAGCGCCTGGAGCCCTGGGGTGATGTGGAGCCTGTGTAGCTCAGGGAGAGGAGCAATGGCTGCCCCGCCTCAGTTTCCCCTCTTGGGAAGCAACCCCCGTCTCAGCTTTGTTGAAATACCTTGTGGTTGATTTCTCCTTCTCCTAGTAAGGGCAGCAGGGACGTGGGGCTGTCTGCCCTGAGGAAGGGGCAGCACAGCACGGGTCTCTGCAGCACCCAACTAAGGGGCAATGAGAGGGGGTGGCACCTGCAGTGTAACGCTTCCCGTGAGACGGTTGTGTTGCAGTGATGCTGCAGCCCCTCCGGCTCCCTCTTCTTCACCGAAGCTACTCGTTCCGTGCCGTTTGGCCTCTTAATTCGCCCCGAAAATCACCTCCGTGCAGCACGTTCCGTATTTCTGGAGCAGAGACGGATAAAAAACTGAGTTGCTGTTGCCTTGCACCGCCCAACCTGTGCTGGCATGGCAGGGAAGGGTGGCTTCTGCCTCGGTCCCTCCTGTTAGCGATACTGGGGTGTCCTCTGCTGGGCACAGCTAAAACTGGACACGACATGACAGCTTTCCAGTCCTGGCCTCTCGTCTCATTTTTCCGGTAAGCCAAGTGCAAATAAAGAGCAGGACAGCATAGTAGAGACTGAGAACAAAGGGAAGAGGAGAGGAGGTGGGTACCTGGTTTCTGCTGCTGATTGTTGCTTCGGGTTTCTCAGAGATCTTGCTGAAGTGAAAGATGAGTGCTTTGCACACTTGTCTTTTTCTCCACTTACACAGGAGGGTTTGAGTTGGGAAAAGGAAAAAAAAATCAAACAGCAGCAATCAGGGGTTTTTCTCCTATAAATCTGTTCATCTGATTTAAAACTGGGAGTTTTTTCTCTTGTCCACGCAGAGGGACTCTCAGGGCCGCTCCAGAGCCTGTTTGCATCAGGCTACTTAAGACACCTCGTCCATTAAGGATGTTTTCAAGTGCTTTTTGCACCAGACAGCTGCTGGAAGCCGGCCCCATGCTTGGAGGTGCCTGAAACCACGGCGCCTCTTGGTGTGATGGGCACCACAAGCTCTCCAGAGGCACCACATGGCATCGCACAGATGCGCTGCTGTCACCTGGCTCCAGCCAGAGCTGTCATGTCAGGAACGTGGTGAAGCTGCAAAAGCTGCATTTTAAAAGCAGGTCAGCTCCTGTGTGTGGCCCAAAGATGGGTTTCCTTCTGTTTAACCGGGAGAGGAGGAGGGAAAGGAAAGACAGAGGATAAAAAGTAACATTCGGCATTGATTCCTGGAGGGTTTGCAGGCAGCGTGTGTGCCCACGGGAGTATCAGGCACGGCAGCGGGCACAGGGTGAGGAGAAGAGGGACAGTCTTCTTGAATGTAACAGTTTTTGCTGAAGTACTTGCTTTTTCAAACAGCAATAGGAAAAACCCACACCAGGTACTTAGTAGGACACCCGCTGACATGCAGAGATGACCCTGCCCTGCTGAGAAAGCCCTGGGTGTCATGGTGGGTGAGAAACTCCCCATGAGCCAGCAGTGTGCTCTTGCAGCTCGGAAGGGCGATGGGATCCTGGGCTCCATCAGGAGAGGGGTGGCAGCAGGGACAGGGAGAGGATTGTCCCTCTCTGCTCTGCCCTCTTGAGGCCCCAGCTGGAGTCCTGTGTCCAGAGCTGGGGCCCCCAATGCTAGAAAGATGTAGAACTGTTGGAGAGGGTTCAGAGGAGGCCACGAAGGTGATCAAAGGGCTGGAGCATCTCCCCTATGAAGAGAGGCTAAGGGAGCTGGGCTTGTTCAGCCTGGAGAAGAGAAGGGTGCAGGAAGACCTCATTGCAGCCTTCCAGTCCCTGAAGGGAGCAGAGAAACAGGAGGGGAATTGGCTTGTGAAAGAGCAGAGACTGGCAGGACAAGGGGGATGGATTAAAGCTAAAGGAAGGAAGGTTTAAATTAGATATTAGGGGGAAGATTTTTATGGAGAGAGTGGTGAGGTGCCCAGAGAGGTGATCAATGCCCCATCCCTGGAGGTGTTCAAGGCCAAGTTGGATGGGGCCCTGGGAAACCTTGTGTAGCTCCAGGCCTGGTGGCCCTACCTGTGGCAGGGGGGGTTAGAACTCTGTGATCACTGGGATCCCTTCCAACCCAGACCATTTTATTATTCTATGATTCTATGACCCAGGCTGTTTTGGGCCCTGAGGCATTCAGCCTTATACCTCTCCTGTCAGAAAACAGACCAGAGCCATTACTGTTAGTACTGGGGATTTATTTATAGGGCTGGTGTTTGGGTCTTTAGCTGAACCTCACGTACAAAGAGTAAGAATCAGTTGGGTTTTACAAATGATGCTCACAAAGGTCTTGCCTCACCACAGGTAAGCTCCAGATACAGCTCTCTGGCTGACGGGGAACTTGGGTGAAACACCAGCAGCTTTGGACTCATTTCCCTGACAAAAAAAATAACCCTGAATTTTGTTCAGGGTATCGTAAACACATGCAAACCCCATTTAATAACGTGTGTCTGACTTGGGTTGTATGGCGTGTATTGTCGGTGTATATTGTTTACCTCTTCTGTAACAACAGCGACGCAAGGATTTCAAAGTGCTTGACAAACCTTGACCATCTCACAGAGCAAATGGTTCTTCAATAGCCCTTGAAGCAAAGTCTTATGGAATCCCAATGCATCTCCACTGCATACAGTCCTCTGTACACCAAGACATGGGAACCAGGAGCTTTGCTTTACACGCTAACGTCTTCCCAAGTGACTGAAGCACTCCTAATAATACAAATTATTTCTAGGAACTGATTCTTAATTAAAGGCAAAATTATTTCAGTGAAACAACCCCCCACCCCCACCCCCCCGGTGCTAGTTTAAAGGACCACTATTATTTCTTGACTGAAGTCAGCAATTAATTCTCGTGAAATTTGAGATGTTCTCTGAGCCTTCTGGTCTGGAGCCTTATCTCCTCCATCTGCTTTCATCTGCTAGTGGGACTTTGATTTGGTTGCCTTTCTTGTTCTCCCCTTCTTAAAGCAGCACCTGCGGCAGCAGAACAGGCAGCACTTGAAAGAAATGAAGAGGGAGAGGAGCACCACAGCGAGGAGGAAGGCGATGACATCCAAGGAGTGGTACTGGATCCAGTTGAGGTCGTGAGCGGCAGGTCGCAGGTGTGGGGCCCCTTTGTGTCTCATTACAAACTCTACCCAGTGCACAGCCAGGTCCAGAGGGTGGACAGGCCTGTCGAGGTGAAGGTCTGAGAGACGCTTGATGTTCTCTTTGTACCTGCAAAGAAAAGAGGTTTGGCGTTTTCAATGACTTGTGCTGCTGAGATTGAGCCCCCAGGAAAAAGGGATGCAGTGTCAGTTGTCTGATGGCCCATCAGGGCCTTCTCTGGTGGCCTTTCCCCAACGCTACCACCCCATGAGAAGGATAATGGCAAAGAAAAGTGTTGTTGTCAATGTCAAAGGAGAAAAGATAGAAGAAAAAGAAGAAAAAGCTTATTTTTTGAGCTGTCAGCAAAATCTCCACGGCATAGGATGAAGTGCCTGGCTGAAATATGAGAGGGGATGCAGAAAGGCTGTCCAGCTGGAGAACAAAGTGTTGCTGTAAGAGCAATGGTCAGGAAATGATCAGAAACACAATGGGCTGGAGGATGCCAAGGCCTGAGAGGCCCTAATGACAGCAGGGAAAGTGAGCGGGGAAGAGGAGGGTATGTTTTAAAGCTCCCTTTCTCTGTGATGCCCCACAGCACCTTGGGCTGACTGCACCAGTACGATGTCTAGCGCAGTTCCCTGTAGCACCTTGACCTATCCACTCATGTTCTTCCTGCTCTGTGCTGGCATCGTCCAGCCTTGCTGAGCCAGGCAGCAGTCCATACAGCTCCTTCTGAGCACTAAGGGGGTGGGGGAAGGTCCTGGGCAGTGAGGAGGACAATGCTGTTATGGGGACAGGGAGAGGTTCTCAGTGATGTAGCCTTGATTAAGGAGGCATACAAGAAGCTAGAGTGCTGGTGTCACAAGAGTAGAAGGAGAAAAGCTGTGTGTCTATTACTGACTTTTTATCATTAATTACTGCTTTCAGGGCAGCAGATATGTCCTCTGAAGTCATTTCAAGTATGTTCAGCGTCAGTCCTGCTCCCCGTGACTCTACTCGCTTGGCGTTGTCCATCTGGTCTCCAAATAACGGCATCAGCACCATCGGCACCGCATTGCATATGCCCTCGTAAACACCGTGGGAGCCTCCGTGGGTAATAAAGGCACGGGTTTTAGGGTGAGCTGTGGAGGGAAGGAAAGGCTTGCTTAGATTTTTTGATTTGTTAAGTCACAAGAACACATTGCTGGAGGAAAACTTGCACAAAAAATGGAACTGGTAGGTACAGATGAAGGACTTTGGGCTGTCATGTGCATCGTTACTTACAGACTACCTCAGAGCTGCAGAGAGCCGGGGATTGAATGAAGTTTGGGTTATAGAGCTCTGTCTTGGTTTGGGTAACCTCTGGAAAGCCTTGAATAATCCTCCAAAGCTTCTCAGATTTTAGGATGAAAACGGAGCCAAGTGAGGTTAAAGAGGATGTTACCATTATTTTTTTACCATGTCTTCCTTTTACAGATATCCCCCAGCTGAGTCCTGTTTTCTGACCAACAGATGCTCTCCTGGCAATAGTGTGTACAATTTTATGTGAAAAGCCCAACGACCTGCCTGGAACTGCTCACTCAGAGACCTTAAGTTTTCAGTCCAGTAGACAAAACCTTGTAAAAAACCCACGGGTGGGTGTTGAGACTGGCCAGCCACAGACAAAGACCCCCATTTTTGACAGGAAGTGTAGCTGGAACACCTTTCCAAACAGGGCTCTTTCATAATTCCACAATTTTGAAGTTGCAATCAGGTAAAGTTTCTAAAAGATGAGCTCTGGTTCAAACAGCAAAGTCTGTAAGGAAATCCTCTGACCTGCAGTGATACAGGCAATCAGCACAGGTGATGCTAATGGGGCCTTACAACAGCAGTGGCAGATTAAAAAGAAACAAGCTGGTATCACTTAAGGTATCTCAGACCTACCTAGAAGATCATTCTGTGGCAGCCATTTGACAAGCTTTACATTCTTTGGCAGGTTGGGGGGTGCCTCTCCTGTGTACCGCCACAAAACCTTTCAAGAGAAAGAAGTAGAACGTCAGTTCTCAGGAATCAGCCTCTTTTAGGCACACAAAACCTGTTTTGTCATGCAGAGTAGCTGGGGTCATGGTTTCTCCTGCCATCAGGGAGCAGGAGAAAGAAGGGAGGACCCAGCACACTGAAAGCCAAAGGTAATGGTGTACTGTGGTTGAAAAGAGCATTGAATTGCTGTGCTGGAAGGGGGAGAGGGAAACCATACCGTTTGAGGGACAGATCCCAAGGCATCTGCAATTTCTATGGCTTTCTTCATAGGAATCTCAGAGACCATGGAGCCCAGTGAGAAGACAACGATGCCGTGTTCTCCAGAGGCATCCACAATAGCTTCAAATTCCTGCCAAGACAAAGCACATCCTTAGTCAGAGTCAGATGCTGAAAATTAGGTATCTGTATGAAAATGAGTCCGGTGGGCCGGGGCAGGGTGTGAAAGTGGGCAAAGGTGGAAAAACAAAGTTGTGGAGGTGCATGAGTGTTTGCAGGATCGGAGCCCAAACTAAGATTCAGTGTGGACATGAGAAAAACCATGCAGCAAAGCCTGCCTGCTCAAAGACATCGGTTTCCATGCAGTGGAAAGATGCTGTACCGACCCCCAGGTGAAGCCACTGTGCTTTATTTTTCATATTTATTGCAAGTCAGATGCTCTGGCTTTAGAGTTGATGCTCTCCTTTTCCAGACCATGCAGCTGCAAGAGACAATTAAGATTTTTGAAAAGTCTTCTGACAGCAAACTTCTAATATCTGGCTTTATTTGGTCTGCTTTGAGTATAATATTGAAATGCTGCCAGTTGCTGGGGTTTCTTTTTTATCTGCTTTGTTTGATTTAAATAAATGAAGGGGGAGGAGATCTGTCACTGGGATCCAAGAACAAAAGGATTCTGATGAAGCATTAAAACCAGCTGAAGGACAGAGCGAAAATCCTGTGCCATAGAAAAATATTTGGTAGAGCCTGGGAGGGGAAGACAAAACTGGAGGGAATTGTTGCAGGCAAAGTTAAACTAGTAGAATAAAATGAACTAAATGTTCCTGTTGGAATGAGTCTAGAGGAGGCCACAAAAATGATCAGGGAGCTGGAGTACCTCTCCTATGAAGAGCGACTGAGACAGTTGGGCTTGTTCATCCTGGAGAAGAGAAGGCTCTGGGGAGACCTAATTACAGCCTACCAACACTTATAGAGGTCCTACAGGAAATTGGGATAGGGGCTGTTCACCAGGGAGTGCAGGGATGGGACAAGAGGCAATGGCTTCAAGCTGGAAGATGGCAGGGTTAGGTTAGACTTTAGCATGAAATTCTTTACTCTGAGGGTGGTGAGGCCCTGGCACAGGGTGCCCAGAGAGCCTGTGGAAACCCCATCCGTGAAGGTGTCCAAAGCAGGGTTGGATGAAGCTTTGGGCAACCTGGTCTAGTGGAGAGTGTTCCTGCCCATGGCAGGGGGGTTGGAACTAGGTGATCTTCAAGGTCCCTTCCAACCCAAAGCTTTCTGTGGTTCTACAATTCCTGTAAGTCTGACAATTGAAATTGTATCTCTAGAGTCTGAGGAGATAACTGAGATTGACCCTCCTAGCTTAAGCTCCACTATGTATTTTTCTGGCTGACCAGAGTGCCGTGGCCCTGTGTTTGAGACTGGATCCTAAAGAGAAGGAGCCACAGAAAGTTTGATGATAGCTGCACCCTAAAGAGCAACCCTGATGCTCTCTTGGGGACAAATAAGGTGAAATGTAACCCTCACTTCAGGGCTTGGTTCTGTCCTACTGGATTCTTCTGATGACACGGTCTCCATTAAAGCATCATAGGTGTCTGGTTGGGAGCTCTGTGTAAACTCACAGACATCTGGGAACCACAAAACCCTCCCCAAATTACAAATGTGGTTTCGGTACAAAACTTCTTGGCAGTTCCTGTTGTGGTGGAACAGATACGGTGATTCCAGGGACTATTTAGCTTTATTTCCCATGGGACCAGGCACATCAGTTTTCCTCTGTCCTTTGAATGTTTCCCTGTGTCTGACCTTCTGCTCAGAAATGCCACCACCATTAGGAAATGTTTCGTAGCCTGGCTTTGCTGTTAGATGGGTTATTTTACTGAAGTCTCTTTAAGCAGCATCT
Organism: Gallinula chloropus; assembly: GCF_964237585.1. NCBI lineage: Eukaryota > Metazoa > Chordata > Aves > Gruiformes > Rallidae > Gallinula > Gallinula chloropus. The sequence continues at coordinate 32,985,527 of NC_140090.1, read as the reverse complement.
GCCTGTGCTGGTGACCTTTATGAAATACTTTCAGTGGACACTCACTGAAAAGTAAGAGAAAGTGCTAGGGGTTGCTGGAAAAGTGGCAGGTATCCCATATTTAGGTAGTTTGGCATAGGTCAAGTAAAATATAATTGCAGTCTGTATGTTCTGGGACAGAATATTTTACACAAATGAAGCTGATCTCTTGCTGCTTCACTCGATGGAGCAGCAATTTCAACCAGGTCTGCCACTCTGAAATTCCTGCTGTAATGGTCCTCTGCTCGAGGGCAGAAGGCCAGCGTGACCTGACCTGCTACATCACCCCAGTTAGCACCGAGTCTTGTAAACAGGTATAAAACCCCGGTTACTGGTTTTATACTGGTTTTATACTGGTAATAGGCTGCAGGAAAATACTGAGGGGAAAACCCCAGGTTCCCGTGCAAGGAATCTGGAGGTCTCCCATGAGACAACTCACTCCGCGTTGCTCATGGGGTGCTGAGGTGCAAAGTGCTTTCCTAGCCACTTCCACCTCGCTTGCACTCCTGTTGCTATTTGTTACTGGGGAGAACTCCACCTCACGGTGAGAGCAAGCAGTGCAGCCACAGCTACACAAAGGGACGAAAAAGATAACTGACCTGTGACAACGCTTTTTCCCGAGCACAGTTTATGCCTCCGATCAAGACCATGTTAGGCATTAAAGGCCTGGGGTACTCAAACACAAAGTCATATTTCATGAGCCAAATCGACGCGTGGCTGAACAGCTTGAGCACCGTTGCCTCTTGCTGGAGGAATTCTTTGATCAAAGGATCGTAGGGCGAATAAAGCAAGCTGCAAGCCAGGGAACCGCTCAGGCTAGCTAGGAGATTGCCCGCGCGCTGGAGGAACGCCATGCGGTCCGTGTAGCGAGTGAAGAACCTAGGGATGTAAGAAGGAGGGTTTGGGCAGAGGGTGGCATGGGAGTCAAGGCTGCATGGCAGTCCCCGGACGAGATACACGGAAGGAAGGGAGAGATGTTCAGCCACTATCTGTCCGCATGGGAAGAAAGGATCCACAAAGGCAGCGTCAAAATTTCTTTCTTCAAGGTATCGGATCAGCTCTTTGTTAGACAGAAGGCGCTTGCAGGAATCAAAGAACATGGTTGTGATATTTGCCAGTTTTGAGAATTTTTCCAAGAAGGGTTGAGGCGTGAAACTCCTATAACCCAGCTTTTTAAATTCTGCCTCCACATACTCCCTGGTGTAAGGCACGGAGTATGTTTTCATGGTATAATGCACCGATGAATCTATCCGCAAACTTATCTCTGGTGCAACCACCACGATTTCATGTCCTCTCTGCCTGAGCTGCTCCACAACCAGGCGCATGCTGAGCCAGTGGCTGCCATCGATAGGTACAACCAAAAGCTTTCCACCTTCAGAAAAGGTCCGCAGGACCAAGAAAAACGTGACCCAGGAAGCAAGAGAATTAAATCCTGGATTCGAAGAAGCCATTTCCCTTGTGCTGTCAGCAAAGTTTCAAACAGCTGCTAAACTTCTGCCAGGGCTGAGGAGCTGAATCGTGGGGTACTTTGCAGTTTAATCCTAACTAAGTTAAGTGTTTAATTTTTAACAGGCTGTATGTTTGTGGGCAGAAATAAGGGTAATTTTTAACTGTGGGTAAAGATTGGGTTTATCATCTGTGCACAGTGAAGGCTTTAAACAACTGGTAAAGGTAAAGCTGAGTGGTTGAATTAACATTAGAGGATTCAAATGCTCAAGAGTGGAGTGATCAGTAGTGTGTCACACTGAAAGACTCAACGGAGTCATGAATGGGACATAACACCTGTCCCAGCAATCGTTCTCTTATTAACACCTGGTTAATGAACAACTCCCTACCTTGAGTTTGCTCAGCTGACTGGGCACAAAACTCAGAACAAAAGTCTGCCCTTTGGATTACCTTGCTCTCTCGGGAGTCTAAGCAAGAAGCAATAATTGACAAGGGTTTGATATGCAATGGGTTGATAAGGTTTATCTTCAGAATTGTTTCTGTAGCATAGCTGTTATCTAAGTGAAAACCCTGAGTCTACAGTGGTAAACGTGATACAGGCTTAGCAATAACTTCTGTTTGCAATGGCACCATTGTCTGAAAAAATAAAATAAATGCACTATTTACATAGCCCATTTGGGAGATTTGAACAACCTAGGGAGGGAGGGTAGGTTGACAGGTAAAATCTGAGGTTTCTTTTTCCTAATCATCATCTTATATGCTGTTTTACACAAACTCAGAGGCTAAAGAGCTCCCTCAGCCATCTCTGACTGCATACTGCTGGTTCTTGGGTATTCACAGAATCACAGGTTTTGGAAGGGACCTCCAGAGCTCATAGGGTCCAACCCCCAGCCAAAGCAGCTCCCTAGATCATATTGCACAGGTCAGCATCCAGACAGGGCTGGGATATCTCCAGAGAAGGAGACTCCACACCCCACTGGGCAGCCTGTCCCAGGGCTCCCTCACCCTCACTGGGTAAAAGTGCTTCCACATGTTGGTGTGGAACTTCCTGTGCTCCAACTTGAGGCTGTTGACCCTTGTACTGTCTGCACAGACCACTGAAAAGAGGTTGCCCATTTCCCCCTGCATCCCATACTTAAGATATTTATAAACATTAATAAGGTCCCCCCTTAGCCTTCTTTTCTCCAGGCTGAGAATCTGTGATCATCTAGTATTACGGTCTTATGCTTACAACAAACATATATCTAGGCAGCTCTGTAGCTTAGACAACTTCACCTAAGCTCTCCTGGAGAGAAAACCCTTCAGCAGCTTGCAGGGCAGATCTTGTAACCGTCTATCAGAGCCTAAGATTCCCACTCCCAAACCATGCCAACCTGGTATTCGATCACATATTGGCTCAAGCACAACAAGAAAATCTTAGAGTCACTAATAAATGCTGTAATACCCTCCATATAAACAAGGACAAACCTTTGACAATGGTTTCTTCTGTTCGCAGTTGATGCCTCCAATATAGACCATATTTGGCATTATTGGGCGTGGGTAGTCAAAAACAAAGTCATATCTCATCAGCCAAACAGACGCTTTGCTAAACAGTTCGAGTACTGTTACTTCTCTGTGGAGAAACTCAGAAGCTAGGCTCTCATATTTTAAGTAAAACCGGTGGCAAAGCAAATGCTCTGAAGACCCAACCAGGAAGTTCTTCACACGTTCTGTAAATGTCATGTGATCTGAATTGGTCGTAAAAGTCCTCGGCACGTAAGAATAAGGACTGGGACACTGGGTGGCTTTGTAGTCTAAGGTACATGGAAGACCGCGCATGAAGTACACTGAAGGGAGGGAGAGATATTCAGCAATAATTGGTCCACAGGGCAACACAGGATCCATCATAACAGCATCAAATTTGCTGTCCTGGAGGTACTTCATTAGTTCTTCATCATATAAAAGATGCCGACAGGCGGAAGAGAACATGTTGGTCAGTTCTGACATATTCATGAGTAAATTTACAAACTTTTCTAGAAAGGGAGAGTTATCAAAAGATTTTTCACCAATGGAATGGTATTGTCTATCCACAAACTCCTGTGTGTATGGCACAGAGTATGTCTTGATGGTGAAAGATTGCGAGCTTTTCATAAGAAGAGTGGCTTCAGGAATCACCACTACAATTTCATGCCCCCTCTCACTGAGTTTCTCCAGAACAATGCGCATGCTCAGCCAGTGACTTCCATCCTGAGGCACAACCAAGAGCTTCCCACCTTCTGCCGAACTCCAGAAAGAAAGAAAAAGGACAAGCCCAGCATATATCTGGTACCTCCACATAACTGTCATGGGGCTGTTGGCAGGAGAAGAAATGAACTGTTCCTTCTTACTTCCTCCGAGCAGCATATGGAAGCCAAAAATAGTTGCACCTCACTTATAACTTGACAGTATCTAATCTTTATCTCTACAAAATGTTTACTAAGACAAGTTACTGGAGTTCAAAGATAATGCTTTAAATCGTCATAAAAGCATTGATAAAAGTGCTATCAATGGATCTGGTAGGGGGAAAGCTGGACATGAGATGGCAATATATGCTTGTAGACCAGAAAGCCATCTATGGCCTGGGCTGAATCAAAACCAGCATGACCAGCAGATTAAGGGTGGTGATTGTTCCCATCTACTCTACCTGGAGTACTGGACCCAGCTCTGGGGTCCCCAGTATATGACAGGTATGGACCTATTGGAGCAAGTCCAGTGGAGGGCCACAAAGATGATAAGGCTGAAGCACCTCTCCTATTAAGACAGGCTGAGAGAGTTGAGCTTGTTCATCCTGAAGAAGAGGAAGCTCTGGGGAGACCTACTGTGGTCTTTCAATACCTAAAGGGGGCTCATAAGAAAGACAGGGAAGCCATTCCATGTGTTTACATTATCTTAAATGATTGAGAACAATCAGTAGAGTCTTTGGTTAGCAGAGGTAGCAGTTGTTTGTAGAGAGATTTTTCTGGATCAGGGTTGTTTGAAGCAATTCACTGTGCACTTGACTGTCCTCTGCCTGATTAAAGTCAGGAGCACTGCTTCCCAACGTTCATGGCCACAGAGCTTCTCCAGAGAGCTTGTAAGACAAGGAGTGTGTTGCAGTAATGACATGAAAGACCTAACTTCCAACTTTCCCTTTTATGCCTTTGCTCCAAAAGGTGCCTGGGGTTCCCACAGGACATTCCACACAGCAAGCAGGAGTTAGCACACCAAGCAGCGGGGTCACCAAAGTTTGAGTAACATATTAACCAAACACCTTTTTTTATATAAACAATGATGCAGCAGAATACGCAGCTCTTGCTCAAGAGGGGCCATAAGAGTTTGTAGGTGCATGGCTGGTGGCCAAACGTCTTTTCCAGAGCAATGACACAGCAGAATATGTGGTCTTTGCTCAAGAGGCCAGGAGAGTTTATAGGTGAGAGGCTACAGGACAAGTGGGTTTGGAAGTTCTTAATAATAGCTGTTTTTCAAAAGAAGTTAATGAGGCTTGGCTGTGGCACAAGCCAAGAGAAGTCCACACTTGTGTCCTGTGCTTACCAGAAGGGGAAAACAGTTTCTAAGATGCTTCTGCATGGGTTACGATAAAATTTTTAAGGCAAAAAACCCTCCAAAACTGTGTTGGAACTCTTGTTCTTTGTAACACTTGACCACAGCCTACAGCTACTCAGCGGGGAGTAATGATGATGATGGAGCCAAATTTTTCTGGGCAGCAGTAAGTAGTATAATAAGGGCCACAAATGACAGCTTGAGAGTTCTGGACTGAACATATGGGGCTTTGGGAAACCCAGCTGGTGGAGAATATCCCTGCCCATGAGAGGGGGGTGGAACTAGATGATCTTTAAGGTCAATTCCAACCCAATTATATCATTCTGAGATATGGAAAAAAGCTTTTTTACTTTAGAGATTTTATCTGCCAATAAGGAAAGAGAAAAGGTAAATGTCAAATGTTTGCAAGTTTACAAAGTCAAAACAAGATACAGGAATGGCAGCTGAAGAAGAGTAGTTGCTGGCTAGGGAAGAGAAATTGAGATCGCCACCAAAGCACACCTGATCACAGAGCTCTGGATGTTTTCTTCATGCTGTGAAAATTGTCTTGGAGCAGGTAGCAGCAATGGGAAATCAGGTTTGTGAAATGTCTACCTTTGGTAAATGTACCTGGGTGTGATAAGCACATTGCAAGGCTAATACTGTGTCCTAAAAGGTTTATTTTGATAGGTGGTTCTGTATGTGGCATGCTAAAAAAAAAAGTGACTCTCATAAGCCAGCAAGAATGACTGTAACGTAGCAGGAATGAGTTTTAGACATAGAAGTATAGAATCATTAAGTTTGGAAAGGACCTCCAAGATCATCTAGTCCAACTGTCCCCCTACCACCTATATTACTTACTGATCCATGTCCCTGAGTACCTCATCCAGCCTTTCCTTGAACACTCCAGGGGATAGTGACTCCACCACCTCCCTGGCCAACCTGCTGCAATGCCCAACTGCCCCTTCTGAGAAGAAATGTCTCCTAATTTCTAACCTGAATCTCCCCTGGTGCCACTTGCAGCCATTCCCTCTTGTCCTGTCACTGGTTATCTGTGAGAAGAGGCTGAGCCCCAGCTGTCCACAACCTCCTCTCAGGTAGTTGTAGAGAGCAGTAAGGTCTCTCCTGAGCCTTCTCCAGGCTAAACAGTCCCAGGTCCCTCAGCTGCTCCTCTTGTGTTCCAGACCCCTCACCAGCTTCATCTGCCTTCTCTGGACACACTCCAGGTCCTCAATGTCTTTCTTGCAGTGAGGGGCCCAAACCTGAACACGGTATTCAAGGTGCAGCCTCCCCAGAGCTGATCACGGGGGGATGATCACCTCCCCGGTCCTGCTGGCTACGCTATGCCTGGTGCAAGCCAGGATGCCGTTGCGCTTCTTGACCACCGGGGTACACTGCTGGTTAACATTCAGGTGAGTGCCAACACCATCACTATGGTCCCATTGTGCAGCCTGTTAAAGCAAAACTTTCTAGCTGTCAGTGAGGTGATCTTAAAAGACCGAAAACTAAAGGAGGTGGCTAGAAGGGATGCTCATGTGCAGTACCTCTGTGTGCATTTTCACACTTGAGTGACACAAGAGTCTGGCGGTAACTAGGCGATGTGGCATTATGTATGCCCTAAGGTGGCAGTATGTCCTCAGGTAGTTGCTCCAGAGTTGCTGATGTACTGTTAGCCTATGCTAACATGTAATCCACCCTCAAACCTCACATTTAATATATAGTAGTAGTATTTGATATATACCTTAAAGGGGTAACAAAAATGCAACAAACCACCTTCGGGGTAATGGTGTGTTGGTAAGATTGTGAAAGTTGTGACACTGGGTTTTGAGCATCGTACACAAACACCATTTCACATGTGAGTCTAGAGACTGAAGTCCACTGGCTGAACAGCCCATTCCAAAGGCAAGGGTGAAATGAGGTATCTGTCAGGAGAAAATAAAGCTTGAAGTACAGAGTTGAGTGCCATTGTTGTATGCTGGGTTTGTCTACCAAAAAAACCCCAACATCTGCTGGTGTTGAGAGGCAGATAGTGATTTTAGTTTGTTCATGATGTGAAAAAGTACTCCTTTTGTCTCCTTTAAGCTTGCTGACTCCTCATTTCAGTGTTAATCATAGGTCAAGTATTGGGAGAAACTGCCTATCAGTTCCCCTTTCACTTTTGTGATGCTTTTCAGGATTTTATAGACCTCTGTCATAGTTCTTTTCATAGGTTTATCTATGTGGTTTATTCAAACTCTGTTTTTTCTAGAGAATGCCAAGTTTGAATGCTCTTTAAAATGCTTCAGTTTTACTGTGTGAGCTTCAGCTTTTTCTGAAAAGCTCTGGTTTGCAAAGTCTGTATCTGAAAAACTTAACAGGAATAGTTATTTCTAAAAAACAAAGCTATGATGTTACTCTACAAACCACAAAATGTATTTGAGCACATATATTAACAATTATGAAATAAATCCAATATCAATTTTATAAGAACAAAGCCAGCTAACTTATACTTTTATTTTTGTTATGCCATTGATACTTAAAATACAGAGCATCACTGGCCTGGGATACATACAAAGAACGCAACGAGCTGGAGAAATGGGCCAAGATGAGCCCCATGAAAGTCAGCAAAGGCAAAACCAAAGTTCTGCTGCTGGGTTGGGATAAGCCCGTGCCACATGACAGGCTGCACTCTAGCTGGACATATGGCAGCTCTACAAAGAATGGACAAAACTTTGAATATGACTTGCAGCCATGGAGGCAATAGCATCCTGGGCTATAAAAGCCAGCAGATGGAAAGAGGTGATCTTTCTCTTGGAGTTGGACTTGGTGATCCTTATGGGTCCCTTCCAACTCAGTATATTCTATGATTCTCTTCTGTTCGGCACTTGAGAAGTATCTGAAGATGTGTACCCAGTTTGGGGTTCTTCAATAGAAGACTGACTTTGATGTGCCAGATGATGTCCAGCAAAAGCCAAGAAGATGGTTAGGAGCTGGGGACCGTGACATAGAAAAAGAGGCTGAGAAAGATGAGCTTGCTCAGGATTCAGAAGAGAAGGCTTATTCAGAAGGAGACTTTACTGCTGTGTTCAAGTCCCTTAGCAGGAGAGCATAAAGAAAACAAAGCAACACTCTCCTCATATATTCGCAGGGAAGGGATGAGAGGCAACAGGCACAAGCTGGAACTTGGCAAATTTGAATAATAAATTTGATATACAAAACTCTTTTCACTATAAGGGTCAGAGAAGATATTCAAAATTTGATAAGATGTAGAATGGAACCAACTGGACATGCTTTGACCAGGAGATTTGCTGAGAGACCTGCAAATGACCTTCCAAAAAAAAGTATTTTATGAGTCTCTGACAATTCAGAACATAGAAGATCCCAATTTAAAGGGAAATAAAAAAACCCCAAAAGACAGTAGCATAGAGGAAATTGATAGGGACAAGTTGGACCGTGGGATAAGCAAAGATCTTCTCAGAGGAAAGTGCCTTAGACCACATCAATAGCTTAGAGAGAAGAAGTGCTGACCAACCTACTGTAATATCAAAGTTGACTTTGAGCAGAGGTCCAAGGTCAGTGGGGAGTTCCCCAGAGATAATTCCATATACAACCCTCGCTCCATCTTTTTACTGGGATATTTGGATGCCTTCACTGAAGCACATGCTGGCACATTTTTGAAAAGCAAAAGGAGTTTTAAATCGTTCTCCTATCACACATAGAAAGAGATCCTTCTAACAAAACCTGTGTTACTGTTGTTCGGAGTATGTAAGAGCCTCCAAGAATGACAAGGAAAAACAGAGTTCAACTCACCTTTGTTAACTTCTTATAAGCACAGTTTACTCCACTAATCATAATCATGTTGGGCATCAGAGGTCTCGGATAGTGTAAAACAAAGTCTAACTTCACGAGCCAAATGGAAGCCTTGCGTAAGAGGTCTGGCACAGTCACATCCCGCTGCAGGAACTCAGAAGCCAGTTTTGAATATGGTTCATAAACAAAATCACAAAGAAAATAATTTGGGATCTCAAAAATCATATTCTTCACCCGCTGGAGAAAGTTCATGCGGTCTGAAAGGTCTGTGAATACCCTGGGGACATAAGAAGGGGGATTGGGACACTGAGTGGCTTCAAATTCTAAACCACAGGGTATTTGCTGCAAAAAAAACACAGAAGGGACTGAAAGATGCTCAGCCACTATCTGCCCGCAGGGTAGAAATGGATCTGTAAAGACAGCATCAAACTTGCTCTCCTCAAGGTATCTGACAAGCTCTTTGTTGTTCAGTAAGTGGGTACAGGTGGACAAGAACATGGCAGAAGTATTTTTTACGCCTTCATATGTTTTAAAAACTCTTTCCAGAAAAGATCCTTCTTCAAATGCATTCTGGCTAGTTCTCCAGAAGATGTGATGCATTTCTTCCTGCGTGAAAGGGACTGGGTACGTTTTCAGGACAAAAGTCTTTGCTGGCTTTATGTACAAACTGACTTCAGGTGCAACCACGACGATTTCATGTCCCTTCTGCCTCAGGATGTCCAACACTTCCCGCATGCTGAGCCAGTGACTCCCATCCACTGGCACCACCAGCAGCTTCCCACCAGCAGCCAAAGTGAGCATGGATAGGAGCAGAACCAGCGTCACCCTGACTCGTGGATGAGCACAAGGCAGCAGGGCCATGTCTGCAGAGATCTGGTGAGTGCTGCCCAGAAAGCAAACCACCGGTGGCACTGACGCTATAGTGCCAGCTCCCTGCTTTTAAGCCACAGCAGAACTTTTGATCCGTCAAGGTATTTATTTTCTGGTAAATGTGTAATCACCAAGTTGATAAAAGGCTGCTTAACAAGTACTAAGTTCATCTAATTGCTCAGGTTGGTGGTGCATGGTGGATATCCCCTGTTTCTATCAGAGGAACTTAGAAGTGACCCAGAAGGAGCATGGGTGGCTCTGGGTGGGACTGTGCTTCTGAGAGCTTCCCCCTGGATGACCCTTTTGCATGGGCAGAAGATATGTCACAGCCACATCACTACTGAACCTAGCAGAGACTTGTCCCTTTCTTCTGGGCAAGGCCTGACCTACCTCTCTTTCTCTTGCAGAGGCCACAGGACTCATCTCTCAGAGTCCTGTGGCCTCTGCAAGAGATGTGGTAGAGCTGTTTAGGATAGTTTCTGGAGTGAGAAGAGTGATGGAGTTGGAAGTGCAACAAAAATTTTATGTTAAGCACCTAGGAAGTACTATAGGTTCCTGCAAAGGATTGAGGGTTTTGATTAAGTTCCCCCATGAGATGTGTGACAGCCTGAAGAGCTGGACTCAGAGTAACCTGACAGGGCTGGTGCAGAGGGTATGCTCTTGTTATACAGTGACTGTTCCCACCCCCAGCTGGCAGAGTTGGCAGGTAGAAATGTACCCTGCTCTGCCTGTTGAGACTTCTTCTCAAACCACTTTTCCTTTGAGACCTCCTAGATGGGAAATGTCCATCAGTGTCTTATTTTAGGACCAGTGCTGGGTCTATGCCCTTCCTTTTCTCCCTGACGTTTAGCAGGAGACCTGTTCTTCCGGGGTCAGGGTCACACCACTTCTGCAAGCCACATAGAGCCACTGGGGGCCTTGGACAGAATCAGCACTGCAGTGATTAGAGATCAGGGAAGAAAGTGGTACTTTCTCCACCAACCTGCGCTGAGGAACACACAGACAAGCTCTTGTCAGTTCCTGTTGTCAAGAAGTTAAGAGCATTTATATTACAGTGACGCAGCAGTGCTGATGCTTCCACCAAGGAGCATTCCTGGCCTAGGATATGCCAACAGAAGAATGATTGAAAAGCTGCACTTTGCCAAATCTGCTAGAATTCATGAGGTACGCTGCTAACCTATGACTATATCCAACTGCAAATCAAGCACCATGGTGATCAACGGCACAGTACAAACTAATAGGGGGGGGGGGGTCTACCATATTCCAAACCATGGGAAAACCCTCTTGAAAGAAAAATAAATAAATAACTAAATAAATAACTAACTAAATAAATAAATAAATAAAAGAAAGGCTGAAGAACATGAGGAAATTCTGCATGGATTCATTCATAAGGCAGAACAAGAGACTGATAAGGCACTCCTCAAATGAATCTCTCTCTTGCAGAAGACGTTATGAAAAAGGCTTGGAGCGACCCGCTGTAATGCCAAGTTTGCCTTGGTTTTGGGCAGGGAGTTTGGCCTTATGCCCTCAAGGGCCCTTCCTAGTACAGGGTCCGTAAGGACAGCATCAGACTTGCTCTCCTCAAGATATCTGACAAGTTCTTTGTTGTACAGTAAGTGGGTACAGCTGAGGTCACCATAACACAGACTCTTGTCATTCTTTAGGATTCTTTAAGAAGTCTTTCCAGAAAAGATCATTCTTCAAATGCATCCTGTGAAAATTTCCATCCATCTCTTCCTGTGTGAAAGGGACTGGGTACATTTTCATAACACAAAGTCTTTGCTGGCTTTATGTACAAACTGACTTCAGGTGCAATGATGACAATTTCATGCCCCTAAAGGGATTTCATTCCCCCTAAAGGGGAACTTCATTCCTATCTGCAGCATGAAATTCCAACCTTGTGAGCGCAGAGCAAGAATTAAAAACAGAGCATGGCCTACCTGAGGAAGCTTCTTGTGAGCACAGTTTACTCCTCCAATTGCAATGATGTTGGGCATCAAAGGTCTTGGATAATCTAACACAAAATCTGTCCTCAAGAGCCAAACGGAAGCGTGGCTTAAGATTTCTGTCACAGTCACATCCCGCTGCAGGAACTCAGAAGCCAGTTTTGAATATGGTTGAAAGAAATAATTGCAGAGAAAATAATTTGGGATGTCAAACATTAGATTCTTCACCCGCTGGAGAAAATTCATGTGATCTGAAAGGTCAGTGAATAGCCTGGGGACATAAGAAGGGGGATTGGGACACTGAGTGGCTTCAAATTCTAAACCACAGGGTATTCCACGTAAGAAAAACACAGAAGGGACTGACAGGTGCTCAGCCAGTATCTGCCCGCAGGGTAGAACTGGATCTGTAAAGACAGCATCAAACTTGCTCTCCTCAAGGTATCTGACAAGCTCTTTGTTGTTCAGTAAGTAGGTACAGGTGGAGATTGACATATCAGAAAATCTTTTCATACCATAGAATATATTAAGAAACCTTTCCAGAGAAGATCCTTCTTCAAGCACGCCATCTATAAACATCAGGAATTCGTCTTCCAACTCTTCCTGCGATAAAGGGCCTGGGTATGTTTTCAGGACAAAAGTCTTTGCTGGCTTTATGTACAAACTGGCTTCAGGTGCAACCACGACGATTTCATGTCCCTTCTGCCTCAGGATGTCCAACACTTCCCGCATGCTGAGCCAGTGACTCCCATCCACTGGCACCACCAGCAGCTTCCCACCAGCAGCCAAAGTGAGCATGGATAGGAGCAGAACCAGCGTCACCCTGACTCGTGGATGAGCACAAGGCAGCAGGGCCATGTCTGCAGAGATCTGGTGAGTGCTGCCCAGAAAGCAAACCACCGGTGGCACTGACGCTACAGCGCCAGCTCCCTGCTTTTAAGCCACAGCAGAACTTTTGATCTGTCAAGGTATTTATTTTCTGGTAAATGTGTAATCACCAAGTTGATAAAAGGCTGCTTAATAAGCTCATCATTCCAGCCAAGTCCAGAGGCTGGTCCTGTGTGGTCAATGCACTGGATATCCCCTCTCTGTTTCTATCAGAGGAACAGAGGAGTGACCCAGAAGGAGCAGGTGTTTGTGGTGGGACTGTGCTTCTGAGAGCTTCCCCCTGGATGACCCTTTTGCATGGGCAGAAGATATGTCACAGCCACATCGCTACTGAGCCTAGCAGAGGCTGCTGCCTTCCCCCTGGACAAGACCAGACCTACCTCTCTTTCTCTTTGAAGACTCATCTCTCAGAGACCTGTGGCCTCTATAGGAGATGTGGAAGAGCTATTTAGGATAGTTTCTGAAATTGGAAGACTGATGAAGATGGAAACATGATGCTAGGTTTGTTTCCAGGACATATCCCCGACACTAAGTGTTACTTCTAGTACCTGAGACTTGCCTCAAGGTTGGAAGGGTTGGCTTTGTGAGCTGGGAGGGCAGGACAGGGGTGTATGAACACTCTTTGAGGGGGACTTTCCATGAAATAATTCAGGGCCTAATTCTGGCTTCCTTTCTCTGTCACTGGCATATCCCCATGTTTTCATCCATCCCCTCAGTGCGAGTCACAGTGTGCTGGACATGTCAAAGCAGACCTGTTCCTTGGTTCCATTCAGCAGGGCCGGGGTTTTGAGCCTAGAAAGAGCTTTTAGGGTTTCCTGAGAACTGCTTGTAAGACAAGTCCAGCATTTTGTCCTATTGTCTGCAAATTCTGACAGTCCCTTTGGCTGGTGGTCACAATGTGCCATCACAGATCTTCAGTAGAAGAGTTTAGAGCTTGGGATGTCAGGGATTAAATTATTTATGTGCTGAAGAAAGCTCACACAGTCTGTATGCTCTGTAAATACCCTGAGGACATAAGAAGCGGGGGTTGGGACATTGAATGGTTTAAAAATCTAAGCCACACACAAAAAGCCCAGGAAAAGAACTGAAAGATGCTCAGCCAATATTTGCCCACAGGATCTGTAAAGACAGCATAAAACTTAATGCTCCTCTAGATGATTGACAAGCTCGTTGTTGTAGAGTAAGTGTGCAGAGAGAGAGAGAGATAAGTGGCCAAGATACTTTTCAGTTTCTGACATACATGAAGAAATCTTTCCAGGAAAGATCCCTCTTCAAGTACATCCTTTGACAAAGATTTGATGCTTCCATCCACCTCTTCCTTTGTGAGAGATATTGGATACATTTTCATAACAAAATTCTCTGATTTTTTTTATATGTATGTTTATTTTAGGTGTAATGATGACTATTTTATACTCCTCCTGCCTGTCTCCTGCCCACTGGCACCACTGGTAGCTTCCCACCAGCAGCCAAACTGAGGATGGAGCAGAGCAGAACTAGCATCACCGGGACTCATGGATAAGCACTAAGCACCAGGGCTGTTTTTCTGCAGAAATCTGGTGAGTGCTCCCCAGAAGGAATATCCCCCAGCTCCAAGTTTTTAAGCAATCTGTGCTATAGTTCTCCAGATGATCTTTAGACTTATTTGCTGTGTGGTAAATGTATAATCGTGGGTACGGCAGAAACGGAATAAGAGGTGTTAAAGTTCAGCCAATTTGTCAGGCTGTAATCATACAGTAGCTAGGCCGGGAAACACCCACCTCCTTGTATTAGAGGGACTCTGGGATTTAAGGAAATGAGGGATCCCTCATCCAGTGGTCTGCTCAAAAGCACGTTAATTTTCCAAACAAGAATTTTCAGTATAAGAAAATTCCTGCCCTCCTGCCAATCCAAATCATTTCATATTTGTAACAGGTTAGGAAAATATTAGTGTTTCACGTGGGAAAGGGTTTGGTTTATTAGTTTTATATTTTGAGACTGCAATGAAAATGGAAAATCAGCTCCCAAAGTGCATTTCCCTGAGAGGTGTCTTTTTTTGAAGGATAAAATAGGGGCTGGGAGGAGGAAGAACAAGGGCATGCTTTTTTGGCAGGTATATTTAAAACTGGATTAGCAACTCAGAAATACCTGGATCAGTCTGGGAAGAGCATGCCTTAGGGCAGTGAAAGCAAACAGCACTTAATGCATAGACAGGATTTACAGGCAATCAGCCCTAATTATGAAAATGATTACATAGAAGTAATTTTGCCCCTGTGGTGATTCACTGTGGAGGTTGATAGTCCGTAGTAGATTATTTTTCAAAGACATTTACTGAACTACCCCATCTTGAAGTACACCCTTTGTAAGGAAAATCTCTGGAAGGCAGTAAAAGCTGCTGCAGATGGCTCAGTGCATGCTAGCAGCTACAAAAACCTCTAGCAGTTTTGCAGAACATCCATGAGGTGAAAGGATAAGCCCAGACTGACAAAGCAACCAAAACATTACCCACCAACCAACACGTTGTGATGCTGTAGTTCTAAATTATGAAAGCATGGTCCTATTAACAGAAAAGGATCCATTGTTTCGAAAGACAGATTGTGGCAGTAAAACAAATGGTTTCAGTAGCAATAATACCGATCTGGCAAAGGTAAGAGGCAGAACTGCCTGCTAAGAAAGGTGGGGATCCCCCTCAGTGCACCCCGTAGTGAGACTACAGCAATGAACTACTTCCACACATAGCCCAAAGAAAACAAAACCGCTTAGATCCTGCTAATGCTATAGAAGAGTACCTGCAGGAGTGGGAGAGAATGAAAATAAACTCGTTTTTCTCACCCATTTTGTCTTTACAGCGTTTATGCACTCATAAACCCCACAAACTCCTGTACACAATTATAAATCCGCAGAGCATTTGCAAACGGCGTTTTTCCCTTCAAACCTTAACAAATTCTATCACGGAAATCACTGACCTGGGGCAATGGCTTTTTCTTTCCACAGTTTATACCTCCAATGAAAACGATGTTAGGCATCACTGGCATGGGATACTCGAAAACAAAATCCATTCTTTTAAGCCAAATAGATCCATGGCTTAAGAGCTCCTTCATTGTTACTGGTCTGCGGAGGACATCTGAGGCCAGAAGTTCAAATGGCAAATAGGCAAAATGGCAAAGAAAGGATTCTGATGATTTCAGCAATAAGTTCTCTACGCGCTGGGTAAACGTCATGTGGTCTGAGTTGTCTGTGAATGTTCTTGGGATGTAGGAAGGGGGGTCTGGACACTGGGTAGCCTGCAAATCCAAACTGCAAGGGAGTCCCCGTAAGAAGAATATGGATGGGATAGAGAGCTGCAGAGCCAGGATTTGTCCACACGGTACAACAGGATCGGTGAGAACAGCGTCAAATTTACTTCCTTCGAGGTACTGCATCAGATCCTTATTGTGCAGTAACCTGGTACAGGAGGAGGTGTAGATGCTGGAGATGACTCGGACCTTTTCATAAAGCCCAGTAATTCTTTGAAGAAAAGGTCTTCTCTCAAAAAGGTCGTTCGCAAATGAGCGCATGTTTGCCTCCAGTTCTTCCCTGGTCAGAGGCACCGGGTAGGTTTTCAGAGTGTAATATTCAGATGCCTTCACGTTCAGGTTCACTTCAGGTGCAACGACCACGATTTCGTGCTGTTTCTGGCTGAGAGCCGCCAGCACAGAGCGCATGCTGAGCCAGTGACTCCCATCCATTGGCACCACCAACAGCTTTCCACCAGCAGCCAAGCAAAACAGAGACAGGAAAACCAAAACCCCCGCAGAAACTAAGTAACTGTATTTACTTACATGAGCCATGTTCCATCAAACCCAAAGTCTGCTCATCTGCCCCAACCTAAGAGATTTTAAGTAGACCCACAGGCTCCTACCAGATTCTCACATTCCCCCCTAACGATCTGGCTTTTCCAGCAAAACCAGTAAACCATTCAAGGCACTGATGAATCATTTAAGTGACAAATCAGCTCGGGTTAGGCAGAACTTGATATCTGAGGCTCCCTTGAGTCTTTTCTGATTGACTCTCTGTGCTGATTCATGTTAGAATGGAAATGAAATCGGACTTCGCAAAAACAAAATCCAAGGTTTTTGAATAGTGCTGCCACTTGCCAGTGACTGAGCTCACTGAAAGCAGGTCTTTAAAATGTGCTCTTGCTTTTCTTCTTTCTTTTTACAGTTGTTCCAAAACGTTGGTTGAGTTTATGTTTAAAAGTATAAAATTATACCTCTCTACAATGCGATATCTGCAAATTCTGAGGCTCTGTTTTACAGAGCTCAGCACCGGCGCCAGGTACACCACCAGCACATAGAGGCACCAGCAAAGGAAAAATACAATTTGTCACGCATAATAAAACTTTGTCATCACCCTGACATACCTCTCTGTGCCTCTTCCAATCATTTTCTTCTTCCAGGAGCAATAGGAAGAACAGCCACTCAGTTCCCGTTGTGCCTGATTAAATATAGTAGAGCCTGGGCAGAAGTAGCCAGTGACCTCTGGTTTCAGGGCAGGAACTTATTTTAAACCATAGGATGTGGTATTATTACTTCAGGTGAACTGCTAGAAATAAGATACCATGTCTGAGTGGTTAACAAGTACTTAGGATAAACTTATCCACCCTTGGCGTTAGATTTTTGCCATTAGATGTAACTGCATGATGCAGAGTGGGAAGACAAGAAGAAATCAGGACTGAAGAATCAGTACATCTGCAACAAATATTGCTGATGGACCATGATCTGTAGCCCCTGAGCAAGATGAGAGAGAGAGTGGCTTCGGAGGAAAGTCTGATTTCAAGCTGGAGCTGCCCCTTGGCCTCTCCTGCAGGCAGGATGCCGCTTTTCCAGAGGACCAGCCTGGGTTTGTCCCAGAGGAGCCATTAAGCAGCACTGATGGAAGGAGGAGATAGGAACAAGCACTACCCTGATAAAAGTGGCCATGTGGGAGGTTCACAAGCAACCTGAAAGACACTTTTGTGATACGGACACTAGCAGCTCAACAGAAACAAGCAGTACTTTCAATGGGCAGCATCAGGAGAAGTACTGGGAGGAGGAAAGTAAAGCCTGAGGGCAGTTAAAGCTGGCTCTGGGGGAGAGGTGTGAAGCTTGTATAATGCAAATCTGTTTTCTCGGGAAGCTTCAGCTCTTTGTTCACAAAGGCCTAAGAATTTGGGGGAAGAGTGAGAGCGGTGATAGGCAGGAGTAATCCATTCCCCAAGACTCAGGAAAGGCTGTCGAGGGAAAAAAGTTCAAGGGAAGAATAGAGGAGAATCTGTAAAGTTCACAAAGGATAAAACTTAATCCCTTCTAGGAAACAATGGGATTTCTTCCTGAAATGGCTGGATGACATTCATCATCTGTTGAGGAGAGCTGTCTCCTATCTCTCCTTTTCCCACTTAATCTCTGGCTTCACGTGAAGCCGTTCTACTTACAGCAGTAGCAAACAGGACCATGCATCACCCGCAGCACCGACAAACTAACATACATCACGTGAGTGCTTTTATCAACTACATTTAGACTACAGATGCCCAGGCAACCACCCATCAGCATTTCCCTATCCAAACCAGCTGTCTCTTAAAGACGCAGTTGAGAATTCAGCTGTCTTGTTCTTGTGATGGAAGCTGCTGCTAAACCAAAATCTTCACCACAAAACATCAGCCTTTGACGCAAACAGAAGACCACTGCTACAGAAAAGAGCATGCGATGCTACTGCACATAATGCAGTGAGTTATTCTTCTGACTGGATAAGCAGCTCTTGAAGAAATATTTTGCCTTTTTTACATGGGGCACAGGCTTTTTGGAAGAGCTGCTGTAATTCGCTTGCCTTTCTTGCGTTAATTCCTGGGTGAGGTGATGTTTGTGTATCTGATTTGAGCTGGAATCAAATGTAACACAGCATGTTTGCAGATGTTTGCAGATGACACTAAATTGGCTGGGAGTGTGGATCTGCCTGGGGGTAGCGAGGCCCTACAGAGGGATCTGGACAGGCTGGAGAGCTGGGCTGAAGCCAATGGCATGAGGTTCAACAAGAGCAAATGCCGAGTCCTGCACTTTGGCCACAACAACCCCAGGCAGCGCTATAGGCTTGGGGCGGAGTGGCTGGAGGACTGTGTGGAGGAAATGGACCTGGGGGTACTGATTGATGCACGGCTGAACATGAGCCGACAGTGTGCGCGGGTGGCCAAGAAGGCCAACAGCATCCTGGCTTGCATCAAAAATAGTGTTACTAGTAGGAACAGGGAGGTAATTGTCCCCCTGTACTCAGCACTTGTGAGGCCGCATCTCGAGTACTGTGTTCAGTTTTGGGCCCCTCACTACAGGAAAGACATTGAGGCCCTGGAACACGTTCAGAGGAGGGCTACTAAGCTGGTGAGGGGTCTGGAACACAGGCCTTTACGAGGAGCGGCTGAGGGAGCTGGGATTGTTCAGCCTGGAGAAGAGGAGGCTCAGGGGAGACCTTATAGCTCTCTATAACTTCCTGAAGGGAGGTTGTAGTGAGCTGGGGGTCGGCCTCTTCTCCCGTGTAGACAGCGACAGAACTAGAGGGAATGGTATCAAGCTGCACCAGGGGAGATTCAGGCTGGACATTAGGAAGCACTACTTCTCTGAAGGGGTAGTCAGGCACTGGAATGCACTGCCCAGGGAGGTGGTGGAGTCACCGACCCTGGGGGTGTTCAAGGAAAGACTAGATGTTGTATTGAGGGACATGGTTTAGTGGGAGCTAGTAGTAATAGGTGAATGGTTGGACTAGATGATCTTTTAGGTCTTTTCCAACCTTGATAATTCTGTGATTCTGATTCTATGTGATCCCGCCACCAAACAAAATCCTGTGTTGGGCAGACCCAAGGAAAGGAGGTGGAATTACAGCTTCCTCTCCTGGTCTGCTATACCACTCTGTTGTTCATGTGAACTGACTACACAGAAAGTGTTAAGCTAAATTCCAGCTTTAAGTAAGAAATGCCCATGTGACACTATCAGACTCCACCCAGATTGTGCGAGAACTGCCAGAACTTTCCCCTTGTTATACCTTTCCCAGCCAGTCACTGACCTGAGATAATGATTTCTTCTCTCTGCAGTTTATGCCTCCAATGAAAATCATATTGGGCATTACAGGCATGGGATAGTCAAAGACAAAGTCAAGTCTCTTCAGCCAAATGGATCCGTGACTTAAAAGCTGCGTCATTGTCATTGGCCTTTGGAGAAAGTCTGATGCCAGGCTTTCAAATGGTGAAAAGACAATAGTGCAGGTGAAAGACTCTGAGAGAGCAATCAGGAAGTTCTTCACTCTCTGAGGAAATGTCATACGATCTGTATTGAGTGAGAGCATTCGCGGGACGTAGGATAGTGGGTCCGGACTCTGAGCGGCGTGATTGTCTATAGCGCACGGGACACCCCGCAAGAAGAAAACAGTAGGGATTGAAAAGTGTAAAGCAATGATCTGTCCACAGGGCGTCAGAGGATCTGTGAACACCGCATCAAATTTACTTTCCTCAATGTATTTCATCATCTCTTTGTTGTACAGTAAGGAGCTGCAGGAAGCGTGAAACATGGCAGAGCTCTTCCTGAAATGATCCCAGGTATTCAGAAATCTGGTCAGGAACGGCTCTTCGCTAAAACAGTTTGCACTAAGCGAGTGGATTAGCTCTTCCATCTCTTCCTTTTTGAAAGGCACGGGATACGTTTTCAGCTCATACGTCACTGAGGAACCTATCATCATTTTGCTGTCTGGTGCGATAACAACTATTTCATGCCCCCTCTTGCTCAGCACCGCCAGCACTTCCTTCATGCTGAGCCAGTGGCTGCCCTCCATGGGGATCACCAGCAGCTTCCCGGCAGCGGCAGGACTCAGGCAGCACACCAAGGGCAGCAGCACCACAGCCACCAGCATGTTGTGAGTTGGACGGGCAAGAACCCGCACACCAGAGAGGCTGGGGTGCTTTTGTAGCTACACTCCGCCTACGCAAACACAGCGCTTGGCAATGCTTTCTAACGATACCGCTGCCCTTCTGACTTGCTTCGCATTTTGCTGGTTCATGTTTGCATGCAATGGAGTCATGGTAGGTGATTAATGATTATAAAAGGTTGAGATGAGGTTTGTACTAACATTGACATGAGTAAAGCGTGTCTCTTGTGACGCAACTCCAGCTCGCTGCCTCAGCCTTCTCCTCTTCTTCCCATAGTAGGACCACAGGACACTTTTGACCATCAGCAACCCAGCAATGTTTATAGACATTTACTGACTGCATGCTCTAAGATATTTAGAAATCCATGAAAAATTAATCAGGAGAGCAGAAGGAACAAAGCACTGCTGGGATTACCCCTCTTGGTAGTACTGGGTCTTCAAAGAGTGCACCAAAATGACTCTTTTCCACCTAGCATTGGAGTTCCCCGTGCCACTGAAGGCTGTCAGAGTTGCCACAAGGTGTAGTAAAATGGTATTTTTTAAACAATTTTTTTTTTCCTAATGAAGCTGAGGCAAACTGTAGACTGAAACACAACTTACAGTAAAGATAATTACAAAGACAGGCTGGGAGAGCTAGGCTAGCTCAGCCCAGAGAAGAGAAGTCTGCTTCTATGGAGATCTCTGAACCTATTCCAGATCCTTCAGGGACTCCAGGAGAGCTGGAGAGGGGCCGGTGCCAAGGGCAGAGAGGGCCAGGCCAGGGGAACAGCCTTCAGCTGCAGGAGGGCATCTGGAGAGGGGCTGGGAGGCAGAAATCCTTCCTGGGGAGGGAGGAGGCCCTGGCACAGGGTGCGCAGAGAAGCTGGGGCTGCCCCTAGCAGGGTTCAAGGCCGGATTGGATGGGACTTTGGGCACCCTGGGTTGGTTGGGGGCATCCCTACTTATGGCAAGGGGGCACTGGGGGGACTTTGAGTCCTGTCTCCACCCAAACCAGTTTGTAGTTCTATAAACATGATAAACCAATGTTAAAGTATCCAAGTTTTGTTTTTTCCTTTTTTTTTTTTTTAAATTTAATAACTAAAGCCAGTTGGTACATCTGCAAACAACAAAGTCTTTTTTTTTTTCACTGATGCAAGCGTGCATTTTTTTGATAATAAGTAGCCAACAGAACATCTTTCAGAATTTCTACATGTAACTTCATCTAACCTCTTATCCTTTTGGGTATAAAACTAAGTTGCGAAACAGCAGTTCACCGTTGTACCTCAGATAACAAACCAACAACATGTTTCTAATTCATGAACTCAGGGGGTTCCTGGCCAATGTCAGCTCAGTTCATGATTGAAACAGTTCATGAACTCTGTGGATCTGGATCCTTCTTGGTTGTAAACTCTCAGGGTTTTAAATGTCAGTGATAACGTCTCACCATAAAAGTGGGTAAGTAGGTGGCAGGGCAGGTGCCTTTGGGATACTTGCTCCTCCAAGGCATTCATGGCTCTACATTGATATTGCAGTGATTTTCAAGACTGGTGGGAAAGCTTTGACCTCCTTTTCCTTCCTTCAAACACACATAGCCAATTCAAGTGTACCAAGTGGTGCTACACACTGTGGTGGTAAGAGGATTGGCTCTGCCACTTCCACCACAAGCACTGAACATACATATCTGGACAAAAGGGGAGGATATTAAGGGGAGGATATTATGTCTTCTACATGGTTTCAGGGGTACACACAATTTACAATACTTGAATATCCCTTTCCTGCTTCTGATCTGCTATAAAACATGCTGCACTTGATTCAGAGACCCAAAAACCTGAATGTGAATTTACAGAAGTCATCTATGCTCAGAAAGTCTTAAAACCTAATTAAATAACCTATAAAAGAATGGGAAGATACAATTTATAAAGGCTTTCTTTTTGCAGATAGATTCTGACACCTTGACAGAGAGCAGACTGCAGGCTACTCTTTCAGAGCAACGTTGCCGAGTCCTCTGAGACTGGCTTTGGTTGCTGGAACAGCTTATACAGAGATGGCCATGGCATAAGAAAATTAGATTAAGGGAAGCTAACAAGTCTGGCTTCCACTGAAAAGCAAAGTTTGCAAGTCACCAAAATTCTGGTGAGCTCCAGTTGAACAAAAGATCTTATTGTTCACATGAAAGGTATGTGTCACTTCAGTTCTCCTATCTGATAAGAATTGTAGAATCATAGACTGGTCTGGGTTAGAAGGGACCCCAAGGATCACAGAGCTCCAACCCCCCTGCCACAGGCAGGGCCACCAACCTCAGGCCTGGATCTACACCAGGTTGTCCAGGGCCCCATCCAACCTGGCCTTGAACACCTCCAGGGACGGGGCATCCACTACTTCTCTGGGCAGCCTGTTGCAGCACCTCACCACTCTTTCTGTAAAAAACTTCCCCCTAATATCTAATCTAAACCTTCCTTCCTTTAGTTTTAATCCATTCCCCCTTGTCCTGCCATTGTCTATCCTTTTAAAAAGTTGAATCCCCTCCTGCTTATAAGCTTCCTTCAGGGACTGGAAGGCTGCAATGAGGTCCCCCCGGAGCCTTCTCTTCTCCAGGCTGAACAAGCCCAGCTCCCTCAGCCTCTCTTTGTAGGGCAGGTGCTCCAGTCCTCTGATCATCATCGTGGTCCAGGCTTTAGGGTTTCCAGGATACCTTACAATCTGAATGCCGGATACTAGGAAATAACATTTTCTGCATCATGCAGGATTTCTCATTAGAATCACAGAATTATCTTGATTGGAAGGGACCATTCAGATCCTCAAGCCCAACCACCAACCTAACCTGCTTAGCTTTCTATCTCTAAACACCAAGTAGTTGTCAGTTAGGTTTTGATGTAAGGACGCTTGAATATTTATGTTCTTTCATTTTCAATCAAAAACAAAGTAAAATTTTATACCTGAGACAGTTTTTGCTTCTGATGACAGTTTATCCCTCCAATAAGAACCATGTTT
This sequence comes from Gallinula chloropus, assembly GCF_964237585.1. NCBI lineage: Eukaryota > Metazoa > Chordata > Aves > Gruiformes > Rallidae > Gallinula > Gallinula chloropus. The sequence continues at coordinate 32,962,167 of NC_140090.1, read as the reverse complement.
GGCATCACTGGTCTCGGGAACTCAAACACAAAGTCATATCTCATTAGCCAAATAGATCCATGGCTTAGGAGGTCTGTAGCTGTCACTTTCTTCTGAAGAATCTCATATGCAAGTTCTTCAAATTGGGCGAATAGAGGCTTACAGTAAATGAACTCCAGCATACGGACCAGCACGTTCTTCACGCGTTGAGAAAATGTCATGCTATCTGAATGGTTAAGAAAGAGTCTGGGGACATAGGAAGGAGGGTTTGGGCATTGGGTAGCTTCAGAATCCATGCCACAAGGAAATCCCCGCAAAAAGTAGACAGAAGGAACTGAAAGATGCTCAGCAATTATTGGTCCACACATCAGAATTGGATCCGTGAACACCACGTCAAACTTGCTCTCTTGCAGATACTGCATTAGGTCTTCGTTGTGCAGAAGGCTCTTACAGTTGGTGAAAAAGAACTTGATGATTTCTATCATGCTTTGATACATTGTAATAATAATATTCAAAACAGATTGCTCAATAAAATGAGCGTTAATGAATGACTTGAGCACAACATCTAAGTGGTCCTCTGCGTAAGGTATTGGGTATACTTTCACTGTATAGTTCTGAGGCTTCTTGGGCTTCATATGCAAACTCGTTGACGGTACAAGCACAACAACTTCATGTCCATTTTGCTGGAGTTTCTCCACCACTGGGCGCATGCTGAGCCAGTGACTTCCATCCTGAGGTATCACCAGGATCCTTCCACCTTCAGCAACAATTAATGATGACAGAAGAAGAAATATCCAAGCCTGTTGGTAAAGACACTGACACGGAAGAGCCATTTCGGTCGAACTAAAGTGAAGAGCTCTGCTCTGGAGGAGGCACTCAATACCTTTACATGAAGGTCCATACAAACTTTAACCTTTCTGCAGGGAACTTATTGACCACAGAAAGAAATGTTTAACTTCCCAATATGGTTGTTGTTATCCTTCAGTATTGCAATTGCTTGTATAACAGGGAAGGGGAGCACACTGTTCTTGAAAAGAAGATTTCCCCTTTGTACTTTTTGTTAATTTTTAAGCTTGGATGTAGGTCAGCACATGCCTTTCTTCATGAAACTAAGAAGACCAGGGATGTCATCTTGTAATAATAATTGTGGCTAATACAATTGGCTTATTAAGTACCAAGTGAGAAATTAAGCGTCATTTTGCATTCAAAAGGCAACCTTTACACCCAGCAGAATGAATGAAAATTGAAACATCATTTGTTTTATAGACTAGCCTAACTGAGAAGACCTAGCGAGTACGCAGATGGTAAAGTAGGCTGATGGTAAATTCCAACATCATGGAAGGCGTCAAACATGCATGTCCTATGAATACATCACAGCTACCAGGATGTACCAGGATGTGCAATCCCAAATCTGAGAAGAACAATAATTTTTATCCTTATGGTACTAGGCAAAATAAACCCAAAAAAACCCCAAAACCAAATCACAACAAAAATCTAAATGATGGGTTCAAGGCAAATGAAATGAAAAGAGGCTAGTGTAGATCTTTTGGGACACAAAGAAGGAGCCTTGGTCTTTGGTTACTGTCCTGAAAGTTCATTTTATATATTATAAGCAAGACAAAAGTTAGGAGGAGGTATGGTATCTTTTACTGATCCCACTGATAACACACACAGAGAAAAGCCCAACAAGCAAACTAGTCTTCTGAGCTCTCCTTTCAGAGTTACAGGTGGTAACATAAGCAACCACATATAGATTTCTCCTGGACCTCTTCAGCTACTAAGCCCTGACAGAGCTGCAAACTTGCCTTTCCTCTTTGCTGTTTCCTTCTGAGTAGCAGCCTCATTTTGATGAGGAGATCTTTGCTTAATTAAATTAGCCAGGAATTTGGTAGTTGAACCTATGGGTTTGAATCTACAGGAGGGCACAAGCTGGCCCTAGGGTTCATGTTTCCTTAGAGAGGTAGTAACACCCCAGCTTGGGTTTCCAAAGAAAGCTCTAATCAGGTGGTGTGACCCTTTGTTTGCTGGCATTGTGCTGCTATTCCCTGGAAACCTGCAGTGAACAGAGTCGCTCGGAGCTTTGCTGGAGGAAAGTTTTCTCTTTATGCAAGTAAAAGCAATGCCAGACCAAAGTCTTTTAGGTGGTACTAAGGGAGAGGTCCTCAGGAAGGAAAGAGCTGATGCAAAACTCATCAGCAGTTTTGCTTGCTCTTTTCCTTTATAAGCAGTGGGGCGATTTCCAGCATCTTCAGTACAAAGAAACAAACCCTTACAGTCTGAGGTACTGGGGTGTGCCTCAGCAAACCCCCAAGATGTGGTAGCACCACTGTATAACTCCACACCGTCATGCTGACATGGAGGAACCACCTTTAGACATGGAGAACAGCCAATACAAAGTTCATCTTTCAGTCTCTATTTGACCACAAATCTCCTGCTGGTATGGCCACACTTTCTTCCAGACTCAAAAGACTCCCTACTTTTTGTACCAGACCATGGGAGTAAAAATCGTTGAAAAGTAGGGGCAGCAACAGGAAGGACAGAGTTTAAAAAGTATATGTAATATATCAAAATAAATAGAGGTAAACAGAAAACAGACAAAGAACAGTCAAAGTTCTTAGGTTAGCATAGAATCAGCTGAGGTCAGGTGTCCGCGGGATAATTATTATTCAGAAAATTAACAAACTGGCTCATTTTTCAGAATGATGTGGTATGTTTACAGAATCACAGAACGTTAGGAGTTGGAAGGGACCTTGAAAGATCATCTAGTCCAACCCCCCTGCCAGAGCAGGGTCACCCAGACTAAATCACACAGGAACGCATCCAGGCAGGTTTGAATGTCTCCAGAGAAGGAGACTCCACAGCTTCTCTGGACAGCCTGTTCTAAGGCTCCGTCACCCTCACAGGTAAAAAGTTTCTCCTGACATTTACATGGAACTTCCTGTGCTCCAGCTTGCACCCATTAGCAAGTGTTTGTCATTCATTTTCCTGTAGCAAAGGGCACCTGGACCCCTGTCAGGTTTGAAAGGTGTGGTGCTCTTTACCAATCCTCCTGCATGTGCAGAGAAGCCTTGTGGAGCAGTTTGAGGAACAGAGGTCTCAAGGAGTGAGTATCTCATGCCAGCTCCTGGCATCTGTGAGGAAAACCATCCTCACTTGATACCAGAGGGCAGAAATTTTACGTTAAACAAAGCTGAAGCTGGGGTGACTGCAGATTTCCTTCTAGGAGTATCTCTCACCATAAGGCTGGTGTGGGTTACTCCAGGGTATCTCTTTAAGCTGGTGAGGGGTGCTGCGGTGAAGGGTTGAGACTGCTTGGACCTTGAGCTGTGACTGTGTTGAGGGGTTTGGGTGCAGGTATCCATACCCCTCACCCTATGATTGCTTCAGCTGTAAAAAGTACTACAACTCTCAAACAATGTATCTCCGTGTTGGACTGCTGTGATGTGTGGATTTCTTCTAACCCGAGCAGTAAACACTTAGTGGCACTGACGGAAGAGGGTAGCAAAAGAATACCGCACAACTACTTGTAAGAGCAGCACTAAAACTAGAACTAAAACCAAATTTGAGGCAGCCTGGATTTGATTTCCTCTTGTTGGATGAGATTCTTCACCCCTTTATGCTCTGGGGTCTTATAAGCAGAAACAGGTTGCTCAAATGCATGAATAGTGATGTCATTTGATTTCCTGGGTTTTTGGATGATGGATTGGGTTTATACATGAAGGAATCCTTCTGTAACTGAAACCACTTTTTTTTCCCCTTCTCTTTTCATGCTAAACAGTGTCAGGCAAAAAGCGTACAATAAAATGCAGGTTGGTAGCTGCCAACGTGAACTTGCCTGAGTCTCCCCATGTATTGTACATACTGATGGAGACATACTGGCATTCATCCACCCAGGATAAGACAGTAGATAGTTTGGCTAGCTGACTTCAGATGAAAAACAACATGTAAAACTGATGATATGTTGACTGCAAGTTGGAAAGTAACACTCAGAGTCTTTGCAGTAGCTAGAGGCAGCCGATAGGTCTAGGGAGGTGATTGTACCCGTGTACTCGGCATTGGTGAGGCTGCACCTCGAGTGCTGGGTCCAGTTCTGGGCCCCTCACCATAAGAAGGACATGGAGGTCCTGGAGCACGTCCAGAGAAGGGCAGCCAGGCTGGGAAATGGGATAGAGGGCAAATCCTCTGAGGAGCAGCTGAGGGAGCTGGGGGTGTTCAGCCTGGAGAAGAGGAGGCTGAGGAGAGACCTTCTCACGACCTACACTGACCTGCCAGGAGGGTGCAGAGAGGTGGGCGATGGTGTCTTCAGCCAGGGGACAGGAGATGGGACAAGGGGAAATGGGCTCAAGCTGCTCCAGGGCAGGGTCAGATCAGATGTGAAGGAAAGGTTCTTTTCCCTGGTAGAGTTGTCAGAGCCTGGCACAGGCTGCCCAGGGAGGGCGCTGAGTCCCTAGCCGTGGATGTGTTTAACAGATGGGTAGATGAGGTGCTCAGAGATATGGTTTAGCATAGAACAGGAATGGTTGGACTCAAGGATCTTTAAGGTCTTTTCCAACCTTGTGATTCTGTGACTTCTGAGGGAGCTCTTTCCAAAGCAGTGAACAGAAATCATGTGAAAATCATCTTACATGATCCTGAAATTAATGACTGCTTTCTAACAGAAAGAGAAATGACACTTGGAGCTGCTCAGGTAACTGTAATTGGAGCATTTCCAAACTTTTGCAGGGCAATATATATTTGATACTTGTAAATGTTATGCTCTTACACCCTTTTTGAGCATAGACTTCTGTCACATACAATGTCTTCAGACTCATGTTACAGAAGTAGTTGTAATTTAAAGAGAAGGCAAGCTTCCCATGGAAAGGGAAACTGAGGCAGCTGTTCCATTTGATCTGAGGGAAATTTTGTCAAAAGAACCATGTATTGCAGCCTCCTTCAGTATTTCCTCTTCTAAATCTGGGAGGCACAGGGATGTGGACAAGAGCAGACTTGAAGAGGACAGTGAGATGAACAGATGCACAGTGCAGGGCGTTTCAACTTTCTTTTCCAAAATCAGCCCTGCTTTTCCTTGCCTGCTGTTGTGTATTTCATCACTGCACTTTGAGGCAGCTGAACAGTCGGTTCATGTATGGTGATGACTACTGCTTCAGCACTGAAAGCTATGAGCTCCCCTATAGCCATATTAATCTTAGCTACCCATGTTAGCAAATTAACAGTACTGGTAGATGTGACAGGATCCCTTCTGAGGTTACACAAAGTGATTGTGCAGGCTTTCTGAGTGTGTTGCTGTGTGCCAGGTATGTATATGCCCTTTGATACCACTTATTGTATGCTCTGGCTTCTTACCAAAGTCTTTGAAACAGGCAATTAAAGTGGAATTGAAAGGACCAATTAGACAGTCTCCTTAACAGAGCCTCCCAGATGTTGCTGGTTCTGGCAAGAGAGTTCCAGAACAGGACCTATTTTCTTAATCCTTGTTCTGAAGGGACAAATCATAGGGTCTGTATTCAGTTATACTACTTCTTTACTTAACTACCTACTTAAATCCTACTTAACTTAAATGTTAATAAGTTAACCAGTTGTTTAAACAAGTGATGGGTGTTTTAGGTTAAAACCAAAGCAAGACAAAACCCACCCAAAGCTCACCAGGAACACCTTTGAACGGTTGCTATAGCTTACATCTCTGTACTTTACTTTGATCAAATTGTACAAACTTTGTTTTTACAAGCTGCCCAAAAAAACAACTTTGCATTAACTTTGACTAAAGACAAGATGTTCGTCAAAGGGCATCAGGACTCAAAGTCTGATTTCATTGAGGATGTTCCCCTTAATGAAGGACCACTTACTGTGCCAGCATTCGAGTCCTTCTGGTGTCATCAGGGGATGAGCTGGCAAGCTGGCACAGGACCTCTGCTCAGCCAAGATACTAGGTCTGATTTCTAGTGAGCCTTGTATTAAATCTCCAGGCACATCAGGACTTCACCAAAAGAGTGGTGAAGCATTGGAACAGGCTGCCCACTGAAGTGGTGGAGTCACTGTCCCTGGAGCTGTTCAAGAAGTGGGTAGATGTGGTGATTCAGAAGATGCTTTAGAGGTTCCGGTGGTGTAGTGCTGATGGTTGGACTTGATGATCTTGAAGGTCTTTTGCAACCATAATGATTCTATGACTTGGCAACTGGATTTATGTGTCTGTTAATGAATATGTAATTGCCTCTGAGGCAGATGCCTGTGCAAAGCAGGGACAGGAGAAACCCAGCCTGAGGCAGCTTGTGTAGTTATCTTACTTAATAAGTGCGGGTTTTGTTCCCTCGGGCTCAGTCCTGCTGTCTCATGGGAAAGAATGCAGACCGTGGACAATGCTTACGGCTCAGGAGGGACAGGGAACATGGGATTTAATTCCCAGCTCTTGTGCTGGACAAGACACAGACACATGACCAGTTCTGCAGAAGCCCCTCAGCACCCTGATGCCATCAGGCGCTTCACGGCATCACACGAGATGCAGCAGGAAGCTGCTGATTTTTCTGCCTGTGGAAAACATGGCAAGTGGTTGAACAGAAAGGTTTGTGTCTTAAGACACTCATCTGAGGTGAAAAAAATAAAATAATTTTGAATCTCTTGTTATCTCTCCCTCTCCTAATGATCCTATTGTGTTTTGTTTCCTGTTGAGTAATGGGCTACTGGGTTTCACAGAGCTATCTATTCTTATCAGATGATTATATTTCTGAACAGTAATAATCAACCCAGGGTTTACTACGGTGTATGGATAGGTAGGGTAGGGGTTTTTTCCTCCTCTATGACTCGCTTCACGTTTGTTTGTACTCTACAATGTGATTGCCTTGTTGCTGGGCGCTGCTCAAAGTGGAGTAGGAGGAATTCTTCTGCTCTCTGTAGAAAATGTAGTTAGAAAAGGCGGGCTGAAGGCACATGAAGTTTGGAATGTGTTATTTCCCCCAAATGACAAATGTTAGCATGAAGACAGTAGAGGCCAGGTGTATAAAATCGGGGCAGGATGTCTCTATCCTTGTAGCAAGCTACAAACTGTTTGCAGTTCTAAGACCTTCAAGGTGCAGGAAGTAAAGGCATAGGTCATACAGCCAGCAAGAATTTGCCTCTTAAATCTCAAGGTAGGAACTACCACTCTCCTGAGCCTAATGTATGAGAATGCCTTATTTATAATATCATGCTAATTGATAATGTTATTCTTTATTTGCCTTACTCTTTATTATGTTCAGTGAACTCTGCATAGTCAGGTCAAAGAGTATAAAAGAAATCTGAAAAGAAGAGAGGAAAAAACACACCCCTTCACCTGAAAGATACCGTATTGCAACTGTGCAGTGATATTATGTGAGCACAATTCAGAAGTGAGGGGGTAACTTCATAGGAAAGAGATTTCTGTCCTGCTCTGAGCCTGGAAAAAAATGTCTACTGCTATTAATTGTTTTAGAGATGATACAGTAACTGTCAAAATAGATTTTGAATTTCTAGATTAGCATTAAAAAAAAAAACCCAACCTGCAGAACAATTCTAGTAACAGCAAATGTCAAGAAATAGGTGTGAAGGCTTAGCTGAGTTCTGTACCAGTCTAAATACATGAGTTTAGATTAATTCTTCCCATTCCAACATTATATTTATGCTTCACCATGATCTACAAACAGAAATAACTGAAAAAATATATTATATATATATATATAAAAAATATATTTTTATATATATATATATATATCTATATATATCTATATATGGCCGGTTTGGGAACCATATGTCAGGAAAATGCAACCAAAGCAAATTAACTGACTGTGCTGAGCCTGGAGTTAAAAGCAAAAGACTACTCTGGGAGCATGGTCTTTGGAATTTTTTTGGTCAGGTGAAAGAAAGAGATGTTGAGCTCCTTGAAAATTAAATCAAAACCATGTGTGGGGGATAAATAGGATCCACACACTGAGGATGAAGTCTTATTTTTTTGTTGGACTGGTAAGAAAATCCTCATTAATTCAAATAAGTTGTCTGCCTCTGCTTGATTTCAGCTTGTTGAAAAACAACCACCAAAACCTGGTTGAATTAAATCATTCCCAGAAGTGAAATGAAAAATAAAACCCACTAAAATTCCAGAAACAATATAGTTGCATTTCACTGGCAAAAGTATAATCTGGATGAAAAAGAACGTACCTTAGACAGTGGTTTCCTCTGAGCACAGTTTATACCGCCTATAAAGACCATGTTGGGCATCACTGGTCTGACATACTCAAACACAAAATCAAATCTCAGAAGCCAAATGGAAGCAGAGTTCAGGAGGTCTAGCAGGGATACATCTCTCTGAAGAACTTCAGAGGAAAGCTTTAACGCGTCCGCATAGAAGCCATTACAGTACACAAGCTCCAGGAGGGCAACTAGTGCATTTTCTACTCTCTGGAAAAATGTCATGTGGTCAGAGTTGAAGGTAAATAGTCTCGGGATGTAAGAGAGAGGGTTCGGGCACTGTGGTGCTTCGTAGTGTAAGCTGCAAGGAAATCCTCTCATGAAGAACACAAAGGGAAGAGAAAAATAATTAGCGAGTGTCGCTCCGCACATAAAAACAGGATCTGTTAGGATGGCATCGAATCTGCTTTGATTTAGGTACTGCAGGGTCTCCTTGCTGTTGAACAGGTCCTTACACTGCATGAAGAATGCGTTGAAAACGTGCACCGAGGTGTTGTACAGTGTAAGAGTGTTCAGTGGGAAAGGCAGGTCCTTCAGGTGACTGGCAACGTACTCGCGAAAGGCATTATCCAGCTCTTCTAATGTGTAAGACACTGGGTATGTTTTCACGGTGTATGCCTGTGTCATCTTCATCTGCCAGCTTATTTCTGGTGTAAGCACCACCACTTCGTGTCCTCTCTCAGCGAGCTTTTCGACCACTGCCTGCATGCTGAGCCAGTGGCTTCCCACCATGGGTACCACCAGGAGTTTCCCTCCATCTGTGAGGCTGGGAAGGAGTAAGATAAAAATCCAGACACAACAAAACCTCAAAGTCATCTTCCCACGGTCACGATGTGGACTGTGAAATAGTTGTCTCCTTCAGTTGCTTGAAGATGTTTTTAAAGGAAGCCAATGCGATTTATCTGTTGAGTTGTGTTACTTTGTCACAACCTTCTAGTTAATGATTCATTGCTTTGACTTGTGACTTGTTTGGATTTTGGTTTGGGTTTTTTTTTTTTTTTCTTTACTCATAAAGCCAAATGCAGCCACCCTTTCCTCTGATGTTCCTGTTGGAGTTCCTTGGTGTTCAACGGAGAACTAGCTTCACAGCATGCTAAACAGATTTCTTAGGACTCCCCTCTATAATATTGATGTGCCCTGTCTTATGCCTTGGCCAGGACTGAGGAGGGCAAATCTGTTGTGAACAGCTCCAACATCACTGTTAAAAATTAAAACAGCTTCAACGAATTTTATTGTGGTTGGAGATGCAGATGTTCAGATAACTTCTCCGAGGACAGCACAGCAGACCTTCAAGATAAGGGGTAAGGGCAGATGAAGCAATTCCTCCAAGCTAGTAGGAATCTCACAGTCTGCAATGACAGGAGACGCTGAGAGGGGCTGACCTGACAGCTGAGTTAGAGAGCCAGGCAGCCTCTGTCCCTCAGACACACAACTTCCTTTCTGCCCCTTCCATACAGTGGTCAATGCAAAGAAATTAATTGCATATTGTTTTTTTCACATTTTCCTATCAGTCTTTTTATTTCTTTTTCCCATTTTACCAATGCCTATAGCTTTTTTCCTGTGCAGAGAAGCTACTGGAAAAGTGGCAGTTTTCTTCGAGGATGACTTTTCAGAAAACAAAATATTTCCGCTTCAGTGTAAGGGGAGAAGCTTTGAGGTATAAGTGGAAAAAATAGTCTGAGTCTTCTATGTTGTTATAGGAAAAGAAAAAAGGAAAAAAAAAAGATAAATAGTGACTAAACTCTGTTATTTCCAGATGTATACAAGACACAATTTAAAATTATCATTGGAAAGATAGCCAGTTTAACAAAGAGCATTTGCTCATACCAATTTTTGCAGTATGTTTTGCAATGGCACCCCGTCCTTTGCTGAAGAGAGGTGAAAAGAGAGCTGGTAGGGCAATGTCCTGCTTTCCCCTCCCCTCTGCAGGAAGGTGAATTTGGCATCCAAACTTCTCAGCACCTTTAACAGAGTGAGTGCAAAGGCAAGCCCAGGACGGGTGAAGTTAATCAGTACTTTAGATGCGTTTATCAGTGGTTGTGAGTGTGCCAGCAGCTCTCTCAATTGGCTTGGTTATCTGGCTGGGCTCCCTTGACGAGTTAAACTTTGCCAAGTTCAAGGGAGTGCAAGATAGGAGCTTCTTGCCTCTCACACACAGTCATCCATACAAGGAGTGAGAACTTTGAATTTGGGTAAGAAGCTAAGTAAGAAGCTCTTACCCAAAGGCCAGGGGAGGGAGGAGAGGGGCTGTGCTGGATGGAGGGATCCTGTGTCAGCACGAGTGCTGCCTGTGGCTCTATGGCCTTCTTGGCATGACGAGCGTGATCGGAGCAGACTGCAATGAGAGTCAGCCCTGGCAGCAGATGCGATGGCAGCTGGGTCAGTCTAGGCTTGGCAGCATGTGGAAGGCAGCTGTGAACACCTAGCTTGTGTCAGAGATGGAGCTGGTCTCCTCTGAGTATCAGGCAGGCTCCTCTGTGTTTGCCTTCCCATTGCCAGTATAAGCCCTAGCCTGCACCAGGCAGGGCCATGCAAGTCCTAGGAGGAAACCAGACCAGCATGGGTGGCCCGGCTCCATCCCCACATCCCCAGCTACCTCACTTCAAGAAGGATGTTGAGGTGCTGGAGAGCGTTGAGAGAAGGGTAATGAACCTGGTGAAGGGTCTGGAGCACAAGTGGTATGAGGAGCAGCTAAGGGAGCTGGGGCTTTTTAATCTTGAGAAAAGGAGGCTGAGGGGATACTTTGCCACTCTACAGTGGAGGTGGTGAAGTCACCATCCCTGGAGCTATTTAAAAGAAGCGTAGATGTTGTGCTTGGGGACGTGGTCTAGAGGTGGACTAGGCAGGGTTAGGCTGTGGTTGGACTTGGTGATCTTAAAGGTCTCTTCCAACCCAGGTGATTCTATGTTCTTTAGAAGGCTTTGGGGATGCCAGAATCCGAGGAAACAGCATGAATCTGTTCCAGGGGATGTTCAGGCTGGATGTCAGGTAGAGGTTCTGTACTGAGAGGGGGGGTCGGGTGCTGGCACAGGCTCCCCACGGAAGGGGTCACAGCACCCAGCTGGGCTGAGGGCAAGAAGCATCTGGACCATGTGCTCAGTGCCACGCTCTGATTTGGCCGGCCCTGTGTGGAGTCAGGAGTTCAGTCGGTCCTCCTTGCAGGTAAGATTGTGTCATTCGATGATTCCATGCAGTGTGCTCGGCCTGGGAGGTGGCGGAGGGCTGCCTCCCCGTCTCTGGCCGCGAACTACAGCTCCCAGAGCGCCTTGCGAGGAGCCGGCCCTTCCCAGCGGGCAGTGCGCCCCCGCCAGGACGCCGCGGCGCCGCACTACGACGCCCAGCAGGCTTTGCGTGCCCGCCCCCCGGGGCCGCGTTGGCGGCCGGTCTTCCCTTCGCACCGGCTGCTGGGCGCGGCGGCTTTTTCCCTGGCTGTCCGGAGGCGCCCCTGCCCCGGGGGAGCGGGTGGAGCGAGGAGGCGCCGCTGTTCTCTCTCCGAGGCTTGGCGAGGTACGCGAAGCCCGGGTGCCGCGTGCGGTCTGTCGGTCCCAGCGTGCTTTGCGCGGCGCCACAACAACTATGGCGGCGGCCGCGGGGCCGTGGCGGTAGGTGCCGGCCCGGCTCCGGGCGCTGCCGCCGAGCGGTGAGTCGGGCTGGGCGGCGGGAGGGGTGCGTCGTCTCACAGCCCCGGCGCCGCGGGCCGGCCGGGGTGCGGGCGGCGGGCCCGGGACATCGGTCCTCGCCCCTTTCCTCGGGTAGTAGTGAGGTCGCGCCTGAAGGCTGGGCCCGGCTCTGTGCGAGCCCCGGGACGGGAGCCTATTGGGAGGCGGAGAGAGTCGGGGGCAGCCGGGTGAGTTCGGCCTGGAGGGGAGGAGAGGGGGGACGGCAGCCTGATAGGTGTGGCGGTGTGCTGGGGTTGGGATGAGGGGCCCACCGTGAGAGGTTCCCCTCTGAGATGAGGAACACAGGACAGGGGCTTGGAGGGGGTTTGGGGCCTCCCCTCTCATGCCGTGATAAGCTGAAATCAGAACTCCACAGCCTTGGTGACTGTGAAGCAGGTATTTTTTGTTGCAGTGCTCCTCTTAATGTGTGCACGTAAAGGATCAATGACACAGCTTTTATAAAAGACATGCATGCATATTCATAGGGTTTCCAAGGAATGGTTAAATTTTTCATTTTCCGAGCTCATTATTGCCTACCCCACCCCAATAATATCTTGGTGGGATTCAAAGACATTTGATTTGCATCTACTTCATTTACCCCTCCTCATTACAGGTCCTTTCGGTGAGCTTTAGGCTTTTCTCTTGCTAGGAAAGCCACGGAGATAGATCTACAGACTTGGGGTGCCTCCCTGATCTTTTTTTCTCCCTCTTCCTCTTTATCACTCCCTTCTCAGGGATAAGTTTTTCCTCCTGAGTTACTACACCACAGAGGATGTGCTAACATTCTAGTCCTTTAGGCAGAATTTTAGGCACATCCTTTACATCGTTTGTTGCTGGCCAACTAATGTTTATCCTGTTCACTTCATGGAGGTGCTCTGGCTGTGACCCTAATATGTTACCTGATCTAAGTTGGCTCTGCTTTGGGAGAGGGTTGGACCAGAGAATCACAGAATCACAAGGTTGGAAGAGACCTTCAAAGATCATCGAGTCCAACCATTCCCATCCTAAGCTAAACCATATCCCTGAGCACCTCATCTACCCTTTTTTTGAACACATCCAGGGATGGTGACTCAACCACAGAGACATCCAGAGATTCACTCTAATCCAGATTATTTAATGTTTTTTAAGGGAAGGAAGGTGCTAGCAGCAGTTCTTTGAGGTTCCTGAAATAAGGAGCGAGGGAGGATTTGGCAGTGTCCTGCTGAAGTGTTTTCCTGGAGTGGTGGGTGGTGCAGCATGCTGTCAGTAAGATGATGGCTGTCTCCTAGATATGTGCCTTTTTATGGGGAGCAAGCCTATTTGGAGCAAGTTGTACCATCTTTGAGTGAGGAAGAGAGGAAATGCTCTGATCTTTGGGTGGTTAAAATAAAGGAAGGCTGTGAGATACTTTGGAAAGGTTTTAACCCACCAATTATGTCATGGGAGGTGGGACCTCTTTGGGGCTTTGGGGTTTTTTTTCCAGTGATTAGTGCATAAGAGCTGCATTCAGAGGAGAAAAACCTAATGCAAAGAGATCAAAATGAGGTTTTACCTGGCTACCTTCATTTAGAAGGATCTCCAGCCATGTAACTGTATTTTATGGGGGTTTATGAGGGAATATGTGTTGCATGAAGTGCTGAAGAAGCATTCTAGAAGAAGCAGAGTGAATACTGCCCTGCAGCTTCAGTCAGCTGCTCTGAGCATAGCCTTTTGCCTAAAAACTGCTTTACTGTGGGAAGGATGAAAATGAGCTGAATGCAATGTTGTTTTATTCAAAGAGTTTTAGGAGATGCTTGAAGATCTTGGTTGACTGGGATGCTATCAACTACATTTGGATTTTCAAAAGGTGTTCAGTAAGGTTTGCCACCAAAGGCTCTTAATGAAATTAAGTGGACACAGGAGAAGAAAGGTGTTGCTAGGTTTAATAATCAAGCATACATGACCAGCATGTCAATGGAGGGGATTCAGCCTCTCTGCTCTGGGGAGACCCTGCTGCAGTGCTGTGTCCAGCTTGGGGGTCCTCAGGACAAGAAGGACATGGAGCTGTTGGACTGAGTCCAGAGGAGGCCACAGAGATGATGTGAGAGCTGGAGCACCTCTGCTCTGAAGACAGGGTGGGAGAGCTGGGCTGGCTTAGCTCAGAAAAGAGAAGTCTGCTTCTAGGGAGATCTCTGAGCCCATTCTAGATCCTTCAGGGGCTCCAGGAGAGCTGGAGAGGGGCTGTTGCCAAGGGCAGGGAGGGCCAGGCCCAGGGGAACAGTCTCCAGCTGCAGTAGGGCATCTGGAGAGGGGCTGTGGGGTAGAAATCCTTCCTGGGGAGGGAGGAGGCCCTGGCACAGGGTGCCCAGAGAAGCTGGGGCTGCCCCTGGCTCCCTGGGAGGGTTCAAGGCCAGGTTGGATGGGGCTTGGGGCCCCCTGGGCTGGTGCAGGATGTCCCTGCCTGTGTCAGGGGCGTTGGAACTAGATGGGCTTTGATGTCCCTCCCCACTCAAACCAGTCTGGGGTTCTAATCTCTGATTCTATATTTATCTAAAATACAGGAAATGGGAGATGAGCTGTCTTGGAGGGGAGCGAGGGGCAGTTCCTTTGCATCTTTCCCAGGGCCTGTCTTCAGCATATAATACTCAGTTCTGTTGCCATTGAGTTTCTGGCTCTGAAACACCTAGAAGCAGAAATAATATTTTCATAAAATACTGCATTTATGACATTCCTCCCATCTGAAGTGGCTAATACAGTGACAGGTTACTTATGCACAGTGATTTGGTGAGAGGTAGTGGAGGCATTTTGGTGATTTTGAGAGACATTATACACCTTTTCTGCAGGAAACAGGACACCTTGAGCTCTGGTTAATTACAGGTGTTTAGAATCACCTGTTGATTTTTGCTAGGAATGTTTCTGCTTGTGCAAAAAATCAGGTATGATGTGTTTGATTCTAGTAAAAAGTCTGTTTGGACCTGTGGTTACACACATGCTTTTAAGTGACTCTCTGTTCTATCAGTGCATGCTTTTGTACAGATCTGATGTTCATGTTTAGAGCAAACAGAACAAGGTGAAGAATGTTCTAAACAAATTCTGCAATCAGGGCTGGAAGGTTCTTGGAGAATTAGAGGTGGGAGTAGTCAGTTGCTTTTTTTTAATATGAAATATTATTATTTTTCTTTTAAGGACTGTTTTGCCTTCACAATGTTTGGCGACTTATTTGAAGAGGATTTTTCCTTTGTTTCAAACAATCATTGTGGAAAAGGGAAGAAATTGAAGCCCAGAGATTCTGAGCCTCCAGCTCCCAGGGATTTCACCAAACTAAGCGGTATCAAAAACCAGGGTGGGACCTGCTACCTCAATTCCCTTCTGCAGACTCTGCTTTTCACACCTGAATTTAGAGGTGATGTATTCAAAGGCTTCTTAATGTAATGTTGGAATGGTTATTTTACAGTGGCTCACATTTCTAGTTACTTAAACACCACAAGCACAGATTGTTTTTGGGAACAGTTCATTTCAAACAAGGTACTACAGAATACTCAGAGCTGTTGGGCTGTAGAATATAATTACTAATATCATGACAATAAATACATATACATATTAATTTCATTACTTCTGCACTAAATCTGTGCATTGTAAACGTTTAATTTTCTTACAGGTAGGCAGTCTATGGTTTGTGTGAGTAAGAGAGGTTATTGCTGTCACTCATTTGTTAATGCAAGCACTCTTAATTCCTAAAAAATATTTTAAAAATGAAAAAAAATGCTGCCATCTAGACAGCTTTGTGCTAGACACTGCCTTTTTTCTCTGTTTTGAAGTTGATGTTTGTGGTTTGCAGAGGCGCTGTTCTCTCTTGGACCTGAAGAACTTGGGAGTCTGGGTGATGGCAGCAAACCAGATGCAAAGGTATTTGAAGTGGTGTTGTTGAATTTACATGAAGCCTTTCATGAGACTGAATGAAAGTGTAACTTTGATACTGAGAGGCAGCCAGGGTGGCTGATGCTCAGTTTTGCACCCAGATGTAAGTTTTCAGTGGTGTCTTTGCTTCAAAAGTAAGGTATTGAGCCTGTTTCTGCTGAAATTGATAGCAGGGGTTGGTTTGCCTTCAAGGGGAGCAGGAAAATTCCAAGTTCTTCTTTAGCCTTCTGGAGTCTTTTTAGTCTTTAGTCTCACAGTCCTTTTTTAGACCTTTTTTATTTTTCTTCCTTCTGTAATTAAAGCGACAGTGCTCTGACTGACTTGTCGCTGAATAACAGCCTAAATGACTGCCCAGAGGCTGTCTGAAGGTTTTAACAGCACCTGTACACAGGATGGTCCAAGGAGGCTGGAATTTAATCTGTGTCTCAGAAGTGCTCGCCAAAGTTGACTACAGAGTCTTGTTCTTCAGTTCTCAGGTGAAGGTGGCATGACTGGTTTTTGTAAGCCAAAGATAACTCTGGGTTGCTGATCAAACTTGTTGACATGAACCGTTGTCCTTCCCATCTTGTTCCACCCCTCCACCAAACTAAGCAAGGGGTAGTGTATGTTGAATCTGTATGTCATTAATCCTTTTGTAGCTGAGCTCTTAGGACTTACTATTCCAAAAAGATCAGAGAAAGCCATCCTTTCTTTTTTTGTGATGGTGATTTTATCCCACACAGGTTTGCTTTACCACCACATCTATGTTCCATGATTGTATTTTGCCCAAGTAAGGTGAGGAGCTGTAGATTTCTGGACATCATGTGTCTGATGTTTTGGTGAGAATTGAGTAACCTGTGTTATGAAAAACATAGGCAGTGGTGGGTTATTGCAATTTTTGTACTGAATTTATTTTTCTTTCAAAGGCTTTCTGACCTGGTGTGGGTGTATTTTGAGGTTTTTTTATTTATTTATTTCTAGGTTCGAATAATTCCATTACAACTTCAACGGTTATTTGCTCAGCTTCTGCTCTTGGACCAGCAAGCTGCATCCACAACTGACCTTACAGAGAGCTTTGGGTGGAACAGCCACGAGGTACAAATCACACCATTGCTGATAAACTCTTCCCTAAATGTTTTGGGTTTTTTTAAGTGTGACACTTTAAAAATATCTTAAAATACTTCAAGCTGTGGAGATAGTGTTGTATTGGGTTGATTATTGTTCTGTTTCCCTGTGAAGCACGTGCCATTTGTTTACAGTAAGTGACAGAAGAAAATAGTCCTGTTAAAAACAATTTCATGAGCTTTTCCTTTGTTTTTGCAGGAATGTTTTTACAAGAGTAATTCTGGCTCTTATCCTCAAATACTTATGTTCTTACCTAAATTGAACTGTGTAACTCCTCTTGGAGTTCAGTCTACATCTACCCAAGCGAAAGTGTTTCTGTGGGTTATAGTTACTGTGCCCAGTTCTGGAATATTGTGTCCAGTTCTGAGCCCCTCAGTTTAAGAAGGACTTTGAAAGAGCCCAGCGCAGGGCCACCAAGATGGAGTGGAACTGCTTCCTTACGAGGACAGGCTGAGGGAGCTGGGCCTATTTAGCTTGGAGGGGACTGAGGGGTGACCTCATCAACGTCTATAAATAGGTAAAGGATGAGAGTCAGGAGGCTGGAGCCAGGCTCTGCTCAGGGATGGCAGTGACAGGACAAGGGGCAACGGGTGCAAGCTGGAGCAGACAGAGCTCCATGGGAATGTCAGGAGGAACTTTGTCACTGTGAGGATGACAGAGCCCTGGGACAGGCTGCCCAGAGAGGCTGTGGAGTCTCCCTCTCTGGAGACATTTGAACCCTGCTTGGATTTGGGTGATTTAGTCTGGGTGATCCTGTTCTGGCAGGGGGTTGGACTAGATGCTCTTTCGAGGTCCCTTCCAACTCCTAACATGCTGTGATTCTGTGACAGTCTATGTACTGGAGCTATACAAAGAGGCATAATTAAAGTAAGAGTAACAAATAATAATAAAGGTAGCAATTTACTACTCAAGGTAGTAAATATAGGGATAGTCATTGAGGCATCTTTGCCACACTTAATATATGTTGGTTTTAAGCACTAAGCAAAGCAGATGGCACTATTTTATTTCTTTAAGTTTGGGTTTTGTTTGTATCATGCAGGAAATGAGGCAGCACGATGTGCAGGAACTAAATCGGATTCTCTTCAGTGCTCTGGAAACTTCCCTTGTGGGGACTTCGGGTCATGACCTTATCAACCGATTGTACCACGGGATTGTTGTCAACCAGATTGTTTGTAAAGAATGCAAGAATATCAGTGAGAGACAGGTAAAGCCAGCTGATGTTCCGGGGTAGGTTTCTGTTGAAGGTACTTTAAGCGTTCTGTTGAAGGTAATTTACAAAAAGAACACCTAAAATTGGGTGGTTCGTGGTTTGTTTGGGGTTTTTTCCTTTTAAAAACCTCTAAAAATAACACCATCTTTCTGGAGTGTCACTGGTGGCCTTGTTGAATTATAGAATGGTCTGGGTTGGAAGGGACCCCAAGGATCACAGAGTTCCAACCCCTCTTACCACAGGCAGGGCCACCAACCTCCAGGCCTGGATCTACACAAGGTTGCCCAGGGCCCCATCCAACCTGGCCTAGGTAGTGTGTATTGTTTAGGGTGCTGCAGACTTGAAGATGTGAAAATTACATGTGACTTTGTTTTTAAGTCTTGGCTGGCATTTTCTAAACAGCCTACATCAGGCTGTGACTCAGAGGTAAAAAACCCACAAGTGTTATTGCATCTTCTGAGCTGGCAAACGTTGCCTTCAGTAGATGTGGTGAGCAGAGCGCGGAACAGGGACAACAGTAACACAGGAACAACTCTAAAACACATCTTTCCAGTATTTTATACTCTCTGTAATATAAAAAAAAAAAGTTTGGTAGCTTTGTTTTTTTTTTTTTTAATTAATTTCTGTTAATGTAGGGGAGTTCTTCCCCATCAGCAACAAAAGCCTAATAAATGCTGACATCTGCTGTGGTGAATGGGGTAAATATCTGATGTACCATGAACTTAAATTGTTTGCTGTTTTGCTTCTGCACAGGAAGATTTCTTAGACCTAACAGTGGCAGTAAAAGGTGTTTCTGGCTTGGAGGAGGCTCTGTGGAACATGTATGTAGAAGAAGAGTACTTTGAAAATGAGAACTTATATCGATGTGGAGCCTGTGATAAACTTGTTGAAGCTTCAAAGGTAATTGGTGATTTTTTTCAGTGGTCACTTTGGCAATGATTAGGAACTTTGTTCTTATTTTGGAGTTAGAGGGTAGTCACAACTATATAAACAATACATGTCTTTAATTGGACAGTATATAATAAAAAAGATGCCAAAATCTGACCCTTTCTTTTAACCTCAGCAACTATGTTAAGAGGAGTTTGTGTAACTCATTTCTTGACTTGAATGTGGTTGAGGTGTGTAATCTAGCCAGAGATGAATAGGGTGGCTTGTAGTTTTGAGAGTGTGGCCTCATTCACACACCTCTGCTGCCCTTGGCTTTGGGCATATTGGAGGACAGGCTAAAGGAGAAACTAGAGCAGAAAAAAACCCCAACTGTTAGTCTGCTGGAGAGCAGTGTAGGTGAGAGGGACCTGGGGGTCCTGGTGGACAGCAGAGCATACTGGGGTGTATTAGAAGGGGTGTGGTTAGTAGGTTGAGAGAGGGCCTTCTCCCCCTCTACTCTGCCCTGGTGAGACCACACCTGGAATATTGAGTCCAGTTCTGGGCCCCTCAGTTCAAGAAAGACACACAACTCCTTGAAAGAGCCCAGCGCAGGGCCGACAATGCGATGGAGTGGAATATCTCCCTTATGAGGAGAGGCTGAGGGAGCTGGGCCTGTTTAGCCTGGAGAAGAGGGGACTGAGGGGTGACCTTATTGATGTTTATCAATATGTAAAGGGTGAGAGTCAGGAGGACAGAGCCAGGCTCTTCTCAGAGATGGCAGTGACAGGACAAGGGGCAGTGGGTGCAAGCTGAAGCAGAGGTAGTTCCATGAGAATGTCAGGAGGAACTTTGTCACTGTGAGGATGACAGAGCCCTGGGACAGGCTGCCCAGAGAGTCTGTGGAGTCTCCATCTCTGGAGACATTCAAACCCCACTAGGACGTGTTCCTGTGGAACCTAATCTAGGTGATCCTGCTCTGGCAAGGGGCTTGGACTTAGATGCTCTTTCAAGGTCCCTTTCAACCCTGAACATTCTGTGGTTCTGTGAAATGGGATCTTTTGATCCAGGTATTGCATCATTTCCCTGATGCTGAACAAGTTCTTGCAGTGATAAATTAACCCCTCGGTAGGGTTTTTTTTTGTATGTTCTTGTGGTGCTAGAGCCTTCAGGTATTAAGACTCTACTCATGCAAGGAACCAGCCAGCTCTTCTAATGTGTAAGACACTGTGTATGTTTTCACAGTCTATGCCTGTGTTGCTCCCATCTGGCAACTTCTTCCTTCTGGTATAACCACCGCCTCTTCATGTCCTCTCTCAGTGAGCTTTCCAACCACTTTCCCCCATGCTGAGCTGATGCCTTCTAACCAGGAGTTTCCTTCTGTCTGAGAGGCCATGAGGAGGATAAAAATCCAGGCACAACAAAGCCTCAAAGTCATCTTGCAGTGGTCTCAAATGTTTCTCCTTCAGGCAGGAGCTTGAAGATGCTTTTAAAGGAACCTGAATGGATTTATCTGGAGTTGCACTGCTCTGTCATAAGCTAGTGAGGAATTTACTGCTTTGGCCTGTGCTCAGCTATGGGTGAAAGCTGTCAGTATTGAGTTGTTTGGGGATTTTTTAAATTCAAAATTACTTATAAAGCCAAATGCAGTGACCTTTCCCCGAACTGAGTCATCAGAGCTCCAGCTTGGCCGTGTTTGTTGGCTTGGACTGGTTCCCCAGCATAGTAATTGAGTTGCCCTGGTCAGGCCCCACCTGGAGTGTTGTGTCCAGTTCTGGGCTCCCTGGTATAAAAAAGCCAGGGATCTCCTGGAGAGAGTCCAGAGGAGGCTACGGAGGTGGTTAAAGGCCTGGAACATCTCCCATATGAGGAAAGGCTGAGTGAGCTGGGACTGTTCAGCCTGGAGAAAAGAAGACTAAGGGGGGACCTAATTAATGTTTATCAATATCTGAAATATGGGATGCAGGGGGAAATGACCAGTCCCTTCTCAGTGGTCTGTGGGGACAGGACAAGGGGCAATGGCTGCAAGTTGGAGCACAGGAAGTTCCACACCAACATGGGGAAGAACTTTTACCCTGTGAGGGTGAGGGAGCCCTGGGACAGGCTGCCCAGGGGGGTGTGGAGTCTCCTTCTCTGGAGAGATTCCAGCCCCATCTGGACGCCGACCTGTGCAATATGAGCCAGGGAGCTGCTTTGGCAGAGGGTTGGATCCAGTGATCTCTCGAGGTCCTTTCCAACACTTACGATTCTGTGATTCTGTGATTTTAACCATTTTTTATGTGTCATCCAGCCCCTCAGCCCAGGCCAGGGGGAGGGCAGCCCAGTGAGAGCTTTTTGGGAGTTGTAGGTCTTTGAACTGCGATTTTTCAGGATGATAAAAAAAATAGTGTTTTGGCTTTCTTCTCTGCTAGTTTTTCATGTTGTAATTAATTTTTTTTATTACAAGTTGGCAGAACATGTCACAGTGGCATCTTGAGGACAAGCAGTATCACATATATGTGTATCGCCTCGGTGGGTTTGTAAAGGGGAAGCAGACATAGAATCACAGCATGTGTTAGGTGGGAAGGGACCTTTAAAGGCTATCTAGTCCTACCCCCCTGCAGTGAGCAGGGACATCTTCATTGGAGCAGGTCGCTCAGAGCCCCATTGAGCCTGACCTTGAATGTCTCCAGGGATGGGGCCTCCACCACCTCTCTGGGCAACATGTGCCAGTGATCCACCACCCTCATACTGAAGAAATTTTTCCTAATACCCAACCTAAATCTCCCCTATTCAAGTTTAAAACCATCACCCCTTGTCCCATTGCTCCATGCCCTCGGGAACAGTTCTTTGCCAGCTTCCTTATAGGCACCTTTCAGGTACTGGAAGGTGCTATAAGGTCCCCCTGGAGCCTTCTCTTCTCCAGGCTGAACAAGCCCAGCTCTCTCAGCCTGGAGAGGTGCTCCAGCCCTTGGATCATTTTTGTGGGCTGTTAGTGCACTCTGCCTTTGCAATGCTCTGCCCTCTTGATAACAGTGATGCCCTTTGGCGCTCTGTGGTGACTTCTGTGCAGCAATGAGTGCAATGCAAACTTTGCATGAGGAGGGCAGTGGGGTGCAAAGGCAAGCTGAGGACAGGTGAAGTTAATTGGGGACTCGGGAGTTCAGGAACATTTGTTGGTGCCTCACGTGGCTTGGTTATAAGGGATTGTTAAACTTTGCTGGGGTCAAGGGAGTGTGAGATAAGAGCTGCTTACCTATCATACACAGTCATCCATGCAAGAAGAGAGTGGGAACTTTTAATTTGGGTAAGAACCTCAGGAGAGAGGAGCTGTGCTGGATGGAGGGATGCTGTGTCAACACAAATACTGCCTGTGGCTCTGCGGCCTTCTTGGTGTGACAAGTGTGGTCAGAGTCAGCACTGGTGGGGAGGTCAGCCACCTAAGAGTGCAACCACCTGCCCGCTCCTAGCCTGTTTCCAAGACAAAGTGACCCCTATCTACCCACTCCATTCCTTCCTTGAGCATGCTGTGGCTCCTTTTGTGTTATTCTGTGCCCCCTCCCCTTTTCTTTTTAATCTTGGCCTTTAGAGAATTCAGTAGTTGAAGAATCTTGTGTTCCAGAACCTCATCAAATTTTAATTGTACAGTGTGATTATCACTCTCAACTCAGAAAAGCACTCAGAATCCTTTGTGGTGCTCAGCTCTGTGCCAGAGCCTTTGCAATTGACACAAACTAAATTCTGAATTCAGGGAGTTTCTTAAACTGTGTGGTTTCCCAGGCAGCTGTCTTTGTGGTTCTGCAAATGGGGAGTTGGATGGAGGCACTGGAAAGGCTGAAAGCCTGTCTGTTGAGTCTACTCTCATGTTCAAAGGTGATCCATGATAGGTTTGCACTAGTGTTCTGCACTCAATGCACAGGTTATTCCTTACTAAATTGGGTTATGTTGGCTTTCCTGCCTTGGAGGTCCTCTCCTATATAAATAAGGGAGACTAATTTTTGCATGGCTCTTCTGTGGCTGGCTGTAGGGCCTTCCAGGATATACCTACCTCATGCCACTCAGGCATATGACATCATGCTCCTTTGCTGTAGCCTGCAGGTCTTAGTCAGGGCCCTTTACTTCAAGCAGCCCTGCAGATCTTAAGCAAGATGCCACCATGATATATTCTGGTGATTTTGTCAGAGATTTCTGTTGTGTTTGGAGGCAGCCTGACAGTCACTTAGCAACAGGCTGCAAAATATACTTGGGAGTGAGCTCTGTCACACTACAGGTCTGTCAGAGCTAGTTGTTAGAGACAGATCATTTCTGACTTCTGCATTTGAAAAACACTGTGCCTGTAGGAATCCTGACCTCTGCTTGAGGTCACACAACTCCTGAGAACTGGAGAACTTCTCCGAGGTCAGGTGGTGTACCAGTGTTGTGTTTGGAGGAGATGACAAGGAGGGGCCAGAAGATTAATAGCCCTAGCCTCAGCTGAAGCCCTTTCCTTGCAGCAGAAGCTAGCATGTAGGCTAACTTTGTAGTTTGAGCTTTGTTCTATGGTTTGGGTTTTTCTGAGTGACTTCAGTGCCTGTACCAAAAGCTGAGCACCCTACTATTGATTTGAAAATGGTGAAGCTACCACAAAGCTGTGTCACTCTTCTACAGCACTTCCTGTTCAACAGCAGTTGAGTGTTTGGGCTTCTTACTTTTTTCTTTTCCCTTTGGGCTCCCAGGATTTGGGTGAGGGCAGGTGTCATGCAAGGGGCTTAGAGCAGAGTGCCTGGGAAGTTGCTGTGTAGTCTGACTTCATGTGTAAGCACAAATCCAGGGGTTTGAAGCTGCTGCTTTGTATAAAATTGAAGAAAATCCTGTCACAGAGAACATGTATGTGGGTTATGAAAATGGAATTACTGACTAGAATTTCAGCAGTGGCCTTTGATTTGTGGAGGGGGGTAAAGTGTGGGACGGGTGATGGACGTTCAAGGAGGGTGTAGGGCTTAACAGAGGGATATCTAGTTGGTAAGGAAACTGAGAATTAGGGAAGAGATTTTAAAAATTAAGATGCCATTTGGGTTGGAAAATAGTTGCCCATAGCAAGGGGGAGGCACTATACTGTTATAACTGTGTGCTGCTATTTATTTATTGTTTTAAATAATTTTACAGTCCGCTAAGCTGCGCAAGCTGCCACCCTTTCTCACCATTTCTCTCCTGAGATTTAACTTTGACTTTGAGAAGTGTGAACGATACAAGGAAACGAGCTGCTACACATTCCCCATCCAGATAAATCTGAGGCCTTTTTGCGAGCAGGTTTGTACTATTGCATTTCTTCCAGTTTCTATACATCTGGCAGAGAACCAGTATCTCAAGGACAAGCTATCCTCTTCTCTTTTGCATTTTGTCAGGCAAGAAGCTTTGTGGGGTTCTCCTCTGTCTCTTAATTCCAAATGTTTGGAATTCCAGTTTGTTTCCGAAAGACCACTTCCTAACCTTGTAGCTATGCAATGGGAAAGAGTATAATTACCTAAAGCTTATTCTGAGGCTTCCATGAAAGGAAAGCTATCACCTGGAAATTGAGACTTATTTTTGTGTTGGCATTGTCTGATAATGCCACGTATAAATGTACCTGTATGCATTTTATCTGCCTGGAGCTACTTCATTTTGTGTAGGAATCTGTTTTTCCATTCATATATATGTATTTTGATTATAAACCGAGCTATACCATTGCTTGATGACAGTTTTTGCACCTTAAAATAATGAGGATTAGACTTACTAGAGGTGCTGTTGTTGAAAAAGATGTTTTTCTTGCTGAAATGTTGTACAGTAGCCTTGGAAATTTCTGAAGTGTTTGCATTTGAGGAAGAGTTTTCTGGGTTTTTTTTTTTTTTTTTGACCTCTCCCCTTGGCTGGTTTGTGTATATAAATGTGTTGCCTGGGGTTTTTTTGCCCTCTAATCTTTTAAACAAAATAAGCCTGGTTAGGAACAAACAGGTTGACTACTTCTAGTATTTGCATCGATATTTCAAGGTTGGCTGGGGCCCTGGGCAATCTTGTGTAGATCCAGGCCTGGAGGTTGGTGGCCCTGCCTGTGGCAGGGGGGTTGGAACTCTGTGATCCTCGGGGTCCCTTCCAACCCAGACCATTCTATGATTCATTATTCTAAATTTAATTTTGAATTTCCAGTATTGTTCAGAATCGTGGTTAAAGTCGCTTAATAAGCTTGTGCCTAAGTCCATGGTTTGTGTTCCCCAGCACTGAAAAGCCATTTCATTCCCTGCATGTGTGAACACATGCTGGGAAGTATCTAAAGCTATGCTGATGGTGTGAAACTGCCCCGTGTACTAAAGACTTACTGATGTATGTTATTGTTACTATTACTGTTTTTCTTTTTAAAGACTGAAATGGATGATTCAGAGTACATGTATGAGCTCTTCTCTGTTATTATACATAAAGGTGGCTGCTATGGAGGACACTATCATGTTTATATCAGAGATGTGGATGAATTAGGAAACTGGCAGTTACAAGTAAGTCCTAAAGGTTTCTCTGCCTTGCTTGTTACTTCTCATTTTTCAGAGGAGCATGAAGAGCTAGGGGATAAAATATGTATCTAAACTAATGAATGTTTGGTCTCTTACCTCATTGGGAAGGCTAGTTTTCCATCCCTCTCAAGATTTTGTAGCAAATCCCAGCTTTCCAATGTACTAAGCTACCTCAGGTTACCAGGTTTGCTTTTTTCCTTTCTCAAACGAATTAATATCTTGACTTGAAACTAGCACAGTTGTTTTCATGGGTGGTTCTGGCTGGCTGTTTGTAAAAAGATAAATGGATAACATGTGTGACAGTGTTCAGCAGCAGGGGCAGCTTAGCAGAACTCCCTCAACACTTCTAAATTGCACTTGCTAATGTTAGTACAGCCTGTGATCAAAAACCACTGCTGGTGCATGAAATGGCAGTGCTTGTGAGTCTCTTGTTTGTGAGTCTCTTATTCTCCTTGCACAGGAAGAAGAGGTTAGGCTGACTGGAGAGAAAGCTTTAAGAGATACTGAAAATGCCAAAGAAACAGAAAATCCTTTGGCAGTCCTAAAAGGAATTTTATCAGAGGTATGGTATGTAAGGAATTTATTGCTTGAGTTTTGATACTAGGGAACCTAGCAGGGAGGGGTTGGTGCACAAAAGAGTGGGATGGTCTAAGTGTGAAGAGCTCTCCTGGACTTCTTGTGAAGCATATAAAGCTTCTGACTCAACCTGACTTTAGTACTAATGGTGGCTCTTTGTACAGAAACGGGCTGTCTCTGAGTATTTCTTAAGTTACTTGCCAAAGCTGTTGCAAATGATGCCTCGTTGGCTTATCAGTAAACAGGAATGACTTCAGAACCAGCTTCTTTGTGTCGATCCCTTGACTTCTGTAGCCTTTGTTACCCAAGTTTTTAATTTCTCTGTAGGAAGAATCTAAACAAATTCCTGTGGATCAGTTAGGGCAGAAATTATTGGAGAAAACAGGGGTGTCCTGGAATAAAAAGTACCGAAAACAGTACGGAGCATTAAGAAAGGTAATGTGCCTGTGTCTTTGGTTTTTTACTGTTAAACCAACTTTTCACTTGTATTCCTGTTGAAAAGTCAGTAGGATGATAAATGAAAGTACTGGCCCTTGGACTAGCAGGAAACAGAGATTTGTGAAAGAGGTCTGTAGAACAAATCAGTAGGCTGGGAGACATAGAAAAGATTCTCAGGAGATTATCTGCCTGAAAGCTTCTGTCTTTTTCCGATCTGTATGGTTGGACTCTAAAGAAAACTAACCTCACATACTGAACCTTGTGTCTGTGGATGAAGCTGCACCAACACTGCTACCACTTCAACACAGAAGCACTGAGCAGAACTAAAGAAGGAATACAGTATCTCTTCACAGTCATAACAGAAATGAGGTTTTGGAAATGTATGTTGCTTTTTTTGGTTTATTAGGGCATGTCTGTAAAATTAATACTCCTAGTAAAATATTGTGTGTCCAATTGGTTACTGTATTTCCTAGCCCTTTAAGGAAAATATTTGTATTATAGCTACGCAGAAAATCCGTGTCGGCACTGTTTGAATAGACCTAACAATGCAGTTTTCCCACTAATGATTTAAAAGTAGCTGTGAAGTCTGAATGTGAGCCTTCCATGGAGGCAGGGGCTGTTCTGACTTTGACAGGGAGATGAGAGAAAGTAGTTGTGAGCTACCCAGGATTAACCACTGGAGAGTTTGGGTGCTGTTGTGGACGTTACCAAAGCTGACACTTCCCAAGTGCCGCTCTGTGCCCAAAGCACATTGACCTGTGCAATATTTCTCCTGTTGAAGTAACTGTAAATTGTTTTACCCTTTTTGAAGTATCACATGAGTTTTTGATTAGAGGGCTGGAGCACCTCCCTTATAAAAAGGGGCTGAGGAAGTGGGGCTTGTTCAGCCTGGAGAAGAGAAGGCTGCAGTGGGACCTTGTTGCAGCCTTACAGTCCCTGAAGGGAGCAGAGAAACAGGAGGGGAATCAACTTGCTAAAAGGGCAGAGACTGGCAGGACAAGGGGGATGGATTAAAGCTGAAGGAAGGAAGGTTTAGATCAGATACTAAGGGGAAGTTTTTTACAGAGAGTGGTGAGGGGCTGGAACGGGCTACCCAGAGAAGGGGTGGCTACCCGATCCCTGGAGGTGTTCAAGACCAGGTTGGATGGGGCCCTGTGCAACCTTGTGTAGCTCCAGGCCTGGAGGTTGGTGGCCCTGCCTGTGGCAGGGGATTTGAGCTCTATGATCCTTAGGGTCCCTTCCAACCCAGACCAGTCTGTGATTCTACGATTATGATCGAAACTGAAATTCAGATTTTAGTGGGTTAATTTTGGATTTTTTTTTTTTTTTTGATGGGGTGAGGTGTTTTTTGTAATTTGGGAAGGGGGAGAATTCAAGAGTAGTTTGTGTTCAACTCCCTGCCCCATCTCTTAAGAGCCATAATTTTTTTTGTGTAATTTGGACCCCAAGCTTGTCTGAATGTCTGCGTGCTGCTAAAATGAAAGCAGAGTGTGGAGTGAATAAGATGGCTGAAACTGAATGAGTAGACTTGAAGTTCTTGAGATGCCACAATGGGTGGTGTTAATTTGGGTAAGATGGAGTTCAGCAGACCAGAACTGAGCTAGAGATATGTATTTAACACTGGGTATCTTCATCTTGTCCTTGCTTTCCTTTCAGTATTTGCAGAATCATCCTCAAACATTTCAGTTCAGTTCTGATGAAAATAAGGTTGGTCTGAAGGAAAAACACAAGCTCCAGGTTAAGGTGGATTCTCAAGGACAAGATCTCCAAAGCCTTCCTCAGAAGAATGATGCCCAGTGGAATTCAGAAGAAAACCCTGCCGGGCTAAGGGACAGTTCTGGTTGTCATTGGTTTGATCTGAATGATTCCAAAGTCCAGCCCATCAAGGAGAAGGATATTGAGAAACAATTTCAGGGTAAAGAGAGTGCCTACATGCTGTTTTATCGAAAGTCTCAGTTAAAGAGACCACCTGAAGGTACACAAAACTCATCTTGATATGCTGGGGGCTTCCTTCATTGGCAGTTTGTTTTCTGAAGGGTAGAGGCTCTGGGCATTCCTGTCCTTTCCGAGAACTGGAGATAAAGTTTTCCCTCTAGTGATCCTTTGGAAAAAGGGTTAACTGAGGATACAAGGGAGGCTATCTCCAAGGAGGTAGTGACCAGTTAACTGGCTGTAGCTGACACTAACTTTCTCTAGTCTGCTTCTCCAATCCTATCAGAACTTCTGCTGCTGACATGAACAAAAGCTGTTGCTAACGGCAGTCACATATCTCTTTCCCTCATGGAAAGATTGATGGGAAGAAGTAAAAGGGCTTGTTTGTTCTTTGTTTCATCTTGCAGATTAATTTTTCTCTATTACAAAAGGATGCAACGTTATTGCTCTTGAATTTTCAATGATTACCTTACTGTAATGTCTCAACTTGATCACTTTTCTTGTTTGCCAAAACCCATTTTAAGTAGCTGAGGCCAAACTAGCCTATATTATTTGTTGCAGCGCGAGGAAACCCAAGGTACCAAATTCCTGAGCACCTTCTGAATGAAATGAATGCTGCTAATACTGAGCTGCAAAAAAAGAGGTATATTAATGTAACTGTACCAATCTCTTCAACAGCATTCTTAATCTGCAGATCTCCAAAGTTGATTTAAACTGAAAGAAACTCACTGAGTAGAGCCAGGTACTAAAATAATTCAATGTCATAGAGGTTAATTGAGGAATATAACTTTACTGGTTCCCTGCCTCCCTGTTAGTGCCTTGGAGACATTCTTCAGATTTTCAAGGGAAACTTACTTACCAGTTTAAAATTGTTCTTTCTTTTTACTTTTGTTTTGAAAATCAGTGCAATTCTGGAAGGAGAATGGAATATGTTCTCTTAATTAGGTTTGTGGAGTTAGTTCTCCACCAGGATAAAGGGGGAATGATTTGCTTTGCTGTGAAATGTCAGATAAATGCCAGAAACGTGGAGGAAAGAGCTAGTGGTATTCAGGTTGGTTGAAACTTTTCCTTCTGTTGAGGAACACAGAACTGATAATACACCTGAATCAGAGCTGAGCTGTCAAAATGCAGGCATAAGACTTGTGTGATATCTCTGTCCTGTGCAAATTTCACTCTTTTTTTTTTTTTTTTTAAACAGCATATTTGCTGCAATACTTAGCTAATAGAACTGGATACAGGTATGAAGGAAGGGAGGGCATGGCTGTCTCTGTCCTGACTCAGTTTCCATGCATTTTTTTCTGTCCCTGCATTTCAACAAAATACAGATCTGGGATGGAGCTGAGGAAAAACCCCCAAAAAACCAACCCTACGTTCTCCATCTCCCTAGAAGTAAAACCTTCCCATACTGTTAGCAAGGTGTAGAAGCACGCAGAACATGCTGTTTGTGTGGAGGATGTCTACACTAGCTCTACGTTGCCCACTGTGTAAATTGCTGTCGCCTTTGAGCACATCTCTGCGTCCCCCTTGGTCCAGGGGGGAATGTGAGAGTGAATTTAGTTGTGAGGGTATCGGTTCCAGCACTACAGCACAGCAGCAGCTCTGAGATAAGCTAGCTAGTTGTGGGTGTTAAATTCACGGGTTTGTTATTGTGTTGCTCTTTCAAAGAGTGGAGTGTGACTCAGCAAACAATGGCATCGATTTACATCTCCATTTGAGCTCCTGTTACAAATTTCACAACGGGGCTTTGCATCCCTCCCTCACGTGGAAGGAGAGTGTCATCGATCTGACTATTGATAGAAGGAAAACACTAGGAGACCTTCGGCAGTCGGTGTTCCAGGTATGTGCTATGTTAGATGAACGCAAACACCTCATTTCTACTTGAGCTCATGTGCATTTATGCTGCAGTGTTTATCTCCATGAGAAGTTCTCAGCAAGAAACGTAATTCCAGGAGGCAAAAAAACTGTGGGTTCACGTGGAAGCAGATGTCAGTTCTCAAGATGTTGAAGCCATAAGATGTGAATTGTGTAGACTTCAAAGCTCTTGTAAACTACTTTAGTTGTATTTGGGCAGCGTGTACATCAGCATGGATTAACACTTTGCTGCGATCTAGGCATATTCTTAACATGTTTGTTTGAAAGATTTGGGGTTGTATTTTCAGTGAGCTGGTTGGCCTTATAGGGAATAATCAGTAAAGTTTAATAAAAAGAAAGGAAATCAGTTAAAAGAAATACTTAGCTTCAATGTCAAATGTGAGGTTTTTGCATTTTTTTCTCTGTGATATTACAGGAATATGATATTTCATAAACTGCTTTTGTTTTTCTTTTTAGAGGTGTAAATCAAAGCTAATTCAATGTCAGGAGACGCTATTCACTTTTTCTACTAACCTTTGGTCAGTGTCCAGTTGAAGCTTTTATTTCCAGCCATGTGGTGACTGGTCTGAAAGGTCAAATCCTAAATACTCATTGGTTTTCTGCGTTACTGGGCATGTTGAAATGGATACCTGTGACTTAGGTGTCAAAGCAAGCTTGGCAGATTCAGTGAAGTTGTAATTTTGAGTGATGGGAGTTATTGATGGTCTCTAACATAATATTGGGGTTTTTATTCTTTCCAATTAGATGTTGGAATCTTGGGAAGGAGATATGGTTCTCAGTATTGCCAAGCCTTTACCAGCAGGACTGCATCTTTACCAGATACTTGATGGTAAGACTTGTTATGTACAAGGTTCCCACCTTATTTCAATGTTGGTTTTACTGCAGAAAGCAAGGATTTCATATATAAAATGTCTTGGAGTCTATTACTGAACATTAGGGCCATGAAGATGATCACAGGGCTGGAGCACCTCTGCTACAGAGAGAGGCTGAGGGAGCTGGGCTTGTTCAGCCTGGAGAAGAGAAGGCTGCAGGGGGACCTTGTTTTGCAGCCTTCCAGTCCCTGAAGGGAGCAGAGGAACAGGAGGGGAATCAGCTTGTTCAAAGGGCAGAGATTGGCAGGACAAGGGGGATGGACTAAAGCTAAAGGAAGGAAGGTTTAGATTAGGTATTAGGGGGAAGCTCTTTCCAGAGAGAGTGGTGAGGTGCTGGAAGAGGCTGCCCAGAGAGGTGGTGGATGCCCAGTCCTGGGAGGTGTTCAAGGCCAGGTTGGATGGGGCCCTGGGCAACCTTGTGTAGCTCCAGACCTGGAGGTTGGTGGCCCTGCCTGTGGCAGGGGGGGTTGGAGCTCTGTGATCACTGGGGTCCCTTTCAACCCAGACCATTCTATGATTCTTCAGAACCAAACTTACATGCAAGTCTGCCTTTAAGATATTTAGGATGCTGTTCTTGATGAAATGAAGATTTTTGAGACGTTTAGATGTAATCTCTTTATTGAGAAGTGCAGATCCTACACAAGTTAAATGCATTTCCTGACAAAAATATATCTGTGCTTTTGCCTTGTTCTGCCAGTGAATGTTTGCTTTCGTAGGGTTTACTGAATAGGTAGAGGAGTGGATAGAGAAGAGCAGGGTGACATCAAAGAAAACTGTAAAGGAAATTGCTTATGTTACATTAGGTTATTAGGAGTACCACAGTATTTAAAAGTCATGAGTTCTGTCTTCAGCTTTACACAGTTGGGCAATTCCAGGTGTTTGTCTTCAAAGGCCAATTCAGCCCTTTTTTGTGTTTTATGATCTTTTGTGATCTGTTTCAGCAAATCAGGGTTCTAGCAGAACATAACCCAGCCTTCTATGATGTTGACATCCAAATAGGCACTTGCCGCTGCTCATTCCTCCTGCTGCTGGTACAGTTCTTTCTTGCACAACAGTAAATTTTAAAAGAATTCCAAATCTGACTTACGGTAGAAATGTAAAAGAAGCAGCAGCACGGTGTTAGTGTTGTAAAGGATGGCTGTGGAGTGTAGGGTATGTGGCTTGTTTATTAAATCCAGCCTTTTTGTTTTGAATGTATCGATCTATTGTCAAATTGCACATAGAAAAGCCTGAACCAAAGAGCTTTGCCAAGTGCTGATTTGGACCTCGGTTTGCAAGGGAAACTGAAACTGTTTTGCTGCATCTCGCTGTACTCAGTGTTCATAGAATTATAGAATCGTTAAGGTTGGAAAAGGCCTCCAAAATCATCTAGTCCAACCATCTCCATACCACCTATATTACTCACTAACCTGTGTCCCTGAGTACCTCATCCAGCCTTTCCTTGAACACCCCAAGTGACGGTGACTCCACCACCTCCCTGGCCAATCCCTTCCAATGCCCAACCACTCTTTTGGAGGAGAAATTTCTCATAATTTCTAACCTGAACCTCCCCTGGTGCCACTTGCAGCCATTCCCTCTTGTCCTGTCACTGGTTATCTGTGAGAACAGGCTGAGCTCCAGCTCCCACAACCTCCTCTCAGGTAGCTGGAGAGAGCAAGACGGTCACCCCCAAGCCTCTTCTCCAGGCTAAACAGTCCCAGGTCCTTCAGCCGCTTCTCATCAGACTTGTGTTCCAGACCCCTCACCAGCTTCATTGCCCTTCTCTGGACACACTCCAGGTCCTCAATGTAGTGAGTGGCCCAAACGTGAACACTTTATTCGAGGTCTGGCCTCCCCAGAGCTGAGCACGGGGGGATGATCACCTCCCTGGTCCTGCTGTCTGCGCTATGCCTGGTGCAAGCCAGGATGCTGTTGGTCTTCTTGACTACCTGTTGTTGGGTCATGTACACACTTGGTTCACTCCATGGCCAGAGCAATCCTAATGTACACCCTGTGAATAATGGTCACACAGAGCTTTTGTGAAGGCAGATTTGAGCCAGAGTAGGCTATGCCAGAATAGTTCAGTTTACCAGCTGACCATATTTGTCTGTTTTTCTAGAGGGAAAGGACTTGATGATTTGTTGCTTTTCAGGAGATGAGCTGACACTGGATGGCATTGGGCTGGCTGATGGAGCAGACCTCTTTGTGTGGAATGGGAAAGAGGTAAAAGAACCAAATACCCTCTCTCCTTGACAGTTTCAAAGAGAGAAGGCGCAGTGCCCAGACACACTTTTGGAAACATTGATCTGTTCTGCAGATGTGCTGCTGGTATATCAGCGTTGGCTTTGGCATCACCTAGGGCACTATGTTCTCGTAGCTTGTCGGTGTATTTCGAGTGATGTACGTAAAAATCCATAAACAGAACAGAGCAGATTGCATTCTATGTGGTTTAGATTGATAGGTGCCTGTAGATGTCCAGTGACATTGGAGCATGTTCTGAAAACATTTGGTGAAGGAGATCTGTTATCACATTACTGATAATCAAAACCTGTGTCTTGTAACAAATGGTTCATGTAGCCGTTGACAGGTCTAACTTTCTACTTGTGCCTCCCTGAAACACTGCTCCTTTTCTAGTGTTGCACCTTCCTTTTCCTGTTAAGGCTTCTGCTTGTCTTTGAAATAATTGGCTCAGTGGTTATATACCACAGCCTTTTATTCCACCTCTGTAATGTTTTACAACAAAAACCTTTGCAAAGTAAAAGTATGCATTTTCCTTATGATTTATCAAAAAACCCCTGTAAAACCAGAAGACATCTAGTAACAGTTGTTCTTGGCTTGGTATGGCCTTCACTACTCCAGCTTCTGGTTAAATTGCCTTTGTCGAAGACCTTTGCCTATCCTGCATATCAGAAGGGCCAGGTTTCAAAAATCTGTCTGTCTTGGTCTGCCTCAGTCCCATTTTTGGGGAGATCTTTAATATCCTGAGGGGCTCAATTCCTCTACTTAATCTGATGGAGATAGCATCTGCTGGCTTCCCAGCGACTGTTAACGGATATATTTACTCTAAGTGGAGACTGAGGACAGACCTTAGCACCTTGCTTTTTCTTCCCAGCACCTTGGAGTAACTCTAGTTGTTTGTTCAGTAGACACTTGGTCAAAGGTGGTTTATTTCTAATGAGGAGAGAAGGTCCATCTTTTTGTCTGGATGATTTTATTGCTGTTTGGTCTTTTTTTTTTTTTTTTTTCTGTATTTTACCCATCACCACTGCATAAATCTTGCTATTCCTTACTTCAGGTTGGTGGTACAAAGGTGATGACAGGCCCAGATCATGAACCCGTGGTGATAAACGTTCTTCGCTTGGCGGAGTATAACGAAGGAGGGAAGGGTCAGCACTTCATGGAATCACAGCACGTCTTTTCCTGCAGCACAAAAGTGGGCGATGTGCACAGAGCCTTAGCACCATCAGGAGGAATCATTTTAAAGAATGGCTCAGGACTAGATAAAGAAGCCAAGAATTGGGAAGTTTTTCTTGAAGAAGATATGAAGGAAACAGTCAGAAGTGTTGGTCTGACGGATGGGTCCTCAGTATTAATCTTAGACAGCCATGACCAGAGGTAACAGCTTTATTAGCATGTATAATTAAAACAAAGAAAGCAATTTTGGCAGAATCTTTCATTTGGCAATGAAATTGTGCTGTGATTATATGTATACACACACACACACACTCTTTTAAAAAAAAAAAATACACTAATTGTCACTTTGAGCTTTCTAATTCAAGATGACATAGTCTTAAATTTTGGGGATCAGGCACTACCAAAGGTGTTATTTTGCTCTTGAAGTGAGGATGTGGTTATATCCTTTAATTTTGCTGGTGAAGGGAAAAACCTAGTGGGTGAAGGGAAACCTAATGGGTGAAGGGAAAACACCCAGTTTGTGCCTGGTGTGCTGGCATATCTTTGGCGTAACCAGACTCCTTGAGGTTTGAGGTCTGTTTGGTCCCCAAGGGATTTGGTGGGATGAGAGAACAGGCTGGTACCGGAGGAATATACAGTTCTGCTGAGTCTCCCACTTCAATCTAAAGTTACCAGGAGCAAATTTCTGGTGGTGGTTTGTGTCCCACTCTGTAGCCCTGGAGTTATCTTACCATTTTCAGCTGCCTGGGTACCGGCTTGTTCCATAATTTCTGACTTCATAGTAGAAAGAGCACAGGAAAATGGAGATTAAATGAAGCAGCAGGAAGGTTCTTCACCAAGAACTGTGCCTGTGTTTATATGCAGCAGCAGAGAGAGAAAATCTCCAATTCTGGTTATGACTAGGTATGCTTTTACAGTGTTCTTTTCCCAGAAGCCTTAAATCCAGCCTCAAGACAGTGATTTAGGTTCTGAAGTGCCTTCAGAAACTCAAGTCCCATGACCAAAACATGGCCCAGAGGTTGCTGCCTGAGCCTCAGACTCTGTGCTGTAGCTATTATTGTCACAGGTGTTTCTGGGTTGTTTGAGAGTTTGGGGATGGAGGGAATTATATGGGTGGGTTTTCTGCCTTTGACCATCTTTGCACTGCTCCTTTGTTGTTTTTTTTTTCTACAGTTTTGTGAATGTGTCAAGTGGCAACCTGACTGCTTTTACGTATGACATCAGCTGGCTCCAAGTTAAAAACTTCTGCGGAACAGATGACGAAGAGAAACACGTCAAAATCACTGCCACTATTGAAACAGTAAGGAGTCCCATTGCTCAGGGCTACAGAGTTCCATGAAAGTCCTGGCTAGTGCACTCAGACCCAATAGTGAGGAGTAGATTTGGCCTCAGGGCTGAAGTTTTTCTTGGTGAAAATACTGTGCAACTCGGAGTTACTGGTATGGAATGCACTAGGTTGGCAAGGACTTCTAAAGGCCATCCAGTCCTACCCCTGCAGTGAGCAGGGACACCTTTAACTAGAGCAGGTTGCTCAGAGCCTCATCAAGCCTGTCCTTGGATGGCTTCAGTGACAGGGCCTCCCACACCACTCTGGGCACCCTGTGCCAGTGACCCACCACCCTCCTATTGAAGAATTTTTTCCTAATACCCAACCTAAATCTCCCCTTTTCTAATTTAAACCATCACCCTTTATTGTATTGCTCAGTGCCCTTGGGAACAGTTCTTCCCCAGCTTTCTTATAGGCACCTTTCAGGGACTGGAAGGTGCTGTAAGGTCCTCCCAAGCCTCCTCTTCTCCAGACTGAACAAGCCCAACTCTCTCAGCCTGTCCTCATAGGAGAGGTGCTCCAGCCCTTGGATCACTTTTATGGCCTCCTCTGGATGCACTCCAACAGGTCCATGTCCTTGTGTGAGGGCTCCAAAGCTGGACACAGTACTCCAGGTGAGGTCTCACCAGAGGCCTTGGACCAGCGTACTTGGACTGCCATGTCATAAGACTGTAATGCTGGTAACTTAAAGCAGTTAGTCTGTGTTAGTGTGGTTTAGTGTGACACAGTTTGGACCATAAATGTATGTTTGGTGAGGCTACATCAGTAAACAAAGAGGACAAAAAAGGAATATTTCTTGTTTCCGGCATAGGACAAGAAAGGAAAAAAAAAAAGAATTCCTAAGGGCTGGACTTTTCTTGTGACCTTTCTGCATTTTTATTTATTTCCTGTCACAGAAAATGTGAATTACTACTTAGGCTTGCTCACGAAATTACTGTGTGTGAAATACTAGTCTTTGGATAAATCCCAAAGTTAAATACTTCTTCCTTTTCTTTGGAATGCTGGTTTTAAGAAGAATTTCCATAAATGTGTTATGGTATCAGCGCATTTAATATATATATATTTTGGGTGAGATAATGGTAAAGAAATGTTTTCTCAGCTGTGTGTAGTGCTAACAGGAATGAGAACATAACTAGGGTGCATCTCATGTGTAGGCTGCCTTTCAGGTACTGGCATCCTGTGCTCAAGGTGTAAATACTGCTTTCTTTTAGGTGATGTCAGATATCAAAAGGAAAGCGATCCGGGAGCTTCAGCTAGAGGAAGAGCTGGGTAGGTGTTCTGTTGCTTTGCTTTTAGGTCTGACAGCAGTGGGGTTTAGTTTTTGCATTAGTCTACTACTCCAAGCAGCAAATCCATTGCTGTTATGAAGGGGTATTTGGTGGGGGCAATGAGGGTATTACGCAACAAGTTGAAGAGTTTTGTTAATGTTACTCATCTAAGGCATTCCGGCTTTTCTGTAAAGTTTTTGTTGATACCTGTTATTTTTGGAAGCACTTAGCCAGTATTTTGCTGGTGTGGTGAACAGCTGGCTTTGGAGAGAAGGTAATCTTTCAGTAAAAGGATAAACCTGAAGTCTGGTAACAAAGTCTTTAGGAATCTCTCCCCACTTGTTCTTTTCATGTAATACTTCCAGAGGGAGGCCTTTAGGATCATAGAACCACTCTGGGCTGGAAGAGACCTTCAAGATCGACTCCAGCTGCAGCCTAACCCTGCCTAGTCCATCTCTAGACCATGTCCCCAAGCACAACATCTACACCCCTTTTAAATCCTCCCAGGGATGGTGACCCCACCACCTCCCTGGGCAGCCTGTTCCAGTACTTGACCACCCTTTCAGTAAAGAAATTCTTCCCGATCTCTGACCTAAATTTCCCCTGGGGCAACATTTCTTATTGTCCTATGACTCTTCACGGAGAGAGAAGAGAGCAACCCCAACCTCTCTACACCCTCCTTGCAGGTATTTGTAGAGAGGTCTCCCCTCAGCCTCCTTTTCTTAAGGCTAAAAAGCCCCAGCTCCCTCAGCCACTCCTTATATGACTTGTACTCCAGCCCTTTCAGCACAACAGATAACCCTGTTGTTGTCATTAATCTGAAATACTTTCTCTGTCTAAACTTCCAAGGCAAATTTTTTCTTGCTTGCATGACTTAATTCACCTATCTCTTTCCTGCTCTTCCTGTTACAGCAGGTGACAGCTGTCTTAGACCTATTAGTGGAAATGGGAAACTTCTGTCTCCAGGTAAATATATATATTTAATCATCGTTCTGTGGGAGACACACACGTATAACTCCACGAATTTACAGGCTTAATTGAAGCTGTTGTGGGGTTTTGGGTTTGTTTTGTTTCCTGCTATTGCTGTTTATTACTGGTACCAATACAAAGCTAGAGGTTAAACTGAAATTTTCAGCTTGATGTTATTACTTGCTTGACTGCTGGCCATGTGCTTCAGGACTGTGGGAATTAACAGGAAGTTCTCTTTCCCATACCTGCTTACAAACTGAAAAGTCTCAATAATTTGTTTGGAATCTCGTTTAATACCTTTACAAAGCAACTTTCTTGCCATTCCAGGAAACACTTGTTGTTCCTTGTCTTATGTAACTTCTGTTTGCTGAAACAAAATGAACTTAAATGTATTTGTTAGAACATTGATGCACAATGTTGGATTTCAAAACAGCTTGAACACCAAACTTGAGTCCTGTGGGGATGGAGAAAGCCATGTTAGGTTCCTCTTTGCTGTGAGAAGGCAGTTTGTATATAAAGCATGCTGAATAACATGTAGATTTCAACTTCCACAAGATTAGATTAATGTATTCATGCTCTAGGCTGCTCTTTGATTTGAATGATCGTGTAATACCACACATCACCTTATAACAATGCTCCTGATGGCCAGTGCCAGGCAGAAAAGACTCCCTAGCTCTGTTTTTGCAGTTGTCAAGGCAGTGGTGAGAAACTGAGTGGATCAGCTTTGTGCCTGTTGGGAAAATTTTTCTGTGCCTCTGCCTCCTTTGCTAATATATTGCATTAGTGAAACACAGCCAGAAGGTCAAGGAGGGATTAATTCCCCTCCATTCAGTGCTAGTCAGGCAACATCTGGAGTATCATGTCCATTTTGGGGGCTCCTCAGCCCATCTGCAACTCTTAATGTGGACCTATAGAAAAGGCAGAGCCAGATTCCTCTCAGAGGTGCATAGGGAGAGGATTATAGGCAGCAGACACCTGTTACAGCAAGGGAAGTCCCAGCTGGGGGTTGGAAGGGCACTCCCTGGAGTATTGGGAACCTGCGGAGTATCCGTCCCGGGGGGGTACTCGGAGCATGGCTGGAAAAAGCCAGAGTGAACCAACCTGAGAGCTGGCTCTGCTTTGAGCTGGAGTTTGGGTTGGACAACCTCCAGTGGTCCCTGCTAGCCTAAATTCTGTCAAGGGGTGGTGAAGAGGAGGAACCTTTATAGAAACATTGCTTTGCTCTCATCTTAGGAGGCTTACAGGCCTGATGACAGTGCTGTGGAAACGAAGGTCGACAAACCTCTTCCTCTTACTGCATAGAGCAGCATGATAGATTGGATGTTTTCAGGAAGCAGCAGCTTATGGTGTTCTCTTTTTCTTCTTGGGTTTTTTCTTTTTTTTTTGTGCTCCCTGAAGTGCCTGAGGATTATACTGTCAAGGAAGCAGAACTGAAAATGGGAAGCTTGCTAGGGCTGTGTCATGGGAAAGCTCCAACTTCCACTCAGGTACAGTAGTGCTGTGACTGAGAGCGCCTGATGCTGCTTTTATGCTTTGTTCCCACCTCACAGTGTTTCACCTCGTCCACTTCTTCCTCTTGCAATGGCTTGTAAACAGCACAGAAAAAAAATTCTCAGTGACACTAAGGTTTCTTGTGTCTCAGCATGAAGGTTCACACCATTCATCTCAGTTGCAGAAGGCCAAGAGCATTTATGTGACCAGTTAAGATAGCTCATATGATGTGGTAAATCATGTCATTTGTTTGTTTGGGGTTGTCCCATCTTCTGTGCTCTGATGTGCACACACTCTTGTAAAAAGAGCATAAAGTAAGAAAAGCAAGATATTGCTCTCGATGACTACCAGTTGTAAATATGCCAGAAAAAAAAGTTGTATATTTCTAAAGACCAGAGCGCTTGCAGGTTTCACCTCTCATTTGCAGCAGGTAAGTACATGTATGTGGTTAACAAAACTCTCCTGAGGGCAAGTGCTCCTCTGTTCATGCTGCTTACGGTGTTTACTATAGCCCAAAGGAGTTTCAAGGCTGTTTGATGGCAGGTTTGCAATAGCTGGTGAGTGTGTGCATGTAGGAGTTGTTACTTCATGGCATTTCCCTGCTTATAATATACATTGTGATAACTTAACACTTGTTTTTTGTAGCTCTTCTTATACTTTATTGTTGGGAGTGACCAAAACACAAGCCCTGAGATGGAGATAGTTGTGGAAGAGACTGCCTCTGTCAAAGAGGTAAGTCT
Source organism: Gallinula chloropus (assembly GCF_964237585.1). Lineage (NCBI taxonomy): Eukaryota > Metazoa > Chordata > Aves > Gruiformes > Rallidae > Gallinula > Gallinula chloropus. The sequence continues at coordinate 32,921,907 of NC_140090.1, read as the reverse complement.
GCTTTTAAAAGCTCTTGTCATGCCTGGGTCAGGTCTGCTTCTTGTGGAGAACTTTGCCTTATGTCACCTTAGGGCACAGGAGACACGGAGACAGCATTTCAACTCCAAAAGGGCAGTGGGAAGAATGTCTTGATTTTTCACCAAGTAGCAAAGAGACATCCTTGTTTTTTCCCAAGGATGAATGTGGCCCAAGTGCTTCATGCCCAGCTAGCTGTTCCTTTTATGCACAGCATGATAAGCAGTCATGGCAGAGCCCACTGCAGTCCCTTACAGCTTTCCCAATTCTGAGTACACAGAATTGGAGTGAGAGGAGTCAGGAAGGACAGTGCACAGAGCAAATAGTGCCAATCCAAGCTCTTGGCACAGAGTGGCAACATCTACAAGTAGCAGCTGGAAAGTATTGAGTTTGTAGTTTGGTTTCTAAAGGGGGCATCTTCAAAATTCAGGGACAGAATTTCTTCAAGCAAAGCAACAAAGTGGTGGCACAGGTTTCTCTTTAGTAGTTTGTAAAAGCTGACTGTCCTGCCACTGTAAATTTCCAGCTAGAGAGCACTCTCATACTTGAAGGGTGTAATCTGTAGCTCAACTAAACTGTGCCTGTGTAACTATATAGGTGTTAGGAATCCACCAGGAATCAGCCACTCTGTCTTTGGTAGAAAATTCGAGTGTAGGTTTGCTGTGAAAACCTTTATTTCCCAACCAGTACATTGAGACAAGTCTCATTGTTTCTTTTTTCAGTGTCTGAACTTAATGCTGGAAAAATCTGGATTATCAGGTTAGTTGTGTTGTATTGTGATTTATCTTTTTTTTTCTTTAAAAAGAGTTTATACATTTCTAAGATAGATCCTGCTAGCCTGAAAATTAATATTGGTAAGCTCATTACAAGGATGAGGATGAGTAGGAGGATGCACAGCAAGCTTGCTACCCACAACTTCAGGAGAGCAGCCTTCGGCTTCTTTGGGTATCTGCTTGATAGTTACCATGGGACAAAGCCTGTGAGGGAAGAGGGGCCCAAGGCAGCTGGGTAGTCCTCAAGGATCATCTTCTCTGAGCTCAGGAGCGATGCATCCCAACAAAGAGCACGTTGAAATTGTGGAAGGAAACGGGAAACCTGGTTACCCAGGATGTGGAGAAAGTTCAGGTACTCTGACGAGTGCTCTGGCCACACTGCCCAGGCCACAGAAGGCAAAGGGACTGGGAGAATGAAGAGCTGCCTAGTGTAGAAGATCAGGTTTAATACCATTTAGTGTGACAGACAGTGGGATCAATGCACCCTCAGCAAGTTTGCTAATGATGCTGAGCTGTGTGGTGTGGTTGACACACTGGAGGGAAGAGATGGCATCCAGAGGGACCTGGACAGGCTGGAGAGGTGGGCCCATGTGAACTGTATGAAGTTCAGCAAGGCCAGGTGTAAGGTCAGAGCAACCACAAGTACAACTACAGGCTGGGTGGGGAAATGGGTGGAGAACAGCCCTGAGGAGAAGGGTTTGGGGGTGTTTATTGACCTAAAGCTCAACATGAGCTGGCAGTGCAACCTTGCAGCCCAGAAAGCCACCCATGTCCTGTGCTGCATCCTCAGCAGTGTGACCAGCAGGTCAAGAGATGGGATTCTGCACCTCTGCTCTGCTCTGCAGAGATCCCCCTGTCCTGGGGTCCCCAGGACAAGAAGGACATGGAGCAAGTCCAGATGAGGCTACGGAGATGATCACAAGGCTGGAGCACCTCTGCTCTGGAGCCAAACTGGGAGAGCTGGTGTGGATCAGCTTGGAGAAGTACTTAATAATGTCTTGGAAATCTAACAAAACCTTTTACTTGCCCTTATGTAGGGAACCAGACCTGGTATAGGTCTAAGACAGAGTGGCTCTGTCCGAATCGCTTTATTTTATGTTACCATTTTTGACCAGTCGAGTTTGTGTGGAGAGTCATAATCTGACTGCTGTCATACAAAGAAATGTCAGGTGTCAGTGGATTTTGATGTAGACTACAAGGTATTTTCCCACAGAATTTGATGAGATTCCTTCTGGGCTATTCTAGTTAGGAAAGTCAAAGTGTGTTTTCATCAGTTACATTGGTAAAACTCAAGTTACAGTTCTGTTTGTTCCTTCTGTAGCACGTGTGCTCTAGATACAGGTGCTAAATCTGAAGTATTGTAGTTTCTGGACTACACTGTGTCCAGTGTGAAGTCTCCTGGTGGACAGTTGGGGAGGGAAACTTGAATTTTGCTTTATATTTTTCCCTCTAAGGAGCCTGCCATTGATTCAAATGGTATTTTGATGTGGGAATTCCTTCTCTTTCCCCTTTAAACCAGGGGAATGACTAGGTAGGGGAGGAATAGACATTGATAAAAACCAGAGAGTATCATTTCCAAACAGCAAAGTGCTTTCAGAGTTTAGTGAAGGGTGTGAAGGTGATACTTCTTTCACAGAGTCATTAAGGTTGGAAAAGGCCTCCAAAATCATCTAGTCCAACTGTCCCCTACCACCTCTATTACTCACTAACCCATGTCCCTAAGTACCTCATCCAACCTTTCCTTGAACCCCCCAGGGGATGGTGACTCCACCACCTCCCTGGGCAACCTGTTCCAATCCCAACCACTCTTTTGGAGAAGAAATTTCTCCTCATTTCTAACCTGAACTTCCCCTGGCACAACTTGCAGCCATTCCCTCTTGTCCTGTCACTCGTTATCTGTGGGAAGAGGCTGAGCCCCAGCTCCCCACAACCACCTTTCAGGTAGCTGGGGAGAGCAGTAAGGTCTCTCCTGAACCTCCTCTTCTCCAGGCTAAACAATCCCAGGTCCCTTAGCTGCTTCTCATCAGACTTGTGTTCCAGACCCCTCACCAGCTTCATTGTCCTTCTCTGGACACACTCCAGGGCCTCAATGTCTGCCTTGCAGTGAGGGGCCCAAACCTGAACACTGTATTCAAGGCATGGCCTCACCAGAGCTGAGCACAGGGGGATGATCACCTCCCTGGTCCTGCTGGCTATGCTACACTTTCAATTAGTTGGAGTTGTGTTTAAAATGAAGCAAACAGACCCTGAGCAGAAGCAACCCTGTAACATGTGCTAAGAATTCTGTCATGTTTTTCCCAAACAATGTTGGTGGCTAATCAGTTTTTCACATGTATAACTTTGTTTTTTGGTAGGTGACAACTGGCATTTGCGAAGGATTGACTGGTGCTATGAAGCAGGGGAAGCATTAAGTCAGGAAGTAAGAGGATACTTTATTTCCTGCATTTTTGGGAAGAGACTTTCCCTGAAGACAGGCACACTTAAGCAAACTTGTGGTGGTTTTGTGTATGCTACATTAGTACATGCGGGGTTTTCTTTCCCCAGGGCTTTATGAAGATGGTGCTGGGATACCTACAGTTAGAATGTAAACCTAGCACACCTGCCCTTCTTTTTAGGGACTAGGCTAAAGCCTTGTGATTCTTTCTAAAGTCCAGGCTTCCCATGCATTAAAGCTACATCTAGAGAAGAAGGGTGAGGTGTCAGTTGGTGGGTTGCGGAAACACAGAGGCACCGCACAGCTTGGTGGGATGCTCTGGAAGGACTCTTGCAGAGTAGACTCCTGTAGGCATGATGTCCATGTGCTGCTGCAAAGCCAGCTCCAAGTAACAGCAGTTAAGCAGCTATTTCTGTGCTCTTTGGTGGGAAAGCAAACTACCTTTGGCACATGGGGCTTCCAAAATCACTTGCTTGTCTCTTAGGAAACAAAGCCCAAAAATACGTGAGCATCAAAGCATACTGTGCTTTCTCTTCCTGCAGAACGCCACTCTGAAGGAGCTGAATGTTTGCAGAGGAGATACTTTGGTTATAACTGAAGGAAAGCTGCCACCAAAGGTACTGGGAGGGAGATTGTGTTCTCTGGTCAGTTGGCAGGGTCTGGAGACTTGAAGGCGGTAGTAATTTTCTTTCCCCTTGCTTATTTCAAAAATGTTTCCATCAGAAACATTTCTGGTCAGCGAATAAATAAGGCCTGTTGAGCTTTTACATTTTGATTTCAAATACCCTTAGTCTATGTCTGTTCTTACTCAGTTTTGTAGTTAAAGCCTTGCCCACTGCAGCTTCTCTGCCAATAAGTGCCTGAAGGTTGACAGTGTCACTTCCCCTTCAGGAGAGGGGAATAAGGGCAGGAGTGCTGGGAGAGAAAGGCTCATGCCAGCCTTCATGGGAGCTGGGAATGATGAGCCGGGAGAGGCTGAAGATGAGCCATAGAGAGGCTGAGGGAGCTGGACTTCTTCAGCCTGGAGAAGAGAAGGCTGCAGGGGGACCTCATTGCAGCCTTCCAGTCCCTGAAGGGAGCAGAGAAACAGGAGGGAATCAGCTTGTTAAAGGGCAGAGACTGGCAGGACAAGGGGGATGGATTAAAGCTGAAAGAAGGAAGGTTTAGATCAGATATTAGGGGGAAGTTTTTTACAGAGAGGGTGGTGAGGGGCTGGAACAGGCTGCCCAGAGAGGTGGTGGATACCCCGTCCCTGGAGGTGTTCAAGGCCAGGTTGGATAGAGCCTTGGGCAACCTTGTGTAGCTCCAGGCCTGGAGGTTGGTGACCCTGCCTGTGGCAGGGGGATTGGAACTGCATGATCCTTGGGGTCCCTTCCAACCCATAAAATTCTATGATTCTGTGATGACTGGGCATGGAGGCTGGGCCTCCCAGCTAGCAGTGGACATGGAGGCTGTGCCAGTGGTAGGGTGCTGGGCAGGTGCTTCTGTGCTGTTGTTAGTGTCGGGTGGTGGGGAGGAGCCTTGGCCTGGTGGTGTGGTGCCCAAATAGCTGTGCTGCAGGTGGATCCACCTCCATGGGCTCCACCTCATTGGCCACATGTGGAATGCCCATTGTCCTCTTGCACTGCTTGGTCTTCTCCATGGCCTGCATCCTGCTCTCCCTGTGTCATAGGTGGATGACGCCCCAAACTGCTGCTCTGAGAGCTACTTGTGCCCAGCACTGCTGGCACTGAAGTGACTTGAATCTCAGGGAACTATGGGCCAGCTGCTGGGGGCAGGAATGGAGGGCAGTGGGATGGACTGATGTCAGGAGTCCACTCTGGTGATGATGCTTGTGACCAATGAAAATCTTGGAATCCTAGAATACACTTAGCTGGGAGGGACCACCATCAAGTCCAACTCTTGACTCCACATGGGCACAGCCCAGCTAGAGATGGCACTAAGTGCATCATCCAGATGCTTCTTGACAGACTGTGTGTGCTGCCGAAGTGGGAACGTTGGGAGCAATGAGGGTGATCCCAAAGCCCTGGGTTTATTACTGGCCTGCTTGTCCCTGCCAAGGGGTTTGTTCTTTCACCCTTAGCTTCTGAGTCTGGCTCATCCCAGCTCACTGCCGCCTGGGGCTGGAGACCAGAGACCATCCTGTAAGTGTTATTGAAGGGGGCAGCCAGGAGAGGGGGAGTGCAGAGGCACCAACCTGTAGGGATTAATTCCTAATTCCCCTGGAATATCTGTTTTTCCACTTGGGTTTAGAGAAGAAAGTAAACTTTGTCACTACCTGTGTGGAAGGAGCAGCTACCTGTACTTTGTGTTTGCTTTTTCAGGGTTTCCTGAAAATCCCCATCTGGTGGTTAAAGTCTTGGAGTCACAAGAAACCTGGAGGGAATGCACAGGACCAGGTGAACGGGATGACCCACCAGATGGAAGCTTTGCAGGTGTCTCCATCAGGAGGTGAGCTTTATCAGTGTTGGAAAGTAATCTTACAGCCCGATTGTCTGGTTTTGCTCTGAGGGCTTTGAGGCAAACCCAGACTTTTCATCCAAAGCCTGCAAGCCCTTCAGAAGCCTGTGAGGGACTCTACAGGTTTCAGCAAGGTTATGATGAAAGGAGACTTGAAGCTGCACCAGGGGAGGTTCAGGCTGGATGTCAGGAAGAGGTTCTGTACTGAGAGGGGGGTTGGGTGCTGGCACAGGCTCCCCAGGAAAGGGGTCACAGCCCCATGCTGGGCTGAGGGCAAGAAGCGCCTGTATGATGTACTCTGTCCCATCTCTGACTGGGCTGGGCCTGTGTGGGGCCAGGAGTTGGACTCGGTGATCCCTATGGATCCCTTCCAACTCATGAGATTCAATATTTCAATGAGCCCCTTAGGCAACAGATGCCATGAATGCTGTGGCTACTGACACCTGAAGCAGGGGCTCTTTACTTGTGAGTAAAATGCCTTCTCCATACCTGACTCCTGTGTTGTTTCTTTCTTCCTCCCTCCTCTCCTCCTGACCTGAACGTTCACCAGAATACGTCCCCACAGACACAGATCTCTGCTACGCTGGCACTATAGAAATAGCAGGAGAAGCTTCTCTGGAAGATCTGAAGATGCAGGTCAGATGTTCTCCTGTGGTGGGAATGTACAGCAACCCTGTGATTAATTGAGCTCTATTAACCCATATGTTCTATTTCCTTTTCCCTTGTCTCCAATCCTTGTCACCTATCTTGTTTTGATACGGCATTTGCTTATGTGCCATGTTCAGTGGTAAGTACTGAGGGGCAGCTGGAGCATGTAGCTCAGAGACTTCAGTAGCCTGTTCCCTGACGTTGCCATTTTACCTGTCACGTGTCCTGACTGCAAAAGCCTTGTTTTACTTCACAGGGAGCTTTGGCTTGCAGCCCTATCTTTATTTCACAGTGTGAAAGTTGGTCGTGAGAAGCACACTCATACAAGTGCTTTTCTCTTTTGGGTGTGGCTTTAGTTTGGGTCCTCACCCAATTCCTGCTGTCAGAAACTGTCCAGGAGAATTGTCTGAGTGTGGGAAGAGCGTTGTGTCCTTGGACAGGGAGGAATGGAGCTTGCTCAGCTCCCAGCTAGAGATTGGGGTGGCAATGCTTTCAGCTTCACTCCCCTCCCAGTTGTGCTGTTTTGGGTTAAAAAAAAATAAGAAATGTTGGTGCTTGTGAGTTCAAGTTGAGAAATGCTGGGAAGGAGTCAAGTCCAATTTGCTTTGAGGTTGGAAAGAGAATACGTCGGTAACAGCCGCTCCCTGTCCGTCAGGGGCAACAGCGGGTGTGGAACGCACCGCAACCCCTTGCCCTGCTTCCCATGGCTTCTGTGCTGCATCGCGAATGAATCAAGTGGGGGTATTTTTAGCCAAGGAGACTGGCTGCTGACATGATGGAAGAAATGTTTCTTTTTGTGTTTTTTCTCTTTTTTTTCTTTTCCCTTCCCCAGGCCATGACCTTACCGTGCTGCCCGGAGCAGATGGTCCCGCTGCCCTCGTTTCTCAGAGCCTGGACAGTGGACAGCAAGCGCCCAGGAAAGCTTTTACGGAACAACAAGCAGCAGCTCGAGTAGGTTTCTTACTGAAGGCCTGAGCAGCGTCACCACAAACGGGTGGGTGGTGGGCTGGGTTGGTGGGGAAACCAGTCAGCTCAGCTAAATGTCAACACAAAGCCTGTTTCTGGTTGCTTCAGTGTTCTGGCTGAGCGGAGTTTTTAATGCATACCTTGTTTATTCTCTTAAGCCTTGTGTTAGGTGTTCTAAAATGCAGGATTTGTACTTTCCTGAGGTTTCTTTTTTGCTTTGGTTTTCCAGACACAAGCATGGGTCTGCTGGGCTAAACCAGCCATTTTTCTGCTCAGGAACTTAGGATATCTGCCCTGAGATGAGTACAATCTTTGTTTTCTTTTCAGTGCCTATAAGCTGGGTGCCAGAGTGGAAATCTGCCTAGAAGTCCTGCAAAAAGAGGAGCATTTGGGGTAAGACATCCAGATACATCTTTCCTGCAGCAGTGTGTTTGAGACGAGACTTCTCTGCACAGCTTTTAACTGGAAAACTCTCCAGTCAGGAGTTGGAACGTCAGTGTGCAAGAAGACTTGGCAGCTTGTTGATTTTACTCTCCACGAGCAAAAATCCCTGAGGGAGATCTGGGAGTAGTGGGTTCTGAAAGCGTGACCCACAAGAACAGTCTGTCTTCTCTTCCAGCCCCCATGACCTGCTGCTTCGTGTTTGGATGGGCATACCAGGGGAGAGGGACTACTACAGCTCTGTGGATTTGGTGTGGGATATCTCCAAAGAATGCACAACCTGGGCACTGCGGCAACGAGTGGCTTCTCACTTTTGTCTCCCCGTAGATAAAATCGAAATGGCCAAATATTTCCCTGACAGATTTGAGTGGCTGCCAGTATCTAGCTGGGTAAGTTTCAGGCTGGCAGGGAAGCGTGTGTTGGTTTGTGCTACAGTTCTTGAGCAAATGCATTTAAACAGATTTCTGCATGTGAACTTTCAGCTTCAACTGGTAGTAGGAGTATTTTTGTCTTTCCTTTCTGTAGATACAGCAAGTTTCCAAGAGGAAGCGTAAGAAAAAGCAGGAGAGTTTGCAGTCAGCACCTTACCACCTGAAAGATGGCGATATCATTGGGGTGAAGGTAAATTAACTGAGGTTCAGACACTGTCCCCTTTGCCATCCCCTAATTTCTTCCTGGTTTTCTGGCATCCTGCTCTATGAAATTACTGGTACATGAATCTGGATGCTATCTGGTTGTGTGGAGAGGGAGATGTGGTGCTTGGCCTCTTGGTTTTCTCCTGTTCTTACCCAGCCTGATGGAAGTTTCATGCTCTTCCCTGTACATCGTGGTACTGGCATTAGAGGGCAACGCTTCAGAGGCTCTTGTGCCACTCTCAGACCGTTTCTGAACACTATTCAGGAGAAGCTGGATGATTTCTCTTGCTTTGTTGTTTTTTTTTTTCCCCAACTCTGAGTAAAATGCAAGAATCGTGCCCTTTAAGAACCATCATGGTTTTTACCCTTTGGAATCGTTGCCACTTAGTTAACTTGAAGTGAGAGGAAATGCTCTGAAAATGATGGGTGTCAACTTAGCAGGTAGGTAGAGCTTGTCATCTTCATCCACCAATTCCTTTTCTACTACAGAATCTCCTCCTTGATGACACCAAAGACTTCAGCACGGTGAGAGATGACATTGGAAAAGCAAAGCAAAGGCAGCTCGCCTTAGGAAAAAACACAAGGTACTGAGTATTTACATTTCTTTTTCTTTAGAAAGAAGCAAACTCTTCTTTGCTGCTTCTTGGAATAGCTTGGTGCCTGGATAGTTGTTTTTTTGGGATGGCACTAGCTGGGTGCTCCTAGAGCATGTCATTCCAGCAGTGCTGAAAGAAATGCTTGGGTAATTCCAGCTCCCAGCTTGATGTGGCACCTTGCCACACTGAGCCTGGGGCATTTTTGTTCTTGCCCTACACCATGACAGTCATGACAGCCTCTGGAGATGAAAAATCCTGGAATCCTAGGACCTCCTGAGCTGGAAGGGACCCAGAAGGGTCATGGAGCCCAACTCCTGGCTCCACACAGGGAGACCCCAGTCAGAGCATGGGACTGAGCACATTGTCCAGATGCTTCTAGACTTCAGCCCAGCTGGGTGCTGCACCCACTTCCCTGGGGAGTCTGTGCTAGCACCCGACCCCCCCTCTCAGTAGAGAGGTGCCCTCTGTGGTTGTGCAGGTTGTAGTGCTTGTGGTGTCATTCTTGCTGCTGAGTGGAAATCGGGTGCCAGCCCAGGTGTTGAGGTGCAACACTAACGTTGGGCTGCTAAATGTTGTTTGGGTTGTTTTAACAGCCGGCAAGCCGACCGCGTACAGGACCGCGCTTTCTCTGAGGAAAAGCTGAGTATGAAGCACCGTAAACCAGAAGTGGCTCTTTCTATCAACGTGGGTGTTTTCAGATAGCAGCAGGAGATGATGTGCTGAGCAGACCCTACTACTGACCTACTGAATTGGAGTGGAGTCCCACAGCTGGACCAGGGAGAGGGTCTTTCCCAAAGCGTCCTCAAGACTCGCCGAGTCAAACTGGATCTAGGGTGCCAGGATAGCTCTGACTTTCATCTAATCTCTCTCTAGCATCCCTTGATCAATGTGGTACTTATTCTCAGGCTAGGTAAATGCACTTTATCTGCAAGAAAACTGATTAATATCTTGTGTAGCCTTTTGTTTGGCCAGATGCTGATGTGTTACACAGTCACTACAGAGTTTGCTTTTTATTTTTAATGCAGTCATTGTCATCTCTGTTTAGAATTTGGTTTTCCACCTCTGATCACCAAAGTTACTAATGATACCAGGATTTGCTTTTGTCTCTTCCTCTGGAAAACAAAGTCTGTAGTAGCTCGAGTCGGGTTTCAGGAATGAAGGAAACGCGGAAATCTCTGGACAGAGTGTACTGAATTGTCTCATAAAAAGGCAAGCTCAGGATCTGTCAAGCACTGAAACCTGAAGGCTTTTTGTGGAGTGGATGAACTGCAAGGTGACAGTATGTTTTGAAAGTCGGCAGGGCTGCTTTTGTTGATCAGAAGCATCAGTAGCAGACAGAAGGGATTGAAAACAATGGTAGACCTGCTGTTTGGCCTTCAGTAGGTTTTATTGTGCTGGGGGAGAAAAAGGCTTGTATTTCTCTTCAGTGCTCTTATTGGGAGAACTTTCCCTCCTTGCTTTCCTTTCCATTTATTCTGCAATGGTTTGTTACATTGGAGGAAAGGTTTCTTTTGGCCTCACAAAGTTGATTGGCAGCCTCCCTTACAGAAGGGGATGTGTGCCCCTGGCTGCCGACTGAACTCAGTGTCAAAGGTTCTTAAGTAGAATGCTCAACAACAGCTGATGACCTCGGATCTCAAGAGGTAACCAACTGAGAAAAGACTGTCGTGTTCTTAGCCCTGAGGCTGGGAATCAGGGTTTCCAGAAGTTACCAAAACTTTTCTGATGCTTACAGCTCTTAAACTGTATTTCCCCCGCTGTACGTGACTGTTCGTAACACAATTTCGCATCAGGCTTAGAATTTTCTTGGAGCACAACTAGTATGGACCGGTTAACTCCAGCTTTTAATGGAGTTAATTGTTGATAATCAAGCTCTAAATGTGTTCTGGGTGAGAAGGTGAAAACCGAACAGCTGCAGCGTTTCTGTGCTGCGTTCTGTGCTGGTGGCATCTAATGTGTTTGCCTTTCAGGGCTGGGACCCTGTGCAGATGGATTTGCTGTAGAGTGTGCAGCCTGCTGCCCAGCACCCTGCAGCAACGTCCAGAAACGGGGTCTAAAGTGAGCAAAGCAGTTGTTCCAAAAGAGCCTCAAAGGTTTTGTAGTAGAAGATGCCAGTGCAGCAGGGTAGGAACGTTCTGACTAAGGCAAGAAGCTCTCTCAGTTGCCAGAACAGATGAAACCTATGAAAAGGTTATTTCAGACAGCTTTGAGACAAGAACTGACACCCTCAGCTCTCGGACACCCCCTGCCCCATCTGATTAGCATTTACTACTTTGCATATCTTGAAAATTCAGCAGGTGCTTCTGTGCTTCCTCGGGCTGATCTGTTGGAGAAGAGGTTCCTTTAATTTCCTTGCTCTGGGTGGCCCTTGCACACAGTTAGTTGGGAGCCTTTGCTTTCTGGATGGATGGCTCTCACTGAGGGGAAGGCAGCCAATTGCTTTCCCCATCTTCTCTTGCGTCGCCTTCTTCCACCTCCACAAGTGTTCTCACCAGAAAGGATCCTGTGTGCTAATGACCGAGGTGAGCAGGAAAGGTTCACTGCCCTGTGCTCCATCAGCTGTCGCTTCGGTCTCTCCGGCTCCTGGCTGGACAGTGGTACCGAGCTCAGCCTTCCCACCTCCCTTTTCCTGGCTCCGGGCTCTTCCTGGCAGTGTGACCTATGGGGAAATTTAAATGCAGGTCCCAAGTGCTCCTGGGGCGACTTTAGTCTGTGCCTTTGTTAAAGTGTAATGTAGCAGCACCTCTACTGAACCAATCTTGGATTAATTCTCATGTTGGCTCGAAATACGGAATTACTATTATCCTTTTTTAAAAAAAAAACACCTCTGGTGGGTTGTTTTGCAATGGGAGAGTTTATTAAAAATGGGGGTGGGGAGAAGGAACACCTTTTTACAGTGGAGTCTTTGTAACTCCACCGTTTGTGGTGGTTATATTCCAAAGCCCTGGGAAAGCTTTCATCTTTATTTTTCAAGTGCTCTTTGCAAAATAAAAAGGCATTTCTATATGGGTGTTGGCTTTGTCTGTGTATGTCCTGCTGATCTAGCGGTTGGGACGGGCAGGAATTGGTTTCAAACATTAAGCTTTAGTTTTCCAGTGTGTTCTTCAGACAGCATTCCACTTCTGGGTCAAGAGGTTCCTCAACCCCACTGGGGCTGTGCTCTGCAAAGACCTGGGTTCAGCTGGAGGACTGCAGCAATCTTACCTACTCACAGAACCGTAGGGGTTGGAAGGGACCCCCAAAGCCCATCGAGTCTAACCCCCTGCCAAAGCAGCTCCCTAGGACAGGTCACACAGGTCAGTGTCCAGAAGGGGCTGGAATATCTCCAGAGAAAGAGACTCCACGCTCCCTGGGCAGCCTGTCCCAGGGCTCCCTTACCCTCAGTGGGAAGAAGTTCTTCCCCAGATTGGTGTGGAACTCCCTGTGCTCCAACTTGAGGCCATCACCCCTTGTCCTGTCCCCACAGACACTGAGAAGAAGCTGGCCATGTCTCCCTGTGTCCCACCCTTCAGATATTGATAACCATTGATCAGATCCCCTCTCAGGCTGCTTTTCTCCAGGCTGAACAGCTGCAGCTCACTCAGCCTTTCCTTGTAGGGGAGATGTTCCAGGCCCTTGATGATCTTGTAGCCCCCCTGCTGAGCTCTTTGCAAGAGGTTCTTGTGTCATACTTGGAGAGTTTAATGTGCAGCTCTACTAAAGGTGCCTGGGTAATTACATATGTTTGAGGAACTGACTGGGAATCAGCCACTCTGGCTCTGGTAGGAAACCTTTATTCCCAGACAATACCCTGGGACAAGTCTCACTGTGTTTCTTTTTTTCAGTGTTGAAATTTAACACTGGACAAACAGGGATTGCCAGGTTAGTATTTTATCATTATTTAATGAAGACTGGGGAGGGAATGGGGATTTCTGGTGTGCAGGGTTCCAGCGAAAGCTAAACTCTTACACTACCTCCAGCAAAGCCCTGTATCAAGAGGGACTGAAGGGTTTGGGGGTGGGCATTTCTGCCCTGGGTGGTGTTGAGGAGCCCTGGCCCAGTGGCGTGATGCCCAAAGAGCTGTGCTGCAGGTGTATTTACCTCCATGGGCTCCATCTCATCATACCTCTGCACAATGCCCATCGTCCTCTGGCACAGTCTAGTATTCTTCAGGGCTCTGCTCCCCAGCCAGGACTCAGGGATGACCACCCACACTGCTGCCCTGATTGCTCGTGGGGCCCAGCACTGCTGGCACTGAAGCGACTCAAATCTCAGTGAACTATGGGCCAGCTGCTGGGGACAGGAATGGAGGGCAGTGGGATGGACTGATGGCTGGAGGCCACTCTGGTGATGATGCGTGTGGCCAAATCGAAGCAGAGAATATAGTCAATGTAGTTAGAATCTACATCAGTTTATCAGGATGTTGGAATATCCTGTGCTTCTTTCCCTGGGGCTTTATGAAGATGGTGTTGGGATATCTGTGGTTAGAATGTACATCTAGCGTACCTTTGGTTTGGGAGCTAGTGCTGGATGTTTCCCATTTCGGAAGGTGGGCTGTCATCATGCCTGAAAGTGATGTAGGACAATGTTAGGAGCATTCCCAGGATTCAGAACGCACCGAGCCCCCATGTCTGGGCCTGCTTGGGCCCCTGGGCAGACTTTGTCTGTGGGGCACCACCCTCTTGTCTGGAGTCCAACACAAGGAGGAGGGAGCCAGCACCGTGAGAAGCAGCACAGGCACATCCCACAAAATGCTACGAAGCTGTTTATTTTTCTTAATGAGCTGAGGTATACGTCACACATAAGATGCCACCATCGCTTTCTACGGCGCACAGGCTACAACGAGACTGACTTGGTGGGAAAAGGCACTGCTTTGAAACACTGGGCTCCTCCCTGCATCGCCAGAGCGGCTCAGCTGCTGCCCAGAGACAGTAACCAGCCAGGAAGGACGGGAGGGGAGCTGCTGCTGCTGCCCCGAAGTCTTCCCAGGTTCTACTGGAGTTGTGTGGGAGGAAACAACCTCACCGCTCAGGAGTGAACTGCCCCCCATTAAGTGTACTCAAGCCGTGAGGAGAGAGCAAAAGATTACCTGCTAACAGTGAGGTAATCTGGTAAAACTAGCTTTCAGGTAACAACAGTCTGCTTTGGCTTTTGAACTGTGTCTCTGAGCCCACCACTGGGGGAGGTTTCTGCTGCTCAGCAGCGCCATGCAGATCTGCAGGCCAGAAGACCCACCTGAAGCACAGCAGGGAGCAAAATAACTCCCAGCAGCCAATTCACCGAGGGCTAGAACTGGTACTTGCACAGAACCCTTCTTACACAGGAGCTGTGCTTTTCCCCTGGCTGGGGACATAGCACAGGGCTCGTGGCTGGCCTGTGCTACAGCAATCTCACCCAGAGCACAACTTCCCATACAAGGGTCAGACACGTTATTTCCAGGCCTGAGTGCCTTGGCTGTTGGCATCGGTCCACCTGAGCAGGAGGATGGGGAAAGAAAAGTTTCCTTTGTGAAGGCAAAGCATAAGAAAGGAACACCTCCTTTCTTCTACCGCCCTGCACGCCCTCCCACCTTTGTGCCTCTCAGCAGAGACCCCTGGAGACTGCTGGCAGAAGCAGTTGGCATTCGGGTAGGAACAGCCCTGTCCTCTTCTTTCATCGAGCACCAACTGCATCAGACAACTTGTGTCTTTAAAAAATCGCTCTTGGAAACAGGAACCTTTTTCCACAGGGAACAGCAGAGGTTACAAACCCTCTGTAGCTCACCTAGGGCAGGTTACAAAACCAACCCAGTTTATTTTTGTGATCAGCCAAGCAAATGCTGCACAGAACAAAAGGTAAAGATGGCAATGCAGCACAGACCACAGCTGTGTTACATTTAGAAAAGTTAAAACTCTTCCTCCTCTTCCTCACAACTCCAGAGTGACTTTGTTACTTGGTTTCAGGACAAAAGCTTTGTCTTTCAAGTCTCAGTGGCAGTGTTGGGTCGTGTCCTCTGACCCCAGCTATGCTTAAGCACCAGATCCCAGGCTGAACTCATTTTCCTCGCTCCCATCAGTGCCCACCTAAGAAGAGGAATACTGCTTGTACCTCAAAACCCCAATGTTCAAGGAAACACCGAGAAGAGTGGGGAGGACTGAGCTGTAGTTGGATAAAAGGGCGTTATTTCCCCAGGAGTTTTTCCTTATTCAGCACTGAAGTCCTTGGATGTCTCTGGGGTTTAATATACGATCTTCCAGTGAGTTGGCTGCTCACAGTTTTTCTCTTTTTCACCACAAAACCGATTGTATGTTGTTTTGGGATCAAATCCCAAGATCTCCCTTTCCTCATGGATCCGGAAGGAAAACGTGGAAACTGAGGTGCCTATAAAATACCTGTGGGGGGAAAAAATGCAAACAGATGTGTGAAGGGGCCAGTTTTGAAAATGCAAGCAACTGATTTCAGGCCAGTGAATATCACTGAAATTAAGCTGATAATGAAATAATAATATTTTATAAATACAGCTATAAAAAACCAAACCCAGGTATCTCTCAGTTATATAATATCACATCATAAATTATTTGTGAAGAACTATATGTGGGTCAAAACCACTGTTCAGTTTCATGACAGTGAGGTTTGGCTCCTCTAACAAAGACCAGATTTGCTACCTGGCATGGGCACAGATCCACTGGTCGATCACAGCCAAGCCCCCATCTTTGTAGAGTTCCAGCTCTTCCCAAGAGGGTTCAAACCTCACCATCTCGGGCAGCAGCTTCTTCAGCAATTCAATCTCTGGAAAAAAGGAGAGAAGTTTATTTCTTTTTATGTTATAAAGAGTAACTCACTGATGTCATAAAATTTAAGGAAACTCTGGGTCAACAGTTCCAAAGGAAAAACCAAAAAACCAACCTCCAAACCCCAAAAAATCTACCTAGAAATTGTACAACACATTTGCCAAACATCAGAGACTCGTAGGTGGCGGGGGGCAAACTTCCATCTGCTCTTGCAGAAGCTGGGTCCTACAGGGTATCTCTGACATTATGCACTGAAACAGAGCCCAAGATGTCAGAGAAACCACCCCACCAGCACGTCCAAGAGACGAGATGGGGTGGAAGAAAGAGGAGGAGGAACAGGCAAACTCAAACCTCCTGTGGGAAATACAAAACACAGGGTTCCACACCAACTACTCAAGCTGGAAGGAAACAGCTGCCCAATCCTGTTCAATTCCCCGTTCGATGATGAAGCTGCACGCCCTTCCAGTCAATAAAAAAAACAAGTGGTAATTGCTGCCAGTCAGAAGTTACCAATCCTGAATCATCTGCCTACCCTCCTCCACAGCATCGGTGGCTACAAAAACTTTTCTGAGTTTATGGGTCTCCAAGAGGCTGCGGATTTTCTTCACGGCTCCTTGCAGCGAAGGAACATCTTCTCGGTGACCCCAAACAAAGTCTTTCCTTCGGAGGTGAACCCCAAGATAGGGACCACCTAGAGCTGTGCCCATCTTCACCTGCAAGAGAGAGAGATGAATCAACATTAATGCTCGAGAGAATCACAGACTGGTCTGGGTTGGAAGGGACCCCAAGGATCACAGAGCTCCAACCCCCCTGTCACAGGCAGGGACACCAACCTCCAGGCCTGGATCTACACAAGGTTGCCCAGGGCCCCATCCAACCTGGCCCTGAACACCTCCAGGGATGAGGCATCCACCACTTCTCTGGGCAGCCTGTTCCAGCCCCTCACCACTCTCTCTGTAAAAAGCTTCCCCGTAATACCTAATCTAAACCTTCCCTTCCTTTAGCTTTAATCCATCCCCCTTGTCCTGCCAGTCTCTACCCTTTTAAAAAGCTGATTCCCCTCCCATTTCTCTTCTGCCTTCAGGGACTGGAAGGCTGCAACAAGGTCCCCCTGCAGCCTTCTCTTCTCCAGGCTGAACAAGCCCAGCTCCCTCAGCCTCTCTTCGTAGGGGAGGTGCTCCAGCCCTCTAACCATCTTCATGGCCTGCTCTGAACCCTCCCCAACAGTCTCACATCTTTCTAGTACTGGGGGCCCCAGCTCTGGACACAGGGCCTCACATGGGCAGAGCAGAGAGGGACAATCCCCTCCCTGCTCCTGCTGCCACCCCTCTCCTGATGGAGCCCAGGATCCCATCACCCTTCCGAGCTGCAAGAGCACACTGCTGGCTCATGGGAAGTTTCTCATCCACCATGATACCCAGGGCCTTCTCCTCAGGGCTGCTCTCCAAGAGCCCTTCTCCCCGTCTGTATCTATGCCTGGGATTCCTCTGGCCCAGGTGCAGCACCTGACACTTGGCAGTGCTGAACCTCATTAGGCCCACCTGGGCCCAGCTTTCCAGCCTGTCAGGATCACCACTGTTTCTTCACACTGCGAAGGCTGGGACGCACGGCCTCGGGATGAGGCGCTGGATTTGTCCAGCTGGGGAAAGTGATATTAAGCTGTGGATTGGCAGTATTTGGGGACACTTATGGCAGCTGTTTGGTCTTGGGTGGCCTGCATCGTACAAGAGAAACCAGAGTGCGAAATCTTTGTAGGCAGAAATGGCTCTCCTTGACCAAACCCAGAGCTGGCAGTTTGCAGTCAAACTTCACCCCCACAGATGCTACCAAGCAGGGAGAGCTGGATGCACATCTATCTTCCAGTATTCCCCACAATGAAACCAAAATCATTACAAGAAAAATAAGGCTGGGGTGATTTTTACCTTCATCTGTGTCCAGTCCTCCTCGTAACGCGTCCTGTCTGCTTCATCCGTGGACTGAAGATGGCTGCTTCGAAACTCGTCCCCCACTACACGGAGGTGCCTGGCGAACACCATACTGCGGCGGGTCTGGTGGGGGAAGAGCAGGGAGAGCGACAAATGATGCAACAGAGAGAGCTTCCAGGCTGCAGCACGACAGGAGGTAACCTCTAACCTTTCATCTGGACTGCTTGTTCCTGATCAGTGCTGCATCTGTAACCAGAGCTCTCACCTGGGCCTGGACTGTAGTTCAGACTGTAGCTCTTTACACTGTGGACTGCGTCATGTACCAAATTAAACACTCCAGCTATATACCTCACCTCTGGAAACAAAATCTGGGCCCAGACTTCACCTTGAAAAACACTCGTAAGAATAAAACCTGCTAAAACCCCTCACGTGCCTAGCCAGAGATGCTCCTCCCAAATTCAGCAAGGAAAAGGAATGAAAACCTGTGGAGAATAACCTCTTTCAAAGGTTCTGTGATGCAGCTGCGACCATTCACCGTCACACACAGCCTTCTCAGTCACTCAGCACCCTCAGCACATTTGGCAATGACACCAAGCTCTGTGGTGAGGTCGACACTTAGCAGGAGATCCCGGTGACACCACGTGGCAGCTTGCTCTAACTCTTATTTTCATACAAGTCTGCAGTCCAGACGTGTGATGGGCACAGCAAGGAAGGTGCAACACCACCACTTCAATTTCTGAAAGGCTCTTTTCCTGGCACTGGGAAGCCCACAGCACACAGACTCTGCTACACAGAGTAGTGCTGTCTTGCTTCTCCGCTAAGACGCAGCCACACCAGTGGCACCTTCACCTCGCTCTACCAAAGAAGAGACAGGACATACAACCTGCCCTCCTTTTTTTTTAGGTCTTTTCCCATGTTTCCACTGGTGGAGAAGCCTGGGCAAAAGCAGTGACAACAGTGAGCATAGCATGGCTCTAATAAATTCCGTTACTTCTAGAAACCAATGACAGAGGTTGGCTGCAAAGGGAAGGTGGCTTTTTGCAAGAGAAAAGCTTCTTAGAGACAGAGGGCATGTCAGCATGATTTATATTGGACTCCAGATGTTATCCAGAGAGTTACTGAGGAAAAAAAAATCCATGAAACCCAAAACCCAACAGCCAGAAGCCATGCAGTTAGAACTGAACTACAAAGAAGTCTCCCAAATTTTGCTGTGGAAGCCAATGGGGAGACAATATCAAGTGCTTTGAGGAATTCTTTAGAAAAGCCTTATCTTGAGGCTGACAAGAAACAGCTTGAAGGCAGCTCCCTTCTGCTGGCAGAGGCACAGGGCACATCCTTCTGAGCGCTATGGCAGCCTGAGTCTTTGGGGAACAAAACACACAAGGACAAACTCCTCTGCAGCAGCCTGAACCCCACCACTAAAACCTAAGACACGAGTTACTTTCAAGGAAAAGAACCCAAGGGAAACCCAAAGCACATACAGTTATTGCATATTTATCAGAAGCAAGCAGAAAGTCTAGAGAAGCTAACTGGAAAATACTCACATTCCAGTAATCTTTCCCTCCGTAGTGGTCATGAAGAAGGTTTTCAGCTCTGTCTAACATCACTGACCTATTAAAAATTGTAAAACTGAGTGCAGTTCCCTTAGCAATAGACTTCACAATATGCTGTTTCTTTACGTAGTCGCCAGGATAAAGCACAGCCCAGGATCTGGTCCCAAAAGGGGAAGGAGGGACAGGCTGCTGACTTGCTCAGTAGAAAGCGACCTGCAGCCTGCTGGGGTGAGAAGGGAGCTATGCCGCCACGCGCTCCTGCTCTGTCGTAAACCAGTGTACTCCTAGTGGTGACAGTTAAATGCAAACAAGCATTAATAATCCCTCACACAGTCCTCATGGTAGTTGCTGCTGGAGAAAAAAAGATTGCAATAGGCAGAGTGATCCAAAGGGGAGAAACGACCTAGGAGATGATGCTCGGCCTCGGAGCACGTGACAGCCTCTGGGAGGAAGCAGGAGTCACGCTCACAAAAGCAAAACCACAGAAGGTGTTTTCCACGTGCAGAATTAAGCACCCTACAGTAAAACTACAGATGAGAGAACACGCAGCCACTACAGCAACAAGGAAGCCCACGTTTCAGAAGGGAAGTTTTTCACCAATGAGAACAGCTGGTGCTTTTCACAAACACGTGTTTCAGGATCGTGCCAAAGTTCTGAGGAGCAGAAGGGATGTTGAGAGCTTCAAGTATGCAATAGCACCGGGGGATGGAGGCTTTGTTTGTGCTCTGAGCACACTGGGGATGAGCGGACACACAGAGAAATGCTTCTGTTGAAGGGGGCCAGAGTCCTTATCTGAACCTTCTGCTGAAGTAAGAGGAAGCAAATACCTGCTTGGCATTAGACTATCAGTGCTCCTGATCAGCTGGACACTTGCCTGTAAGGCTCCAAACACCCTAGAGAACAGGACAGGCTTTGCTGGTGGAGAAGCAGCGCTGCATTTCACGGGATGCTTGGAGGGGAGTCACATTGATCATCTAAATGCATCAAGAAGACACCGATAAGCAACCAGACCTGAAGAGTACTAGCCCAGTATCAGATCATACAACTGCCTGCCTGGCCAAAAGGGCAGTCTAGGAGATGGGAGAGTTCACGGTGCACAGCCACTGGGAATTCTGGCTATCCCAGGTAGCCTGGGCAAGCATCACAGGATCTGACTACACAACTGTGCTCTGAGACAGCTGGGCAGGGAGCAGGTCCCAACATCATCTTGAGCAGCAGCCAGACACAGATCAAAATCCCACAGTGGAAGAGCTACTCTATGACAGTGGCCATCAATGTACTCGTCTTCAGCGTCCTACCAGATGAACAACAGCCACTGTTACTGCCATTGCATTCCATTTCAAAAAGAGGACTGTTGAAGAATGCAGAAGGAGCGTCCAGGTGAAGAAAGCAGGAAGGCTTTCCATGGCACCTCCATGGAGGTAAACAGAAGACAATAGAGAAGGTCAGAAAAAGAATTTGTGCAACATAAGATAAAGGCCTTCAATGTAACAACAGACATCATCTACTTGGACTTGTGCAAAGCATCTGACGATGTCCCACAGGACATCCTTGTCTCTAAATTGGAGAGACAGGGATTGGATGGATGGATGGACCACTCGGTGGGTAAGGAATTGGCTGGATGGTCACACTCAAAGAGTTGTGGTCAGCAGCTCAATGTCCAAGCAGACAACGGCAACAAGTGGCATTCCAGAAGGGTCAGTACTGGGACCAGTGTTGTTTAAAAATCTTTGTCAGACACCTGGACAGTGGGATCATTGCACCCTCAGCAAGTTTGGCAATGACACCAACCTCTGTGGTGAGGTCGACACGCTGGAAGGAAGGGATGGCTTCCACAGGGACCTTGAGAGCTGGTGAGATGGGCCCATGCAAACTGCATGAAGTTCAACATGACCAAGTGCAAGGTCCTGCACCTGGGTTGGTGCAAACACAGCACCAGGCTGGCTGGAGAACAGATTGAGAGCAACTTTGAGGAGGAGGACTTGGGGGTGCTGAGGAAAGAAAAGCTCAACATGTGCCAGCAATGTATGCTGGCAGCCCAGAAGGCCATCCATGCACTGCACTGCATCACCAACAGCGTGACCAGCAGGTCTGGGGGGGAATTCTGCTGTGTCCAGCTCAGGGGTCTCCAGGACAAGGACATGGAGCTCTTGGAGTGTGTCCAAAGGAGGCCATGGAAATGATCCAAGGGCTGGAGCCCCTCTGCTCTGGAGCCAGGCTGGGAGAGCTTGGCTGGCGCAGCCTGGAGAAGAGAAGGCTGCTTCTGGGGACAACTCCGAGCCCATTCCTGTCCCTCCAGGGGCTCTAGGAGAGCTGGAGAAGGGCTGGTGCTCAGGGCAGGGAGGGCCAGGCCCAGGGGAACGGCCTTCAGCTGCAGGAGGGCAGCTGGAGATGGGCTGGGAGGCAGAATTCCTTCCCAGGGATGGGGGGATGCCCTGGCACAGGGTGCCCAGGGCCCCTGGCTCTGTGGCAGGGTTCGAGGGATGGGGCTTTGGGCACCTGGGCTGGTGGGGGGGTGTCCCTACCCACACCAGCCTGGGGTTCTACAAAACCCTGATTCCACTCTGTTCCCTCACGATCCAGCACCAAAAGGGAAAGGAAGGAAAAGGTAGCCTCTGGGTGATGAGGACATACAGCCACATGAGAAAGAACACGAAGGAGCTCAGCGCTATTCCCTCTTTGCTTTTAGCACTGCAGCATCAATCTAAACGAGGTGTTCCTTAGCCTAAATTCCTTCTGCAGTGATTTTAATGGGTTACAGTAGCTCGGTGATGAAGGACTGAAGCAGTGGGACACAGCCTGCAAGTTCCCCCTGCCCTTCCCACCAGCAATAGTTGTGTTGTGTGGCCACACGATGCAACGATAAATAGTAACACAAGGCAACTCACTGTGCTGAAGTGTTCCTCAGAAGGATGGGAGCCACGATAGAGGCAGATCCTTGGACAGACAGACAAGAGACATTCAGGCCCCGTGTTTCCTCATAGCCCCAGAACCATCCCCTGGAAAGGAGCACAAAGTACTACTTGGGTTTTAAATTCATGCCAAGCAAATACTATACCCTGTAAAGCTGACACACAATGGAAATACACCAGCCAGCTCCCTTAGAATCCTAGAATGTCTGGGTTGGAATTGACCCATGAGGGTCATGGAGTCCAACTCCTGACTCCACACAGGCCCAGCACAGGCACAGCGTGGGACTGAGCCCATCATCCAGACACTTCTTGCCCTCAGCCCAGCTCGGGGCTGTGACCCCTTCCCTGGGGAGCCTGTGCCAGCACCCAACCCCCCCCTCTCAGTACAGAACCTCTTCCTGACACCCAGCCTAAATCTCCCCTGGCACAGCTTCGTGCTGTTCCCTCAGATTCTGTCCCTGGTCCCCAAAGAGAAGATGGGCACCTGCCCTTTCACACCCCCTTGGCAGGAAGCCACAGACCCCCGTGAGGTCTCCCCTCAGGCTCCTCTTCTCCAGGCTGAACAAACCCAGGGCCTTCAGCCTCTCCTCGTGAGCCTTCCCCTCCAGACCCTTCCCCATCCTCACTGCCCTCCTCTGGACACTCTCCAATAGTTACATGTCCCTCTTGTGCTGTGGTGCCCAAAGCTGCCCGCAGGACTGGGGGGTGAGGCCACCCAGCGCAGGGCACAACAGGACAATTCCCTCCTTGGCCCAGCTGGCCGTGCCTGCTTGATGCGTCCCAGGATGCAGTTGGGCCTCCTGGGCGCCTGGGCACGCTGCTGGCTCGCGGGTAACTGGCTGCTGACCCCCAAACTACTCTCACACAGCCAGCCTCCAGCACCTGACCCCCCAGGCTGGGGGTGCAGCCAGGGCTGCCCCTTCCCAGGGGCAGGATCCGGCACTCACCCTGTTAAACTTCATGCGGCGGGCGACTGCGATGTAATGGCTTTGTGTGAAGCAACAACGTTCTCAAATTGGATCCAGCACCAATCTAACACTTTATCACCGATGGGTTTTAGAAGCAAAGTGACCCCCGAGCATGGAGAGAGTCACAGGCAGCACTACAATCACCACACGAGTCTGCTCTGTTAGAGCAGGCAAATGCCTCGTTGAACGCAACTGAAAAGATGCCTGAAAGGACTGCTGGGGGTTACCTGTAGTAGCCATGTTTGTCTCTGGAGTACATAAGCTGATCAATGCACGGTCTTTCATCTATTTTTTCTTCCCATGTTCCTTCTTTCCATCCTTCTGCGTAGCCTTGTAGGATGTAAATCTGTTCAACAAAGGGTCCACCTGACTCTGAATAGGAAGCAAAGCAAAGCATTCCTGAGCATGAAAAACCCCACAGGATGAAGGTGCCAAATATTTGGGTTATTTCACCCCAGCAGAATTCTTTCCATCCCTCCTTCTGTCACCTTTAACCTTTTTTTGTTTCATAAATATGGATAAAGACTGTGAAGAAACCACCCCAGGTACTTAGCCAGCTGTAGCTCACACCATTCCATGCTCTCACCTGCAAGGAACTGCTCGTACTCAATGACAGGGATGTTCTTGTTGAGGCTTGGGAGATCGAAGAACTCCGACCATGGGATCCGGACCTGAAGGATGTCAGGGCTCTGCCAGTGATAGAGACGCCCCCAGGGAGGCAGAACTAACACCCAGCTTTCACTTTTCAGCAAGGTCTTTAGAAGGGAAGCGATGCGAACGTAGACATCTCTGCGAAGGTTGAAGCCTTCAGGAGGATTGACATCATACAACAGGTATCTGGGGAGATCAAAGCAATAGAATTACTCCAGAGAGTTGAAAACGTTTACACCTTTATTTTTAACCCCATAATCTCATGGCACAGCTCCAATGGGATGGAAACTGTTCCTCTCCTGTGAGTCTGTGGTACCAGGAGATGGATGGGGATCAAATAGGGCAAGGGAGAGCTGGGTGTGCTGCAGGGTCTGGGGGGGCACAGGGGTCTCCTTGCAGGGCGTCGCCAGGATGGTGCATGTCCGGAGCCTCTCCTGTGGCGGGGGCAAGGAGCGACCCCCTCGGACACCTCGCACCTCCCGAGAGTAACGCGGTGCGCGGCGAGAGGGGTGACACCGGCACGTCACGGGGGCCAATTCCCTGACCGGACACGAGGGAGGGAGGGAGGGCGCGCTCGGGAGGGGCGATGGGGGGCAACAAGGGCACCGGGCAGACGGGCGGCGGTCCCCAGGCCACGCTCCGAGCGGGGGTCGAACCCGGGGGGCCGCTCCTCACCTGGTGCGCGGGGCGGCGGCGGCGGCGGGCAGCGAGGAGGCGGCGTGGCCGGCGCGGAGGGCGGCTGGCGGCGGCTGGGCGAGCGCGGCCAGGCCCAGCAGCAGCGGCCGCAGCAGGACGCAGCCGGCGCCCCGCGCCGCCATCGCCGCGACACGTCCGGGGCGGCCCCGGCGGTGGCCCGGCCCCTCGGCGCGGGGCGGGACGCGCGCGCCGCGAGGACCCCGGAGCGGCTCCCTCAGAAGCGGCCCGAGGTGAGGGGCCGGAGGCCGGCGCCGGTGAGCCGGTTCAGCTCCTCCAGGATCTCCGCCTCCTTCCGGTGCATCTGCGGGAGCGGGGCAGAGCCGGGGTCGGCGCCGCGCTCGGCGGGACCGGCAGCAACGCGCGGCGCGGCTCTGCGGAGCCGGCCCCGCGGGGTCCCGAGCGCGGGGAGGGGGACGCGCACGGCGCAGGGGGGACGCGTCCCGCCCGGACCGCGCGGCACCGCCGTTACCTGCTGCCACTCGGTTTCTGTGTCGTGCCGGTAGCCGAGCAAATGGCAAAGTCCGTGGGCCGCCGTCACCTGCGCGAAGGGGCGAGAACGGAGGTGCTGCAGAGACGCGGGCTGCGAAGGAAACCCCGACAGCCCCGGCTCCAGCGGCGTACGGGCGGCCGGGGCTAACGCCGCGCCGGGCATCGGTACTCCGCCGAGCAACAGAGCGCCGGCAGCGTCCGACGCGGCCGGTTAAGATAAACAGGCTTTAAAACGCGGCGTAAGCTGCGAGACCGCAGCCTCCCCGTTCGGCTCGGCTGGCCCAGGAAAGCGGCGCCCCCTCCCCTGTCCCCGGGGGACGCCCGTCCCCGCGGCCGCCCTTCCTGCAGCGCGGAGCCGGGCAGGCCGGCCACCCGCGGCGGGGCTCACCGCCAGGACGCTGTCGAAGTCCTCGCCGGTGGCGCGGCACTGCCGGTGGATGTACTCCACCCCTAGGAAGATGTCCCCCAGGTCGTACTCGTCCCGGCTGCTCGGCCGCGGCAGCTCCCCCGCCGCCAGCCGATGGAAGGGGAAGGAGAGGACGTCGGTGGGCTCTGGGCGCTGCCGATACGCGCCGTTGAGACGCCGCATCAGCCCGTCCCCGGCGCACACCACCCCCACGTCGAAGCGGGAGGCGCCCAGGGCGGCCCGCAGGGCGCACACGGCGCGACGGAGCGGGGCCCGGCGCACCAACACGGCCCGCTGGGCGTTCCGCAGCGCCACGCTCATGGCGGCGGAGCCCCGGATCTCTCCGTCCCGCCCCTTGTCGCCCGCGGCTGCGCGGCGTCGCTCGCGGAGCAGAGGTGGTGCCGCCCCCTTGAACAGCGCGGGCGGGTTCCGCGGGCCGCCCGCCTTTTCCCCCGCCTCTGCGTTTCGGGCGGGCTGCCGCCGCTTTCGGGCAGCAGAGGGCCCCGGCAGGCGACGCGGGGTTCAGCTTCAAGCCTCACACCGACCTGGGCGGGAGCTGTGTTGAAGCGTGTGCGAGCTAGAGCTGGCTCGAGGTGTCCCTGGGCTGCAGGGACAGCGCCGCTGGGCAGAGGGCTAGGGCCGGCCCCAGCGAGGCCCCGGGGCTGGGGCTCCCCGGCAGCCGCCCCGGCAAGTGGAGGGGGGGGGGGGGGGCTGGCCCCGCGGAGCCCGCGGCCCTCCCCCGCTCGGACGGGGCAGGACCGCTCGGGACGGGGCTCGGAGCCCCGCGGGCCCGAGCCGGCCCCATTCGTCGTCACCTCCCCCAGGGAGGGAGGTCTGGAGCCAGGGGACAACCGTGCCGCCGTGCGGTCGGCTCTGTCCCCAGCGACGGGGAGTTCGGGGGAACGAGACGGGTGCATCCTACCCTACACCTCGGGGTACAGCCCGACCCAAGAGATCGTTCCCCCTCCATGCCCTCCCCTAGCAAGGCGTGCAAACCGGCTTCTGCTCAGATGGGCCTGCCCACCACCCAACCCCGGGGAAAAGAGCAAACCACACTCAGCTACACCAGCTTCACCCGCCTGCCCTCCCCAGCTCTGCCCCGGGGACTTACCTGCTTCAGAGCCTCCAGCACGACTGCAGGTGAGCTGACAGAAAAGGAGCTACAAGCCAGGCACTGGGCAGAGCTAGCTGGGACCATGTGAAGCAGGAAACTCAAGTTGTTGGTGTGCTGGATCACACCAGTATCCTGGAAGGAAGGAACCTGCAGCACAAGAAGCTCTAGCCAGCTGCGTGGACACAGCCAAAGTAACGGTCCTAACAGTGCCCTTTTCTCCCAGGCAGCTCTCCAGCTACTCTGCCCCATGCCTGTAGTGGTGCTGGGGCTTGTTGTGGCCCAAGAGCAGCACCCAGCCCCCAGCCTTGCTGAATCTCCCACAGTTGATTCGGCCCATGGAGCCAGCCATTCCAGATCCCGTGTCAGAGCCATCCTGTCCTTAAGCAGATCAACACTGCCAAAGTGACTGAGGGGGCTCTCACTCCCCTCATCCAGATCACTGATCAAGACAGGAGAGAGAGCTGGCCCCAGGACCCAGCCCTGGGGAACACTGCTTGGGACTGGCCAGCAACTACATTGCACTCTAGTCACCCCGACTCTCTGGGCCTGGCCATACAGCCAGTTCTTTCTGCGGCAAAGAGCAGGACCAACCAAACCTTCTTCAGGAGAACACTGTGGGAAACGGTGTAAAACGCTTTATTCAAATCCAAGAAAAGCCCATCGTCTCCAACAGGCAGGGGCAGGAGGCCACGGCTAGGAGCAACAGCCTGTGTCACCCACAGGGGCACCCCAGAAACCAGCAACACCCTGCCCCAGGAACACCCCGTCCCTGTCTGCCCCCCCAGCCTGCAGGCACCTCGCACCCTGAGTCCCTCCCGCCTTCAGTCTCCTGTGTCCCTTCAACCTTCACAGGCATCACCTCTCGCTGTGCAGAGACTTTGCTGCGGATCTCTGGGCTCAGTTCCAGCCTGGACATTTCTCAGGTGCTGCAGCATCAGGCCAGTCTGTGCCCACCAGGTCAGCCTCAGCCCTGCCTTGGGTGGTAGCGAAGGTGGTCCAAAGGCCGGTGCCTTCCTTTCGCAGGACTGAAGCTGCAGCTGCAGGTCCCGTTGCTGGTTTCGCTGCCTCCTTGTCCAGGCTGGGAAGGGCTGTCTGGGCCAGGGATAAAGCAGGAGGCCTTGGGAAGTCCTGCCTCTGTGGTAGCCTCTTATTAGGGAGGATGCTGTCATGGAAGATCATCCTCCGCACTGGTGGCTGGCAGTCAGAGCTGACGTTGCTGTTTACAGATTCACAGAATCACAAGGTTGGAAAAGACCTTTAAGATC
This sequence comes from Gallinula chloropus, assembly GCF_964237585.1. NCBI lineage: Eukaryota > Metazoa > Chordata > Aves > Gruiformes > Rallidae > Gallinula > Gallinula chloropus. The sequence continues at coordinate 32,894,210 of NC_140090.1, read as the reverse complement.
ATCAAGTCCAACCATTCCCATCCTAAGTTAAACCATATCCCTGAGCACCTCATCTACCCTTTTTTTAAACACATCCAGGTGTGGGGACTCAGCGCCCTCCCTGGGCAGCCTGTGCCAGGCCCTGACAGCTCTCTCAGGGAAGAACTTTTCCCTCACAGCTGAGCTGACCCTGCCCTGGCACAGCTTGACCCCACTTCCCCTTGTCCCACCTCCTGTCCCCTGGCTGAAGAGACCATCGCCCACCTCTCTGCACCCTCCTGGCAGGTATTTGTAAGCAGTGAGAAGGTCTCTCCCCAGCCTCCTCTTCTCCAGGCTGAGCACCCCCAGCTCCCTCAGCCGCTCCTCAGAGGATTTGCCCTCCAGCCCCTTCCCCAGCCTGGCTGCCCTTCTCTGGACACGCTCCAGGACCTCCATGTCCTTCCTCCCAGTTTAGTGTCATCTGCAAACTTACTGAGGGAGCATTCAATCCCTTCATCGAGGTCATTGATAAAGATACTGAACAAAACTGGGCCCAGGACTGAGCCCTGGGGACGCCACTCGTGACCGGCCTCCAGCTGGATTTAGTTCCATTCAGCACAACCCTTTGGGCCCGGCCATCCAGCCAGTTTTTAACCCAGCTGAGGGTCCACCTGTCCAGGCCAGTGGCAGCCAGTTTCTCAGTCAGAATGCTGTGAGAAACCGTGTCAAAGGCTTTACTGAAGTCCAGGTAGACCGTACCCACAGCCTTCCCTTCATCCATTAAGCAGGTCACCTTGTCACAGAAGGTGATCAGGTTAGTTTGACAGCATCTACCTTTTGTTGGCACGCCGTGAAGCACCCAGCTGCTTGTTGCTCACACAAAGGTCCGTGAGAGATGTCTGTGTGGCGGCCATCTTCGTGCTCAGGGGTGGAGGAGACAGTACAGCCTCCCGAGAGCTGTGCTGGCTGCGAGGCTCCTGCTGTGTGTGCCGTGGCAAGGGCTGTCTCTGTCCTGGCTGGCTGAACTTCGGCAGGACGTGGCGGCCCTGCTGCTGCGCTCCTTGCTCCAGGGACAGACGCACTGGCAGGGGCAGGGCCCGCAGCTGCACCTCCAGTCTTTTCCTGGCCACATGCATACTGAGAGCTGACCAGGCTGTGCCAGCACGCACGGGGCCGAGGGAGCAGATGCATCCCAGCTCGGCCAGGGCTGCTCTGTCCAGGATCCAGTCGATGTTTTCCAGGCTCTCAGCAGTGCTGAGGCTCTTGGAGGAAATGGAGTTGTAGCTGTGGCAGGCGCAGCAGCAACGCTTCACCTGATGCTGCCACGGCGCCTGCCCTATGTGAGGGCCCAGCGTGGTCGAGGAGCCGGGGCCTGATGAAGTCCTGAACCAGGGCCGCGCCAACAGCACCGGTCGCTGCTGGGCAGCTCCACCACAGCGGGGGCAGCGCTGGTCTGCCTGCGCTTTGGCATCTGCAAGACAGGGAGGGGTGCCTGAGCTACAGAGCTGGGGACACTGGTGGGTGCCCCCCAGAGACTGTCCCCCTGGCTGCTCCAGGGGCCAAGCCCAGTCCTGGGGACATTCCCAGGTACACCCGGGCCACAGAGTGGACCTGCAGGGACTTACCAGGCTTCAGCACTGCTGCTCGCTGCCACCACCTCCAGCATCGCTGGCTCAATCTGCTAAGCTGTGGGCAGAGAAGCAGAGTATAGCATGCACCCAGCAAGGGCCAGCCCCTGTCCCCACCAGCCTCCAGTGGTCCCCTTGGCCCCAGGTGGCCTTGTACCTGCTGGTATAGACTGCTGAGAATTAGGAACGTCCCAGCAGTCAAGACCAGGATGTCAACGTAGTAGAAGAAGCTGCTGTTGTTCACGAAGTAGAGTATGTCATTAAGACACATGATGCAGATGGGCTGGAGGTCAAGGGAGACTTGCCTCTGGCCACCTCACGCTGAGCACTGTCTCTCTGCCAAGTGGCTTCTTCTCACCAGAGAGCCACTGAAACCTCTGTGACATCACCCACTTACAAACAGGGACAGCCCTGCCGGGGCTCAGTGATGTCCTCGTCTGCGGCGAGTGAGTGTCTGCATGTGAGGTGGGACAGAGGAACCCCCCACCCGACAGGCTCACTGCGCAGGGCGGAGAGAAGCTCTGCCAGACGGGGACATGAGCAGGCCCAGGATAACTTGACCCAACCTGCTGCGCCCCAGCGTCTGTGCTGTCCCTGACCAGAGGCCAGGAACCCCATTCCTCCCTTCCCAATCGCTGCCTGTGCCTGTTGTGTTGGAGAGGGGAGTTCCCACCCTGCCTGGAGAGCCAGAGCACACACAGGTGGCCCTGGTGTCACCCAGCGGTCTGCCCCGGGATGCTCCCCGACATTCGTGGCAGCACAAGCACGGCCCTGAGGCCGAGCGCTCGCCTCTTCAGCGGCTTTGCTGCTCCCTCAGGTCACATCTCCAGGCCAGGTCATCAGCTTTGTGCCTCTTGGCTTTGCAGCTCGAGATGGCATCGGAGAAGGACATGCTGGGATGCAGCAACTCTTCCTTTGCTGCCAGCCCCAGCCAGGAGCTCCAGGCCGCACCACTGGCCTTGCAGAGCTCCCCCTGCCCAAATCCTCAGGACCCCACCAACACTGGGACGTGCACGAGCCAGAGAGACAAACCGCCCTTTCTCTGCCACACGCCACTCGCTCGCTCCCGCAGAAGCAGCGGGAGCTCCCAGGGCTGGGGACAAGGACAGTTACTGACAAGAAATCCTAGACAGCACAGCCCCGGCAAGAACGTGGAGCGCTTCACCTGCCCAAGGAGGCAGGAACGCTGCCATGTCAGGCGGTGAGGAACCAGCCCAGGCTGACTCACCTCACCTGTGCCTGCTGCTCAGGGAGCGGAACTCTGGGCTGGCTGGAGCCAGGACAGACAGCATGTGCTTGCTGGAGGGACCTGGCCACAAACATGATGCCAAGCCCCCAGGCTGTGAGAGAAGCCCAAATAGAAAATAATCTTAGAGCTGAAAACTCAGCTCATCTCTTCAGCAGAGCACAGTTACAAACACCAGCCAGCGAAGCCTCGCCTCATTCCCAATGGCAGCACACACGTAATGCAGGGACACCGTGGCCTGGCAGTGCTGCCAGCATGCCTGTGGCAGTGTGACTCTGCCGTTAGAAAATGCTACTCGGCCAGCAGCACTCCTCATGCAACTGACATCACAGACACCCCAAGCCACCGAGAGCAGGAGCCAGCATGCACTCAGGTGAGGCTCCAGGCAGCTGAGGGGCTGTGACCTCACGCTGTGGCAGGTACGGCACAGCCTCCGAGCCTGGTCCTGTCACCCATCCAAGAGCACAGCATGAAGTAGCTGGCTCAACACTGGTGGTGACAAACTTCACCTCACAGACCCAGACAGCCCAGGAAGTATTTGCCACCTCTCGGCTCGACCTCTCAGTGCCTCAGTTACCTGCCAGCGGCCTTTGCGTCTGCCCCTTCCAAACACTTGACTCTAACCAAACCCAACCAAGCCCCAAACCCAACATGTGAGCACCAAACACTGCTCCTGGCCTGCGACCCCCCACAGAGCCCACAAGCACCTCTCTGACCCTGGGGCTCAGAGCTTTCCTAGCCCAGGAACAGGCCTAACAGCGCCCTCTGGCCTCTCCAGGCCCCACCAGCACAGCAGCCCAAGGCCAGCCAGTCGCTAACACACCAACGGTGTGAGGACCCAACGCTGCTCCTGGCCTGGAACCACACATGAGAAAACCCACAGCTCACGCGGGGCAGAATGCCCACATCCCCCAGAGACCCACTCAGCCCTGCACACCACCTGCTAACGACCGCACAGTGCCTGCACCAAACCCCTCCTGCCCGGAACCAGCCTGCGCCCCGCATAGCTACGCTCAGGGATCTGGTTTAGCTTAGGACGGGAACGGTTGGACTTGATCTTAAAGGTGTTTTCCAACCTCGTGATTCTGTGGGATTCTGTGTCTATGGTTCTTCTATGACGCTAGACCCCAGCAAATACATCATTTTGCCCACAGGATGCAATAATCCCATGCTGTGGCACAGGCTGGCCAGCTGCCTGGCCAAGAGCTTTGCAAAAGAATGGACTAGGGCTCCTGGTAGGCAACGAGCCCAAGAGAGCTCAGCCAACGGCACACAGGGTTATTTGGGTTGGTATAAGCATCAGATGGAGGGAAGTGGTCGCTCCCTCAGCAGCAGTCAGCTGCTTCCTTGATTATATTCTTCTGAGGCCAATGGCAAAGGGCAAAGCAGTTGTAGGCCTCAAGCCTGGCTTGCTTGTTGGTGGAGACGGTGACCGTACCAGTGAGGACAGGTGACCCAAGCCAGGTTACAGCATACTGCTGTGCAAGCAGTGTGGGGCACACACCGGGGCAGGTTACAGGGAGACCAACACACAGTCAAGTTTCATTTGCAACACTGTTAGCCATTTATTAACCCACCAGTCCACACCACTTCCAGCTGACACCAAAATGTGAAATACCATAGCTGGAACCTTAGAGGCAGCCTGCTGCACTGGGAGAAGGCCAAGAGCTCAAGGGATCCAGGCTGCGCCCTGACGCTCACTGTCTCAGGGCTTTCTGCTTCAGTTTCTCCTTTTTCAAAGTGGGAATGATGCTGGTTACTTCACCTGGCAGCCTACGGGAAGCTGGATGCCACCAGCTGGGGAATAGGACAGTAAGGAACCTGAGCAGAGCACTCCTCTTTCCCAGCTGTGGGGGAGAATGGGTGCCCTTCTCCTCCCAGCACAGGCTCCAGAGCAGACAGCACTTCAGAGACGATCAGTGACTCACAGCACAGCACGGACTGTGCAGTGCACCCATCAGATTGCTGGGTACAGGCTAGGCCCCAAATCCCACACTCTTGCCCCAGGCAGCCAAGCTGGACAGCGTGAGGGGAAGATAAAGGCAGCTTGGCAGCTTTCTCTTCTCAGATCACCAAACTGGTTGGAAAAGGCACTTCACTGCCTGCCCCAGGAGGCAGAATACACCTGGGGAAAACCCTTCTGTCCTAGTTTTGTGTGGCTGGGTCCTAGTGGAGGAGGGGGGGCTGCAGGAGTGGCTGCTGCAAGGAGCAGCCAGAAGCTCTCTGCAGGCCCCACAGAGCAAATACCAGCCAGCTGAAGGCCGGAGTTGCTGCTGCCCAAGGCCGAGCCAATCAGGGATGGTCACAGTGCCTCTGGGAGTCACAGTGAGGAGAGAAAAACCCATCTGCAGCCGCTTTGTGCCCCCAGAGAAAGTGTGAGGAGCTGTGCAGGCACCTAGGGCAGTGAAAGGGGGTCGGGGGGGAGAAGGTGCCCCAGGTGCTGGAGAGAAAGAAACCCCAGCAGCTCCTGGAAGAACCCATAGTGGCGCAGATGTCCCCCCACAGCCCATGGAAAAGGCCCAGACCCCACCTGTGTTATCAGAGCAAAGTGATAAATCTGTCAGAACTGACCGGGAAGGGGAGCAAGTAGTGCGCGTAAATCTGCCACCACGGCCTGCGCCCCCCCACCCCCCACTACTATACCTTTGGAAGGAAAAATGTGGAAACAAACGTACAACCGACTGCCTAACTTTTACTGAGCCTAAAACACCCCATGATGCAGTCAAAAATGTTGACTGACATCAACAACTTCAGCCTGTCCTTGAAAAGCGACAGCATGCTCTGCTGTGGAAGGGTTTGCAGAACTGCCCACCCACCCAAAACCTACTGAGAGAGAATCACCAACTAAGGCACTGTTGCCCCCATGGACAAGGAACCTAAGCAGTGGGACAAGAATCCTACCGAGATGGACAACTATCAGCTTCGACAACCATCAGATCAGGGACACATTTCATTTCAATATCCACCACTCCCACCCCCACCTCATCAATCCCCATCAAACTCATCAATACATCACTGTCTCCTGACGCCCAAGACACTCTGCAGAGGCTGCTCGTCCCAGCCTGGGTGCGTAAGATGGTGTCAGAACGGGAAAAAGGGTGACATCAGGGTGTTTTGATTCCTACTCACTTGCGGGACTTACTGTGGAAAAGTTCATGTGGGAATGAGCGGGTGGTGGAGAGAGTTACTAGTGGGCTGCTGGGAGGAGGATGGAACACAGAGACTGTGGAGACTGTGCGGCGGGTCCTGGCGCTCAGTCAGGTCCTAGTGCTCACTCAGGGCTCGGCCCCGGTGACTGTCGGGGTCGCGTTGTGGTTCACAGGACGGGGAGAAGGGCGCTGCGGCCAGCAGCCGACACCACTGACACCATGCTGCGCAGCCAAGTGCCTTGCCAGAATTGCCGTAGAAGTGGGAGAACTGCCCCCCACACACCCGCCACCCACCCACCCACACGGACTGGATGTGACAACTCGCGTCTTGCAGTGTCGTTTGTTTGAGGACTTGCTTTGCAGCGTTTGTTTGTATGTGCTGCGGGTTCAGAGATGCGTTTATCCACTGAGAGCAAGGTTCCTTACTTAGCAGAAGGATTTTTGATAGCGATCATTGAACTTGGAGATCTTACTTTAGAAATTTGACCTGGAAAACAGAAAATCCCCGTTTGGGCCGATTAATGGCTACTTGCTTGGAAAAAAAATGCCCATTTGCAACGTTTAATACAGGAGTAACTGACTCCGGGGCTTCCACAAGGCATAAAAATTCACCAACTCTGTGCCAGGCTTATGTAGCCTAGGCACTTGCTCCAGTGTCAAAAACGCATCCTGGTCTAATCTTTTATCATTACATGGATGAGAATTTGATTTCAGAAAAAAGCTTGGACATTGCAAGTTTGATTCATGAGTTACCAGCGCAAAGGGATTAGAGATTACTGTGTTTTCTGGCAGTGGGAGCACCTGCACAAACGGGAGAATCCAGTAAGTGTGCTCTGCTGTAGCAGCATTACACTACCCCGTTAAATCAAACTGGACAACAGCTCAGAATATATGGCACGAACATTGCCTATGTTACAGGGACACCACGTTTGTCTACAGGCAAAGCCATGGTAAAACATATGAATCAAACTCTCACAAAGCTCTTTATATTTTGAACTAGTTATGTCACTCACAGAACAGTTTGGTAGCTCCAGTGGTGAACCGTGCAGTAGGTTTCAAACAAGGTTTAAAAAAAAAAAAAAATGGGGGGGGGGGGGAGGAGAGAGAAAAGTCAATGTCAAGTGTTACTAAGAACACAGATTGCAATCAGTGCCTGCAGGAAAACGTGAGGCTGATGTTACCTGCACTTCTGACACTCCTGATTGGCAAAGCAAACAAATGCAACAGCAAAGGTATCAAGGCACTTACAATTGGTTTCATGACTGGTGGCTTCAGTGCTAGCAGTGCTGGTCCCCAGGAGCTCTCAGGACAGCAGTTTGAGGGATCATCCTGCTGTGACTCAGGGAGAGCAGAACCGGCTGCAGTCACCAGTGAAGGTGAGATGGGGCCAGAATACAATGAGCATTGCACACGGGAACTATGGTGTGGAACCCATGGAGGTGGATGCCCTCGGAGAGGCTGAAGAGCCCATGAAGGTGGATCCCCTTGAAGAGCCAGAACAGCCCATGGAGGTGGATCCACCTGCAGCACAGGTCTTCGGGACCCAGAGCACCAGGCCAGGGCTCCCCTCCACCACCAGATGCTGACAGCATTGCAGAAGTGCCTGCTCTCTGTGCCCAGCTCCCATGAAGGCTGGTGTAGAGCCTTTCTCTCCCATCCCTCCTGCCCCTGCTCCCCCTCCTGAAGGGGAAGTGACACTGTCACCCTTCAGGCACTCGCTGGCAGAGAAGCTGTGATGGGCAAGGTGGAAGAACACTAGATGTAGAGTGACTCTTTCCAGTGTTGATTGTAATAAAAATGTAAAGGCCCAACAGGCCTTATTCGTTATCACCACCAGAAATGTTTCTGATAGAAATATTTTTGAAATAAGCAAGGGGAAAGCTTGGCTTGCCCTGTGAGCAGTCAGGAGTTGGGAGCCATAATCCATAAGGGTCCCTTCCCACTCAGTATATTCTAGGATTCCCGGATTTTATTTGGTCGCAAGCATCATCACCACAGTTGCCTCCTGACAGCACCATACACGGCCGTGGTGTCTCTGTTGCCCTCATCAGTGACATGGCCGTTGTGCCTCTCTCCCCCTCCATGACAAGTGCCAGGCTCTGGCACGCTGGGCAGCCCGAGGCCTGGATACCCATGTCTGCACGGCACCTCTGATTTCTGGGCGGCCATATTCATCTGGTGACAGCTTGGCCCAGGTTCCAGCCATGAATGGCCAAGCCTGTAGGACCGACTGCTCAGACCACAGCACCAGGCCCAGGTGCCTCGCTCTGCCCCCTTTGCTGGGTGTAGCTCGCTGCGCAAGGGTCTGAGAAGCCGCCTTGAGGGTGGGGGTGTGGAGGGATCGAGTCGAGGGGCCCATGGGGCCTTGGCACCTCGTTAAGATCAGCCGCAGGTGATGCTGGCTCACCCTGTGCCACCTCAGCAGGCTGCCAACAACCGGCTGCTTTCTGGCACAGGCCCGCAGCTTCTCCAGGCCCCAAGAAGCCCCAAAGAGGGCTCTTTGCCGGCCCTTTTTTGCTGCAGATCACTTCCCAGTGTGGGCATCCCACCACTGGGCCTGATTTCCTCAGGGAGGAGGAGACTGTAGCTGCTGGCCCGTCCCCAGGTGCCATGGGCCGTCCTGGGGCTGCAGGCAGAAGGGCAGCCAGGCAGCAGGGAGCAGGGCAGGGGACTCACAGACTCCCTTTTTCCCCAGGTCGCTGCTCCGTCCTTTGTGGGGTTGGAATGGGCACAGCAGCTGCATGGGGTGAGGCTGGGATCAGGCCCACAGGGTCGGGGCAACCCCATGGGAGGCAGAGACCGGCCCTACGTGTGCGAGCTCAGAGCAGAGCCCAAGTCTGGCATGTCGGGGGCTTGAAACCCAGATCCTGGGGCCAGTCCTGGAGCTCGGAACAGAGACTAGAGTCCTGCCTGTTGGGGCTCCAAGCCGCACTCGGGGCTCAGCCTGTCGCAGCTTTGCCTAGCTGGGTACTGGCAGAGAGTGGGGGGGCTGCAGGGGTGGATGCTGCAAGGAGCAGCCAGAAGCTCTCTGCAGGCTCCACAGAGCAAACACCAGCCGGCTCAAGGCCTGTGCCTTGGTTCTGGCCAGGCCAGAGTTAACCTCCCCAAGCAGCCAGCACTGGTGAGCTGAGTTAGCCTGGGCTAACTCATAACTGGGGAGTCAGGGAGTGATTGGTAGAAACCGCTCACAATGTGGCGAGTGAAGAAGTCCAATGGAGAGTAGAGGCTGACAGTGGGCTATTGTGGCCTAAGTGAAGTCACGCCGCCTTATGAGTGCTGAAGTGTTAGGTATGTTAGAACTCCAGTACGAACTGGAGTCAAAAGCAGCCATGTGGTACGCCACAATGGAGATTGCAAATCACAGAATCACAGAATCACAGAATCTTAGGGGTTGGAAGGGACCTCAAGAGATCATCGGGTCCAACCCCCCTGCCAAAGCAGGCTCCCTATCTCATATTACACAGATAGGCATCCAGACGAGACTTGAATATCTCCAGAGAAGGAGACTCAACCACCTCCCTGGGCAGCCTATTCCACTGCTCCGTCACCCTCACTGTGAAAAAGTTCTTCCGCATGTTGGTGCGGAACTTCCTATGCTCCAGCTTACAGCCATTGCCCCTAGTCCTGTCCCCACAGACCACTGAAAAGGGGCTGGCCAAATCCCCCTGCGTCCCAAGTCTAAGATATTTATAAACACTAATTAGGTCTCCCCTAAGCCTTCTTTTCTCAAGGCTGAACAGACCCAGCTTACTCAGCCTTTCCTCATAAGGGAGATGTTCCAGGCCCCTAATCATCTTCGTGGCCCTTCTCTGGACTCTCTCCAGGAGATCCCTGTCTTTTTTATACCATGGAGCCCAGAACTGGACACAGTACTCCAGGTGGGGCCTGACCAACGCAGAGTAGAGGGGGAGGATCACTTCCTTCGACCTGCTGGACATACTCTTCCTGATGCATCCCAGGATCCCATTGGCTCTCTTCGCCACCAGTGCGCACTGCTGGCTCATAGCCAACCTGTCATCAACCAGGACCCCCAGGTCCTTCTCCACAGAGCTCCTTTCCAGCAGGTCATCCCCCAGCCTGTACTGATACAGTCGGTTGTTCCTCCCCAGGTGCAAGACTTTACACTTGCTCTTGTTGAACCTCATCTGGTTTCTCCCAGCCCAGCTCTCCAGCCTGTCAAGGTCTCGCTGGATGGCAGCGCAGTGTTCCTGCGTGTCAGCCAATCCTCCCAGCTTTGTATCATCGGCGTACTTGCTGAGGGTGGATGCTATTCCCTCATCAAGGTCGTCAATGAAGATATTAAACAGGACTGGACCCAACACCGAGCCCTGGGGAACACCGCTAGTCATAGGCCTCCATTCAGATTCTACTCCACTGATCACGACCCTCTGAGCCCGGTTCGACAGCCAGTTCTCGACCCACCTCACTGTCCACTCATCTAACCCTTGTTCCCTCAGCTTCTCTATCAGGATGTCGTGGGAGACAGTATCGAAAGCTTTGCTAAAGTCAAGGTAGACGACATCCACTGCTCTCCCTCCATCCACCCAGTTGGTGATGACATCATAGAAGGCTATGAGATTGGTCGAGCACGATTTCCCCTTGGTGAATCCATGCTGACTACTCCTCATAACCTTCTTCTCTTCCAGTTGTTTGGAGATGGCATCCAAAACAAACTGTTCCATCACCTTTCCAGGGACAGAAGTGAGGCTGACTGGCCTGTAGTTACTGGGATCCTCCTTCTTGCCTTTTTTAAAGACTGGAGTCACATTGGCTATTCTCCAATCTTCAGGCACTTCTCCTGTAGTCCAGGACCTATTGAAGATGATAGAGAGTGGCTCCGCAATCACCTCCACCAGTTCTCTCAGCACACGTGGGTGTATCCCATCTGGACCCATGGATTTGTGTGCATCCAATCCTTTGAGTCGCTCCTGGACTACCCCTACCTCAACTAGAGGTGAGCCGTTCATTCCCCAACCACTGCTACTTTCGTCTGGTATCTGTGGGTCCCGAGAAGCCTTCGGAGTAAAGACCGAGGCAAAGAAGGCATTCAGTATCTCCACCTTCTCATCATCTCCCGTTACCAAGATACCCGCCTCATTTAACAAGGGACCTACATTATCCCTGGTTATCCTTTTACTATTCACATACCTGAAAAAACTCTTTTTATTATCTTTTATGTCCCTTGCCAGCTTAATTTCTAAGCAGGCTTTAGCCCTCCTAGTTGCATCCCTGCAGGCCCTGGCAACATCCTTATATTCATCCCATGATCCCAGACCCTGTTTCCACAGTTTATAGGTCTTCTGCGGGTCCAGCACCCGCCCTCTCCTCGTAGGTTCCTGCACCATCTGTATCAGGAAGTTGTCTTCCATATGCCGCAGAAATTGCCTGGACTGCATACGACTGGCCGTATTGCTTGCCCAGCAAATATCTGGGTAATTGAAATCCCCCATAATGACCAGCGCCTGCGATCTTGAGGCTACTTCCAATTGCTTGAAAAATGCACTGTCAACCCACTCCTCTTGATCAGGGGGCCTGTAGTACACGCCCACGACTACATCACACATACTGGCCTGCCTTTTAATTCTTACCCACAAGCTCTCGACAAGTGGTTCGTCCCTACCCAGCTGGAGGTCAATACACTCTAGGTGCTCTCTAACATAAAGAGCAACTCCTCCACCTTGTCTCCCTAGCCTATCTTTCCTAAAAAGCACGTAGCCATCCATGGTAGCATGCCAGTCATCCAGGCTGTCCCACCACGTCTCAGTGATTGCAATGAGATCGTGGCCCCGTGACCGCACAAAGATCTCCAATTCTTCTTGTTTGTTCCCCATGCTACGTGCGTTTGTATAAAGGCATTTTAGTGGGGCAGCAGATGCAGATATCCCCAATAGCTCACAGCGAGTTTTTCGATAGGGGATGGGCAAAAGCGGCTCCACTGAGGAGTTCACGGGGTAATCCACAGATTTATCCCTACTCTCATGTGGAGCAACATCCCCAAGTCTGCCATTGTGTTGTTGGCATTTATCTATTTCCTCCATCAACTCGTGCTGTGACTCCCAAAGCACCTGCCTTACCCCAGCGGCCTTTGTAATATCCCCTTCCCCCTTCCTAACTAGTTTAAAGCCCTATCAATGAGCCCTGCCATCTCCTGAGCTAGGATCCGCTTTCCTCTATGGGACAGGCGAGCCCCATTAGCAGTACTCATGTCCGGAGCAGAGTACACCATCCCCTGGTCAAAAAACCCAAACTTCTTGTGCAGGCACCAGCCTTTCAACCACTGATTCAATTCATGTGTTCTCCTGACCCACTCTGAACCCCACCTCCCACAAGTGGGGATAGAAGAAAATATTATTTGGGCACCCGTCCCCCCAACAAAGCGCCCTAGGTCACGGAATTCACTCTTGATAGTGCGCAGGCTACACTTTGTGATTGCATCCCTGCCTGCTTGAACTATCAACAGTGGGTAATAATCAGAGTGACTCACCAGCCCTGGGAGCCTTCTGGTAATGTCCCTGACCCTGGCTCCAGGAAGGCAGCACACCTCCCTACGTGTAGGGTCTGGTCTACATATGGGGCCCTCCGTCCCACTGAGGAGGGAATCCCCAACCACAACTACCCTTCTTTCTTCTTGCTTTGCTGAGGCAGTCACAAGGCGTGCAGATACTCGCCTCGCTCTGGGCTTTCGCTTCCTCTGAGGTAGAGGGACTGTATTCGTCTCCTCACATACCTCCTCTTCAACTTCCAGGGCTCCAAACCTGTTGCATATGGGGACCTGGGGGAGCGGGGTAGGTAGGCGGGGGGAGTGCCTACGGCAGCGAGTAGGGACTGCCTTCCAGACCTCCACAGGGTTTGGGTCACTCCCATTTACCTGGCTAGGGCTGGGCAGGGGGACCGCCTTCAGTAGTGTGGAATCTACCTGGCACTCTTCCCTCTTGGATGCCAGGGAGCTACACCACCAATCAATCTCCATCTCGCATTCCCGAATGGCTTTCAGCCTTTCGAGCTCTTCCCGCTCCTTTTCCCGGGTGGCTTTCAGCCTTTCGAGCTCTTCCCGCTCCCTTTCCCGGGTGGCTTTCAGCCTTTCGAGCTCTTCCCACTCCCTTTCCCGGGTGGCTTTCAGCCTTACGAGCTCTTCCCGCTCCCTTTCCCGGGTGGCTTTCAGCCTTTCGAGCTCTTCCCCTAGATTGGCAACTAAGCAGAGGAGGTCATCCACCTGCTCACACCTCACACAGGTGAGGCCCTTGCCTCTTTCCCCTGGCAGCAAGAGACTCAGACATTCCCTGCAGCCAGTGACCTGGACCGAGGCGTCCCTAGGCACATCCCCCATTGGGGTTGCCCCAGATTTAGAGAGGGAAGGTCTCCGCCTGGTAGACACCATGGTCCAAATGTATGGACACAGAAGAAACCGGGAACCCTAGGCACAACCTCTGTACTCTGCGCTGGTGCGCTCAATTACCCCTCTGAGCTAGGAGGGGCGGCTCACGCTGCCTGCTTGCCCTGCCTGCGCGAACTGCCGCGCCACGCCCTTCTGACGCGCCACGCCCTGTTTGCCCGTCCTGTTCGCGGCGCTCCGGGTCGCTGGCGCTCCCAGAGACCCCTCTTGTATGGAGTCCGATTACCGCTGCCGCGCTAAGCTCCGCCCCCGATGAGTCACGCCGACGTGCAGTCTCAACGGGAGGCAATGGCTGCCAGCGGCTGCGTCGCGGGGTCTCTCCTTTTCTTCTTACGTTCTTTTATTTGCCCTCGAGGACTAATGCTCGGGGGTTGTCGCTTTCAGAAGGCTCCAACGCCGAGTCTCCCTCGCCTGAGCTCTCTACCTCAGCAACTAAACTGCGGTGGCAGTTCCTCCGGTTTTTAAACTGCCGCTGCCGCGCTAAGCTCCGCCCCCGATGAGTCACGCCGACGTGCAGTCTCAACGGGAGGCAATGGCTGCCAGCGGCTGCGTCGCGGGGTCTCTCCTTTTCTTCTTACGTTCTTTTATTTGCCCTCGAGGACTAATGCTCGGGGGTTGTCGCTTTCAGAAGGCTCCAACGCCGAGTCTCTCCTCGCCTGAGCTCTCTACCGCCGCCTTATGAGTGCTGAAGTGTTAGGTATGTTAGAACTCCAGTACGAACTGGAGTCAAAAGCAGCCATGTGGTACGCCACAATGGAGATTGCAAATGCTTTCTTCTCCATTCCTTTGGTGGCAGAGCGCAGGCCACAGTTCGCCTTCACTTGGAAGTGTCACAATCCACAATCAGATAGACGCTTTGGCAGAGGTTAAACCCCCTTGCGTTCCAACCGACCTCAGATTGCTCTGGGTGGCTGGGGGCGGCTGGGCTTAACCCCTGAGTAATGTCCAATTAGGTGCTTTACCGTGAGGAGGTCTTCACAATTCTCGGGAACAGAATTAAGACTCAAAACGGAGTCAAGGTTTAAGTCAGTTTATTTAGCCTGCAACAAGTGTGCGGGAGAAGGGGGGGAAGAAAGAAGAATGAGAAAGAGAGTGAGAGAGAGAGAGAGTTTGCAGTATCTACCACCACGGAGCTGAGGCATCCCATCAGTCAGAATTGACTTCACATCAGGTGGGGAATTCCATTAGTTGCTGGTTGCCATGGTTCAGCGCTGGGTGCACGGGGCATTGCTCCACTGCGGATGTGCATGCTCACATGGCAGTTCTTTGTTATAGACAGTTCAATGATACTTATTCATTAGGTTACCTCATACACCTATACATATTAATAACCTGTCCTGCTTCATATTAAAATGAGTTCCAAGAAGTGATTTCCATAAACTCCTCCCAACTGTGCCTGCGCACTGCTGTTTGGTGGTGGTCGTTGAGGGTCATGGGGATAAAGTCCCCACGGACGTTATTAATAAAATAGCAGCCATGTCTCCTCCGACCAAGAAAAAGGAGACACAAGCTTTCCTAGGCACCGTGGGTTTCTGGCAAATGCATATCCCCAACTACAGTCTCATTGGCAGCCCTCTCTACCATGGAACCCAGAAGAAGAAGGATTTCCAGTGGGGCCCTAAGCAGCGACAAACTTTCAAACAGACCAAACGGGACAGTCCATGCAGTAGCCCTGGCACCTGTCTGCACAGGGCCAGGTGTAAAAAAACATACTTTACACTGCAGCCTGGGAGAATGGCTCTACTTGGAGTCTCTGGCAGACAGCACCAGAGGAGACTGGAGGCAGAGCGCTGGGGCTTTGGAGTCGGGGCTACAGAGGATGCCAGGCTCATTACACTCCAACAGAAAAGGAAACACTGTCAGCATGTGAAGGGGTTTGAGCTGCTTCAGAAGTGATTGGGACTGAAGCCCAGCTCCTCCTGGCATCCTGACTGCTGCTGCTGGGCTGGATGTTCAAAGAGAGACCCTGGTGGGTGACAGGTTGGCCATGAGCCAGCAGTGTGCCCTGGGAGCTAAGAGGGCCAGTGGGATCCTGGGGTGCATCAAGAGGAGCGTGGCCAGCAGGTCAAAGGAGGTGATCCTCCCCTCTGCCCTGGTCAAGTCCCCACTGGAAAGCTCCAAAGGCCACAGATGGGACACAGAGAGAGAGAAAGAGAGAGAGGCAGACAGGCTCTGCCTGCGAGCTGCTGTTCCTGCCCCTCGGTCCTTACCCTCTTCCATGCCAGATGCTCGCAGCCCCTGGACCCTCATGCAGCCATGCCGGTTTACACTGGGTGATGAGCAGACAGTGCAACTCATTAAACTGCACCTTTCCCCACCTCTAGTTACAGGGACAGGTGACCTAAGGGATGTTTTGCTTCACCGCTGCCTGGAACTGATGCGTTCAGACCAGCAGAGTCACAAAACACAGTTATCCAGCACAGAAACGTGACTGCAGGAGAGTGACAGTTTGGGGCAACTCAGGAGAAAAACAGGGATGAGTCAAAGGGGAAAAGCAACCAGCCTGCAGCTGGGAAATCACTGCACTTTGAGGGCTATTTTCAAGCCTTGCCCAAGTTTGGCCACGCTGCCATGGGCTGCCCCAGGACCTGCCTTTTGAGCAGCAGAGCTGTGGGCACCCAGGCTTGCCCCAGCATCCATCCTGGCCGCAGAGGCTGTGGCACAGGCAAGAGGAAAATCACACCCTCAGATTGAGCAGAACAAAAAGCTTTTGCAAACCTGACCCTCCCAGCCAGTCTGGCAGAACCCAGGATGAAATGGCAGCGCTCAGGTCCCACAAAACCTGGTCTGGTGCGTGCCAGTCCCCAGCAAGCTATCGCTTTGGCCCTGCTGTCCCTGCTAGGACCAAACAACTGCACCTTCCTGAGCTCCCTGTCACCTCCTGACACCTGAGAATCAGCCCTGGGCAGGAGAGGTGGCTTCCCCAGCTCCCACCCCTGCAAGCACATTATTCCCTGTCAGGTACCGGCAGACCCACGTTTAAGAAAAGGAGGAAAAACAGTCTTGGGAATGGGATGAAGCTCCTTTTCCTCACATTTCTAGATGAAACAGGAGCCCCTCCTTTACTGCTATGCCTATCCTCTTAAAAAATAGTAATTAAAAAAAAAAAAAAAAAGAGTCCTGTATCTGCTGCAGATGGACTAATAAAACTCTGGAGTTTGACAGGATCTTGAATGTCCTGGCTTTGTCCCCATCTGAAAGACGTGTGTCCTGGTTTTCTGCCTCAGCCCGTTCAGAAAAAGGAGGAAAAGCCAACTTGGGCACCAGTGTTTTGCACTGCCGCCCCCAGGGCTTTCTAGTCTTCCTTGATTCTGCCTGGTGAAATTGTTTGAACTGTAAAGGTGAAGTCAGGTAACATCCAGAAGTCTAGTGGTGCAAAATGTCCAGATATCCCCAGTCTTAGGTGAGGAACTTGTTGTGTGCTCTCTGGTAGGGACGTGAATTTAAGGGGCGGCTAGAAAACGACCCTGTTGGTGCTCATAGAAACCCCTTCAGGCATTTAGGAAACGTCAGCCTTTGTGTTACTTTCCCGGTGACGATTGTAAGGTGCTTCCTTGTTTCTCCTCCCAGCTGTAAGAGCTGAGACTGTGTAAAATGGCTGGGCGCTTCCACAGAGTCCTCCTGTGTGCCATAGCTGGAGTGCTGGCACTTGCTGGCTGCTGGTGGCTGTACTCCCAAAGGAAAAAGTCTGACAGCTCTAGTGGAGAAGAAGAAACAGCCACTGAAGAGCAGCAGGAAGAAGCCCCAGCAGCGAGCGTTGAGGCGAGAGAGGCAATCAAAACCATGGATTTTGCAGGCAGTGGCTGTGCCGTGCGGAAGACGGTGACTCGCCAGAACTCAAAGCCTGAAGAAATCTCCAGCAAGCCCGACTTGCTTAGCTGGGAAATAGAGGTCCCAAAGGTGAGCAGCCGCTGGCCTGCTCGCACATCCTGCCCTGTGCTCTGTACCATCTCCTGGTTCTTCCAGGCTGGTACTGGCTCAGTGCCATCCCAGGGAGATCAACAGCAAATAACAAGCATGCAGAAGGCTTTGAGGGCACACAGGTACGAAGCACTGGCAATGAGCTGGTTGACTTTTTTCTTTGCACTATGTAGGAGGGTTATGTTTTGACTGCCTGCCTAAAGCCTTCCTCGCCGACTGAGTGCTCAGCTAGTCCATGGAGCTGCTGTGTCTTGGTCTTTATAGCCAGCCTTCTTTTGGGTTGAGACAGAGGTTGTCAGTTTTTAGGCCTCGGTTCATGCCGCCTTTGTATGTAGCTAATGTTACTTTGTGTAGGATTATCCATGCTGGCTGGGGGCCAACGCTTCTGCTCTGGGATCTGATCTCTGACAGTAAGCGGTGGCAGGTGCCAGCGGGAGAGTAGAAGGGACAGGGCTTGCCGAGACATCTCTGCGTCCCCTGGCCCAGCTGGCTGGGCCGTCCGGCCCCGGGCTGCCCCGCGCTCGCTCCTCCGCCCCGGCCCTGCCCGCCCGCGCCCGGCCCTCGCCCCCAGCGCGGGGTCTGCAGCCCTTCGGCCGGGCGCCAGGGACGGCGGCGCCGCCTCCTGCTCTTCGCCGGGAGCTGCGGGCAGGTGGGCGGCCTCTCCCGACCCGCCGGGCTCTGTCGGAACCGACTGCGGTGGTTTGGCCCCGACTGGAGGCCAGACGCCCACCAAAGCCGCTCTGCCACTGCCCTTTCCAACCGGACAGGGGAGGAAATAGATACTGAGAATGAGGAGTGAGATAAGGGCAGGGAGAGCCCATCCCGCAGTCAGCGGCACGGGCAGGACAGACTCAGCACGGGGTAAAGGACAGAGACTCTCTGAGGGCCCGGCCCTGCACCCCCAGTGACACCGGGAGCTTAAAGCAGCTCCCCCCACCCCTCCCTTCTCAGCAGACTGACCTTTAGGCAGCATTTCACTCCCTTCTGCCCCCCAGTGTGGAGCGGGGAGGGGCAGAGACTGGGGGAATGGGGGTTTGGGTTAGCGCCTCACCAGGTGTTTTCCTTCTTAGCCCAGTGGGGCATTCCTCACCCCTCTCCCCTGCTGTACCGTGGGGTCCCACCCACGCACAGGAGACAGTCCTTCACCAACTTCTCCAGTGTGAGTCCTCTCTGGCGGGTCATCTCCTCACCACGTGCCTCAGCACGGCTCCTTCCATGGGGTGCTGACCTTCAGGCCCAGACTCCCCCAGCCTGGTCCCCCCCAGAGTCACACACAAGTCCCCCAGCAACCCGGCTGCGGCGTGGGTTGGTCTCACCAGGCTGTAGCTGGAATCTCTGCCCACGCCCCTGCCCCCTCATTATCCATGGGTTGCAGGGGGAGAGCCTGCTTCACCATGCTTTCTTCACAGGCTGCAGGGGAATCACTTTCTCCAGCACCTGGAGCACCTCATTCTTCCCGCCTCCCCACACCCCTCCAACTTCTTCTCTGGCCTTGGTGTCTGCATGGCTTCCTACACCTTCTCACTCCCTTCTGTGGGGGCCAAATGCAGCTGCTAATGTTTTTTTTCTTTCCTCACTGTGACTCCCAGAGGCGCTGTGACCATCGCTGATGGGCTCGGCCTTGGTCAGCAGCGACTCCGGCCTTCAGTTGGCTGGTGTTTGCTCTGTAGGGCCTGTATAGAGCTTCTGGCTGCTCCTTGCAGAAGCCAGCTCTGCAGCCACCCTTTCACCAGGACCCAGCCACACAAAACTGCAAGACGGACACAAACACTGACCCAGAGCGCAGGGCAGCCGCTGCGCATAATGGCACCAGGAGCCCCAGCCCCAGGATCCTGTGCGACCTTCCCACAGGAACACGAGCTCCTGAGAGCTCACCTGTGGCAGGGAAAGGAGAGAAACTGCCGAGACTTTTAATGCCATGCTCTAAAACCAGCCAGGCTTTATTAATACATGTTAGCTAATAGAAAGGCCCATACCTCATTAATCATTTGTGTTTCTACACACAGCACAGATTTTTTTTGGTTTGGTTCTAGCATATTTATCTGGACTCTCTTTATAGCTGAATAGGTCTCCATTGTTAATTAGTAACTCTTTCTAATGATCAAGAACCATCATTTGCTTCTGCTTCACCTTCTTCATCTTACAGATTCTTCCTTTAGCTGTCTTGCTATTATTCTCACTTTTCACAGTTGAGGCTTCCATTTAATAGATACATGTTTGGTAAGGATTACTTTCTGCCAGACCACTTGCTGTGATTAATATTCCTGTGTCTGAAATGCTAGCATAACACACAGGATCAGAGAATTCTCTATCGCTGACAGAATACCTTGTCCGCCTTCAGCTGTTCAGCGCAGAGCTGATGGGCGCCTTTGGCAGGGACGTGTGGTCTCACCGGTCAGGTCTTTCCTCTGCATCAACAGTCAACCTCCTGGAGCACAACGCGAAGAAGGCAGTTCTGTAGAATGACAAAACACACAGCAGCAGCTCGAAAACCCAAACCTCACCCCCTGGCAGCTGAAGCATTGGCACCTGACAGCAAGCCTCTCCCTGTCCCCATCCTGAAACTCACCCCCATGACTCACAGACCTGACGCCCACCTTGCCCATTGCTACATCTGTCAGTGGCACCCACCTCTGTACTCTCAGTCAGTCGAGCACGCTGGATCCCAACGTCAGAAATTCGCCTGGCACAAAAGCAACCAGTACAAGTACCCAAACGAGCACACACAGAGAGAGGCACAGCCAGCCACAAGCACCGGGCCAGAGGCTGCTTCGCCCCCCTCATTAACAGCGTCCCTGGCAGCTGTCCTGCCACACACACGTTCCTGAGCTGCAGCTCAATCCCAGCTGTCACCTCCAGTCACTCAGAGCCGGCATCAGATCCCAGCCCCACGGGACAGACGGCCTTTCCCACAGCCAACTGCAAAGGCCGACAGGCGAGCAGAGCCTGTCTGTTTCTAAGCTGCTTCACAGCTCTGATTCACCCTCCATTTCTACAGCGCTGCCAAACACATCAGAGATGTCAGGAAAGAAGCAGAAAGAAAGAACTCCTCTAAGAAGGGCAAAGAGACGCCACGAGAGCCCCGGGAGATGAAGACATCCCTGCAGAATCAGGCAGCCTTGTTTCCTCCACTGAAAGGCAACCCCAGGTCTGGAGCGTTGGGGAACTCGAGCCATGAGAAGCACCGTACCTGGCTCATTCTCCAGAGCTGCCTAAATCAGTCTGCAGACTCTCAGCAGTAGCGGGACTTTTATTCCCAGCAAATAAGTCTTCTGCACGGTCATGAGCTTGGCCTGAATCTTCTCTGGTGGGAAAACAAACATGCCCAGTTCCTGAGGATTCCTCTTCCACACCCACCGTAGGTTTTCCTTTAGCTGATCTGCAGCATGAAACTCTTCCAACATCGCTTCAAGGGCTGCAGAATGTGGTGGGCAGTTCTACAGACCCTTTCACAGCAGGGCATGCCATCACCCACTCTGCTTTTTTCAGCTTTTCAAGGACAGGCTGAAGTTGTTGATGCCAGTCAACATTTTCAACTGCGTCATGGGGTGTTTTAGGCTCAGTAAAAGTTAAGCAGTCAGTTGTACGTTTGTTTCCACATTTTTCCTTCCAAAGGTATAGTAGTGGGGGGTGTGTGTGTGTGTGTGCAGGCCGTGGTGGCAGATTTACGCGCACTACCCGCTCCCCTTCCCGGTCAGTTCTGACAGATTTATCACTTTGCTCTGATAACACAGGTGGGGTCTGGGCCTTTTCCATGGGCTGTCGGGGGACATCTGTGCCACTACGGATTCTTCCAGTAGCTGCTGGGGCATCTTTCTCTCCAGCACCGGGGGCACCTTCTCCCCCCCGACCCCCGACGCAAAGGCCACCGGCAGGTAACTGAGGCACTGAGAGGTCGAGTAGAGAGGTGGCAAATGCTCCCTGGGCTGTCTGGGTCTGTCAGGTGAAGTTTGTCACCACCAGCGTTGAGCCAGCTACGATTCTATGATTCATGCTGTGCTCTTGGACGGGTGACAGGACCAGGCTCGGAGGCTGTGCCGTACCTGCCACAGCGTGAGGTCACAGCCCCTCAGCTGCTGGCTTCTGCTCTCGGTGGCTTGTGGTGTCTGTGATGTCAGTTGCATGAGGAGTGCCGCTGGCCGAGTAGCATTTTCTAACGGCAAAGCCACACTGCCACAGGCATGCTGGCAGCGCTGCCAGGCCACAGTGTCCCCGCATTACATGTGTGCTGCCATTGGGAATGAGGCGAGGCTTCGCTGGCTGGTGTTTGTAACTGTGCTCTGCTGAAGAGATGAGCTGAATTTTCAGCTCTAAGATTATTTTCTATTTGGGCTTCTCTCACAGGCTTGGCATCATGTTTGTGGCCAGGTCCCTCCAGCAAGCACATGCTGTCTGTCCTGGCTCGAGCCAGACCAGAGTTCCGCTCCCTGAGCAGCAGGCACAGGTGAGGTGAGTCAGCCTGGGCTGGTTCCTCACCGCCTGACATGGCAGCGTTCCTGCCTCATTGGGCAGGTGAAGCGCTCCACGTTCTTGCCGGGGCTGCGCTGTCTAGGATTTCTTGTCAGTAACTGTCCTTGTCCCCAGCTCTGGGAGCTCCCGCTGCTTCTGCGGGAGCGAGCGAGTGGCATGTGGCAGAGAAAGGGCGGTTTGTCTGTCTCTCACTGCCCATGTTCCCTTCGACCCAGGGAGTCTTTGTGGAGCCGACGACTTCTTGTCGTGCTGGCCCGCTGTGATCTGCTGAGCCAGAAACTGAGAACAAGTATGGGATGGAATGTCTGGATCCATCATTGCTGTGTGGAGAAGATAAAGTGTCCTGTCCTTTCTTTTCCTTAGAGCTGAGCACACTTATAGACCTAAAGAAGTGATGTAGGGTGTCGGGGAAGGCAGCAGGCCTGCCAGCAGCCTGACTCTCTTCACCGAAGACACAGGCCCTGACAATAGCCTCGTGTTCCTGTGAGACAGGAAAAGTTACTCATGCTGAGAGGATTTAGTAATCACATTCTCAAAACACAGCGGCATTGAAGACAGGGATACAGACTGCCCTAAACCAAGAAGGAGCCATGGGAAGGTACTTGGGAGTAATGGAACATGTTAAGAACCAGCCATAATAAGATGGTCAAACAGCAGGTGTGTGGATGCTTTTAGGCATCAAAGGTAAACTAACGTTATTTAGCTATAAGATATATGTTATCGGAACTCGTTATAATCACTAACCAAGCAGTGGGGGGTGAACAGTGTATGTAGCCAATTAGCAGTTCTTTAGCTTGCCACGTTTGCAGTAAGAAATGTCCATAACGTGTGTGATTTCACCCAATAAATGGCTTCACCTAAAATTCATATCAAATTGTGTGTTGCCCATCGCCAATCTCTGCAGTAGGGCATTATTAAGAGCATTCCTTCAGCTTAGAAATTGCAGAGCCCCAAAATCGGAGGGGCTGCTTGTGGGCTACATGGGGAAGTTTCAGGCCAGGAGCAGCGTTCAGTGCTCACGGGACGCCCCATGGTGCCGGGCTACCAGCTCTGGGAAGGTGTGCTGCAAAGATGGCCGGCAGTGTGGGCACACAGATTCTTTGTGGGCCCACTCCTCTACGCAGGAAATGCAGCAACAGTGCCTGTACTGGCTCGTGCACGTCCCGGTGTTGGTGGGGTCCTGAGGATTTGGGCAGGGGGAGCTCTGCAAGGCCAGTGGTGCGGCCTGCAGCTCCTGGCTGGGGCTGGCAGCACAGATGTTGGGGCGTAGCAGGTCGGGTCAAGTTATCCTGGGCCTGCTCATGTCCCCGTCTCGCAGATCTTCTCTCCGCCCTGCGCAGCGAGCCTGTCAGGTGGGGGTTCCTCTGTCTCCCCTCACCTGCAGACACTCACTCGCCGCAGATGAGGACAGCACTGAGCCCCGGCAGGGCTGTCCCTGTTTGTAAGTGGGTGATGTCACAGAGGTTTCAGTGGCTCTCTGGTGAGAAGAAGCCACTTGGCAGAGAGACAGTGCTCAGCGTGAGGTGGCCAGAGGCAAGTCTCCCTTGACCGCCTGGATTCCCCCTGACACTGCCAGCCCATCTGCATCATGTGTCTTAATGACGTACTCTACTTCGTGAACAACAGCAGCTTCTTCTACTATGTTGACATCCTGCTCTTGACTGCTGGGACGTTCCTAATTCTCAGCAGTCTATACCAGCAGGTACAAGGCCACCTGGGGCCAAGGGGACCACTGGAGGCTGGTGGGGACAGGGGCTGGCCCTTGCTGGGTGCATGCTATACTCTGCTTCTCTGCCCACAGCTTAGCAGATTGAGCCAGCGATGCTGGAGGTGGTGGCAGCGAGCAGCAGTGCTGAAGCCTGGTAAGTCCCTGCAGGTCCACTCTGTGGCCCGGGTGTACCTGGGAATGTCCCCAGGACTGGGCTTGGCCCCTGGAGCAGCCAGGGGGACAGTCTCTGGGGGGCACCCACCAGTGTCCCCAGCTCTGTAGCTCAGGCACCCCTCCCTGTCTTGCAGATGCCAAAGTGCAGGCAGACCAGCGCTGCCCCCGCTGTGGTGGAGCTGCCCAGCAGCGACCGGTGCTGTTGGCGCGGCCCTGGTTCAGGACTTCATCAGGCCCCGGCTCCTCGACCACGCTGGGCCCTCACATAGGGCAGGCGCCGTGGCAGCATCAGGTGAAGCGTTGCTGCTGCGCCTGCCACAGCTACAACTCCATTTCCTCCAAGAGCC
Source organism: Gallinula chloropus (assembly GCF_964237585.1). Taxonomy (NCBI): domain Eukaryota; kingdom Metazoa; phylum Chordata; class Aves; order Gruiformes; family Rallidae; genus Gallinula; species Gallinula chloropus. The sequence goes on along the minus strand of NC_140090.1, from coordinate 32,870,216 downwards.
TCAGCACTGCTGAGAGCCTGGAAAACATCGACTGGATCCCGGACAGAGCAGCCCTGGCCGAGCTGGGATGCGTCTGCTCCCTCGGCCCCGTGCGTGCTGGCGCAGCCTGGTCGGCTCTCAGTATGCATGTGGCCAGGAAAAGACTGGAGGTGCAGCTGCGGGCCCTGCCCCTGCCAGTGCGTCTGTCCCTGGAGCAAGGAGCGCAGCAGCAGCGCCGCCACGTCCTGCCGAAGTTCAGCCAGCCAGGACAGAGACAGCCCTTGCCACGGCACACACAGCAGGAGCCTCGCAGCCAGCACAGCTCTCGGGAGCCTGTACTGTCTCCTCCACCCCTGTGCACGAAGATGGCCGCCACACAGACATCTCTCACGGACCTTTGTGTGAGCAACAAGCAGCTGGGTGCTTCACGGCGTGCCAACAAAAGGTAGATGCTGTCAAACTAACCTGATCACCTTCTGTGACAAGGTGACCTGCTTAATGGATGAGGGGAAGGCTGTGGGTACGGTCTACCTGGACTTCAGTAGAGCCTTTGACACGGTTTCTCACAGCATTCTGACTGAGAAACTGGCTGCCACTGGCCTGGACAGGTGGACCCTCAGCTGGGTTAAAAACTGGCTGGATGGCCGGGCCCAAAGGGTTGTGCTGAATGGAACTAAATCCAGCTGGAGGCCGGTCGCGAGTGGCGTCCCCAGGGCTCAATCCTGGGCCCAGTTTTGTTCAGTATCTTTATCAATGACCTCGATGAAGGGATTGAATGCTCCCTCAGTAAGTTTGCAGATGACACTAAACTGGGAGGAAGGACATGGAGGTCCTGGAGCGTGTCCAGAGAAGGGCAGCCAGGCTGGGGAAGGGGCTGGAGGGCAAATCCTCTGAGGAGCGGCTGAGGGAGCTGGGGGTGCTCAGCCTGGAGAAGAGGAGGCTGGGGAGAGACCTTCTCACTGCTTACAAGTACCTGCAAGGAGGGTGCAGAGAGGTGGGCGATGGTCTCTTCAGCCAGGGGACAGGAGGTGGGACAAGAGGAAGTGGGGTCAAGCTGTGCCAGGGCAGGGTCAGCTCAGCTGTGAGGGAAAAGTTCTTCCCTGAGAGAGCTGTCAGGGCCTGGCACAGGCTGCCCAGGGAGGGCGCTGAGTCCCCACACCTGGATGTGTTTAAAAAAAGGGTAGATGAGGTGCTCAGGGATATGGTTTAACTTAGGATGGGAATGGTTGGACTTGATGATCTTAAAGGTCTTTTCCAACCTTGTGATTCTGTGATTCTGTGAACAGCAACGTCAGCTCTGACTGCCAGCCACCAGTGCGGAGGATGATCTTCCATGACAGCATCCTCCCTAATAAGAGGCTACCACAGAGGCAGGACTTCCCGAGGCCTCCTGCTTTATCCCTGGCCCAGACAGCCCTTCCCAGCCTGGACAAGGAGGCAGCGAAACCAGCAACGGGACCTGCAGCTGCAGCTTCAGTCCTGCGAAAGGAAGGCACCGGCCTTTGGACCACCTTTGCTACCACCCAAGGCAGGCCTGAGGCTGACCTGGCAGGTGCAGACTGGCCTGCTGCTGCTGCAGCTACTGCCAGAGTCTCCAGGCTGGAGCTGAGCCCAAATATCCGCAGCAAACTCTGGGTGCACACTGCAAGGCGATGCCTGGAGATGAGGCTGCGGAGCTTCCCCCTGGCAGTGACAGAGTCCATGAAAATGCTGCATCAGCCACTGACCAAAGGCCCGTCGACCAGCACTGGCTGCCCGCAGACGGACCGTGCCAACGTCTAGCACCTCAAAGCCCAGCCAGAGCAGGCTGTGCTGAAGCAGCACAAGGCACCCCACGCCTCCCCGGTGGCCTCCACCCCATCAGGCCCAGCACCCACAAAGATCCACAGGCCCATGGCCTCGTTCCTGCCTGAGACCCTGCGCAGGGTCCGCCACGCAGGGAGGCTGTGGTCCCGCATGGCCCCGCTTGGCGCGGAGGGCCCATCAGATTGAGGGGTGCCCCACAGGACATCACCCTGCCCGGCACACCCCAGACAGCCAGCACAACACCCAGCACCTCCTCAGACTACTCCCCACCAGTCTCTCTCCGGATGGTGCACTGGAGTGGGAGGAAGATCCTGTGAGCGCTGGGGTCTGGCTTTAAGGACGTGGCCCGGAGCTGGAGGCGGTAGGACAAAGGAAGGCACCGGCCTCCGGACCACCTTCGCTGTGACCCACGGCAGGGCTGAGGCTGACCTGGTGGGCACAGACTGGCCTGATGCTGAAGCACCTGAGAAATGTCCAGGGTGGAACTGAGCCCAGAGATCCGCAGCAAAGTCTCTGCACAGCAAGAGGTGATGCCTGTGAAGGTTGAAGGGACACAGGAGACTGAAGGCAGGAGGGACTCAGGGTGCGAGGTGCCTGCAGGCTGGGGGGGCAGACAGGGACGGGGTGTTCCTGGGGCAGGGTGTTGCTGGCTGCTGGGGTGCATAGCCAACTATGGTGGGCATGCTTTTTTGAGGGGAATTACCCACGTAAGCCCCTGATGTGGTCTCTCAGTGATGCCAGCAAGAGTTGTTGCTTCAGTTCTCACTGTCCAGTTGTGTGGTGGAAACTCCATGAAGTAGGAATGCAGACCTACAGAAAGGGCATGTGGAAGACAAATCGACAGTGTTTGGTACAGCGCTCAACTACGTAGCCCTGAGGATCCTGGGAGTTGGACCAGATGACCCTGATGTTGTGCGGGCTCGTGTCAACCTGCACAGCAAAGGGGAATAGAGAAGTCCCCTGAACTGACTTCCCCCCTCCCTCCTCTCTGAGTCTGGGATCCTCCCTGCCCTGTGTCAGCTGAGCCAGGAGCGGTGTCTGCTGGTCCTGGTCAGGAGGGAGCAACCCTGTTGGGAAGGCTATTTCTTTCTTTTCTCCTGCAGCTCTACAAGGGGATAGGGAAAGACATGCCCTGCTCCAGGCATTGCCCTGTCAGCACATCATCTCTTCATGCCACCTTTGCCCTCCTTGTTCATCACAGTAGCACCTTCTCTGTCGCAAACAGGCTGCTTCCTACGTGGTTCCCAGCCCACCCGTCCCGGCTCTGGTGTCACTGCCGCCACGTTTACCTCCCCATGAGCTACTGTTACGCCAGGCACCTGTCAGCAGAAGAGGACGAGCTCATACAGAGCTTGCGGCAGGTAAGGAGCTGACCCTGGTGGGGCTCCCCAGTAAGGAGCACCTGCCCTGCCAGCCATGTCCTTGTGGGCCAGTCAGTGTGAAGTGACAGCTCTCATACGTGCACAGTCCCTCTGTCCAGGGAGTGGAGCCAGCTTCCAACAGTAAGCTGCCTGTGGCTGCTTGCTCCCAGCTTGCCAGGCTGACACCCATTGCTGTCTTACACCAGGAGCTGTGCGTGCAAGACTATGCCAGCATAGACTGGCCAGCCCAGAGAAACAACGTTGCTGCCTGTGGTGTGTACACCCCGCACGGCTGGCTGCTGGGCATTGCCTATGGTGAGAACGATGTTGACAGGGGTGGCAGGGCCCTTGCCAGGTGAGCTGGTGGTGCTGGGACTGAAGCTGCCTTGTATTGTGGGGGCTCTTTAGGATCTACTGCCAAATACTGGTGTACATCCTGGAGCTGGGATGGGGATGTGGATTGCATGAAACTTGGGCTTCTTCCCCCTTGAGAGCAGCAGGGCCTTGTGGCCATGTCTGGGACAGAGCAGTTCCCATGCTTTCCTCACTGGTCGTCACATGAGCAGAGGTGCACCCTGCCACAGCAAGTGAATCTGGTCCCTGTCTTCTCCTGTAGCCATTATGAATGCGCATGAAGCCAACCACAGCACTCACCTGTGGCAGCGAGCCATCACAGAGCTGTACGACCACATCAGAGCTGATGACAGGTTCACCAAGTGCATCAGCATTGGGCCGGTAGGACACTTGCTGGTGATCTGCTAAAGGTCTTTCACTTTGCTCTTTAGGGACCAGCTTGTGCCCCCTCCCCCAGTCCTTTGCAACTGTAGCATGGAACTGTAATCACCACATCTTGCTGCAGCACAGCTCCTGCCGCTCCTAATGCTGGAGAGCTAATGCTCACGGGGCATGGAAGGCACGCAGATAGCTGTGGCCCTGGTGAGGGGTACTTCTTGTGGTCCCGGGAAATATCTGAGGTGAACCTCTGGAATAATCTCATGGCACCTGCCCATTAACTTAGCTGTGCTGAGTGATGCCACAGATGGAGCCGTTGAGGTCAAGCCTGGGACCACTTCCACATGCCTTAATGCTGGATGGGAGAGAGATATGTCCCTGGGGCTGGAAGAAGCTGTCTCCAAAGCAGTGACAGTGCTGCTCTCGGCAGATTTCCAAGACCATCAACATGCTGGTTCGCTGGTTTGTGGATGGGAAGGACTCCTCAGCTTTTCAAGAGCACGTTTCCAGGACCCCTGCCTACCTCTGGTAAGGGCTGAGCGCCACCCACATGGGACAGTGTAGGGCTCTGATCCCTGTCCAGTGAGCACGCTGGGGCTCCCAACCCACTTCCTGGCACTCTGGCTGTGCCTGCACTGCAGCACTGTGCTCTCTTCTGCCACAGGCTGGGCCTTGACGGCATGAAGATGCAGGTGAAGTGCTGTAGGAGTTCAGCTGTGACTCAGAGGGACCCTGGCATACTGGGGCAGCCCATGGAATAATGGGATAGCTCGGTGTCGCTATGGGCCTGAGCTCCAGCATCAGGACAGCGTGCAGCTGTTTCCTGCATTGGTGCAGAGACAACTATGGTGGGCATGCTTTGTTGAGGGTAATTACCCATTTAAGCCCCTGATGTGGTCATGCAAATATCTCTCGGTGATGCCAGCAAGAGTTGTTGCTTCAGTTCTCACTGTCCAGTTGTGTGGTGGAAACTCCATGAAGTAGGAATGCAGACCTACAGAAAGGGCTGTATGAAGGGATGGACATTAATGGCACTGAGATCAGCAGGTCAGAAAGGTCCCAGCACATCCAGTTCTCCCTGAGGGGCATGTTTGGTGGCCACAACTCCTTCCTGACAGATGACCAAGCACCTCTGTTTCTAGGCAGAAGCCCAGGAGATGCCTGAATTCACCTCCTGCCTGCAAAACGCCTGCGAGTTCCTCCGGTTCACCCAGGTGAGCAGAGCCTGTTGTGTGCTGTCTCACGTGCTGGCTAGGCAGACTTGGCTGCTTCTCAGAGCCCTCTTGGATGCATCTGGTGCCTTCTGAAGGGCTGAACTAGCAAAGTCCTAGGAACTGCCTCCTGTTTTCTGCTCCCCATTGCTAGAAGCCATGTGTGCAGCTTGAGGAGAGGACCTTGGCCAGGCCCAGGGGTGTTTTGGGTGGGTTGCCTGGGCTAAGAGAGGCCGGAACACCGAGGGCTTAGGCTCCTTTGCCTTTCCTCCTCTCTGGATCCCACACATTTGAGGCAGACTTCTGGGAAACCCAGTGTCCTTGGTTAGTGACCATGTGAGCTCAGTTCCTGCTGGCGATTGCCACCACCAGCAGCGTGGTGCAGATGCAGTCATAGGTCTTGCTGCGAATGGGAGTGTTGGAAGCAGGTGGCTCCCTGGCAGGAAAGAGCTCAGAGAGGGGACTTTAGCAGCACTTGCTGAAACCAGTCCAAACTGTGATTTCAGCACTCCCTGCTCCAGAGCTGACCTCCCTCCCTGTCCACCTGCCTCACTAGAAGACAGGTGGTGCTCAGTCCCAAACAGTTCTGCACGTGCAGTGGTTTCAGCCCATGGTTCTTGCAGCCAGGCACCTCGTGCCTGCCCTCATTTGTTTCTTGTCTCCTGCAGATCCCAGAGAACCCACCCAACTACGAGAAATATTACCGCCGTATGAATGAGGTATGATGGCTGGAACATGTGCACACCTGAGTCCTCTGACTGACACGTGGACAGGACTGCATCTTTCCCCCTCAGAAGAACAGAACAGGTTTGGGGAAGGTGCTGAGCTCTCCTGACCCCTTTCCAGGGTGGCTTCCCCTTCAGTACCCGAGACTGTGGCTGGATCGTGGCAGACTGCACGGCAGAGGGGCTGAAGTCAGTTATGCTGCTGCAGGAGAAATGCCCCTTCATAGACAAGCTTGTCCCACCTGAGCGCCTCTTTGATGCTGTGAATGTGGTGAGTGGAGCACAAATACGGGCAGATAACTCAAGCTAAGGTAAGAGAAGCCAGCACCCGAGTGGTTGTTAGATCTGGTATTACTAAGCTAGTACAAGGCCCATAGCCTGGCATGGCAACACTGTGTTTACTGTGATAGAAAACTACATATGTGATGCTCCAGGTTGTGCCTGCCTGTCAGTGCTGTTTGGGACTTTGGTTGCCTGCCAACGCTGTGGCCTCCTGGGTCTGACTTTGTCCTTGCTCTGGACTTGGGGCCACATTGGGCTGGTACTGCCTGAGAGCCAGTCCCACCATCCCCACCCTCCCCAACCTCTGCTTGTCTGGGCAGTTGCTGAGCATGAGGAACTTGGATGGAGGCTTTGCCACGTATGAAACCAAATGAGGAGGCCACTTCCTGGAGCTGCTGAACCCCTCAGAGGTGTTTGGTAAGGGGAACTGGGTGGGGCTGGCTCACCCCCGCAAGAGGCACAGGGGACTGGCCTTGCTGTGTGCCCAGAGGGTGCCTGGCTTTGGCCCAGGTCCCTTTGTGGGAAAAGCGTGCCCAAGGGAGAGGTTGGCAGCGTGTGGCTCTGAGGCTCTTGCCAGCAGAAGGGCTCTTGCACTGATGCCCTTCCCCTGCTGGCAGGTGACATCATGATTGACTACACCTATGTGGAGTGCACGTCGGCTGTCATGCAGGCACTGAGACACTTCCATGACAAGGTTCCTGAGCACAGAGCCCTGGAGATCAGGTGAGGCGCTGCACTGAGAAGTGGGCAGGCCTGCAATGTCCCACGGTGCCTGCCAGGGCGTCTGTTGGCACAGCCCATGCTGACCATCGTTGTGGGTCTTGCCTGGACCTCTGCATTGCCATGGAGCAGTCCCTCTGGTGGCCCCTGGGGTGTGCACAGCTGGCATGCTGGCAACTTCTCCTAAGCAGAGCCCCGCACAAGAAGCTGGGACCCAGCCTCTCTCAGAGAGCAGGGCATAGGCTGTTTGGGACCAGGCAGGGGGAAATGACTGGAGATCTGCCTGCCTCTTGACTTTGCAGTTGCCTTGATCTTGCAGCTGGCTAGAGGCTGGGTCCTCTGCTTTGCATGCTGGCACGAGGCAGAAAAGCAGCCAACTGGTGCTTGACTTGACTCCCAGTTCCTAACAACGTGGCAGCCTGTCTGGATGGCCTTGCCTCTTGAACCCTCTAATAATGGGATCCATCACAGCCCCAGAGGGGCTCATGGATGCCCGCGATGAAGCAGGCACTGAGTCTGATCTGCTTTTGAAGTGGGTGCCTTTTGCTGACCAGGGAGACTCTGCAGAAGGGCCTGGACTACTGTCGTAAGAAGCAGCGAGCTGATGGGTCATGGGAAGGGTAAGCAGTGTTCCCAGTGCCCAGCTTTTCCCCACCTGCCCTAGTGTGACAGGGACCCTGATGGCCAGCATTCCTGGCTGGCAGGATCTGTGGGAAGGGCAAGTACGGGCTGATCCCTTCTGTAGCTCCTGTTCTTTGCTCCCCTTTCCTCTCCCTCCACTCCAGTCAGAGCAAGCACCTTGTGCATTGCACAAGACCCAGACAAGGCCTGGAGTCTAGGGTGGCTCCAGCTCCCCTTGTCCCCAGGTGATGTGCTGATGCCTGAGGGAGCTGGGACTAGATGGTGGTGGGGGCGCTGTAGGGGAAGGCAGGCTACAGCTCTCTGCCTGACTCTGTTCTTGGTGTGAACATGGGCACATGGCAGCCTGCCTCTACCTGGGGCCTTGCCCCCATGACAGTACTGCTGTCCCCTTCTTCCTAGGAGCTGGGGGGTTTGTTTCACCTATGGCACCTGGTTTGGTCTGGAAGCGTTCGCCAGTATGCAGCACACATACCACAACAGGTGAGAATGGACTGTTTGGTTCCCCTGCCCCTGCTACCTCTTGGGCCGGGGCAAGAGTCCATGGTGGGGCTGGGTGGATGTCCTGGCTGCACATGGGCTCTCTGCACCAGGTACTGCTCTTCACAAATCCCATACCTGCAATACGATGGGGCTACTCCCTGCCTGAGCCTCAAGCTGAGGGCAGGGCAGAGCACAGCTCCTGTGTGTGGCTGGGAGACATGGGCATGCAAATGATCCCTCACCCCAGCCCTGTCTGATTCTCTGCCCTGTCCACGCAGGACTGCATGCCAAGAGGTGGCCCGGGCCTGCCAGTTCCTCCTCTCCAAGCAGATGGCAGATGGCGGGTGGGGAGAGGACTTGGAATCATGCGAGCAGCGCACATACGTGCAGAGTGCCGCGACGAGAGGGAAGACTGCTGCCAATCAATGGGATTGATAAAGCACTTCAACTTATTGCAAGCACAGACTTCCTTTTACACTGTTCCTACCACGTGTTATACTTACTGTATATTAATTGGCTCTTAACCAGAAGTTACATTTACAATAAATACTCCACCCATCTTGTAGCCTGGGAATCCTGTCTCTTTCTCAGTCCCAGGACCACTGAATCCTCATCACACCTCCTGCTCCCACATCTTGTGACCATGCTCTATGATACACAAGAATACGCTGACCGATTGTTGACCCTTCTGTTCCCACCAAGACGGCGTGGGGCCCGGTCTTACTAAGCTACACAGGCGGCTGCTTGGACAACTGCTCCACAGGCTCATGGCCTTGCTTCTCAAGCCATTCTGCAACAATTCCCCCTTTTTCTTTTTATACAAGCAGCGCCTGGTTAGTGGACTCAGCTCGGATCAATACGATCAAGTGAGCTCCTTCATTGGAACACACACAGAACTTATATATGTTTCTGTATCAGTATACAAGTGACATTACATTGCTGTTGGTTAGATGCTCTGTTCATCTGTCTCACTATTGCTAATAATTGGTTGAGGCTACACAGTCTGGGAAATACTGTGACATACACGGCAAAAATAACGCTAAGGCAAAAATAACTGACAAAAACATAAGCCCTTATTTAACTGAATCTAAAAACCATCCCATAAACAGAAAACCATTCTGTAAAGCGTAGCAAGCTAAAAACTGCTAATTGGCTACACATACTGCTCACACCAAAGTGATTAATTAGTACTTATCACGAGTTTTGAGAAGCATATCTTATAGCTAATCGTCACTATGTTTGAGAATGTAATTACCAAATACCTGTCAGCATGAGTAATTTTCCTGTCTTATGGGAATTCAAGGATATTGTCTTCTGTGAGGAGAGCTAGGCCGCCGGCAGGCCCACTGTCCTCCTTGCCAATTTCTTCCTTTTTAATATCTGTGTTACAAAAACTGCTTTTTGAGGTCTCTGCAAGGGCCCTTTGCAGAAAGCTCAATGAACATGACAGTAAATGTAAGACAAATACCATAATTACCACATCCAATAATCCAAATTTGACCATTGACAATATCCATCCTGAAATTCCCCAGTCATGAAACCAATTGTAAGTGCCTTGATACCTTTGCTGTTGCATTTGTTTGCTTTGCCAATCAGGAGTGTCAGAAGTGCAGATAACATCAGCCTCAAGTTTTCCTGCAGGCACTGATTGCAATCTGTGTTCTTAGTAACACTTGACATTGACTTTTCTCTCTCCTCCCCCCCCCATTTTTTTTTTTCAAACCTTGTTTGAAACCTACTGCACGGTTCACCACTGGAGCTACCAAACTGTTCTGTGAGTGACATAACTAGTTCAAAATATAAAGAGCTTTGTGAGAGTTTGATTCATATGTTTTACCATGGCTTTGCCTGTAGACAAACGTGGTGTCCCTGTAACATAGGCAATGTTCATGCCATATATTCTGAGCTGTTGTCCAGTTTGATTTAACGGGGTAGTGTAATGCTGCTATAGCAGAGCACACTTACTGGATTCTCCCGTTTGTGCAGTAGCTCCCACTGCCAGAAAACACAGTAATCTCTAATCCCTTTGCGCTGGTAACTCATGAATCAAACTTGCAATGTCCAAGCTTTTTTCTGAAATCAAATTCTCATCCATGTAATGATAAAAGATTAGACCAGGATGCGTTTTTGATACTGGAGCAAGTGCCTAGGCTACATAAGCCTGGCACAGAGTTGGTGAATTTTTATGCCTTGTGGAAGCCTCGGAGTCAGTTACTCCTGTATTAAACGTTGCAAATGGGCATTTTTTTTCCAAGCAAGTAGCCATTAATCGGCCCAAATGGGGATTTTCTGTTTTCCAGGTCAAATTTCTAAAGTAAGATCTCCAAGTTCAATGATCGCTATCAAAAATCCTTCTGCTAAGTAAGGAACCTTGCTCTCAGTGGATAAACGCATCTCTGAACCCGCAGCACATACAAACAAACGCTGCAAAGCAAGTCCTCAAACAAACGACACTGCAAGACGCGAGTTGTCACATCCAGTCCGTGTGGGTGGGTGGGTGGCGGGTGTGTGGGGGGCAGTTCTCCCACTTCTACGGCAATTCTGGCAAGGCACTTGGCTGCGCAGCATGGTGTCAGTGGTGTCGGCTGCTGACCTCCCAGCGGCCCACTAGTAACTCTCTCCACCACCCGCTCATTCCCACATGAACTTTTCCCCAGTCCCGCAAGTGAGTAGGAATCAAAATACCCTGATGTCACCCTTTTTCCCGTTCTGACGCCATCTTACGCACCCAGGCTGGGACGAGCAGCCTCTGCAGAGTGTCTCGGGCGTCAGGAGACAGTGATGTATTGATGAGTTTGCTGGGGATTATTGAGGTGTGGGTGGGAGTGGTGGATATTGAAATGAAATGTGTCCCTGATCTGATGGTTGTCGAAGCTGATAGTTGTCCATCTCGGTAGGATTCCTGTCCCACTGCTTAGGTTCCTTGTCCATGGGGGCAACAGTGCTCTGTGCCTTAGTTGGTGATTCTTCATATAGGTAGTTTCTCTCTCAGTAGGTTTTGGGTGAGTGGGCAGTTCTGCAAACCCTTCCACAGCAGGGCATGCTGTTGCTTTTTGAGGACAGGCTGAAGTTTTTGATGCCAGTCAACATTTTCAACTGCGTCATGGGGTGTTTTAGGCTCAGTAAAAGTTAGGCAGTCGGTTGTACGTTTGTTTCCACATTTTTCCTTCCAAAGGTATAGTAGTGGGGGGGGCACAGGCCGTGGTGGCAGATTTACGCGCACTACCCGCTCCCCTTCCCGGTCAGTTCTGACAGATTTATCACTTTGCTCTGATAACACGGCATTATTACTTAGCATAGTAACTGGGGTAGGTGAAAAAGCACCCAGAAACAAAAACACATTCTCCATAGTAGATTTTTTCCCTTTTTAAATGGGTTCTGTAGAAACCAGAACTGGTGCTAAAGCTGCAAAGGCTGAAGTAGCAACAACACATTCCGCTAAAGTCCTTTTATTTAATTTCCAGAGAGTTAGTAACGACTTAGCTTTGAGCTCCAATAGCTTCCCAAGTAGGTAAATCAAAAGCGTTGTCAAGGCTTGCTATCAGTTTTCTTTCTTTGCTCCACAAAAAGGAGGGGTTTTAAAGACTTTTCATAATTTTTAATCAAGCTGTCCCCCCCAGCCAACCTGCTCCTCTGTGGATCTCTCTCTCTCTCTGTCTTTCTCTCTCGTATCTCTCCTCTCTCTCTTTCATCTCTCTCTCCATGGGCTGCAAGTGCTGGCAGGGGCTTGCTCTAACATGGGTCACAGCACCTCCTGTCTCTCTCCCCCTGTTCCAGTGTGGGGCCTCTCCACAGGCTGCAGGTGGGGTCTGGGCCTTTTCCATGGGCTGTGGGGGGACACCTGCACAACCATGGGTTCCTCCAGGGGCTGCTGGGGCATCTTTCTCTCCAGCACCTAGGGCACCTTCTCCCCCCCGACCCCCTTTCACTGCCCTTGGTGCCGGCACAGCTCCTCACACCTTCTCTGGGGGCACAAAGCAGCTGCAGATGGGTTTTTCTCTCCTCACTGTGACTCCCAGAGGCACTGTGACCATCCCTGATTGGCTCGGCCTTGGGCAGCAGCAACTCCGGCCTTCAGCTGGCTGGTATTTGCTCTGTGGGGCCTGCAGAGAGCTTCTGGCTGCTCCTTGCAGCAGCCACTCCTGCAGCCCCCCCTCCTCCACTAGGACCCAGCCACACAAAACTAGGACAGAAGGGTTTTCCCCAGGTGTATTCTGCCTCCTGGGGCAGGCAGTGAAGTGCCTTTTCCAACCAGTTTGGTGATCTGAGAAGAGAAAGCTGCCAAGCTGCCTTTATCTTCCCCTCGTGCTGTCCAGCTTGGCTGCCTGGGGCAAGAGTGTGGGATTTGGGGCCTAGCCTGTACCCAGCATTCTGATGGGTGCGCTGCACAATCCTTGCTGTGCTGTGAGTCACTGATCGTCTCTGAAGTGCTGTCTGCTCTGGAGCCTGTGCTGGGAGGAGAAGGGCACCCATTCTCCCCCACAGCTGGGAAAGAGGAGTGCTCTGCTCAGGTTCCTTACTGTCCTATTCCCCAGCTGGTGGCATCCAGCTTCCCGTAGGCTGCCAGGTGAAGTAACCAGCATCATTCCCACTTTGAAAAAGGAGAAACTGAAGCAGAAAGCCCTGAGACAGTGAGCGTCAGGGCGCAGCCTGGATCCCTTGAGCTCTTGGCCTTCTCCCAGTGCAGCAGGCTGCCTCTAAGGTTCCAGCTATGGTATTTCACATTTTGGTGTCAGCTGGAAGTGGTGTGGACTGGTGGGTTAATAAATGGCTAACAGTGTTGCAAATGAAACTTGACTGTGTGTTGGTCTCCCTGTAACCTGCCCCGGTGTGTGCCCCACACTGCTTGCACAGCAGCATGCGGTAACCTGGCTTGGGTCACCTGTCCTCACTGGTACGGTCACCGTCTCCACCAACAAGCAAGCCAGGCTTGAGGCCTACAACTGCTTTGCCCTTTGCCTTTGGCCTCAGAAGAATATAATCAAGGAAGCAGCTGACTGCTGCTGAGGGAACGACCACTTCCCTCCATCTGATGCTTATACCAACCCAAATAACCCTGTGTGCCGTTGGCTGAGCTCTCTTGGGCTCGTTGCCTACCAGGAGCCCTAGTCCATTCTTTTGCAAAGCTCTTGGCCAGGCAGCTGGCCAGCCTGTGCCACAGCATGGGATTATTGCATCCTGTGGGCAAAATGATGTATTTGCTGGGGTCTAGCGTCATAGAAGAACCATAGACACAGAATCCCACAGAATCACAAGGTTGGAAAAGACCTTTAAGATCAAGTCCAACCGTTCCCGTCCTAAGCTAAACCAGATCCCTGAGCGTAGCTATGCGGGGCGCAGGCTGGTTCCGAGCGGGAGGGGTTTGGTGCAGGCACTGTGCGGTCGTTAGCAGGCGGTGTGCGGGGCTGAGTGGGTCTCTGGGGGATGTGGGCATTCTGCCCCGCGTGAGCTGTGGGTTTTCTCATGTGTGGTTCCAGGCCAGGAGCAGCGTTGGGTCCTCACACCGTTGGTGTGTTAGCGACTGGCTGGCCTTGGGCTGCTGTGCTGGTGGGGCCTGGAGAGGCCAGAGGGCACTGTTAGGCCTGTTCCTGGGCTAGGAAAGCTCTGAGCCCCAGGGTCAGAGAGGTGCTTGTGGGCTCCGTGGGGGGTCGCAGGCCAGGAGCAGTGTTTGGTGCTCACATGTTGGGTTTGGGGCTTGGTTGGGTTTGGTTAGAGTCAAGTGTTTGGAAGGGGCAGACGCAAAGGCCGCTGGCAGGTAACTGAGGCACTGAGAGGTCGAGTCGAGAGGTGGCAAATACTTCCTGGGCTGTCTGGGTCTGTCAGGTGAAGTTTGTCACCACCAGTGTTAAGCCAGCTACTTCATGCTGTGCTCTTGGACGGGTGACAGGACCAGGCTCGGAGGCTGTGCCGTACCTGCCACAGCGTGAGGTCACAGCCCCTCAGCTGCCTGGAGCCTCACCTGAGTGCATGCTGGCTCCTGCTCTCGGTGGCTTGGGGTGTCTGTGATGTCAGTTGCATGAGGAGTGCCGCTGGCCGAGTAGCATTTTCTAATGGCAAAGCCACACTGCCACAGGCATGCTGGCAGCGCTGCCAGGCCACGGTGTCCCTGCATTACGTGTGTGCTGCCATTGGGAATGAGGCGAGGCTTCGCTGGCTGGTGTTTGTAACTGTGCTCTGCTGAAGAGATGAGCTGAGTTTTCAGCTCTAAGATTATTTTCTATTTGGGCTTCTCTCACAGCCTGGGGGCTTGGCATCATGTTTGTGGCCAGGTCCTTCCAGCAAGCACATGCTGTCTGTCCTGGCTCCAGCCAGCCCAGAGTTCCGCTCCCTGAGCAGCAGGCACAGGTGAGGTGAGTCAGCCCGGGCTGGTTCCTCACCGCCTGACATGGCAGCGTTCCTGCCTCCTTGGGCAGGTGAAGCGCTCCACGTTCTTGCCGGGGCTGCGCGTTCCTAATTCTCAGCAGTCTATACCAGCAGGTACAAGGCCACCTGGGGCCAAGGGGACCACTGGAGGCTGGTGGGGACAGGGGCTGGCCCTTGCTGGGTGCATGCTATACTCTGCTTCTCTGCCCACAGCTTAGCAGATTGAGCCAGCGATGCTGGAGGTGGTGGTAGCGAGCAGCAGTGCTGAAGCCTGGTAAGTCCCTGCAGGTCCACTCTGTGGCCTGGGTGTACCTGGGAATGTCCCCAGGACTGGGCTTGGCCCCTGGAGCAGCCAGGGGGACAGTCTCTGGGGGGCACCCACCAGTGTCCCCAGCTCTGTAGCTCAGGCACCCCTCCCTGTCTTGCAGATGCCAAAGTGCAGGCAGACCAGCGCTGCCCCCGCTGTGGTGGAGCTGCCCAGCAGCGACCGGTGCTGTTGGCGCGGCCCTGGTTCAGGACTTCATCAGGCCCCGGCTCCTCGACCACGCTGGGCCCTCACATAGGGCAGGCGCCGTGGCAGCATCAGGTGAAGCGTTGCTGCTGCGCCTGCCACAGCTACAACTCCATTTCCTCCAAGAGCCTCAGCACTGCTGAGAGCCTGGAAAACATCGACTGGATCCCGGACAGAGCAGCCCTGGCCGAGCTGGGATGCGTCTGCTCCCTCGGCCCCGTGCATGCTGGCGCAGCCTGGTCGGCTCTCAGTATGCATGTGGCCAGGAAAAGACTGGAGGTGCAGCTGCGGGCCCTGCCCCTGCCAGTGCGTCTGTCCCTGGAGCAAGGAGCGCAGCAGCAGGGCCACCACGTCCTGCCGAAGTTCAGCCAGCCAGGACAGAGACAGCCCTTGCCACCGCACACACAGCAGGAGCCTCGCAGCCAGCACAGCTCTCGGGAGCCTGTACTGTCTCCTCCACCCCTGTGCACGAAGATGGCCGCCACACAGACATCTCTCACGGACCTTTGTGTGAGCAACAAGCAGCTGGGTGCTTCACGGCGTGCCAACAAAAGGTAGATGCTGTCAAACTAACCTGATCACCTTCTGTGACAAGGTGACCTGCTTAATGGATGAGGGGAAGGCTGTGGGTACGGTCTACCTGGACTTCAGTAGAGCCTTTGACACGGTTTCTCACAGCATTCTGACTGAGAAACTGGCTGCCACTGGCCTGGACAGGTGGACCCTCAGCTGGGTTAAAAACTGTCTGGATGGCCGGGCCCAAAGAGTGGTGGTGAATGGAACTAAATCCAGCTGGAGGCCAGACACAAATGGCATCCCCCAGGGCTCAGTCCTGGGCCCAGTTTTGTCCAGTATCTTTATCAATGACCTCGATGAAGGGATTGAATTCTCCCTCAGTAAGTTTGCAGATGACACTAAACTGGGAGGAAGGACATGGAGGTCCTGGAGCGTGTCCAGAGAAGGGCAGCCAGGCTGGGGAAGGGGCTGGAGGGCAAATCCTCTGAGGAGCGGCTGAGGGAGCTGGGGGTGCTCAGCCTGGAGAAGAGGAGGCTGGGGAGAGACCTTCTCACTGCTTACAAGTACCTGCCAGGAGGGTGCAGAGAGGTGGGCGATGGTCTCTTCAGCCAGGGGACAGGAGGTGGGACAAGGGGAAGTGGGGTCAAGCTGTGCCAGGGCAGGGTCAGCTCAGCTGTGAGGGAAAAGTTCTTCCCTGAGAGAGCTGTCAGGGCCTGGCACAGGCTGCCCAGGGAGGGTGCTGAGTCCCCACACCTGGATGTGTTTAAAAAAAGGGTAGATGAGGTGCTCAGGGATATGGTTTAACTTAGGATGGGAATGGTTGGACTTGATGATCTTAAAGGTCTTTTCCAACCTTGTGATTCTGTGATTCTGTGAACAGCAACGTCAGCTCTGACTGCCAGCCACCAGTGCGGAGGATGATCTTCCATGACAGCATCCTCCCTAATAAGAGGCTACCACAGAGGCAGGACTTCCCGAGGCCTCCTGCTTTATCCCTGGCCCAGACAGCCCTTCCCAGCCTGGACAAGGAGGCAGCGAAACCAGCAATGGGACCTGCAGCTGCAGCTTCAGTCCTGCGAAAGGAAGGCACCGGCCTTTGGACCACCTTCGCTACCACCCAAGGCAGGCCTGAGGCTGACCTGGCAGGTGCAGACTGGCCTGCTGCTGCTGCAGCTACTGCCAGAGTCTCGAGGCTGGAGCTGAGCCCAAAGATCCGCAGCAAACTCTGGGTGCACACTGCAAGGCGATGCCTGGAGATGAGGCTGCGGAGCTTCCCCCTGGCAGTGACACAGTCCATGAAAATGCTGCATCAGCCACTGACCAAAGGCCCGTCGACCAGCACTGGCTGCCTGCAGACGGACCGTGCCGACGTCTAGCACCTCAAAGCCCAGCCAGAGCAGGCTGTGCTGAAGCAGCACAAGGCACCCCACGCCTCCCCGGTGGCCTCCAGCCCATCAGGCCCGGCACCCACAAAGATCCACAGGCCCATGGCCTCGTTCCTGCCTGAGACCCTGCGCAGGGTCCGCCACGCAGGGAGGCTGTGGTCCCGCATGGCCCCGCTTGGCGCGGAGGGCCCATCAGATTGAGGGGTGCCCCACAGGACAGCACCCTGCCCGGCACACCCCAGACAGCCAGCACAACACCCAGCACCTCCTCAGACTACTCCCCACCAGTCTCTCTCCGGATGGTGCACTGGAGTGGGAGGAAGATCCTGTGAGCGCTGGGGTCTGGCTTTAAGGATGTGGCCCGGAGCTGGAGGCGGTAGGACAAAGGAAGGCACCGGCCTCCGGACCACCTTCGCTGTCACCCAAGGCAGGGCTGAGGCTGACCTGGTGGGCACAGACTGGCCTGATGCTGCAGCACCTGAGAAATGTCCAGGCTGGAACTGAGCCCAGAGATCCGCAGCAAAGTCTCTGCACAGCGAGAGGTGACGCCTGTGAAGGTTGAAGGGACACAGGAGACTGAAGGCAGGAGGGACTCAGGGTGCGAGGTGCCTGCAGGCTGGGGGGGCAGACAGGGACGGGGTGTTCCTGGGGCAGGGTGTTGCTGGCTGCTGGGGTGCATAGCCAACTATGGTGGGCATGCTTTTTTGAGGGGAATTACCCACGTAAGCCCCTGATGTGGTCTCTCAGTGATGCCAGCAAGAGTTGTTGCTTCAGTTCTCACTGTCCAGTTGTGTGGTGGAAACTCCATGAAGTAGGAATGCAGACCTACAGAAAGGGCTGTATGAAGGGATGGACATTAATGGCACTGAGATCAGCAGGTCAGAAAGGTCCCAGCACATCCAGTTCTCCCTGAGGGGCATGTTTGGTGGCCACAACTCCTTCCTGACAGATGACCAAGCACCTCTGTTTCTAGGCAGAAGCCCAGGAGATGCCTGAATTCACCTCCTGCCTGCAAAACGCCTGCGAGATCCTCCGGTTCACCCAGGTGAGCAGAGCCTGTTGTGTGCTGTCTCACGTGCTGGCTAGGCAGACTTGGCTGCTTCTCAGAGCCCTCTTGGATGCATCTGGTGCCTTCTGAAGGGCTGAACTAGCAAAGTCCTAAGAACTGTCTCCTGTTTTCTGCTCCCCATTGCTAGAAGCCATGTGTGCAGCTTGAGGAGAGGACCTTGGCCAGGCCCAGGGGTGTTCTGGGTGGGTTGCCTGGGCTAAGAGAGGCCGGAACACCGAGGGCTTAGGCTCCTTTGCCTTTCCTCCTCTCTGGATCCCACACATTTGAGGCAGACTTCTGGGAAACCCAGTGTCCTTGGTTAGTGACCATGTGAGCTCAGTTCCTGCTGGCGATTGCCACCACCAGCAGCGTGGTGCAGATGCAGTCATAGGTCTTGCTGCGAATGGGAGTGTTGGAAGCAGGTGGCTCCCTGGCAGGAAAGTGCTCAGAGAGGGGACTTTAGCAGCACTTGCTGAAACCAGTCCAAACTGTGATTTCAGCACTCCCTGCTCCAGAGCTGACCTCCCTCCCTGTCCACCTGCCTCACTAGAAGACAGGTGGTGCTCAGTCCCAAACAGTTCTGCACGTGCAGTGGTTTCAGCCCATGGTTCTTGCAGCCAGGCACCTCGTGCCTGCCCTCATTTGTTTCTTGTCTCCTGCAGATCCCAGAGAACCCACCCAACTACGAGAAATATTACCGCCGTATGAATGAGGTATGATGGCTGGAACATGTGCACACCTGAGTCCTCTGACTGACACGTGGACAGGACTGCATCTTTCCCCCTCAGAAGAACAGAACAGGTTTGGGGAAGGTGCTGAGCTCTCCTGACCCCTTTCCAGGATGGCTTCCCCTTCAGTACCCGAGACTGTGGCTGGATCGTGGCAGACTGCACGGCAGAGGGGCTGAAGTCAGTTATGCTGCTGCAGGAGAAATGCCCCTTCATAGACAAGCTTGTCCCACCTGAGCGCCTCTTTGATGCTGTGAATGTGGTGAGTGGAGCACAAATACGGGCAGATAACTCAAGCTAAGGTAAGAGAAGCCAGCACCCGAGTGGTTGTTAGATCTGGTATTACTAAGCTAGTACAAGGCCCATAGCCTGGCATGGCAACACTGTGTTTACTGTGATAGAAAACTACGTATGTGATGCTCCAGGTTGTGCCTGCCTGTCAGTGCTGTTTGGGACTTTGGTTGCCTGCCAACGCTGTGGCCTCCTGGGTCTGACTTTGTCCTTGCTCTGGACTTGGGGCCACATTGGGCTGGTACTGCCTGAGAGCCAGTCCCACCATCCCCACCCTCCCCAACCTCTGCTTGTCTGGGCAGTTGCTGAGCATGAGGAACTTGGATGGAGGCTTTGCCACGTATGAAACCAAATGAGGAGGCCACTTCCTGGAGCTGCTGAACCCCTCAGAGGTGTTTGGTAAGGGGAACTGAGTGGGGCTGGCTCACCCCCGCAAGAGGCACAGGGGACTGGCCTTGCTGTGTGCCCAGCGGGTGCCTGGCTTTGGCCCAGGTCCCTTTGTGGGAAAAGCGTGCCCAAGGGAGAGGTTGGCAGTGTGTGGCTCAGAGGTTCTTGCCAGCGCTGTAGGGGAAGGCAGGCTGCAGCTCTCTGCCTGACTCTGTTCTTGGTGTGAACATGGGCACATGGCAGCCTGCCTCTACCTGGGGCCTTGCCCCCGTGACAGTACTGCTGTCCCCTTCTTCCTAGGAGCTGGGAGGTTTGTTTCACCTATGGCACCTGGTTTGGTCTGGAAGCGTTCGCCAATATGCAGCACACATACCACAACAGGTGAGAATGGACTGTTTGGTTCCCCTGCCCCTACTACCTCTTGGGCCGGGGCAAGAGGTATTGTTGACCCTTCTGTTCCCACCAAGACGGCGTGGGGCCCGGTCTTACTAAGCTACACAGGCGGCTGCTTGGACAACTGCTCCACAGGCTCATGGCCTTGCTTCTCAAGCCATTCTGCAACAATTCCCCCTTTTTCTTTTTATACAAGCAGCGCCTGGTTAGTGGAATCAACTCGGATCAATACGATCAAGTGAGCTCCTTCATTGGAACACACACAGAACTTATATATGTTTCTGTATCAGTATACAAGTGACATTACATTGCTGTTGGTTAGATGCTCTGTTCATCTGTCTCACTATTGCTAATAATTGGTTGAGGCTACACAGTCTGGGAAATACTGTGACATACACGGCAAAAATAACGCTAAGGCAAAAATAACTGACAAAAACATAAGCCCTTATTTAACTGAATCTAAAAACCATCCCATAAACAGAAAACCATTCTGTAAAGCGTGGCAAGCTAAAAACTGCTAATTGGCTACACATACTGCTCACACCAAAGTGATTAATTAGTACTTATCACGAGTTTTGAGAAGCATATCTTATAGCTAATCGTCACTATGTTTGAGAATGTAATTACCAAATACCTCTCAGCATGAGTAATTTTCCTGTCTTACGGGAATTCAAGGATATTGTCTTCTGTGAGGAGAGCTAGGCCGCCGGCAGGCCCACTGTCCTCCTTGCCAATTTCTTCCTTTTTAATATCTGTGTTACAAAAACTGCTTTTTGAGGTCTCTGCAAGGGCCCTTTGCAGAAAGCTCAATGAACATGACAGTAAATGTAAGACAAGTACCATAATTACCACATCCAATAATCCAAATTTGACCATTGACAATATCCATCCTGAGATTCCCCAGTCATGAAACCAATTGTAAGTGCCTTGATACCTTTGCTGTTGCATTTGTTTGCTTTGCCAATCAGGAGTGTCAGAAGTGCAGATAACATCAGCCTCAAGTTTTCCTGCAGGCACTGACTGCAATCTGTGTTCTTAGTAACACTTGACATTGACTTTTCTCTCTCCTCCCCCCCCCCCATTTTTTTTTTTTCAAACCTTGTTTGAAACCTACTGCACGGTTCACCACTGGAGCTACCAAACTGTTCTGTGAGTGACATAACTAGTTCAAAATATAAAGAGCTTTGTGAGAGTTTGATTCATATGTTTTACCATGGCTTTGCCTGTAGACAAACGTGGTGTCCCTGTAACACAGGCAATGTTCGTGCCATATATTCTGAGCTGTTGTCCAGTTTGATTTAACGGGGTAGTGTAATGCTGCTATAGCAGAGCACACTTACTGGATTCTCCCGTTTGTGCAGTAGCTCCCACTGCCAGAAAACACAGTAATCTCTAATCCCTTTGCGCTGGTAACTCATGAATCAAACTTCCAATGTCCAAGCTTTTTTCTGAAATCAAATTCTCATCCATGTAATGATAAAAGATTAGACCAGGATGCGTTTTTGATACTGGAGCAAGTGCCTAGGCTACATAAGCCTGGCACAGAGTTGGTGAATTTTTATGCCTTGTGGAAGCCCCGGAGTCAGTTACTCCTGTATTAAACGTTGCAAATGGGCAATTTTTTTTCCAAGCAAGTAGCCATTAATCGGCCCAAACGGGGATTTTCTGTTTTCCAGGTCAAATTTCTAAAGTAAGATCTCCAAGTTCAATGATCGCTATCAAAAATCCTTCTGCTAAGTAAGGAACCTTGCTCTCAGTGGATAAACGCATCTCTGAACCCGCAGCACATACAAACAAACACTGCAAAGCAAGTCCTCAAACAAACGACACTGCAAGACGCGAGTTGTCACATCCAGTCCGTGTGGGTGGGTGGGTGGCGGGTGTGTGGGGGGCAGTTCTCCCACTTCTACGGCAATTCTGGCAAGGCACTTGGCTGCGCAGCATGGTGTCAGTGGTGTCGGCTGCTGACCTCCCAGCGGCCCACTAGTAACTCTCTCCACCACCCGCTCATTCCCACATGAACTTTTCCCCAGTAAGTCCCGCAAGTGAGTAGGAATCAAAATACCCTGATGTCACCCTTTTTCCCATTCTGACGCCATCTTACGCACCCAGGCTGGGACGAGCAGCCTCTGCAGAGTGTCTCGGGCGTCAGGAGACAGTGATGTATTGATGAGTTTGATGGGGATTGATGAGGTGTGGGTGGGAGTGGTGGATAATGAAATGAAATGTGTCCCTGATCTGATGGTTGTCGAAGCTGATAGTTGTCCATCTCGGTAGGATTCCTGTCCCACTGCTTAGGTTCCTTGTCCATGGGGGCAACAGTGCTCTGTGCCTTAGTTGGTGATTCTTCATATAGGTAGTTTCTCTCTCAATAGGTTTTGGGTGCTTGTGCACGGCCTTCTCCAGGGTGGCATCTGCCAGGGCAAAGCACAAGCCCAGCTGAGCCCCTCCTCTCCATCAGAGGCGGTATCAACGTCACCGTTCCCAAAGGAGACACTGGAGCACAAAACCTGCTCTCTAAGGCCCATGTGTGACACTAGCTGAGCCTGCAGGTGTTTGCTGATAAGGAAGCAAAAGGCAGAGCAGAATCTGCACTCCATTTTCAGTGTGCTAAATAAATAAAAATCCATCGAATGCCCAAGCCCACCGATAAACCTCAAAATCCCAACTGAAAAACCAAACAACCAACCCGGAAAGCCCAGACACCACAAAACCCACAACAGAACCCCAAAGCCCTCCTGTGCCTAAACAACCCCACAAGCCAGAAAACCCACAAGCTGCAATCAGAGACACAAAAACACACAAAAAAATCCCAAACCCCACAGACACCCCTGGAGCCCTGACATTCCAAAAACCCTACAAGCCCCACCAACCACCCATATCCAACTAAAACAACCCCACAGTCCTGCACTGACCCCACTAACCCCAGGCCCAACACAACCCCCTACAGAACCTCAATACCTCCAAAACCCAGCAGAAACCACAAGCCTGAAACAAACCACGCACCTTTCCCTCCCCCCTGCTGAGCACCAAACCCAAACAGCTGCCACAGGCCGCAGGACAGACAGGGAGGGCAGCCAGCCAGCCCTGGCAGAGGGCTGGGTGGGGAGCCACAGCCAAGGGAAGGAGATCACAAGAGCCAGGCGGGCAAAGCTCAGAGTCAGAACGTACCTGCTGCTTCAGTGCCAGAGAGCGCTGCTTTGCCCCACTCCTCCTGTTTGGTGGCACGCTGGAGGCCTTTGCGTGGACACCAGGAGGAGCAGATGGAGCCTGGACTGAAAGCTTTAGTTATCTCCACCAACTGAAGGTACCATCCTGTTCCTTGTCCTCCTCTCCTGCCGCTGCCAGAGAGCGTCGCTGCTTTCTACCCCAAGCAGCCGCGCAGCTCCTTCTTCCTGGGAGTTCCCCGTGGGGCAGAGCGAGCTCCGACAGCGCTGATCCAGCAGCAGCTTCCTGGGAAGGGCAGCAAGGGGAAGAGCTTTTCAGCCTGGGGGTCACAAACACGGCGCTTTCAGCCAGCCCACAGAGTAGGAATGGGAAAGGTACACACAGACCTCAACTGCCAGCTGAGCTTGGCCACGAGAGCCTTAAAACTCCCTCAGAAACCCATCGATCCTGGGGACGACTGAGGCAGAACACCTCCTGGCTGAAACACTCGGGGAAACAAGGAAGGAGGGACATTTCCCTGCCTCCGGCACACTCTAGCTGCCACTTGAGAATGCCACAGGCAGTAGGGACTGAAAGATGCTCCTGGCCTGGAACCTCCCCTGCCCAGGCAGCCCACAAGCAGCCTCACTGACCTTGGGACTCTGCACTCTCCTAACCCAGGACAATGTCCTAACAGTGCCCCACCTCATTTCCCAGCTCTACAAGCGTCCACCTTCCAAAGTGCTGAATGTCCAGCAGTAACTCCCAGAAGAAACGTATGAGCACTGAATCATGCAACTGGCCTGGAACCCCCCATGCAGCCCACAAGCAGCCCTCTGGCCCTGGAGCACAGGGCTTTCTGAAATGAGGACAATATCCTATACTGTGTCCTATGTCATATTCCAGCTCCACCAGTGTCTGCCTTTCAAAAATGCTAAACCTCTACCAAATGCTCCCAAACAAAAGGCATGGCCCAGGGGAATGGCCTTTTGCTGCAGGAGGGCAGCTGGAGAGGGGCTGGGAGACAGAAATCCTTCCTGGGTGGGGGAGGCCCTGGCATAGGGTGCCCAGAGAAGCTGGGGCTGCCCCTGTCTTCCTGGCAGGGTTCAAGACCAGGTTGGATGGGGCTTGGGGCAATCTGGGCTGGTAGGGGTGTCCCTGCCCATGGCAGGGGAGCACTTTGAGGACTTCTGAGTATGTCCCCACCCAAGCCAGTCTGGGGTTCTATGAAACCCTGATTCCACTCTGTTCCCTCACGATCCAGCACCAAAAGGGAAAGGAAGGAAAAGGTAGCCTCTGGGTGATGAGGACATACAGCCACATGAGAAAGAACACGAAGGAGCTCAGCGCTATTCCCTCTTTGTTTCTAGCACTGCAGCATCAATCTCAATGAGGTGTTCCTTAGCCTACATTCCTTCTGCAATGATTTTAATGGGTTACAGTAGCTCGGTGATGAAGGACTGAAGCAGTGGGACACAGCCTGCAAGTTCTCCCTGCCCTTCCCCCCAGCAATAGTTGTGTTGTGTGGCCACACGATGCAACGATAAATAGTAACACAAGGCAACTCACTGTGCTGAAGTGTTCCTCAGAAGGATGGGAGCCACGATAGAGGCAGATCCTTGGACATACAGACAAGAGACATTCATGCCCCGTGTTTCCTCATAGCCCCAGAATCATCCCCTGGAAAGGATCATAAATGTAAATACACCAGCCAGCTCCTTTAGAATCCTAGAATCTCCTGAGCTGGGAGGGACACAACAGGGCCATGGAGTTCCACTCCTGGCTCCACACAGCCCAGCCCAGTCAGCGATGGCACTGAGCACATCGTCCAGAAGCTTCTTGTCCTCAGCCCAGCTCAGAGCTGTGATCCCTTTCCTGGGGAGCCTGTGCCAGCGCTCAACTCCCCCCTCAGCACAGAACCTCTTCCTGACACTCAGCCTGAACCTCCTCTGGTGCAGCTTCACACAGTTCCCTCAGGTTCTATCCCTGGTCACCAGCGCCTGACCCCCCAGGCTGGGGGTGCAGCCAGGGCTGCCCCTTCCCAGGGGCAGGATCCGGCACTCGCCCTGTTAAACTTCATGCGGCGGGCGACTGCGATGTAATGGCTTTGTGTGAAGCAACAACGTTCTCAAATTGGATCCAGCACCAATCTAACACTTTATCACCGATGGGTTTTAGAAGCAAAGTGACCCCCGAGCATGGAGAGAGTCACAGGCAGCACTACAATCACCACACGAGTCTGCTCTGTTAGAGCAGGCAAATGCCTCGTTGAACGCAACTGAAAAGATGCCTGAAAGGACTGCTGGGGGTTACCTGTAGTAGCCATGTTTGTCTCTGGAGTACATAAGCTGATCAATGCACGGTCTTTCATCTATTTTTCTTCCCATGTTCCTTCTTTCCATCCTTCTGCGTAGCCTTGTAGGATGTAAATCTGTTCAACAAAGGGTCCACCTGACTCTGAATAGGAAGCAAAGCAAAGCATTCCTGAGCATGAAAAACCCCACAGGATGAAGGTGCCAAATATTTGGGTTATTTCACCCCAGCAGAATTCTTTCCATCCCTCCTTCTGTCACCTTTAACCTTTTTTTGTTTCATAAATATGGATAAAGACTGTGAAGAAACCACCCCAGGTACTTAGCCAGCTGTAGCTCACACCATTCCATGCTCTCACCTGCAAGGAACTGCTCGTACTCAATGACAGGGATGTTCTTGTTGAGGCTTGGGAGATCGAAGAACTCCGACCACGGGATCCGAACCGATCCCCGGTGGCGCAGCACTGCGGGTGGATGTACTCCACCCCTAGGAAGATGTCCCCCAGGTCGTACTCGTCCCGGCTGCTCGGCCGCGGCAGCTCCCCCGCCGCCAGCCGGTGGAAGGGGAAGGAGAGGACGTCGGTGGGCTCTGGGCGCTGCCGATACGCGCCGTTGAGACGCCGCATCAGCCCGTCCCCGGCGCACACCACCCCCACGTCGAAGCGGGAGGCGCCCAGGGCGGCCCGCAGGGGGCACCAACACGGCCCGCAGGGGGCACCAACACGGCCCGCTGGGCGTTCCGCAGCGCCACGCTCATAGCGGCGGAGCCCCGCATCTCTCCGTCCCGCCCCTTGTCGCCCGCGGCTGCGCGGCGTCACTCGCGGGGGAGAGGTGGTGCCGCCCCCTTGGACAGCGCGGGCGGGTTCCGCGGGCCGCCCGCCTTTCCCCCGCCTCTGCGTTTCGGGCGGGCCGCCGCCGCCTTCGGGCAGCAGGGGGCCCCGGCAGGCGACGCGGGGTTCAGCTTCAAGCCCCACACCGACCTGGGCGGCTTCCCAGGGCAGGGCGAGGGCCCGGAGGCGGCGGTGGTGGGGGGTCCTTTCTCCTTCTCGCGTCCTGCCGCCGCCCTGGGCCGCCCGGAGGAGAAGGGCCCGCGGCCGCTCTTCGAGGAGGCCTGAAGAGGAAGGAGGAACGGGAGCGGTCGCCACGGTGGGAGCTGCCCCGGGAAGGCAGGCTGGGCCGGGGGAGCCGGGTGTCACCCCACGGCCCGAAGTGACTGCCTCCCCTCTCTTGGCAGGCACTCGGGGCAGCGAGAGCATGGAGGGGCCGGGGGCCCTGTTGCCCGGCGAGCTGGTGGCCATCCAGTGCAAGAACATCCCCGATGACCTCAGCGACAGGACGGTGCTGGAGAAGCACTTCAGCCAGGTCGTGAAAGTCCAGCGGGTCATGACCAGGCGCAGCAAGAAAATGGCCATTCTCCACTTCTTTGATCATGTGAGTATCGGCAGCGACCCGCGGGTGAGCAGCCGCAGAGCTGGGCGTTTTGGGGCGAGAGCTCCACCCGTTTGGTAGCACCGTGTGTTTATGCCCTGGGCAGAAGCTGTCGTGAGCCCCGTGTCGGCCAGGGATAGCAGGGTGCTGAGCCGCCCCTGAGGCGTGCCAGCTGCCCGAGCTCTGCCTGGCTCCGGTTGGGATGTTGGCCTCCAGCCCCAAATCCAAGCGGGTCTTGCCCGTTTGTTGACTCACATCACCCACCCCTGAGCTGCGTCCGTGGCTGCGTTCCTGCTTGGGTTGGGCATCCCGCTGCTGCATCGGTGCTGAGGTGTACTGGGGAGCCAGTTCAGAGACCGCGGGGTCTGGCCCTGTTCTGTGCTTAGAAACGTCGGTCTCGAGTGCCGTTCAGCTTGCTGCAGCTCTTGGGAAAGCAACAATTGTCGTCCTGTGGGCACCGTTCAAAGGAATTGATCTTCCTCTTGTTTGACGCTGATGAGTTTTGCCTTGGTGGGTTCGGCGGCCGGTTGCGCGTCGCCGTTGCCCGGGCAGCCGGTGCGGCCAGTCCCGGGCGGCCGTTGAACGTTTCCCAACTCCCCGCTCCGTTTCCCGGGGCACCGCGTCCTGCCCACCCGCCGCTCTCGCTCAGTCGTGCCTTCGGCCATGGCTGAGCCGGTCGCTACTGCGGCAGCGGGAGCGGAGACAGGCACCGAGCTCCGGGAGTACGATGAAGAAAGGGCTCGGTAAGTCCCGGGAGCATCCGTACTTTCACCCGCTGAGCCGGGGGGAGGAGATCGGAGGGGTAACCTGCCCAGGGGCCGGGCCGCCGGCCTCTCCCCACCCACCTCCGTCCCTCGGGCCGCGGAGCCTGCGGTGGGAGGGCGGAGAGAGAGGAGAGAGCCGCCCCTCAGCTCCCTGGGCTCTCCCTCCCCAGACAGGCAGCGGTAGGAGCCAATGGAGGGGCTGCCCCCCACACCCCTGGGAGGGGCGGACGGGCCGGGCCGGACCAGGGCAGGCCAGGCCAGCGGGGAGTCTTAAAAGAAACGGGCCCTGGGAGCGTGCGTGGGGTAGGAGTAAAGGGCTTTCTGTGTGTGTGAGGGGGGTGCAGCGGGTGGAGGGGAGTTCCGGCGTAGGACTTGTGGAGAAACGGGGACGCCTTCCCAGGTGTTAACCGGTGCCAGTGTCCCAGAGCTCCCAGTAACAGATGGTTGTGGGGTTGGAAGGGCCCTTAGAGATCCATCTTGTTCCAGCTCCGCTGCTATGGGCAGCGATGGCCATGCCGTGCCTGTGGCTTCTGTGTCCCTGAGGAGAGGGAGCGTCTTGTGGAGAGAGACGCTGGAGCAGTTCCCAA
The DNA here is from genome assembly GCF_964237585.1 of Gallinula chloropus. Taxonomy (NCBI): domain Eukaryota; kingdom Metazoa; phylum Chordata; class Aves; order Gruiformes; family Rallidae; genus Gallinula; species Gallinula chloropus. The sequence goes on along the minus strand of NC_140090.1, from coordinate 32,842,418 downwards.
GTTCCCATCCGCCGTGCAGAGCACATTCCCAGGGGAGGAAGGTGCCTTTGCAGGCGCTGCTGGCTGTTGTGGCACGATGTGAGCGGGAGACCCGGTTTCCCTCGGCGACCCATCGCTGGGAATGGCGGGCAAAGTGGTGCCAGGGAAACCGCGTTAGGTGGCTTCAGCTGCACTCCCGCTGCAAAGAGGTTTTCCAGCAGCGCTGGCTGGGACGGGCGAAGGTGTTCCCCGGTCCCCTGTGGGAGTACTTGCACGGAACTCTCAGCCGCAGGCTGGTCGTTATTTCTGCCCCTTGAGGTTTCCCATGGGAGAAAGAGGAAAAACTGCGGGTGTGGGTGGTGAAACCCCCGGGGAGAGTAACTCAGCGTTGTGTACACGGGCATTGCCTTGCTGAAGGGCAGTGGGGGTGGGGGGTAACCTGTGCAGAGTAAAAAATAGCCCGTTCCACGTTAGCCGAAGCCATTTGTTTGGTGCTGGGAACAAGTGTAACACATGAAGAAGCATCAATAGAAGGGAATTATCCCACTGTTGCAGGATAATTAGCGGTGCCTTGGCTGGGAGAGGTGGGGGATGCTCTGCAGTTGCTGTGTGTGAGTCTGAGATGATCCGGGGGGGGGCTTGGAAGGGGAACTACAGCAATTAGCTCTGGAAGTTTGCTTGTGCAAAGCTCACCCAGGGTTGTAAATCCCTGTTCTGTGTCTTCTTTCCTCAGCCCTCAGCCGCCAGCGGAACATCCTGACTGGCAGGAACTGCCAAAGCTACAACCAGGTACCGCCCATGACAGAGGTAGTTCACAGCCCCGGTTCTTGTGAGGTTTGGCGTCCCTTCGAAAACTGAGGGGTGTCTGAAACTGCAGAAGGACGTGCAGCTTGGAAGGAATCCCACTGCTTTGGGTGGGATCAAGGAGGTGGGCTTCCATGCAAATGGCAGTCCTAACCCCCTCTTTAGTCACGCTGTCACGTGGCCTGCCTTTGTTGTTTAGATGATGCCATCTCTGGGCGTGAAGAGAAGGCTGAAGAGGTTTCTGCTGCAGTGAAGATACCAGCCAGGGCAGCAAGGAAACACTGGGCTTCGGGCAGCGATGCTGCTCCAGAAGCAGAGTCTGCAGGAGAGGTTAGCAGCAACTTTCCTGAACCTGTGCAGCCATAGGCTCTTCTTTTCCCTTGACAGCAGGTGCCTCTTGTGTGCTGGGTTTTCCTCACTGGGGTTTTCGTGCTCTGCTCTGGCACATGGAACTGAGGAAGGAGCACCCAAAATACATGACCTTGCAAGAACAATCGCCTGCTTCCTCTGGATAAAGCCCTCTCTGCTCGGTTCGGTGTCCACCAGGCTGGGAGAAGATTCCCCTAGGACTTTGGCTCTGTAAAAACGAGTCCCGAGCTGCTTGACCCCGTAGTTTGGTTGGGTGGTGCAGTGTTATTTTTCTTACTGCCCCGTAGGGTGAGAGGAATAAGAAACCATCGTGCTCTTTTATTTGTCCCTGAGAGCACTGTTGACTCTTTGTTTGTACAAAACACCTTTCTGAGGGGCTCAGGTCTCCCCGAGCCAGAGCCAGAGTCAGAGCTGAACTCTGGAATGCTGAGGAGCTGCCCGAGGGGAACTGGGCAGGAAGCCTGTGCCTAGGAGAGCCCCTATTAACAATCAAACCCAAAGGGCAGTGTGCTGGTCAGAGATCCTGCAAAGATCCTTCTGCCGCGCTCTGAGCCAGCAAATCCCAGTCCCTAAGTCGGACCAGAACTGCCTCCCTTTCTGGAAGTTTCTGCTGGCTTGGGCTCATGTTCAGGTTAAACTCAGGGTGGTGCTTTGTTTGTTTCTGTTTCAGACTCAATCCCTTTCTTCTCAGCCTCCAGCGAAAAGACCAAGAATTTCTGTGCCAGGAGAAGAAATGGTGCAGACTGGTAAGGCTGACGTCAAGGCGTGAGCTTGTTTCTTCTGTGCTCTTCCTGGCGTGTGGTGCAACTCTCCCCCTCGGCTCACGTACGGGTTGTGGCAGCATCGCACCTCGGTAGCGCCTGGCAGTGCTGGAGTGGGAACTCAGTTTCTTCCCTGCATCCCTGCGCTGCTGCTGGGTCGGGGCCGGGCGTTTAGCTCAGCATCTCAGTACCAGAGCTGCCTTGGATGCAGCCAGCTCCAGCTGTGATACAGCTGCTGCCAGCTGGCCAGAAGGAAATTGGTTTGGTTTGAGGTGTTAGATCCCCAGAACCCTTTTTGGGTTTGAATTTGGGGTTCAGCCTGGCGATACCTCGTGCCAAGCGCAACTTGCTGCAGTTGCCAATAAGAAAATCTGAGACTGTTCTAAAGTAACAGAACACAGGGAATGTGGGGACGTAGGGGAGAAAGGAAACATTGACCTTTGGTGAAGCTCTTCACCATAACCTCATCAACCTCCTCAGTTCCCTTTTCCAGTGACTGATGGCTCACACTCTTCTCTCATAGATCAAATGCCTTGTGGGACTCCCTTGGGCAACAGAACACTCTCTCTTTGGGACAAGACAGCTCCTTGTGCCAGGTAAAACCCTTCTGTTTGCTTGGACTTTCTTCTCTGAAAGGTTTGCTTTCCATTTCACTCCTGAACTTCTTCCGTGCTGCTCAACATTTGTCTCTGTGTCTGCACAGAGATGTTTTTCCAAGGTTTCCTGGGCCGCTATCCTAAGGGAGGTCTTCGGTAGCTTTTTATGTTTCCTTCCTCTCCTCCCAACTAGAGAAGATGCTTTTTTTTTTTTAATCTGGGAACGTGAAATGTAATGTAAACACAGGGAATGCCAGGATTTTCTCTCTTCCTTTCCTCCTCCCCTGGTCCTTCTCGCAAAACTTAGAGGAAGTTTTCTCTTTGGGGTACTCTAAGGTAACAAATTTGACTCCTTCCCCTCTGGTCTGCCTGAGTTCAGAGTTGCCCAGCTGAGTATGAAGGGCCTCTACACAGAAATGCCCACTGTGTTTTGTCGTGACACCAGTGCAGGATGTTTCCATCCAGGGATTTGACAGTCAGGTTGTACTTTGGGTATTTCTATTGCTTGAGCTGTGGCTCCCCACTCGCATGTAAACAGTTGTGTAGGAATAAACTGTCTCCTTTCCGGTGCACTGATACGTGTCAATAACAAATGCCGTGCTTATAAACACTGTGGTTCTTCTCTATTGTTTTTTCCTGCACCAAAGTGCTCCGGCCTCCTCGACTGCTCCAGTCTTCTCCAATGCTTCATCCTTCCCTCCTGCTCCAGACTTGTCCCCTCCTCCGATCTACTCCATTGCTCCAATCGACTCTGAAGTTAAAACACACCCCAGTGTGCCAACCTACTGCGGCGTGCCATCCTACTCTGGTATTCCATCCTACTCTGGTGTTCCATCCTTGCTCCATCTTCCCTCCTTGTCCAGCCTTCCAAACTTCTCCAGTGAACCAGTGCCAACTATTATCACCTGGACAAACAAAAATATGGAGGAGATCCTTTTCCATCTGGGACACAAAAGACCGGTGAGTATCCCCATGATCCGTATCTGTCCCACTTGGTAGGTAGACTGTAGCTGCACCACACAGCAGGATGACAACGTAGTATCTGGTTGTCTGGACTTGTGGAGGGTGACACATTACTGCACCCCCTTGGGTGCCCGCTACTTAACTCAGGCTTGTGGTTATGTGGTGCTCTTTGGTCCTTTTTTCATGCTATTGGTGACTCTCTCTGTGACAGCAGAGCTTCGAATCCATGTAAGCTGGTGGTTGTAATAGCATGTGTTGGAGAGCAGACACCTTGTACTGTCCCAAACCCCGGCCAGGGAACTTCCTCCGCCCAAAAGCTTTTGTATTTCCTCTTCCTGGAGGTGCACCCGCTATGTGGGTACATGCTGGGCATTGCAGTTCCTTGCTTGGTTCTCCTGTTCCTCCTCTGACAACATGTGGTTTGGGCAGTTCCTAAATGAGCTTCTGCTTTTGTGGGAGTCTCCTTCAGCAGCTGGCTTTTTGTGGGACTAAATGATGGAGATAAAGAGGATCTTTTGTTCTCTTTTGGTTTAAACAGCAAATTCCTGCAAGAAGAAAGCTGGGAAAAAAGAAGGGTGGAGCTGGATTGTTTGCAGTGGGCTCTTCACAGCGTGGAGCCTCACGTAAGTGAGCACTGCTTGGGTTTGGAATTTGAACTGTGGCTCCTTGTGGCGAGGGTCTGTACCTGTCTGAGTTCAGTCCAAGTCATTAGCCCGAAGCTTCTCCTGTTTTTATGGCACCACCTCCAGCTGTGAGTGGAGTGGGAAGCCACGCTGGGTTGAACTCTCCAAGCAAAGCCTCTTCTCACTGGCCCAGTGCTCTCTTTGCTGTTTGAGGGGTTGGGGTTTGTTTAATTAGTCTGCCCTGTGAAGGTGAATCTGGCTTTGCCCCCATTCTGCACGGTTTAAGGGTCTGTTGAGCCATTGTCAGAGAATGTAGGCTGCAAAACTCAGCTCTGAGATGGTGATTTCTTCTGCCTTGGAGCACAGAGCCCGGTGTGTGACAGAGCAGGGGCTGGCGCCAGTGTTTCTCTGGAAGTTCCCTCACAGGGGAAGGCAAGGCCTCAAGCCTTGATTGCAGAGGCATGGCGCTGTGCAGAGCTGGGTGTGCCAAGACCTGGGTGGGAACCTCCAAGCCTGCGGGTGTGGGAAGTGCATCATGAGTTGGGTCTGGTTAGCGCAGGGCTGGTTGTGGGTAACACCTGCTGCTCGTCCTCTGAGGTAAGGGAACATCCTCTGCCTTCTTCTGCCTTCATTAGGAGATGCCTCAGCAAAAGAACGGCAGTGGCTGCGGGGTTTTCGCCTGCGAATACGCAGACGGTATCTGCGGAGACGAACCCATCACCTTTCCTCAGGTGAGCGAAGGTTGTCAGCAGCTCCAGAGCTTTTTGCCCCAGATAAAAGAGCCGGGGGAGTTAAGGCAGCAGCCTGGGGCAGGGGCTGAGGGTTTGTACGTCTCCTTGGGCGCGCGCTTGCTGGGGTTGGCACTTCAGGGTGGCCTCAGCAGGCCAGAGCTGCATTCCCTGTCCCTAATGACCTGGGTGTTTGTGCCTCCTTGCTGCCCTGACTTCCTACGTTAACGGCTTTCTCTTTCCTTCTCTTTCCAGAGTCACGTGCCTCACTTCTGCAGGGAGGTGGTGCGGGAAATAACCCACCAGCTGCTGCTGTGAGACAGGCACTACAGCAGTCACCCTGTGATCCCCTTAGGCTGACTCTTGGTTTAGTTTCTCTTCTGACATTTGACCAGGTCCCTGCAACCTGGGGTTGGTTTTTTTGTTCTGTTTTTGTCTGTTTGTTACTTGTGAAAAGATAAATATTTATTTATTTTATTACAATAAATATTTTAATTATATATAAAAAGAGCGTGCTGGCATGAAGCTGTTTGTTTGGGACCAGAGCAGCATTGACCCAATAAACAATATTTCAACAATCATTTTGGGGTTTTGGGATTTTTTCTTTTTTTTCTTTTTCTTTTTTATAATTGTTTTTATAAAACCTTTTTACCTTTTCCTTTACTTGGGCCCGTGAAGGGGGTTTGGTTTTGGGGCTTTTTTTTTTTAATGGTTTGCTTCTCTCTGGCTGCACCCCTCCACTTTCCCACTAGACTGTGGTCTTCAGGAGACATGCAAATCCCAGGGCATTTCTAGAACTTTGCACACGTTCTGTACCACTGTAGCCACAAAATGTGGTCCTCTATCAGATGGCATCCCAAAATGTATTCCAAATCTAGGGATAATCTCCTGTAGGAGCCAATTAACTGTTTCCTTGGCTTGACTTCTATGGCAGGGAAAGGTTTCTGTCCATCCAGAGTAAGTGTCAGCCTCAACCAAAAAATACTTATAGTCATTACATTTAGGTAACTCTACAAAATCAAGTTGCCAATAATTTCCCGGATTTGCCCCTGTTTTTAACTTACCCATTTGAATTTTCTTTTGTACTACTGGATTTTTAAACACCCCTCACACTTTGCCGTTACTGACTTGGCCATTTCTAGCATTCACACTGGCACTAAGTGCCTTTTTAGGAACATCACCAGGGCCTCTGCACCCCAGTGCCATTCTTGATGTCTTATCTGCAGTATTTCCCCCATGATTAAGGGAGGCAATATTACCTGACTCTTGAGAGTTTTTCACCATCCTTCAGAACTTTTCCTTTTGCGATTTTTACATTTCCAGTCTGATGTGCTTTACAGGGCAGGATTGCTGCTTGGAGCAGTTCTTGAACCGCCAACAAGAACTGTGAAATTTCCTTTTGATGCTTAATATTTGCCCCACCAGGACAGTAGTCCTTCTTTCCATTGGGCTCCATGGACAAGGACTACCCCAAAGGCATGTTTTGAGTCTGTCCATATATTTACTTTCTTTCCTTTACTCCATCCCAGTGCTGGTGTCCCTGCAATCAGTTGTGCTTTCTGTGCAGCAGCTGTACTGGGTGATGTGTTTGCTTCTGTTACCAGATTCTCAGTTGTTACTGCAGATCCGACGTGGCGAGTTCCACTCTGAACAGAGTTGTGCCACCTGTAAACAGCTCCCATTCAGCAACCTCATCGGGAACAGCCTTCAAATCCTCTCACCTGGAGTATGTATGTTCAGTGGTTGCGATACAGTCATGTTTAGGTTGTTCTTCTTCCTGTGAAGCACTCAAGAAAACTGCAGGATTCACAAGGTTAGTTGTTTTCAAGGTTACATCATCTTCTTCTGTAAGAGCTACCTGGTATTTCATTCTCCTTCTAGGGGATAGCCAGTGTGTCCCCTTTTGTTCCAACACTGGGACCACCATATGTGGAACACTGACCGTGATGGTTCTTGTCACTCCTGCAGGCAAGAGGGTCATCCTTTGCTTACCGAGTCCAGTTGCTTGGAGAAGCATCCCACTGGTCTTTCCCAGCTTCCCATTCTCTGTGTCAGAGCTCCCAAAGCCAGATGTTGCCGTTTGTGGACAAACAAGTGGAAGTCTTTAGTTAAGCCTGGTAATCCCAAGGCTGGTGCTGTCACCAAGGCTAGTTTAAGTTTCCAAAAAGCCTTTTGTTGGTGTCTGTTACATATAAAAGGGGGAGACTCCTGGGCTTCATACAGTGGTTTGGCTGTTAGGCCATAATGCATGATCCAGTGCTGACACCATCCTGCTATTCCCAGAAATGCTGTCAGCTCACGGACAGTCCGAGGCTCTGGAACACCACAAATTGCCTCTTTTCAGTCTGTCCCAGCCTTTGTTGTCCTTGTGAAATCTCCAAGCCCAAATATATTATAGTTTCACTTGCAGTTTGAGCTTTCTTCTTGGATACTTTGTACCCATGAAGCCCCCCAGAGTTTAACAGTCCACTGGTTACCTGTATCCAGGCCGACTTCTCTTCGGTAGCTATTAGAATACCATCCAGGTATTGCATGAGCAGCTGTTCTGGGTGCAGAGTCACTGTCTTCTCGTTTGCCAGGTCTCCAGTTCCTTTGCAGGTTGGCTGCCAAAGTTGGTCAGGCTGTTTTTAAATCCTTGGGGCAGCCGTGTCCGTGTCAGCTGTACCTTGCACCCTGTGTGGATTCTACCACTCAAAAGCAAATACTTTACAAGTCTTTTTCCAGGGGTAGGCAAAAAAGCATCTTTTCAATCAAGCACTGTAAACCAGTGATACTTCTTCAGGGCAGTCAGCAAAGTATAAGGATTTGTCACTACTGGGTGCAAGGTACAGCTGCTCTTAGATCCTGTACCAATCTATAGGTGTGTTATATTTTGATTCACACTCTGCTAAAATCCTATCTTTCAGAAATTTATCGATCAACTTTTTAATTCCCTGTTTTGCCTCGGGTTTAATGGGGCATTGTTTAATCCTAACTGGTTTTGCCCTTTCTAATACTGGGTGGCTGGGGGTGGCTGGGAGGAATTTCCTTTTCTTATCTTCTTCATTTCTTAAGTCTTCTCTTTGATGGCTCAGCTGGGTGATGGTAGAGATGGTAAAGCCAGTATTTACTCAGTCCTCCCTTTCTCCAGACTTTATCCTACCTCCTGGGTCTGGGATTCCTGAGGGCCCCTCCCAGACAGGTGGATCCTGTGCCTCTCCAACGGGTTGGAGTCACCAAAGAACATCCCCTTGTCGTCAAAGCCAAACCCCTGGCCTTAGTACCAACCGTGTAGCCAGGAGTTGAGAGGTGTGAGATTTCCCAGCCAGTTCAGAAAAAGGAGGAAAAGCCAACTTGGGCACCAGTGTTTTGCACTGCCGCCCCCAGGGCTTTCTAGTCTTCCTTGATTCTGCCTGGTGAAATTGTTTGAACTGTAAAGGTGAAGTCAGGTAACATCCAGAAGTCTAGTGGTGCAAAATGTCCAGATATCCCCAGTCTTAGGTGAGGAACTTGTTGTGTGCTCTCTGGTAGGGACGTGAATTTAAGGGGCGGCTGGAAAACGACCCTCTTGGTGCTCATAGAAACCCCTTCAGGCATTTAGGAAACTTCAGCCTTTGTGTTACTTTCCCGGTGACGATTGTAAGGTGCTTCCTTGTTTCTCCTCCCAGCTGTAAGAGCTGAGACTGTGTAAAATGGCTGGGCGCTTCCACAGAGTCCTCCTGTGTGCCATAGCTGGAGTGCTGGCACTTGCTGGCTGCTGGTGGCTGTACTCCCAAAGGAAAAAGTCTGACAGCTCTAGTGGAGAAGAAGAAACAGCCACTGAAGAGCAGCAGGAAGAAGCCCCAGCAGCGAGCGTTGAGGCGAGAGAGGCAGTCAAAACCATGGATTTTGCAGGCAGTGGCTGTGCCGTGCGGAAGACGGTGACTCGCCAGAACTCAAAGCCTGAAGAAATCTCCAGCAAGCCCGACTTGCTTAGCTGGGAAATAGAGGTCCCAAAGGTGAGCAGCCGCTGGCCTGCTCGCACATCCTGCCCTGTGCTCTGTACCATCTCCTGGTTCTTCCAGGCTGGTACTGGCTCAGTGCCATCCCAGGGAGATCAACAGCAAATAACAAGCATGCAGAAGGCTTTGAGGGCACACAGGTACGAAGCACTGGCAATGAGCTGGTTGACTTTTTTCTTTGCACTATGTAGGAGGGTTATGTTTTGACTGCCTGCCTAAAGCCTTCCTCGCCGACTGAGTGCTCAGCTAGTCCATGGAGCTGCTGTGTCTTGGTCTTTATAGCCAGCCTTCTTTTGGGTTGAGACAGAGGTTGTCAGTTTTTAGGCCTCGGTTCATGCCGCCTTTGTATGTAGCTAATGTTACTTTGTGTAGGATTATCCATGCTGGCTGGGGGCCAACGCTTCTGCTCTGGGATCTGATCTCTGACAGTAAGCGGTGGCAGGTGCCAGCGGGAGAGTAGAAGGGACAGGGCTTGCCGAGACATCTCTGCGTCCCCTGGCCCAGCTGGCTGGGCCGTCCGGCCCCGGGCTGCCCCGCGCTCGCTCCTCCGCCCCGGCCCTGCCCGCCCGCGCCCGGCCCTCGCCCCCAGCGCGGGGTCTGCAGCCCTTCGGCCGGGCGCCAGGGACGGCGGCGCCGCCTCCTGCTCTTCGCCGGGAGCTGCGGGCAGGTGGGCGGCCTCTCCCGACCCGCCGGGCTCTGTCGGAACCGACTGCGGTGGTTTGGCCCCGACTGGAGGCCAGACGCCCACCAAAGCCGCTCTGCCACTGCCCTTTCCAACCGGACAGGGGAGGAAATAGATACTGAGAATGAGGAGTGAGATAAGGGCAGGGAGAGCCCATCCCGCAGTCAGCGGCACGGGCAGGACAGACTCAGCACGGGGTAAAGGACAGAGACTCTCTGAGGGCCCGGCCCTGCACCCCCAGTGACACCGGGAGCTTAAAGCAGCTCCCCCCACCCCTCCCTTCTCAGCAGACTGACCTTTAGGCAGCATTTCACTCCCTTCTGCCCCCCAGTGTGGAGCGGGGAGGGGCAGAGACTGGGGGAATGGGGGTTTGGGTTAGCGCCTCACCAGGTGTTTTCCTTCTTAGCCCAGTGGGGCATTCCTCACCCCTCTCCCCTGCTGTACCGTGGGGTCCCACCCACGCACAGGAGACAGTCCTTCACCAACTTCTCCAGTGTGAGTCCTCTCTGGCGGGTCATCTCCTCACCACGTGCCTCAGCACGGCTCCTTCCATGGGGTGCTGACCTTCAGGCCCAGACTCCCCCAGCCTGGTCCCCCCCAGAGTCACACACAAGTCCCCCAGCAACCCGGCTGCGGCGTGGGTTGGTCTCACCAGGCTGTAGCTGGAATCTCTGCCCACGCCCCTGCCCCCTCATTATCCATGGGTTGCAGGGGGAGAGCCTGCTTCACCATGCTTTCTTCACAGGCTGCAGGGGAATCACTTTCTCCAGCACCTGGAGCACCTCATTCTTCCCGCCTCCCCACACCCCTCCAACTTCTTCTCTGGCCTTGGTGTCTGCATGGCTTCCTACACCTTCTCACTCCCTTCTGTGGGGGCCAAATGCAGCTGCTAATGTTTTTTTTCTTTCCTCACTGTGACTCCCAGAGGCGCTGTGACCATCGCTGATGGGCTCGGCCTTGGTCAGCAGCGACTCCGGCCTTCAGTTGGCTGGTGTTTGCTCTGTAGGGCCTGTATAGAGCTTCTGGCTGCTCCTTGCAGAAGCCAGCTCTGCAGCCACCCTTTCACCAGGACCCAGCCACACAAAACTGCAAGACGGACACAAACACTGACCCAGAGCGCAGGGCAGCCGCTGCGCATAATGGCACCAGGAGCCCCAGCCCCAGGATCCTGTGCGACCTTCCCACAGGAACACGAGCTCCTGAGAGCTCACCTGTGGCAGGGAAAGGAGAGAAACTGCCGAGACTTTTAATGCCATGCTCTAAAACCAGCCAGGCTTTATTAATACATGTTAGCTAATAGAAAGGCCCATACCTCATTAATCATTTGTGTTTCTACACACAGCACAGATTTTTTTTGGTTTGGTTCTAGCATATTTATCTGGACTCTCTTTATAGCTGAATAGGTCTCCATTGTTAATTAGTAACTCTTTCTAATGATCAAGAACCATCATTTGCTTCTGCTTCACCTTCTTCATCTTACAGATTCTTCCTTTAGCTGTCTTGCTATTATTCTCACTTTTCACAGTTGAGGCTTCCATTTAATAGATACATGTTTGGTAAGGATTACTTTCTGCCAGACCACTTGCTGTGATTAATATTCCTGTGTCTGAAATGCTAGCATAACACACAGGATCAGAGAATTCTCTATCGCTGACAGAATACCTTGTCCGCCTTCAGCTGTTCAGCGCAGAGCTGATGGGCGCCTTTGGCAGGGACGTGTGGTCTCACCGGTCAGGTCTTTCCTCTGCATCAACAGTCAACCTCCTGGAGCACAACGCGAAGAAGGCAGTTCTGTAGAATGACAAAACACACAGCAGCAGCTCGAAAACCCAAACCTCACCCCCTGGCAGCTGAAGCATTGGCACCTGACAGCAAGCCTCTCCCTGTCCCCATCCTGAAACTCACCCCCATGACTCACAGACCTGACGCCCACCTTGCCCATTGCTACATCTGTCAGTGGCACCCACCTCTGTACTCTCAGTCAGTCGAGCACGCTGGATCCCAACGTCAGAAATTCGCCTGGCACAAAAGCAACCAGTACAAGTACCCAAACGAGCACACACAGAGAGAGGCACAGCCAGCCACAAGCACCGGGCCAGAGGCTGCTTCGCCCCCCTCATTAACAGCGTCCCTGGCAGCTGTCCTGCCACACACACGTTCCTGAGCTGCAGCTCAATCCCAGCTGTCACCTCCAGTCACTCAGAGCCGGCATCAGATCCCAGCCCCACGGGACAGACGGCCTTTCCCACAGCCAACTGCAAAGGCCGACAGGCGAGCAGAGCCTGTCTGTTTCTAAGCTGCTTCACAGCTCTGATTCACCCTCCATTTCTACAGCGCTGCCAAACACATCAGAGATGTCAGGAAAGAAGCAGAAAGAAAGAACTCCTCTAAGAAGGGCAAAGAGACGCCACGAGAGCCCCGGGAGATGAAGACATCCCTGCAGAATCAGGCAGCCTTGTTTCCTCCACTGAAAGGCAACCCCAGGTCTGGAGCGTTGGGGAACTCGAGCCATGAGAAGCACCGTACCTGGCTCATTCTCCAGAGCTGCCTAAATCAGTCTGCAGACTCTCAGCAGTAGCGGGACTTTTATTCCCAGCAAATAAGTCTTCTGCACGGTCATGAGCTTGGCCTGAATCTTCTCTGGTGGGAAAACAAACATGCCCAGTTCCTGAGGATTCCTCTTCCACACCCACCGTAGGTTTTCCTTTAGCTGATCTGCAGCATGAAACTCTTCCAACATCGCTTCAAGGGCTGCAGAATGTGGTGGGCAGTTCTACAGACCCTTTCACAGCAGGGCATGCCATCACCCACTCTGCTTTTTTCAGCTTTTCAAGGACAGGCTGAAGTTGTTGATGCCAGTCAACATTTTCAACTGCGTCATGGGGTGTTTTAGGCTCAGTAAAAGTTAAGCAGTCAGTTGTACGTTTGTTTCCACATTTTTCCTTCCAAAGGTATAGTAGTGGGGGGGGGGTGTGTGTGTGTGCAGGCCGTGGTGGCAGATTTACGCGCACTACCCGCTCCCCTTCCCGGTCAGTTCTGACAGATTTATCACTTTGCTCTGATAACACAGGTGGGGTCTGGGCCTTTTCCATGGGCTGTCGGGGGACATCTGTGCCACTACGGATTCTTCCAGTAGCTGCTGGGGCATCTTTCTCTCCAGCACCGGGGGCACCTTCTCCCCCCCGACCCCCGACGCAAAGGCCACCGGCAGGTAACTGAGGCACTGAGAGGTCGAGTAGAGAGGTGGCAAATGCTCCCTGGGCTGTCTGGGTCTGTCAGGTGAAGTTTGTCACCACCAGCGTTGAGCCAGCTACGATTCTATGATTCATGCTGTGCTCTTGGACGGGTGACAGGGCCAGGCTCGGAGGCTGTGCCGTACCTGCCACAGCGTGAGGTCACAGCCCCTCAGCTGCTGGCTCCTGCTCTCGGTGGCTTGTGGTGTCTGTGATGTCAGTTGCATGAGGAGTGCCGCTGGCCGAGTAGCATTTTCTAACGGCAAAGCCACACTGCCACAGGCATGCTGGCAGCGCTGCCAGGCCACAGTGTCCCCGCATTACATGTGTGCTGCCATTGGGAATGAGGCGAGGCTTCGCTGGCTGGTGTTTGTAACTGTGCTCTGCTGAAGAGATGAGCTGAATTTTCAGCTCTAAGATTATTTTCTATTTGGGCTTCTCTCACAGGCTTGGCATCATGTTTGTGGCCAGGTCCCTCCAGCAAGCACATGCTGTCTGTCCTGGCTCCAGCCAGACCAGAGTTCCGCTCCCTGAGCAGCAGGCACAGGTGAGGTGAGTCAGCCTGGGCTGGTTCCTCACCGCCTGACATGGCAGCGTTCCTGCCTCATTGGGCAGGTGAAGCGCTCCACGTTCTTGCCGGGGCTGCGCTGTCTAGGATTTCTTGTCAGTAACTGTCCTTGTCCCCAGCTCTGGGAGCTCCCGCTGCTTCTGCGGGAGCGAGCGAGTGGCATGTGGCAGAGAAAGGGCGGTTTGTCTGTCTCTCACTGCCCATGTTCCCTTCGACCCAGGGAGTCTTCGTGGAGCCGACGACTTCTTGTCGTGCTGGCCCGCTGTGATCTGCTGAGCCAGAAACTGAGAACAAGTATGGGATGGAATGTCTGGATCCATCATTGCTGTGTGGAGAAGATAAAGTGTCCTGTCCTTTCTTTTCCTTAGAGCTGAGCACACTTATAGACCTAAAGAAGTGATGTAGGGTGTCGGGGAAGGCAGCAGGCCTGCCAGCAGCCTGACTCTCTTCACCGAAGACACAGGCCCTGACAATAGCCTCGTGTTCCTGTGAGACAGGAAAAGTTACTCATGCTGAGAGGATTTAGTAATCACATTCTCAAAACACAGCGGCATTGAAGACAGGGATACAGACTGCCCTAAACCAAGAAGGAGCCATGGGAAGGTACTTGGGAGTAATGGAACATGTTAAGAACCAGCCATAATAAGATGGTCAAACAGCAGGTGTGTGGATGCTTTTAGGCATCAAAGGTAAACTAACGTTATTTAGCTATAAGATATATGTTATCGGAACTCGTTATAATCACTAACCAAGCAGTGGGGGGTGAACAGTGTATGTAGCCAATTAGCAGTTCTTTAGCTTGCCACGTTTGCAGTAAGAAATGTCTATAATGTGTGTGATTTCACCCAATAAATGGCTTCACCTAAAATTCATATCGAATTGTGTGTTGCCCATCGCCAATCTCTGCAGTAGGGCATTATTAAGAGCATTCCTTCAGCTTAGAAATTGCAGAGCCCCAAAATCGGAGGGGCTGCTTGTGGGCTACATGGGGAAGTTTCAGGCCAGGAGCAGCGTTCAGTGCTCACGGGACGCCCCATGGTGCCGGGCTACCAGCTCTGGGAAGGTGTGCTGCAAAGATGGCCGGCAGTGTGGGCACACAGATTCTTTGTGGGCCCACTCCTCTACGCAGGAAATGCAGCAACAGTGCCTGTACTGGCTTGTGCACGTCCCGGTGTTGGTGGGGTCCTGAGGATTTGGGCAGGGGGAGCTCTGCAAGGCCAGTGGTGCGGCCTGCATCTCCTGGCTGGGGCTGGCAGCACAGATGTTGGGGCGTAGCAGGTCGGGTCAAGTTATCCTGGGCCTGCTCATGTCCCCGTCTGGCAGATCTTCTCTCCGCCCTGCGCAGCGAGCCTGTCAGGTGGGGGTTCCTCTGTCCCCCCTCACCTGCAGACACTCACTCGCCGCAGATGAGGACAGCACTGAGCCCCGGCAGGGCTGTCCCTGTTTGTAAGTGGGTGATGTCACAGAGGTTTCAGTGGCTCTCTGGTGAGAAGAAGCCACTTGGCAGAGAGACAGTGCTCAGCGTGAGGTGGCCAGAGGCAAGTCTCCCTTGACCTCCTGGATTCCCCCTGACACTGCCAGCCCATCTGCATCATGTGTCTTAATGACGTACTCTACTTCGTGAACAACAGCAGCTTCTTCTACTACGTTGACATCCTGGTCTTGACTGCTGGGACGTTCCTAATTCTCAGCAGTCTATACCAGCAGGTACAAGGCCACCTGGGGCCAAGGGGACCACTGGAGGCTGGTGGGGACAGGGGCTGGCCCTTGCTGGGTGCATGCTATACTCTGCTTCTCTGCCCACAGCTTAGCAGATTGAGCCAGCGATGCTGGAGGTGGTGGCAGCGAGCAGCAGTGCTGAAGCCTGGTAAGTCCCTGCAGGTCCACTCTGTGGCCCGGGTGTACCTGGGAATGTCCCCAGGACTGGGCTTGGCCCCTGGAGCAGCCAGGGGGACAGTCTCTGGGGGGCACCCACCAGTGTCCCCAGCTCTGTAGCTCAGGCACCCCTCCCTGTCTTGCAGATGCCAAAGTGCAGGCAGACCAGCGCTGCCCCCGCTGTGGTGGAGCTGCCCAGCAGCGACCGGTGCTGTTGGCGCGGCCCTGGTTCAGGACTTCATCAGGCCCCGGCTCCTCGACCACGCTGGGCCCTCACATAGGGCAGGCGCCGTGGCAGCATCAGGTGAAGCGTTGCTGCTGCGCCTGCCACAGCTACAACTCCATTTCCTCCAAGAGCCTCAGCACTGCTGAGAGCCTGGAAAACATCGACTGGATCCCGGACAGAGCAGCCCTGGCCGAGCTGGGATGCGTCTGCTCCCTCGGCCCCGTGCGTGCTGGCGCAGCCTGGTCGGCTCTCAGTATGCATGTGGCCAGGAAAAGACTGGAGGTGCAGCTGCGGGCCCTGCCCCTGCCAGTGCGTCTGTCCCTGGAGCAAGGAGCGCAGCAGCAGCGCCGCCACGTCCTGCCGAAGTTCAGCCAGCCAGGACAGAGACAGCCCTTGCCACGGCACACACAGCAGGAGCCTCGCAGCCAGCACAGCTCTCGGGAGCCTGTACTGTCTCCTCCACCCCTGTGCACGAAGATGGCCGCCACACAGACATCTCTCACGGACCTTTGTGTGAGCAACAAGCAGCTGGGTGCTTCACGGCGTGCCAACAAAAGGTAGATGCTGTCAAACTAACCTGATCACCTTCTGTGACAAGGTGACCTGCTTAATGGATGAGGGGAAGGCTGTGGGTACGGTCTACCTGGACTTCAGTAGAGCCTTTGACACGGTTTCTCCCAGCATTCTGACTGAGAAACTGGCTGCCACTGGCCTGGACAGGTGGACCCTCAGCTGGGTTAAAAACTGTCTGGATGGCCGGGCCCAAAGGGTTGTGCTGAATGGAACTAAATCCAGCTGGAGGCCGGTCGCGAGTGGCGTCCCCAGGGCTCAATCCTGGGCCCAGTTTTGTTCAGTATCTTTATCAATGACCTCGATGAAGGGATTGAATGCTCCCTCAGTAAGTTTGCAGATGACACTAAACTGGGAGGAAGGACATGGAGGTCCTGGAGCGTGTCCAGAGAAGGGCAGCCAGGCTGGGGAAGGGGCTGGAGGGCAAATCCTCTGAGGAGCGGCTGAGGGAGCTGGGGGTGCTCAGCCTGGAGAAGAGGAGGCTGGGGAGAGACCTTCTCACTGCTTACAAGTACCTGCCAGGAGGGTGCAGAGAGGTGGGCGATGGTCTCTTCAGCCAGGGGACAGGAGGTGGGACAAGAGGAAGTGGGGTCAAGCTGTGCCAGGGCAGGGTCAACTCAGCTGTGAGGGAAAAGTTCTTCCCTGAGAGAGCTGTCAGGGCCTGGCACAGGCTGCCCAGGGAGGGCGCTGAGTCCCCACACCTGGATGTGTTTAAAAAAAGGGTAGATGAGGTGCTCAGGGATATGGTTTAACTTAGGATGGGAATGGTTGGACTTGATGATCTTAAAGGTCTTTTCCAACCTTGTGATTCTGTGTTTCTGTGAACAGCAACGTCAGCTCTGACTGCCAGCCACCAGTGCGGAGGATGATCTTCCATGACAGCATCCTCCCTAATAAGAGGCTACCACAGAGGCAGGACTTCCCGAGGCCTCCTGCTTTATCCCTGGCCCAGACAGCCCTTCCCAGCCTGGACAAGGAGGCAGCGAAACCAGCAACGGGACCTGCAGCTGCAGCTTCAGTCCTGCGAAAGGAAGGCACCGGCCTTTGGACCACCTTCGCTACCACCCAAGGCAGGCCTGAGGCTGACCTGGCAGGTGCAGACTGGCCTGCTGCTGCTGCAGCTACTGCCAGAGTCTCGAGGCTGGAGCTGAGCCCAAATATCCGCAGCAAACTCTGGGTGCACACTGCAAGGCGATGCCTGGAGATGAGGCTGCGGAGCTTCCCCCTGGCAGTGACAGAGTCCATGAAAATGCTGCATCAGCCACTGACCAAAGGCCCGTCGACCAGCACTGGCTGCCCGCAGACGGACCGTGCCAACGTCTAGCACCTCAAAGCCCAGCCAGAGCAGGCTGTGCTGAAGCAGCACAAGGCACCCCACGCCTCCCCGGTGGCCTCCACCCCATCAGGCCCAGCACCCACAAAGATCCACAGGCCCATGGCCTCGTTCCTGCCTGAGACCCTGCGCAGGGTCCGCCACGCAGGGAGGCTGTGGTCCCGCATGGCCCCGCTTGGCGCGGAGGGCCCATCAGATTGAGGGGTGCCCCACAGGACATCACCCTGCCCGGCACACCCCAGACAGCCAGCACAACACCCAGCACCTCCTCAGACTACTCCCCACCAGTCTCTCTCCGGATGGTGCACTGGAGTGGGAGGAAGATCCTGTGAGCGCTGGGGTCTGGCTTTAAGGACGTGGCCCGGAGCTGGAGGCGGTAGGACAAAGGAAGGCACCGGCCTCCGGACCACCTTCGCTGTGACCCACGGCAGGGCTGAGGCTGACCTGGTGGGCACAGACTGGCCTGATGCTGCAGCACCTGAGAAATGTCCAGGCTGGAACTGAGCCCAGAGATCCGCAGCAAAGTCTCTGCACAGCAAGAGGTGATGCCTGTGAAGGTTGAAGGGACACAGGAGACTGAAGGCAGGAGGGACTCAGGGTGCGAGGTGCCTGCAGGCTGGGGGGGCAGACAGGGACGGGGTGTTCCTGGGGCAGGGTGTTGCTGGCTGCTGGGGTGCATAGCCAACTATGGTGGGCATGCTTTTTTGAGGGGAATTACCCACGTAAGCCCCTGATGTGGTCTCTCAGTGATGCCAGCAAGAGTTGTTGCTTCAGTTCTCACTGTCCAGTTGTGTGGTGGAAACTCCATGAAGTAGGAATGCAGACCTACAGAAAGGGCATGTGGAAGACAAATCGACAGTGTTTGGTACAGCGCTCAACTACGTAGCCCTGAGGATCCTGGGAGTTGGACCAGATGACCCTGATGTTGTGCGGGCTCGTGTCAACCTGCACAGCAAAGGGGAATAGAGAAGTCCCCTGAACTGACTTCCCCCCTCCCTCCTCTCTGAGTCTGGGATCCTCCCTGCCCTGTGTCAGCTGAGCCAGGAGCGGTGTCTGCTGGTCCTGGTCAGGAGGGAGCAACCCTGTTGGGAAGGCTATTTCTTTCTTTTCTCCTGCAGCTCTACAAGGGGATAGGGAAAGACATGCCCTGCTCCAGGCATTGCCCTGTCAGCACATCATCTCTTCATGCCACCTTTGCCCTCCTTGTTCATCACAGTAGCACCTTCTCTGTCGCAAACAGGCTGCTTCCTACGTGGTTCCCAGCCCACCCGTCCCGGCTCTGGTGTCACTGCCGCCACGTTTACCTCCCCATGAGCTACTGTTACGCCAGGCACCTGTCAGCAGAAGAGGACGAGCTCATACAGAGCTTGCGGCAGGTAAGGAGCTGACCCTGGTGGGGCTCCCCAGTAAGGAGCACCTGCCCTGCCAGCCATGTCCTTGTGGGCCAGTCAGTGTGAAGTGACAGCTCTCATACGTGCACAGTCCCTCTGTCCAGGGAGTGGAGCCAGCTTCCAACAGTAAGCTGCCTGTGGCTGCTTGCTCCCAGCTTGCCAGGCTGACACCCATTGCTGTCTTACACCAGGAGCTGTGCGTGCAAGACTATGCCAGCATAGACTGGCCAGCCCAGAGAAACAACGTTGCTGCCTGTGGTGTGTACACCCCGCACGGCTGGCTGCTGGGCATTGCCTATGGTGAGAACGATGTTGACAGGGGTGGCAGGGCCCTTGCCAGGTGAGCTGGTGGTGCTGGGACTGAAGCTGCCTTGTATTGTGGGGGCTCTTTAGGATCTACTGCCAAATACTGGTGTACATCCTGGAGCTGGGATGGGGATGTGGATTGCATGAAACTTGGGCTTCTTCCCCCTTGAGAGCAGCAGGGCCTTGTGGCCATGTCTGGGACAGAGCAGTTCCCATGCTTTCCTCACTGGTCGTCACATGAGCAGAGGTGCACCCTGCCACAGCAAGTGAATCTGGTCCCTGTCTTCTCCTGTAGCCATTATGAATGCGCATGAAGCCAACCACAGCACTCACCTGCGGCAGCGAGCCATCACAGAGCTGTACGACCACATCAGAGCTGATGACAGGTTCACCAAGTGCATCAGCATTGGGCCGGTAGGACACTTGCTGGTGATCTGCTAAAGGTCTTTCACTTTGCTCTTTAGGGACCAGCTTGTGCCCCCTCCCCCAGTCCTTTGCAACTGTAGCATGGAACTGTAATCACCACATCTTGCTGCAGCACAGCTCCTGCCGCTCCTAATGCTGGAGAGCTAATGCTCACGGGGCATGGAAGGCACGCAGATAGCTGTGGCCCTGGTGAGGGGTACTTCTTGTGGTCCCGGGAAATATCTGAGGTGAACCTCTGGAATAATCTCATGGCACCTGCCCATTAACTTAGCTGTGCTGAGTGATGCCACAGATGGAGCCGTTGAGGTCAAGCCTGGGACCACTTCCACATGCCTTAATGCTGGATGGGAGAGAGATATGTCCCTGGGGCTGGAAGAAGCTGTCTCCAAAGCAGTGACAGTGCTGCTCTCGGCAGATTTCCAAGACCATCAACATGCTGGTTCGCTGGTTTGTGGATGGGAAGGACTCCTCAGCTTTTCAAGAGCACGTTTCCAGGACCCCTGCCTACCTCTGGTAAGGGCTGAGCGCCACCCACATGGGACAGTGTAGGGCTCTGATCCCTGTCCAGTGAGCACGCTGGGGCTCCCAACCCACTTCCTGGCACTCTGGCTGTGCCTGCACTGCAGCACTGTGCTCTCTTCTGCCACAGGCTGGGCCTTGACGGCATGAAGATGCAGGTGAAGTGCTGTAGGAGTTCAGCTGTGACTCAGAGGGACCCTGGCATACTGGGGCAGCCCATGGAATAATGGGATAGCTCGGTGTCGCTATGGGCCTGAGCTCCAGCATCAGGACAGCGTGCAGCTGTTTCCTGCATTGGTGCAGAGACAACTATGGTGGGCATGCTTTGTTGAGGGTAATTACCCATTTAAGCCCCTGATGTGGTCATGCAAATATCTCTCGGTGATGCCAGCAAGAGTTGTTGCTTCAGTTCTCACTGTCCAGTTGTGTGGTGGAAACTCCATGAAGTAGGAATGCAGACCTACAGAAAGGGCTGTATGAAGGGATGGACATTAATGGCACTGAGATCAGCAGGTCAGAAAGGTCCCAGCACATCCAGTTCTCCCTGAGGGGCATGTTTGGTGGCCACAACTCCTTCCTGACAGATGACCAAGCACCTCTGTTTCTAGGCAGAAGCCCAGGAGATGCCTGAATTCACCTCCTGCCTGCAAAACGCCTGCGAGTTCCTCCGGTTCACCCAGGTGAGCAGAGCCTGTTGTGTGCTGTCTCACGTGCTGGCTAGGCAGACTTGGCTGCTTCTCAGAGCCCTCTTGGATGCATCTGGTGCCTTCTGAAGGGCTGAACTAGCAAAGTCCTAAGAACTGCCTCCTGTTTTCTGCTCCCCATTGCTAGAAGCCATGTGTGCAGCTTGAGGAGAGGACCTTGGCCAGGCCCAGGGGTGTTTTGGGTGGGTTGCCTGGGCTAAGAGAGGCCGGAACACCGAGGGCTTAGGCTCCTTTGCCTTTCCTCCTCTCTGGATCCCACACATTTGAGGCAGACTTCTGGGAAACCCAGTGTCCTTGGTTAGTGACCATGTGAGCTCAGTTCCTGCTGGCGATTGCCACCACCAGCAGCGTGGTGCAGATGCAGTCATAGGTCTTGCTGCGAATGGGAGTGTTGGAAGCAGGTGGCTCCCTGGCAGGAAAGAGCTCAGAGAGGGGACTTTAGCAGCACTTGCTGAAACCAGTCCAAACTGTGATTTCAGCACTCCCTGCTCCAGAGCTGACCTCCCTCCCTGTCCACCTGCCTCACTAGAAGACAGGTGGTGCTCAGTCCCAAACAGTTCTGCACGTGCAGTGGTTTCAGCCCATGGTTCTTGC
Organism: Gallinula chloropus; assembly: GCF_964237585.1. Classification (NCBI taxonomy): domain Eukaryota; kingdom Metazoa; phylum Chordata; class Aves; order Gruiformes; family Rallidae; genus Gallinula; species Gallinula chloropus. The sequence continues at coordinate 32,821,188 of NC_140090.1, read as the reverse complement.
AGCCAGGCACCTCGTGCCTGCCCTCATTTGTTTCTTGTCTCCTGCAGATCCCAGAGAACCCACCCAACTACGAGAAATATTACCGCCGTATGAATGAGGTATGATGGCTGGAACATGTGCACACCTGAGTCCTCTGACTGACACGTGGACAGGACTGCATCTTTCCCCCTCAGAAGAACAGAACAGGTTTGGGGAAGGTGCTGAGCTCTCCTGACCCCTTTCCAGGGTGGCTTCCCCTTCAGTACCCGAGACTGTGGCTGGATCGTGGCAGACTGCACGGCAGAGGGGCTGAAGTCAGTTATGCTGCTGCAGGAGAAATGCCCCTTCATAGACAAGCTTGTCCCACCTGAGCGCCTCTTTGATGCTGTGAATGTGGTGAGTGGAGCACAAATACGGGCAGATAACTCAAGCTAAGGTAAGAGAAGCCAGCACCCGAGTGGTTGTTAGATCTGGTATTACTAAGCTAGTACAAGGCCCATAGCCTGGCATGGCAACACTGTGTTTACTGTGATAGAAAACTACATATGTGATGCTCCAGGTTGTGCCTGCCTGTCAGTGCTGTTTGGGACTTTGGTTGCCTGCCAACGCTGTGGCCTCCTGGGTCTGACTTTGTCCTTGCTCTGGACTTGGGGCCACATTGGGCTGGTACTGCCTGAGAGCCAGTCCCACCATCCCCACCCTCCCCAACCTCTGCTTGTCTGGGCAGTTGCTGAGCATGAGGAACTTGGATGGAGGCTTTGCCACGTATGAAACCAAACGAGGAGGCCACTTCCTGGAGCTGCTGAACCCCTCAGAGGTGTTTGGTAAGGGGAACTGGGTGGGGCTGGCTCACCCCCGCAAGAGGCACAGGGGACTGGCCTTGCTGTGTGCCCAGAGGGTGCCTGGCTTTGGCCCAGGTCCCTTTGTGGGAAAAGCGTGCCCAAGGGAGAGGTTGGCAGCGTGTGGCTCTGAGGCTCTTGCCAGCAGAAGGGCTCTTGCACTGATGCCCTTCCCCTGCTGGCAGGTGACATCATGATTGACTACACCTATGTGGAGTGCACGTCGGCTGTCATGCAGACACTGAGACACTTCCATGACAAGGTTCCTGAGCACAGAGCCCTGGAGATCAGGTGAGGCGCTGCACTGAGAAGTGGGCAGGCCTGCAATGTCCCACGGTGCCTGCCAGGGCGTCTGTTGGCACAGCCCATGCTGACCATCGTTGTGGGTCTTGCCTGGACCTCTGCATTGCCATGGAGCAGTCCCTCTGGTGGCCCCTGGGGTGTGCACAGCTGGCATGCTGGCAACTTCTCCTAAGCAGAGCCCCGCACAAGAAGCTGGGACCCAGCCTCTCTCAGAGAGCAGGGCATAGGCTGTTTGGGACCAGGCAGGGGGAAATGACTGGAGATCTGCCTGCCTCTTGACTTTGCAGTTGCCTTGATCTTGCAGCTGGCTAGAGGCTGGGTCCTCTGCTTTGCATGCTGGCACGAGGCAGAAAAGCAGCCAACTGGTGCTTGACTTGACTCCCAGTTCCTAACAACGTGGCAGCCTGTCTGGATGGCCTTGCCTCTTGAACCCTCTAATAATGGGATCCATCACAGCCCCAGAGGGGCTCATGGATGCCCGCGATGAAGCAGGCACTGAGTCTGATCTGCTTTTGAAGTGGGTGCCTTTTGCTGACCAGGGAGACTCTGCAGAAGGGCCTGGACTACTGTCGTAAGAAGCAGCGAGCTGATGGGTCATGGGAAGGGTAAGCAGTGTTCCCAGTGCCCAGCTTTTCCCCACCTGCCCTAGTGTGACAGGGACCCTGATGGCCAGCATTCCTGGCTGGCAGGATCTGTGGGAAGGGCAAGTATGGGCTGATCCCTTCTGTAGCTCCTGTTCTTTGCTCCCCTTTCCTCTCCCTCCACTCCAGTCAGAGCAAGCACCTTGTGCATTGCACAAGACCCAGACAAGGCCTGGAGTCTAGGGTGGCTCCAGCTCCCCTTGTCCCCAGGTGATGTGCTGATGCCTGAGGGAGCTGGGACTAGATGGTGGTGGGGGCGCTGTAGGGGAAGGCAGGCTGCAGCTCTCTGCCTGACTCTGTTCTTGGTGTGAACATGGGCACATGGCAGCCTGCCTCTACCTGGGGCCTTGCCCCCATGACAGTACTGCTGTCCCCTTCTTCCTAGGAGCTGGGGGGTTTGTTTCACCTATGGCACCTGGTTTGGTCTGGAAGCGTTCGCCAGTATGCAGCACACATACCACAACAGGTGAGAATGGACTGTTTGGTTCCCCTGCCCCTACTACCTCTTGGGCCGGGGCAAGAGTCCATGGTGGGGCTGGGTGGATGTCCTGGCTGCACATGGGCTCTCTGCACCAGGTACTGCTCTTCACAAATCCCATACCTGCAATACGATGGGGCTACTCCCTGCCTGAGCCTCAAGCTGAGGGCAGGGCAGAGCACAGCTCCTGTGTGTGGCTGGGAGACATGGGCATGCAAATGATCCCTCACCCCAGCCCTGTCTGATTCTCTGCCCTGTCCACGCAGGACTGCATGCCAAGAGGTGGCCCGGGCCTGCCAGTTCCTCCTCTCCAAGCAGATGGCAGATGGCGGGTGGGGAGAGGACTTGGAATCATGCGAGCAGCGCACATACGTGCAGAGCGCCGCGACGAGAGGGAAGAATGCTGCCAATCAATGGGATTGATAAAGCACTTCAACTTATTGCAAGCACAGACTTCCTTTTACACTGTTCCTACCACGTGTTACACTTACTGTATATTAATTGGCTCTTAACCAGAAGTTACATTTACAATAAATACTCCACCCATCTTGTAGCCTGGGAATCCTGTCTCTTTCTCAGTCCCAGGACCACTGAATCCTCATCACACCTCCTGCTCCCACATCTTGTGACCATGCTCTATGATACACAAGAATACGCTGACCGATTGTTGACCCTTCTGTTCCCACCAAGACGGCGTGGGGCCCGGTCTTACTAAGCTACACAGGCGGCTGCTTGGACAACTGCTCCACAGGCTCATGGCCTTGCTTCTCAAGCCATTCTGCAACAATTCCCCCTTTTTCTTTTTATACAAGCAGCGCCTGGTTAGTGGACTCAGCTCGGATCAATACGATCAAGTGAGCTCCTTCATTGGAACACACACAGAACTTATATATGTTTCTGTATCAGTATACAAGTGACATTACATTGCTGTTGGTTAGATGCTCTGTTCATGTGTCTCACTATTGCTAATAATTGGTTGAGGCTACACAGTCTGGGAAATACTGTGACACACAGCAAAAATAACGCTAAGGCAAAAATAACTGACAAAAACATAAGCCCTTATTTAACTGAATCTAAAAACCATCCCATAAACAGAAAACCATTCTGTAAAGCGTGGCAAGCTAAAAACTGCTAATTGGCTACACATACTGCTCACACCAAAGTGATTAATTAGTACTTATAACGAGTTTTGAGAAGCATATCTTATAGCTAATCGTCACTATGTTTGAGAATGTAATTACCAAATACCTGTCAGCATGAGGAATTTTCCTGTCTTATGGGAATTCAAGGATATTGTCTTCTGTGAGGAGAGCTAGGCCGCCGGCAGGCCCACTGTCCTCCTTGCCAATTTCTTCCTTTTTAATATCTGTGTTACAAAAACTGCTTTTTGAGGTCTCTGCAAGGGCCCTTTGCAGAAAGCTCAATGAACATGACAGTAAATGTAAGACAAATACCATAATTACCACATCCAATAATCCAAATTTGACCATTGACAATATCCATCCTGAAATTCCCCAGTCATGAAACCAATTGTAAGTGCCTTGATACCTTTGCTGTTGCATTTGTTTGCTTTGCCAATCAGGAGTGTCAGAAGTGCAGATAACATCAGCCTCAAGTTTTCCTGCAGGCACTGATTGCAATCTGTGTTCTTAGTAACACTTGACATTGACTTTTCTCTCTCCTCCCCCCCCCATTTTTTTTTTTCAAACCTTGTTTGAAACCTACTGCACGGTTCACCACTGGAGCTACCAAACTGTTCTGTGAGTGACATAACTAGTTCAAAATATAAAGAGCTTTGTGAGAGTTTGATTCATATGTTTTACCATGGCTTTGCCTGTGGACAAACGTGGTGTCCCTGTAACACAGGCAATGTTCATGCCATATATTCTGAGCTGTTGTCCAGTTTGATTTAACGGGGTAGTGTAATGCTGCTATAGCAGAGCACACTTACTGGATTCTCCCGTTTGTGCAGTAGCTCCCACTGCCAGAAAACACAGTAATCTCTAATCCCTTTGCGCTGGTAACTCATGAATCAAACTTGCAATGTCCAAGCTTTTTTCTGAAATCAAATTCTCATCCATGTAATGATAAAAGATTAGACCAGGATGCGTTTTTGATACTGGAGCAAGTGCCTAGGCTACATAAGCCTGGCACAGAGTTGGTGAATTTTTATGCCTTGTGGAAGCCTCGGAGTCAGTTACTCCTGTATTAAACGTTGCAAATGGGCATTTTTTTTCCAAGCAAGTAGCCATTAATCGGCCCAAATGGGGATTTTCTGTTTTCCAGGTCAAATTTCTAAAGTAAGATCTCCAAGTTCAATGATCGCTATCAAAAATCCTTCTGCTAAGTAAGGAACCTTGCTCTCAGTGGATAAACGCATCTCTGAACCCGCAGCACATACAAACAAACGCTGCAAAGCAAGTCCTCAAACAAACGACACTGCAAGACGCGAGTTGTCACATCCAGTCCGTGTGGGTGGGTGGGTGGCGGGTGTGTGGGGGGCAGTTCTCCCACTTCTACGGCAATTCTGGCAAGGCACTTGGCTGCGCAGCATGGTGTCAGTGGTGTCGGCTGCTGACCTCCCAGCGGCCCACTAGTAACTCTCTCCACCACCCGCTCATTCCCACATGAACTTTTCCCCAGTCCCGCAAGTGAGTAGGAATCAAAATACCCTGATGTCACCCTTTTTCCCGTTCTGACGCCATCTTACGCACCCAGGCTGGGACGAGCAGCCTCTGCAGAGTGTCTCGGGCGTCAGGAGACAGTGATGTATTGATGAGTTTGCTGGGGATTATTGAGGTGTGGGTGGGAGTGGTGGATATTGAAATGAAATGTGTCCCTGATCTGATGGTTGTCGAAGCTGATAGTTGTCCATCTCGGTAGGATTCTTGTCCCACTGCTTAGGTTCCTTGTCCATGGGGGCAACAGTGCTCTGTGCCTTAGTTGGTGATTCTTCATATAGGTAGTTTCTCTCTCAGTAGGTTTTGGGTGAGTGGGCAGTTCTGCAAACCCTTCCACAGCAGGGCATGCTGTTGCTTTTTGAGGACAGGCTGAAGTTTTTGATGCCAGTCAACATTTTCAACTGCGTCATGGGGTGTTTTAGGCTCAGTAAAAGTTAGGCAGTCGGTTGTACGTTTGTTTCCACATTTTTCCTTCCAAAGGTATAGTAGTGGGGGGGGCACAGGCCGTGGTGGCAGATTTACGCGCACTACCCGCTCCCCTTCCCGGTCAGTTCTGACAGATTTATCACTTTGCTCTGATAACACGGCATTATTACTTAGCATAGTAACTGGGGTAGGTGAAAAAGCACCCAGAAACAAAAACACATTCTCCATAGTAGATTTTTTCCCTTTTTAAATGGGTTCTGTAGAAACCAGAACTGGTGCTAAAGCTGCAAAGGCTGAAGTAGCAACAACACATTCCGCTAAAGTCCTTTTATTTAATTTCCAGAGAGTTAGTAACGACTTAGCTTTGAGCTCCAATAGCTTCCCAAGTAGGTAAATCAAAAGCGTTGTCAAGGCTTGCTATCAGTTTTCTTTCTTTGCTCCACAAAAAGGAGGGGTTTTAAAGACTTTTCATAATTTTTAATCAAGCTGTCCCCCCCAGCCAACCTGCTCCTCTGTGGATCTCTCTCTCTCTCTGTCTTTCTCTCTCGTAACTCTCCTCTCTCTCTTTCGTCTCTCTCTCCATGGGCTGCAAGTGCTGGCAGGGGCTTGCTCTAACATGGGTCACAGCACCTCCTGTCTCTCTCCCCCTGTTCCAGTGTGGGGCCTCTCCACAGGCTGCAGGTGGGGTCTGGGCCTTTTCCATGGGCTGTCGGGGGACACCTGCACAACCATGGGTTCCTCCAGGGGCTGCTGGGGCATCTTTCTCTCCAGCACCTAGGGCACCTTCTCCCCCCCGACCCCCTTTCACTGCCCTTGGTGCCTGCACAGCTCCTCACACCTTCTCTGGGGGCACAAAGCAGCTGCAGATGGGTTTTTCTCTCCTCACTGTGACTCCCAGAGGCGCTGTGACCATCCCTGATTGGCTCGGCCTTGGGCAGCAGCAACTCCGGCCTTCAGCTGGCTGGTATTTGCTCTGTGGGGCCTGCAGAGAGCTTCTGGCTGCTCCTTGCAGCAGCCACTCCTGCAGCCCCCCCTCCTCCACTAGGACCCAGCCACACAAAACTAGGACAGAAGGTTTTTCCCCAGGTGTATTCTGCCTCCTGGGGCAGGCAGTGAAGTGCCTTTTCCAACCAGTTTGGTGATCTGAGAAGAGAAAGCTGCCAAGCTGCCTTTATCTTCCCCTCGTGCTGTCCAGCTTGGCTGCCTGGGGCAAGAGTGTGGGATTTGGGGCCTAGCCTGTACCCAGCATTCTGATGGGTGCGCTGCACAATCCTTGCTGTGCTGTGAGTCACTGATCGTCTCTGAAGTGCTGTCTGCTCTGGAGCCTGTGCTGGGAGGAGAAGGGCACCCATTCTCCCCCACAGCTGGGAAAGAGGAGTGCTCTGCTCAGGTTCCTTACTGTCCTATTCCCCAGCTGGTGGCATCCAGCTTCCCGTAGGCTGCCAGGTGAAGTAACCAGCATCATTCCCACTTTGAAAAAGGAGAAACTGAAGCAGAAAGCCCTGAGACAGTGAGCGTCAGGACGCAGCCTGGATCCCTTGAGCTCTTGGCCTTCTCCCAGTGCAGCAGGCTGCCTCTAAGGTTCCAGCTATGGTATTTCACATTTTGGTGTCAGCTGGAAGTGGTGTGGACTGGTGGGTTAATAAATGGCTAACAGTGTTGCAAATGAAACTTGACTGTGTGTTGGTCTCCCTGTAACCTGCCCCGGTGTGTGCCCCACACTGCTTGCACAGCAGCATGCGGTAACCTGGCTTGGGTCACCTGTCCTCACTGGTACGGTCACCGTCTCCACCAACAAGCAAGCCAGGCTTGAGGCCTACAACTGCTTTGCCCTTTGCCTTTGGCCTCAGAAGAATATAATCAAGGAAGCAGCTGACTGCTGCTGAGGGAACGACCACTTCCCTCCATCTGATGCTTATACCAACCCAAATAACCCTGTGTGCCGTTGGCTGAGCTCTCTTGGGCTCGTTGCCTACCAGGAGCCCTAGTCCATTCTTTTGCAAAGCTCTTGGCCAGGCAGCTGGCCAGCCTGTGCCACAGCATGGGATTATTGCATCCTGTGGGCAAAATGATGTATTTGCTGGGGTCTAGCGTCATAGAAGAACCATAGACACAGAATCCCACAGAATCACAAGGTTGGAAAAGACCTTTAAGATCAAGTCCAACCGTTCCCGTCCTAAGCTAAACCAGATCCCTGAGCGTAGCTATGCGGGGTGCAGGCTGGTTCCGGGCGGGAGGGGTTTGGTGCAGGCACTGTGCGGTCGTTAGCAGGCGGTGTGCGGGGCTGAGTGGGTCTCTGGGGGATGTGGGCATTCTGCCCCGCGTGAGCTGTGGGTTTTCTCATGTGTGGTTCCAGGCCAGGAGCAGCGTTGGGTCCTCACACCGTTGGTGTGTTAGCGACTGGCTGGCCTTGGGCTGCTGTGCTGGTGGGGCCTGGAGAGGCCAGAGGGCACTGTTAGGCCTGTTCCTGGGCTAGGAAAGCTCTGAGCCCCAGGGTCAGAGAGGTGCTTGTGGGCTCCGTGGGGGGTCGCGGGCCAGGAGCAGTGTTTGGTGCTCACATGTTGGGTTTGGGGCTTGGTTGGGTTTGGTTAGAGTCAAGTGTTTGGAAGGGGCAGACGCAAAGGCCGCTGGCAGGTAACTGAGGCACTGAGAGGTCGAGTCGAGAGGTGGCAAATACTTCCTGGGCTGTCTGGGTCTGTCAGGTGAAGTTTGTCACCACCAGTGTTAAGCCAGCTACTTCATGCTGTGCTCTTGGACGGGTGACAGGACCAGGCTCGGAGGCTGTGCCGTACCTGCCACAGCGTGAGGTCACAGCCCCTCAGCTGCCTGGAGCCTCACCTGAGTGCATGCTGGCTCCTGCTCTCGGTGGCTTGTGGTGTCTGTGATGTCAGTTGCATGAGGAGTGCCGCTGGCCGAGTAGCATTTTCTAATGGCAAAGCCACACTGCCACAGGCATGCTAGCAGCGCTGCCAGGCCACGGTGTCCCTGCATTACGTGTGTGCTGCCATTGGGAATGAGGCGAGGCTTCGCTGGCTGGTGTTTGTAACTGTGCTCTGCTGAAGAGATGAGATGAGTTTTCAGCTCTAAGATTATTTTCTATTTGGGCTTCTCTCACAGCCTGGGAGCTTGGCATCATGTTTGTGGCCAGGTCCTTCCAGCAAGCACATGCTGTCTGTCCTGGCTCCAGCCAGCCCAGAGTTCCGCTCCCTGAGCAGCAGGCACAGGTGAGGTGAGTCAGCCCGGGCTGGTTCCTCACCGCCTGACATGGCAGCGTTCCTGCCTCCTTGGGCAGGTGAAGCGCTCCACGTTCTTGCCGGGGCTGCGCGTTCCTAATTCTCAGCAGTCTATACCAGCAGGTACAAGGCCACCTGGGGCCAAGGGGACCACTGGATGCTGGTGGGGACAGGGGCTGGCCCTTGCTGGGTGCATGCTATACTCTGCTTCTCTGCCCACAGCTTAGCAGATTGAGCCAGCGATGCTGGAGGTGGTGGCAGCGAGCAGCAGTGCTGAAGCCTGGTAAGTCCCTGCAGGTCCACTCTGTGGCCTGGGTGTACCTGGGAATGTCCCCAGGACTGGGCTTGGCCCCTGGAGCAGCCAGGGGGACAGTCTCTGGGGGGCACCCACCAGTGTCCCCAGCTCTGTAGCTCAGGCACCCCTCCCTGTCTTGCAGATGCCAAAGTGCAGGCAGACCAGCGCTGCCCCCGCTGTGGTGGAGCTGCCCAGCAGCGACCGGTGCTGTTGGCGCGGCCCTGGTTCAGGACTTCATCAGGCCCCGGCTCCTCGACCACGCTGGGCCCTCACATAGGGCAGGCGCCGTGGCAGCATCAGGTGAAGCGTTGCTGCTGCGCCTGCCACAGCTACAACTCCATTTCCTCCAAGAGCCTCAGCACTGCTGAGAGCCTGGAAAACATCGACTGGATCCCGGACAGAGCAGCCCTGGCCGAGCTGGGATGCGTCTGCTCCCTCGGCCCCGTGCGTGCTGGCGCAGCCTGGTCGGCTCTCAGTATGCATGTGGCCAGGAAAAGACTGGAGGTGCAGCTGCGGGCCCTGCCCCTGCCAGTGCGTCTGTCCCTGGAGCAAGGAGCGCAGCAGCAGCGCCGCCACGTCCTGCCGAAGTTCAGCCAGCCAGGACAGAGACAGCCCTTGCCACGGCACACACAGCAGGAGCCTCGCAGCCAGCACAGCTCTCGGGAGCCTGTACTGTCTCCTCCACCCCTGTGCACGAAGATGGCCGCCACACAGACATCTCTCACGGACCTTTGTGTGAGCAACAAGCAGCTGGGTGCTTCACGGCGTGCCAACAAAAGGTAGATGCTGTCAAACTAACCTGATCACCTTCTGTGACAAGGTGACCTGCTTAATGGATGAGGGGAAGGCTGTGGGTACCGACTACCTGGACTTCAGTAGAGCCTTTGACACGGTTTCTCCCAGCATTCTGACTGAGAAACTGGCTGCCACTGGCCTGGACAGGTGGACCCTCAGCTGGGTTAAAAACTGTCTGGATGGCCGGGCCCAAAGAGTGGTGGTGAATGGAACTAAATCCAGCTGGAGGCCAGACACAAATGGCATCCCCCAGGGCTCAGTCCTGGGCCCAGTTTTGTCCAGTATCTTTATCAATGACCTCGATGAAGGGATTGAATTCTCCCTCAGTAAGTTTGCAGATGACACTAAACTGGGAGGAAGGACATGGAGGTCCTGGAGCGTGTCCAGAGAAGGGCAGCCAGGCTGGGGAAGGGGCTGGAGGGCAAATCCTCTGAGGAGCGGCTGAGGGAGCTGGGGGTGCTCAGCCTGGAGAAGAGGAGGCTGGGGAGAGACCTTCTCACTGCTTACAAGTACCTGCCAGGAGGGTGCAGAGAGGTGGGCGATAGTCTCTTCAGCCAGGGGACAGGAGGTGGGACAAGGGGAAGTGGGGTCAAGCTGTGCCGGGGCAGGGTCAGCTCAGCTGTGAGGGAAAAGTTCTTCCCTGAGAGAGCTGTCAGGGCCTGGCACAGGCTGCCCAGGGAGGGTGCTGAGTCCCCACACCTGGATGTGTTTAAAAAAAGGGTAGATGAGGTGCTCAGGGATATGGTTTAACTTAGGATGGGAATGGTTGGACTTGATGATCTTAAAGGTCTTTTCCAACCTTGTGATTCTGTGATTCTGTGAACAGCAACGTCAGCTCTGACTGCCAGCCACCAGTGCGGAGGATGATCTTCCATGACAGCATCCTCCCTAATAAGAGGCTACCACAGAGGCAGGACTTCCCGAGGCCTCCTGCTTTATCCCTGGCCCAGACAGCCCTTCCCAGCCTGGACAAGGAGGCAGCAAAACCAGCAACGGGACCTGCAGCTGCGGCTTCAGTCCTGCGAAAGGAAGGCACCGGCCTTTGGACCACCTTCGCTACCACCCAAGGCAGGCCTGAGGCTGACCTGGCAGGTGCAGACTGGCCTGCTGCTGCTGCAGCTACTGCCAGAGTCTCGAGGCTGGAGCTGAGCCCAAAGATCCGCAGCAAACTCTGGGTGCACACTGCAAGGCGATGCCTGGAGATGAGGCTGCGGAGCTTCCCCCTGGCAGTGACACAGTCCATGAAAATGCTGCATTAGTCACTGACCAAAGGCCCCTCGACCAGCACTGGCTGCCTGCAGACGGACCGTGCCGACGTCTAGCACCTCAAAGCCCAGCCAGAGCAGGCTGTGCTGAAGCAGCACAAGGCACCCCACGCCTCCCCGGTGGCCTCCAGCCCATCAGGCCCGGCACCCACAAAGATCCACAGGCCCATGGCCTCGTTCCTGCCTGAGACCCTGCGCAGGGTCCGCCACGCAGGGAGGCTGTGGTCCCGCATGGCCCCGCTTGGCGCGGAGGGCCCATCAGATTGAGGGGTGCCCCACAGGACAGCACCCTGCCCGGCACACCCCAGACAGCCAGCACAACACCCAGCACCTCCTCAGACTACTCCCCACCAGTCTCTCTCCGGATGGTGCACTGGAGTGGGAGGAAGATCCTGTGAGCGCTGGGGTCTGGCTTTAAGGATGTGGCCCGGAGCTGGAGGCGGTAGGACAAAGGAAGGCACCGGCCTCCGGACCACCTTCGCTGTCACCCAAGGCAGGGCTGAGGCTGACCTGGTGGGCACAGACTGGCCTGATGCTGCAGCACCTGAGAAATGTCCAGCCTGGAACTGAGCCCAGAGATCCGCAGCAAAGTCTCTGCACAGCGAGAGGTGACGCCTGTGAAGGTTGAAGGGACACAGGAGACTGAAGGCAGGAGGGACTCAGGGTGCGAGGTGCCTGCAGGCTGGGGGGGCAGACAGGGACGGGGTGTTCCTGGGGCAGGGTGTTGCTGGCTGCTGGGGTGCATAGACAACTATGGTGGGCATGCTTTTTTGAGGGGAATTACCCACAAAAGCCCCTGATGTGGTCTCTCAGTGATGCCAGCAAGAGTTGTTGCTTCAGTTCTCACTGTCCAGTTGTGTGGTGGAAACTCCATGAAGTAGGAATGCAGACCTACAGAAAGGGCTGTATGAAGGGATGGACATTAATGGCACTGAGATCAGCAGGTCAGAAAGGTCCCAGCACATCCAGTTCTCCCTGAGGGGCATGTTTGGTGGCCACAACTCCTTCCTGACAGATGACCAAGCACCTCTGTTTCTAGGCAGAAGCCCAGGAGATGCCTGAATTCACCTCCTGCCTGCAAAACGCCTGCGAGATCCTCCGGTTCACCCAGGTGAGCAGAGCCTGTTGTGTGCTGTCTCACGTGCTGGCTAGGCAGACTTGGCTGCTTCTCAGAGCCCTCTTGGATGCATCTGGTGCCTTCTGAAGGGCTGAACTAGCAAAGTCCTAAGAACTGTCTCCTGTTTTCTGCTCCCCATTGCTAGAAGCCATGTGTGCAGCTTGAGGAGAGGACCTTGGCCAGGCCCAGGGGTGTTCTGGGTGGGTTGCCTGGGCTAAGAGAGGCCGGAACACCGAGGGCTTAGGCTCCTTTGCCTTTCCTCCTCTCTGGATCCCACACATTTGAGGCAGACTTCTGGGAAACCCAGTGTCCTTGGTTAGTGACCATGTGAGCTCAGTTCCTGCTGGCGATTGCCACCACCAGCAGCGTGGTGCAGATGCAGTCATAGGTCTTGCTGCGAATGGGAGTGTTGGAAGCAGGTGGCTCCCTGGCAGGAAAGAGCTCAGAGAGGGGACTTTAGCAGCACTTGCTGAAACCAGTCCAAACTGTGATTTCAGCACTCCCTGCTCCAGAGCTGACCTCCCTCCCTGTCCACCTGCCTCACTAGAAGACAGGTGGTGCTCAGTCCCAAACAGTTCTGCACGTGCAGTGGTTTCAGCCCATGGTTCTTGCAGCCAGGCACCTCGTGCCTGCCCTCATTTGTTTCTTGTCTCCTGCAGATCCCAGAGAACCCACCCAACTACGAGAAATATTACCGCCTTATGAATGAGGTATGATGGCTGGAACATGTGCACACCTGAGTCCTCTGACTGACACGTGGACAGGACTGCATCTTTCCCCCTCAGAAGAACAGAACAGGTTTGGGGAAGGTGCTGAGCTCTCCTGACCCCTTTCCAGGGTGGCTTCCCCTTCAGTACCCGAGACTGTGGCTGGATCGTGGCAGACTGCACGGCAGAGGGGCTGAAGTCAGTTATGCTGCTGCAGGAGAAATGCCCCTTCATAGACAAGCTTGTCCCACCTGAGCGCCTCTTTGATGCTGTGAATGTGGTGAGTGGAGCACAAATACGGGCAGATAACTCAAGCTAAGGTAAGAGAAGCCAGCACCCGAGTGGTTGTTAGATCTGGTATTACTAAGCTAGTACAAGGCCCATAGCCTGGCATGGCAACACTGTGTTTACTGTGATAGAAAACTACGTATGTGATGCTCCAGGTTGTGCCTGCCTGTCAGTGCTGTTTGGGACTTTGGTTGCCTGCCAACGCTGTGGCCTCCTGGGTCTGACTTTGTCCTTGCTCTGGACTTGGGGCCACATTGGGCTGGTACTGCCTGAGAGCCAGTCCCACCATCCCCACCCTCCCCAACCTCTGCTTGTCTGGGCAGTTGCTGAGCATGAGGAACTTGGATGGAGGCTTTGCCACGTATGAAACCAAATGAGGAGGCCACTTCCTGGAGCTGCTGAACCCCTCAGAGGTGTTTGGTAAGGGGAACTGAGTGGGGCTGGCTCACCCCCGCAAGAGGCACAGGGGACTGGCCTTGCTGTGTGCCCAGCGGGTGCCTGGCTTTGGCCCAGGTCCCTTTGTGGGAAAAGCGTGCCCAAGGGAGAGGTTGGCAGTGTGTGGCTCAGAGGTTCTTGCCAGCGCTGTAGGGGAAGGCAGGCTGCAGCTCTCTGCCTGACTCTGTTCTTGGTGTGAACATGGGCACATGGCAGCCTGCCTCTACCTGGGGCCTTGCCCCCGTGACAGTACTGCTGTCCCCTTCTTCCTAGGAGCTGGGAGGTTTGTTTCACCTATGGCACCTGGTTTGGTCTGGAAGCGTTCGCCAATATGCAGCACACATACCACAACAGGTGAGTATGGACTGTTTGGTTCCCCTGCCCCTACTACCTCTTGGGCCGGGGCAAGAGGTATTGTTGACCCTGCTGTTCCCACCAAGACGGCGTGGGGCCCGGTCTTACTAAGCTACACAGGCGACTGCTTGGACAACTGCTCCACAGGCTCATGGCCTTGCTTCTCAAGCCATTCTGCAACAATTCCCCCTTTTTCTTTTTATACAAGCAGCGCCTGGTTAGTGGAATCAACTCGGATCAATACGATCAAGTGAGCTCCTTCATTGGAACACACACAGAACTTATATATGTTTCTGTATCAGTATACAAGTGACATTACATTGCTGTTGGTTAGATGCTCTGTTCATGTGTCTCACTATTGCTAATAATTGGTTGAGGCTACACAGTCTGGGAAATACTGTGACATACACGGCAAAAATAACGCTAAGGCAAAAATAACTGACAAAAACATAAGCCCTTATTTAACTGAATCTAAAAACCATCCCATAAACAGAAAACCATTCTGTAAAGCGTGGCAAGCTAAAAACTGCTAATTGGCTACACATACTGCTCACACCAAAGTGATTAATTAGTACTTATAACGAGTTTTGAGAAGCATATCTTATAGCTAATCGTCACTATGTTTGAGAATGTAATTACCAAATACCTGTCAGCATGAGGAATTTTCCTGTCTTATGGGAATTCAAGGATATTGTCTTCTGTGAGGAGAGCTAGGCCGCCAGCAGGCCCACTGTCCTCCTTGCCAATTTCTTCCTTTTTAATATCTGTGTTACAAAAACTGCTTTTTGAGGTCTCTGCAAGGGCCCTTTGCAGAAAGCTCAATGAACATGACAGTAAATGTAAGACAAATACCATAATTACCACATCCAATAATCCAAATTTGACCATTGACAATATCCATCCTGAAATTCCCCAGTCATGAAACCAATTGTAAGTGCCTTGATACCTTTGCTGTTGCATTTGTTTGCTTTGCCAATCAGGAGTGTCAGAAGTGCAGATAACATCAGCCTCAAGTTTTCCTGCAGGCACTGATTGCAATCTGTGTTCTTAGTAACACTTGACATTGACTTTTCTCTCTCCTCCCCCCCCCCTTTTTTTTTTTTCAATCCTTGTTTGAAACCTACTGCACGGTTCACCACTGGAGCTACCAAACTGTTCTGTGAGTGACATAACTAGCTCAAAATATAAAGAGCTTTGTGAGAGTTTGATTCATATGTTTTACCATGGCTTTGCCTGTGGACAAACGTGGTGTCCCTGTAACACAGGCAATGTTCATGCCATATATTCTGAGCTGTTGTCCAGTTTGATTTAACGGGGTAGTGTAATGCTGCTATAGCAGAGCACACTTACTGGATTCTCCCGTTTGTGCAGTAGCTCCCACTGCCAGAAAACACAGTAATCTCTAATCCCTTTGCGCTGGTAACTCATGAATCAAACTTGCAATGTCCAAGCTTTTTTCTGAAATCAAATTCTCATCCATGTAATGATAAAAGATTAGACCAGGATGCGTTTTTGATACTGGAGCAAGTGCCTAGGCTACATAAGCCTGGCACAGAGTTGGTGAATTTTTATGCCTTGTGGAAGCCTCGGAGTCAGTTACTCCTGTATTAAACGTTGCAAATGGGCAATTTTTTTTCCAAGCAAGTAGCCATTAATCGGCCCAAACGGGGATTTTCTGTTTTCCAGGTCAAATTTCTAAAGTAAGATCTCCAAGTTCAATGATCGCTATCAAAAATCCTTCTGCTAAGTAAGGAACCTTGCTCTCAGTGGATAAACGCATCTCTGAACCCGCAGCACATACAAACAAACGCTGCAAAGCAAGTCCTCAAACAAACGACACTGCAAGACGCGAGTTGTCACATCCAGTCCGTGTGGGTGGGTGGGTGGCGGGTGTGTGGGGGGCAGTTCTCCCACTTCTACGGCAATTCTGGCAAGGCACTTGGCTGCGCAGCATGGTGTCAGTGGTGTCGGCTGCTGGCCTCCCAGCGGCCCACTAGTAACTCTCTCCACCACCCGCTCATTCCCACATGAACTTTTCCCCAGTCCCGCAAGTGAGTAGGAATCAAAATACCCTGATGTCACCCTTTTTCCCGTTCTGACGCCATCTTACTCGCCCAGGCTGGGACGAGCAGCCTCTGCAGAGTGTCTCGGGCGTCAGGAGACAGTGATGTATTGATGAGTTTGATGGGGATTGATGAGGTGTGGGTGGGAGTGGTGGATAATGAAATAAAATGTGTCCCTGATCTGATGGTTGTCGAAGCTGATAGTTGTCCATCTCGGTAGGATTCTTGTCCCACTGCTTAGGTTCCTTGTCCATGGGGGCAACAGTGCTCTGTGCCTTAGTTGGTGATTCTTCATATAGGTAGTTTCTCTCTCAGTAGGTTTTGGGTGCTTGTGCACGGCCTTCTCCAGGGTGGCATCTGCCAGGGCAAAGCACAAGCCCAGCTGAGCCCCTCCTCTCCATCAGAGGCGGTATCAACGTCACCGTTCCCAAAGGAGACACTGGAGCACAAAACCTGCTCTCTAAGGCCCATGTGTGACACTAGCTGAGCCTGCAGGTGTTTGCTGACAAGGAAGCAAAAGGCAGAGCAGAATCTGCACTCCATTTTTAGTGTGCTAAATAAATAAAAATCCATCGAATGCCCAAGCCCACCGAGAAACCTCAAAATCCCAACTGAAAAACCAAACAACCAACCCGGAAAGCCCAGACACCACAAAACCCACAACAGAACCCCAAAGCCCTCCTGTGCCTAAACAACCCCACAAGCCAGAAAACCCACAAGCTGCAATCAGAGACACACAAACACACAAAAAATCCCAAACCCCACAGACACCCCTGGAGCCCTGACATCCCAAAAACCCTACAAGCCCCACCAACCACCCATATCCAACTAAAACAACCCCACAGTCCTGCACTGACCCCACTAACCCCAGGCCCAACACAACCCCCTACAGAACCTCAATACCTCCAAAACCCAGCAGAAACCACAAGCCTGAAACAAACCACGCACCTTTCCCTCCCCCCTGCTGAGCACCAAACCCAAACAGCTGCCACAGGCCGCAGGACAGACAGGGAGGGCAGCCAGCCAGCCCTGGCAGAGGGCTGGGCGGGGAGCCACAGCCAAGGGAAGGAGATCACAAGAGCCAGGCGGGCAAAGCTCAGAGTCAGAACGTACCTGCTGCTTCAGTGCCAGAGAGCGCTGCTTTGCCCCACTCCTCCTGTTTGGTGGCACGCTGGAGGCCTTTGCGTGGACACCAGGAGGAGCAGATGGAGCCTGGACTGAAAGCTTTAGTTATCTCCACCAACTGAAGGTACCATCCTGTTCCTTGTCCTCCTCTCCTGCCGCTGCCAGAGAGCGTCGCTGCTTTCTACCCCAAGCAGCCGCGCAGCTCCTTCTTCCTGGGAGTTCCCCGTGGGGCAGAGCGAGCTCCGACAGCGCTGATCCAGCAGCAGCTTCCTGGGAAGGGCAGCAAGGGGAAGAGCTTTTCAGCCTGGGGGTCACAAACACGGCGCTTTCAGCCAGCCCACAGAGTAGGAATGGGAAAGGTACACACAGACCTCAACTGCCAGCTGAGCTTGGCCACGAGAGCCTTAAAACTCCCTCAGAAACCCATCGATCCTGGGGACGACTGAGGCAGAACACCTCCTGGCTGAAACACTCGGGGAAACACGGAAGGAGGGACATTTCCCTGCCTCCGGCACACTCTAGCTGCCACTTGAGAATGCCACAGGCAGTAGGGACTGAAAGATGCTCCTGGCCTGGAACCTCCCCTGCCCAGGCAGCCCACAAGCAGCCTCACTGACCTTGGGACTCTGCACTCTCCTAACCCAGGACAATGTCCTAACAGTGCCCCACCTCATTTCCCAGCTCTACAAGCGTCCACCTTCCAAAGTGCTGAATGTCCAGCAGTAACTCCCAGAAGAAACGTATGAGCACTGAATGATGCAACTGGCCTGGAACCCCCCCATGCAGCCCACAAGCAGCCCTCTGACCCTGGAGCACAGGGCTTTCTGAAATGAGGACAATATCCTATACTGTGTCCTATGTCATATTCCAGCTCCACCAGTGTCTGCCTTTCAAAAATGCTAAACCTCTACCAAATGCTCCCAAACAAAAGGCATGGCCCAGGGGAATGGCCTTTTGCTGCAGGAGGGCAGCTGGAGAGGGGCTGGGAGACAGAAATCCTTCCTGGGTGGGGGAGGCCCTGGCACAGGGTGCCCAGAGAAGCTGGGGCTGCCCCTGTCTTCCTGGCAGGGTTCAAGACCAGGTTGGATGGGGCTTGGGGCAATCTGGGCTGGTAGGGGTGTCCCTGCCCATGGCAGGGGAGCACTTTGAGGACTTCTGAGTATGTCCCCACCCAAGCCAGTCTGGGGTTCTATGAAACCCTGATTCCACTCTGTTCCCTCACGATCCAGCACCAAAAGGGAAAGGAAGGAAAAGGTAGCCTCTGGGTGATGAGGACATACAGCCACATGAGAAAGAACACGAAGGAGCTCAGCGCTATTCCCTCTTTGTTTCTAGCACTGCAGCATCAATCTCAATGAGGTGTTCCTTAGCCTACATTCCTTCTGCAATGATTTTAATGGGTTACAGTAGCTCGGTGATGAAGGACTGAAGCAGTGGGACACAGCCTGCAAGTTCTCCCTGCCCTTCCCCCCAGCAATAGTTGTGTTGTGTGGCCACACGATGCAACGATAAATAGTAACACAAGGCAACTCACTGTGCTGAAGTGTTCCTCAGAAGGATGGGAGCCACGATAGAGGCAGATCCTTGGACATACAGACAAGAGACATTCATGCCCCGTGTTTCCTCATAGCCCCAGAATCATCCCCTGGAAAGGATCATAAATGTAAATACACCAGCCAGCTCCTTTAGAATCCTAGAATCTCCTGAGCTGGAAGGGACACAACAGGGCCATGGAGTTCCACTCCTGGCTCCACACAGCCTAGCCCAGTCAGTGATGGCACTGAGCACATCGTCCAGAAGCTTCTTGTCCTCAGCCCAGCTCAGAGCTGTGATCCCTTTCCTGGGGAGCCTGTGCCAGCGCTCAACTCCCCCCTCAGCACAGAACCTCTTCCTGACACTCAGCCTGAACCTCCTCTGGTGCAGCTTCACACAGTTCCCTCAGGTTCTATCCCTGGTCACCAGCGCCTGACCCCCCAGGCTGGGGGTGCAGCCAGGGCTGCCCCTTCCCAGGGGCAGGATCCGGCACTCGCCCTGTTAAACTTCATGCGGCGGGCGACTGCGATGTAATGGCTTTGTGTGAAGCAACAACGTTCTCAAATTGGATCCAGCACCAATCTAACACTTTATCACCGATGGGTTTTAGAAGCAAAGTGACCCCCGAGCATGGAGAGAGTCACAGGCAGCACTACAATCACCACACGAGTCTGCTCTGTTAGAGCAGGCAAATGCCTCGTTGAACGCAACTGAAAAGATGCCTGAAAGGACTGCTGGGGGTTACCTGTAGTAGCCATGTTTGTCTCTGGAGTACATAAGCTGATCAATGCACGGTCTTTCATCTATTTTTCTTCCCATGTTCCTTCTTTCCATCCTTCTGCGTAGCCTTGTAGGATGTAAATCTGTTCAACAAAGGGTCCACCTGACTCTGAATAGGAAGCAAAGCAAAGCATTCCTGAGCATGAAAAACCCCACAGGATGAAGGTGCCAAATATTTGGGTTATTTCACCCCAGCAGAATTCTTTCCATCCCTCCTTCTGTCACCTTTAACCTTTTTTTGTTTCATAAATATGGATAAAGACTGTGAAGAAACCACCCCAGGTACTTAGCCAGCTGTAGCTCACACCATTCCATGCTCTCACCTGCAAGGAACTGCTCGTACTCAATGACAGGGATGTTCTTGTTGAGGCTTGGGAGATCGAAGAACTCCGACCACGGGATCCGAACCGATCCCCGGTGGCGCAGCACTGCGGGTGGATGTACTCCACCCCTAGGAAGATGTCCCCCAGGTCGTACTCGTCCCGGCTGCTCGGCCGCGGCAGCTCCCCCGCCGCCAGCCGGTGGAAGGGGAAGGAGAGGACGTCGGTGGGCTCTGGGCGCTGCCGATACGCGCCGTTGAGACGCCGCATCAGCCCGTCCCCGGCGCACACCACCCCCACGTCGAAGCGGGAGGCGCCCAGGGCGGCCCGCAGGGGGCACCAACACGGCCCGCTGGGCGTTCCGCAGCGCCACGCTCATAGCGGCGGAGCCCCGCATCTCTCCGTCCCGCCCCTTGTCGCCCGCGGCTGCGCGGCGTCACTCGCGGGGGAGAGGTGGTGCCGCCCCCTTGGGCAGCGCGGGCGGGGTCCGCGGGCCGCCCGCCTTTCCCCCGCCTCTGCGTTTCGGGCGGGCCGCCGCCGCCTTCGGGCAGCAGGGGGCCCCGGCAGGCGACGCGGGGTTCAGCTTCAAGCCCCACACCGACCTGGGCGGCTTCCCAGGGCAGGGCGAGGGCCCGGAGGCGGCGGTGGTGGGGGGTCCTTTCTCCTTCTCGCGTCCTGCCGCCGCCCTGGGCCGCCCGGAGGAGAAGGGCCCGCGGCCGCTCTTCGAGGAGGCCTGAAGAGGAAGGAGGAACGGGAGCGGTCGCCACGGTGGGAGCTGCCCCGGGAAGGCAGGCTGGGCCGGGGGAGCCGGGTGTCACCCCACGGCCCGAAGTGACTGCCTCCCCTCTCTTGGCAGGCACTCGGGGCAGCGAGAGCATGGAGGGGCCGGGGGCCCTGTTGCCCGGCGAGCTGGTGGCCATCCAGTGCAAGAACATCCCCGATGACCTCAGCGACAGGACGGTGCTGGAGAAGCACTTCAGCCAGGTCGTGAAAGTCCAGCGGGTCATGACCAGGCGCAGCAAGAAAATGGCCATTCTCCACTTCTTTGATCATGTGAGTATCGGCAGCGACCCGCGGGTGAGCAGCCGCAGAGCTGGGCGTTTTGGGGCGAGAGCTCCACCCGTTTGGTAGCACCGTGTGTTTATGCCCTGGGCAGAAGCTGTCGTGAGCCCCGTGTCGGCCAGGGATAGCAGGGTGCTGAGCCGCCCCTGAGGCGTGCCAGCTGCCCGAGCTCTGCCTGGCTCCGGTTGGGATGTTGGCCTCCAGCCCCAAATCCAAGCGGGTCTTGCCCGTTTGTTGACTCACATCACCCACCCCTGAGCTGCGTCCGTGGCTGCGTTCCTGCTTGGGTTGGGCATCCCGCTGCTGCATCGGTGCTGAGGTGTACTGGGGAGCCAGTTCAGAGACCGCGGGGTCTGGCCCTGTTCTGTGCTTAGAAACGTCGGTCTCGAGTGCCGTTCAGCTTGCTGCAGCTCTTGGGAAAGCAACAATTGTCGTCCTGTGGGCACCGTTCAAAGGAATTGATCTTCCTCTTGTTTGACGCTGATGAGTTTTGCCTTGGTGGGTTCGGCGGCCGGTTGCGCGTCGCCGTTGCCCGGGCAGCCGGTGCGGCCAGTCCCGGGCGGCCGTTGAACGTTTCCCAACTCCCCGCTCCGTTTCCCGGGGCACCGCGTCCTGCCCACCCGCCGCTCTCGCTCAGTCGTGCCTTCGGCCATGGCTGAGCCGGTCGCTACTGCGGCAGCGGGAGCGGAGACAGGCACCGAGCTCCGGGAGTACGATGAAGAAAGGGCTCGGTAAGTCCCGGGAGCATCCGTACTTTCACCCGCTGAGCCGGGGGGAGGAGATCGGAGGGGTAACCTGCCCAGGGGCCGGGCCGCCGGCCTCTCCCCACCCACCTCCGTCCCTCGGGCCGCGGAGCCTGCGGTGGGAGGGCGGAGAGAGAGGAGAGAGCCGCCCCTCAGCTCCCTGGGCTCTCCCTCCCCAGACAGGCAGCGGTAGGAGCCAATGGAGGGGCTGCCCCCCACACCCCTGGGAGGGGCGGACGGGCCGGGCCGGACCAGGGCAGGCCAGGCCAGCGGGGAGTCTTAAAAGAAACGGGCCCTGGGAGCGTGCGTGGGGTAGGAGTAAAGGGCTTTCTGTGTGTGTGAGGGGGGTGCAGCGGGTGGAGGGGAGTTCCGGCGTAGGACTTGTGGAGAAACGGGGACGCCTTCCCAGGTGTTAACCGGTGCCAGTGTCCCAGAGCTCCCAGTAACAGATGGTTGTGGGGTTGGAAGGGCCCTTAGAGATCCATCTTGTTCCAGCTCCGCTGCTATGGGCAGCGATGGCCATGCCGTGCCTGTGGCTTCTGTGTCCCTGAGGAGAGGGAGCGTCTTGTGGAGAGAGACGCTGGAGCAGTTCCCAAGTTCCCATCCGCCGTGCAGAGCACATTCCCAGGGGAGGAAGGTGCCTTTGCAGGCGCTGCTGGCTGTTGTGGCACGATGTGAGCGGGAGACCCGGTTTCCCTCAGCGACCCATCGCTGGGAATGGCGGGCAAAGTGGTGCCAGGGAAACCGCGTTAGGTGGCTTCAGCTGCACTCCCGCTGCAAAGAGGTTTTCCAGCAGCGCTGGCTGGGACGGGCGAAGGTGTTCCCCGGTCCCCTGTGGGAGTACTTGCACGGAACTCTCAGCCGCAGGCTGGTCGTTATTTCTGCCCCTTGAGGTTTCCCATGGGAGAAAGAGGAAAAACTGCGGGTGTGGGTGGTGAAACCCCCGGGGAGAGTAACTCAGCGTTGTGTACACGGGCATTGCCTTGCTGAAGGGCAGTGGGGGTGGGGGGTAACCTGTGCAGAGTAAAAAATAGCCCGTTCCACGTTAGCCGAAGCCATTTGTTTGGTGCTGGGAACAAGTGTAACACATGAAGAAGCATCAATAGAAGGGAATTATCCCACTGTTGCAGGATAATTAGCGGTGCCTTGGCTGGGAGAGGTGGGGGATGCTCTGCAGTTGCTGTGTGTGAGTCTGAGATGATCCGGGGGGGGGGCTTGGAAGGGGAACTACAGCAATTAGCTCTGGAAGTTTGCTTGTGCAAAGCTCACCCGGGGTTGTAAATCCCTGTTCTGTGTCTTCTTTCCTCAGCCCTCAGCCGCCAGCGGAACATCCTGACTGGCAGGAACTGCCAAAGCTACAACCAGGTACCGCCCATGACAGAGGTAGTTCACAGCCCCGGTTCTTGTGAGGTTTGGCGTCCCTTCGAAAACTGAGGGGTGTCTGAAACTGCAGAAGGGCGTGCAGCTTGGAAGGAATCCCACTGCTTTGGGTGGGATCAAGGAGGTGGGCTTCCATGCAAATGGCAGTCCTAACCCCCTCTTTAGTCACGCTGTCACGTGGCCTGCCTTTGTTGTTTAGATGATGCCATCTCTGGGCGTGAAGAGAAGGCTGAAGAGGTTTCTGCTGCAGTGAAGATACCAGCCAGGGCAGCAAGGAAACACTGGGCTTCGGGCAGCGATGCTGCTCCAGAAGCAGAGTCTGCAGGAGAGGTTAGCAGCAACTTTCCTGAACCTGTGCAGCCATAGGCTCTTCTTTTCCCTTGACAGCAGGTGCCTCTTGTGTGCTGGGTTTTCCTCACTGGGGTTTTCGTGCTCTGCTCTGGCACATGGAACTGAGGAAGGAGCACCCAAAATACATGACCTTGCAAGAACAATCGCCTGCTTCCTCTGGATAAAGCCCTCTCTGCTCGGTTCGGTGTCCACCAGGCTGGGAGAGGATTCCCCTAGGACTTTGGCTCTGTAAAAACGAGTCCCGAGCTGCTTGACCCCGTAGTTTGGTTGGGTGGTGCAGTGTTATTTTTCTTACTGCCCCGTAGGGTGAGAGGAATAAGAAACCATCGTGCTCTTTTATTTGTCCCTGAGAGCACTGTTGACTCTTTGTTTGTACAAAACACCTTTCTGAGGGGCTCAGGTCTCCCCGAGCCAGAGCCAGAGTCAGAGCTGAACTCTGGAATGCTGAGGAGCTGCCCGAGGGGAACTGGGCAGGAAGCCTGTGCCTAGGAGAGCCCCTATTAACAATCAAACCCAAAGGGCAGTGTGCTGGTCAGAGATCCTGCAAAGATCCTTCTGCCGCGCTCTGAGCCAGCAAATCCCAGTCCCTAAGTCGGACCAGAACTGCCTCCCTTTCTGGAAGTTTCTGCTGGCTTGGGCTCATGTTCAGGTTAAACTCAGGGTGGTGCTTTGTTTGTTTCTGTTTCAGACTCAATCCCTTTCTTCTCAGCCTCCAGCGAAAAGACCAAGAATTTCTGTGCCAGGAGAAGAAATGGTGCAGACTGGTAAGGCTGACGTCAAGGCGTGAGCTTGTTTCTTCTGTGCTCTTCCTGGCGTGTGGTGCAACTCTCCCCCTCGGCTCACGTACGGGTTGTGGCAGCATCGCACCTCGGTAGCGCCTGGCAGTGCTGGAGTGGGAACTCAGTTTCTTCCCTGCATCCCTGCGCTGCTGCTGGGTCGGGGCCGGGCGTTTAGCTCAGCATCTCAGTACCAGAGCTGCCTTGGATGCAGCCAGCTCCAGCTGTGATACAGCTGCTGCCAGCTGGCCAGAAGGAAATTGGTTTGGTTTGAGGTGTTAGATCCCCAGAACCCTTTTTGGGTTTGAATTTGGGGTTCAGCCTGGCGATACCTCGTGCCAAGCGCAACTTGCTGCAGTTGCCAATAAGAAAATCTGAGACTGTTCTAAAGTAACAGAACACAGGGAATGTGGGGACGTAGGGGAGAAAGGAAACATTGACCTTTGGTGAAGCTCTTCACCATAACCTCATCAACCTCCTCAGTTCCCTTTTCCAGTGACTGATGGCTCACACTCTTCTCTCATAGATCAAATGCCTTGTGGGACTCCCTTGGGCAACAGAACACTCTCTCTTTGGGACAAGACAGCTCCTTGTGCCAGGTAAAACCCTTCTGTTTGCTTGGACTTTCTTCTCTGAAAGGTTTGCTTTCCATTTCACTCCTGAACTTCTTCCGTGCTGCTCAACATTTGTCTCTGTGTCTGCACAGAGATGTTTTTCCAAGGTTTCCTGGGCCGCTATCCTAAGGGAGGTCTTCGGTAGCTTTTTATGTTTCCTTCCTCTCCTCCCAACTAGAGAAGATGCTTTTTTTTTTTTAATCTGGGAACGTGAAATGTAATGTAAACACAGGGAATGCCAGGATTTTCTCTCTTCCTTTCCTCCTCCCCTGGTCCTTCTCGCAAAACTTAGAGGAAGTTTTCTCTTTGGGGTACTCTAAGGTAACAAATTTGACTCCTTCCCCTCTGGTCTGCCTGAGTTCAGAGTTGCCCAGCTGAGTATGAAGGGCCTCTACACAGAAATGCCCACTGTGTTTTGTCGTGACACCAGTGCAGGATGTTTCCATCCAGGGATTTGACAGTCAGGTTGTACTTTGGGTATTTCTATTGCTTGAGCTGTGGCTCCCCACTCGCATGTAAACAGTTGTGTAGGAATAAACTGTCTCCTTTCCGGTGCACTGATACGTGTCAATAACAAATGCCGTGCTTATAAACACTGTGGTTCTTCTCTATTGTTTTTTCCTGCACCAAAGTGCTCCGGCCTCCTCGACTGCTCCAGTCTTCTCCAATGCTTCATCCTTCCCTCCTGCTCCAGACTTGTCCCCTCCTCCGATCTACTCCATTGCTCCAATCGACTCTGAAGTTAAAACACACCCCAGTGTGCCAACCTACTGCGGCGTGCCATCCTACTCTGGTATTCCATCCTACTCTGGTGTTCCATCCTTGCTCCATCTTCCCTCCTTGTCCAGCCTTCCAAACTTCTCCAGTGAACCAGTGCCAACTATTATCACCTGGACAAACAAAAATATGGAGGAGATCCTTTTCCATCTGGGACACAAAAGACCGGTGAGTATCCCCATGATCCGTATCTGTCCCACTTGGTAGGTAGACTGTAGCTGCACCACACAGCAGGATGACAACGTAGTATCTGGTTGTCTGGACTTGTGGAGGGTGACACATTACTGCACCCCCTTGGGTGCCCGCTACTTAACTCAGGCTTGTGGTTATGTGGTGCTCTTTGGTCCTTTTTTCATGCTATTGGTGACTCTCTCTGTGACAGCAGAGCTTCGAATCCATGTAAGCTGGTGGTTGTAATAGCATGTGTTGGAGAGCAGACACCTTGTACTGTCCCAAACCCCGGCCAGGGAACTTCCTCCGCCCAAAAGCTTTTGTATTTCCTCTTCCTGGAGGTGCACCCGCTATGTGGGTACATGCTGGGCATTGCAGTTCCTTGCTTGGTTCTCCTGTTCCTCCTCTGACAACATGTGGTTTGGGCAGTTCCTAAATGAGCTTCTGCTTTTGTGGGAGTCTCCTTCAGCAGCTGGCTTTTTGTGGGACTAAATGATGGAGATAAAGAGGATCTTTTGTTCTCTTTTGGTTTAAACAGCAAATTCCTGCAAGAAGAAAGCTGGGAAAAAAGAAGGGTGGAGCTGGATTGTTTGCAGTGGGCTCTTCACAGCGTGGAGCCTCACGTAAGTGAGCACTGCTTGGGTTTGGAATTTGAACTGTGGCTCCTTGTGGCGAGGGTCTGTACCTGTCTGAGTTCAGTCCAAGTCATTAGCCCGAAGCTTCTCCTGTTTTTATGGCACCACCTCCAGCTGTGAGTGGAGTGGGAAGCCACGCTGGGTTGAACTCTCCAAGCAAAGCCTCTTCTCACTGGCCCAGTGCTCTCTTTGCTGTTTGAGGGGTTGGGGTTTGTTTAATTAGTCTGCCCTGTGAAGGTGAATCTGGCTTTGCCCCCATTCTGCACGGTTTAAGGGTCTGTTGAGCCATTGTCAGAGAATGTAGGCTGCAAAACTCAGCTCTGAGATGGTGATTTCTTCTGCCTTGGAGCACAGAGCCCGGTGTGTGACAGAGCAGGGGCTGGCGCCAGTGTTTCTCTGGAAGTTCCCTCACAGGGGAAGGCAAGGCCTCAAGCCTTGATTGCAGAGGCATGGCGCTGTGCAGAGCTGGGTGTGCCAAGACCTGGGTGGGAACCTCCAAGCCTGCGGGTGTGGGAAGTGCATCATGAGTTGGGTCTGGTTAGCGCAGGGCTGGTTGTGGGTAACACCTGCTGCTCGTCCTCTGAGGTAAGGGAACATCCTCTGCCTTCTTCTGCCTTCATTAGGAGATGCCTCAGCAAAAGAACGGCAGTGGCTGCGGGGTTTTCGCCTGCGAATACGCAGACGGTATCTGCGGAGACGAACCCATCACCTTTCCTCAGGTGAGCGAAGGTTGTCAGCAGCTCCAGAGCTTTTTGCCCCAGATAAAAGAGCCGGGGGAGTTAAGGCAGCAGCCTGGGGCAGGGGCTGAGGGTTTGTACGTCTCCTTGGGCGCGCGCTTGCTGGGGTTGGCACTTCAGGGTGGCCTCAGCAGGCCAGAGCTGCATTCCCTGTCCCTAATGACCTGGGTGTTTGTGCCTCCTTGCTGCCCTGACTTCCTACGTTAACGGCTTTCTCTTTCCTTCTCTTTCCAGAGTCACGTGCCTCACTTCTGCAGGGAGGTGGTGCGGGAAATAACCCACCAGCTGCTGCTGTGAGACAGGCACTACAGCAGTCACCCTGTGATCCCCTTAGGCTGACTCTTGGTTTAGTTTCTCTTCTGACATTTGACCAGGTCCCTGCAACCTGGGGTTGGTTTTTTTGTTCTGTTTTTGTCTGTTTGTTACTTGTGAAAAGATAAATATTTATTTATTTTATTACAATAAATATTTTAATTATATATAAAAAGAGCGTGCTGGCATGAAGCTGTTTGTTTGGGACCAGAGCAGCATTGACCCAATAAACAATATTTCAACAATCATTTTGGGGTTTTGGGATTTTTTCTTTTTTTTCTTTTTCTTTTTTATAATTGTTTTTATAAAACCTTTTTACCTTTTCCTTTACTTGGGCCCGTGAAGGGGGTTTGGTTTTGGGGCTTTTTTTTTTTAATGGTTTGCTTCTCTCTGGCTGCACCCCTCCACTTTCCCACTAGACTGTGGTCTTCAGGAGACATGCAAATCCCAGGGCATTTCTAGAACTTTGCACACGTTCTGTACCACTGTAGCCACAAAATGTGGTCCTCTATCAGATGGCATCCCAAAATGTATTCCAAATCTAAGGATAATCTCCTGTAGGAGCCAATTAACTGTTTCCTTGGCTTGACTTCTATGGCAGGGAAAGGTTTCTGTCCATCCAGAGTAAGTGTCAGCCTCAACCAAAAAATACTTATAGTCATTACATTTAGGTAACTCTACAAAATCAAGTTGCCAATAATTTCCCGGATTTGCCCCTGTTTTTAACTTACCCATTTGAATTTTCTTTTGTACTACTGGATTTTTAAACACCCCTCACACTTTGCCGTTACTGACTTGGCCATTTCTAGCATTCACACTGGCACTAAGTGCCTTTTTAGGAACATCACCAGGGCCTCTGCACCCCAGTGCCATTCTTGATGTCTTATCTGCAGTATTTCCCCCATGATTAAGGGAGGCAATATTACCTGACTCTTGAGAGTTTTTCACCATCCTTCAGAACTTTTCCTTTTGCGATTTTTACATTTCCAGTCTGATGTGCTTTACAGGGCAGGATTGCTGCTTGGAGCGGTTCTTGAACCGCCAACAAGAACTGTGAAATTTCCTTTTGATGCTTAATATTTGCCCCACCAGGACAGTAGTCCTTCTGTCCATTGGCCTCCATGGACAAAGACTACCCCAAAGGCATATTTTGAGTCTGTCCATATATTTACTTTCTTTCCTTTACTCCATCCCAGTGCTGGTGTCCCTGCAATCAGTTGTGCTTTCTGTGCAGCAGCTGTACTGGGTGATGTGTTTGCTTCTGTTACCAGATTCTCAGTTGTTACTGCAGATCCGACGTGGCGAGTTCCACTCCGAACAGAGTTGTGCCACCTGTAAACAGCTCCCATTCAGCAACCTCATCGGGAACAGCCTTCAAATCCTCTCACCTGGAGTATGTATGTTCAGTGGTTGCGATACAGTCATGTTTAGGTTGTTCTTCTTCCTGTGAAGCACTCAAGAAAACTGCAGGATTCACAAGGTTAGTTGTTTTCAAGGTTACATCATCTTCTTCTGTAAGAGCTACCTGGTATTTCATTCTCCTTCTAGGGGATAGCCAGTGTGTCCCCTTTTGTTCCAACACTGGGACCACCATATGTGGAACACTGACCGTGATGGTTCTTGTCACTCCTGCAGGCAAGAGGGTCATCCTTTGCTTACCGAGTCCAGTTGCTTGGAGAAGCATCCCACTGGTCTTTCCCAGCTTCCCATTCTCTGTGTCAGAGCTCCCAAAGCCAGATGTTGCCGTTTGTGGACAAACAAGTGGAAGTCTTTAGTTAAGCCTGGTAATCCCAAGGCTGGTGCTGTCACCAGGGCTAGTTTAAGTTTCCAAAAAGCCTTTTGTTGGTGTCTGTTACATATAAAAGGGGGAGACTCCTGGGCTTCATACAGTGGTTTGGCTGTTAGGCCATAATGCATGATCCAGTGCTGACACCATCCTGCTATTCCCAGAAATGCTGTCAGCTCACGGACAGTCCGAGGCTCTGGAACACCACAAATTGCCTCTTTTCAGTCTGTCCCAGCCTTTGTTGTCCTTGTGAAATCTCCAAGCCCAAATATATTATAGTTTCACTTGCAGTTTGAGCTTTCTTCTTGGATACTTTGTACCCATGAAGCCCCCCAGAGTTTAACAGTCCACTGGTTACCTGTATCCAGGCCGACTTCTCTTCGGTAGCTATTAGAATACCATCCAGGTATTGCATGAGCAGCTGTTCTGGGTGCAGAGTCACTGTCTTCTCGTTTGCCAGGTCTCCAGTTCCTTTGCAGGTTGGCTGCCAAAGTTGGTCAGGCTGTTTTTAAATCCTTGGGGCAGCCGTGTCCGTGTCAGCTGTACCTTGCACCCTGTGTGGATTCTACCACTCAAAAGCAAATACTTTACAAGTCTTTTTCCAGGGGTAGGCAAAAAAGCATCTTTTCAATCAAGCACTGTAAACCAGTGATACTTCTTCAGGGCAGTCAGCAAAGTATAAGGATTTGTCACTACTGGGTGCAAGGTACAGCTGCTCTTAGATCCTGTACCAATCTATAGGTGTGTTATATTTTGATTCACACTCTGCTAAAATCCTATCTTTCAGAAATTTATCGATCAACTTTTTAATTCCCTGTTTTGCCTCGGGTTTAATGGGGCATTGTTTAATCCTAACTGGTTTTGCCCTTTCTAATACTGGGTGGCTGGGGGTGGCTGGGAGGAATTTCCTTTTCTTATCTTCTTCATTTCTTAAGTCTTCTCTTTGATGGCTCAGCTGGGTGATGGTAGAGATGGTAAAGCCAGTATTTACTCAGTCCTCCCTTTCTCCAGACTTTATCCTACCTCCTGGGTCTGGGATTCCTGAGGGCCCCTCCCAGACAGGTGGATCCTGTGCCTCTCCAATGGGTTGGAGTCACCAAAGAACATCCTCTTGTCGTCAAAGCCAAACCTCTGGCCTTAGTACCAGCCATGTAGCCAGGAGTTGAGAGGTGTGAGATTTCCCAGCCAGTTCAGAAAAAGGAGGAAAAGCCAACTTGGGCACCAGTGTTTTGCACTGCCGCCCCCAGGGCTTTCTAGTCTTCCTTGATTCTGCCTGGTGAAATTGTTTGAACTGTAAAGGTGAAGTCAGGTAACATCCAGAAGTCTAGTGGTGCAAAATGTCCAGATATCCCCAGTCTTAGGTGAGGAACTTGTTGTGTGCTCTCTGGTAGGGACGTGAATTTAAGGGGCGGCTGGAAAACGACCCTCTTGGTGCTCATAGAAACCCCTTCAGGCATTTAGGAAACTTCAGCCTTTGTGTTACTTTCCCGGTGACGATTGTAAGGTGCTTCCTTGTTTCTCCTCCCAGCTGTAAGAGCTGAGACTGTGTAAAATGGCTGGGCGCTTCCACAGAGTCCTCCTGTGTGCCATAGCTGGAGTGCTGGCACTTGCTGGCTGCTGGTGGCTGTACTCCCAAAGGAAAAAGTCTGACAGCTCTAGTGGAGAAGAAGAAACAGCCACTGAAGAGCAGCAGGAAGAAGCCCCAGCAGCGAGCGTTGAGGCGAGAGAGGCAGTCAAAACCATGGATTTTGCGGGCAGTGGCTGTGCCGTGCGGAAGACGGTGACTCGCCAGAACTCAAAGCCTGAAGAAATCTCCAGCAAGCCCGACTTGCTTAGCTGGGAAATAGAGGTCCCAAAGGTGAGCAGCCGCTGGCCTGCTCGCACATCCTGCCCTGTGCTCTCTACCATCTCCTGGTTCTTCCAGGCTGGTACTGGCTCAGTGCCATCCCAGGGAGATCAACAGCAAATAACAAGCATGCAGAAGGCTTTGAGGGCACACAGGTACGAAGCACTGGCAATGAGCTGGTTGATTTTTTTCTTTGCACTATGTAGGAGGGTTATGTTTTGACTGCCTGCCTAAAGCCTTCCTCACCGACTGAGTGCTCAGCTAGTCCATGGAGCTGCTGTGTCTTGGTCTTTATAGCCAGCCTTCTTTTGGGTTGACATGGAGGTTGTCAGTTTTTAGGCCTCGGTTCATGCCGCCTTTGTATGTAGCTAATGTTACTTTGTGTAGGATTATCCATGCTGGCTGGGGGCCAACGCTTCTGCTCTGGGATCTGATCTCTGACAGTAAGCGGTGGCAGGTGCCAGCGGGAGAGTAGAAGGGACAGGGCTTGCCGAGACATCTCTGCGTCCCCTGGCCCAGCTGGCTGGGCCGTCCGGCCCCGGGCTGCCCCGCGCTCGCTCCTCCGCCCCGGCCCTGCCCGCCCGCGCCCGGCCCTCGCCCCCAGCGCGGGGTCTGCAGCCCTTCGGCCGGGCGCCAGGGACGGCGGCGCCGCCTCCTGCTCTTCGCCGGGAGCTGCGGGCAGGTGGGCGGCCTCTCCCGACCCGCCGGGCTCTGTCGGAACCGACTGCGGTGGTTTGGCCCCGACTGGAGGCCAGACGCCCACCAAAGCCGCTCTGCCACTGCCCTTTCCAACCGGACAGGGGAGGAAATAGATACTGAGAATGAGGAGTGAGATAAGGGCAGGGAGAGCCCATCCCGCAGTCAGCGGCACGGGCAGGACAGACTCAGCACGGGGTAAAGGACAGAGACTCTCTGAGGGCCCGGCCCTGCACCCCCAGTGACACCGGGAGCTTAAAGCAGCTCCCCCCACCCCTCCCTTCTCAGCAGACTGACCTTTAGGCAGCATTTCACTCCCTTCTGCCCCCCAGTGTGGAGCGGGGAGGGGCAGAGACTGGGGGAATGGGGGTTTGGGTTAGCGCCTCACCAGGTGTTTTCCTTCTTAGCCCAGTGGGGCATTCCTCACCCCTCTCCCCTGCTGTACCGTGGGGTCCCACCCACGCACAGGAGACAGTCCTTCACCAACTTCTCCAGTGTGAGTCCTCTCTGGCGGGTCATCTCCTCACCACGTGCCTCAGCACGGCTCCTTCCATGGGGTGCTGACCTTCAGGCCCAGACTCCCCCAGCCTGGTCCCCCCCAGAGTCACACACAAGTCCCCCAGCAACCCGGCTGCGGCGTGGGTTGGTCTCACCAGGCTGTAGCTGGAATCTCTGCCCACGCCCCTGCCCCCTCATTATCCATGGGTTGCAGGGGGAGAGCCTGCTTCACCATGCTTTCTTCACAGGCTGCAGGGGAATCACTTTCTCCAGCACCTGGAGCACCTCATTCTTCCCGCCTCCCCACACCCCTCCAACTTCTTCTCTGGCCTTGGTGTCTGCATGGCTTCCTACACCTTCTCACTCCCTTCTGTGGGGGCCAAATGCAGCTGCTAATGTTTTTTTTCTTTCCTCACTGTGACTCCCAGAGGCGCTGTGACCATCGCTGATGGGCTCGGCCTTGGTCAGCAGCGACTCCGGCCTTCAGTTGGCTGGTGTTTGCTCTGTAGGGCCTGTATAGAGCTTCTGGCTGCTCCTTGCAGAAGCCAGCTCTGCAGCCACCCTTTCACCAGGACCCAGCCACACAAAACTGCAAGACGGACACAAACACTGACCCAGAGCGCAGGGCAGCCGCTGCGCATAATGGCACCAGGAGCCCCAGCCCCAGGATCCTGTGCGACCTTCCCACAGGAACACGAGCTCCTGAGAGCTCACCTGTGGCAGGGAAAGGAGAGAAACTGCCGAGACTTTTAATGCCATGCTCTAAAACCAGCCAGGCTTTATTAATACATGTTAGCTAATAGAAAGGCCCATACCTCATTAATCATTTGTGTTTCTACACACAGCACAGATTTTTTTTGGTTTGGTTCTAGCATATTTATCTGGACTCTCTTTATAGCTGAATAGGTCTCCATTGTTAATTAGTAACTCTTTCTAATGATCAAGAACCATCATTTGCTTCTGCTTCACCTTCTTCATCTTACAGATTCTTCCTTTAGCTGTCTTGCTATTATTCTCACTTTTCACAGTTGAGGCTTCCATTTAATAGATACATGTTTGGTAAGGATTACTTTCTGCCAGACCACTTGCTGTGATTAATATTCCTGTGTCTGAAATGCTAGCATAACACACAGGATCAGAGAATTCTCTATCGCTGACAGAATACCTTGTCCGCCTTCAGCTGTTCAGCGCAGAGCTGATGGGCGCCTTTGGCAGGGACGTGTGGTCTCACCGGTCAGGTCTTTCCTCTGCATCAACAGTCAACCTCCTGGAGCACAACGCGAAGAAGGCAGTTCTGTAGAATGACAAAACACACAGCAGCAGCTCGAAAACCCAAACCTCACCCCCTGGCAGCTGAAGCATTGGCACCTGACAGCAAGCCTCTCCCTGTCCCCATCCTGAAACTCACCCCCATGACTCACAGACCTGACGCCCACCTTGCCCATTGCTACATCTGTCAGTGGCACCCACCTCTGTACTCTCAGTCAGTCGAGCACGCTGGATCCCAACGTCAGAAATTCGCCTGGCACAAAAGCAACCAGTACAAGTACCCAAACGAGCACACACAGAGAGAGGCACAGCCAGCCACAAGCACCGGGCCAGAGGCTGCTTCGCCCCCCTCATTAACAGCGTCCCTGGCAGCTGTCCTGCCACACACACGTTCCTGAGCTGCAGCTCAATCCCAGCTGTCACCTCCAGTCACTCAGAGCCGGCATCAGATCCCAGCCCCACGGGACAGACGGCCTTTCCCACAGCCAACTGCAAAGGCCGACAGGCGAGCAGAGCCTGTCTGTTTCTAAGCTGCTTCACAGCTCTGATTCACCCTCCATTTCTACAGCGCTGCCAAACACATCAGAGATGTCAGGAAAGAAGCAGAAAGAAAGAACTCCTCTAAGAAGGGCAAAGAGACGCCACGAGAGCCCCGGGAGATGAAGACATCCCTGCAGAATCAAGCAGCCTTGTTTCCTCCACTGAAAGGCAACCCCAGGTCTGGAGCGTTGGGGAACTCGAGCCATGAGAAGCACCGTACCTGGCTCATTCTCCAGAGCTGCCTAAATCAGTCTGCAGACTCTCAGCAGTAGCGGGACTTTTATTCCCAGCAAATAAGTCTTCTGCACGGTCATGAGCTTGGCCTGAATCTTCTCTGGTGGGAAAACAAACATGCCCAGTTCCTGAGGATTCCTCTTCCACACCCACCGTAGGTTTTCCTTTAGCTGATCTGCAGCATGAAACTTTTCCAACATCGCTTCAAGGGCTGCAGAATGTGGTGGGCAGTTCTACAGACCCTTTCACAGCAGGGCATGCCATCACCCACTCTGCTTTTTTCAGCTTTTCAAGGACAGGCTGAAGTTGTTGATGCCAGTCAACATTTTCAACTGCGTCATGGGGTGTTTTAGGCTCAGTAAAAGTTAAGCAGTCAGTTGTACGTTTGTTTCCACATTTTTCCTTCCAAAGGTATAGTAGTGGGGGGGGGGTGTGTGTGTGTGCAGGCCGTGGTGGCAGATTTACGCGCACTACCCGCTCCCCTTCCCGGTCAGTTCTGACAGATTTATCACTTTGCTCTGATAACACAGGTGGGGTCTGGGCCTTTTCCATGGGCTGTCGGGGGACATCTGTGCCACTACGGATTCTTCCAGTAGCTGCTGGGGCATCTTTCTCTCCAGCACCGGGGGCACCTTCTCCCCCCCGACCCCCGACGCAAAGGCCACCGGCAGGTAACTGAGGCACTGAGAGGTCGAGTAGAGAGGTGGCAAATGCTCCCTGGGCTGTCTGGGTCTGTCAGGTGAAGTTTGTCACCACCAGCGTTGAGCCAGCTACGATTCTATGATTCATGCTGTGCTCTTGGACGGGTGACAGGGCCAGGCTCGGAGGCTGTGCCGTACCTGCCACAGCGTGAGGTCACAGCCCCTCAGCTGCCTGGAGCCTCACCTGAGTGCATGCTGGCTCCTGCTCTCGGTGGCTTGGGGTGTCTGTGATGTCAGTTGCATGAGGAGTGCCGCTGGCCGAGTAGCATTTTCTAACGGCAAAGCCACACTGCCACAGGCATGCTGGCAGCGCTGCCAGGCCACAGTGTCCCCGCATTACATGTGTGCTGCCATTGGGAATGAGGCGAGGCTTCGCTGGCTGGTGTTTGTAACTGTGCTCTGCTGAAGAGATGAGCTGAATTTTCAGCTCTAAGATTATTTTCTATTTGGGCTTCTCTCACAGGCTTGGCATCATGTTTGTGGCCAGGTCCCTCCAGCAAGCACATGCTGTCTGTCCTGGCTCCAGCCAGACCAGAGTTCCGCTCCCTGAGCAGCAGGCACAGGTGAGGTGAGTCAGCCCGGGCTGGTTCCTCACCGCCTGACATGGCAGCGTTCCTGCCTCATTGGGCAGGTGAAGCGCTCCACGTTCTTGCCGGGGCTGCGCTGTCTAGGATTTCTTGTCAGTAACTGTCCTTGTCCCCAGCTCTGGGAGCTCCCGCTGCTTCTGCGGGAGCGAGCGAGTGGCATGTGGCAGAGAAAGGGCGGTTTGTCTGTCTCTCACTGCCCATGTTCCCTTCGACCCAGGGAGTCTTTGTGGAGCCGACGACTTCTTGTCGTGCTGGCCCGCTGTGATCTGCTGAGCCAGAAACTGAGAACAAGTATGGGATGGAATGTCTGGATCCATCATTGCTGTGTGGAGAAGATAAAGTGTCCTGTCCTTTCTTTTCCTTAGAGCTGAGCACACTTATAGACCTAAAGAAGTGATGTAGGGTGTCGGGGAAGGCAGCAGGCCTGCCAGCAGCCTGACTCTCTTCACCGAAGACACAGGCCCTGACAATAGCCTCGTGTTCCTGTGAGACAGGAAAAGTTACTCATGCTGAGAGGATTTAGTAATCACATTCTCAAAACACAGCGGCATTGAAGACAGGGATACAGACTGCCCTAAACCAAGAAGGAGCCATGGGAAGGTACTTGGGAGTAATGGAACATGTTAAGAACCAGCCATAATAAGATGGTCAAACAGCAGGTGTGTGGATGCTTTTAGGCATCAAAGGTAAACTAACGTTATTTAGCTATAAGATATATGTTATCGGAACTCGTTATAATCACTAACCAAGCAGTGGGGGGTGAACAGTGTATGTAGCCAATTAGCAGTTCTTTAGCTTGCCACGTTTGCAGTAAGAAATGTCTATAATGTGTGTGATTTCACCCAATAAATGGCTTCACCTAAAATTCATATCGAATTGTGTGTTGCCCATCGCCAATCTCTGCAGTAGGGCATTATTAAGAGCATTCCTTCAGCTTAGAAATTGCAGAGCCCCAAAATCGGAGGGGCTGCTTGTGGGCTACATGGGGAAGTTTCAGGCCAGGAGCAGCGTTCAGTGCTCACGGGACGCCCCATGGTGCCGGGCTACCAGCTCTGGGAAGGTGTGCTGCAAAGATGGCCGGCAGTGTGGGCACACAGATTCTTTGTGGGCCCACTCCTCTACGCAGGAAATGCAGCAACAGTGCCTGTACTGGCTCGTGCACGTCCCGGTGTTGGTGGGGTCCTGAGGATTTGGGCAGGGGGAGCTCTGCAAGGCCAGTGGTGCGGCCTGCAGCTCCTGGCTGGGGCTGGCAGCACAGATGTTGGGGCGTAGCAGGTCGGGTCAAGTTATCCTGGGCCTGCTCATGTCCCCGTCTGGCAGATCTTCTCTCCGCCCTGCGCAGCGAGCCTGTCAGGTGGGGGTTCCTCTGTCCCCCCTCACCTGCAGACACTCACTCGCCGCAGATGAGGACAGCACTGAGCCCCGGCAGGGCTGTCCCTGTTTGTAAGTGGGTGATGTCACAGAGGTTTCAGTGGCTCTCTGGTGAGAAGAAGCCACTTGGCAGAGAGACAGTGCTCAGCGTGAGGTGGCCAGAGGCAAGTCTCCCTTGACCTCCTGGATTCCCCCTGACACTGCCAGCCCATCTGCATCATGTGTCTTAATGACGTACTCTACTTCGTGAACAACAGCAGCTTCTTCTACTACGTTGACATCCTGGTCTTGACTGCTGGGACGTTCCTAATTCTCAGCAGTCTATACCAGCAGGTACAAGGCCACCTGGGGCCAAGGGGACCACTGGAGGCTGGTGGGGACAGGGGCTGGCCCTTGCTGGGTGCATGCTATACTCTGCTTCTCTGCCCACAGCTTAGCAGATTGAGCCAGCGATGCTGGAGGTGGTGGCAGCGAGCAGCAGTGCTGAAGCCTGGTAAGTCCCTGCAGGTCCACTCTGTGGCCCGGGTGTACCTGGGAATGTCCCCAGGACTGGGCTTGGCCCCTGGAGCAGCCAGGGGGACAGTCTCTGGGGGGCACCCACCAGTGTCCCCAGCTCTGTAGCTCAGGCACCCCTCCCTGTCTTGCAGATGCCAAAGTGCAGGCAGACCAGCGCTGCCCCCGCTGTGGTGGAGCTGCCCAGCAGCGACCGGTGCTGTTGGCGCGGCCCTGGTTCAGGACTTCATCAGGCCCCGGCTCCTCGACCACGCTGGGCCCTCACATAGGGCAGGCGCCGTGGCAGCATCAGGTGAAGCGTTGCTGCTGCGCCTGCCACAGCTACAACTCCATTTCCTCCAAAAGCCTCAGCACTGCTGAGAGCCTGGAAAACATCGACTGGATCCCGGACAGAGCAGCCCTGGCCGAGCTGGGATGCGTCTGCTCCCTCGGCCCCGTGCGTGCTGGCGCAGCCTGGTCGGCTCTCAGTATGCATGTGGCCAGGAAAAGACTGGAGGTGCAGCTGCGGGCCCTGCCCCTGCCAGTGCGTCTGTCCCTGGAGCAAGGAGCGCAGCAGCAGCGCCGCCACGTCCTGCCGAAGTTCAGCCAGCCAGGACAGAGACAGCCCTTGCCACGGCACACACAGCAGGAGCCTCGCAGCCAGCATAGCTCTCGGGAGCCTGTACTGTCTCCTCCACCCCTGTGCACGAAGATGGCCGCCACACAGACATCTCTCACGGACCTTTGTGTGAGCAACAAGCAGCTGGGTGCTTCACGGCGTGCCAACAAAAGGTAGATGCTGTCAAACTAACCTGATCACCTTCTGTGACAAGGTGACCTGCTTAATGGATGAGGGGAAGGCTGTGGGTACGGTCTACCTGGACTTCAGTAGAGCCTTTGACACGGTTTCTCCCAGCATTCTGACTGAGAAACTGGCTGCCACTGGCCTGGACAGGTGGACCCTCAGCTGGGTTAAAAACTGTCTGGATGGCCGGGCCCAAAGGGTTGTGCTGAATGGAACTAAATCCAGCTGGAGGCCGGTCGCGAGTGGCGTCCCCAGGGCTCAATCCTGGGCCCAGTTTTGTTCAGTATCTTTATCAATGACCTCGATGAAGGGATTGAATGCTCCCTCAGTAAGTTTGCAGATGACACTAAACTGGGAGGAAGGACATGGAGGTCCTGGAGCGTGTCCAGAGAAGGGCAGCCAGGCTGGGGAAGGGGCTGGAGGGCAAATCCTCTGAGGAGCGGCTGAGGGAGCTGGGGGTGCTCAGCCTGGAGAAGAGGAGGCTGGGGAGAGACCTTCTCACTGCTTACAAGTACCTGCCAGGAGGGTGCAGAGAGGTGGGCGATGGTCTCTTCAGCCAGGGGACAGGAGGTGGGACAAGAGGAAGTGGGGTCAAGCTGTGCCGGGGCAGGGTCAGCTCAGCTGTGAGGGAAAAGTTCTTCCCTGAGAGAGCTGTCAGGGCCTGGCACAGGCTGCCCAGGGAGGGCGCTGAGTCCCCACACCTGGATGTGTTTAAAAAAAGGGTAGATGAGGTGCTCAGGGATATGGTTTAACTTAGGATGGGAATGGTTGGACTTGATGATCTTAAAGGTCTTTTCCAACCTTGTGATTCTGTGATTCTGTGAACAGCAACGTCAGCTCTGACTGCCAGCCACCAGTGCGGAGGATGATCTTCCATGACAGCATCCTCCCTAATAAGAGGCTACCACAGAGGCAGGACTTCCCGAGGCCTCCTGCTTTATCCCTGGCCCAGACAGCCCTTCCCAGCCTGGACAAGGAGGCAGCGAAACCAGCAACGGGACCTGCAGCTGCAGCTTCAGTCCTGCGAAAGGAAGGCACCGGCCTTTGGACCACCTTCGCTACCACCCAAGGCAGGCCTGAGGCTGACCTGGCAGGTGCAGACTGGCCTGCTGCTGCTGCAGCTACTGCCAGAGTCTCCAGGCTGGAGCTGAGCCCAAATATCCGCAGCAAACTCTGGGTGCACACTGCAAGGCGATGCCTGGAGATGAGGCTGCGGAGCTTCCCCCTGGCAGTGACACAGTCCATGAAAATGCTGCATCAGCCACTGACCAAAGGCCCGTCGACCAGCACTGGCTGCCCGCAGACGGACCGTGCCAACGTCTAGCACCTCAAAGCCCAGCCAGAGCAGGCTGTGCTGAAGCAGCACAAGGCACCCCACGCCTCCCCGGTGGCCTCCACCCCATCAGGCCCAGCACCCACAAAGATCCACAGGCCCATGGCCTCGTTCCTGCCTGAGACCCTGCGCAGGGTCCGCCACGCAGGGAGGCTGTGGTCCCGCATGGCCCCGCTTGGCGCGGAGGGCCCATCAGATTGAGGGGTGCCCCACAGGACATCACCCTGCCTGGCACACCCCAGACAGCCAGCACAACACCCAGCACCTCCTCAGACTACTCCCCACCAGTCTCTCTCCGGATGGTGCACTGGAGTGGGAGGAAGATCCTGTGAGCGCTGGGGTCTGGCTTTAAGGACGTGGCCCGGAGCTGGAGGCGGTAGGACAAAGGAAGGCACCGGCCTCCGGACCACCTTCGCTGTCACCCAAGGCAGGGCTGAGGCTGACCTGGTGGGCACAGACTGGCCTGATGCTGCAGCACCTGAGAAATGTCCAGGGTGGAACTGAGCCCAGAGATCCGCAGCAAAGTCTCTGCACAGCAAGAGGTGATGCCTGTGAAGGTTGAAGGGACACAGGAGACTGAAGGCAGGAGGGACTCAGGGTGCGAGGTGCCTGCAGGCTGGGGGGGCAGACAGGGACGGGGTGTTCCTGGGGCAGGGTGTTGCTGGCTGCTGGGGTGCATAGCCAACTATGGTGGGCATGCTTTTTTGAGGGGAATTACCCACGTAAGCCCCTGATGTGGTCTCTCAGTGATGCCAGCAAGAGTTGTTGCTTCAGTTCTCACTGTCCAGTTGTGTGGTGGAAACTCCATGAAGTAGGAATGCAGACCTACAGAAAGGGCATGTGGAAGACAAATCGACAGTGTTTGGTACAGCGCTCAACTACGTAGCCCTGAGGATCCTGGGAGTTGGACCAGATGACCCTGATGTTGTGCGGGCTCGTGTCAACCTGCACAGCAAAGGGGAATAGAGAAGTCCCCTGAACTGACTTCCCCCCTCCCTCCTCTCTGAGTCTGGGATCCTCCCTGCCCTGTGTCAGCTGAGCCAGGAGCGGTGTCTGCTGGTCCTGGTCAGGAGGGAGCAACCCTGTTGGGAAGGCTATTTCTTTCTTTTCTCCTGCAGCTCTACAAGGGGATAGGGAAAGACATGCCCTGCTCCAGGCATTGCCCTGTCAGCACATCATCTCTTCATGCCACCTTTGCCCTCCTTGTTCATCACAGTAGCACCTTCTCTGTCGCAAACAGGCTGCTTCCTACGTGGTTCCCAGCCCACCCGTCCCGGCTCTGGTGTCACTGCCGCCACGTTTACCTCCCCATGAGCTACTGTTACGCCAGGCACCTGTCAGCAGAAGAGGACGAGCTCATACAGAGCTTGCGGCAGGTAAGGAGCTGACCCTGGTGGGGCTCCCCAGTAAGGAGCACCTGCCCTGCCAGCCATGTCCTTGTGGGCCAGTCAGTGTGAAGTGACAGCTCTCATACGTGCACAGTCCCTCTGTCCAGGGAGTGGAGCCAGCTTCCAACAGTAAGCTGCCTGTGGCTGCTTGCTCCCAGCTTGCCAGGCTGACACCCATTGCTGTCTTACACCAGGAGCTGTGCGTGCAAGACTATGCCAGCATAGACTGGCCAGCCCAGAGAAACAACGTTGCTGCCTGTGGTGTGTACACCCCGCACAGCTGGCTGCTGGGCATTGCCTATGGTGAGAACGATGTTGACAGGGGTGGCAGGG
Source organism: Gallinula chloropus (assembly GCF_964237585.1). Taxonomy (NCBI): domain Eukaryota; kingdom Metazoa; phylum Chordata; class Aves; order Gruiformes; family Rallidae; genus Gallinula; species Gallinula chloropus. The sequence goes on along the minus strand of NC_140090.1, from coordinate 32,780,094 downwards.
CCCTTGCCAGGTGAGCTGGTGGTGCTGGGACTGAAGCTGCCTTGTATTGTGGGGGCTCTTTAGGATCTACTGCCAAATACCAGTGTACATCCTGGAGCTGGGATGGGGATGTGGATTGCATGAAACTTGGGCTTCTTCCCCCTTGAGAGCAGCAGGGCCTTGTGGCCATGTCTGGGACAGAGCAGTTCCCATGCTTTCCTCACTGGTCGTCACATGAGCAGAGGTGCACCCTGCCACAGCAAGTGAATCTGGTCCCTGTCTTCTCCTGTAGCCATTATGAATGCGCATGAAGCCAACCACAGCACTCACCTGCGGCAGCGAGCCATCACAGAGCTGTACGACCACATCAGAGCTGATGACAGGTTCACCAAGTGCATCAGCATTGGGCCGGTAGGACACTTGCTGGTGATCTGCTAAAGGTCTTTCACTTTGCTCTTTAGGGACCAGCTTGTGCCCCCTCCCCCAGTCCTTTGCAACTGTAGCATGGAACTGTAATCACCACATCTTGCTGCAGCACAGCTCCTGCCGCTCCTAATGCTGGAGAGCTAATGCTCACGGGGCATGGAAGGCACGCAGATAGCTGTGGCCCTGGTGAGGGGTACTTCTTGTGGTCCCGGGAAATATCTGAGGTGAACCTCTGGAATAATCTCATGGCACCTGCCCATTAACTTAGCTGTGCTGAGTGATGCCACAGATGGAGCCGTTGAGGTCAAGCCTGGGACCACTTCCACATGCCTTAATGCTGGATGGGAGAGAGATATGTCCCTGGGGCTGGAAGAAGCTGTCTCCAAAGCAGTGACAGTGCTGCTCTCGGCAGATTTCCAAGACCATCAACATGCTGGTTCGCTGGTTTGTGGATGGGAAGGACTCCTCAGCTTTTCAAGAGCACGTTTCCAGGACCCCTGCCTACCTCTGGTAAGGGCTGAGCGCCACCCACATGGGACAGTGTAGGGCTCTGATCCCTGTCCAGTGAGCACGCTGGGGCTCCCAACCCACTTCCTGGCACTCTGGCTGTGCCTGCACTGCAGCACTGTGCTCTCTTCTGCCACAGGCTGGGCCTTGACGGCATGAAGATGCAGGTGAAGTGCTGTAGGAGTTCAGCTGTGACTCAGAGGGACCCTGGCATACTGGGGCAGCCCATGGAATAATGGGATAGCTCGGTGTCGCTATGGGCCTGAGCTCCAGCATCAGGACAGCGTGCAGCTGTTTCCTGCATTGGTGCAGAGACAACTATGGTGGGCATGCTTTGTTGAGGGTAATTACCCATTTAAGCCCCTGATGTGGTCATGCAAATATCTCTCGGTGATGCCAGCAAGAGTTGTTGCTTCAGTTCTCACTGTCCAGTTGTGTGGTGGAAACTCCATGAAGTAGGAATGCAGACCTACAGAAAGGGCTGTATGAAGGGATGGACATTAATGGCACTGAGATCAGCAGGTCAGAAAGGTCCCAGCACATCCAGTTCTCCCTGAGGGGCATGTTTGGTGGCCACAACTCCTTCCTGACAGATGACCAAGCACCTCTGTTTCTAGGCAGAAGCCCAGGAGATGCCTGAATTCACCTCCTGCCTGCAAAACGCCTGCGAGTTCCTCCGGTTCACCCAGGTGAGCAGAGCCTGTTGTGTGCTGTCTCACGTGCTGGCTAGGCAGACTTGGCTGCTTCTCAGAGCCCTCTTGGATGCATCTGGTGCCTTCTGAAGGGCTGAACTAGCAAAGTCCTAAGAACTGCCTCCTGTTTTCTGCTCCCCATTGCTAGAAGCCATGTGTGCAGCTTGAGGAGAGGACCTTGGCCAGGCCCAGGGGTGTTCTGGGTGGGTTGCCTGGGCTAAGAGAGGCCGGAACACCGAGGGCTTAGGCTCCTTTGCCTTTCCTCCTCTCTGGATCCCACACATTTGAGGCAGACTTCTGGGAAACCCAGTGTCCTTGGTTAGTGACCATGTGAGCTCAGTTCCTGCTGGCGATTGCCACCACCAGCAGCGTGGTGCAGATGCAGTCATAGGTCTTGCTGCGAATGGGAGTGTTGGAAGCAGGTGGCTCCCTGGCAGGAAAGAGCTCAGAGAGGGGACTTTAGCAGCACTTGCTGAAACCAGTCCAAACTGTGATTTCAGCACTCCCTGCTCCAGAGCTGACCTCCCTCCCTGTCCACCTGCCTCACTAGAAGACAGGTGGTGCTCAGTCCCAAACAGTTCTGCACGTGCAGTGGTTTCAGCCCATGGTTCTTGCAGCCAGGCACCTCGTGCCTGCCCTCATTTGTTTCTTGTCTCCTGCAGATCCCAGAGAACCCACCCAACTACGAGAAATATTACCGCCTTATGAATGAGGTATGATGGCTGGAACATGTGCACACCTGAGTCCTCTGACTGACACGTGGACAGGACTGCATCTTTCCCCCTCAGAAGAACAGAACAGGTTTGGGGAAGGTGCTGAGCTCTCCTGACCCCTTTCCAGGGTGGCTTCCCCTTCAGTACCCGAGACTGTGGCTGGATCGTGGCAGACTGCACGGCAGAGGGGCTGAAGTCAGTTATGCTGCTGCAGGAGAAATGCCCCTTCATAGACAAGCTTGTCCCACCTGAGCGCCTCTTTGATGCTGTGAATGTGGTGAGTGGAGCACAAATACGGGCAGATAACTCAAGCTAAGGTAAGAGAAGCCAGCACCCGAGTGGTTGTTAGATCTGGTATTACTAAGCTAGTACAAGGCCCATAGCCTGGCATGGCAACACTGTGTTTACTGTGATAGAAAACTACATATGTGATGCTCCAGGTTGTGCCTGCCTGTCAGTGCTGTTTGGGACTTTGGTTGCCTGCCAACGCTGTGGCCTCCTGGGTCTGACTTTGTCCTTGCTCTGGACTTGGGGCCACATTGGGCTGGTACTGCCTGAGAGCCAGTCCCACCATCCCCACCCTCCCCAACCTCTGCTTGTCTGGGCAGTTGCTGAGCATGAGGAACTTGGATGGAGGCTTTGCCACGTATGAAACCAAACGAGGAGGCCACTTCCTGGAGCTGCTGAACCCCTCAGAGGTGTTTGGTAAGGGGAACTGAGTGGGGCTGGCTCACCCCCGCAAGAGGCACAGGGGACTGGCCTTGCTGTGTGCCCAGAGGGTGCCTGGCTTTGGCCCAGGTCCCTTTGTGGGAAAAGCGTGCCCAAGGGAGAGGTTGGCAGCGTGTGGCTCTGAGGCTCTTGCCAGCAGAAGGGCTCTTGCACTGATGCCCTTCCCCTGCTGGCAGGTGACATCATGATTGACTACACCTATGTGGAGTGCACGTCGGCTGTCATGCAGGCACTGAGACACTTCCATGACAAGGTTCCTGAGCACAGAGCCCTGGAGATCAGGTGAGGCGCTGCACTGAGAAGTGGGCAGGCCTGCAATGTCCCACGGTGCCTGCCAGGGCGTCTGTTGGCACAGCCCATGCTGACCATCGTTGTGGGTCTTGCCTGGACCTCTGCATTGCCATGGAGCAGTCCCTCTGGTGGCCCCTGGGGTGTGCACAGCTGGCATGCTGGCAACTTCTCCTAAGCAGAGCCCCGCACAAGAAGCTGGGACCCAGCCTCTCTCAGAGAGCAGGGCATAGGCTGTTTGGGACCAGGCAGGGGGAAATGACTGGAGATCTGCCTGCCTCTTGACTTTGCAGTTGCCTTGATCTTGCAGCTGGCTAGAGGCTGGGTCCTCTGCTTTGCATGCTGGCACGAGGCAGAAAAGCAGCCAACTGGTGCTTGACTTGACTCCCAGTTCCTAACAACGTGGCAGCCTGTCTGGATGGCCTTGCCTCTTGAACCCTCTAATAATGGGATCCATCACAGCCCCAGAGGGGCTCATGGATGCCCGCGATGAAGCAGGCACTGAGTCTGATCTGCTTTTGAAGTGGGTGCCTTTTGCTGACCAGGGAGACTCTGCAGAAGGGCCTGGACTACTGTCGTAAGAAGCAGCGAGCTGATGGGTCATGGGAAGGGTAAGCAGTGTTCCCAGTGCCCAGCTTTTCCCCACCTGCCCTAGTGTGACAGGGACCCTGATGGCCAGCATTCCTGGCTGGCAGGATCTGTGGGAAGGGCAAGTACGGGCTGATCCCTTCTGTAGCTCCTGTTCTTTGCTCCCCTTTCCTCTCCCTCCACTCCAGTCAGAGCAAGCACCTTGTGCATTGCACAAGACCCAGACAAGGCCTGGAGTCTAGGGTGGCTCCAGCTCCCCTTGTCCCCAGGTGATGTGCTGATGCCTGAGGGAGCTGGGACTAGATGGTGGTGGGGGCGCTGTAGGGGAAGGCAGGCTGCAGCTCTCTGCCTGACTCTGTTCTTGGTGTGAACATGGGCACATGGCAGCCTGCCTCTACCTGGGGCCTTGCCCCCATGACAGTACTGCTGTCCCCTTCTTCCTAGGAGCTGGGGGGTTTGTTTCACCTATGGCACCTGGTTTGGTCTGGAAGCGTTCGCCAGTATGCAGCACACATACTACAACAGGTGAGAATGGACTGTTTGGTTCCCCTGCCCCTACTACCTCTTGGGCCGGGGCAAGAGTCCATGGTGGGGCTGGGTGGATGTCCTGGCTGCACATGGGCTCTCTGCACCAGGTACTGCTCTTCACAAATCCCATACCTGCAATACGATGGGGCTACTCCCTGCCTGAGCCTCAAGCTGAGGGCAGGGCAGAGCACAGCTCCTGTGTGTGGCTGGGAGACATGGGCATGCAAATGATCCCTCACCCCAGCCCTGTCTGATTCTCTGCCCTGTCCACGCAGGACTGCATGCCAAGAGGTGGCCCGGGCCTGCCAGTTCCTCCTCTCCAAGCAGATGGCAGATGGTGGGTGGGGAGAGGACTTGGAATCATGCGAGCAGCGCACATACGTGCAGAGCGCCGCGACGAGAGGGAAGAATGCTGCCAATCAATGGGATTGATAAAGCACTTCAACTTATTGCAAGCACAGACTTCCTTTTACACTGTTCCTACCACGTGTTATACTTACTGTATATTAATTGGCTCTTAACCAGAAGTTACATTTACAATAAATACTCCACCCATCTTGTAGCCTGGGAATCCTGTCTCTTTCTCAGTCCCAGGACCACTGAATCCTCATCACACCTCCTGCTCCCACATCTTGTGACCATGCTCTATGATACACAAGAATACGCTGACCGATTGTTGACCCTTCTGTTCCCACCAAGACGGCGTGGGGCCCGGTCTTACTAAGCTACACAGGCGGCTGCTTGGACAACTGCTCCACAGGCTCATGGCCTTGCTTCTCAAGCCATTCTGCAACAATTCCCCCTTTTTCTTTTTATACAAGCAGCGCCTGGTTAGTGGACTCAGCTCGGATCAATACGATCAAGTGAGCTCCTTCATTGGAACACACACAGAACTTATATATGTTTCTGTATCAGTATACAAGTGACATTACATTGCTGTTGGTTAGATGCTCTGTTCATGTGTCTCACTATTGCTAATAATTGGTTGAGGCTACACAGTCTGGGAAATACTGTGACACACGGCAAAAATAACGCTAAGGCAAAAATAACTGACAAAAACATAAGCCCTTATTTAACTGAATCTAAAAACCATCCCATAAACAGAAAACCATTCTGTAAAGCGTGGCAAGCTAAAAACTGCTAATTGGCTACACATACTGCTCACACCAAAGTGATTAATTAGTACTTATAACGAGTTTTGAGAAGCATATCTTATAGCTAATCGTCACTATGTTTGAGAATGTAATTACCAAATACCTGTCAGCATGAGTAATTTTCCTGTCTTATGGGAATTCAAGGATATTGTCTTCTGTGAGGAGAGCTAGGCCGCCGGCAGGCCCACTGTCCTCCTTGCCAATTTCTTCCTTTTTAATATCTGTGTTACAAAAACTGCTTTTTGAGGTCTCTGCAAGGGCCCTTTGCAGAAAGCTCAATGAACATGACAGTAAATGTAAGACAAATACCATAATTACCACATCCAATAATCCAAATTTGACCATTGACAATATCCATCCTGAAATTCCCCAGTCATGAAACCAATTGTAAGTGCCTTGATACCTTTGCTGTTGCATTTGTTTGCTTTGCCAATCAGGAGTGTCAGAAGTGCAGATAACATCAGCCTCAAGTTTTCCTGCAGGCACTGATTGCAATCTGTGTTCTTAGTAACACTTGACATTGACTTTTCTCTCTCCTCCCCCCCCCCCATTTTTTTTTTTCAAACCTTGTTTGAAACCTACTGCACGGTTCACCACTGGAGCTACCAAACTGTTCTGTGAGTGACATAACTAGTTCAAAATATAAAGAGCTTTGTGAGAGTTTGATTCATATGTTTTACCATGGCTTTGCCTGTAGACAAACGTGGTGTCCCTGTAACATAGGCAATGTTCATGCCATATATTCTGAGCTGTTGTCCAGTTTGATTTAACGGGGTAGTGTAATGCTGCTATAGCAGAGCACACTTACTGGATTCTCCCGTTTGTGCAGTAGCTCCCACTGCCAGAAAACACAGTAATCTCTAATCCCTTTGCGCTGGTAACTCATGAATCAAACTTGCAATGTCCAAGCTTTTTTCTGAAATCAAATTCTCATCCATGTAATGATAAAAGATTAGACCAGGATGCGTTTTTGATACTGGAGCAAGTGCCTAGGCTACATAAGCCTGGCACAGAGTTGGTGAATTTTTATGCCTTGTGGAAGCCTCGGAGTCAGTTACTCCTGTATTAAACGTTGCAAATGGGCATTTTTTTTCCAAGCAAGTAGCCATTAATCGGCCCAAATGGGGATTTTCTGTTTTCCAGGTCAAATTTCTAAAGTAAGATCTCCAAGTTCAATGATCGCTATCAAAAATCCTTCTGCTAAGTAAGGAACCTTGCTCTCAGTGGATAAACGCATCTCTGAACCCGCAGCACATACAAACAAACGCTGCAAAGCAAGTCCTCAAACAAACGACACTGCAAGACGCGAGTTGTCACATCCAGTCCGTGTGGGTGGGTGGGTGGCGGGTGTGTGGGGGGCAGTTCTCCCACTTCTACGGCAATTCTGGCAAGGCACTTGGCTGCGCAGCATGGTGTCAGTGGTGTCGGCTGCTGGCCTCCCAGCGGCCCACTAGTAACTCTCTCCACCACCCGCTCATTCCCACATGAACTTTTCCCCAGTCCCGCAAGTGAGTAGGAATCAAAATACCCTGATGTCACCCTTTTTCCCATTCTGACGCCATCTTACGCACCCAGGCTGGGACGAGCAGCCTCTGCAGAGTGTCTCGGGCGTCAGGAGACAGTGATGTATTGATGAGTTTGCTGGGGATTATTGAGGTGTGGGTGGGAGTGGTGGATATTGAAATGAAATGTGTCCCTGATCTGATGGTTGTCGAAGCTGATAGTTGTCCATCTCGGTAGGATTCTTGTCCCACTGCTTAGGTTCCTTGTCCATGGGGGCAACAGTGCTCTGTGCCTTAGTTGGTGATTCTTCATATAGGTAGTTTCTCTCTCAGTAGGTTTTGGGTGAGTGGGCAGTTCTGCAAACCCTTCCACAGCAGGGCATGCTGTTGCTTTTTGAGGACAGGCTGAAGTTTTTGATGCCAGTCAACATTTTCAACTGCGTCATGGGGTGTTTTAGGCTCAGTAAAAGGCAGTCGGTTGTACGTTTGTTTCCACATTTTTCCTTCCAAAGGTATAGTAGTGGGGGGGGCACAGGCCGTGGTGGCAGATTTACGCGCACTACCCGCTCCCCTTCCCGGTCAGTTCTGACAGATTTATCACTTTGCTCTGATAACACGGCATTATTACTTAGCATAGTAACTGGGGTAGGTGAAAAAGCACCCAGAAACAAAAACACATTCTCCATAGTAGATTTTTTCCCTTTTTAAATGGGTTCTGTAGAAACCAGAACTGGTGCTAAAGCTGCAAAGGCTGAAGTAGCAACAACACATTCCGCTAAAGTCCTTTTATTTAATTTCCAGAGAGTTAGTAACGACTTAGCTTTGAGCTCCAATAGCTTCCCAAGTAGGTAAATCAAAAGCGTTGTCAAGGCTTGCTATCAGTTTTCTTTCTTTGCTCCACAAAAAGGAGGGGTTTTAAAGACTTTTCATAATTTTTAATCAAGCTGTCCCCCCCAGCCAACCTGCTCCTCTGTGGATCTCTCTCTCTCTCTGTCTTTCTCTCTCGTATCTCTCCTCTCTCTCTTTCGTCTCTCTCTCCATGGGCTGCAAGTGCTGGCAGGGGCTTGCTCTAACATGGGTCACAGCACCTCCTGTCTCTCTCCCCCTGTTCCAGTGTGGGGCCTCTCCACAGGCTGCAGGTGGGGTCTGGGCCTTTTCCATGGGCTGTGGGGGGACACCTGCACAACCATGGGTTCCTCCAGGGGCTGCTGGGGCATCTTTCTCTCCAGCACCTGGGGCACCTTCTCCCCCCCGACCCCCTTTCACTGCCCTTGGTGCCTGCACAGCTCCTCACACCTTCTCTGGGGGCACAAAGCAGCTGCAGATGGGTTTTTCTCTCCTCACTGTGACTCCCAGAGGCACTGTGACCATCCCTGATTGGCTCGGCCTTGGGCAGCAGCAACTCCGGCCTTCAGCTGGCTGGTATTTGCTCTGTGGGGCCTGCAGAGAGCTTCTGGCTGCTCCTTGCAGCAGCCACTCCTGCAGCCCCCCCTCCTCCCCTAGGACCCAGCCACACAAAACTAGGACAGAAGGGTTTTCCCCAGGTGTATTCTGCCTCCTGGGGCAGGCAGTGAAGTGCCTTTTCCAACCAGTTTGGTGATCTGAGAAGAGAAAGCTGCCAAGCTGCCTTTATCTTCCCCTCACGCTGTCCAGCTTGGCTGCCTGGGGCAAGAGTGTGGGATTTGGGGCCTAGCCTGTACCCAGCATTCTGATGGGTGCACTGCACAATCCTTGCTGTGCTGTGAGTCACTGATCGTCTCTGAAGTGCTGTCTGCTCTGGAGCCTGTGCTGGGAGGAGAAGGGCACCCATTCTCCCCCACAGCTGGGAAAGAGGAGTGCTCTGCTCAGGTTCCTTACTGTCCTATTCCCCAGCTGGTGGCATCCAGCTTCCCGTAGGCTGCCAGGTGAAGTAACCAGCATCATTCCCACTTTGAAAAAGGAGAAACTGAAGCAGAAAGCCCTGAGACAGTGAGCGTCAGGGCGCAGCCTGGATCCCTTGAGCTCTTGGCCTTCTCCCAGTGCAGCAGGCTGCCTCTAAGGTTCCAGCTATGGTATTTCACATTTTGGTGTCAGCTGGAAGTGGTGTGGACTGGTGGGTTAATAAATGGCTAACAGTGTTGCAAATGAAACTTGACTGTGTGTTGGTCTCCCTGTAACCTGCCCCGGTGTGTGCCCCACACTGCTTGCACAGCAGCATGCTGTAACCTGGCTTGGGTCACCTGTCCTCACTGGTACGGTCACCGTCTCCACCAACAAGCAAGCCAGGCTTGAGGCCTACAACTGCTTTGCCCTTTGCCTTTGGCCTCAGAAGAATATAATCAAGGAAGCAGCTGACTGCTGCTGAGGGAACGACCACTTCCCTCCATCTGATGCTTATACCAACCCAAATAACCCTGTGTGCTGTTGGCTGAGCTCTCTTGGGCTCGTTGCCTACCAGGAGCCCTAGTCCATTCTTTTGCAAAGCTCTTGGCCAGGCAGCTGGCCAGCCTGTGCCACAGCATGGGATTATTGCATCCTGTGGGCAAAATGATGTATTTGCTGGGGTCTAGCGTCATAGAAGAACCATAGACACAGAATCCCACAGAATCACAAGGTTGGAAAAGACCTTTAAGATCAAGTCCAACCGTTCCCGTCCTAAGCTAAACCAGATCCCTGAGCGTAGCTATGCGGGGCGCAGGCTGGTTCCGGGCGGGAGGGGTTTGGTGCAGGCACTGTGCGGTCGTTAGCAGGCCGTGTGCGGGGCTGAGTGGGTCTCTGGGGGATGTGGGCATTCTGCCCCGCGTGAGCTGTGGGTTTTCTCATGTGGAGAGGCCAGAGGGCACTGTTAGGCCTGTTCCTGGGCTAGGAAAGCTCTGAGCCCCAGGGTCAGAGAGGTGCTTGTGGGCTCCGTGGGGGGTCGCGGGCCAGGAGCAGTGTTTGGTGCTCACATGTTGGGTTTGGGGCTTGGTTGGGTTTGGTTAGAGTCAAGTGTTTGGAAGGGGCAGACGCAAAGGCCGCTGGCAGGTAACTGAGGCACTGAGAGGTCGAGTCGAGAGGTGGCAAATACTTCCTGGGCTGTCTGGGTCTGTCAGGTGAAGTTTGTCACCACCAGTGTTAAGCCAGCTACTTCATGCTGTGCTCTTGGACGGGTGACAGGACCAGGCTCGGAGGCTGTGCCGTACCTGCCACAGCGTGAGGTCACAGCCCCTCAGCTGCCTGGAGCCTCACCTGAGTGCATGCTGGCTCCTGCTCTCGGTGGCTTGGGGTGTCTGTGATGTCAGTTGCATGAGGAGTGCCGCTGGCCGAGTAGCATTTTCTAACGGCAAAGCCACACTGCCACAGGCATGCTGGCACCGCTGGCAGGCCACGGTGTCCCTGCATTACGTGTGTGCTGCCATTGGGAATGAGGCGAGGCTTCGCTGGCTGGTGTTTGTAACTGTGCTCTGCTGAAGAGATGAGATGAGTTTTCAGCTCTAAGATTATTTTCTATTTGGGCTTCTCTCACAGCCTGGGGACTTGGCATCATGTTTGTGGCCAGGTCCTTCCAGCAAGCACATGCTGTCTGTCCTGGCTCCAGCCAGCCCAGAGTTCCGCTCCCTGAGCAGCAGGCACAGGTGAGGTGAGTCAGCCCGGGCTGGTTCCTCACCGCCTGACATGGCAGCGTTCCTGCCTCCTTGGGCAGGTGAAGCGCTCCACGTTCTTGCCGGGGCTGCGCGTTCCTAATTCTCAGCAGTCTATACCAGCAGGTACAAGGCCACCTGGGGCCAAGGGGACCACTGGAGGCTGGTGGGGACAGGGGCTGGCCCTTGCTGGGTGCATGCTATACTCTGCTTCTCTGCCCACAGCTTAGCAGATTGAGCCAGCGATGCTGGAGGTGGTGGCAGCGAGCAGCAGTGCTGAAGCCTGGTAAGTCCCTGCAGGTCCACTCTGTGGCCTGGGTGTACCTGGGAATGTCCCCAGGACTGGGCTTGGCCCCTGGAGCAGCCAGGGGGACAGTCTCTGGGGGGCACCCACCAGTGTCCCCAGCTCTGTAGCTCAGGCACCCCTCCCTGTCTTGCAGATGCCAAAGTGCAGGCAGACCAGCGCTGCCCCCGCTGTGGTGGAGCTGCCCAGCAGCGACTGGTGCTGTTGGCGCGGCCCTGGTTCAGGACTTCATCAGGCCCCGGCTCCTCGACCACGCTGGGCCCTCACATAGGGCAGGCGCCGTGGCAGCATCAGGTGAAGCGTTGCTGCTGCGCCTGCCACAGCTACAACTCCATTTCCTCCAAGAGCCTCAGCACTGCTGAGAGCCTGGAAAACATCGACTGGATCCCGGACAGAGCAGCCCTGGCCGAGCTGGGATGCGTCTGCTCCCTCGGCCCCGTGCGTGCTGGCGCAGCCTGGTCGGCTCTCAGTATGCATGTGGCCAGGAAAAGACTGGAGGTGCAGCTGCGGGCCCTGCCCCTGCCAGTGCGTCTGTCCCTGGAGCAAGGAGCGCAGCAGCAGGGCCACCACGTCCTGCCGAAGTTCAGCCAGCCAGGACAGAGACAGCCCTTGCCACGGCACACACAGCAGGAGCCTCGCAGCCAGCACAGCTCTCGGGAGCCTGTACTGTCTCCTCCACCCCTGTGCACGAAGATGGCCGCCACACAGACATCTCTCACGGACCTTTGTGTGAGCAACAAGCAGCTGGGTGCTTCACGGCGTGCCAACAAAAGGTAGATGCTGTCAAACTAACCTGATCACCTTCTGTGACAAGGTGACCTGCTTAATGGATGAGGGGAAGGCTGTGGGTACCGACTACCTGGACTTCAGTAGAGCCTTTGACACGGTTTCTCCCAGCATTCTGACTGAGAAACTGGCTGCCACTGGCCTGGACAGGTGGACCCTCAGCTGGGTTAAAAACTGTCTGGATGGCCGGGCCCAAAGAGTGGTGGTGAATGGAACTAAATCCAGCTGGAGGCCAGACACAAATGGCATCCCCCAGGGCTCAGTCCTGGGCCCAGTTTTGTCCAGTATCTTTATCAATGACCTCGATGAAGGGATTGAATTCTCCCTCAGTAAGTTTGCAGATGACACTAAACTGGGAGGAAGGACATGGAGGTCCTGGAGCGTGTCCAGAGAAGGGCAGCCAGGCTGGGGAAGGGGCTGGAGGGCAAATCCTCTGAGGAGCGGCTGAGGGAGCTGGGGGTGCTCAGCCTGGAGAAGAGGAGGCTGGGGAGAGACCTTCTCACTGCTTACAAGTACCTGCCAGGAGGGTGCAGAGAGGTGGGCGATGGTCTCTTCAGCCAGGGGACAGGAGGTGGGACAAGGGGAAGTGGGGTCAAGCTGTGCCGGGGCAGGGTCAGCTCAGCTGTGAGGGAAAAGTTCTTCCCTGAGAGAGCTGTCAGGGCCTGGCACAGGCTGCCCAGGGAGGGTGCTGAGTCCCCACACCTGGATGTGTTTAAAAAAAGGGTAGATGAGGTGCTCAGGGATATGGTTTAACTTAGGATGGGAATGGTTGGACTTGATGATCTTAAAGGTCTTTTCCAACCTTGTGATTCTGTGATTCTGTGAACAGCAACGTCAGCTCTGACTGCCAGCCACCAGTGCGGAGGATGATCTTCCATGACAGCATCCTCCCTAATAAGAGGCTACCACAGAGGCAGGACTTCCCGAGGCCTCCTGCTTTATCCCTGGCCCAGACAGCCCTTCCCAGCCTGGACAAGGAGGCAGCGAAACCAGCAACGGGACCTGCAGCTGCGGCTTCAGTCCTGCGAAAGGAAGGCACCGGCCTTTGGACCACCTTCGCTACCACCCAAGGCAGGCCTGAGGCTGACCTGGCAGGTGCAGACTGGCCTGCTGCTGCTGCAGCTACTGCCAGAGTCTCGAGGCTGGAGCTGAGCCCAAAGATCCGCAGCAAACTCTGGGTGCACACTGCAAGGCGATGCCTGGAGATGAGGCTGCGGAGCTTCCCCCTGGCAGTGACACAGTCCATGAAAATGCTGCATTAGTCACTGACCAAAGGCCCCTCGACCAGCACTGGCTGCCCGCAGACGGACCGTGCCGACGTCTAGCACCTCAAAGCCCAGCCAGAGCAGGCTGTGCTGAAGCAGCACAAGGCACCCCACGCCTCCCCGGTGGCCTCCAGCCCATCAGGCCCGGCACCCACAAAGATCCACAGGCCCATGGCCTCGTTCCTGCCTGAGACCCTGCGCAGGGTCCGCCACGCAGGGAGGCTGTGGTCCCGCATGGCCCCGCTTGGCGCGGAGGGCCCATCAGATTGAGGGGTGCCCCACAGGACAGCACCCTGCCCGGCACACCCCAGACAGCCAGCACAACACCCAGCACCTCCTCAGACTACTCCCCACCAGTCTCTCTCCGGATGGTGCACTGGAGTGGGAGGAAGATCCTGTGAGCGCTGGGGTCTGGCTTTAAGGACGTGGCCCGGAGCTGGAGGCGGTAGGACAAAGGAAGGCACCGGCCTCCGGACCACCTTCGCTGTCACCCAAGGCAGGGCTGAGGCTGACCTGGTGGGCACAGACTGGCCTGATGCTGCAGCACCTGAGAAATGTCCAGGGTGGAACTCAGCCCAGAGATCCGCAGCAAAGTCTCTGCACAGCGAGAGGTGACGCCTGTGAAGGTTGAAGGGACACAGGAGACTGAAGGCAGGAGGGACTCAGGGTGCGAGGTGCCTGCAGGCTGGGGGGGCAGACAGGGACGGGGTGTTCCTGGGGCAGGGTGTTGCTGGCTGCTGGGGTGCATAGCCAACTATGGTGGGCATGCTTTTTTGAGGGGAATTACCCACGAAAGCCCCTGATGTGGTCTCTCAGTGATGCCAGCAAGAGTTGTTGCTTCAGTTCTCACTGTCCAGTTGTGTGGTGGAAACTCCATGAAGTAGGAATGCAGCCCTACAGAAAGGGCTGTATGAAGGGATGGACATTAATGGCACTGAGATCAGCAGGTCAGAAAGGTCCCAGCACATCCAGTTCTCCCTGAGGGGCATGTTTGGTGGCCACAACTCCTTCCTGACAGATGACCAAGCACCTCTGTTTCTAGGCAGAAGCCCAGGAGATGCCTGAATTCACCTCCTGCCTGCAAAACGCCTGCGAGATCCTCCGGTTCACCCAGGTGAGCAGAGCCTGTTGTGTGCTGTCTCACGTGCTGGCTAGGCAGACTTGGCTGCTTCTCAGAGCCCTCTTGGATGCATCTGGTGCCTTCTGAAGGGCTGAACTAGCAAAGTCCTAAGAACTGCCTCCTGTTTTCTGCTCCCCATTGCTAGAAGCCATGTGTGCAGCTTGAGGAGAGGACCTTGGCCAGGCCCAGGGGTGTTCTGGGTGGGTTGCCTGGGCTAAGAGAGGCCGGAACACCGAGGGCTTAGGCTCCTTTGCCTTTCCTCCTCTCTGGATCCCACACATTTGAGGCAGACTTCTGGGAAACCCAGTGTCCTTGGTTAGTGACCATGTGAGCTCAGTTCCTGCTGGCGATTGCCACCACCAGCAGCGTGGTGCAGATGCAGTCATAGGTCTTGCTGCGAATGGGAGTGTTGGAAGCAGGTGGCTCCCTGGCAGGAAAGTGCTCAGAGAGGGGACTTTAGCAGCACTTGCTGAAACCAGTCCAAACTGTGATTTCAGCACTCCCTGCTCCAGAGCTGACCTCCCTCCCTGTCCACCTGCCTCACTAGAAGACAGGTGGTGCTCAGTCCCAAACAGTTCTGCACGTGCAGTGGTTTCAGCCCATGGTTCTTGCAGCCAGGCACCTCGTGCCTGCCCTCATTTGTTTCTTGTCTCCTGCAGATCCCAGAGAACCCACCCAACTACGAGAAATATTACCGCCGTATGAATGAGGTATGATGGCTGGAACATGTGCACACCTGAGTCCTCTGACTGACACGTGGACAGGACTGCATCTTTCCCCCTCAGAAGAACAGAACAGGTTGGGGGAAGGTGCTGAGCTCTCCTGACCCCTTTCCAGGGTGGCTTCCCCTTCAGTACCCGAGACTGTGGCTGGATCGTGGCAGACTGCACGGCAGAGGGGCTGAAGTCAGTTATGCTGCTGCAGGAGAAATGCCCCTTCATAGACAAGCTTGTCCCACCTGAGCGCCTCTTTGATGCTGTGAATGTGGTGAGTGGAGCACAAATACGGGCAGATAACTCAAGCTAAGGTAAGAGAAGCCAGCACCCGAGTGGTTGTTAGATCTGGTATTACTAAGCTAGTACAAGGCCCATAGCCTGGCATGGCAACACTGTGTTTACTGTGATAGAAAACTACGTATGTGATGCTCCAGGTTGTGCCTGCCTGTCAGTGCTGTTTGGGACTTTGGTTGCCTGCCAACGCTGTGGCCTCCTGGGTCTGACTTTGTCCTTGCTCTGGACTTGGGGCCACATTGGGCTGGTACTGCCTGAGAGCCAGTCCCACCATCCCCACCCTCCCCAACCTCTGCTTGTCTGGGCAGTTGCTGAGCATGAGGAACTTGGATGGAGGCTTTGCCACGTATGAAACCAAATGAGGAGGCCACTTCCTGGAGCTGCTGAACCCCTCAGAGGTGTTTGGTAAGGGGAACTGAGTGGGGCTGGCTCACCCCCGCAAGAGGCACAGGGGACTGGCCTTGCTGTGTGCCCAGCGGGTGCCTGGCTTTGGCCCAGGTCCCTTTGTGGGAAAAGCGTGCCCAAGGGAGAGGTTGGCAGTGTGTGGCTCAGAGGTTCTTGCCAGCGCTGTAGGGGAAGGCAGGCTGCAGCTCTCTGCCTGACTCTGTTCTTGGTGTGAACATGGGCACATGGCAGCCTGCCTCTACATGGGGCCTTGCCCCCGTGACAGTACTGCTGTCCCCTTCTTCCTAGGAGCTGGGAGGTTTGTTTCACCTATGGCACCTGGTTTGGTCTGGAAGCGTTCGCCAATATGCAGCACACATACCACAACAGGTGAGAATGGACTGTTTGGTTCCCCTGCCCCTACTACCTCTTGGGCCGGGGCAAGAGGTATTGTTGACCCTTCTGTTCCCACCAAGACGGCGTGGGGCCCGGTCTTACTAAGCTACACAGGCGGCTGCTTGGACAACTGCTCCACAGGCTCATGGCCTTGCTTCTCAAGCCATTCTGCAACAATTCCCCCTTTTTCTTTTTATACAAGCAGCGCCTGGTTAGTGGAATCAGCTCGGATCAATACGATCAAGTGAGCTCCTTCATTGGAACACACACAGAACTTATATATGTTTCTGTATCAGTATACAAGTGACATTACATTGCTGTTGGTTAGATGCTCTGTTCATGTGTCTCACTATTGCTAATAATTGGTTGAGGCTACACAGTCTGGGAAATACTGTGACACACGGCAAAAATAACGCTAAGGCAAAAATAACTGACAAAAACATAAGCCCTTATTTAACTGAATCTAAAAACCATCCCATAAACAGAAAACCATTCTGTAAAGCGTGGCAAGCTAAAAACTGCTAATTGGCTACACATACTGCTCACACCAAAGTGATTAATTAGTACTTATAACGAGTTTTGAGAAGCATATCTTATAGCTAATCGTCACTATGTTTGAGAATGTAATTACCAAATACCTGTCAGCATGAGTAATTTTCCTGTCTTATGGGAATTCAAGGATATTGTCTTCTGTGAGGAGAGCTAGGCCGCCGGCAGGCCCACTGTCCTCCTTGCCAATTTCTTCCTTTTTAATATCTGTGTTACAAAAACTGCTTTTTGAGGTCTCTGCAAGGGCCCTTTGCAGAAAGCTCAATGAACATGACAGTAAATGTAAGACAAATACCATAATTACCACATCCAATAATCCAAATTTGACCATTGACAATATCCATCCTGAAATTCCCCAGTCATGAAACCAATTGTAAGTGCCTTGATACCTTTGCTGTTGCATTTGTTTGCTTTGCCAATCAGGAGTGTCAGAAGTGCAGATAACATCAGCCTAAAGTTTTCCTGCAGGCACTGACTGCAATCTGTGATCTTAGTAACACTTGACATTGACTTTTCTCTCTCCTCCCCCCCCCCCATTTTTTTTTTTTCAAACCTTGTTTGAAACCTACTGCACGGTTCACCACTGGAGCTACCAAACTGTTCTGTGAGTGACATAACTAGTTCAAAATATAAAGAGCTTTGTGAGAGTTTGATTCATATGTTTTACCATGGCTTTGCCTGTAGACAAACGTGGTGTCCCTGTAACATAGGCAATGTTCGTGCCATATATTCGGAGCTGTTGCCCAGTTTCATTTAATGGGGTAGTGTAATGCTGCTATAGCAGAGCACACTTACTGGATTCTCCCGTTTGTGCAGTAGCTCCCACTGCCAGAAAACACAGTAATCTCTAATCCCTTTGCGCTGGTAACTCATGAATCAAACTTGCAATGTCCAAGCTTTTTTCTGAAATCAAATTCTCATCCATGTAATGATAAAAGATTAGACCAGGATGCGTTTTTGATACTGGAGCAAGTGCCTAGGCTACATAAGCCTGGCACAGAGTTGGTGAATTTTTATGCCTTGTGGAAGCCTCGGAGTCAGTTACTCCTGTATTAAACGTTGCAAATGGGCAATTTTTTTTCCAAGCAAGTAGCCATTAATCGGCCCAAATGGGGATTTTCTGTTTTCCAGGTCAAATTTCTAAAGTAAGATCTCCAAGTTCAATGATCGCTATCAAAAATCCTTCTGCTAAGTAAGGAACCTTGCTCTCAGTGGATAAACGCATCTCTGAACCCGCAGCACATACAAACAAACGCTGCAAAGCAAGTCCTCAAACAAACGACACTGCAAGACGCGAGTTGTCACATCCAGTCCGTGTGGGTGGGTGGGTGGCGGGTGTGTGGGGGGCAGTTCTCCCACTTCTACGGCAATTCTGGCAAGGCACTTGGCTGCGCAGCATGGTGTCAGTGGTGTCGGCTGCTGACCTCCCAGCGGCCCACTAGTAACTCTCTCCACCACCCGCTCATTCCCACATGAACTTTTCCCCAGTAAGTCCCGCAAGTGAGTAGGAATCAAAATACCCTGATGTCACCCTTTTTCCCGTTCTGACGCCATCTTACGCACCCAGGCTGGGACGAGCAGCCTCTGCAGAGTGTCTCGGGCGTCAGGAGACAGTGATGTATTGATGAGTTTGCTGGGGATTATTGAGGTGTGGGTGGGAGTGGTGGATATTGAAATGAAATGTGTCCCTGATCTGATGGTTGTCGAAGCTGATAGTTGTCCATCTCGGTAGGATTCTTGTCCCACTGCTTAGGTTCCTTGTCCATGGGGGCAACAGTGCTCTGTGCCTTAGTTGGTG
The DNA here is from genome assembly GCF_964237585.1 of Gallinula chloropus. Classification (NCBI taxonomy): domain Eukaryota; kingdom Metazoa; phylum Chordata; class Aves; order Gruiformes; family Rallidae; genus Gallinula; species Gallinula chloropus. Next base: position 32,761,777 of record NC_140090.1, on the reverse strand, counting down.
ATTCTTCATATAGGTAGTTTCTCTCTCAGTAGGTTTTGGGTGAGTGGGCAGTTCTGCAAACCCTTCCACAGCAGGGCATGCTGTTGCTTTTTGAGGACAGGCTGAAGTTTTTGATGCCAGTCAACATTTTCAACTGCGTCATGGGGTGTTTTAGGCTCAGTAAAAGTTAGGCAGTCGGTTGTACGTTTGTTTCCACATTTTTCCTTCCAAAGGTATAGTAGTGGGGGGGGCACAGGCCGTGGTGGCAGATTTACGCGCACTACCCGCTCCCCTTCCCGGTCAGTTCTGACAGATTTATCACTTTGCTCTGATAACACAGCATTATTACTTAGCATAGTAACTGGGGTAGGTGAAAAAGCACCCAGAAACAAAAACACATTCTCCATAGTAGATTTTTTCCCTTTTTAAATGGGTTCTGTAGAAACCAGAACTGGTGCTAAAGCTGCAAAGGCTGAAGTAGCAACAACACATTCCGCTAAAGTCCTTTTATTTAATTTCCAGAGAGTTAGTAACGACTTAGCTTTGAGCTCCAATAGCTTCCCAAGTAGGTAAATCAAAAGCGTTGTCAAGGCTTGCTATCAGTTTTCTTTCTTTGCTCCACAAAAAGGAGGGGTTTTAAAGACTTTTCATAATTTTTAATCAAGCTGTCCCCCCCAGCCAACCTGCTCCTCTGTGGATCTCTCTCTCTCTCTGTCTTTCTCTCTCGTATCTCTCCTCTCTCTCTTTCGTCTCTCTCTCCATGGGCTGCAAGTGCTGGCAGGGGCTTGCTCTAACATGGGTCACAGCACCTCCTGTCTCTCTCCCCCTGTTCCAGTGTGGGGCCTCTCCACAGGCTGCAGGTGGGGTCTGGGCCTTTTCCATGGGCTGTGGGGGGACACCTGCACAACCATGGGTTCCTCCAGGGGCTGCTGGGGCATCTTTCTCTCCAGCACCTGGGGCACCTTCTCCCCCCCGACCCCCTTTCACTGCCCTAGGTGCCTGCACAGCTCCTCACACCTTCTCTGGGGGCACAAAGCAGCTGCAGATGGGTTTTTCTCTCCTCACTGTGACTCCCAGAGGCACTGTGACCATCCCTGATTGGCTCGGCCTTGGGCAGCAGCAACTCCGGCCTTCAGCTGGCTGGTATTTGCTCTGTGGGGCCTGCAGAGAGCTTCTGGCTGCTCCTTGCAGCAGCCACTCCTGCAGCCCCCCCTCCTCCCCTAGGACCCAGCCACACAAAACTAGGACAGAAGGGTTTTCCCCAGGTGTATTCTGCCTCCTGGGGCAGGCAGTGAAGTGCCTTTTCCAACCAGTTTGGTGATCTGAGAAGAGAAAGCTGCCAAGCTGCCTTTATCTTCCCCTCACGCTGTCCAGCTTGGCTGCCTGGGGCAAGAGTGTGGGATTTGGGGCCTAGCCTGTACCCAGCATTCTGATGGGTGCACTGCACAATCCTTGCTGTGCTGTGAGTCACTGATCGTCTCTGAAGTGCTGTCTGCTCTGGAGCCTGTGCTGGGAGGAGAAGGGCACCCATTCTCCCCCACAGCTGGGAAAGAGGAGTGCTCTGCTCAGGTTCCTTACTGTCCTATTCCCCAGCTGGTGGCATCCAGCTTCCCGTAGGCTGCCAGGTGAAGTAACCAGCATCATTCCCACTTTGAAAAAGGAGAAACTGAAGCAGAAAGCCCTGAGACAGTGAGCGTCAGGGCGCAGCCTGGATCCCTTGAGCTCTTGGCCTTCTCCCAGTGCAGCAGGCTGCCTCTAAGGTTCCAGCTATGGTATTTCACATTTTGGTGTCAGCTGGAAGTGGTGTGGACTGGTGGGTTAATAAATGGCTAACAGTGTTGCAAATGAAACTTGACTGTGTGTTGGTCTCCCTGTAACCTGCCCCGGTGTGTGCCCCACACTGCTTGCACAGCAGCATGCGGTAACCTGGCTTGGGTCACCTGTCCTCACTGGTACGGTCACCGTCTCCACCAACAAGCAAGCCAGGCTTGAGGCCTACAACTGCTTTGCCCTTTGCCTTTGGCCTCGGAAGAATATAATCAAGGAAGCAGCTGACTGCTGCTGAGGGAGCGACCACTTCCCTCCATCTGATGCTTATACCCACCCAAATAACCCTGTGTGCCATTGGCTGAGCTCTCTTGGGCTCGTTGCCTACCAGGAGCCCTAGTCCATTCTTTTGCAAAGCTCTTGGCCAGGCAGCTGGCCAGCCTGTGCCACAGCATGGGATTATTGCATCCTGTGGGCAAAATGATGTATTTGCTGGGGTCTAGCGTCATAGAAGAACCATAGACACAGAATCCCACAGAATCACAAGGTTGGAAAAGACCTTTAAGATCAAGTCCAACCGTTCCCGTCCTAAGCTAAACCAGATCCCTGAGCGTAGCTATGCGGGGCGCAGGCTGGTTCCGGGCGGGAGGGGTTTGGTGCAGGCACTGTGCGGTTATTAGCAGGCGGTGTGCGGGGCTGAGTGGGTCTCTGGGGGATGTGGGCATTCTGCCCCGCGTGAGCTGTGGGTTTTCTCATGTGTGGTTCCAGGCCAGGAGCAGCGTTGGGTCCTCACACCGTTGGTGTGTTAGCGACTGGCTGGCCTTGGGCTGCTGTGCTGGTGGGGCCTGGAGAGGCCAGAGGGCGCTGTTAGGCCTGTTCCTGGGCTAGGAAAGCTCTGAGCCCCAGGGTCAGAGAGGTGCTTTTGGGCTCCGTGGGGGGTCGCGGGCCAGGAGCAGTGTTTGGTGCTCACATGGCCTGGACAGGTGGACCCTCAGCTGGGTTAAAAACTGTCTGGATGGCCGGGCGCAAAGGGTGGTGTCCCCACACCTGGATGTGTTTAAAAAAAGGGTAGATGAGGTGCTCAGGGATATGGTTTAACTTAGGATGGGAATGGTTGGACTTGATGATCTTAAAGGTCTTTTCCAACCTTGTGATTCTGTGATTCTGTGAACAGCAACGTCAGCTCTGACTGCCAGCCACCAGTGCGGAGGATGATCTTCCATGACAGCATCCTCCCTAGTAAGAGGCTACCACAGAGGCAGGACTTCCCGAGGCCTCCTGCTTTATCCCTGGCCCAGACAGCCCTTCCCAGCCTGGACAAGGAGGCAGCGAAACCAGCAACGGGACCTGCAGCTGCAGCTTCAGTCCTGCGAAAGGAAGGCACCGGCCTTTGGACCACCTTCGCTACCACCCAAGGCAGGCCTGAGGCTGACCTGGCAGGTGCAGACTGGCCTGCTGCTGCAGCTACTGCCAGAGTCTCGAGGCTGGAGCTGAGCCCAAAGATCCGCAGCAAACTCTGGGTGCACACTGCAAGGCGATGCCTGGAGATGAGGCTGCGGAGCTTCCCCCTGGCAGTGACACAGTCCATGAAAATGCTGCATCAGTCACTGACCAAAGGCCCCTCAACCAGCACTGGCTGCCTGCAGACGGACCGTGCCAACGTCTAGCACCTCAAAGCCCAGCCAGAGCAGGCTGTGCTGAAGCAGCACAAGGCACCCCACGCCTCCCCGGTGGCCTCCAGCCCATCAGGCCCGGCACCCACAAAGATCCACAGACCCATGGCCTCGTTCCTGCCTGAGACCCTGCGCAGGGTCCGCCACGCAGGGAGGCTGTGGTCCCGCATGGCCCCGCTTGGCGCGGAGGGCCCATCAGATTGAGGGGTGCCCCACAGGACAGCACCCTGCCCGGCACACCCCAGACAGCCAGCACAACACCCAGCACCTCCTCAGACTACTCCCCACCAGTCTCTCTCCGGATGGTGCACTGGAGTGGGAGGAAGATCCTGTGAGCGCTGGGGTCTGGCTTTAAGGATGTGGCCCGGAGCTGGAGGCGGTAGGACAAAGGAAGGCACCGGCCTCCGGACCACCTTCGCTGTCACCCAAGGCAGGGCTGAGGCTGACCTGGTGGGCACAGACTGGCCTGATGCTGCAGCACCTGAGAAATGTCCAGCCTGGAACTGAGCCCAGAGATCCGCAGCAAAGTCTCTGCACAGCGAGAGGTGACGCCTGTGAAGGTTGAAGGGACACAGGAGACTGAAGGCAGGAGGGACTCAGGGTGCGAGGTGCCTGCAGGCTGGGGGGGCAGACAGGGACGGGGTGTTCCTGGGGCAGGGTGTTGCTGGCTGCTGGGGTGCATAGCCAACTATGGTGGGCATGCTTTTTTGAGGGGAATTACCCACGTAAGCCCCTGATGTGGTCTCTCAGTGATGCCAGCAAGAGTTGTTGCTTCAGTTCGCACTGTCCAGTTGTGTGGTGGAAACTCCATGAAGTAGGAATGCAGCCCTACAGAAAGGGCTGTATGAAGGGATGGACATTAATGGCACTGAGATCAGCAGGTCAGAAAGGTCCCAGCACATCCAGTTCTCCCTGAGAGGCATGTTTGGTGGCCACAACTCCTTCCTGACAGATGACCAAGCACCTCTGTTTCTAGGCAGAAGCCCAGGAGATGCCTGAATTCACCTCCTGCCTGCAAAACGCCTGCGAGTTCCTCCGGTTCACCCAGGTGAGCAGAGCCTGTTGTGTGCTGTCTCACGTGCTGGCTAGGCAGACTTGGCTGCTTCTCAGAGCCCTCTTGGATGCATCTGGTGCCTTCTGAAGGGCTGAACTAGCAAAGTCCTAGGAACTGCCTCCTGTTTTCTGCTCCCCATTGCTAGAAGCCATGTGTGCAGCTTGAGGAGAGGACCTTGGCCAGGCCCAGGGGTGTTTTGGGTGGGTTGCCTGGGCTAAGAGAGGCTGGAACACCGAGGGCTTAGGCTCCTTTGCCTTTCCTCCTCTCTGGATCCCACACATTTGAGGCAGACTTCTGGGAAACCCAGTGTCCTTGGTTAGTGACCATGTGAGCTCAGTTCCTGCTGGCGATTGCCACCACCAGCAGCGTGGTGCAGATGCAGTCATAGGTCTTGCTGCGAATGGGAGTGTTGGAAGCAGGTGGCTCCCTGGCAGGAAAGTGCTCAGAGAGGGGACTTTAGCAGCACTTGCTGAAACCAGTCCAAACTGTGATTTCAGCACTCCCTGCTCCAGAGCTGACCTCCCTCCCTGTCCACCTGCCTCACTAGAAGACAGGTGGTGCTCAGTCCCACACCGTTCTGCACGTGCAGTGGTTTCAGCCCATGGTTCTTGCAGCCAGGCACCTCGTGCCTGCCCTCATTTGTTTCTTGTCTCCTGCAGATCCCAGAGAACCCACCCAACTACGAGAAATATTACCGCCGTATGAATGAGGTATGATGGCTGGAACATGTGCACACCTGAGTCCTCTGACTGACACGTGGACAGGACTGCATCTTTCCCCCTCAGAAGAACAGAACAGGTTGGGGGAAGGTGCTGAGCTCTCCTGACCCCTTTCCAGGGTGGCTTCCCCTTCAGTACCCGAGACTGTGGCTGGATCGTGGCAGACTGCACGGCAGAGGGGCTGAAGTCAGTTATGCTGCTGCAGGAGAAGTGCCCCTTCATAGACAAGCTTGTCCCACCTGAGCGCCTCTTTGATGCTGTGAATGTGGTGAGTGGAGCACAAATACGGGCAGATAACTCAAGCTAAGGTAAGAGAAGCCAGCACCCGAGTGGTTGTTAGATCTGGTATTACTAAGCTAGTACAAGGCCCATAGCCTGGCATGGCAACACTGTGTTTACTGTGATAGAAAACTACATATGTGATGCTCCAGGTTGTGCCTGCCTGTCAGTGCTGTTTGGGACTTTGGTTGCCTGCCAACGCTGTGGCCTCCTGGGTCTGACTTTGTCCTTGCTCTGGACTTGGGGCCACATTGGGCTGGTACTGCCTGAGAGCCAGTCCCACCATCCCCACCCTCCCCAACCTCTGCTTGTCTGGGCAGTTGCTGAGCATGAGGAACTTGGATGGAGGCTTTGCCACGTATGAAACCAAACGAGGAGGCCACTTCCTGGAGCTGCTGAACCCCTCAGAGGTGTTTGGTAAGGGGAACTGAGTGGGGCTGGCTCACCCCCGCAAGAGGCACAGGGGACTGGCCTTGCTGTGTGCCCAGCGGGTGCCTGGCTTTGGCCCAGGTCCCTTTGTGGGAAAAGCGTGCCCAAGGGAGAGGTTGGCAGCGTGTGGCTCTGAGGCTCTTGCCAGCAGAAGGGCTCTTGCACTGATGCCCTTCCCCTGCTGGCAGGTGACATCATGATTGACTACACCTATGTGGAGTGCACGTCGGCTGTCATGCAGACACTGAGACACTTCCATGACAAGGTTCCTGAGCACAGAGCCCTGGAGATCAGGTGAGGCGCTGCACTGAGAAGTGGGCAGGCCTGCAATGTCCCACGGTGCATGCCGGGGCCTCTGTTGGCACAGCCCATGCTGACCATCGTTGTGGGTCTTGCCTGGACCTCTGCATTGCCATGGAGCAGTCCCTCTGGTGGCCCCTGGGGTGTGCACAGCTGGCATGCTGGCAACTTCTCCTAAGCAGAGCCCCGCACAAGAAGCTGGGACCCAGCCTCTCTCAGAGAGCAGGGCATAGGCTGTTTGGGACCAGGCAGGGGGAAATGACTGGAGATCTGCCTGCCTCTTGACTTTGCAGTTGCCTTGATCTTGCAGCTGGCTAGAGGCTGGGTCCTCTGCTTTGCATGCTGGCATGAGGCAGAAAAGCAGCCAACTGGTGCTTGACTTGACTCCCAGTTCCTAACAACGTGGCAGCCTGTCTGGATGGCCTTGCCTCTTGAACCCTCTAATAATGGGATCCATCACAGCCCCAGAGGGGCTCATGGATGCCCGCGATGAAGCAGGCACTGAGTCTGATCTGCTTTTGAAGTGGGTGCCTTTTGCTGACCAGGGAGACTCTGCAGAAGGGCCTGGACTTCTGTCGTAAGAAGCAGCGAGCTGATGGGTCATGGGAAGGGTAAGCAGTGTTCCCAGTGCCCAGCTTTTCCCCACCTGCCCTGGTGTGACAGGGACCCTGATGGCCAGCATTCCTGGCTGGCAGGATCTGTGGGAAGGGCAAGTACGGGCTGATCCCTTCTGTAGCTCCTGTTCTTTGCTCCCCTTTCCTCTCCCTCCACTCCAGTCAGAGCAAGCACCTTGTGCATTGCACAAGACCCAGACAAGGCCTGGAGTCTAGGGTGGCTCCAGCTCCCCTTGTCCCCAGGTGATGTGCTGATGCCTGAGGGAGCTGGGACTAGATGGTGGTGGGGGCGCTGTAGGGGAAGGCAGGCTGCAGCTCTCTGCCTGACTCTGTTCTTGGTGTGAACATGGGCACATGGCAGCCTGCCTCTACCTGGGGCCTTGCCCCCATGACAGTACTGCTGTCCCCTTCTTCCTAGGAGCTGGGGGGTTTGTTTCACCTATGGCACCTGGTTTGGTCTGGAAGCGTTCGCCAGTATGCAGCACACATACCACAACAGGTGAGAATGGACTGTTTGGTTCCCCTGCCCCTACTACCTCTTGGGCCGGGGCAAGAGTCCATGGTGGGGCTGGGTGGATGTCCTGGCTGCACATGGGCTCTCTGCACCAGGTACTGCTCTTCACAAATCCCATACCTGCAATACGATGGGGCTACTCCCTGCCTGAGCCTCAAGCTGAGGGCAGGGCAGAGCACAGCTCCTGTGTGTGGCTGGGAGACATGGGCATGCAAATGATCCCTCACCCCAGCCCTGTCTGATTCTCTGCCCTGTCCACGCAGGACTGCATGCCAAGAGGTGGCCCGGGCCTGCCAGTTCCTCCTCTCCAAGCAGATGGCAGATGGCGGGTGGGGAGAGGACTTGGAATCATGCGAGCAGCGCACATACGTGCAGAGCGCCGCGACGAGAGGGAAGACTGCTGCCAATCAATGGGATTGATAAAGCACTTCAACTTATTGCAAGCACAGACTTCCTTTTACACTGTTCCTACCACGTGTTATACTTACTGTATTTTAATTGGCTCTTAACCAGAAGTTACATTTACAATAAATACTCCACCCATCTTGTAGCCTGGGAATCCTGTCTCTTTCTCAGTCCCAGGACCACTGAACCTCATCACACCTCCTGCTCCCACATCTTGTGACCATGCTCTATGATACACAAGAATACGCTGACCGATTGTTGACCCTTCTGTTCCCACCAAGACGGCGTGGGGCCCGGTCTTACTAAGCTACACAGGCGACTGCTTGGACAACTGCTCCACAGGCTCATGGCCTTGCTTCTCAAGCCATTCTGCAACAATTCCCCCTTTTTCTTTTTATACAAGCAGCGCCTGGTTAGTGGAATCAGCTCGGATCAATACGATCAAGTGAGCTCCTTCATTGGAACACACACAGAACTTATATATGTTTCTGTATCAGTATACAAGTGACATTACATCGCTGTTGGTTAGATGCTCTGTTCATGTGTCTCACTATTGCTAATAATTGGTTGAGGCTACACAGTCTGGGAAATACTGTGACATACACGGCAAAAATAACGCTAAGGCAAAAATAACTGACAAAAACATAAGCCCTTATTTAACTGAATCTAAAAACCATCCCATAAACAGAAAACCATTCTGTAAAGCGTGGCAAGCTAAAAACTGCTAATTGGCTACACATACTGCTCACACCAAAGTGATTAATTAGTACTTATAACGAGTTTTGAGAAGCATATCTTATAGCTAATCGTCACTATGTTTGAGAATGTAATTACCAAATACCTCTCAGCATGAGGAATTTTCCTGTCTTATGGGAATTCAAGGATATTGTCTTCTGTGAGGAGAGCTAGGCCGCCGGCAGGCCCACTGTCCTCCTTGCCAATTTCTTCCTTTTTAATATCTGTGTTACAAAAACTGCTTTTTGAGGTCTCTGCAAGGGCCCTTTGCAGAAAGCTCAATGAACATGACAGTAAATGTAAGACAAGTACCATAATTACCACATCCAATAATCCAAATTTGACCATTGACAATATCCATCCTGAGATTCCCCAGTCATGAAACCAATTGTAAGTGCCTTGATACCTTTGCTGTTGCATTTGTTTGCTTTGCCAATCAGGAGTGTCAGAAGTGCAGATAACATCAGCCTAAAGTTTTCCTGCAGGCACTGACTGCAATCTGTGTTCTTAGTAACACTTGACATTGACTTTTCTCTCTCCTCCCCCCCCCCCCCATTTTTTTTTTTTCAAACCTTGTTTGAAACCTACTGCACGGTTCACCACTGGAGCTACCAAACTGTTCTGTGAGTGACATAACTAGTTCAAAATATAAAGAGCTTTGTGAGAGTTTGATTCATATGTTTTACCATGGCTTTGCCTGTAGACAAACGTGGTGTCCCTGTAACACAGGCAATGTTCGTGCCATATATTCTGAGCTGTTGTCCAGTTTGATTTAACGGGGTAGTGTAATGCTGCTATAGCAGAGCACACTTACTGGATTCTCCCGTTTGTGCAGTAGCTCCCACTGCCAGAAAACACAGTAATCTCTAATCCCTTTGCGCTGGTAACTCATGAATCAAACTTCCAATGTCCAAGCTTTTTTCTGAAATCAAATTCTCATCCATGTAATGATAAAAGATTAGACCAGGATGCGTTTTTGATACTGGAGCAAGTGCCTAGGCTACATAAGCCTGGCACAGAGTTGGTGAATTTTTATGCCTTGTGGAAGCCCCGGAGTCAGTTACTCCTGTATTAAATGTTGCAAATGGGCAATTTTTTTTCCAAGCAAGTAGCCATTAATCGGCCCAAACGGGGATTTTCTGTTTTCCAGGTCAAATTTCTAAAGTAAGATCTCCAAGTTCAATGATCGCTATCAAAAATCCTTCTGCTAAGTAAGGAACCTTGCTCTCAGTGGATAAACGCATCTCTGAACCCGCAGCACATACAAACAAACGCTGCAAAGCAAGTCCTCAAACAAACGACACTGCAAGACGCGAGTTGTCACATCCAGTCCGTGTGGGTGGGTGGGTGGCGGGTGTGTGGGGGGCAGTTCTCCCACTTCTACGGCAATTCTGGCAAGGCACTTGGCTGCGCAGCATGGTGTCAGTGGTGTCGGCTGCTGGCCTCCCAGCGGCCCACTAGTAACTCTCTCCACCACCCGCTCATTCCCACATGAACTTTTCCCCAGTAAGTCCCGCAAGTGAGTAGGAATCAAAATACCCTGATGTCACCCTTTTTCCCGTTCTGACGCCATCTTACGCACCCAGGCTGGGACGAGCAGCCTCTGCAGAGTGTCTCGGGCGTCAGGAGACAGTGATGTATTGATGAGTTTGATGGGGATTGATGAGGTGTGGGTGGGAGTGGTGGATAATGAAATGAAATGTGTCCCTGATCTGATGGTTGTCGAAGCTGATAGTTGTCCATCTCGGTAGGATTCCTGTCCCACTGCTTAGGTTCCTTGTCCATGGGGGCAACAGTGCTCTGTGCCTTAGTTGGTGATTCTTCATATAGGTAGTTTCTCTCTCAATAGGTTTTGGGTGCTTGTGCACGGCCTTCTCCAGGGTGGCATCTGCCAGGGCAAAGCACAAGCCCAGCTGAGCCCCTCCTCTCCATCAGAGGCGGTATCAACGTCACCGTTCCCAAAGGAGACACTGGAGCACAAAACCTGCTCTCTAAGGCCCATGTGTGACACTAGCTGAGCCTGCAGGTGTTTGCTGATAAGGAAGCAAAAGGCAGAGCAGAATCTGCACTCCATTTTCAGTGTGCTAAATAAATAAAAATCCATCGAATGCCCAAGCCCACCGATAAACCTCAAAATCCCAACTGAAAAACCAAACAACCAACCCGGAAAGCCCAGACACCACAAAACCCACAACAGAACCCCAAAGCCCTCCTGTGCCTAAACAACCCCACAAGCCAGAAAACCCACAAGCTGCAATCAGAGACACAAAAACACACAAAAAAATCCCAAACCCCACAGACACCCCTGGAGCCCTGACATTCCAAAAACCCTACAAGCCCCACCAACCACCCATATCCAACTAAAACAACCCCACAGTCCTGCACTGACCCCACTAACCCCAGGCCCAACACAACCCCCTACAGAACCTCAATACCTCCAAAACCCAGCAGAAACCACAAGCCTGAAACAAACCACGCACCTTTCCCTCCCCCCTGCTGAGCACCAAACCCAAACAGCTGCCACAGGCCGCAGGACAGACAGGGAGGGCAGCCAGCCAGCCCTGGCAGAGGGCTGGGCGGGGAGCCACAGCCAAGGGAAGGAGATCACAAGAGCCAGGCGGGCAAAGCTCAGAGTCAGAACGTACCTGCTGCTTCAGTGCCAGAGAGCGCTGCTTTGCCCCACTCCTCCTGTTTGGTGGCACGCTGGAGGCCTTTGCGTGGACACCAGGAGGAGCAGATGGAGCCTGGACTGAAAGCTTTAGTTATCTCCACCAACTGAAGGTACCATCCTGTTCCTTGTCCTCCTCTCCTGCCGCTGCCAGAGAGCGTCGCTGCTTTCTACCCCAAGCAGCCGCGCAGCTCCTTCTTCCTGGGAGTTCCCCGTGGGGCAGAGCGAGCTCCGACAGCGCTGATCCAGCAGCAGCTTCCTGGGAAGGGCAGCAAGGGGAAGAGCTTTTCAGCCTGGGGGTCACAAACACGGCGCTTTCAGCCAGCCCACAGAGTAGGAATGGGAAAGGTACACACAGACCTCAACTGCCAGCTGAGCTTGGCCACGAGAGCCTTAAAACTCCCTCAGAAACCCATCGATCCTGGGGACGACTGAGGCAGAACACCTCCTGGCTGAAACACTCGGGGAAACACGGAAGGAGGGACATTTCCCTGCCTCCGGCACACTCTAGCTGCCACTTGAGAATGCCACAGGCAGTAGGGACTGAAAGATGCTCCTGGCCTGGAACCTCCCCTGCCCAGGCAGCCCACAAGCAGCCTCACTGACCTTGGGACTCTGCACTCTCCTAACCCAGGACAATGTCCTAACAGTGCCCCACCTCATTTCCCAGCTCTACAAGCGTCCACCTTCCAAAGTGCTGAATGTCCAGCAGTAACTCCCAGAAGAAACGTATGAGCACTGAATGATGCAACTGGCCTGGAACCCCCCCATGCAGCCCACAAGCAGCCCTCTGACCCTGGAGCACAGGGCTTTCTGAAATGAGGACAATATCCTATACTGTGTCCTATGTCATATTCCAGCTCCACCAGTGTCTGCCTTTCAAAAATGCTAAACCTCTACCAAATGCTCCCAAACAAAAGGCATGGCCCAGGGGAATGGCCTTTTGCTGCAGGAGGGCAGCTGGAGAGGGGCTGGGAGACAGAAATCCTTCCTGGGTGGGGGAGGCCCTGGCACAGGGTGCCCAGAGAAGCTGGGGCTGCCCCTGTCTTCCTGGCAGGGTTCAAGACCAGGTTGGATGGGGCTTGGGGCAATCTGGGCTGGTAGGGGTGTCCCTGCCCATGGCAGGGGAGCACTTTGAGGACTTCTGAGTATGTCCCCACCCAAGCCAGTCTGGGGTTCTATGAAACCCTGATTCCACTCTGTTCCCTCACGATCCAGCACCAAAAGGGAAAGGAAGGAAAAGGTAGCCTCTGGGTGATGAGGACATACAGCCACATGAGAAAGAACACGAAGGAGCTCAGCGCTATTCCCTCTTTGTTTCTAGCACTGCAGCATCAATCTCAATGAGGTGTTCCTTAGCCTACATTCCTTCTGCAATGATTTTAATGGGTTACAGTAGCTCGGTGATGAAGGACTGAAGCAGTGGGACACAGCCTGCAAGTTCTCCCTGCCCTTCCCCCCAGCAATAGTTGTGTTGTGTGGCCACACGATGCAACGATAAATAGTAACACAAGGCAACTCACTGTGCTGAAGTGTTCCTCAGAAGGATGGGAGCCACGATAGAGGCAGATCCTTGGACATACAGACAAGAGACATTCATGCCCCGTGTTTCCTCATAGCCCCAGAATCATCCCCTGGAAAGGATCATAAATGTAAATACACCAGCCAGCTCCTTTAGAATCCTAGAATCTCCTGAGCTGGAAGGGACACAACAGGGCCATGGAGTTCCACTCCTGGCTCCACACAGCCTAGCCCAGTCAGTGATGGCACTGAGCACATCGTCCAGAAGCTTCTTGTCCTCAGCCCAGCTCAGAGCTGTGATCCCTTTCCTGGGGAGCCTGTGCCAGCGCTCAACTCCCCCCTCAGCACAGAACCTCTTCCTGACACTCAGCCTGAACCTCCTCTGGTGCAGCTTCACACAGTTCCCTCAGGTTCTATCCCTGGTCACCAGCGCCTGACCCCCCAGGCTGGGGGTGCAGCCAGGGCTGCCCCTTCCCAGGGGCAGGATCCGGCACTCGCCCTGTTAAACTTCATGCGGCGGGCGACTGCGATGTAATGGCTTTGTGTGAAGCAACAACGTTCTCAAATTGGATCCAGCACCAATCTAACACTTTATCACCGATGGGTTTTAGAAGCAAAGTGACCCCCGAGCATGGAGAGAGTCACAGGCAGCACTACAATCACCACACGAGTCTGCTCTGTTAGAGCAGGCAAATGCCTCGTTGAACGCAACTGAAAAGATGCCTGAAAGGACTGCTGGGGGTTACCTGTAGTAGCCATGTTTGTCTCTGGAGTACATAAGCTGATCAATGCATGGTCTTTCATCTATTTTTCTTCCCATGTTCCTTCTTTCCATCCTTCTGCGTAGCCTTGTAGGATGTAAATCTGTTCAACAAAGGGTCCACCTGACTCTGAATAGGAAGCAAAGCAAAGCATTCCTGAGCATGAAAAACCCCACAGGATGAAGGTGCCAAATATTTGGGTTATTTCACCCCAGCAGAATTCTTTCCATCCCTCCTTCTGTCACCTTTAACCTTTTTTTGTTTCATAAATATGGATAAAGACTGTGAAGAAACCACCCCAGGTACTTAGCCAGCTGTAGCTCACACCATTCCATGCTCTCACCTGCAAGGAACTGCTCGTACTCAATGACAGGGATGTTCTTGTTGAGGCTTGGGAGATCGAAGAACTCCGACCACGGGATCCGAACCGATCCCCGGTGGCGCAGCACTGCGGGTGGATGTACTCCACCCCTAGGAAGATGTCCCCCAGGTCGTACTCGTCCCGGCTGCTCGGCCGCGGCAGCTCCCCCGCCGCCAGCCGGTGGAAGGGGAAGGAGAGGACGTCGGTGGGCTCTGGGCGCTGCCGATACGCGCCGTTGAGACGCCGCATCAGCCCGTCCCCGGCGCACACCACCCCCACGTCGAAGCGGGAGGCGCCCAGGGCGGCCCGCAGGGGGCACCAACACGGCCCGCTGGGCGTTCCGCAGCGCCACGCTCATAGCGGCGGAGCCCCGCATCTCTCCGTCCCGCCCCTTGTCGCCCGCGGCTGCGCGGCGTCACTCGCGGGGGAGAGGTGGTGCCGCCCCCTTGGACAGCGCGGGCGGGTTCCGCGGGCCGCCCGCCTTTCCCCCGCCTCTGCGTTTCGGGCGGGCCGCCGCCGCCTTCGGGCAGCAGGGGGCCCCGGCAGGCGACGCGGGGTTCAGCTTCAAGCCCCACACCGACCTGGGCGGCTTCCCAGGGCAGGGCGAGGGCCCGGAGGCGGCGGTGGTGGGGGGTCCTTTCTCCTTCTCGCGTCCTGCCGCCGCCCTGGGCCGCCCGGAGGAGAAGGGCCCGCGGCCGCTCTTCGAGGAGGCCTGAAGAGGAAGGAGGAACGGGAGCGGTCGCCACGGTGGGAGCTGCCCCGGGAAGGCAGGCTGGGCCGGGGGAGCCGGGTGTCACCCCACGGCCCGAAGTGACTGCCTCCCCTCTCTTGGCAGGCACTCGGGGCAGCGAGAGCATGGAGGGGCCGGGGGCCCTGTTGCCCGGCGAGCTGGTGGCCATCCAGTGCAAGAACATCCCCGATGACCTCAGCGACAGGACGGTGCTGGAGAAGCACTTCAGCCAGGTCGTGAAAGTCCAGCGGGTCATGACCAGGCGCAGCAAGAAAATGGCCATTCTCCACTTCTTTGATCATGTGAGTATCGGCAGCGACCCGCGGGTGAGCAGCCGCAGAGCTGGGCGTTTTGGGGCGAGAGCTCCACCCGTTTGGTAGCACCGTGTGTTTATGCCCTGGGCAGAAGCTGTCGTGAGCCCCGTGTCGGCCAGGGATAGCAGGGTGCTGAGCCGCCCCTGAGGCGTGCCAGCTGCCCGAGCTCTGCCTGGCTCCGGTTGGGATGTTGGCCTCCAGCCCCAAATCCAAGCGGGTCTTGCCCGTTTGTTGACTCACATCACCCACCCCTGAGCTGCGTCCGTGGCTGCGTTCCTGCTTGGGTTGGGCATCCCGCTGCTGCATCGGTGCTGAGGTGTACTGGGGAGCCAGTTCAGAGACCGCGGGGTCTGGCCCTGTTCTGTGCTTAGAAACGTCGGTCTCGAGTGCCGTTCAGCTTGCTGCAGCTCTTGGGAAAGCAACAATTGTCGTCCTGTGGGCACCGTTCAAAGGAATTGATCTTCCTCTTGTTTGACGCTGATGAGTTTTGCCTTGGTGGGTTCGGCGGCCGGTTGCGCGTCGCCGTTGCCCGGGCAGCCGGTGCGGCCAGTCCCGGGCGGCCGTTGAACGTTTCCCAACTCCCCGCTCCGTTTCCCGGGGCACCGCGTCCTGCCCACCCGCCGCTCTCGCTCAGTCGTGCCTTCGGCCATGGCTGAGCCGGTCGCTACTGCGGCAGCGGGAGCGGAGACAGGCACCGAACTCCGGGAGTACGATGAAGAAAGGGCTCGGTAAGTCCCGGGAGCATCCGTACTTTCACCCGCTGAGCCGGGGGGAGGAGATCGGAGGGGTAACCTGCCCAGGGGCCGGGCCGCCGGCCTCTCCCCACCCACCTCCGTCCCTCGGGCCGCGGAGCCTGCGGTGGGAGGGCGGAGAGAGAGGAGAGAGCCGCCCCTCAGCTCCCTGGGCTCTCCCTCCCCAGACAGGCAGCGGTAGGAGCCAATGGAGGGGCTGCCCCCCACACCCCTGGGAGGGGCGGACGGGCCGGGCCGGACCAGGGCAGGCCAGGCCAGCGGGGAGTCTTAAAAGAAACGGGCCCTGGGAGCGTGCGTGGGGTAGGAGTAAAGGGCTTTCTGTGTGTGTGAGGGGGGTGCAGCGGGTGGAGGGGAGTTCCGGCGTAGGACTTGTGGAGAAACGGGGACGCCTTCCCAGGTGTTAACCGGTGCCAGTGTCCCAGAGCTCCCAGTAACAGATGGTTGTGGGGTTGGAAGGGCCCTTAGAGATCCATCTTGTTCCAGCTCCGCTGCTATGGGCAGCGATGGCCATGCCGTGCCTGTGGCTTCTGTGTCCCTGAGGAGAGGGAGCGTCTTGTGGAGAGAGACGCTGGAGCAGTTCCCAAGTTCCCATCCGCCGTGCAGAGCACATTCCCAGGGGAGGAAGGTGCCTTTGCAGGCGCTGCTGGCTGTTGTGGCACGATGTGAGCGGGAGACCCGGTTTCCCTCAGCGACCCATCGCTGGGAATGGCGGGCAAAGTGGTGCCAGGGAAACCGCGTTAGGTGGCTTCAGCTGCACTCCCGCTGCAAAGAGGTTTTCCAGCAGCGCTGGCTGGGACGGGCGAAGGTGTTCCCCGGTCCCCTGTGGGAGTACTTGCACGGAACTCTCAGCCGCAGGCTGGTCGTTATTTCTGCCCCTTGAGGTTTCCCATGGGAGAAAGAGGAAAAACTGCGGGTGTGGGTGGTGAAACCCCCGGGGAGAGTAACTCAGCGTTGTGTACACGGGCATTGCCTTGCTGAAGGGCAGTGGGGGTGGGGGGTAACCTGTGCAGAGTAAAAAATAGCCCGTTCCACGTTAGCCGAAGCCATTTGTTTGGTGCTGGGAACAAGTGTAACACATGAAGAAGCATCAATAGAAGGGAATTATCCCACTGTTGCAGGATAATTAGCGGTGCCTTGGCTGGGAGAGGTGGGGGATGCTCTGCAGTTGCTGTGTGTGAGTCTGAGATGATCCGGGGGGGGGGCTTGGAAGGGGAACTACAGCAATTAGCTCTGGAAGTTTGCTTGTGCAAAGCTCACCCGGGGTTGTAAATCCCTGTTCTGTGTCTTCTTTCCTCAGCCCTCAGCCGCCAGCGGAACATCCTGACTGGCAGGAACTGCCAAAGCTACAACCAGGTACCGCCCATGACAGAGGTAGTTCACAGCCCCGGTTCTTGTGAGGTTTGGCGTCCCTTCGAAAACTGAGGGGTGTCTGAAACTGCAGAAGGGCGTGCAGCTTGGAAGGAATCCCACTGCTTTGGGTGGGATCAAGGAGGTGGGCTTCCATGCAAATGGCAGTCCTAACCCCCTCTTTAGTCACGCTGTCACGTGGCCTGCCTTTGTTGTTTAGATGATGCCATCTCTGGGCGTGAAGAGAAGGCTGAAGAGGTTTCTGCTGCAGTGAAGATACCAGCCAGGGCAGCAAGGAAACACTGGGCTTCGGGCAGCGATGCTGCTCCAGAAGCAGAGTCTGCAGGAGAGGTTAGCAGCAACTTTCCTGAACCTGTGCAGCCATAGGCTCTTCTTTTCCCTTGACAGCAGGTGCCTCTTGTGTGCTGGGTTTTCCTCACTGGGGTTTTCGTGCTCTGCTCTGGCACATGGAACTGAGGAAGGAGCACCCAAAATACATGACCTTGCAAGAACAATCGCCTGCTTCCTCTGGATAAAGCCCTCTCTGCTCGGTTCGGTGTCCACCAGGCTGGGAGAGGATTCCCCTAGGACTTTGGCTCTGTAAAAACGAGTCCCGAGCTGCTTGACCCCGTAGTTTGGTTGGGTGGTGCAGTGTTATTTTTCTTACTGCCCCGTAGGGTGAGAGGAATAAGAAACCATCGTGCTCTTTTATTTGTCCCTGAGAGCACTGTTGACTCTTTGTTTGTACAAAACACCTTTCTGAGGGGCTCAGGTCTCCCCGAGCCAGAGCCAGAGTCAGAGCTGAACTCTGGAATGCTGAGGAGCTGCCCGAGGGGAACTGGGCAGGAAGCCTGTGCCTAGGAGAGCCCCTATTAACAATCAAACCCAAAGGGCAGTGTGCTGGTCAGAGATCCTGCAAAGATCCTTCTGCCGCGCTCTGAGCCAGCAAATCCCAGTCCCTAAGTCGGACCAGAACTGCCTCCCTTTCTGGAAGTTTCTGCTGGCTTGGGCTCATGTTCAGGTTAAACTCAGGGTGGTGCTTTGTTTGTTTCTGTTTCAGACTCAATCCCTTTCTTCTCAGCCTCCAGCGAAAAGACCAAGAATTTCTGTGCCAGGAGAAGAAATGGTGCAGACTGGTAAGGCTGACGTCAAGGCGTGAGCTTGTTTCTTCTGTGCTCTTCCTGGCGTGTGGTGCAACTCTCCCCCTCGGCTCACGTACGGGTTGTGGCAGCATCGCACCTCGGTAGCGCCTGGCAGTGCTGGAGTGGGAACTCAGTTTCTTCCCTGCATCCCTGCGCTGCTGCTGGGTCGGGGCCGGGCGTTTAGCTCAGCATCTCAGTACCAGAGCTGCCTTGGATGCAGCCAGCTCCAGCTGTGATACAGCTGCTGCCAGCTGGCCAGAAGGAAATTGGTTTGGTTTGAGGTGTTAGATCCCCAGAACCCTTTTTGGGTTTGAATTTGGGGTTCAGCCTGGCGATACCTCGTGCCAAGCGCAACTTGCTGCAGTTGCCAATAAGAAAATCTGAGACTGTTCTAAAGTAACAGAACACAGGGAATGTGGGGACGTAGGGGAGAAAGGAAACATTGACCTTTGGTGAAGCTCTTCACCATAACCTCATCAACCTCCTCAGTTCCCTTTTCCAGTGACTGATGGCTCACACTCTTCTCTCATAGATCAAATGCCTTGTGGGACTCCCTTGGGCAACAGAACACTCTCTCTTTGGGACAAGACAGCTCCTTGTGCCAGGTAAAACCCTTCTGTTTGCTTGGACTTTCTTCTCTGAAAGGTTTGCTTTCCATTTCACTCCTGAACTTCTTCCGTGCTGCTCAACATTTGTCTCTGTGTCTGCACAGAGATGTTTTTCCAAGGTTTCCTGGGCCGCTATCCTAAGGGAGGTCTTCGGTAGCTTTTTATGTTTCCTTCCTCTCCTCCCAACTAGAGAAGATGCTTTTTTTTTTTTAATCTGGGAACGTGAAATGTAATGTAAACACAGGGAATGCCAGGATTTTCTCTCTTCCTTTCCTCCTCCCCTGGTCCTTCTCGCAAAACTTAGAGGAAGTTTTCTCTTTGGGGTACTCTAAGGTAACAAATTTGACTCCTTCCCCTCTGGTCTGCCTGAGTTCAGAGTTGCCCAGCTGAGTATGAAGGGCCTCTACACAGAAATGCCCACTGTGTTTTGTCGTGACACCAGTGCAGGATGTTTCCATCCAGGGATTTGACAGTCAGGTTGTACTTTGGGTATTTCTATTGCTTGAGCTGTGGCTCCCCACTCGCATGTAAACAGTTGTGTAGGAATAAACTGTCTCCTTTCCGGTGCACTGATACGTGTCAATAACAAATGCCGTGCTTATAAACACTGTGGTTCTTCTCTATTGTTTTTTCCTGCACCAAAGTGCTCCGGCCTCCTCGACTGCTCCAGTCTTCTCCAATGCTTCATCCTTCCCTCCTGCTCCAGACTTGTCCCCTCCTCCGATCTACTCCATTGCTCCAATCGACTCTGAAGTTAAAACACACCCCAGTGTGCCAACCTACTGCGGCGTGCCATCCTACTCTGGTATTCCATCCTACTCTGGTGTTCCATCCTTGCTCCATCTTCCCTCCTTGTCCAGCCTTCCAAACTTCTCCAGTGAACCAGTGCCAACTATTATCACCTGGACAAACAAAAATATGGAGGAGATCCTTTTCCATCTGGGACACAAAAGACCGGTGAGTATCCCCATGATCCGTATCTGTCCCACTTGGTAGGTAGACTGTAGCTGCACCACACAGCAGGATGACAACGTAGTATCTGGTTGTCTGGACTTGTGGAGGGTGACACATTACTGCACCCCCTTGGGTGCCCGCTACTTAACTCAGGCTTGTGGTTATGTGGTGCTCTTTGGTCCTTTTTTCATGCTATTGGTGACTCTCTCTGTGACAGCAGAGCTTCGAATCCATGTAAGCTGGTGGTTGTAATAGCATGTGTTGGAGAGCAGACACCTTGTACTGTCCCAAACCCCGGCCAGGGAACTTCCTCCGCCCAAAAGCTTTTGTATTTCCTCTTCCTGGAGGTGCACCCGCTATGTGGGTACATGCTGGGCATTGCAGTTCCTTGCTTGGTTCTCCTGTTCCTCCTCTGACAACATGTGGTTTGGGCAGTTCCTAAATGAGCTTCTGCTTTTGTGGGAGTCTCCTTCAGCAGCTGGCTTTTTGTGGGACTAAATGATGGAGATAAAGAGGATCTTTTGTTCTCTTTTGGTTTAAACAGCAAATTCCTGCAAGAAGAAAGCTGGGAAAAAAGAAGGGTGGAGCTGGATTGTTTGCAGTGGGCTCTTCACAGCGTGGAGCCTCACGTAAGTGAGCACTGCTTGGGTTTGGAATTTGAACTGTGGCTCCTTGTGGCGAGGGTCTGTACCTGTCTGAGTTCAGTCCAAGTCATTAGCCCGAAGCTTCTCCTGTTTTTATGGCACCACCTCCAGCTGTGAGTGGAGTGGGAAGCCACGCTGGGTTGAACTCTCCAAGCAAAGCCTCTTCTCACTGGCCCAGTGCTCTCTTTGCTGTTTGAGGGGTTGGGGTTTGTTTAATTAGTCTGCCCTGTGAAGGTGAATCTGGCTTTGCCCCCATTCTGCACGGTTTAAGGGTCTGTTGAGCCATTGTCAGAGAATGTAGGCTGCAAAACTCAGCTCTGAGATGGTGATTTCTTCTGCCTTGGAGCACAGAGCCCGGTGTGTGACAGAGCAGGGGCTGGCGCCAGTGTTTCTCTGGAAGTTCCCTCACAGGGGAAGGCAAGGCCTCAAGCCTTGATTGCAGAGGCATGGCGCTGTGCAGAGCTGGGTGTGCCAAGACCTGGGTGGGAACCTCCAAGCCTGCGGGTGTGGGAAGTGCATCATGAGTTGGGTCTGGTTAGCGCAGGGCTGGTTGTGGGTAACACCTGCTGCTCGTCCTCTGAGGTAAGGGAACATCCTCTGCCTTCTTCTGCCTTCATTAGGAGATGCCTCAGCAAAAGAACGGCAGTGGCTGCGGGGTTTTCGCCTGCGAATACGCAGACGGTATCTGCGGAGACGAACCCATCACCTTTCCTCAGGTGAGCGAAGGTTGTCAGCAGCTCCAGAGCTTTTTGCCCCAGATAAAAGAGCCGGGGGAGTTAAGGCAGCAGCCTGGGGCAGGGGCTGAGGGTTTGTACGTCTCCTTGGGCGCGCGCTTGCTGGGGTTGGCACTTCAGGGTGGCCTCAGCAGGCCAGAGCTGCATTCCCTGTCCCTAATGACCTGGGTGTTTGTGCCTCCTTGCTGCCCTGACTTCCTACGTTAACGGCTTTCTCTTTCCTTCTCTTTCCAGAGTCACGTGCCTCACTTCTGCAGGGAGGTGGTGCGGGAAATAACCCACCAGCTGCTGCTGTGAGACAGGCACTACAGCAGTCACCCTGTGATCCCCTTAGGCTGACTCTTGGTTTAGTTTCTCTTCTGACATTTGACCAGGTCCCTGCAACCTGGGGTTGGTTTTTTTGTTCTGTTTTTGTCTGTTTGTTACTTGTGAAAAGATAAATATTTATTTATTTTATTACAATAAATATTTTAATTATATATAAAAAGAGCGTGCTGGCATGAAGCTGTTTGTTTGGGACCAGAGCAGCATTGACCCAATAAACAATATTTCAACAATCATTTTGGGGTTTTGGGATTTTTTCTTTTTTTTCTTTTTCTTTTTTATAATTGTTTTTATAAAACCTTTTTACCTTTTCCTTTACTTGGGCCCGTGAAGGGGGTTTGGTTTTGGGGCTTTTTTTTTTTAATGGTTTGCTTCTCTCTGGCTGCACCCCTCCACTTTCCCACTAGACTGTGGTCTTCAGGAGACATGCAAATCCCAGGGCATTTCTAGAACTTTGCACACGTTCTGTACCACTGTAGCCACAAAATGTGGTCCTCTATCAGATGGCATCCCAAAATGTATTCCAAATCTAGGGATAATCTCCTGTAGGAGCCAATTAACTGTTTCCTTGGCTTGACTTCTATGGCAGGGAAAGGTTTCTGTCCATCCAGAGTAAGTGTCAGCCTCAACCAAAAAATACTTATAGTCATTACATTTAGGTAACTCTACAAAATCAAGTTGCCAATAATTTCCCGGATTTGCCCCTGTTTTTAACTTACCCATTTGAATTTTCTTTTGTACTACTGGATTTTTAAACACCCCTCACACTTTGCCGTTACTGACTTGGCCATTTCTAGCATTCACACTGGCACTAAGTGCCTTTTTAGGAACATCACCAGGGCCTCTGCACCCCAGTGCCATTCTTGATGTCTTATCTGCAGTATTTCCCCCATGATTAAGGGAGGCAATATTACCTGACTCTTGAGAGTTTTTCACCATCCTTCAGAACTTTTCCTTTTGCGATTTTTACATTTCCAGTCTGATGTGCTTTACAGGGCAGGATTGCTGCTTGGAGCGGTTCTTGAACCGCCAACAAGAACTGTGAAATTTCCTTTTGATGCTTAATATTTGCCCCACCAGGACAGTAGTCCTTCTGTCCATTGGCCTCCATGGACAAGGACTACCCCAAAGGCATATTTTGAGTCTGTCCATATATTTACTTTCTTTCCTTTACTCCATCCCAGTGCTGGTGTCCCTGCAATCAGTTGTGCTTTCTGTGCAGCAGCTGTACTGGGTGATGTGTTTGCTTCTGTTACCAGATTCTCAGTTGTTACTGCAGATCCGACGTGGCGAGTTCCACTCTGAACAGAGTTGTGCCACCTGTAAACAGCTCCCATTCAGCAACCTCATCGGGAACAGCCTTCAAATCCTCTCACCTGGAGTATGTATGTTCAGTGGTTGCGATACAGTCATGTTTAGGTTGTTCTTCTTCCTGTGAAGCACTCAAGAAAACTGCAGGATTCACAAGGTTAGTTGTTTTCAAGGTTACATCATCTTCTTCTGTAAGAGCTACCTGGTATTTCATTCTCCTTCTAGGGGATAGCCAGTGTGTCCCCTTTTGTTCCAACACTGGGACCACCATATGTGGAACACTGACCGTGATGGTTCTTGTCACTCCTGCAGGCAAGAGGGTCATCCTTTGCTTACCGAGTCCAGTTGCTTGGAGAAGCATCCCACTGGTCTTTCCCAGCTTCCCATTCTCTGTGTCAGAGCTCCCAAAGCCAGATGTTGCCGTTTGTGGACAAACAAGTGGAAGTCTTTAGTTAAGCCTGGTAATCCCAAGGCTGGTGCTGTCACCAGGGCTAGTTTAAGTTTCCAAAAAGCCTTTTGTTGGTGTCTGTTACATATAAAAGGGGGAGACTCCTGGGCTTCATACAGTGGTTTGGCTGTTAGGCCATAATGCATGATCCAGTGCTGACACCATCCTGCTATTCCCAGAAATGCTGTCAGCTCACGGACAGTCCGAGGCTCTGGAACACCACAAATTGCCTCTTTTCAGTCTGTCCCAGCCTTTGTTGTCCTTGTGAAATCTCCAAGCCCAAATATATTATAGTTTCACTTGCAGTTTGAGCTTTCTTCTTGGATACTTTGTACCCATGAAGCCCCCCAGAGTTTAACAGTCCACTGGTTACCTGTATCCAGGCCGACTTCTCTTCGGTAGCTATTAGAATACCATCCAGGTATTGCATGAGCAGCTGTTCTGGGTGCAGAGTCACTGTCTTCTCGTTTGCCAGGTCTCCAGTTCCTTTGCAGGTTGGCTGCCAAAGTTGGTCAGGCTGTTTTTAAATCCTTGGGGCAGCCGTGTCCGTGTCAGCTGTACCTTGCACCCTGTGTGGATTCTACCACTCAAAAGCAAATACTTTACAAGTCTTTTTCCAGGGGTAGGCAAAAAAGCATCTTTTCAATCAAGCACTGTAAACCAGTGATACTTCTTCAGGGCAGTCAGCAAAGTATAAGGATTTGTCACTACTGGGTGCAAGGTACAGCTGCTCTTAGATCCTGTACCAATCTATAGGTGTGTTATATTTTGATTCACACTCTGCTAAAATCCTATCTTTCAGAAATTTATCGATCAACTTTTTAATTCCCTGTTTTGCCTCGGGTTTAATGGGGCATTGTTTAATCCTAACTGGTTTTGCCCTTTCTAATACTGGGTGGCTGGGGGTGGCTGGGAGGAATTTCCTTTTCTTATCTTCTTCATTTCTTAAGTCTTCTCTTTGATGGCTCAGCTGGGTGATGGTAGAGATGGTAAAGCCAGTATTTACTCAGTCCTCCCTTTCTCCAGACTTTATCCTACCTCCTGGGTCTGGGATTCCTGAGGGCCCCTCCCAGACAGGTGGATCCTGTGCCTCTCCAATGGGTTGGAGTCACCAAAGAACATCCTCTTGTCGTCAAAGCCAAACCTCTGGCCTTAGTACCAGCCATGTAGCCAGGAGTTGAGAGGTGTGAGATTTCCCAGCCAGTTCAGAAAAAGGAGGAAAAGCCAACTTGGGCACCAGTGTTTTGCACTGCCGCCCCCAGGGCTTTCTAGTCTTCCTTGATTCTGCCTGGTGAAATTGTTTGAACTGTAAAGGTGAAGTCAGGTAACATCCAGAAGTCTAGTGGTGCAAAATGTCCAGATATCCCCAGTCTTAGGTGAGGAACTTGTGTGCTCTCTGGTAGGGACGTGAATTTAAGGGGCGGCTGGAAAACGACCCTGTTGGTGCTCATAGAAACCCCTTCAGGCATTTAGGAAACTTCAGCCTTTGTGTTACTTTCCCGGTGACGATTGTAAGGTGCTTCCTTGTTTCTCCTCCCAGCTGTAAGAGCTGAGACTGTGTAAAATGGCTGGGCGCTTCCACAGAGTCCTCCTGTGTGCCATAGCTGGAGTGCTGGCACTTGCTGGCTGCTGGTGGCTGTACTCCCAAAGGAAAAAGTCTGACAGCTCTAGTGGAGAAGAAGAAACAGCCACTGAAGAGCAGCAGGAAGAAGCCCCAGCAGCGAGCGTTGAGGCGAGAGAGGCAGTCAAAACCATGGATTTTGCGGGCAGTGGCTGTGCCGTGCGGAAGACGGTGACTCGCCAGAACTCAAAGCCTGAAGAAATCTCCAGCAAGCCCGACTTGCTTAGCTGGGAAATAGAGGTCCCAAAGGTGAGCAGCCGCTGGCCTGCTCGCACATCCTGCCCTGTGCTCTCTACCATCTCCTGGTTCTTCCAGGCTGGTACTGGCTCAGTGCCATCCCAGGGAGATCAACAGCAAATAACAAGCATGCAGAAGGCTTTGAGGGCACACAGGTACGAAGCACTGGCAATGAGCTGGTTGATTTTTTTCTTTGCACTATGTAGGAGGGTTATGTTTTGACTGCCTGCCTAAAGCCTTCCTCACCGACTGAGTGCTCAGCTAGTCCATGGAGCTGCTGTGTCTTGGTCTTTATAGCCAGCCTTCTTTTGGGTTGAGACAGAGGTTGTCAGTTTTTAGGCCTCCGTTCATGCCGGACAGTTTGGTGGAAGAATAACACTTCTATAATACAATCTTGTGCTGTAACAGCTAGTGTCTTCAAGCATCTGCAAAACAAAGACAGCTGTAGCTGCAGTCTACACATGCTCTCGTATAGCGCTCTCACAGCAGAGGGTGGTGGGTCTAAGCCTCAACACCAATCCATGAATCTCCACTGGCTTTTAGAGTTTTACGAACGTAGGCACACCAAAGCATATAAACACCCAATATATATTTAGTCTGGAAAAGTCTTCAAGATGTACCCATACAAGAATATTCCTAGCATAGATGCAAACTTAAAGCATATGGTAAGGGAACCTATGCTACAGAAAAGGAGCAGAAGAGATCAAGTCAGTACTGGGGCCTTTTACAGCAGGGGATTCATTACGTTGAAGGCCCCCTGTAGAAACAAGCCAAAAGGACAACCCTGGGGTAAATTCCTTTCTGAACTGAAGCATGGTGAATGGTTTAACCCTGCATATATGAAAGCAGAGCAGCCAGGGGCCAGAGGGATTTAATGCTATTAGCCAAACCATCATCTCCCTGCTTTAGCTGTGGCTGGTCTCCAACACTGAAAGTAAACAACTAAAATCCCTAGATACCAGCTTATGTGTCAAGGGGCAAATTCCTTCCCATTTCCAAATTTTGCAAACAACCAACAAGCCCGGAACTTCCTGGAGTACAGCATGAATGCGGAAACAGAAGGAAGATTAAACACTAATCAAGCTTGTTGGCTTACTTAATGGAACAATTGCACACTCAGTTTGTGCAATCATAGCCAGAGAAGCTCAAGACAAGGTGAACCTGTGCTACCCTCAGCAAAACACCATCTTCAGAGGCCTTGCAAGGGCCAGCTTGTTCATTTCCAATAGCCATATCAAATGCAACTTGGTTTGAATGTCTAGAAACTAGGATCCACAAATTCCTTTTCTTTACATATAGCAAAAGGTATTTTGATAGCAGGAATTTTACACACAGCTACTAAGGCTACTTTCTTACTTAGACTGTCAAGATTTCTCCTTGCTCTGTATAATAGTCTGTGTGTGAAAGAAGATGCAAGAGTTGAGAATCAGGTTCATTTCTAAGTGTATTTCAAGTCTTCATTGTTAGTAAACAAAGCATTAACCCTAAGATATCAAGCAAAACCTCAGATAGGTCTATGTCAAAGCTTTTATCTCCACATGATTTTGGTGGCCCAGGGCATGATCTCAGTAGAAGCCTTAGAGCCAAACAACAGGTTTGAGAACATCTGAAAGTCAGATACAGGTTGTTGCCTTTTCCATTTACTTGTACAGAAAATAAATATAGCTTAACCAAACCATTGCTATACTTCAGAGGCCCATGGACTCAAAACTGTAATTCAACGCAGCCCATTCCTTTGTTGACTCTTTTTTAACCTCAAATTCATGCTTTCTCCTATCTACACCTTCTCTCTGCCCATTCTATTACCTGAACTTGATGACTGACAAGTTTTGGTATCACCGAATTATTGATATATAGTTACTGAAGAGATACAAACTACAAAACCACAAAGTATGAGGAACAACCACTGTCCTAAACAGCTCCCACAAAACAGCAGCAAAGAAACAATGAAATACAGACGCTGGCTGTTTAAGGTCCATGAAACAGTTTGTATTTATGGAAGAGAAGGTGGTAAGTCTAATAATTAGCTTTCACTGCTTAACCAATCCATAAACACTCTATAAAGTAGCTATACATAGCTAAAAATGCTTCTTTTTATATCTTCCTCCATTATTCGACTTTCATAACCTTAGCTGTGTCTTTGTGACAGTAAATACACTGAAATATGTGTTCACCAAGAATTATACCACACCAGTGAGGATGTAGCTGTTATTGGCCATATTCAGGAATGCCTGTCTGTATGGACAGGGAGAAACTAAAGACTATCACCCAGAGATGCAGACACACAAAAAGCTATTTCAAAAGCTTTAAGGTGAGCTACCTAACTTTGGAAAACCTCAAGAAGGTCAAAGCTGAAAAAAAAAAAAAAGCTCATCCTGTATGCTGTGGGAACAAACTATCCTGCTGCAAAACACAAATGCTTTACTTGCCCTCCAGAGCACTTAACACAAACAGCAGCAAATAGCTAGGCCCACAGGAATAACTACAGTACTACAACTCCAGCAGGATGGAAGATGGCTGCTTTGTAGTCTGTGAGCATCCTAATTATGCGGGTGGCAGCACTTAACAAAGGACCCCATCTCTGTGTCCTTCTCTGGGTGCTTCAGAGGGGGTGCAGGTTGGCTGTTAGGGAGGAGCTCTTAGCAGTAACTCCCTCAAGGAAAAGGCAGAATCTCATCCATTCCTGGAGGCTGTTCCCAAAGAGGGGTCCAGGGTGGTTTAAAAGCACCAGATCGCGCCCGGGGGGCAGAGCTAGGTACTGAACTATGTTTTTTTTTCTTGAAGGAAAAAAAGTATGTTGCAGCCTTAGGGCTGGAGGGTCTTGTGGCTAGCAGCATGTACCAGAGCATGTATATCACATGACTAAAAATAATTTGAGAGATGCATTTCAGTGTCCCTCCATCACTGCTAGGAGCTGTTTAGATGTTGCAATAGAATATACTTCTCCCATTCCCGTGCTGCTGATCCACACGATACAGCACTGAACACCGATTAGCCCCTAAATTTTTCCAGGGAAACTTCACTGATCTAAGAGCAAGACAAATATGCAAAAGTGTGTTTCAGAGAGCTATCTCAGACTCTCTCTGGGATCTCAGTGACATCCATTCCTAGCAATTTCTTGACACAACAGACAATAAAATGATATTGCATAGTTAATTCCTTTGCAAAGGATTTCCAAATGTTGCAGCAGTGTGGAAATCTCCTGCAAATGAACTGGCTGTAGCAAATGGCAATGAATGCTTAATCACATGAAGCTGTACAAGATTTACCCAGGGGAGGAGTCAACCCAACCCAGTGGCAGAAGGACCTGGGCTGCAGCCAGACTTTCCAGGCCTGTGATTCTCCCGGCAGGTGGGGATACTTGGGTCCCCTTAAATCTCCTGCTTTGGAGCCTTACACGTTAATTTACAGCCCCACTTTCCAAGGGAACAGAGGGGCACAGAGAGAAGCCTGTGCCTGGGGAGTCCCTTGCTGGTCATGCTGGAAGGACAGTGTTAGAGAAGGAGCAGGGGGAAAGGCCTGTGCCTGAGCGTGGTGTCCCGGGGCTCTTGTCAAGACCCACACCAGTAAGCTGGGGAATGTCTTTTTGCGTTTCTCCTTTAGGAACATAACATATTTTAGGGGTGCTTTTCTAGTCCTACACAAGCTCTGCTGTTTTAAACCATTCTGTATACCTCCATTCCCCCACTCCTCAGGCCGACTCAGACAGGCCTCTGATCGTACCTAGAACAGACGCACGTGCCTGATAGCCTTTATCACTTGTCAAAGAGCTCAGAGGCGTCCTGGGGCGCTCGGTCCCTCAAGGACCGGGAATGCGGATCCTTTTACGGGCAGACTTGCCGTGGCGCAGAGGGGCGCGCCGCCTGACAGGGACTAGCTGTTCCTCAGGTGAGGTGACTGCGGAACTGCTCTGCCGGCGGGGGTGCCCGCAGCTGCCCCTCCCCAGCCCGCGGGGCCGCCCGGTTTCTGCCCGCGGCCCCGATCCGAGGCGTTTGAGCGCCGTCCTGGGCACTCTGCCTGCAGGGGACGTGCTGCCTCTGCCCGTAGCCAAGATGGCGCCCGCGGCCTCCCCGCCCCTCGGCGGCGGCCTGGGGCGTGTGCCGGAATGCGGGCGGGGCGGGCGATGTGGCTCGTCCCACTTCACCGCCCGGTCGCCGCGTCGCGTTGTCTGGCCGCCGCCCGCCGTGCCCCGGGTAGGTTGTGAGGAGCGGCCGTGGCGGTGTGGGGAGAACTGGGGGAGGCCGAGGGGGCGGTAAGTGGCGGCGCGGAGCAGTCGCTTTCGCTTCGTGAGCGCGCGGCGGGGCAGCGCAGCGCAGCGTTTCTCCCGCGGGGGACGGGAAAGGCCGCGGCTGGCGTCTCTGCTTGGGCAGCCGCTAATCTGCGGGAGACGCTGCTGCCGGGGCCCGCCGGGCTCTGGGGCCCGGGAGCGGGGGGAGTAGGGCGGCGGCGGCCGCTGTCACCGCTGGGCCTCCGGCGTGCGGGGTCCGACCCCTGCGGCAGGCGTAGAAGGCGCGTTGCCACCGCTGCCTCTCCCCGCGCCCTCTGGGCTTTGGCGTCCCCTTCCAGCAGCCCTGCTGCCTCGCCCCCGCTGGCTCCCTGCAGAAGAGAGAGGGCACGGCGAAAATACCAGGCAGGCTTCTCCGCCTCAGGGGCGGTAATGTCAGACCTGCCGCCGCGTAACTGCTGAGGTCGTCTGCGGGCTTTGAGTACGGATTTGTTTTTTCCTTCTTGCACCAAGGGCCTGAAGGGTATGTTTTCACTTCCAGAGGCTAAAACCGAAGCCACCCAGCCGAAGAACGGACATGCTTGACACTTGCCTGCAGATGCTCGTGTTGTGCTGCGTTGCTTACCCGAAAAGGAGAGACTGAGACCCTGTTATTTTCATCCTTGGCCTCGCGGGTTATGATATAATAACTGTGATAATAAAGCAGAAACTGCGGAAAGAGCAGCTGGGAGCTGAGCATGGTAGGATCCTGAACAAAAGTAGCTGGTATCGACGAGAAGAGGAAGGGAAGGAATGGCATCCCGAGAGCGGCTGTATGAGCTTTGGATGCTTTACTGCAGTAAGGTAAATACGGGGGAGGGGGGCTGTTTGTACGTCTTTTTCCCCTTTTGTTTGTAAGTCAGGTACCTAAACTGTATCTGTAACACCTTTTTAATGCTTTTTTTTTTTATTTTTACTTCTTAGAAGTTTATAGTCTTGTGTAGCTTCTTAGGCTAATTGCAACTTCATCTCTTATTTCGCTTCTCAGGTTGGGGTTTTCTTGCATGCAAGGTGTGAATTGCAGTGTTCGTGGCTCTGCTTAAGCAGTTGTATCTTTTAGCTATGTGAGCGCATGCATTCACTTTTTGTGGCATTAAGATGTATTCATTTAATTCACTGCTGTCAACTATTTATCTTTATACTTACTGTTTTCTGTGCAGCTGAAACTGTATTAAACTATATTAGTGAAAGCCTTTGCAAAGAGCACACGTAGTAAATTACTGGTGAGTTAATCTTTGCTGCTTATCACCGTACCATCTAAGTATACCATTAATAATAATACACTTCCTTCACCTTTTAGGTGATGTTATTAAAATACTGTCCTGTCTCCATTTGCATTTTACAACGTAAAGCAATTCATATGTGAAAAACACTGCATAATTGTGTGGAGTATGTGCACAAATTGGATTGCAGATTATCTAAATAGATATCTGGAAAAAAACCAAACAGCAGTAAAGGCAGTGGAAGGAGCATAGGAACTTGGTGGCAGTGGCAAGAATAGCTTTCCGTGACCTTATTCTCTTGCTTTATTTTGCTTTGCCTTTTGTCTTTTAACTTTTGAAACCAGTAGGACATTACAGATAGAACAAATGTTCTCTTGTTCTTTCCAGTTCATTTCTAGAGAAGGCCCATCTCAAGAGCATGCAATGTGAGATCTTAAGTGCAGTCTGTCCTAAGAGCACGAGTGCACAAAGCAGTCTTAATTGTAGCTTTTCTAATTTTAATGTGAGTTTGTAACCCTAATGTTCTTTCTACATGTAGTTAAAAATAAAACTAGTGCAAACATTGCAGAATGGTACGACTTCTTACTGTTACTGGCGTGGGTGATCTGTTGGGTTGAAACATGTTTGCAAAGACCTTTGCCTTTTAAACTAATGTAGTAATGCCAATGGCAGTAGGAAATGGACTAGCACTGGAGGAGATGGATGTTTTGCCAGTGAGTTCATCGATGTGAGAAGAACAAAGACACTTGGAACAGACTGCAAGAATCCAGGCTTTCCTCAGCTTTGGGAGACACAGGGCTGCAGATGTGAGCCAAGCTCTGAATTTCTTTCCCCAGCCTTTGTCTCTCTCCTTCCCAGTTCTTTATAAAATTCTTTTGGCTGTCTTATACTTTCCCCTTGCTTTGCCTGAATGTTTCATTCCAATTGTATGCTTTCCATCTCCGCATTATCCACACACTAACAGGAAAGTTTGTGTAAATAAAGGAGTGCTAGTTAAATTGCATGCTTTAGATCACTTAGAGGACATTGAGTTTCTTTATGGGAATGATGTATACATGGTCTAGTCAGGTCTCAGGAGGTGGATGATGGACTATTTAAAAAACCTTCTTGTAAAGTCAGCCTCGGTGACTCTGGCCTTTTTTTTCCTCAAGACCCATATATTAAGGGCATGATGAAGTGGATTTGTATATTGATAAGGACTTGTTCTTAAGTAGGAATCTATCTTTATTTTTTTTTAAATAGCTTATCCTCAAAATTTGAAGGCGACTAGACTGACTCAAGAAAAAGGAGTCTTCACTTGTTCAAAAATTGCTAGACACAAACCTGTTTTTCCATCTCCCTCTCTCCCAACTGGTTCAGGTTAAAATGATACCTGCTTGAGGCAGGCATCCAGCATGTTTCATCTTGGATTCGGTTTGGTGAAGTTAAGTGCAACTGAAGAAGCTAGGTGTTAGGATGTACAGTGTTGTGAAGCCCTAATATGAATTAGGTTGCTCAGTCTTGTATTGGGGAAAAAAAAAAAATCTGTGTGCTGTACTTTGTTCTCCTCTGCACACCTGGCAGGGTGAAGGTGTAGCAATAAGTAATCACCAGTGACAGGATACAGTGGTTTAGGGAGAAGTCTCTTTATATCTGGGATTGCCCAGAGAACTGTAGTATCATATCCTGTATGTTGCACTGTCATGGCTTGATTTTGACTGATGTCCTGGGAAGGAAAGCTAGGTGATTTTCCTGAACTACAAAAACTGCTGGGGAGTTTAATTTGAATAATGTGGGAATTTTTTGCACCCCAAATATGTGGCTTTAGCTTTTGCAGCTGTGTTAGCTAAGAAAACCCAAGTGAAATCCAAGCTCCTTTATTGTGTGGTGCTTCAGATTATTGCTAATAAGTAGTGTTGTTTGTCTTGCCTTTTTTAGATAATTGAGTCCTTCATGATAGTATGTTAAATATAGCATCCTGTGCCACAGCAGCAGGACTTTTTATGGCTTTAAAGTGATGGATAATGCTGTGTTACCACCTTATCTTGGGTCATGACTTTGTGGTCACTTGACACGTCAGTGTCAGGTGTCAGTAGCAGCAATTACTTTTGTGCAAAATAATATCTATTTTCGTTGCCTCTTGTGCAGTTTAGCATTTGGAGGTCTGGGTGGACAGCAACATCTAATTAGGATTTCTGCAGGAGCAGTGTTTGGATGACACTATGTATGCAGTGGTTTCTTTCCCGCCCCTTTATTTTAAGATTGAGTGATTTTTAGTTGGTATTCAGTTGTTTTTCATCTGACAATTTCTAGTTTAAGGTTGGGGTTTGGTTTTAGGGGTTTTTTTTATTGTTCTGTTCCCCTAAAAGCTATTATGTATGGTAATAGCTACAGAGCTGCAGATTACCATCTGCTGTTTGATGCTCAGTGGAAGCAGTAGCCACATGTGGTTTATAGCTCTTCTGATATTGCATGGAAGCAGTTTAAAAATTCATTAAATTTAGTGAAGTTTAGATTTGAGTCACTGGGGTTGTATCACAACATTGTATTGTTAATAGTCTGAGCTGTTCCTGCCTTGAGTTTTCTGTTGGTGGGTTTTTTCTTTTTCCAGAGTGATGATGTCAAACTTTCTGCAAAGAGAGCTTTCTTAACGGTGCAACTTGCTGGAATGCTTTTTTGATTAATTTTTTCAGTTTCAAATGGCTTTTTCCCCCCTGTTAATTCTCTGTTTATGTACAATGCTATTATTCACTGGAGTAAGCTGCAGTCCTCTCATTCAAGTGTAGGAATCTGGATTTTAAGATAATCAAATTCTGTGGTATAGGTAAATAGTCCTTAGACAGTGTTTGTATCAAGCACATTAATTGTCATTTCAAAGCCTTTTATAACCTACACAAGAGCATGGCACACTTGTATCTGCTGCATGTGCACTTACATCTGGAAACACTTTACTAACATAGTGCACAGCAGGTGAGGAGCTCTGTTAGGTCAACTGTTGTAGTCTGGGAGAAGGACCCGCTTTCATGTCTGCCTGTGAGCCTTTCATTCTAATGTCACTCAGGTAGTATCTTTAATAATATTGCTACTATGCATTAGTTGATTAACCTTTTCTAAGATGTTAATTATGTTTCAGAAAACAAAACTGATTCATGTTTTATAATCCTTTGAAGTAACTGTGTACTACAGATTCATGTTAAAGTGATTCAACTTCTGTCTTACCTGTATGATTTTAACTGTGTATTTCGTCTCCTCCTGTTGTTCTGATAGGTTTTTCAGACTCTTAGACGTAAAGCCTCTTAGAATTTCTGATATTTTTTTGTTTCACTCAGTTTTATATGGAAAAAGGTTTTTCTCATCTAAAAAAAAACCCAACAGGCCACCATAAAACCAACCGAAAACCCACTTTTTTTCGGGAGGGGTTTCGAAGGTGTAAATACAGGGCACTTAGCTGCCATGTGCACCTCAGAAAATCTTCAGTTTTCATTATATTGTAATACTTCTGAGCTTTTTCTTATACTCTTGTCTTCAGTAAAACCCTCATTTCATTTAAACATTGTGTTATCTTGTAGGTGATCCAATAGTTTGAAGGGAAAGCTCTGAGTCTGTTCTTCAGCCAGCTTCTATCCTGTGCTTCATCTTTCAGAGAGGGCACATTCAATCTTCGTGTCATTAATACAGAAAGGACTCTGTGTGTTAGCAGTTGTAGTGCTAATCCTAACATTCTGGTCTTTACTAAAGCAGACAGCAGAGATAATCACATCCCTTGCCATGTTAGGAGCAGCAGACTTGTATATAAACTGTCATCTTAAATGCACTTTCTTAGTTGTGCTGTATTTCTCATTTGCTTTTACAAAATCTGATTGTATCGAAATATGTTGTTTTCTCTCTGGCACAGTGAGGGATATCTATATATTATAAGTGTCTTGTTTAATATGGTAGCATTGAAAGAGATGTGGTACTTTCTTACAGTTTTCTAGTATTAGATCAAAAGCTGGACAGGAAAAAAAAATTAAACCATGACTATATGCATTATGCTAAAAATGTCTTGAAGTGGTTAAAGTCCTGTTACTTTGAGTTATTTTTTCCTAATTTGGGGTCCTTATAGGCTGCCTTACAAGAATCAGAAGACGTGAATCAGAAAATAAGTAATCTCGGGGGAAATCATGATTTCTCTGTTAGTCAGGAACAGACCACCAAGTGCTACGAACTGTGTTATGCTAACTGTGCTGTAATTACATGGCTGCTTCTACTACTGGGAGACCATTGCAATGCAAATAGTTAGAGGCTAAAACTTTAATATACAAACATGTGCATTTAATTGTCTTGAGTTAAACTCACATTTGCATTGTGAGGACTAAACAAGTAATTTAAATTAATGTGTCCTCTGTGCTGTGAGAACAGTCTGTGAAAGAGTCATTTCCATTAATTCTCTGTTCCAATGTGAGAATAAATTTATGTGCCTTTGGGTCATTTCAAGGATATGCTCCTTGTGGGTAGTTCTGGTAGGATCAGCCATCTTGTGTTGGGCCAAAATTAACATAAAAAGAAGGTGCTTTTGATAGCCAAACCCAGTTGGCTTGGAGCAAGAACATGCTAGTTTTTTTAGTGTGTGCTGTTATGGTCTTGCTAAGCTGACCTACTGTCTGTAAATTCACAAAAGGGGCCTTGCTGTATTGCCAGCATCCCTTCACTACTGTTTTATAAAGTATTGCCTCCCAGACAATATTTTGTAGTTCAATTCAGTCCCTCAGTCACCTGTATCAAAAGATTGTGGCGTTTAATGCGAGCTCCAGCAAATGACAGCAAATTTGTACCTTCTGGGAGAGCATTATGAAATTACAAGGAATGATTCATAAGTTTGTAGTAAATAATGTAAGGTTTTGCTTCTAAGGGTTGTTTCTTTAACCTCTGTCCCTGTATGGGATTGGAGAATATTTGTAAATAAGGCTTTATCCATAAATAAGTTTACTTTTAGACATGACTTTGTAGGGCTGCGTAAAGAAATATGGTTGAACCGAATTGTTCACCTAAATGATGATGTAGTTGTATTTCTTAAAGAAAAGTGGCTTTTGCAAAATCATGGTTGGTTGTGGTGAGACACATGTAATTCAACAAGAATATGGTCTCTGACAGTAAACAGTAAGCCCAGTGTGAAATACTGACCTTTGCATCCCAAATATGATCTCATCCTGACCCTAGCTTGCATTTCTCTTCCTCCTTGTGCAGTTGCTCATTTGTCAGTGATTCATATCACATCACTATATATCGCCTTTGTTACATTAGATAATGAAGTATTCTCTTACAGCTAGATGAATGCTTGAGCAAACCAAATATTCAGTAAAAGTGGTTTTTCATAAGTCACTGTCCTGTAAATTCATGCTTTTGCAAAAGCTAGTGAGTGAAACTTTATTGGACAATCGCTATGTAAAACATCTTTTCTGAATATTGTTTTAAAGAAATCTCTGAATTCTGAGTGAGTGTAACTTGAAAAGAGCATGTCACAAGTCGCTTGTGGCCATGTGTTGGCAAAAATGTTCTATCTTTGAGATGCTGAACTAAGAATGGATGTAGATGAACAAGAACAGTTGGTCTTCAGTTCTGCATTTACTGTCTGCTATTTAAAGAGATGTCTCATAGTCCAAGAACTAACATAATTCTAATATTTATAAATATAGATCTTTTCATATAAATAACCGATGTCTACGTATGAGACATCGGTCTCTTAACTTACAGTAGACATTACCTTCTTTAATTGTAGACCAGGACAACCTTGTACCGTTGGCTATTTGCGCACAAAATAGGGACTCTTACAGAGAATGCTGTCTTGAGGTTGAAGTGAGACAGCAGATAAATTGAACAGAAAGAGATGGGTGAAAAGTACAATATTTAGCAAGCGAAGGAGAAATTGTTTTTGTTTCTTATTTTATAATGTATTTGCCAATACATATATGTAGCAGCTATTTTCAGGTAAAGACATGTCAGATTTGTCTCTGCTTTTGCTGTAAGATTCAGGGTTTTACTGGTGTTCAGCACAAGGTCCTGTCTCCCCAGGTTTGTGGATTAGTGCTTTACAGAATTAATGAGAAACATCCACTTTTGAACATGCCAACAAATGTATTTCAGATCAGGCTTTCACTGAAAAGAAAGACTCAAGTGTCTCTTAAATGGAAGGTTTGTCACAAGGCTAGAAACCTTGGCTTCTGGCTCTGTGTGTTGGTGTACTAATGTAAAAGTGAATTTAGCAAACATTGGGTTCTTGTGTGGCGTTTGAGTTACGGCACTCTCAACTTCACATCCAGTGACAGCATTTGTCCTGATAAAAGAATATTGCAAAACCAGCTCAAACATGCTGTATGTTTGGGCCATGATACAGACATGGGAGAGAGGCTTGCCAGCTGCCCCCGAACAGCATTGTACCTTAATGCCTGAATCCAAATGTTATCAACAGATAGTGTTAAAATATTTACAGGCTTCTGAAACGTTAAACAGCTGCCATAGAAGAGCTGCTTTAATTACTGAACTATGTAAGAAGGAAAAACTAACCAAAACATGCACATGTCTCAACAGTACAGATAAGCTGCTTGGCACGTTGGGTTTTTTAATAAATCTGTTTGGATAATTTTTCCAATTTATCTTTTAGTAAATGGGAGGCTGCAGTAGAAGGAGATGGAAAATAAAACAAGAAACACCAAGAAATGAAAACTCAGTTTGGTTATTGTTACCATAAATGCTGGTTTACGTTTCACATCTCACTAAGGCTCCTCCGTGCACCTGATATTTCATCTAAACATTAGCTGTTAGATTTCTGTGCTGATCAAATATTTGTGTGTGGCGATGCCTTGTCTGACATTGAAAGCATTTATGATGGTCATTTTGTCTGACGTATGATTGAGGATTGCATGTAGCTATAGTAAGCAATAAGAATAAGTGTCATTAAATAGCTGTTTGTTTGATCATTGACTAATACTACTAAGAAACTGCAGCTGTCTAAAATTAGGAATTAGATTTAACCGTAAGAATGGCTAATTATACTAGTATCTTAAAGCAGAGCATGTTTTAAAACAATAAGGATGTGTAACAGGTTAAATTCCAAAGGCTGTAAAGGCTGTCAAATGCTTTATCGAAAGGATATGAGTGAGACATAAACAAAACTTTGAAATAAATTAATGGTTAAATACTACTTTTACATAGCACAGAGAGTATAAAAACAAAGCAGGTGTTAAACTTGTGCTTACCTAATAGCTACCGATTTAACACAGCAAATACACTTATATTTAAATAACCAGACTTAGTAATTCTGACTTGTACACTGAAGTTTTGGGCGAGCTGGGAGTGGATAGGGAAGAAGACAAGTCTTTGAGGGCATATTCCTGAAGTCGGAATGAGAACAGTGAATTAGTTTGCTTTAATTATTAATTTAGAGAGAATTGGTACTGTTTTTATTGTCAATTACAATTCACCAGAATCTGCCAAAGAACACGTTTCAGTACCCCATAAGGCAGTTAAAAAGTAATAAGGAAGTGATGGCAGAGATTGGAAAGGTAGCACTTGCCCTGGAAATTTAGCAGTAATGCTTGAAAGGTATACAAAGTGAAAATGAAGCAGTTTGACTTCTTTAAGATAGCAAGATTATTCTTTTAATAGTAGTAATAATTTTAGAAAAACTTTGTACCATCATATGGTTTATTGCCAGCTTTTACTTGGAATGTGGAAGGAGAATTTAGGAACTGGACAAATGTTCTAAAAGTTACTGAAATTTATTATTCAAAAAGCATAATGCAAAAGAGTTATTGCTTGGCTTCTGAGGAAGAGTGACCAGAAATGTTAACCAACAATATATGTGGGACATCAGCCCAGAGTTTCTAGTGATGTAATTCAATGTTTTGTAGGAAGTGGTCATGGTAGATGCAGGATGTTTGGAAGTCACCTCACCAACTCTGCCAATAAGTGTTTTCCTAATGCATTTATTTGTATCAAACTTGGTATTCATTCACCTATGCTTTTGCTGAATTTGGGACTGAAGCTTCATGGAAACTGTAGGCTAAATGGTTTAGCATGTTCTGAGAAGTAAGGAGGGAAAGGTTTTATTTGATGTGCCTAAATTATTTTTTAAAATACAATTTTGGTTAAATCTGTGGTGTTTGTATGCTTTAAAGAGCAAACTTGGATTTTGGGAGAGAAAACACTGATGAAAAGGATTGTCTTTTAGCATTTATTGTGTATAATAATTTAAAAGACGAAAAAAAAAGTACAGTTGGCTCAGGTGCAACTGCATATGGTTCAGTTTCACTAGATCCATCCCACGGGTGGCATCACTCATGCCAGTTCCAAGCTACAGGGCTATATTTGTCTTGTTATTCAAAACCAACAGCAAACAAAAAAAGCAAGAAAAAGAAAAATAGAGGCTTTTCTTCCATTTTAGTAAGAAAACTCTTCCATTCTGTTTTTCCGGTTTTACTGGGGATCTGTGGTAGAAAGGAAATTGAATAACATCTCTCAGATAATTGTCTTTTTTATTTAGCCTAAGGTTAAGTAAATTTAATAATGATTGACAGCTTTAGGTTTATTTTGATCTAAATCTCTATGCTAAATGGAATTCTTTAACTTGTCCCAAAATAGTTGTTTGTATTATGATTCACAGTAACTCCTACCCTGCCCCTTGCTTGTGTGAATTCTGGAGGGGAAAAGAAAACAATGTTTATGATTACTTGCCAAGACCCTTCTTCCTGATCAACAGCTGATTCAAAAATCAGCATTGTGATTAAATTTAAAAGTTGTGCTCAAAGGTGATTCCCTTGATAATTAGAATTGATTGAGTGAATTTATAAAGGCAATTTAGCGAGTTTAGAATGGTTTCTCTTGAAGTCTTATTAATTCTAACTGTAGTATTTCTGCTGTAACAAATCTTCATGTTTTATTTTGGCATTTTATAGATTTGAGAGGTTCACAGAAAGCATAAACGCTTTGATGTACTTCAGAATAAGGGCTGTTGGGAGATCTCATGCTGAAAACGTTGCCTTTTGCATCTGCAAACATGATGAGGAAAAAGCTCCCTTAAAACAAACCTTCTAATCCCCCGATGAATAGCTTATCTCAAAAAGCGCTGAGAAATGTTCCACCAGCCTGTGTTATGCAGACTACTTCAATTAGTTTTAAGACTGTTAAACTCACCAGTGATCTAAAGGCGGTGTTGAACGCTCAATTTCCTAACGTTACTTTCTGTAGGTCTAATTCAGCCCTAACACCAAGGGCTTGTTCTTATTTTCAGTGTCCTGCTTGGGGATGGGGGATTAGTTACCATAATGCCAGTGCCAGCGAGATTTTACGGTAGGGCTCCTACGCTGAAATCCACTTTGAAGGTTGACTGACTGCTCGGCACAGTAGTCAACCCAGGCTGGCAGTTCTGTGACTGTTAAATTTAACGACTTCAAACAACTGTCTTGTCAAACAAGTTGGGCTTGTCTGACAGTCGGACTCTGAACTGCCCTGCGGGGAATTTTTGCCTTTAGACCCAGGAATGTGACACTGCAAATAGCCTCGGGTGGATCCAGCTTTTGTTTTTAGCAACTAATACTTCCTGAACGTAGCTCTAAAAAAACTTGGACTGAGCTTTGCCCTTCTAGCTGTGTGTGTCTGCTCGAAGCCTTAGCCGAAATGGAAGTTGTTCATGTATAAATATATGTATTTATATATAAAATATAAATATATGTATTTATATCGGCTTGAAACCTTGGGTAAATGTGGCTGTACCCTGCAGCACTGGCCTTTAAAAGGCTATTGGTGGGAGAAGCACAGTGCCAGTTTTGTGTAAAATGTTTGAAGGCTGAGTAGGCTGTAAGAGTTCGATGGTACCTGGCTTCTTGTGAATTTAAGAAGTGTTATTACTGGTACAAAAAATTCTTGTTGAACTTCTTGCATAGACAAGGACTGGGTTTGAACATTCATTTCGTCAGTCCTCATAAAAAGTAGAGAAGGCTAATATTTCTAGATAATTCAGTGTATTGAAGACAAGAGCAGGTCCCCCCCTTAGTGTAGATTTTGGGTTTAGTATCCTTTCACTTCGTTGCCATGAAGATTATCATTTCTGTCAGAAAGACATTAGACTGGAGCTTCTCATTGCTGTTGGCTTTGGTGTTAATTAGATGCTAATGTTGGTGGTAGCATGGAGAGCTTGTCTCCCAGTTCTGCTAAATCTAAGGATGGCCTGCCTTGAGTTTTTTTTTTTTATATATATATATACACACACACACTTTAACTACTAAAATGTTAACTTCATCAGAAACGTGCTATCTGCTTGTCAGTATTTAGCCACAGCATTGCTATGCATACTGTAGACTGATTTTATTGAACAACTTTTTATCTTTTTAGCGTTTTACTGTGTTGGTAAAGGAAAAAAGTCCGCTTTTTTTCTGGATGTTTTGTGGTGAGGGTTTCTTGTGTGTGTGTATGGCTTTTGGAATATATGTGCTTACTACTCATTTTTAGGTACCTGTTAGAAACATCATACTGCTCAAGCCTAGAAATCTTTGTTTTTAAAATATAAAGATCTATGACAATTATTAATGTGTCAAGAGGATCTTAGGAAAATGGAGAATGGAGGCCTAAAGGGCAGTGTGTTGTTTTGCTTGGTTGGTTCTTTCTTTGTAGGCTTTTTATTGTGTAGTTTTCTTGGTTTTGTTTTTTTTAAAAAGTTAACCAGAAGTATTTAAGGAGGGGAAGGAACAAGGAAGTATTTTTACTTTGAGTGCTCTGAACTACATCTGATTTAATAGGCCTAAAAAATTTCTTCATTAGTGCAGGTGAATGGCTGTTTCTTTAGCAGCTTCACCAGCCTTCCTTTCAGTGTGTTGAGCTTGGAAGCCTGAGCTTAGGGTCTACAGACTTCTGGCTATCACTGTGAAGAGAAATGCCTAACTTAGATTGGATTGTAGCTTCTTGGAATTTCAAGCCACAGATAATTTATCTTCTGGAAGTTTTAAGGTGTGCAGTTTCTATATATGAGTTATGAAAGTCAGATATGGAAATGTCCTGCACAACAGCTAGGCAAGTTTCACAGGTAAATAAATTAAATGCTTAGGCTTGTGACTTAGATAGCTGCAAGGTTTTGAAAATCAACGTTTTCTTACCTTCTTGTGACTGGGAAGTTGTAGCTGGTTAAAGTGTTTTTAACACCACATACAGCTTCTTTCTGCCTTTATTGCTATTGTACAAATAAAAAATTTCCTTCTGCATTTCTTGGTGATCTCTTAGGGCATATCTGCAGGGTGTGCATAGCGGGGCTGGGGAAGAGAACCAACCTAAAAACGGTTTATCACAGTTTGCCCTTCTAGTGTGTTATCCAAACACACATTGCTTTGTGAGCTGTGCTTTGAAAGCATGGTACAGCTGCAAGTAGCACCACAGAAAACAATGTGGAGCAGTTGTCTGACATGCAGCCTCCAGCTACCTGTCTGCAGAATGGCAACAAAGGGGTAGTTACGAAAGTAGAGACTAAGATAACATACTCCACTTTTACTTTACACACACTGCTTTTACTGGTAATAAGGCTTCTGAATATTTGAGACGCTTTATTATTGTCTAAGTTACACTGCCTTGTTCGGATGACTGCAGGTGTAATGGAGTAGCTGACGATTTGTTATCAATCAGTTTGAGCTGGGGTTCAAGTTCATTGATGTGTTGCTCTTGGTAGCAACACACATCTGAAGTATTGCTGGACACATGGGATGCAGCTTTCTGCCACGTGGTAACACATATTTGTCAGATTGCAACATGTACTGGCTTGGAAAGTTGATCTGGCACTGAAGAACACAAGTGTACTCATTTTAAAATTAGGTCAATTTGTGTTCTCCTGTTAATGTGGTTTACCACTTCTGTCATGAGAGAATAGAGGATAGTTGGAAAAGGTTGGTGGGAAGACAATAAATTCTAAAATCCACTGAAGTTAAATTTCAAATTGAATGTCAGCAGATGACCTAAAAAAACCCCAATTTAAGTTCAAGGTGAAGAGGCTGGGTAGGATAACTGCCGTGTACATGGTGCACAGGAAGAAGCTGTTGCTAGTGTCTTTTTATTACAAAATTAGGATATTGTGTAGTTTGCCATGGGTAGCACCAACAGTTGTAAGTTTCCTTTCTTAAAACTGCTTCAGTACAGTGTTGATTTCTTGCATTTGTTATCAGGTGACTGACTGGTGTGTGAGGTCTGGGCTGATTTCTGCTAATAAATTAAAAGGAAAACCTGGGCCAGATTCAGAGTTTGAAAGCTGGTTTTAACTTCTGTTTCTAATGTATTTGAAATAACTTGCATATTTTAATTTTTAGCAAAGCAGTAGAACATTTCTTCACTTTTTCCTGGATTATTGTCCTTATAGTTTGTAACTCTTCATTTCTGGAAAGGTGGCATTCTTTGGTTGTGTGGTTTTTAAGAGAGGTTTATTTCTTACATGTTTCTTATGTTGCTAAGTTATCTTGTTTACTTTTTTCCCCTTGATTTTTTTTTTGTTTGGTTGGGTTTTTTTTTCTTCCCCAAGTGGTGTTGAATGAGTGCTATTGCCTGGAACAAAATCTCTAGATTTGACTTGGAATGAGTCAACTGTTGTATAAGCTGTTTTCTACTGGCACATGCCAGTAGTGCTAGCTGGTATTTCGATACGAAAGCTGATTATTTTAATAATTTGGAATAACATATAATTGGCTGACGGGATTGAGGTAGAACAGAGTTGGGTTAAATAGTGTGTGGCAGGTAACGCTCACGCGGTGCTGCAGCTCTTGATTTTTACCAGAATTAGGAGGAGTTGCGGTGGCAAAGTGAGCTGAGCAGGATGTGAGCTACAGGGAAGCAAAAACTTTTGGTCCTTTATAACATCTGTGGTATACTGTTGTCACCTACATAATCACCTTTTCTCACATGCTTTGTCTGCCAGGGTTCTCTCTTACCAATAGCCTTTTTAAGGCATTATAGCCTAGGGATAAGGAGGTTTAATTTACTCCTAAATCTGAAACTGAATTATTGTAATTAAAAAGGAGAAAGCAGACATTTTATCTGATTTTGCCTCTTGTCCTCCCTTTTCTCGCATCCATAACCTTTTGTTAAAGCAATTTTAAGTCCTCTGATATTGATGACATTTTCACAGCTTTCTTGATAATACATGACCAAGAAAACATGAGTTTTCTTACAAAAGTTTACTGTCAACAACTAGTTACGAGCCTCAACTGTGTCAACAAATTACTTTAACTTTGGAGTATGAATGTTATCAATTTAGTAATTTGGATGATTGAATGAAGAACTTGCTCCTGCCAAGAAAGCAAGCCATTTGTTCAAGTGGGGGAAAAAGTCGAATAGTTTCTGCACGTGCATGGGTATCATCACTAGAGGCACAGACACCTGCATGTGGCAAAGTTTCTGTTGGTAACTTTGTAATGGGTGCTATAGCTTGTAGCCTGAGCTATATTGTAA
Organism: Gallinula chloropus; assembly: GCF_964237585.1. NCBI lineage: Eukaryota > Metazoa > Chordata > Aves > Gruiformes > Rallidae > Gallinula > Gallinula chloropus. The sequence goes on along the minus strand of NC_140090.1, from coordinate 32,717,911 downwards.
TTGCTGTAATTGTATCCCAGTTTTCCTCATCTTTGTGAAATAGTTTGCATCTGGCTAAAATAACTTGCTGGGAATTACCAGAAAGTTAAAGCTTTAAATCTGTGAACGCTTTAAAAAAGCTGTAATGTCTGAAGACAGCATCTTCTGCTGCTTCCAACTCTTTTAGGATATTACCATGCTTTTCTTCTTGTCCATCTCTTGGTTTGTTTTTTCAAGATGTTTGATCGCTGCATCTGAGAAATGTGTACTCTATACTCACCTGGCCAAGCTAATCTGTTAACCCCTGTTTAAACCAGTAGTTTTGAAACCTTGAATTTATTCTTCACAGTTTCTGAATTCTGTATGTTTCAGTTTTGCCTTGAGGACAGTTAATAGGTATGTCTGAGAACTGGTAGTTCAGTGTATGTTAAAGGAGGAGAAGGCTGCACACACAGGACTACTTTGACAAATTTTTAAGAGAAAAAGAGAGAGAGTGATGACTTAAAGCAAACCATTGATAGGGGAATAAAAGCAGAGATGAGAAGAAATACTATGGAGGAGGGAGAAACTAAGAATTAAGTAGAAGGGGAAATAAGACGATTAGGGAAGATGACGAAAATGCAGTAAAGGCAGCAGAAGCAAATAATCAGACCCTCTAGCTGAGGGTTTTATTTGGTATTTCTTGTCACAGCATCTGAAGACATTTAATCTATAGTTAATAGTGATAGTGAAGTAAACTCTGGGTGTTTCTGACACTTGGTAGATTTAGAGGGGTCTTTCAGGGTATGGAGAAGGGTAAAGTCTAGCATGAGTGGGGGATCCCCATGCTTTATAACACCTGTACTTGGTGTGGAAAGATACTCTGAGAGGAGTTTTGCAGCATTTCAGATTCTGGATTTTAATTTTTATTTTATTACTTTCTTTGTTTTTAATTGTGTTACGGTTTTTCTCTCTGGGAGGCTCTTTTATATGTAGCTGTTTTGCACTGACTGGACCCTGTGCGTCTTGGCAACTCTTTCTTTTATATTGACATTGCCCTGGAATACTGTGTGTGTTAGAGTTATTCACAGCTTCGTCCTTGATCTTAGTGCTGCAGGGAAATAATCTGTTACTTGGGAACATCTGTGGTAATATCAAGGAAACAAGCAGGAAGGAGGAGATACAGAAAAGAGAAAAGAGAAGGGTGAACAAAAAAAAGTCTAAAACTTTTGCAAAATTTTATATGTTGTGGAATATATTTAAAATTGTTTCTAAATCTATAATACTTTAGGCAAATATTTTAAATCTATGTTGAAAATTATAACATAGAATATGGGACTGCATAGATGTGTATTACTGGACGTGACTGTGCAGTCCTTGTGGAGGAATATGTTAGCTGTGGCCTGGCAGCTTGCTTTTGAAAAATAAGCAGAAAGTGAGAGTATCACACATGACATATTTTGACAAGAATTTTCCAGTGGGGGTTTGTGGTGGTCTAGTATCTGTTCTCTCTGCTCGCACAGAACCCAGCCCTGAGGAACAAACATACTCTTTATGAACAGTCTGTCTGCTCTTCCAAGAACAAGTAGGAAGCCTAAATTTAAATCCCTATCTCTTTTTATAGTTATCTAGTATAGATGTCACATGGAAGTACCCTTTTTTCCCCATCTGTAAGCCACGCTAGGCTTTCTGATGGGAAACTGTGAAAGGGGCAGAAGAAACTATTAGAGGTTGTTCAGGTTCATTAGACAGTATAGTGGCAGCAACCAGTGCCTCAGGCTTCTGAGGTTGCATTGGTAATGACATTGCATCTTCAGTCAAAAGACAGTTAACTAGTCACACTACAGTAAAGCTGAGTTTTATAGTGTTTTATCTAAAACTGAACTTGTTTTCCTTGATAATACCAGGTGTGGTACTCCCACACCGTAGCTATCCAGTTACAAAGTGGATTCAGTGGAATTTTCTGAAACAATAAGGGGGGGAAAAAAATGTTGAAAACTCCTTAGCATCCTTCTCCAGCTCCTCAGGGTAGGTCTTTTTTCTAAGCAAGTTCATATTACAAGGTGGCTCCTTCAGACCATATTCTTAATGTCACTTGTATTTCTTCTGTGTTGGAACATCCTGTTGTACTTTTCTCATAGTGGCCTGGGGTAAATGACAAACACAGGTGGTTTTGGAAATACAAATCTTGGACATGATTGCAAGTTTAAGACTACCAAATGTGAAGATTACCTGTCTGTTTGTCTTGGGCTTGCCCAGGTATGACCCTAAATGTGACAACATTGTAACAATGTGGCATAAAAGAAGCCTCCTTATTACAACAGTTAGATTAGTAGCAGCTAAAATAAACATTTATTTCTTAATGTTATCTTAGCTCTAAGTTACCAACATCTAATCAGCCGAATGCTTCTCGCATACAACTTAATTCTTGCTTTTCCAAGTTTTGTCTGTGTGACAGTCCTACAGCTTCTAGTGTCTCTCCTCCGTGCTGACACTGTACCCGGCCCTCAGGAACTGCTGGTCACAAACAGAGTCTCTGTCTTCTAAAAACAACTAGGAAGCCTAAATTTAAATTCCTGTATCTTTTATAGATATCTAGACAAATCACAGGCACTGCTTTGTCTCTTGGAACACTTCATCTGGCTCTAATCTCCTAGCTGCCATATTGATCAATGAATGAAGCAAAAAGCACATTATTTTGTGATTAGGATTGTTATTGGACTTCTATAATTTTATAAGCCACAGAGTGATGTGTGCTAATGCCTGTGCTATCAAGACTAGAGCATACTAGTGATTTTGTAGAGCTGGTATGTTTTACACTGGAGAGTAAATAAAGATTGCTGGCAGGGGTAGAAGCTGAAATGTTTTGGTTGGCATTGGTACCAGGAAGTGGAAGCACAGGAATTAATGAATAGAGCAAGAATGTCACAAGCACAACATGGCTGAGGATTTCAAAGGACATGTGGGGGGGGTTTATTTTAATTTTTGAAAAGTCTGTGTATTCCCTCCATTCTCCCAGCTGAGGTGCATTAAATACAAATTGCCTATTCAAGGTAGTACTAAGAGTTGTTGACAGATGACTGTGAGTGTAATACTGCCTAATGTTTTCCTTTTTTTTTTTTTTTTTTTTTCCAGAAAGATCCAGATTACCTGAAGCTCTGGTTGGATAGTTTTGTTTCCAGCTATGAACAATTTCTGGATGTGGACTTTGAGAAGCTGCCAACTAGGTATGTAGAATTACAGACCTGTTCATCTTTGCTTGGTATCTGAAAGAGACCTGGCTGAGAGCCCTGTCTTGTTCAGCAGCAATACAGCCTTTAAAGCAATGGATGATTTTTAGTTGAGTAGCACTCCCATTCTTTTGAAGGTCATTTTGGGTTGGGAATGAGGAAACTAGGCAAATACTGGTATTTGAATTATATCAGGAAGATGGCATGACTGTTGACTTGGTTTTGTTCATGGAAATGTCATGGTTATTCCTTGTACACTTCATGAATAAGTATGTGTTACATGTTGCATATGAAAGTATTAGTGTTTGGTATCTGCATCAGCAGTGACTGAATAGAAGAATAGGTAAACAGTTTTGTAATTTTATTATAGGGATTGCTTCAAGATTAAGGGTGAGATGAAATGCTTAATGAAAGATTTGGATCTCAGCTGAAAACCTTTTAAAAATCAAAATATGCAGAAATTATAGACTTTAAAGTGCTTTCCCTGCATCCATGAAGACTTAAATTCAGAGCAAGAATATTGCTGACTTCACATGTTGCTGACCACAAGTTCTCAGATATAATCATGAGGTGGTATTGAAGTCTAATTTTAGAGTTCCATATTTAGGATTATGAATTTGTCTGCTGGGTTAAGCCAGCAGAGAGCTATAACAACCATGCAGCCATTCACTCGCTCCCCACCCTGCTAGTGGGATGCGGGAGAGAATTGAAGAGAAAAAAGGTAAAACTCAGGGGTTGAGGTAAAGTTTCATAGGACAGAAAAGGAAGACAATAATAGAACTGGTAAAATGATATGCAAAACAAGTGATGCACAGCACAGTCGCTCTCTACTATTGATGCTCAGCTAGTTCCTGAGCCACACCGTCTCCTGGCCAACTCCCCCCGTTTATATACAGATCATGACATCATATGGTATGGAATATGCCCTGGCAGCGTCCTCTCCCAGCTTGGATCCCCCCATCTTCTTGATGGCAGGGCAGTGTGAGAAGCTGAAAAGTCCTTGACTGCTTGGGAACAACTGAAAACATCAGTGTGTTATCAACACTATTCTCATCCTAAATCCAAAACACAGCACTGCACCAGCTGCTAGGAAGAAAATAATCTATAGCCCAGCCAAGACAGGACAAAGGCTAACTTGGCAAAGGAGGAATAGAAACTTAGGCACTGAATGTTTTCCCTTGCTTTTGAGATACTTTCGTGAGTTATGAGTTCTAAGAAAAAAAACAGATGTTATAGCATTCAGAAACCATGAGAATTGGTGTCAGTGTGATGGCTGATACCACTACTGGTGTTTGTATGCAAAGAATAGCTCTCCCTGCATGATGGCTGCAGTCCAAGCCCTGTTGAAATCAATGGAAATTCTTTAATGGGCTTTGGATCAGATCCTGTTTAAAGTGTAAACGATAGCCTCTACTGTTAAAAGGAAATGAAGAATGCTGTAACTGGATCTCAGTGGACAAAACCTGTTTTTTTCTGCTCTCTGTATTAATTAAATTTTTCTTCATATTGCCTGTATGAATACGAAATATACAGTGCAATTACCAGTAAGTGTGACCCTCTAGTTAATTCTGTATTCTTTCAGAAGACCTGTTTTCTCTGTGATGTCAAGAATGCATCTTACTCTGTTAAGGAAAAAGGGTTAAGCTTTGACACAGTATCTTTAAGACACTATTTAATATTGAAATCTGAACAGTGCAGGGGAAGAATATCTTGGTACTTTGGGTTTTTTAAGTGGTTTTTGTTTACATGTTCATGGGGGTTTGGTGGTTTTTTTACATCAACATAAGGAAATAAAACCAAACGTGAAGGTTAATTGTGCAGAACAATAGCAGCATATTCATTGTGCCAAATGATGGTTTTGTGAGCATAAAAATAATGTATTTTTCTGAGGTTAATGACAGGATTAGTGATTTAGTCTGGAAGACTAGACCCACATGGATTTAGACCCATTTGTGTAACAGATGTAGAGAAACTGTATCAAAACAACATAGGGATGAAAGGAGATCAATCTTGTGCTTTGATGGCTGGATTAAACATTACACTGTTTGAGAGCAGATATTAAAATTGTCAAACAATGGCAGCTTCTGACCATATTTGCATTTGTGATTATAATCAGGCATATGAAAAGTGGCATCTTTCTAGGGTTTGTCAGTTTGTTACTGGCATTTACCCAGTGGAACTGATATTACAGAGCCTGAAAAAAAAGAACAAGTAGGTCAGTGTGGAACCACGAAATGCTGATTTCCAGTCACTCTTCTCTTGGGGCCGTAGGACCCTGTGGACTCCACTTCTTTACTGGAGTTGCTTATTATTATTTAGTTGCTAACTAAAATGAGAAACTGAGCGGACTAATGCATTGGTTTTTTTCCTTGGTATGCTTTACAGCTGTATGCCCGAAAGACCTTGTATACTGAAGGGCAAATGCCAGGAAAAAGTGAGAAACTGTAGGGAGAAGAAAGCTTGCACAGATTGCTGAACAAAACTAACTTTGGGGAAGACAGACATGAAGTCTTGTGTTAAAGTAAAAGGTGGGGTTTTTAGCATTGAAGAAAACACCACTTAAGAAATTTAATTAAACTATTTGTGGTGGGTTTTTTCCCTGAAAGGATTCTTTAATTGGCACTGTCACTTGCTGATTTAACTGATAAGAGTAGTATTCTATAAATTTAAATACATAACTTCCTGAAATCTGTTCTGGAAATCTGAAACATGCTACATAATGCAGAATTAGGAAATCTCTAAATATAGAGGATGATTGTATCGAGTGGTAGGATTTGACTGTATAAGTAGAGCTTATACAGTTATGCAGCTTATAGGCTTGTACAGCTTCAGTTCTACCTCAGTCTTTGTGCATCTATATTTTATAGGGGAATTGTTCATTAATTGGGTTTTCAGTTATTTTACTGAAAAGGTGAAAATAGCTATGCTGACAGCTTTGAGCATTGAGCACAAAAGATTAGAGCACCTGTGAGTCCTTTCCATAAAAACATTTATTCATCTCATATGTATTTACTGTGAAAAGGATAAAACCTCTGCCAGCTGGTGAGAGGCTTTTCCCCCATCATTGAAGAATTGTCATTTGGTTTAAAGCTTTTAGAAACAACAGATGCCTCCACTGTTTTCATGTTCTTTTTCTGGTTTTGTTTTGCATGATCTTGAGCAAAGGAGCCTAAAGGACACTTGTGCAACATACCATGGAAACTGTACTTTGTTAATTTACTGACTTCAAACCCACATAAAAAAGATGCAGGAATCATGATAGGAATGCTGATTACCTGGTTTCATAGCTGTTGAAAAATAAAGCCTGTTTTTCTACAGCATGTTGTTCCAAAACACTTACTACTGGCAGAGGAGAGTTTGGAAGTCGGGGTGTGTGAGTTTGAGTTGTCATAGGTGAATACAATTTAGAGACTGATTTAACTTCCCTTCCAACACCTGAGCTGGCAGTTTATATTGCTGTGTAGTTTTGTGTTAATGTAGTGCTAGGAAATAGTAAATAAAAGGAACCTATATGCGTCAACATCTTTCTCCTGTTTTTGAGGTAGGGCACCAGCAGTCCAATAAGAACATCAGTTAATATAGGTATGAATTTGGGGGATTTTCTTTTCCCCCTTCCTATTGTAATACTTAGAGTCGGGGGGGGGAAAAATGATACTACATGTCCACAAATTTAACTTCTAGATTTTAGTGGTGATTTAGTAGTAATTTGCTCCAGGGTGACAAGAAGTTTGATCACTTATAATATATTCAGTTTGGAGTAATCCCAATTAGTATTTCTCGTGCCATTCTTGCATAAGGCATTTAAGTTCTCATGGGTTGTGCAATAGCTCAGCCAGCTACTGCGGAGAAAACATTCTTTGGGACGTGAGGCATGAAGGGTATGCTGCTCTCTTTCTTGTAAAGCATTTTATGATCTTACTGAAAAAGGCTTGTTGGCCATTTTAGGGAAATTATTTCTGGATATATGATTTCAGCTGTCAGAAACTAATGGTCTTCCTAATACAAAGATGATGAATTATCAGATTATGAGGAGCATGCTTATAGTCCCAGAAGGTATGGATCTGCTGGCATCTTGAAGGGCAGAAGTTGCTACTGAGGAAATTGGAAGCGGTTTTTGGCAGTTGTGTTGGATAAAAGCATTTGTTCTAAGTTTTGTGGTTAGTTTCTCTATCAGTTGAGAGCCTACCCCATATAAAATTGTTGTTAAAGCTCTCTGAATCCCTTGAGCTTCTGAATCCCAGGATCTGGAAGGCAAATTGCACAATTCTGTGAAGAGGCAAGGGAGTGAACAGTATTTGGTCCTGTATGGTAGCACTTGTTTACTAGGACCAGGGAGCTTGCTGTCATTTATACGTGTCCAGTTGTTTTTATAAACCTGGTCTCAGTTTTTCCCTTCTATGTGCACTTCCTCTTCAACTTTAGTAGCTAAACAATTTGTTTCCCATTTCCCTCAAGTAATTGGTGTCATGGTGTTCAGTGTCAGTCATTGGATTTCTCCATACTCCCTGATGCATATTCTCACACAGATGTATGTATGCAAAAGCATTGTGTTAGTGAGTTTTGAAGATAGCTGGATTTATTTGTTGAAGTGCTCCACTGGCTTTGGCCATGTCATGGGCTTTTGTAGGCTATAAGGGTCTTGCTTGTCCTTTTTCTGTGTGGAGTTCACAGACACTCTGTCACGGTAAACAGCTGAAGCCAAATATAGACGAAACTCTTTAACATGTGCCACAGTGGATACACAGTCTTCATTCTAGAGAATGTTCTAAGACATCTATATATTCTGTACTGTTGCTGAAATGGTTTCTATAAGGTTGTTCCTGGAGCATTGGCTTAGCTACTAGCTTATCTGTGATATTTTCCTCCATTTTTCTTTTGCTCTTTCTGTTCCCTTTCTATTTCTAAAAAATGTTTCAGTTTAGCAAAAACAATAAGCAAGAGTATGTAATGTTCTTCAGGGCCATAGCTGGCCTTGGTAATGCCACTGTTAAATTGGCATTTAACACCAATGTATCACTCTCTTTCTTTTTTTGTCTCCTGAAAGTAATTGAATAGCCCAAAAAAAACCCCAACAGACCCTCTTTGCTGTGTTTATCCAGAAACTAATATGGATGGGTCAGCTTTTCATGCAAAAAAACTGTGATAAAAGTCAGATGGATTTTTTTGGGAGCTGCTTCTCCTGCACATTCATTCAGACGATTTTCAACTCTGCTTTTATTTAATCTTACTGCAGACAGCTTTCTCTACGCATTTAATCTTACTTTGTACAGCTTTTTATAATTCATACAGGACAGACATGAGGTTCTTTGTGGATAAATGCCAACTGGTCTTCAATAACTATTTAAAAGTGTCCAAATAAATGAGATGCCAATTATTAATCTTCAGTATAAGGTTGAAAAATTTTCCCTTCATGTGTTGTTTTCTCATTTAGTTCCATTGTGGCCACCCCTTTCCTTATTTAGGGATTTCCCAAGCGATTTCCCAAGCCACTGTGGCAGTTAAGGCAGATTGTTGCATGGAGGAGCATTTAGGAATCCACTTAATGAACTTTTAGCACTTTTTTTTTTCCAGTACAATTCATTATTCGGGGAGAAGGAAGCTCAAGCTGGCATATTGCCACCAGGCATTTCTTTGTGGTTCATTGGAAAGCGTTTAGGAGCTATCAGTTCAGTAACCATTCTTACAGAGCTGTATTGGATGACTACATGAGGATGCTGAAATTGAAAGGTAACATGTCATTTGCTGGATACCAATTCTCTGTGTGGTTTTTCTCTTTAGGGTGGATGACATTCCTCCAGGAATATCGCTGCTTCCTGATAACATTCTTCAGGTCCTCAGACTCCAGCTGCTACAGTGTGTCCAGAAGATGTCAGATGGCCTAGAAGAGCAGCAGCAGGCTCTGTCACTTTTACTTGTGAAATTCTTTATCATCCTTTGCAGGTATTTGTTCTGATTGTTGACTCAGCAGTGCTATTGTTTAGTTAAGAAATCCTGATGTAGTCTATAAATGTAGGTTCTAATGACACAGGTAGTATTGATGCTTTCCAGTAGAAAGAGAGAAGTGCTGCTTCTCAGGATCTTGACAATAAAGGAAGAGGGAATAAATGGAGAGGGGGGGAAGGATGCAATCATTTTAGCAATAGTGTTTGCCAGGAGAAATGGAATAGAAGGGATCAGACACTAAGTTCCTTGTAATTACATGAATCTGTGGGAATTAAAGGCACAATCTAACAAGTGTTAGGAAATAAGGAGGGAGAGAGAATTGTACAGGAAGAACTGTTTCACATTCTTAACATGCTTAAAATTCCATAAACAGCTTAGGAAACTGACTTATTATGCTATTAATGCAACTGGCTTCCTTCAGAAATCTGTGCCTGATCTTGTAATTCTGTTGAAGCAGGTTTTTAGGGATATATTTTTTACTATTTTTTCAGTCTTCTGTTGTGAACTGTATGAAGAGAGGAAGGGGGTAAAATATAATAGGGAGTCTCCTTTTCTGAGGAATATTTGAAGCAGGATTTTTTGAAGTCCTTTGGCTCTCCTTACCCCTGAAACAATGCAAAGGGCTGTAGACCAGTATTTAAGTATCTTGGAATATTATTTATACGATGTGTAGATGGTGGTAATGTATTTCAGAATTACAATCTATTGTCAGTCTAACTTATCTGCTGAGAAGTCCTGTCATCACTTCAGGATCTGATCTTTGACTTGTTCTCAAGACTGAGAATTTACATGTGCGTGCTATTTCTTTCTTATTGCTGATTTCTTTAAGTTCTAAAATAATTTGTTAGATGTTTGTTTTCCTTGGGAGAACTTTCAGTAAATAAATGCTTCCAGGTAATATGTTTCTTAAAGTTTTAGGAAGTGTATGAGCCAATAATGTGTGAGAAGTGGAGGTTATCATCATATCAGATGCCATTTTTGAGCTTCTATTTAGAGAGTCCTGGGAATCTGCTTAACCTCTGAAACCCCAAATTCCAGATAGAACTAGCATACAGCAGAGTGACTTGGACCTTTCTTTTCCTTCCTGTTAGATGAAAGCTTCTGAGCTCTGCTGCTGTGACAGAAATAAACATTTGAGTACATGCGGTCTTTTGGAGAGTATTTTTGAAATGCTGATGTACTTCTGTAAGAAAATTGACAGAATGCTAAAACAAACATTGTTTCAACTAGTCTCAAATGGTACACTGTGTACATTGCTGTGGTTTTTATGTTGTCTTCATAGAAATTTGGCTAATGTGGAAGAGATTGGGATGTGTTCATACATTAACCATGTTATCACCATGACAACGTTATACATTCAACAGGTACGTGATTAACAATTCTCATCTGTTACTTTTGCTATCTAGTACTTTCTGCTCCTGCAGACATAATACACTTTTTCAATGACAGTGTTGAGCTCACAATTTTTTTCCCCAAACAAAACTGGTTTGGAGAAGATCAAGGTTAATTTTCAACTTCTAGAAATCTTCTGACCACAGCTTGCTTTTTTTTTTTTCCTTCAGTTAAAAAGCAAAACGAAGGAAAAAGAAGTGGCAGATCAGACCCCTATAGAAGAGTTTGTGAGACATGCATTGGCTTTTTGTGAAAGTCTCTACGATCCATATCGAAACTGGAGGCAGCGAATTGCGGGGTATGTGTGGGCTAGGACGGGAGTATAAATACTGGGGTTTATGACTTGAAACAATATGTAAAGTTTCTGACAGAACTGCTGCTGCCTGATGTCAAACTAAAATAAAAAGTAGTTACATGTATATTCTTGTTGCATTTTACAGCTGTTAGAATTGATGGCCTCGAGCAGTTGATTTGATACTGTGGTTTTTTTAGAATTTTTTCCCTCTTAATACAGTGTTTAGAATAATGTTAATGATTCTTCTACCAAGGTTAACATCATGCAGTAGGCGTTTGAAACTCAACTTCATTGCCAGCAAAGTTGTCAGACTATTGGTATATCCCGTTCCATTTAGTAGAAAGCTGAGTTGTGAGGCATTTTGAAAGGTGGGAAGAGCAGAGAGCCACAAAATTGGCTTTCCAAGAAGCTTAATTTATGTCATTCTAGGCACAGATCCTGTTCTTTGAAGCTCTTAGTGATTCACTTTGTCTGCTATAACTGGCTCTTCAGGGACCTCTTAAAATTATCCGTGTGATTTTTTTTCATTTACAGTTCTCCTTTAATAGTCCCAAATTAATTACAAAGTTAAATGTACATAATTTTGTACAGTTTACGATGTTTCTCTGCTGTGTACAAGGACTGAAGTTGCTGTTTGCTCCTTGCTGCTGTTATTCAGAGCTCCTTTGCCTTTTGTTCCTCAGAACAAAATGTACTTTGAAATGCATCAAACATTGGCCCTCTGCATGCAAATAACTTAAAGGCATTAAAAGATGATATCTGATGTTACCTGGCTGTGTAAAGCCTCAGGTCTGTTCTGACAGCATGCGTTCTGTAGAGCTCACGCAGTGCCTGTGCGTTTACAGTAGCTCTGTGACTCGCATTTGTGCAGCAAGTCGCTTACCTGACTGTGCAGTCAGAGTGGGGATTGTGTGAGCTGTGTACCTTGGCTGCTGGGGTTTCATTGCAGCTGGAAACCTGCAGTGTACCGTAACAGCTTGAATCATTGTGCACCAAGCTTTAAGGAGTGTGTAAAGATCATAACCTGTGGTATTTTTGTGCAGTATGAGAATTCCCCTTTTCTAGAACAGAGCATGACGCCAGTTCTCCCACATGGCCTGCCCATGTGCTGCTAAGCTCCTTTCAGATTAAGTATAGGTGATGCCAGCACATCTCATGGTGTCTTAGGTAGAGTGTAAGTACTCAAAATCAGTGAATTCACAATCAATGAAGCTGCAGAATTTGGTAATGACTGTAATCACACCACAGAAAAGTGTTATGCTTTCTGAAACTGGGTATGATTTAAATACCTTTTAAAAACTATAATGTATTTACCAGGAGTCTAGAAGTTTAAATTTGGGGATATACAAAGATGTGCTTAGTTGTAAATGACCAACCTCCATTGCTTTCTGCTTTCCAAAACTGGCCCATTTTTCTAAACTAGTGGAACAAGGAAGCCAAAAAGAATAGGATAGGTAGACCTAGTTGAATAAGGACAAAATAAGTTCTTGAGAATTCACGTTATAGATATGTTGCATATTTGAAAGGAAATGTATAAATGTGTCAGTAGAATGATACCCCTTTAATTTGATGGTTTCCTCACCATGTTTTGTGCCCATTTCAAATTGCATGGTTAAGAAATTTGGCAGTCTGTGTGGTAGTAACTTTGTTACAGTAAGTAAGGACTAAGTAATAGATTGCTGGCTTTTTTTAAAAACAAACCAAACATAAACCGTACTGCAAAAAATTAAGGTATTTCTACAAACAGAACAGTACCTAGGGGATTAGCTATGACTTCATTTTTTTTCAGGATGAAATGCTACTTTTTTTGGTCCTATACATAAAAGATAACAGAAAATTGCCAAAAAAGTTATGAAGTCACAAATTAGTAAGTCATAAACAAAGGTATATCTAACTTCTTTGGTGTATCTGTTTCAATGTAATTGCAGACATTTCCTTAGTACAGTTGAAAAGAGCAGACAGAAGTATAAACCAGCTTCTCTCACTGTTGAGTTTGTCCCTTTCTTTTACCGTAAGTATTAACAACAGCATGTTTAAAAATAGTCATCTTTGGAGGAGTGGACTTAGTGATTGCAAGTTCCTGTGCCCTAAAAATGCCTGATAAATGTAAAAGCTCCTTACTTGCTTTCTGAGGCTGAATGGAGTGGGTTGCTTTGTTCACTTATGTTTTGCTCTGAGCATCACTGTCTTGCCATTCTGACTCATCTTTGAAAGCCTGGGCTTTTTCAGACTCTTTCAGTGCTTAATGTGGTTTAATGGGGTTGGTTCTGTGAATTGCTAACTTTCCATTTGTTAAGTTGCATACAGTGATTGTATGTACTATTCCCCTGGCAACTGTAATGACAACTCATATAGAAAAATAATCTTAGGAAAGTGTTCATGCATTTTTGTCTCTTAATATAATTTAACAGCTAGAAAGAAGGAAGCTTGGTGCCATTCGACTAGCAAATGCTCCTTGGACTGGAGTTTGGGAAATGAGTCTGTTTTGTCTCTGGTTAAGTCATTAAATACTATGATGGCTGTGTTGGAATTTCTGTATTCTTACCATTACAGATGGGGTGTGGGGAAAAGGAGGACTTTTATGACAATGTTCTGTACTTAAGTCTTGGGAAAGTGGGATTTCCAGCTAGTTTGCCACTTTAGCACACTGAAGTGCTTCATGCTTTCATCAATGCCAACAAAATTGAAGAGCAAGAACATGCTGGAGGGGTAGGGGGTATTGGTGAAATCATCCTTTTTTTGCAGCTTTCTAACTCAGCTTTAATTGAAAATAAAAAGGAAGGCTCTCTTCCTAGAGTGGCAGCACTTATGAACTTAGTTTCTCTAGGTTTATGTTGTATACTCATCCTGTTCCTTGAGATTCCCTCTCTGTGTACGTAAAATAGGCTAGTTGCCAAAAAGGCCAAATAACTGATGCCAGTAAAATGCCATTATCTTTGTGCCAGAGCACTGGAAACCCACTCTAAAGGCTGCTACTGAGGAATGTCATCTGCACCCACCCCATTCAGTACATTGGACTCTGGATCCTCCTAAAGCCCTTAAATATTAAATACTGTGACTGAGCTACAAGTGTACTAATTAGCTGGCAGATACTCATCTGCTGGTGGCCAACTGGCAGGAAAGACAGAATGAGAAATTGCTGAGCATGTGCTTTACACATTCTGCCACAGCAGCATTAATTTGAGGCTTTTTTGGTCTACCCAGCCTAATGATTTATTTGCAATCTGCTAGGTATTGCTCTTTTGAATTTGTGTGAGGTTCTGACAGTGTCACCATCTAAGCTTGCTTTCCTTTGAAGACAGGATTTAAAAAATAGCTGTGCACTTTTCTTTTAAAACAAGCTTATATGTTCAGTATAGTCAGAAATCTTACTTGCTGATAGCTAGTAATTGTCTTAAAGGTTATATTGTTGCAATAAATATAAAATTCTTGCATTTTCATTTCATTGTTTGTTTGAAATCTCAGCTTTTACAGACTCAAGTCATTATCAATTCTATCTCATAAAGCTATTGGAAGCTTTACACTGGTTAAATCCAAATAACATAAACCTCTGCAGTTTGTTGCAGCTACTTTGTCCAGTGTTATTGCTATAGCAACAATATCCCCATTATATGTATTGGAGTTCCTGAGACTGTTTATAAATAATTTATATCAGATACAGTATGAGAAGACATGCAGGATTATTGTCTTTAAAGAAGACTACTTCTAGAAAGGTTACAGACCTACACAGGCTTCCCTGGGAAGTTTGGCTTAAAGGCAGCAAGCTCAGGAGCCGTTTTGCTGAGTTACCTGCCTGCATATGGTATAAGACTTTCTGTGTCAAAATGGCTATAACCTTTGTCATGCTTGCAGACTACATGTTAATGTGTCGTTTTATTTCTCAGTAGCATGGCTCATTTTATGTTACAGATCAGATCAGCAGTTGTTTGTCTATAGTTCTCTCAGCCTGCATTAAAAGTTTTAAGCAAAGCTGAAGGCCTGGCCGTGCAAATTCCTGATAAACGTGGTCTTCAAGGCTGGAATGGATGTGTTTGTGTCCTGTTTGTATGAAAGTGGAGATTATATAGTCGATTTTGATTTTTTTTATTTGCATGATGGCAGGAAGCTTTTTTTATTGTTTTGTATGGTAGGTTTTTATGAGAGGAAAAACTGTGTAATTTATGACCAAAGTGAGAAATTCTTCTCTGTTTTATTTATTCCAATCAGAATGCTTTCAAGAAAGTGAACATCTCAAGGAAAGCCTAAAATGTTGCCTACTACATCTCTTTGGAGCTATTGTGGCTGGTGGTCAGGTAAGGAAGTGTTAAACTGAAGCCTCCAAATGCCTGTTTGTTACTTAAGGGTTAGAAATATCACAAAATCCCATAATGAGAAGAATTTCTTACTGACTGATTTTTTTTGTCTTACGAAGTTTGGGGTCAATCTGTGCAATAGTATCTGGATGCTAAAAGCTGGGTCCTGCTTTCAAGCAACAATAGAATTTTGCTGTCTACATAACTACACTTTCGTAAGAATGTACTGCAGTATTTTCATGTCATAGAGAAAATGTGTGTAACTAGATCAGGAGTTTCCTCCTGAAAACATGTAAACTTTGTATCAACACACGAAATACAGAAATAGCTTACTTCCAACACTGGGAATTAAGCTAGATTAAAGCAGCACGGGGCCTTTACAGTTTTGAAACTGTTTAAAATATTTGAAAGAACATGAAGAAAAGATATTCATCATCAGCAAAACCAACATCTTCTCTCTTGGCTGACTTCTGTAATGTGCTACTTAGTTTGGTGACAAGCAAATGGTACTTTTGATGATCCAGAAGAGAGAGCATTTTTAAATGTCAGGAAGTGGCAGTCAGGCACTGCTCCATCAGGGAAGACACCTGAGGCTGATTGTGATGGCCATGCAGGCAGAGGCAGTGGACTTCACTGGCAAAAGGTGCAATCTTATCACCTGACCAATGTGATCAGAGCAGGTCTGATGGTAGTACCAGGATCAGCCAGCCCAGATGACTATGCAAGTCTGTAATGCTGAAGTCTGAGATCAAGCCAGGAAGTCTGATGAGCACGACAGGGTGGGGACTTCGTCTAGTGATAGTAACTGGGGTCAGCCAAGGGCTGAATTGCGGGTGGTTGCCAGCCCCATCCATAGAGATGAGGCAGGTCTAAGACCAAGCTGGGCAGTCAAGTCTGTGGATTGTGTTCGGGGCTGCATATGGCCAGCCGTGGGCAATGCAGCTCAGGCAGGTAAAGGTTGAGATCCACAGCTTGACTGCAGCTGCCAAGAAAGGACAGGGACTCCCTGATAAGGTTTCTCAAAGCTTCTAGGCTGGGCTGCTGCCCCACATTTAAGGTGGTTCTGAGCCCATGCAGTCAGATCCTGAGGGAGAGGGGTGAGGGTAATGCACTCAGGACCCAGACAAATGTTTAATTATTAAGTTCTTTACAAAAATTTTAAAGTATCATGAATTTCATGATCTAAAATGAAAATTCAAAAGAATGTTGACATACAATTAGCAATTTATCTAGGCTTACCTTGTAAGAGTTTTGAAACATGCATTTAAATTTATATTTTCCTTTTCCCTGTAGGCATCCTCCTTGAAAAAGAAAGGATAGTTAAGGGGACAAAATAGGCTGCATTTCATCTGTAGGCATCAGTGTAATCAAAGTATAATGTTTCATATTTATTTAACAAATCAGGGCATTAACAGATGTAATACTGTGTGATTTAGGTAGCTCAAAACTGCTATTTTGAAGATGATTGTTTTTATTTTTTCCTTAATCTCTTTTTCTCTGTGGGTTTCAGAGGAATGCTCTTCAAGCAGTATCTCCTGCCACCATGGAAGTCTTGATGCGTGTGTTAGCAGACTGTGACAACTGGGATGACAGGAACCCTGAGGAAGTGAGCAGGAAGGCAGAGCTGACCCTGAAGTGCCTGACAGAAGTTGTCCATATCCTTCTAACCAGCAGTTCTGACCAGCGGCA
This sequence comes from Gallinula chloropus, assembly GCF_964237585.1. Classification (NCBI taxonomy): domain Eukaryota; kingdom Metazoa; phylum Chordata; class Aves; order Gruiformes; family Rallidae; genus Gallinula; species Gallinula chloropus. The sequence continues at coordinate 32,701,112 of NC_140090.1, read as the reverse complement.
AGTGGAGACAAGTACAATATTGGAGAACTATTTCAAGTTGCTTAATTCAGACCATTCAGCTTTACCTAACGCAAGGCGGTGCAGGCAGTGGGAGAGCAGGTTCATAGCACTGCAGATCCAAATGCTGAGTGAGTACCCAAATGTACAGTTCCTTTAAATATCTCTTGATGATAACTCTGAAGCACGTAATGATTGAACCGTGGTCATAATACAAGTGTTCTACCAAAAAAAGTTCACTTGGTTAGCCAATTGAAAAATTTCAAATGTTTCTTCATTGATATGTCTTTAGATGTATTGTTTAATCACTCACTACAGAAAAAAAAAAACCCCACACCAAAAAAAAAACCAACCAGAAGAAACTGTATTGGATTGCTATAATTTAAACAGCTTGTCCAAGTTCATGGACTGACAGTCTCTGGTTAAAAAAAAAAAACCACCCACAAAACTAAATCATCACTTTTGCTGTGCAACAGTTGACACTCATCGGCACCTTAATAGTAGAATAAGATGGGAGTGGAATAAAATACCCATATAGTGGCTGGTTTGTGGTAGTTCACTTCTCAAATGGTGTTATTGTAAAACATTGGCCAGAAGTGATGGTCTGAAACAGTCATTGACTAAGAATTCAGAATTTGGAGATTTTTTCCATGTTGTTCAGAATGGGAAATAAAATTCTTTTCTCAAATTATTATTGAGGCAAGGAAGAATGCTTACAGTATAAGGCTGCTGTAGAATACAGAGTAATTGCTTGATGGGGAGACAGGTGCTTGCATGCTTTAAGTAAAAGGCGTGCTGCTTGTGTACTCACAACTTAAACAGAGCCCCAAAGCAATCAAAGATACATGGTAGCTGAATTTTTCTGTAGGTATAGTAGGCTACATGATAATGTTTACAGCATCAAAATATTTAGCTTTAGGCCTTGTGCTCTGTGCTTAAAACATCATTCTTGATCAAAGAATTTACAGCATACAGTTTGTTGTGTAATTTCCCCTTCATGTTTATTATGCAATGTGCAGAAAGAATGCTTGATGGATTTGGGAAATGTTTTGTCTTTCATGCCAGTTCTGTTTTAATTTTGTAGATACCATCACAGCCATGTTAGACTGCACAGATAGGCCTGTTCTGCAGGCAATTTTCCTTAACAGTAACTGCTTTGAGCATCTCATTCGACTGTTGCAGAACTGCAAGGTAAATTTTCCCTTATCAGCGTATTTTTAACAAAACCTATCTTGTAATTTTGCAGGTATATTAGTTACCTTTATATCTTCCTTCAGAATTAGATGCAATTTTATACTGTCTGCATAGTGGAAGGAAAACTTTGGATTGTTTAGAGCCACTAATGCCATGAAAAACCTGAAATATCTAAGTTGCACTAATTTATTTATTTTATTCCTAATGAGATAGAGGTATTTCTTGTCTGTCTTGTGGTTAAAGCAATGAGTGCTTGTTTTAAGTCCTGAGCAAAATAGCTTTACTGGCCCTGCTCAAATCTCTAAAATCTGCTAAGGTAGTTACTAGAATCAATCCCCACCCACCCCTTTTTTGGGGTTTTTTTTGAGTTTTTTTTAAAAATGTTCTGTCACTGGATTGCTAGGGAGTCGCTTGCAACTTCTGCCAGATGGAGGTCCGAACTCTAATTTCAGAGGCATGTTTTTCCATTTTACAAAACTTTGCTGGTTTGCCTTTGTGTTTCAAAACATTTGAGTCTTGTATAGCTGGCACAAAAGCTGTTACAAATGTTCTTTGATTGTTGTTCTGTGTAGGATTTAGTGTTTACATAGATGTTAGGTTTTTCATCCCAATCCCAGATGGTCATAATTTGCAAGCTAGTGTCTTCCACTTGCTGCTTTGTAGACTTCCTTTTTTTTGTGGAAAAGAATATAGATATAATGTAAGCCTATGGAATATTTTATTTATCTTTTAGTGACATGTTGGTGAGGTAGCTATTTTGAGCTCTTCTAAAACTAGATAATGTTAGCTGCAGTATGTAATTTGATTCAGATCCTTTTAGATTTTGGATTAGAACATATTTCAGTGCAGTGATATATTAAAAACAATGTGCTTGGATTATGTCATAACTCTAGTTATCATCAGTTGCAGAATGCCGACTGACTTGAAGTTTTTTAAATAGTGTTTGTAGGGTGTTTTTTTTTTTCTGAAGAAGAAACATTGTTTGACATTTCCATTCTCCTCCTGTGTTTGGGAGTTTGTGCCTATTTTTGTACTGACCTTGTACTGTATAAAAAATTTCTTTTTTAGCTGCTTCTTAAGTCATCAGGCAGTGTGATGTTTACCTGTTCATGGAGACTGTAGTTAGAGTGGAATAAACAAATGGTGGAATTTAAGACAGCAGGAACAGCTACTCTATTTTTGCAGCTTGCTCCTTTTATTTTTACTCTGCTTGTATGTGTGTCATAAGATATGCTCTTTTGGGGAGTTTTTTCCTGTGATAGTCTCACAGGCTACTGTGATTGGATATCAGTGCTGCCAGTTTGCTACATATTGGGGGTTTTTTAATCTTTCACAGTGAAAATACATTCAAGGATGAGAAGTGGGGAGAGGGTGGGAGTTAGGAAGGTGTTTTATATTTGTATTTTCCAATATACTGTATCTCTGTTCCTTTTTCAAAGCCAAATAGCGAAGATTGATGTAGCTGTGAAATTAGGCTTCTCCTTATTAGACTCTGGTTTTAAATATTTTTTCTTTACTGATGAAATTCTTGCTACTGGATCCATGAACAAGCTGTGTAAAGCACAGTTCTGCAGCTCTGCAGGTAGTGGGAGTCCAGACACACATCTGAAACTCAGGAAGCTATTGGATGATCTTTTGAAGTGTAAGAAATTTCCATGGAAAGGAAGGGTAAAGAAAATCCATACTATTATTTCTCCTATAGATATCCCTCGAGGTGTTAAGGACATACTTCTAGTTATGCTTCCTAGTCATTTGCAGTACAACAGCCTTATAAAATTTTAATCTTTTTTTCATATTTTACTGGCTTTAAGGCTTATGGGCAAACTCTTCTCTTAACTTTGCTCTAGGGCTAAAGATCTGCCCAAAGGCTTTTCAAAACTGCTTGGTTGAGTTTTGATGATCTGAATGTTGCTTTTTGCCTGTGACATCTGGAAAGAGGGACTGTATTTTCAAGGTATCAGGAGGTGCTTATTCTGTGCTGAGTCATTTAACAAGCTCCTTTCTCAGTCCTGAATCTTTTCCCATTTTTTAAACTCTCCTAGAGGTCAGAATTTGAGCAAAGCACATTGACATCAAGCAGTTTGCCTTGTTAAAAAAATTTAAAACGTCTAAACAGCTTTTAAATAGAAGAATTTAAACTATATGGGCACTGTAATAAAAATCTGTTTCTATATGTTGTGCGTATTATCAGAATTAATAAAAAAATAGGGTTGTTTGGGGGTTTTTTGCATGTCTGCCTTTGCTTCTGTTGAATGTTCCTATTTCCACTTGTTATAAACCCCTGAGGTGTATTATACTGATTCTGCAGTGCTGATGTACTTTCAGAATGAATTGTCTTTCTATGTGCTTTCACACCTATGTAAGTCAAAGTAGTATCTTGATGGTTGTCTTTCTGTTTGCCCTAACATATGGAATTAATTTTCTCAGGCTGTTCTTCAGAGACACTACCTAGGAGATAAGATAAGGGAACAAAATATACAGGGCAGGGAGGAAGAGAACAAATGCTTGGTTTTGGGCCCAGCAAAGGGACCCTTAAAACAGTTTGCTCACTGAATAGAAACATCTCAATAGAATTTAAAAACAGAAGATAAATTTGAGTCCTGATTTAGACTGCAGCTAAACTGCACACAAAGTGACTGCAGTCAATTACGAAGATATTTGGCTGACTTCTAAATTTGCAACTTCAGGAACTGACTTAGAATCTAGCTGCTATACACAGAGCAGTTTCTTAGCTGAAGATGCAATAAAGGTGTATGTTTGACTTAAAGCTATTTACAGTCTGATTCTTAGGATGGCAGCAGAGGTATCTTATCCTTCTTCCTGCCCTAAAGATTGTGTGCCCCAGAATTTCTGCTGCTGTTCAGAGATTGAAATATTCTCTCTAGATATGTTCAGCTTCAACTATGATGAAACCCAAGTTGAAAATGGTGAAATGGCATCATTTCTTTGCAAATGCCCTGCTGTAGTCTTAATTTTTTAAAGTAAAAGTTTGAGAACCTCCTATCATATTGCATATTCTAAATTAAATCAGAGCAGTCACCAGTATAAATTCCAGATGGACTTATTTCCTTGTCACGGCAATTACATAATTTCATTTAAATCTGGGGAGGGAGGGGAAGTGATTACTATTTAGCAAAAATACAATGTAATCTTCAGTACTGTAAGAATTAACAGAGGACCATGTCTCACCAGTGTGAGAACTCTTATTTATTTTTACTACTTTTTTTTACTTCTCTATATTTTTTTCTCTTTTCTTTGTATGTGAGATACAAATTCAAGGCAGCCTCCACAGGTTTGGCTGCAGGTAACGGTTTAATGCAATTATTTCCATTATTCTTGTCTCTAACAGCTGTTTTTAAATGCTAACAATAAAGTGGCAGACAAGAGTGAGAAAGACCTTGCCAACAAATTACTGACAGAAATGAATGAGGACCAGGTACCTACCTAACCTGTATTTTGCTTCAACTGAAGTCAAGACACAATCACAGGAAAACTGATTCCTGTCCTTCACCTTAGCCATCCTCTTTAAGCCTTCTGCAGAAAGAGGAAGTTGTGTTGCTGCACATATCAGTATTTCCTGTTTTTTGAAAATAATTTTTCTGAATAGCAGATTGAATTCAACCTCAGTTTTATTTATCTGTGTCAAATTGCAGACATTTGCAATAGATTTGAGCCTCAGTTGTGCATCTTTTATGGAAAAGGTGAAGTACATGAATGGAATCCAAAGAAATTCTGTCAACTTGGTGGTGATTCTTCCCCTTACCCCCTTTCCCTTTCCTTTCTTCTTTTTTGCTGCTTTGTCTCAGCACTGTGGTGTTTTGGATTCTGGGGCTTTGTTTGTGAATCTCAATGGTTGTATTTGATGTCCTGATTCTTTGCTTGTCATCAAGAACAGATGTTCACAAAACAATGGACAGGCTGAATCAGGGAGGTAGGAATAGCCTGTTGCTTTAATTTTCCCAAAATGTTGTGAAAGTTTCAAACTTTGTATTAATTTTATAGTAGAATGATTTTTTCTGATTAAAAATGCAAAGAAATGCTAAATACAAATGATGGTAATCTACAAATTGTGATTCTAACTAATAGCTTTGGCTTTTTTAGAAACTCAGTGTGACACTAACTGCATGTAAATGTTTCTTCATGTCTAACAGTCTTCTGATTTTTGACACTTCATTTAAAAAATGTCTGATATGCATATAGTACTTCAGAGAGGATGAAACAGTTTGTTTGCTTGCACAGTTTTGCTAAGTAGGGTTACAGATGGATGCAAAATATTGAGCCAACACTTTTGTCCTTCAAACCACTATAGCTATATCAATATAAACAGGAATGATAGGAAAAAAAACTCAAAAGATGACTTGAATTGGAAAAAGAGATGTTGATTAATGCGATGAGACTATGGGTAAGGCAGCCACTTTACTGTGCTGGTATGACTTATCTCTTATAATTTGTGTGTGTGTGTGTTGTGTTGGTGCGTAGGGATTTGGATGAAAAAGAAAGCACTTTATATGGACTGCAGGTGCCTGATTGTCCAGCAGCACACACACACACACTGCAAGAGGTTTCCTAATTGTTTTCCTCCCTCCCGCTTGAGGTTGTCCATTAGCCGCATGAGGAAAACCTGTTTGTCCATCAGAATATTTGAGGTGCAGCGTGTGTTGTGAATGCTTCTCTCCTCTTGCAGTGTGTGGCTGGTTGTCTACTGTTATATATTCTTTGTAGGTCGTGGGGTTATGAAATCTTGACTGGTGGGGAGATGATTTTTTGAAGCATGTTAGCAAACTCTTCATTTCCCTTCTGGCAAGTGGGCACAGTATAGATTTTTGGAGCTGAACTGTCTTTGCTCATTAAGTAGCTTATGTACCTGCTACTTTTTAGGTATTTCAGGGACATCTAGACCGCTTGGCAGTATCAACCATTCAAGCCCTCACAGCAGTAATGCACAAGTCTCCAGCTGCTAAGGTAAGAGGTCTGTTCATAGTATGCTTCTTGATCCTGTTTCAAATTAGTGTTTTTGATCACAATGCCTTGACGAATTTCGCTGAGCAGACTGTAGCTGGGCCTTCCTGCCAGATAGGAATAGCTGATCAGCATTGCTTATCCCTTTGTATGTGTCTAATGGCTGGACACTGAGCCATCTTTCCATCAAAACTGGAAGATCAGCATGTTAATGGCATTTGAAACCTTTGTAAAGAAAGCACATCCTCTGTTGTGACATGAAAATGTGGGGTAGAATTGATGGATTGGAGGAATTTTCAGACAGAAGTTTGTTGTAGTTTTATCGGGGATTTAAATTAACCTGTGATGGAATTGCTGTCAAAAAGGGATGTGGATGCACAGTGGAGTCTAAAGAAAGAACAGGAGTCACCTAACTTGGTTGCCAGTTATAGTACAGTCTGAGTGAGAAAAACCAGGGTCAGTTATGCTCTCCAGGGTGCTACTTGGAGTGCTCACTGACTCAGGAAGGCCTGGGAAGAGTTGCTTGTGGAGGTGGGAACTGGCTGTGATTCACTAAGGGACAATAAAGTTTTCAGTTGTACTTCCACTATGACATATATTGGGGTTTTTTTCCATATTTACTTACACAATCATCTTGCTTTCACTGACAGATGCAGCCTTTTAAAAAAACAAAGTGTCTGTCTTTCAGTGCAGAATACAGTTGGGATTATCCATTCTATATGATGTGTTGGATGTTTTCTAGCAGAATAAACGGGTGCCAGAGCATGGATTTCGGTGCTTGATTAATTTTTTTCTTCATATGAAATCATTTAGTTTTTCTGAAAAACTTCCTTGGAATGCTTTTCTGCTTTTTGAAGTGTTTAGGGTGGGTGGGTTTTAATCAAGCTGGTATAGGAAAATCTTTCGCTCTGAAATTAGTATCTGAATACTTTTAACACTTCTGTAATAATTTCATGCTATAATTTGCATTTAAAACTAAAGCTGTTAGCTTTTTGTGATAGAATTAATATTTTGATTATACCAAGGCAATTATCTTTTATAGGTCATTATTAAAAGATCATTTTGATCTTTTACTTGTTTATCTGTGTGCTGCAGTAAGATCTTTCTCACGTGTAGCATTCTAGAGATAGCACAATGGGCATATTATCAAAAAGAGTTCTTTAGCATTCTAATGATTTTGTGTTAAATTAGACAGGATTTTTTTGGGGTCTATTTTATCTGTTAATGAGACTGAGATTTTTATCCTCAGGAGGTCTTCAAGGAGAGGATTGGTTATGCACACATATATGAGGTACTAAAATCGCTGGGTCAACCCTCACGGGAATTGCTGGAAGAACTCATGAATATGGTGAGATGTGCTAAAATGCTTACATCTTTTAAACAGTACTACTAGCCCTAGATTATTGGATTTTATTGTATTTCACGTCTGAGTTCTCTGTCTTTCAGGCTGTTGAAGGTGACCACATGGCTGTTGGGATGCTAGGCATTAGTAATGTCCAGCCCTTATTGCTGCTTATCCAGTGGCTTCCAGAACTTGAGTCTCACGACCTGCAGATTTTCATCTCAAATTGGTTGAGGCTGATCTGCTGTATTAACAGACAGAGTCGTTCCACGTGCGTCAACGCGAATATGGTCATCCGCATCATCGAGACACTAAATTCCCACTCCGCACTCCATTGCACTTGTGCAGAGAATCTGATTGCGCTTCTGGGCTCTTTGGGGAGTCAGTCAATGGGCTCAGAAGAACTGCTTCAACTGATACGGCTCCTGAGGACTGAGGAACCAAAGCGTGCTCACCCTTACGTTGTTCCAGTGATGCGAGCCATTCTGGCAATGGCCCGGAAGCAGGGCATGGCTTGTGCCTTGCAGTATTTCAACCTGTGCCACAGCATGGCTGGAATTGCTGTCCCATCAATTCATAAGTGGCCAGGCTCTGCGTTTTCTTTCAATGCTTGGCTCTGCCTTGACCAGGACCGGGTGGACCCTAGCACAACTAGCAAAAGTGGCAAGCGGAAGCAACTCTATAGGTATAGTTACTATAACTGCTTCACCAGCACGAATCTAGGTCATCCGTTCCCCCTGGCATATGGTACTCTCTGACATGCTGTACTTCTGCTTATCTTCGTAGAATGCTGCATATAGTGCTGAGTTTGAGAAAGAGAGCAGTTTCATCTGTCACCAGAGCCAAGCTGTGTTACAGAAATAAGCATGTAATTTCTCAGTTACAATATTGCCTTGTCTACGGTTTCAATATCCACAGCTCCAAATTTTGTTAAACCATCAAGCCCCCCCCCCCCCAAAAAAAAACCCCCACCCGAATACAGAACAGCCTTCTCATTTTTTCTGTATGTGTAATGAAATCTTTTCTCTGTATGAGAGGGCAATGAAAAGGGCACCTTCATTTGCTTAAATAAGACATTGATGTGAATGGTTCTTGGTATAATTTAACTTTTTGGGTAGTGATATTGAGCAGCAAACAAAATCTAGAATGAGGGAATGCTCACTGAAGAATCTCTTGCTCCCTTCAGTCCATTTTACTGCACTGGGGTTTCAGGGGAGATGTTGAAGAATGCAATTCCAGTGATAACAGAACTCATATTTTCCAAACCCGTGTGTCGAGCACGTTACTTCTGTTTATTAATAAGCAGTGGTGACAGGTTGAGACCTCTTGGGTTTCTGTGGCTGCCCTGTGTACCTGTGTAGCAGAGCCCTGATGAAGGATGCCACCTGAAGAACCACCACAACTCTGTTCCCAGAGTTCATCAGTGTGTCCCATTAAAGATCTTCAGTAAGCTGTAGTTGCAGAAAACTGGGGTGGTGTTGCACTGCAAAGTTAAGAAACTTCAGTTGAATTTCAGTGTGATGATATTAGACCAACAACTAGCTTTCTATTACCATTTTTAAGACATTATTCTAGTTTTGGGGAGCTAAAATAGTAGTACACTGGAATTAATAAAAAAAAAAAAAGAGGAAATGTTTAAAATTCCAGTTTCAGTTTGACATGCTTAAGCACACACACAACTGAACTAAATCATTAAAGGTTGATCTAACTGCTCTGTTGTAGGACAACTTATATCTATTTAGGCTGTCTGTAATACTCATGCTTTCTGTGCTTGTATGTTTGTGTGTTCCGTTGATAGATACAGGTATTTGGTAGTACAGTAGTTAATGTATCCACTTGAAATAATGGTACCTAAGGGTATAGTAGTTCAGAATTTCTTAAAAAGTGAAAGTTTTCTTGAGGCCAGGCTGTGCTTGCAGGACATATTCGTAGATAGCGGCTTACAGCTGATTTTCTTCATTACATGAGTGAAATAAGATTAACTATGTTTACATTTTCACTAAGATAAGGTTCTTGCTGGTAGATAATTGTAGATAAAAACATTCATGATGATGCTTATTGTATCATCAGAGTTTTAATGCAGATTTCTCTATAACATTAAAGGTGGAGCTTTCTGCACTTTCTAGAAGAGTTCATCCATATGTTGTTTTGGTCTTTAAAATATGTCATATCTCAACAATATATCTGCACTGCAGTACAAAGCAAGGCAAATGGAAGAAGACATATCTACTAATTGTAACAGGAATGTCAGAAATCTGCATGCAATATTGGCGGTTTTACCAGGGGCTGGCGAACACAATTTACTTGATAGAAACCAGCACAGCTTGCAGACCAGTCTCCTCTTAATTACAATATTGGGGCTGCCAGGGACTGTGCAGGCAGGACTTTGTGTGGGGCACACTGAAGCATTACTTGTGTGGACTGACGTTACGTTTTCATGTAATGATGGATGGGTGCAAGATGCTATGAGAGCTTTGTGGATCACCTTTGGCCTGCACGTCCTGTGCCTTGGTGTCCTTTCTTTGAGCCAGTTCTTGGTCCTGTTTTTTGGGTTGTTTTTTTTGGAACAGCCAGCCAGTCACATATTGGACAAGTGACAATAGGCTTTAGTTGGGTCTCTCCCTAATGAACATAGTGTTAGGTGACTGCCAACAGTTTTGGAGTCCTTGATTGTGTGTTGTATTGTCTTTTTCTGTAGCTTTTTTACGGGAAGCGGTATGGGATTTGAAGCCTTTATCACATGCTCTGGAGTATTGGTGGTTGCAGTTTGCACAAAGAGGGAATATGCAACAGTGATGCTGCCTGACCATTGTTTTTTTGACTCTCTCTGGGTAAGATGTGATACTGAAAAACATTTTGGGTAATATAGTACTGTTAGCTCAGAAGTCAAAGGTAATTTTTTTGTTTTACAAATGGTCTATTTTATCTTATTTAAATAATTCATTGCATAAGAACAGAACTAATGTCACATATTGCAAGCAATTTCCATATAGATTATTGTCTTATTGAATTAAATTGTGCCTATTTTATTAGGCATTTGCTATTTGCATGCTTAAAGGTGTTTTAACATGCAGATTTTTTTTTTAGTATTGTAACAAGCATAGGTGCCTGTGGTACTATGTGAATGAATAAAATGTGCTACTATGTTTCTGCCTTGCCCTTTTTTGTTGCTACACTTAAGAACTGATGTGCATTATTGGGTAAGAGCTTTATCTCTTAAAAAAACTGTTTATATGTAAGCTACTTAAAAGTGGAAGTAACTGACAGGCAGACTTATCTTTTTGTCGATGTTTTGGCTTTATTTTCTTAAGGTATTTCTTCACCAAATTAGTAGATATAAGGTAAATATTTCCCTACATTTATTTCACTAATTCTTAATAATGACTTAATTATTCTACATTGTTTAACCAGTACAACATAACCATTGTTCACATGCCTGGAAAGAGGCCCTTTGGTCAGAGCCTTGTGTACATCTACGTCAATGGACAGCAGAAGGTCTCTGCCCCACTTCGATTCCCTGCCATGAATGAAGTAAGATCACCTTCTGAGCCATACCCCTGTTCTGATGAGCTCTCGTAGAACAACATAGCTGGCTTTTTTTATTTGGAAATTGTGTAAGAGTTTAAGATAGCCTAGTGCTTAATAAGCTTCTCTTCAACTTTGGACCATGTCCAGAGTATCAGTTTGGAGTACAATTAACCGTTAATTAATGACTGTTCAGTTACCTCAATATAAAAACAAAACAAAAACTGGATTATCTTGATTAGATTGTGGGGGTTTTCCTCAAAATAATTACCTGACCATTCTGACAAATGTATGAGTAAATTGCAATAGATCACAGCTCTTCCTGTAGGATTTGTATGACAAAACTCAATGAGAAATACTCCCTATTGTTTTCAGCAGTAAGTTTTTTTTTTTTGCTGTATGTACTTTTTGTGTATGTTCCCTTAATTAACCTCATACCTGCCTTGTTAGCTGGATAAACAGATTACATGCAGTTAATCTAACCATTTTGAATGTGGTTTATGTGTTAAAAAGCAAACAGCCCCCCCCCAAATCATATGAGCCATCAAAATGTTTAGTTTTCTTGGTAAGCATTGTCCATTCATTTTCGAACACACATATTTTGTACTGGGCCACAATGCTGAACATTGTTACCTCTCTTCTAAATACTAATTTGATATTTGTGAAGTATGTTGAGTAAAGCTTATGTTGGGCTCAGTCGTAGTAAAATCCTTGTAACACTTGAAAAAATAGTCAATATAACTCCCATTGTGAGACAAAACCCTGGACTTTGCTCGTCTGTAGACTAAGCTTCAAGGAAGCTAAAAATAAGGTGAGCTTCCCATGAGAGCATCTATTTGAGTGGAATAACTGAAATGAGAAATGTACAGTAGCAGATATGCTGGTTCTCTATTCTGAAATACAATCCAGAAGAGGAGTGTTTACCCAGAGTATCTGGAGCACTGTCCTTTCTGGCTTTGCCACTGCTAGAGGTCACACAGTAGTTGAGGTGACTCTTATTTGGAGAAAGGACACTCTTGGCTGTTGTGGAAAGTATATGCTCCCTTTTTGGCCTGCTGTGCTGGATTATTTTTCTAGAGCATAGCAGAACTTGTTGCACTGAATTTATTTAGTTCAGGGTTTCCAGAGATAGTCTTCAGATTTGCTTTGTAAACTGTGAAAAGAGGAGGTTGCATTTACACAATGTGGTTCTGTTTTCTTTCTTCCATGTGTGACTCTCCAGTCTTTTACTTCTTGCTGCATTGGTTCAGCTGGTCAAAGAACAACTACTCCTCCTCCATCTCAGATACCAGATCCGCCTTTTTCCTCCCCTATTATGCCCCATCGGACATCACTTGGGGGCATTCTCTCTACAGGAAGTTGGGGTGGGAAGCTTGGAAAACCAGAGCTCATCACCAAGATGATCTCAGCGGGAACACAGGACAGTGAATGGGGGTGTCCAACATCTTTGGAGGGTCAACTTGGATCAGTTATCATTTTTCATGAAGCACTGCAACCTCCTCAGGTGAAAGCATTATATTTAGCAGGTAAGTGGTGATTGTATTGGTTTTAGTGGAATAAAAGGGATGAGTTATGGACAAGACCCCACTGTGCTTTGTGGTACACAGATACATAATGAATATAATACAATCCAGAAGAATTGTGGAGCTGACCTAAGTGTCAGGGCCTTAAAAGTTTAAAACAGAATGATAAGTAGTTTCTGAAACTTTACTTAAAATATTATGATTCCATAAACTCAACTATTTATATGTAAAATAGGCCTGCCAAAATCAAAATGTGAGGGAACATTTTCAGTTCCTGACTTTTGCAACTGTTTGCCTAAGTGTGAGTTTACAGTGGAGACTCTTAAAATATTGTCCTTTGTTTTGATAGGCCACTTAAAGGTGATTTGTGCTTGAGGATTTTTCCACATGAAGCAATAATTAAGGGGTCATTTTAAAACATTCTGATAACCTTTGCCTTACAGTTCAAGGTGTTAAGTGATTAGGTTCTGTAATGACTTGAAGTTGTTAGGGATTAGCATAAAACCACTTCTATCATTTAAAGGAAATTGGTTGGTTTAGTAATACAAAATATCTGGAAGATTACTCATTTTCTGGACACTTGGGCTTGATGACAGATATTGGTGTCAAATATGAAATAGGAATTTGTGAAGACAGAAACATTAGAGCTGATTGAATGTGTAAAAGATTCTTTGTGTAGTGCAGCTTTTTATCAAGAATTTATCCCTAAGCAGACCCTATGAAATAAATGATTCAAGTCAGAGAGAGTGTTTCAAAGCATTTTTCAAATCAGTGTGGTTCTAAGTGTCATATTTGTTATTGCCACAAAGTTTAGTAGTATAAAATTTGTGGAGGTCAGCATTACTATCCAGTGGACTCTTAAATATGTTATTTATATAAATTATATTTATTTATATTTTTAATAGGTCCAAACTGTTTAACTCCATGGAAGTCTCAAGAAGCTGAAGCAGCAGACCTCCCCAGTAAGGTGCTGCTTCATTATACACCAAAGGTATGAAACAATACATAATTTCTCTTTGATTACACAGTGTGCAGTAATTTCAGTATATATTCTAGATAGCCTTTTTTGTTTTGACATTTCATAAACCAGGTGAGCCTTCCATCTTTACGCTGGGGTTGTTATGGGAAGATCAGGAGCTGTGGGAGTCTTCTTAAAGTGTAGTCATGCTCAGAGATAGTAGGTTTTGTTCTTGTTTGGCAGAAGGACAGAATTATTTTGTACAATTGTGAATATCAAACCTGAGATAACATATGATGGTCCAGGGATTCCAAATTGTTAATATGAACCCAATGGCACTAATTTCCTGAAACCTGTTACAGAAATCTTACGTGTTCACGCATCAATAAGCTGTTTCCTAAATCATATTATAGTCTGTTCATTTGTTTAACAGGCCTGCAGAAACCCAATTTGTCTTGACCTGTCTCCAAATCTTTTACATGGAAGACTAACTGGAAACAAAGTAGTGAACTGGGACATCAAGGTAATGTCTGAAGAAGCCGAACCTGATGTAAATATGAGAGTTGGCTGTATATCTTTATGTGACATTTTGAATGCCTGAAACAATCATCATAATGCAGATGACATTTTGTGGTTACAGTGTGCTTTTGTAATGAGAATTAATGTGTTAATCCTGTACCTGTAGTAGTATTATGTTACATGTATTGAGAACTTAAAAGGACTAGTGCTCTTTAGAGCATTAAGATCTTCTGTGACAGCTGGCTGCTCTTTATAATCTATTCAATGCTTGTTATGTATTGAAAGCATTTTGTCATCTCTAGAAGATGCTGTCATGGGTTTCTTGCAGTCTTAAACTCTGAATGAGATCCAAATTAGTAGGGTTAACACTTGTGAATTTTGCTGTGTTAGTCATGTAATAAAAAGTAAGTTATTGAATTGCAGACCGACTTCAGCAAAAAACAAGGTGTGGAGTTAAAACACTGCAAAAAGTACTAAAAGATTTTGCAGTCCAAAAGCCTCATTTTAGTGGATATTTGGTGTTTTCTCTGAAGTGTTAGAATTTATTCTGTGTCTGCTGTACACTAATTGTTTCATATTTTTTTCCTTATTGTTGAATACATTGGGGTATCTGATTCTTACAGGCTATGCAAATTGTCTTTGTTTAATTTTCACTAGCAGTTGTAAACACAGCGATATTCTATATTAGTACTGGAGCTTAATATTTAATACCTTTTTGCTAAAGTGTTTTCTAGTCTCCTGCTGAGGTATTGTATTATAGCAGAACTGTCTGTATTTGGTGTTCTTAACCAAAACATAATGTCCTTAAGTTTTTATTTGGTTCATCAGTTAAATTCTTAGTCTCGTGACACTGACAGTTCAGATCTGACTTTATACTATGGAATTAAAACTGACAATTTTGTCAGTGCTGCCAGTGAGATTTAGTATTAGCCTTGGTGCTCCATTTTGGCAAGTTAGATGTACATTAGGTGGTTCTGTGTAAAATAGCATATGCTTCTCTGCTTGATGGTTCATGGGGAGGAGGAGGAGGAAACCCTGAAATTCACACCAGCTTAATAAATATTTTTGTGTGCTTAATTGTTCCCTGGTCACTAACACACATTAGTATCAAAAGTCAAAGCCAGGCTTATCTCTGCATGAGGAAGTCAAGTTATTGACGGTATCAGAGTTTGATCAAGAAACAGTGAAGTAAATAAGGATTTATTTGTTTTAGATAAAATACATCCAGTTCTGGTTTATAGACAGAGTCTTTGGTGAAGGACTTTCAGCTTTGAGGGGAAAAAAATAAAATCCGAAACCTGAGTATAGAAAACTTGTCGCTCGAATACCAAATCTTGATTTGTCATCAGGAAAAATGTATGAAACAAATACAAACAGGGTTTCTTTTTTATGAACAGTGATCAGTCAACTGTGGTAGCAAACTAAATAAGGCAGTATCTGTGGGGACAGGACAAGGGGCAATGGCTGCAAGTTGGAGCACAGGAAGTTCCACACCAACATGCGGAAAAACTTTTTCACAGTGAGGGTGACAGAGCCCTGGGACAGGCTGCCCAGGGAGGTGGTGGAGTCTCCATCTCTGGAGATATTCAAGACCAGTCTGGACACATATCTGAGTGATATGTCCTAGGGAGCTGCTTTGGCAGGGGGGTTGGACCTGATGATCTCTCGAGGTCCCTTCCAACCCCTACAATTCTATGATTCTATGATCTTTGGAGCTGTACTGTACGTATGCTGACTTGTGGGGAATTAATATTCAGAAAATTCAGACCCTTGCTAGTTTATTTTGCTCAGTTTGAAAACTATTCATAGTTATTAATAGTTTGAAAATGGTTTCATCTTCCCCGGTAGTGGGAAGGGTGGTGGGTGAGGAATGTTTACTTCTCTAGCTTTATGGAAAGGCATATTTTGAGTGCAAGTTTTAGGAGAATCATTCATTAACAAACATGATGGGGTTTAGCACCCTCTTGAGGTCTTCCTGTAGAGTGAGGAAAAAAAACAGGAGCTGGTGAGGAGCTTATGAGAAGATAGGTACAGCCTGGAAGGAGCTACAGTTACTAATGTTCAGACAAATCCTGTTTTTCAGCTGTGAATTTATTTGTTTCCAAAAGCTGCAGGTCTGTGGTCTCTCTTGCTTTGCTCCATAAACATAGAAATCCTCATCCATAAGATAAATGTTGTGGATTTAAAAGACTTTCTTAGTTTAACTGTTTTGTTTTGATAAGTGTGGACTGGATAGGGGATATCATAAATACACATGGAGCAGAGTGACAATTGAAAAAGTAGAAAATGATGGAGAAAAGGATGGTTTTCTCTACTTCTCCCCAATGTTTGCAACTGGGAAGGTAGAGTGGTATCCCATGTTAATAGACAGGCTTGTAGGATATTGGGTTTTTTGGCTGTTAACATTTTGCTACGCAATTGTTTTTATTGGACTAACCTGGACAACTTGACTACGTTTCTCTGGCTAGCTTGCTGAGATTTCTAAGTGGCACTGTGAATCACTACTACAGATCTTGTGATGTGAATGTGTTACACCTTACTACAAGAATCTTTGTTCCAAAGTCTTATGCTATGCATGCTTGTGAGGAAAAAAGGGGGCTTAGGAGACTTGATTCTTAAAAAAGGGGTTAGAATTGAGCGATGTGAAAAGTTGCTTTTTTAAAAAAAAAATCTATTAATTTAACTCCCTGAATTTGAAAACTTGCAGGAATATGATTAAAGAACAGAATTGTATAATCTTGTATAATCTTTCCTTACTGCTTGCTGCAAGTCTCTTAGAAATTAGAAGAATGTGGGTTTCGTGTTTTTCAAATGTATTTAGCAGATTATTTCTAAGATTTGTATCTTTTGGTTTTCCATGTTTATGTGGAGAGAGGAGGTCAGAGGTGTAAAAATGCACCTTCAAAACGAGCTGAAGAACAGTGATGGTGTTAAACACAGTCTTTTGAACTGGGCTCAAAGTGGCTTGTGAAACATTCCGATTAACAGAATCACAGAATCGTAGGGGTTGGAAGGGATCTCGAGAGATCATCGGGTCCAACCCCCATGCCAAACCATGTTAATATATATATATATATATTTATATATATATAAATGGACTGTATCAATGAAGAAGCGCAAAGTTTCTCCTATTCTCCTGTTACTTCAGCTGCAAGCATTCCATAGTTGTTGAGAAATAGTCAGGCAGACAGAAAATTAGTGCTAAAAAGTTAAAGAACATGCAATAACTCTCCTTGTACAAAGTGAGGGATTTTCAGTCACAGTTTTGATGAACTCGATTTATTGGCCTATGCAATACAACTTTTGAGTATGTAAGATTCCTGTTATTTGGAGTACATTTCTGTCATGTAGTTCAGAGGATTATCTTTATGGTGATGTGTTTTCCTCCTTTTTCTCTTGATTTAGGATATGATAAACTGTATTGGTGGAATAAATGTGCTGTTTCCGTTGCTGGAGCAGATCAGTTTTCTTGGAGGACAGATGCCTGAGAAGCCTAAAGGGGAAGCTCTACCTCCAGAACTAGTGACGCCTGTAGAGGGAGACTGGGTGGTGTTGTCATCCACAAAAGCGTCGGGTAGGAAAGTACAGTTGAGCTGCAATAACTGCTGAGCTTGTTTTTGAAGGTCTTCAATCTTTCTGTCAATGACAGAAAGCTGTTTTGTTGTGTGCTGGCTTTTCTGGAGTACCCATGTAAAGCTGAAAGACTCACTCTGTTCCTGGATATTGAACGTGAATAGTGACTACCAGTTCAGCACTATTTAAATTAACTTACCAACATAGTTAAAATACAGCAGTGTTTAATAGCATTATTTTTCTTTTCTTGACTTACTACTACATTAATGTAAAAGTATGCAGTTTTCAAATTTCTGTTCTGAAAAGTTTGCTCTGATTATTCTGAGAAATTGTTTGATGCAAAGCATGCTGCATTCAGTAGGAGAAGCTTTCCTACAACTTGAGTGCTGGGTCAGACAGCCACGCATCAGAACAGTAATGTACATTAATGTTTAGCCTTTAGCCAAATTTTATTTTCTTAGGAAAATGCTCAGACTCCTACATCGTCCACAGAGTCAGGCTTTAATGTTAAAATTTAATTAAAGTAAAAAAGAAAGGAAGCCTCAAGATTAGATTTCAAAAAAAAAAAAAAACCCAAAAACTGTGCTAATATTGGGAATGAACTTTGATTTTAACAGGAACCACTGGGAAATCAGACCTTGAAAGATAAATCAGCTTGTTTGTTTCGAATATTAAATGCTGAAGTGAAGTGTAAAAAATATAAATTAAAAATTAAAAACAAATCCTAGTATCAGTTAGTAACTACCTAGGGAAAGCAACTGCAGCACGTGCAAAAGATTGGAACTGAAAGAAGTTTATCTATAATTTACAGCCACATGGATGAAGTAGCTGAAGTCACAACTTGGGGTCACTTTGCCCTGGAGAGGCATGGAATGACTATGACTCTGCACTGGAAAAAAATTAAAGGCAGCCTACAGCTAAGGAACAAACAGAGAAGGATTTGAAAGTTCAGGGTATAGTGAGGAATACAGACACTTAATTTTACGTCTTCCCATCTGCTTTTATAGAGTGGTCCAAGAATAAATCATGAGGCTTTTGCTGCTGTTCTGTTTTGCAGAAGCACGCTTGGAGAAGAACATTGTTGCAACTTTCATCTTGATGATAAAACACTTTATACAGAGACACCATGTTAATCAAGAAGATCTTATTCACTCCCATGGAGTTGCCACTCTAGGAGTCTTGTTACAGAAGGTGAGCAAATTTGAGAAACATCCTTTAGTAATGACTGTTACTAATGAAGTCCTGATCATTTTGAAATGTTCTTAGTTTGGTCAGGATGCAAGGGTCTTCAAGGGTTTCCTTAGTACAGACATTTTTTTCTTATGTTGCTGAAAACAGAAAGGTGTGAGGAGTTGGTCTTGAGGTACAAGTTAAAGCATTGTGGTTTGTCTTTTTTTGTTTTGCATTTTTGCTGTTACAGGTGCTGTATTGTATGATTAGTCAAACTAGACTGGTTTTGTGTTTCTTGTATTGCTTTTAATTGAAGTAGACATTACTGTAGAAGATAAATGAATCTCAATGTTTGACTTTTTTTTTAAATGAAGTTTATTAGAATAGTCACTATTTTGAGTGCTAACAGCTATTATTGTTTGGAAAGGTGCCGAGCAACTTAATGGATGTGAATGTACTGATGGCTGTACAGTTGTTGATAGAACAAGTCTCAGTAGAGAAGAATCTGCAGCTTTTGCAACAGATGTATCAACACTTACTTTTTGACTTCAGTATCTGGAACAGTGGGGACTTTCCATTCAGAATTGGTGAGCTCTTGGACTTGGACAACTGTGCAAAGACACAGTACTCTGCATTTGACATAATCTGTAGGTTCTAATAGGAAACTATTTTTTAGGACATATACAATATCTATCTACAATCATCAAAGACAGCAGAAGACTATTCAGAAAGAAATACGGTGTGCAGTTTCTTCTAGACACACTCAGGATTTATTATGGGTATGAGTTTCACTTCTTCTAACTGCTCATTTATTGGATCTGGCTGTTGGGTTTTTTTTCCACATCACTATAGTGAGAAAACTAATAAATACAACTGTGGGTTGGCTTTTGGTGGATGATTTCATTTTCAAAGGGGCTTTTTTTTTTTTTTCCTATTTGACTTGCTACTTTTGATTGAGTCTAATTGTTATGATAGGATTATATAAGACTAATGGCAGTGATACTAGAAATTCTTGGAAAAGACATGCAAAATTGAAGGATTTATTAACAATGTAAATTAAATCTTAGATTGTTATTGTGAAAACAGAGGGTATAATTTTAAGTTCTTTAGTATCATTGTAGAATTTCAAGTGGATCTTTTCTAGGAATTTAAAATTTTAGTTCTCAGTTCTGGTGACTTGTATCTGCTTCTGAATACAGGTGTGCTATTGAAGAAGACTGGCTAGAGACCTTGCTCTTCCCTTTAGAGGGTGGGAAGGGGAAACTGAAATCCTGACCTGTATCTAGGTCAGCATAAGCCTACACTTCAGATGTACTGTTGCTTATTACTATTCAGTTGCCTTACTTCAGTAAGAGTTGATAGTTTGTGCCATGATATCTTGGTAGGTGAAAAATAACAAATGTAGCACAGTTAAGTTGTTATTAATGAATTATGAAGAACTTCCTTAGGTTGCTTTTCCTGTCTGTTGGTGTATAGGAGTGGCTGTAAAGACAGTGATTTGGCTCCTGATGACCTGAGAACAATACGGACATCCCTCTATGGTCTGATCAAATATTTCCTGAGCAAAGGTGGAACACATGAAGAAATACAGAGCATCGTAGGATACATAGCTGCCACCAATGAAGAGGAGCAGGTATCAAATATAGCATAAATTAATAGTTTAAATGGTACAGGTTTCAGTTTTGCTTCTTGGTGTTTAGAAATCTTGTCTTGTGTCCTTAGAGAGGGGAACAAAAAAGAAAAAGATCATGAGCAAAGTGTTGCTTGATGTGTGGTTCTGTTTAGATGTAGTTGAGGCAGGTTATAGAAGCACACTGGAAATTTGACCAAGTGCTGTGCAGGTGGCCATACTTTTACCTTGTTTTCTGTTGGGTTTTTTCTCCCCTCCTGAAGAAGTCAGAAAGCACATGATGTGTAATACTGCTGTTAGAAAAGTTCACTCAGTTTACAAAATAAAGTGACATCAACTGAACAGAAGTTGTAATGATGTGGTTTCTATTTTGTGGATATCAACAGAACTTGAACTTGCTATCTAGCTGTAATTTCTGTTTGATAAGGGTTCTATATATAGAAAAAGGTATTTAAAAATCTGATTTAAAATGTGGTAGTATTGGGCAGACAAAATGTCTGTTTAATAACAAGTGAAGGGTAAAATTCAAAAGCCAAGAAAATATTCCCCAAACAGAACATGTCTGAGGATTAATTTAGTTGCCTTGATTTTGTAGCTTTGTGGAATTCTGGACGTTCTCTTCAGCCTGCTTCATTCCAGCCCAACCCCAGACCAGCTTTTTTTACTGCTTTTTGAACCAGGGAATGCTGATATTCTTTACGCTCTGTTACTGCATCAAAGATACTCTGACAGGCTTAGAGAACTTGTCTTCAAGGTAATGAATTGAATTGTATCTTCTTAATATATTCGTACTTTTCGGTGGTCTAACTGCGGAAACGTATACAATTGCAAAGATACTAACCAGCTTTGTTATGTTGGCAAGATGTTATTGTTTACTGCCATAGTCACAGTGGAATTAGTGTTTCCTTGAAGTATTTGGATCTTTAAAACTGAAAAAAAATACCAACCCAGTCCATCTTGTTTGGATTAGCATACAAAGGAAACTTTTTTAAAAACAGTGGACCAGTGTCTTGTATCATAAACAAGTATGTTTAAGAGGTCTGGATGTTCCCTTCTGTTTATTTTGCATTTGTGTGCACTTTTTCTTGCAGATTGTAGAAGAGATGCTGAAATGTACTAAAGTTTATGAACGTAGCAAGCATCGGATGAGACTCAGAGAAGTGGGATACTCTGGACTGGGGCTCCTCCTGAATGAATCAACAGTTACTGTTTCTTTCATTAAAAACCTTCTTAACCAAGTACTGTATGCAGGTAATTAGCAAGCATTATGTCTACCATTAGTGAACTTGCGCTGCTGAGAGGCAGACATACTTGGTATTTTTTGTTCAGGAAGACCGGAGCTGTTACCTTACAGAGCTGTTCTAGTCAAACTTCACATTAGTCTCAACTAACATTTTCTTAGTTCCCTAAAGTTTGTTCCCTTTACTACCCCTAGATGTAGATATGATCTTAGCAGCATTTTTTAATACTTAGCTGTTACGTTCTGTTCCATGATGTCATTTGTGTTGTTTTTTCTTTCTCCCCTACAGATCCTGCTGTGAATTATAAAGATCTCCTAGCTGTAGTACATCTGGCGCATAGATCAGATATAAACATGAGAGTGGTTATCTGTAGAAAGGTTAGTTGTCATCTTTAAAAGTGGAATACTGTCCTTTCACAGAATCACAGGGTTGGAAGAGACCCTTGAAGATCGAGTCCAACCATTCCCATCCTATGCTAAACCATATCCCGAAGTATCTCATCAACCCTTTTTTTTAACACATCCAGGGAAGGTGACTAAACCCCCGCCCTGGGCAGCCTGTTCCAGGCCCTGACAACTCTTTCAGTAAAAATTTTTTTCTAATATCCAATCTAAACCTGCCCTGGCACAGCTTCATGCCATTTCCCCTTGTCCTATCTCCTGTCACCTGGCTGAAGAGACCATCACCCCCCTCTCTACAACCTCCCTTCAGGTAGCTGTAGGTGGTGATAAGGTCTCCCCTCAGCCTCCTCTTCTCCAGGCTAAACAGTCCCAGCTCCCTCAGCTGTTCCTCATGTGATTTGCCCTCCAGCCCCTTCACCAGCCTGGTTGCCCTTCTCTGCACTTGCTCAAGGACCTCAATGTCCTTTTTATGGTGGGGAGCCCAGAATTGCACACAGTACTCAAGGTGTGACCTTACCAATACCGAGTACAGGGGCACAATTACCTCCCTAGACCTACTGGCCACACTGTTTTTGATGCAAGCCAAGATGCCATTGGCCTTCCTGGCCACCCGGACACACTGCTGGCTCATATTCAGCCTGCAGTCAACCAACACCCCCAGGTCCTTCTCTTCCTGACAGCTCTCCGGACAGTCTCCCCCAAGCCTGTAGCGCTGCTCGGGGTGGTTATGTCCCATGTGCAGCACTCTACACTTGGTGATGTTAAACTTCATCCCGTTGGTCTCAGCCCATCGGTCCAGTCTGGTCGGATCCCTCTGAAGAGCCTCCCTACCCTCAGGCAGATCAACACTTTAGTGTCATCTGCAAACTTACTGAGGGAGCATTCAATCCCTTCATCGATGTCATTGATAAAGATACGGAACAAAACTGGGCCCAGGACTGAGCCCTGGGGACGCCACTCGTGACCGGCCTCCAGCTGGATTTAGTTCCATTCAGCACAACCCTTTGGGCCCAGCCATCCAGCCAGTTTTTAACCCAGCTGAGGGTCCACCTGTCCAGGCCAGTGGCAGCCAGTTTCTCAGTCAGAATGCTGTGAGAAACCGTGTCAAAGGCTTTACTGAAGTCCAGGTAGACCACATCCACAGCCTTCCCCTCCTCCATTAAGCAGGTCACCTTGTCTCAGAAGGTGATCAGGTTAGTTTGACAGGATCTACCTTTTGTAAACCTTTAAGCTCATAAATTGTGCAGTGTGATATCTTCATTATTTATCTGAGACACAGTAGCAGCATTTGTTGCTACTTTTCTTTCACAATGCTGCAAGTTAAACATGAGGCCCATCTGTCACTTAATGTTGAATTTTATATATTGAAGTCCTTTTAAAAACTGAAATAAAAATCAAAGCCTCTATCGTGATTCTCAGCTTGTATCGTCTACAAGTAGACTCCTTGAAATACTGAGTTTTCTCCAAGGATGCTTAAGACCATGGTCAAAGCTTTGTTTGTAATCTTAATATGTTATTTTGATAGAACATAATATGGTTCAAAAGAGTGGTTGTGGATGCAGGGAAGAAGCATTGACTTTCTGAAACTGAGTGCTCTCTGGCTTCTATAACTGGAATTAATTAGTAGTACCAAATGTAGCTGGGAGGCACTGTATTGTCTTTTCAGATTTCTCAAAGTGAAAAAAGTAAAACATTAATACCAGCAAGCTATTAATGCCCTTTTAAAATTGTATCTTTGTATCTTAAACAAGCATGCTCTCTGTACTAGATTTTTTTTGTAGACTAGTGGATAAATAGAATTATTTGTTGTGCTTTTGCAGGCATTATTGTGGAAAAGTGGCTGAAATATGCAGACTTACCAGTATGCTTTGATAGTTTTGATAGTCTTTCTCCCCTACTCCTGAGTTTTTTTTTTTCAATTGTATTTCTACATGAGAAAAATTTTGTCACTTGTTTGCTCGTTATTCAAATGATTGTGGCTATTTTGCAAGGTTCTGAAAAAGGAAAAAAACCTTGGAAGATTGTAAAGTGTCTAATTGAAATGCCAGTATGACTGCAGTTGTGAGCTGAACTTAACGTGCAGGTATTGGATGTCTTCTCCTGTCCTTAGGTTTTGCACCTTTTGCATTCCCAATTGGATGCAGCACAACAGATTTCTCAGCAACTGGGCTGGCAGGACACGTTGATTAGACTGTTCCTGAAAGAGAACTCGGAGGTGCGGATTGGCTTTAAAGAGAACAGAGCTGATTCCTCAAGGGAAGAGGATAAAAAGCCTCCTGGTGAAGAGCTTCAGAAACATCAACCTGATAAGACAGAGGGAGACAAAACTGGCAGCTTTGCGTCTGTTAATGGTCTGTTTGATCGGTGGAGCTTAGAAGACAGCAAATCCCTGGATGTCCCCGCTCATTTCTCTGTTACGCCACTGGAAGATGCATCCACAGCAGAGATGTCTTTTAGGTCGGAGGACCGAGAAGGATTGTGGCATAGTAATCCTTCACACTTGAGTTTAGATCTGTCCAGTGTTGACTCTTATGAACTGGCTGATGTTGTGAATCAGATGACAGATAGCCAGCCCAGCACCCCGTCACCTGTGGAGACAACAAAATCATTCGCTGGGCAGCCTGACAAAGAGTTGGGCAATACAAACGATGTGGTTTTCACTGCTGATCTGTCTTTATTTGAAAACCAAGGAGTAAGTAATTCACTCCCTATGAATGTCTGTAAGTCCTCTTTATTTTTTTAAATCTTACCCCTCATGGATATCTATTGTCCTCCCCCCCCGTTTCCAAAGCTCTTTTATAGTGAGTAGGAGCACTTATTTTTGTAATGTGTCTAGTTGGAATAGCTTTGATTTAAAAAAAAAAAATAATCCAAAACACAAACAAAGAAGAAACTACACCTTATCTTTCAGAGCAGGCATGGAGCAGACTTGCTGCAAAAAAATCCCGGGTAGCTAAAGGTCAGATTGAAATAGTGATATATAAGTCATGTCAGTATGTGTTGTGACATGCAAGCAAGTCACAGTCTTTATTTCTGTTACTGTGTATTTTTAGAGTTTTTAAAAATGCTTAAACATGCAAGGAAAGGGACTGTGATGAGGAAGAAACATTTTGAAGGTTTTCTAGACTACAGGGACTGTAAATATTTCTCCTCTTTTGTAGGGGGACGACAGTGAACTCATACAGTTACTTACAGACATCCTACTGTGTATAATGTGGAAAGGCATTGAAAAATCTGATGATGCTGCTTGGACTGAGAGAGGACAGGTGTTTTCTGCACTGACCAAACTGGGCATATCTAATGAGTTGCTGCGACCTTCTGATGAGATAAAACTCAAGTGAGTGTACAGCTCAAGGATGGGCTCTTTCATCCCTTTTAAGGAAAACAAGAAAGTGAGGTGCATTAGTGAAGCTGGAAAGGGGCAGGTGTTTGCCAGCAACATGTACATTTCTTTGCTCTCTCTTCATGTATTGTTAGTAATATATTCCACTACTTGTAGTGTCATATGGCTGTAAGGTTTTGAAACTGAGTTACTGGTTCCATGAGCAGCCCAAAATCGCTTTTACTTCATTGGTTTATCAAGGAGACAGCAGCTGTGTAACTGCAGACTAAGAGATTCAATTAAATACTTAATTGGATTTTTTAAAAGCCACTTATACTTAGGACATGCAATAATTACTCTGGGATTTTGTTTTACATGCAGCTTGCTGGAGAAGATGTTAGAATGGTCAGTCACTGAGAACAGAGATTCAAAAGCTCTCCCTACGCATGCTGAAAATGCCTTCAAGCTCTTGCTAATTGTACAAGACTTCCTGCAGGCAGAAGGACTTGTTAATTCAAATTTATGGACAGAAAAGGTACAGTAACTGCAGAATGGAATTACTGTGTATAGGCTGCAGTAACAATGAAAAGGTGTCAGCTTGGATGCTGTCATCCATCCCTTCTAGGCATATGGTTTTAAACTATAGATACTAAAGTAAGGGCTCATAGTGGAATGGGTTAGATTGCCCCTTAATGAATAAAACAGTGTAAATATTACTACAGGAAGTATTATTAATTTTATAGTTAAATAGGCCTAGCAATGGTACTCTATTGGAAATCAAGTTCTCTTCAGATTGGAGAGATGTTTAGAAAATGTAGGCGCTAATGGCACAATGTCAGTTGTAGCCTAAGCAGATTTTGCAACATGTATCAATGTGTATGACTCCTGTGTGTCCTAAATAAAAGACCAGCTAAAACTCTGAGTTGTAAGCTGACAAATGTCACTTCTGGGCATTGACCCATATTGGAGTTCGAAGTGGTTTTGTGCATATATATCCAAATAGCTCCATTTTATATATCACTCACTAAGTAGTATGATAAAGAAACTTACTGTCATCTGGCAGTTTCTCCTGGCTTCTTGACATATGTTGCAGACATCCAGAATTTGCCACAACATTTATGTTGTTTCTGGCAGTGGTCTTGCTTTCTTCACCGAGTTGTCATTGCTTTTCCATTTTTAAGACTAAAGGGGAGAGAGGTATTAGATGGAAACCAACACTGTATCACAAGTCCTTAAAAAATAAGGTACTTCTGAAGAGTAGTTTTTTTCTGGAGGGGTGGGGGTGTGGAGAAATTACAGTGTTAGGTGTCATTGACACAGTAATTCCTAAGCTGTTCTCCAAAATGCCTGCCTACAAGTAAACATAGCTTAATCTTACATTTTTTAATGGTTTCCTTTTTAAAAGTCTCCTCTTCGTAAAAGCTTTGTCTTCTCTTGTGATCTAGCTTTGTGAAATCTAATCAGAAATGAGATCTGAACTTTGGAGTACTGAGAGTTGTGCTTATTGCCAACACTGAATTGAAAACTAACACTACTTTCATAAATTATCTTCCCCTGTGCCTGGGGAGAATTTATGGTACGGTAATGTTCTAAGGAGGACAGCTTCAGTTTGCCACAGAAGCATTCATGTGATTCTGGGGCTTAACAAAGTAATGATTTTAGATGTGAATAATGTATTAGCAAACGCATCAAGATGTATTAGTTTTAAGCCAAGGTGCCTGGATAGTGAAATGTACGATTTGCCTTGTGCGTATGTATCTTTCACTAGGTTTGTGTCACTTCTGGTGTTGAAATACTGACAGAAGGGAGTGCCTCTTAAGTGTTTTTTTTATTTTTTTTAAAAACCATTAATAGTTGTTATGAAGTTTCACGCATTTCAATGAATTGGATATAGATATATATATACACATATATGAAAGAAGCCTTGTTTTCCTTCTCAGGGTGCTGTGCATATTGCTATTGCTGCTAAGTTATAACAGCATCACACTTAAATCATTAAAAATAGAATGAAATTCTATCTCATTCTCATTGACTCTCATGGACAGCCTGCCAGTCTGGTCCTCTGCTGGCCTAGAAGCAATGAATGAAGAAAAAGAATGAAATGAAGTCCTATATATAGTGAACTTAGAAGTTGCAAGATGGTATATGGTGTCTGTGCTATTAACAATCCTGCTCGTGGAGTCTCTTTTCTGAGGAAGTGTCCTTTACTGGAGTTAAATTTATGGAAAAAACATAAGCATATATATTATATGCTGGTTTAGGCTTTATTCAGGGGAGATCCTTCCATTAATGTGCTGGGCTAGGTAGGTTTTTCTAGTCAGGAATTGTTTCAAATTACTGGCTTAACTGCAGTGTTCTGGGATTATTTTCTGGGTTTGGGAAATCAGTATTGTGAACGCAGCCTGTTCTTCAGATCTTTGAAATTATTGTCTCCAACTGGAGTAGCTGTTAGTTTTATTTCATGCAAATCTTGTGTTTATCCAATAGCTCCTGGAAGAACTGGTGACTCTCATGGACAGCCTGTCAGTCTGGTACTCTGCTGGCCTAGAAGCAACCAGGCTTTCACAGCTGCAAGTCCAGTTGCTCCTTGGATTCATTGCACAAGATAACTTACAGGTTAGTTGCAAATTCCTGCAATTTGTACTGCATGTAAAACACAAATTTGATGTAACTGTTGCAGTTTATGGGGAAGCTGCTCATACCAGTGAGCAGACTGGTGGAAGCTTCATACTTCTGTAGGGAAGATATTCTCTTGGTTCTTACCATATGCAAATTTACCCCTACAATCCTGTCGGTGTGTACCTCCCAAGCACAAGAAAAGAGGTGGAGGGCAAGTAAGATAGCAGTTCTGATAGTGACTCTTTGTTAGTAGCATAAAATACATGTATTGGCAGTTTTAGGTTTGCATACATGAAGTGCACATGTACCCAGACTGTTCTGCTGAATCAACATTTGGAACATTGCTCTTAGAGCTGTGACTGGGATATGAGCCCTTCAGTAAAGCTGGGATTGTTACTTTATGAATGTGGCCCTTAACGCAGCACTGTGACTTTGAGGTTGCAGATGACTCTGGTCATCACAGGAGGAATAAGTGATCAGTGCCCATATTTGATGCCTGTGTGTGACCAGGCCACCTGGGGTGTAGCCAAGATATGTACATATTCCTGTGTTAAAACAATAGATGCTCAAAATTACTGTTTTGTAGATTGTGTTCATTTGTTGTTGTTTGTCTGTGTAGGTCTGTGCTATGGCAGCAGCAAAGCTAAACACTCTCCTTCAGACCAAAGTGATTGAGAGCCAGCCTGAAGCATGCTACCTCTTGGGGAAGCTGGAAGGCATCTTGAGTAGATCAATTGAAGAGAAGACAGAAACTTACTCATTTTTGATTCCCCTTGTTCGGACGTTGGTATCCAAGATTTATGAACTTCTCTTCATGAACCTGCATCTCCCTTCCTTGCCTCCTACCAATGGCAGCCCATCTTTCTTTGAGGACTTTCAAGAATACTGCAGCTCTGACGAGTGGCAAGTTTATATTGACAAATATGTAAGTAGTGGATTATTTTTGTATCCTTTCCTGCCTGCCCTCTTTTTAGTTGTGAAAGCAGAGGAACTCATTCGGAAGTCATGTTGTGCTTTTGACTTTGTTTTGGTGGAACCAGATTATTCCAAATATGAAGCAATATGAAGAAAATTCATTCAGACATGATCAAGAGCAGATGGCAATTTATTGGAAAGATTGTTACGAAGCATTTATGGTGAACATGCACAAGCGAGACCGGGACAGAGGAGAAAGTAAGCTTAAGTTTCAGGTAAGGTTTTGAGTAAATGCAAGTTTTTCTTAGGAAAACTATCTCAGGAGTTGCCTTCTAAAAGATGGGGAAACTGAATTCTAGGATGTTCCAGTTCAAGTGATTGCGGACAGGTTGATTATTTTAGATAGTCACACTGCTGATAAAACCTTACACTTGTAGGATATGCTTTTTAATTCTGTTCTTTTTAAGAGTCTTATCTGCAAGCAGAGCTATTTTGGGACAGTAGGCCTTTCTCATTGTACAGCAAACTGGAATTATGCTCTGCTACAAGCTGCATCTTCTCATACTCTGATTTATATTGTGAATTATTAAATCTTCTTCCCCATTATGCAGTCAGTCAGTTCGAGGGGTTTTTTTTAATGTTCATTTTTTATTTTTAAGCCTACTTCAATACAATGAAAACATTTTAAATGGTGAACAGTACTTATATAATCTGTGGAAGAATTGTGTCTGAACTGACCTTTCTATGTAAGTTTCAGGCTTAGTTTAAGCATTAGAATTAACTGGTAATTACCACAAACCTCATAGCTAAGTTATATTTCTTTTGTTTTCCCTTCCCACATTAATAAGGATCCTTGTAGTAAATCTTTTTTTATTCAAGTAGCTAAAGGAAGAATACTATGAGTTGCATTCTAAAATACTAGAATGTAAAGAAAAATCCTACTTATTACAATAGGATTTCCAATGCTGACCACTTTTCTGATTATGAAAAATTCAACATTGATAGGGCTTTCTTCACATCTTTGGTTTGAAGTTTGGTGCTGTTTCTTCCAGTACTAAGCTTTTAAAAATTTCTCTCATAAACACTAACTTATTTTTAAAGATTTTTTAAAGTTTTAACTGCTAAACCTCTCTTGTTCCTTCATAATTTATCATAATTATTGCAAGTTAAAAGACTGTTTTTAAAAGATGAGTTATTTCTTTGCTATATTTATTTTTAATGGTCTTTCAGGAGCATTTTGTGGAACCATTCAGCAGAAAGGCTCGACAGGAAAATCTGCGCTACAACAGTATGCTAAAGCAACTTAACAGTCAACACACAGCTACCCTGAGACAGTGGAGAGCAGCCCAGCTTTACTTGCTCTCTGAACGTGGTCCTTGGGCTGAAATGTAAGAGTTGAAGTTCTTAATTCAAACTGTTTATGCTGCTTAAAGGGAATTTGCTCACAGGACTGTTTCATGTGGTTAGAGTCTTGTCAAATTGACTGGTAACCATTCTTGAAATGTGAAGCAAATATTGAATTGCCCCTTTTATAGTGTTTTCTGCATTTAATTATCAAAATACAAAGTTGGAAGTGTAATGCTGAGGTGGTTACCTGGATACTAGATTTTCTTGCCAAGTTACAAATATAATAAGCTATCAATAAACTCAAAAACTTCTTGAAGAGATCTTATGGATTGGTGGTGCCATTGGGAAAAAAAGAATAGACTTGTTGATAAAGACACGAGGATTTATGCATTAATCTAATTTCAATGTAAAAGAATACATGTTGTCTCTCTCAGCTTTTGGGGAAGTTTTGGGTAAAGATTTTAAAAAATCTAAAATGCTGTATGTTGCTTTTATGTTTTACAATATACAAATGGCTGACCAGTGTTTCTTTAAGTGTGCACTCTTTTACAATCAGTTCATTCATTTTGGTCTTTACCTTCTTCTAACTATTTTTATAAATATACTTGTTTTCCTAGGAAACACCATCCTGTTCACTGGAAACTTTCAAATGTGGAAAATTTTTCACGAATGAGACTGAAACTGGTGCAGAATTACAACTTCAGCTCTCATCAGGATGCTAGTGACCTGAGAGATAATTTAGGTATTTAATAATGTAATATTTCCTCTATAAGTAAAACCTGTGCTTCAAGAGTGGTGTTTTGACTTGAAACAGTGTCTTCCTACTGAGTAGATTTAATTAATTTCCCCATGTTCATTGAAGTGTGTATTTTTGTTGCCAAAAAAAGATTAAGTAACTGCTTTAAAATAACCAGTCACATAGTTTTCTTGCATAAGATTATTTTTTCTAGAAAAGGAAATGATGGGATCAGTAAGCAGGCACTATTTGTTTGAAAGCTTTTAAATCTTATGACTAAAATGTGTGGGTGTGGAGTGCTTTTTCATGAGTTAGTGGTGTAAACTGTTGTTAGGGGTCTTGGGTATCAAGGCTCAAACAAAAAGCCCCATACCAATCTTGTAAGGCCAGGTAAGTGAAAACCAAATGCAGTGTTTTTTCTATGAATCTGCATGCTTTAACAGTGTATGGCAGAACACTGCAAAATACTGTATTGGAGATGTCAACAGCTTAAAAATTTTCTAGTGCATTTGTCTTCCCTTTATACTGTCATGATCTGACATAAATTTCCACATAGTCCAGGGAGTATTTTTAATCTTCTGCTTGCCCCAAAAAGTATTTAAGAAGTCTGATTGCTTCTTATTCAGTTAAAACTAAGATTCAACAGAAGATACATTCAGTAGTACAACACTACTTTAAAAGTGTTGTAGAAAAAAATTTTCTGAGTTGAAATGTCTATTTGACAGGTGTGCACCAGGCACAGCCCTCCAGTGAGTCTCTGCTTCTGGAGGTGGTGAAGCAGGTAAAAGTGAGTGACTTGGAAGATGATATTCTTGAACTACCAGAAGAAGACACAGTAGCCAGTTCCAATTTGTAAGTACAGCAGAACAGAGCAGTTAAAATTAGTTACTGTACTAGGGATAAGAAATGAGAAAAAACTTTCGAGCTGATTAACATACAAAGATTCCCTCTTTCTTTGGGCTTCATAATCCAACCCAGGCCTTTGTGGTAGCTTAGAACAGCAGAGAAATTGCTGATGCATTTATTGTCAACAATGAGACATCAAGAACCCCAGGGAAAAGAAGGCAGAACAGGTGCTTGTGAGGATCTGTTAGTGGTTCACTGATTACAGTTGATGGGAAGCTGAAGCTACAGAATTTTTGGGCTTTTCTGCTATATACATTGGTTATAATTCTCAAGAGATGGCGTGCACTGCAAGGGCATAGTCTTGCCCATAAATGCCAGGGCCATTCCCTATACCATCACCTGCATGGGATAGATGTTTGCTTGGTTGGCGTTAATCTGCTACAGGGTCCTCTGTGTTTAAGAACATGCCAGAGACAAGAGCTGTTGTGCTCCCTTCATGTCACTTGTGTGACTTGGAGGGGAGAGAAAAAAAACAAAGGAGGGAGGTGGGGGAAGGATAGGGTAAGATACCAAATCTTCACTCCTGCAACTGAATGTGTGATGCTGTGCATGCATCTATGTGTGCCTCTAAGTGCCTAGCCCTTAAATAAGAAAGGGAAATGCAGCCTCATGTTTTCATACAGTGGGGGTCAAGTCCACTGTGCCTGAGACTGAAATATCAAGCCTGAAGAATGATGCTATGAAATGGTGTTTGGTAGTCTAGTCTGGAATATCCAAGAGTGCTGATGCAAACAGCTTCATGTGATTATTTATGCTGTACTTTTAATGCCATGCAAATTTGATTTTCTGAACTCTATTCTTACCTCAGCAACTGTATAATCTACCTAACACTGTGGTATTTTTGTAGGGATGA
The DNA here is from genome assembly GCF_964237585.1 of Gallinula chloropus. NCBI lineage: Eukaryota > Metazoa > Chordata > Aves > Gruiformes > Rallidae > Gallinula > Gallinula chloropus. The sequence goes on along the minus strand of NC_140090.1, from coordinate 32,668,382 downwards.
GAAGGATGAGCAAAGTCAGAAAGAAAAGCTAATACTGTCTGAAGATTGTGAACTCATTACAGTAATTGATGTGATACCTGGCAGGCTGGAGATCACTACCCAGCATATCTATTTCTTTGATGGTAGCATTGAAAAAGAAGAAGGTGGGCATGATCAGTATGTCTTTCTTTCCAGTGCCATTCAGCATTCTGTTTTCAGTCAGCTGTGTGGCTTTTTTTTTTTTTTGAGAGTGAGTGTCAAACTAATTGTGAAGAGTCAAGTTGTAGTTGAATATTATGGTCTGTGACTGGCTGACCCCTTCACAATCAAGAATCTGGAACTGTACTTGCTTTGCTGTCAAATTTATTCACTATTCTTAATATTTCTTAAAAAAAAACCCCAACTTGGTAAAAAATTAATTTTGCTGACTAAAAAAATCACTACCTCTAATTTGCTACTTAAATGGTATCTCCTTTCTCACTGATAAATACTGTTTCACTCCTGCACTGATTAAAAAGATTAGTAATTAATACTCTACATTAATTTGGTGAATTTTAATAAAATATATGTAGTTGAGTAGGAAAACAGTGAACTGAAATTTGGTATAATTGTCAAGAATCAGGAAGTTGGCCTTTTGGGAATTCTAAACATAAAAGCTTCTATTTGAGCCTGTTTTAAAAAAGCAAAGGGGCATGGTTCATATTTTTTGTCAAAAGAATACATTTGTAATGAGTCTTTGATCAGAAAGCAATAAGCACGTTCCACGCTTGCGTCAGATATTTCCTGCTGCCTCTTTCAGCAGCACAATAGCTGCAGTTAATAATCTTTTCCTAGCAAAATGGGTAATCATGCCACATGTAAAATTTGCCTTTTTTAGCAATAACTGGGGTGATTGGAAGTGATACTGCATTATGTTTATATGAAAAGGGTTTTAATATGTTCCAAGTCAGTAATCAAAGTGCTCTTCCTAGGGGTAGGTTTTGATTTCAAATGGCACCTTTCTCAAATTCGAGAGATACATTTACGTCGGTACAACCTGAGGAGGTCAGCTTTGGAGATCTTCCTTACAGATCAAACCAACTATTTCCTCAACTTCAATAAGGAGGTAAAGGTTTCTCAAGTTTCCTTGATATATGTAATTAGCACAAGGGTCAAATTCAATTGTTCAGAACGATCATTCAATTAAAGCTACATCAGTAGTAATTGAAATATCTTGACGTTCATGCCTTCTTTAAATATTCTGAGCAAATTAGTAACTAAGCAAAGAGACTTTCTGTTTTACCATTGCCACTTCTATATTCCATGGTTTAAGATTCATGAACTTTGGAAATACTCTTTTGTGAACTTTGCAAGAGTGTTTTAAGGAAAACGTGGGTGTAATTGTACTTGAAAAACAACAGTATTCTACAGAAACTTCTGGAAAATTATTTTCTGCGTACCAGCTACACACACACACACACACACAAAAAGAATTACTTCATAACATGTTACCTTTATATCCTGAACATGTCTGTCTATGTCTGAACGCTTTACACAGCAAGTGATAGGAACGTTTACAGTGTAGCTGTGTTCCATTTATTTCACATTTTAATTAGCAGTAAAGTTGTTTACATGTCAGCTTCAATATCCAGAATTTTTTTTTATTAATGCTAACAGGTACAAATTTATCAATCTCTAACAGGTACGAAACAAAGTCTATAGTCGAATATTGTCACTGCGTTCTCCAAACATTTCTGGGACCAGATCTCCACAGGAACTTTTTAAAGCTTCAGGTTTGATGCAGGTATGAGACTTCGGCATAAATGGCCTAGACGATTGCTTTGCTTCTCAAAGGAGTCCTAGAAAGTCCTGGATTACTGATTTTACTTCCTCCTCTCTTGGTGTTTAGATGCCAACAGCCAACTTCTGTACCTTCAGCCTGGCCCCTGAACTTTCACATCCATGTTTTTAGAATTGCTGTTTTGTGTTTGCTGTTAGTGAGGTAAATGGGTAGAGCCAGGCTCTGATGTGATTAAGGCAAGTGTTCCAACAGGAACAAGATTTATTTCTGGTTTTAGTCCATGATCTTGAGTGCATATTTTGGAATTTATCACTACATGTCAAATTGTTTTTCCTCCTACTTTTTCATGATGGAGCTTTCAATAATTGCTGTGTGAAGACTAATACGGTCTTAAGGAAATTGGTAATATTGATATAAAAGGAAGGTGTCAAGATGTCTGTATTACGCTAAATATACATACATTTATGAATGTATTTTTCTCTCATCTCTTTATGCCACAATTACTGTTTTCTCTGAGAGAGGAAACTTTACAAATTACTTTTTAAAATACTGGAAATACTTTAGTTTTTTTCCCTAATGATAAAATATACCGTCTTGTATATTTACATAGAAGAAATGCTGTCTGTACTGAAATGTCTCCATGCACTGCAGGCATATACTGAGCCCTGCTTTGTCTGTCCTTTGCTTTATAATGTCATAGTGGAGCAGAGATGCAAGGACATGTTTAGTTTACAAATTCCTGTGCTGTTAACCAATGGGAGAAGAATTTATGAGTTTTGACTTTAAGAACTTTAATGGATTTTGAAGGTCTGTTCCCCATTTTCTCAGTACCTGTTTACCTGCCTTATTTTAGTTTCTTTTATTTTTGTTTTTTTTCTCCTTTTTTATTCAGGGTTTATTATGCTGCTCTGTATTTAAAACTGTACTGGTATCAACCAGGGACATGATTTCAATGAAACATGGATAGCACAGTCACTGAATCAAAGGGAAAAATAAACTCTGTTAGGAGAAATTAAATTTGGACTTTCATACTGTCCTTACAGTCTTGTGCCTTTCATATGCTGATACTATCCTCTTGCAGATAAATACTGGCAAGACATGTAATTTGCAGTATCTTTGATAAAGTGACTTCCTTTTTATCTGTTTTTGTCCTTCAGAAATGGGTGAACAGAGAAATATCCAACTTTGACTACCTTATTCAGCTGAACACAATGGCAGGACGAACTTACAATGATCTTGCTCAATATCCTGTGGTAATTTAATTTTATTTTCCCCAAAAGGTATTTATTTCTTCTATTTTGAAAAATGGATTTGTGATCCCAACTGGATCTTTGACTTTTCTTTTTTAGTTTCCTTGGATTTTGCGAGATTATACTTCAGAAGAACTGGACCTGAATAATCCTGCAGTCTTCAGAGATCTGTCCAAACCCATAGGGGTGGTAAATGAAAAGAATGCTAAGACTGTGAAAGAGAGGTAAGTATGTGTGTGTATAGCACTTAGTTATATTTCTCCATCTTTCCTGAGCCTCCAGGCTAATGATGCATTTTAAAAGTAATGTTGCGGCAGCAAAATTTTTAAAAGCAACTTTGATAATGTCACAGACGAATTTGCAAATGTTGTTGATTTGTTGTTCCTGCCACATTCAGATTCATTAGCCCATATGGCACCAAAAGGACAAAACATACTGTTGGAAATTCTCAGATGTGGAGATGGTAAACTGAAATGCTGTAGAAGCACTTAATTTAATGGCCCAGCAGCTTGAAGAGACATGTTGCATCCCATGTCTGCTTCAGGATAAGGAATGTGAAATCATACTGATGAGTTGAGCTGCTGGTGTTGAGAGGTAGCATTGATCCCAAATCTGTACTTCCTGCTCTTGTTTTCAAGTATGGACTATTATCTATGAAATAAAATTCTTCTGAAGGTAGGAATGACCAATACTTACACCCACACATCAGTGTAGTGATGCTTCCTTTTTTGCTAATGTGTGGAGTGAGTGTGTTGTCATACCAGATTGCACTTGTCAGGCATCCCCCAAACCAGCTTTCTTCTGAGAACTTGGAACATGGAGAATTTTCTTTCAATGATTAGCCTCTATCACCGACTGTGATTAAAATGGTTCTCTAGTGTGTTTAACTTAATTTCTCTTTTTGGCCTTGTGACAGAAGAATATAACAGCCAGATAGTGGCATAGGGTGCTCACCTGTGAAAAAGGAAGTGGGCATGAGTGTTAAATCTCTTCTGGATCCTAAGTGTCATGCACACACTTTTTTCTTTCTTTTTGTAACATTTCAGGGTAGTGTCTTGAGTCCCTTCAATAATAATTGTTCAGCTTAGTGATGAGAGATTTTTATCTGGTGTATAAAATCATGTGAAATCAGGCCTCTCTTGCTGTTTATCCGCTTTCTGACAGCTGATAGCAAATACCTAGGGAAGGGCATAAGGCTTCATCTGGTGTCTGTTTCTGTCTTTGAGCAGTCTTTTGCTCAGGGGCCTTCTCAGTCAGAATTGGAATCCTCATGTTTAGTAGAGGTCAGTGTGTTTTTTCTCTTATGGATTGCTGTGGTGGTTTAGCCCTGGCTGGAGGCCGGACGCCCACCAAAGTCAGTCTATTACTCCCCTTCTTAGTTGGACAGGGGAGAAAATATATATTAAGAGGCTCAGGAGTCAAAGTAAGGACAGGGAGAGATCATCCTGTCATCGAATGACATGGGCAAAACAGACTCAACACAGAAAGGAAAGAAAACGGCCTAATTTATTATACTACACTACAAAGAATAGTGAAACCAGAGTTGGAAGCGTGACCAGATCTTAAAACAAATGAAACCAGATCTTAAAACACTTTCCCCCCCACCACTCCCTTAGCAGACTCTAGTCAGAATTTTGCTCCCTTCTTCCCTCCTGTTCGCAGCACAGGGGGCGCAGGGACTGGGAAAAAATGGAGTTCTCGGTTACTTCTTCATAAGCTGTTTTCCTCTTCCAGATCTTAAAACACCCCTACCTGCGCCCTACCCTGCACTCCCACCCCACCCCCCCCCAGCTCCCTTCTTAGCAGACTTCACTCTAGTCATGATTTCACTCCCTTCTTCCCCCCCAGATCGCAGCACAGGGGGCAGGGACTGGGAGATGGGGGCTTCAGTCAGTCCCTTGCAAGTTGGTTTCCTTCTCATCAGGAAGGGGAGTGGGGGGGGCATTCATTCCACACCCTCCCCCTGCTGCACTGTGGGGTCACACCCACGGGAGACAGTCCTCCATGAACTTCTCCAACGTGAATCCTTTCCCACAGGGCTTTATCTCTTTATCACAATGTCTCTCAGTCCCAGTCCTCCACGGGGTTATAACCCTCCCCCAGCAAACCTCTTCTGACGCAAAACTCTCTCTCGTTCATTTCTGTGTCTCTGATTCTCCTCATGGCTGCAAGTGCTGGCAGGGGCTTATCCCAATGTAGGATCACAGCATCTTCTCTGTCTCCACCTGCTTCATCCAGCATGGTGCCCCTTCCACGGGCTGCAGGTGGGGTCTCGGCCTTTTCCATGGGTTTCTCCATGGGCTGCAGGGGCATCTTTCTCTCTGGCACCTGGGCCGCCTCCTCCCCCGCCCTCTTCCAGCCTTGGTGTCTGCACAGCTCGTTACATCTTCTCACTCCCTTCTCTGGTGGCAAAATGCAGCTGCTTCCGGGTTGTTTTCTCCTGTATGTGATTCCCAGAGACTCTACAACTATCTCTCGGCCTTGAGTTGCTTATACTTGGGGGCTGCGGAGAGTTCCAGCAGCTCCTCACAGCAGCCGTTTTCTGCACCCCCGTTCTCTCCCAGCACCCAACCATGCAAAACTGCAACAATTTCTGTGATTGTTTCTTTTGTATCCTTACCTCCAATAAGTACAGTCTGCATGTAAATCAGCTGCAGTTATATTTATAAAGATTTACTTTTTTTTTTTAGATATGAGAATTTTGAGGATCCCTTTGGGATAATTGACAAATTTCACTATGGGACACACTACTCAAATGCTGCTGGTGTCATGCATTACCTCATTCGGGTAGAACCTTTCACTACACTTCATATCCAACTTCAAAGTGGCAGGTATGCACTAAGCAAACAAGCAGCACCATTATTTTTCCTCATCATTTTTCTGAGGGAGTGATGAGACTCTAACCCTGAGTGTGCTGATCCACAGATTCGACTGTGCTGACAGGCAGTTCCACTCTATTCCTGCTACCTGGCAGGCGCTTATGGACAACCCCAATGATGTCAAGGAACTTATCCCAGAGTTCTTCTATTTCCCAGAGTTCCTGGAGAATCAAAATGGTAAATGGACAGCTCAGAATATTCTCGTAGAAATACCTGTATTCTTCAGAGAATAATTGTTAAAACCATTTGTGAATGCTTTGGAACACTTCATATTTAAGCTTTATAGTATGCTTGTAGAAATTACTTTAATCATCATGCTGGCTTCAAACTGTTTAATAAAGACATCAGTTGTGTTATGCAGCATCTTAAACGTTTAGAATTCAATCTGGGGGCTTAAGGATGGCTGAAAAGAGTGTTGTTTAATATAAAATACCAGAGATGCTTGTTTGGATGTTGGAAAAAGTTAAGTATAGTTAATGATGATTAAATAGTTAGAAAAGGTTAATATAGATTAATTGATATTCTTTTTACTGGGTTTATTGGGTGATAGAGTTTGGACCTCTTCAAACATGTGAGGTATCATTTGTTCTAGGCAAACAGCATATTTTCTGTTTGTTACTGTTATTTTCTGATGCAGCATGACGTCACCTGATTTTAGAGTTATGTAAAATGTCCGTACCTGTCAGAAAGAGGAGGGGAAAAAAAAAAAGAGGCTGTTTCAGTCCTATCTAATGCTGATTGGAAAGGCAGCATCCTACATTCTAATGGGGACTCCCAGCCATTTTTTAGTTCATGTTTATTGCACAGGGAATTGCTTCTCTACCTATTAGACAATTTTACAATGGCTTTGTGTGTTCGTGCTGCTGCTAATTCAGTCTGCCAGCTACAATCTACTCTAAGTTATCAAAACTGGAAACAGCCTAGTCATGCTTTCAGTGGTCATTTAAATGCTCAGAGCTGTTCTAAATGAATGCTGGTGGGATTTAAGACTCCTTGAAATCCGGGATTTTACAATCATTTAACACTTTACGTGATTTTTTTTTTTTCTGATGATTAATCTCATTGAAATGTTTTGAACAAACAAATGCAGATGTGTTTACAGATGTATATAAACAATGCTGCTTTTAAGGTTGGAACTTCAGCTTTGAAGTCATTTAGGTGCTTTGGACAATTGCTATCCTGTATAATTTAGAAGTTTAAACATGCAGAGCAGAACGTGGCCTCTGTTGGTGGTAGGGTTATTGGAGATGTACATTAAGTTTTTTTTCAGAATCCTTCCTTTAAGAAAAGAACATTTTAAAATTTTTATTAAAAAATCAAGATATTTGAAATAATTTGTAGCAACTCTTTAAATTCTCTGTATTATTCACTAGGTTTTAACTTAGGTCAGCTTCAGATATCCAAAGAGGTGGTAAATGATGTCATTCTCCCCAAATGGGCCCACTCCCCAGAAGACTTCATTTATAAACACAGGAGGGCACTGGTAAGGTCATACTGATGTGTTGAAGTAATGGTAAAGAAAGTACACCTACACATTGTCACTGTGGCTTAAGTGTAAAATAATGGGACTATGTTCAAACTAGAGCTGGGGTTGCAAATGAAATAAAAGTACCACTGGGACTTTGAGTTAAAAGCACTGTGCATGTCAATAAAATGCTCAAAAAAAGGAAGGAGCCTGGAGATGCTACAAATCATTGGGGAGTTTGCTCCCCTAGGAAATAAAATGCAGAATTAGGTGGGTTTAGGCAATAAAGCTTCCCTTGCTTTTCATGGATTATTCTGTATGGTACAAGGAAGCAGCAGTTTACCTTCCCTTGCACAGTTGCATTTTAATAGTCCGGATGTGCTGTTTCACTATATTAATTTCCCCCGTTACCTGGCAGTTACTGCCCTTCCCGCCCATGGCTATCCTTATGCTTTACCCTGTATGTTGGCACAGGTTTGTGGATACTCTTAGTTTAAGAATTAGATATTTTTCACATAAAATAGTAAATACCACTGCCCCCTTCTTGAAGGTACTTTTGTCCTTACAATTTTTTCCTTCTAGGAATCTGAGTATGTTTCAGCTCACCTTCATGAATGGATAGATTTGATTTTTGGCTACAAGCAGAGGGGACCAGCTGCAGTGGAGGCACTCAATGTATTCTATTACTGTACTTACGAAGGTACAAAGCAGTATGCACACTTGTCATTGTCTTCAGACTTCTGGGTTTTCAGTATTAATATTGATTTGTGAGCATGCCATGCAGTAGCATATGGTGAGACAAGAGAAGTATATATGAAATATGGCAGTGTAACTTGTAATTTATCATAAAATAACCAGAATATTTGATGACCTTATTATTAGTTGTAAACCTGAAATGTTAATAGTTTGGGGGTTTTTTGGAAGGGGGAAGTTTAGTTGTCTTTTGTTTCTTTCTTTGCTGAAAAGCTTTTGTGGGAAGAGGTTACCTATGGTTTAAGAGTTAAGACAAGTTGCTTAAAACCATCAAATGCTGGGACATGTCAGTCTGTTAATTCCAAAGCCAAATATTGGCAGGCTTTTGTGTGTAACTGATTGCATGCATCGAGTATATGAAATTAAATTGGTAAAACAAAAGCCTGCAATTCTTGCACTTTATCAATACACTTCAAATTCCATGTGCAGAGTGGTATTTTATGTAGAGGCACCATCTGGGGGCTTTTCTGGGGTAAAAGGTGATAATGCTGCAATTAAATTAAGTTTTGCAACATTTGTTGACCATATTGCTTCTCAGTAAGTTCTTTGAATTATGTTCTTTCTCCTTTTTTCTACCCTTCTGATTCTGGTTGTGATCCAGGGGCTGTGGATTTGGATGCTTTAACAGATGAGAAAGAAAGAAAAGCTTTAGAAGGGATGATAAACAATTTTGGGCAAACTCCCTGTCAGCTTCTAAAGGTAATGCTCTTTGTTCCCTCTCAGTCAGACCTTTGTGGTTAAGACCAACTGAGTTACAAAGGGATTTTGAAAAAAGTGAAAAGGTAATAGTTTGTAATGTTAGGAATGTTAAGTCTTTGCCACATTACCATTTCTAAAAGTCACACTGGTGGAAATTTAGCATACCATTTTCAAAATAAATTTATTTAATTTAAGAAGGGAAATTACATACTTAAGAGTGTTTTCTCATAAGATTCTGAGTATCTTATATTGAACAAATTTATCAATTTGTCCAATTTTATATTCCTTCAAATACTATCTCCTAGGAACCCCATCCTCAAAGGCTACCAGCAGAAGAGGTAGTGCAAAGACTGACTAAAAGCGATACCTCTACTCTGAACCTCTTCCAGCACCTTACTGAACTGAAGTCATTCTTCATAGAGGTAAAAAATGTGTTACTTGAATTGTTTAAAGTTAATTCTGAAACTTCTGATAGTACTTGAAACAAAAGGTCACAATCTAGATAAAAATGAACTTTCTTCCTATTTAAAGAAAATATTTTAAAATGCAATGTGTAGAATATCAGCACTGTATTTTTAGTTTGCTTTATAGAGGTTGAATCTCATAAATTGTGTGGGTGGTAAGTTATCCACCACAGCAAAGAAGCTAAGAATGACAGTGGTGGTGTCTGAGGACGCAGTGAACTCGGTAGCTAAACTCACTAATTCAGGACAGAGACAGGATTTCGTTTCTGTGTGAACAGAGTATGTGTGTACCAGTGCCTTAGAGTACTGTACAGACCTGATGTTGGTTCCAGAGGCTTCAGGTCTTACTCTTTACAGGTTCTGAATTTGTCTGTTAGCTCTTTGAGAGAATGAGACTAAAACCATATCCTTTCTTTTAGGGAATCAGTGATGGTGTGCCCATTGTCAAAGCTGTTGTCCCCAGGAATCAGTCACGTTCCTTTATATCTCAGGGAAGCCCAGAAATCTTGGTGAGTTCTATGTGTCAATACTATTCTTAGACTGCAGACAGTCAACTAGATATATCTTTTTTTTATATAACTTTTAAACACTTCTTAACTCTTTCTGTTCAAATGTGTTCCTTTACCCTACAGTGAATGTCACTGGTAAGTATTTGTCTTCTGAAGAGAAGCCAGGGTGATCTGTTGAATGGTGTTTAAGAGCTGATGAGACAGGAGTGTAAGTTGTGGTGAGGTGTATTATAAGTTGTCCGCTTGATCCACTTGTGTGGTAGCTGTCAGTTTCCTAATGCAATGCAGTCTAGATTTAAAATGGCAGGATCAAGTTAATAGTGGCACTATTATGTTTAGCATAACTTTCTAACCCATATATTAAACTGTAGTGTATGTGGAGTATCTGTACTCCAAAGGCCTTCAGTGATCCCAAAATTAACTTTTGCATTGACTAATACAGGTGCTGGTACTATAGCAGATGCCCAGGTGATGAAAGGAGGGGGGTGGGGTTTGTATTTACATCTGTATGCATGGTCTGCATACTGGCCCCTGTGTAGTAATACCTGTGTTTTGCAGTAAATACTCTTCTCTGGTATGCTTATTTTCAGGTCAAACTTACTCTCCTAGGCCAAGAGAGTATGTGTATAAATCATTTGGAATTTGGACAGGTCTAAAATGCTCATTGTGCTTTTTCTAAATATCTGAAAGTAACCTTGAATATTTACGTTCCTTTTTTTTTCTCAGAAGCAGAACTGGAGTATATATTTTTAAATGTTACTGTGTTCTTATGTTAAGTATTAATGATTACTGTTTCAAAGACGAGAAGCAGCAGCTTAAACTGACCGAATTATAATTACATGTTTGAGAGGCGTTACTTTCTCTCTCTTCCTTGTCTCCCTACCCCCACTTTCAACTTCTCTGACCTATCTAGAACATACATGATTCTAACTTGGTGTGTATGTGCCGTGTGTACATTAACTTACCTGAACTGGATTTTTTTTTTTTTTACTTTGTGGGGGAGGGGTCTGTGTGCTTTTCTATAAATTCTCAAGAAGTCTATTCTCGATTTTATGCAAACCCCATTACCATGAAAGGCAAGCAGAAAATATGTCTCTGGATATCCTGATGTCTCTCTCAAACTTTTTTAGGTGACAGCGAGTCTGAACTGCATTATTGGAACTCACGGTTGGCTACCTTATGATAAAAATATCTCCAATTATTTTACATTCATCAGAGATACCACAGTGACAAATCCCAAGTAAGCGAATGATATGGGGAGATGCAGATGAATGCATCAGCAGTAATAAAATACAATAACTGTTCAACAGTCTATGGATTGTACAATTTCATTGGCTGAGTTTTCACTTAAGAATGCATCTCCTGATGTTCAGGAATATTCCCTCTAATCTGTAATACAGTTCTAGTAGGGAGTAAGTGGCATTTCAAGGTTCGTCATTCTTGGAGCTACTTCTAATTTTTTTCTATTTATCAATCATAAAATAATCTTGGAATATGAGATGAGCAGTCTTTATATGTTCTTACACTCTACTGCAGATATTTGGTGGTTACATTTATTTGGTTTTTAGAAGATTCCTTTTTTCTTTAATACTTAATAGGTACATGAGTTATCCATAAACAATCAAATTGTATAAAGGGCTGAGAAGATCTAAGCCACTTACTGATGGCAGCGAGAGTCTTGCCATGATTATCAGGGGGACAGAATTTATTATTTTTTTAGATTTAACCTCTTCTAAAGATGCAATTTCTTACTAATTTTTAAGGATATAAATGCAAAATACATAGATTTGAGCTAAGGTTACCCTTAACTGCTCATCATTTTGCTTACAGAACACAACGCAACATGAGTGGTCCTTTTGCACCAGGGCTGGAGATCACCTCTAAGTTGTTTGCTGTATCCCATGATGCAAAACTGCTGTTTAGTGGAGGACACTGGGACAATAGCATCAGAGTGACATCTCTTACAAAAGGCAAGCTGATTGGACAGCACATCAGGCACATGGGTCAGTAACCCTTTGTATTGTGAAATGAAAGATTTCATGTTGTACCTTGACGTCTGGTCTTTTTGGAAAGAATTGTAGCAAGTGCACTTGGGCAGACAGGCGTAGCAGTTATAAAGACATGGCAGTCTAGAAACAGAATATTTGACCACAACTATATCTAAATACTTAAAAATGGGGTTTTTTTTTGCATTGTAGTGATAGTTTAATATACTTTCAAAACAAGGCTTGACTCCTGTTTTTAGGTAGGAAAGCTGATTAAGTCAGGTTGATATACCTGGCTGTACAATGACTTCATTGTTTAATACAGTCTCATCAGCTGCTACCAGAGTAGAACATTTATGCTGATTACAGATCAGAATCCATTGTTGACATATTGCATGTGTATTGTCGCTCTGTGGGAAAGTAGTCCTATACCTGTATGATAACTTCCTGATTTTTTTTTTCCTTTATCTAGACATTGTGACCTGCTTGGCAATAGACTACTGTGGAATTCATTTAATTTCAGGTTCCAGAGATACTACCTGTATGATCTGGCAAATAGTTCACCAGGTAGGTTAATTAAGCACTCTCTGAGAAGCAGTTTCAGAATGTTTTTCTGGTGCTTCTCTGGTTTGCTGTGATGGTTTATTGATTTCCTTTCTTTCAGGTTTTCAGGGAAGATAGTCTACTAAAATTGATTAGCTTAGTAATTTTGTTAACTCCAATTGTCTTCAATGTTTGAAACATTCACTATGTCGCTGGAGTACAGTATTTTAGGGACAAAGATAGGCAAATATTGTCTGTCATTCAACAGAAGAAGAGACAGTCTGCTTGAGACTACTGGAATCAGGCAGAACTGTGTTTATAATTGAGGATTTCTACATTTCTAGGCTGCTGTTCACTCCAGCAGTTACACTTCAGCATTGTGCTTTCTCTGTGGGAAATACCGATGACTAGTCCAGGAGTGAGCAGAGACGTCACTAGTCTGTTACCTGGATTTGTGTTGGCATTTTAGAATTTTAATATTGGTCCTATGCATCTCACAACCACTTCTGCTTTGTGAAAGCACATGTGTCCTTACACTCAAAATGTGAAGCCGTTTCCATTGCTACGCACTTTAAATGTTCATTTTTGATTGCTGCATTACAGACATACAAGTAGGATTAACTGCAGGGGCAAGCTGTCATGTTATGGACAGTACATTTGATCAGGTCACCTTGTTCTTATTAAACTGAAGTCAGCTCATCAAACCAGTACAGTGGCACATAACTGCATGTGGTTTTGTGGAAGCTGTCTTTGTGGTGGAAGTATTTACAATTCTTTTGAAGTACTTCATACCAGTGGTGCATGGTTGAAAAGGTGAGAGCCATAGTGCTTGCAACAGTGGGCAGTTTTTTTGTCTCAAGTGAGGATAAATGTTGGACTTATTGTAGTTTCTTAGTCTCCTGAGGATGATGTATTGAACTTACTGAAAAGATACTTTATTTAGAACTACTTTTTCCTAAGATTTTTGAGGAGGTTTTAATGTATCGGATGTGTAAATGATACTGTATGTATTGTAAATTCTTCTTGTGAGTCTTATCACAGTCTCTACAAACAACAGCAATGGATTATGTACTGTTGCTTCCATTCTACTTGTCTGCTCTCCATTGTTACCTTCTTTCTCAGTTCTCTATTTTAACGCCTGTTCTGCATTCCTGCATGTTTCAGGCTTTCAGGGCTTGGTTGGCAGGCGAGTTTCTATCACAGAAGGGAGAATAGAGTCCTTTGCAGAACTACTTAACTGTACCTTCTCTCGAAGCACAGGTCTTGCCTTAGAGGTGGTTCACAAATGAGTCTGTAAATGCTGACAGTACAGTTGCTGGAAAAAAGTACTAAGTTTTGTCACCCTGCAGTTGAGTGGGGAAATTACTGTTTTTAATGACCATTCTTGCAAGGTTTTGTTTTCCTTAGTTACTGAGAAGGATTATTTCCTTACTTTTCTTTAAGAAATGGAACAGAGTTACTTTCAGCTTCTTTAAGCTTGGCTGTGAAGATAGTGCTTCACTTCAGGGCAAACTGTAAGAACCAAACAAGCCCAGATGCACAAGTGAAGAAGTGGGTGGATGGGTGGGTGAACAACCCCTGTTAGCACTGCTCACTGTGGTCCTTGCACACATGGACATCTGAAGGGGTAGAAACAAATTGTCTAAGTAAGCCTGTCTTTCCCACCCACATAGAAACTGTATGCTCATTCATTCTTGTGGTTTCAGTAAATAGGGCTGCAGTAAATTGAAATTGGAATGGATGAGTTACGCCTTTGGTTTTGGCCTATGTCAAATATACATCTCACACAACTTACACTGAAGATACCAGAAACTTATTTTTTGTTTGTCCTTCAGCTGCAAGAGAATGTGTCATTGCACTTTTTGTTACTCTCAGGGAGGAGTGCCTATAGGCCTGGCACCTAAGCCATTACAGATCCTTTATGGGCATACTGATGAAGTTTCGAGTGTTGGCATCAGCACTGAGCTGGATATGGCTGTGTCAGGATCCAGGGTAAGCATCCTCCTACTTTTCCCTTCTTTGCCACTTCTCTACTCAAACCATAGAGCATGTTTGAAGTTGATAAAGAATAATACAAAAAATGTGACTGTTTCACAGTTTGTTTTCTTCAGCCTTGCACATCAAAAGATTTGTGCCATCTCCCTTGTGGCTTGATTAAATCAGACTGTCTCAAACTGCTCTGCACAGCATAGGCCTCAGCTGACCATGTCGCGTTGCTCTGCACAAACGAGCTTTAATGTATGTGGACTTCTGCCTTGCTGTGCTACACCAGCAGGCTGCTGAACTCTGACTCTGTGCTGCACATAATGACTAATTGCAAATGTGACCTGTGAAATGGCTGGTTTACTGCTTGTCCTTCCCCTCTTGCCCTGTTTGTATTTGGGTTTTTGTATGCCTATAGTACATGGCCTCAAGGGGAAGGCTGCTTTGCATGGAGTTCCTAATGCTCAGGAGGTTTGATTTCCAGTTAAGGTTTTATGTGCTTTCAAAATGTTCCCTCTGTATTTCGATACTCTTTCTCTGTATTCTGGAAATTTACCTATTTGGTAACAACTTACTGAATTCGGTCACTGCAGGATGGGACTGTCATTGTCCGCACTATTCGGAAAGGTCAGTACGTGAGGACTTTGCGACCACCCTGTGAGAGTTCTCTCCTGCTGACTGTTCCCAATCTGGCTGTGTCCTGGGAAGGCCATATAGTTGTCCACACCAGCATAGAAGGAAAAACTACTCTGAAGGTACTTAGGTCCATGGAATATCGTTGCTTTGTTTGCTGAAGACTTTAATCATAAGTGTACCTAACTTTGTACATCTTTCCAAAAGTAGTGAGGCTTTTTGAGCATGCTGTATCTGTTGCCATATTTTTACTAGACAATTTGAGTGAAACTTGATTAAAAGATAAATCACAGACATAATGTGCTCCCATAAGTTTCATGAAACTCTCCCAACACAGTAGCCCAAGTAGGCACTAATGAATTGTTCTGGGAGAGCTGCTTTGAAAGGGAAAACTAGGAGAAACAAGTTCCATTGTGCACAAAACCAGAGGCTTATAAGGGGAACAGTAAGTTCTCTGTGCAAGATGCCCAGTGATTGCACTGATGTTTCTTAGTGTTGAAGAGATCTAGAAGATTCCCAGTGTAGCTTTGTCTGTTGAATAGCTATGTAGTTCCTTTAACAAAGGTAGAGCTGTTATGATTTCTATGAGCATGAGAAATTCTTGGAAGACAAGTTTGTTGTATGTAAGGCATGATAGCTTCATTGGGAAGGTGGGGAGAGAAAAGACAGCAAAGAATACCACACTCTTAATCTAGCCCTCTGTGACAGATTTATTTTTGATCTATTCAGGATAAGAATGCATTACACCTCTTTTCTGTCAATGGAAAATATCTGGGTTCTGAGACTCTGAAAGAGGAAGTGTCAGATATGTGTGTGACTGGCGAGTACATCGTGATGGGCAGCTTACAGGGATTTCTTTCCATACGTGATCTCTACAGGTAATGTATCATCATCAGTAGGTTGTCACTGAGATGCAAATTCAAGGTCTTATTGAGAAATGGTTGTGTAACATGGACTTTCCTTGGTGCTGTAGGTGGCAGCCATTGGTTTTTTAGAATGTTCCCGAAAAAAATCTCTTGGGAGGGACCAAGATAGGGAGAAAAGAAAAATGAGAGGCCATGCCAGACCCCTTTCTTCTGTCATTTATCCCCATTATAGACCTAGCAAACTGTCAGAATTTAGGAAGAACTGTCTGACATCTGCAGGCTTTCATTGTCCCTGTGTCTAATTGTCACTGGGAGCGCAGGAATTTCAGGATCAAGACTCCTGTAGTTTTGCACTTAATTTTAAACTCCACGTACTGCACTGTTCTATAGAGTGCCATTTCTCCTCCAAATGGGAACAATCTTTGTCACTTAAGCAGTTGTGGGACTATTGCTACTGTTCTTCAGTGAAAAGTCTTAATTTACTGCTTTACCCATCTATGCCTTTCCCTGTTACTGGAGCTCTGTTCTGGTGTGTGATTAGATTGTTTCTTAGGAGATTACGGTAGCTGAAGAGGCAAACTGTGCCCTTGAGAAACTGTTTTATGGAACATCCAGTGGACAGCAGTTTCAGCTGATTCTTTGCAGTACGTGCAAACAAATACAACGATGTGCTTTCACTGTTGTTTTTGTTCATTTCAGCCTGAGTCTGAGCATCTCCCCCTTAGCCATGCGACTGCCAATTCATTGTATTTCGGTCACCAAAGAGTACAGTCACATCCTTGTGGGCTTGGAGGACGGCAAGTTGATTATCGTTGGTGTTGGCAAGCCAGCAGAGGTAAAACCCACCATCAAGAACTTTATCTACCGAACAGTGGGAAGCTCACTGATTTCTGCTTTCCAGTTGAGCAAGAGGTCTCCTCTATGGCAGGGTAAATTTAAGAGCAAGTTTCAGTTTTCAGTGGGAAAGAAATAACTTTTGAGACTGCTCTGCTGAAATTTCTCATTAAGAATCAAAGGTATATAGGGATCGCAGATGGGAAGCTCAGCTGGACTAACTTCCAGACTTTATCACTCACATCTGAATATGCAGTCATAGTAGCTAACCTTTTCTGAACAGGGTAGTGTTGTCATAGACTTCTTGATGAAATAATTTTCCAGAAGAAAACTGGATACAAAAGAAAGCAAGCTACTTTATTTTTTACTGTTTCTGTCAGATATATTTTAATTTGCATTGACTGACATTGTGGGGGGAAAGTATTACTTCTTTCTGTTAAGAGTCTCTAGTTGCAATGCACAAAGAATCGCTTGTGTAGGCTCCCAGTATGCTCTGTGCTCCATATGGTGAATATAAACTTGTTGGTACTGCATATGCAATATCAAATACAGAGCATCCATTTGTCAAATATCCCAATTTTTCTTGTGCAAAACATAGGTTTTGCTTTAAGTACTTCTCTTCATGACTTTCAAACTTGAGTTTGCTTAAACCTGCTTTTCTTTATAACCCAGTTTCCGTTGTGCTGCAGTGTATTTATTTGAAAATGTGATTATCACTTTTGCATGACCTTCAGTACATGCCAGAAAAGTGTTTCTTAATTTTATATTTTAACTGTGAAAACAGAGTGTCTTTATTTGCCAGTATTTAAAAATGTTGCATAGTTTTAATATTTGAACCAGGCTTCACACAATGGTAGTCTGATTTTGCTTGCATGGGATGGGGAGGAGAGATTTCCACTGACATCCAGTTGGACAGCTTTTTTTCCTACTGCAGAATTGACAAAGAGCTGTTTATGATGCAGTTAAACATTTGTTTGTTTGTAACAGCAGTTTTCAAGCTACTGTAATTTCTAAGCTTCCTATTCCATAGAAAAGATCTTCTTTAGGCTGAAATGTATGTGTATCTGAAGGCTTTTTGTTTCCTTATCCCCCCCCCCCTCCCCCCCCCGCCGTTCTTAATCACATCTATTTTTCTAACTATGGAGAAACTATTATGAATGTAGAGGCTTTCCAATTTTATTTTTTTCAGGATTTTCTGTTTAGAATTCAGATGGTCTGCAAGCTTAATAACCATATAAATAGATCTTAAAAAAAACTACAACCAAACAACACACATATAAGGAACAACGTTATTTTCTATTTTTCTATAATGGCATCAACTAATATATTTTAAAAGCATCTGTATGTGGGGTATTTGATTGATTTGTATTTTGAAAGGAATATATTGCTAGTATTTAATCTTTATACAGAAGACAGTATTGTAGTTCTGGGTCTTGATGGTGATATTGATCCTTAAGATGAAGGGAGAGACTGACCCTTACTGTGCATAAAGTGAACCACTGCTTGGTATTAAGTTTATTGTTTCTGCATTGACAGCATGCAGCACAAAGTGAAGTGTAACAAATGCTTTTGTATTTTTAACAATTCTTAGCATTTGAGATGTTGCAGGAGTCTGGGGGATTATCACCTGTTAGCATTAAACCCTGTCAGCACAGTGCCTTTTCTAGAACACTGCTGCTGTGATGAGACAGTTCTTAAGCATGCTGAAGTGGGAGTACTAACTGCTGGGAACTGAGCTCAAACTTGTGCACGGGGTTTCATAGCCTAATCAGCTGCCAGGCCAATCACTACTGGCCAATCATAAACCGAGTACTCCAGGGGTAAAATGAAAAGAGTTTCTTGCAAATTCTTGTCAGATTGCAGACCCTGCCAGGTGCTGTATTTGATAAGGCCAGTGGTTGCTTTATATCTGTCTTTGCTTACGAAATAGTCAGTTTGAATTATTTCTGGTTTAAGTTTTACTCTGGGCACTGCACCCAGGATCTTTGGAAGACTGTATAAATCTGACAACAGAAGATACCCTTTCTCTTTCCTTCATTCTGCCATCACTGCCCTGCATTTCGGCTATCTCTTCCTTTTCACTTCAACAAATTTCTGTTTGAAATCTCTAAAATAAAATGTCCTTTCTTCTAATTTTGTTCATTCTTGCTTGATATTCTCCTCTTTTTTTTTTCCTTCCTATCAAAATAGCAATCTAAACACTGTTTCTAAGCTGTTTGAAATAGGTTAACTAGTAAGTGCACAATACTTGGTAATATCCCTTTAATTGTGAAGATCAGAGAAGACTGGTTTAGTGTGGTGTCTGTTGTTTTTTGTCAGTCCCAAGAATCATCCCTACACATAACTTTTAGTTTGTTTTAAAATATTTTTTTGGTTGGTGTAATTTTGTTTATGCTGTACATTGTAGTGTCTGCATTTCACCAGAATCAGTGTCTGAATTCCTTTTTAATTTATCCACCTTATCCCTTCCCCCTCCTTTTGTTTCTCTGAATTACTTTTAAACAGATGCGCACAGGTCAGCTTTCCCGAAAGCTGTGGGGATCAAGCAAACGGCTCAGCCAGATTTCATCAGGAGAGACTGAATATAACACTCAAGATTCCAAGTGATTGCTGCTTCTACCTTCTCTCATGGATTCCAGAAACATGTTTAATCTTTTGGTCACTTTAAATGTATATCTCGGCTTTCAGGGGCTTGACTCTTAAGCCTGTTGAAGATGAACCTATGGTTAGAGGTATAGTAATAAGCATATGTACTCATGCAAGTTAGCTGGCTTGCATATTTTCCTTAACTCCGACTTGGTCACAGCAGAATCCCTCTCTAAATAGTTGCTAAAATGGTGTTTCAGAAAAAAAGAAAAATTAAAAAAAACCAAACAAACCAATTCCCCCTCCCCCCCAAACCTCTAAACCCACATTTGCTAATCGAATGTAAGATAAGTAGCATTTTATTTAAACCTTAATAGGACCAGATGCTCCTTGATCACAAAGAAAATATATGGCTTTGATTTCACAGTGTAAATTGAGTTCTGGCAGTTGCAGTGGTCACATTCAGAGCTGGGATAGCTGACAGTTACGACCCTTCCAATATGTTTTTTAGCCCAACAAACAATTTATTGCAACTTGTTCCTGTAAATGGCTATTGCTATCTTCTTTTGTTTAGTTCCACTTTTAGGCTGTTCTGCAAGGAACATCTGTATTGCACTACTTGATTATCAGAAATTATTTAAAGTTCAGGCATGAATAACTTCAAAGGAGTTGAGGGTGGTGAAGGAGCTGAAGGAGGTAGGAAATAATTGCTGCTGAAATTATTTATATTGTTAAATAGACTAAGGCATGCACCAAGAAATCCCATAATATATTAAGTATCTTGAAGAAATAGAGGGGAAGAAACAGTATCTATATCGATCAAAGATCAATCTGCTTCATTAGTAAGGCAACTCTACAAACAAAAGATAAATTTCCACTGCAAAATCATTTAAACAACTTTGCAGCACAATTTAATTAAAATAGCACCTGTTTGTTTCACAGCCTGGTGTTCACCAAAACAGTGGTTAGCCATCTTGTTTTTTCTGTAAAAACAAGCTAGGAAACAGACAAAGTATACATTTTCAACATGTATTTAAGACCCCAGGAAAGAAATTACCAGAGCCTTGTGTGTGCTACATCCAACAAAGTAACCATGGATTGTATGCTCTGTTTTGAAGAAGCCATTACGGAATGTTTTGGTTTCATGATAACACAATGATGATAAAGTGTTTTCCTGTTGTTCTTAAATTTTTACAATGTTGTTAATTTAAATGATAATCCCCATACTGTTGGAAAAGCCTCGTGCTGAGGGAAAAATACCATTTTTTGGATCAGCAGGTGAAGGTATGTGTGCATGTGTGTATATATGTGTGTATGTTTGTGTGTATATATGTATATACATGTACGTATGTCTACTAAAAGGAGAAAATACCGTGGAGTAAGGGAAGTATAGATATATGGCAGAGCTATAAGCAGTTGTTGGCTAGTATGTTCCCTTTTGGCTCCCCTTTTCTTCCCTCTCCCATCACTTTTCTTGGTTTTATTTATTTTTGGAAATGAATGTGTGTGATATCTCCTATAAATGTTATCAGATACTCCCTGTGGCTGGGGAGCTGTTGAACTACCTGAGGAACTCCATAATGTATAATCTCATTTTAGTAACTTTGAGCACAGTATTTATTAACTTCATAGAAATACTAATACCTCCTTACGCTGCAAAAGGATAATCTTTACGAATTCTGTTCTTAACTGTTTTCTCCTCAATTTCTTTAGTGGGGGGGAGGGGGGCAGGGAGGAAGTCCCTCTTAATGACTGGTTAGTGTGCTTTGTAAAGGAAGTTGTGTTGCTTTTTCTTAACTTTTGTAAATTAAATAATAAATCCAAATGGGTCTATGCATAGTTGCAATACTCTAATCACTGTGAAAGACTGGATCATCTGGAAAGTTAGGAGAAAATAAGAATTATTTCCCTGAGTTGTGTGCCAAGAGAGCATTAGATTTCTAAAAGTAGAGCAGTGTGTGTTTTGTTCAGACTCCATGTATGTGTAAAAAAACCAAACCAAATCAAAAAAACCCACCACATCCCATATTTTCAAAAGTTACAGAAGTGAAAAATGATACTCTAAATAAACGCTCTATCCAGTAAGAGTCCCAAGGATACTGTGCAAGTATTAACTGTGTATATGAGAATGTGAAGTATGTTTGTCCATTATGATTTCATGGAGAAAGGATTTCAGAGGAGCTCTTTCTGTGTTATGGGAAGTTGAAACCAGAACTAGCTTGGGTCACTGTGTTGATGGGTTTTCTAGGTATGTGTATATGGTCTTTTAAATGCATGTATGAGGTTAAGTGTTTACTTGCAGGGGAAGGCGCAGGAAATTATGCTATTTTGGGTGAGTGGAATCAAGTGGAAAAATTGAGGAGATAAGTTTTTTGTAGTGTTTTGTGAGAGCATAGTTTTTGTCACTTGCACAGAGGGGTTTGTGTAAGGGTTTGAAAGCATCCTACTGTGGGTTAGTTATGTTTGTACAACAGTTGAGTTAATTTTTTAGCACTTCCAATATTACAGAACACTGAATATGCTGTGTCAATTTAAGTAAAATATAACGTAGTTGCAATAACGTAGTTGGGGATGAAAGACTTTGTGGTGAAGAGCTTTGACATTTGAACACCATCTTTTCAGTGCATCACAAGCAGTAGGTGATCTTCACAAATGCCTGTGACGAGTTTAAACATGGCCAGTTGTTGGGCTCTCAAAATTGAGGCTGGCTTGTGCTCTGCACAAAGCAGAAGCAGAGTGAGGGGGCATACAGGTGAGCTCTGGGCTGCTTCGTGCTGTATGCAGAATGGAAGCATCATTGCCTTTTGATCTCTCATACTTGTGGCTGGGAGGTAGGTAGGTATACAACATGACAGAGACCCTCTGGAAAGACCCCCCCATAGGCTTGAAGGCCAGCACTTTAGATTTATCTAAAACCAGCCTTAAATAAATAAGTGTGAGCATTAACTGGTTGTTTCTTTCAGTTTTAACTTGTATAAGTCTTTTTTAAAAGCAGAAAATAATTTTTCTGGTCAGCAGTCTAGGTTGGTTGAATTACAGTCTGCTGTGCAGTGCACTGTGAATTAGGGAACTGACTTGCATAACTTTTTGGTTTCCTCAAGTCCATAAAGCTTTGGATCACATTTTGGTTTTCATGTAGTATTGGTGAAATAAGATTCTCCTCTGGTTTTGAAGTTTTTTGGTTTTTTAAGTTTAAAAAGTAAAGCTGTGAGATGAAAGAATTCTGATTATGAATTCAGAATCAACAAGTCTTAGTGTTTCATACACTACATTTATCAAGATCTGCTTGGTGATATCTTATATTTAAATTTTGGAACAAGCCTAATGATATTTATCATATAAAAGTTTAAAATATACTTACCTTTGAAGCTGAGTAAGTAACTAGGAGTGTAAATATATATATATGAAAGAAATTGAAAGCTGGTTTTCCTTTGGTACCTGTATATAAATGAGATCAAGTCATTAGCGGTATTGAGCAACTTCTCCCTAGCAGAGTTTTCAACTTACCAAAGAGTAGTATTTAGAAGACCTCTCTCCTTTATTTCAAGTAAAATATTTTTAGATTTCTCTTTATCAATTTATTTATAACTCTTGATAGTGTTTTCAGTTGTCCTTTTGTTTATACTAAAGAATGTCATCTAGTCTGTGCAGTTTTTGTACTATATGAACATTCAGAAAGTGAAATGTTTGCTTTTCAAGTTAGCATCTGACTTAAATGATTTATTCTGTGTCAGTACACTCTCTAATACACTGTCATAGGTTATCTAGAAACCACATCCTTTATCATCCATGTACTTTACCAGCACAAAATAATAACCCAAATCTTAACTGCACTTCACCTGATGGTTAATACACATTGTAGAAATTAGGTCTTAGGAAGCCTGTTTGATTAAAAACAAACCCAACAAAAAACCAAAACCAGTAGCAAAACAAATAATACACACATATTACAATTGTCTTGAAAATTTGCAACATTGATAGAAACAAGCTTTATTCCCTTGATATACCTTACATCATGGATGTTTTCACAAAACACGTTTATCAAAGTTTTTACAGGCTTTAAGTAGTCTAGTTAATTGGCTGCTTTATAAGGATCATGTTTAAGGTTGTATTTCTATGTCCTTTAAATGAAGTGCAATGAGCTAAGTTTCTGCAGTGTAAAAATTCTTCACGAGACTGTTAATAGTCCTGCATGAGTTTGCTTTAAGATAGCCCTGCAGAAGTCATAAATTAATTTTTATTTGTAATGCACAATGATTAGGTAGGTCTTTTAACTCTTGCCTTAGTCAATGGGAGCTGTATACCTCACTTCCCTAGACTGCATCTCCCTCCTCCCTCTTTCCTCTGCAAGTCTTTCCCAGTCTTAATTGACAAAGTCATTAGAAAAACATACATACAGCAACCAAATGCTTTGAAAAGCTTTTTCTGTCTATATTTAATTGAAAACATGTATTTATGTAGAGATGATGGTATGGTAGGGAGCTTTAGAGCTAGGGAGGGGAGTAGAGGAGGTGTGAGCCTCCCGCTCCTGCATTGAGGATCTGGTTAGACACTTGCTCTGTATTGTCACCGGAAGGCACGTGCCTCTTACACTGTTTAAGATGCCTTGCTGGCTAGGTTAGATGCTGAGGGTAGGTGCTGTGATTTATTTTTTCCCTTCCTCCTTTCAATTCTTCGGAAAAAGTGCATATAAATGCATATTTTATTGTGAAAATAAGGCCTGATCTAATAAATAGGTGAAAGCACTAGATTCTATGATTCTATGATTGGATTATATGTAATTGGTTGGAAATTCAAGCATGTGCTGCAGTGCTTTCTAGAGTGGGCTTTTCATGCTTTTTGGTTTAAAAACAATGTTGGTTTCAGCTGTAAACATGACATTTGTTAATAGTCTCCTTTGGGGGAGAGTAGTAAGTTTTTGTGGAGTTATATGCATGTGGGCTCATTGTATACTAATGTTTGACTCAACTGAAGTGTTTGGAAGATGTCTTTCCTTCCATCCCAAGGAGCCAATCTCTCCTTGTTACTACTAATTGCCCTTGTTAGCACATGCTTTTAAAGGAAGTAAGGGTTTTCAGAAAAGCTACTGCAGTTAAAAAAAAAAAAAGTAAAATACTAGTGTCCCTTTCTCTGCTATTACAGTCATCAAAAGCCTGATTGCAGAAATGCCTCTGAGTGGCAGCATAGCATGCTCAGCACAGTTTGGGTCGAGCATATTCATCTTACTGCAGTCTCTAACACCCCATATGTGAGGAACTCCTTGTAGCATTTAATCAGAGGTATCTTTGTTCAGTTTTAATTAACCTTTTTGCTGTGCATCTGCGGAAGAAACTGGTGAGTCTCTCTTGGTTACCGTTTGTCCAGATGACACAGCCGAAATAGGTGTTTCACCTCAGGAGAGTCCCTCCAGTTGTGTGTTCTTTCTGTTCTCAGCTGCTGGACTTGGGAAATTTGGCAGGTATTTCCAGAGCTTAGGTCTGTGATTATACTCTGCACAGACACAATTTCGTAACACACCTTCTGTCCCAGAAGCGTGACTGTCAGTATAGATTCTGTTTTAAAGCTGCTAAGTTGTTTTGAGATTGAAATATAAATCATCCAGCCATATATATCATAGAGGCCACTTGTTTATTTAGCTTCCTATGTAGTCAGTATTGTTCTCTTGAGGGAGCCAGAGTTCTTTACCTTGAAGTAAATTTTTAAAATAAACTTAATCTTGTACCTGACAGTACTGCTTTATTCAGACATAGCTGTGAGCTGTTGCTTAAAGAAAGCCATGGGGGGTGGGAAATCAAGGAAAACTTACAATACCTGCTCTGACTCAACCCTTCACTATGCACGGGCAGCTCGATGTAAGATTAGAGAAACGCTGCTTGCAAGACTTACCTCCCTTTGGTCGGTGGCTTGATGGAAGGTGTGATGGTACTCAGTCTGCTTGATGAATCTTTACTGAAGCTAATGAGGGACTGGAAGTAAAAGCCTTACAGCAACAGTCAACCGCATCTTTTGGTAATTCTTACAGATTGTGCAATTATGTTATTACAAATGGATTTTTAAATGCCAAAAAATGCCTTTTTAAAGAGTTAAATGTTAGGTCTGAAGAGTGTTGGAAATACCTACTTTCAAAAATGAGCCTTCAGGGCTCTTTAATGAACTTGCTGTCAGTCTTCTGTGCAATATCTTTTTCCCTTCTGGGTGCTTTAAGAGTATACTGTATGTCTTATATTGTTTTGATTGGTATGTTGTAAGAGTGTGTATATTGGCTAATGATGGATTTTTTTCTGTACAGCATGGTGGAAGATGTTTTAAAATTTTGCACTTTTCTAGGATTTGCAAGTTTGTAACCTGACAATTTTTAACATGCACACTTTTGTACATAATTAGCATTGTATATATTTAATGAGTCTGAAGCAAATAAAAGTAATTGAATGCATAACTTCTCCCTTTATTAATATCACAAAAATGAAACGAAGTGTGGAAGTACACTGAATGAACAATCCTTTCATTTAGTGGATAAAGCTAGGCAGCAGGAACAGCCAATTCTGTATCCTGTCTTAATTGTGTTAAGTTTCTTTTTGGTGGGGAAGAAATCAAAGTGGATACACAATTGTACAGACACTTTCAGACTAAGAATAGCTATGAATATTCAGGTATTGTTAGAAAAATTGTCTCTTTGCAGGGAAGGAGATGTGTCAGAGACATGAATTAGGTTGGGGGAAATAGCCCACTAATGCATATTTATCTTTCTTTATAAAGCTAAGGTTCTTCACCCACCCTGGGACTAGAAGCATCTATTTCCTCCTTCCTCATAGTCTTCACGTATAGTGACTTTTGCTGAAGAATATGCAAGGCTACAGATTTGGGAGATTACTGTTAGTCAGGAGGAAACTGAAATCTGTTCCAGGCTCGTGTTCAGTCGGTTTCTTACCCCTGTAAATAAGAAAAAACACACTGTGAGCTTTAACAGGAGCTAGGACTACTGTGCTTCCATCTGTTATGAGGGACAGAATAAGGCTTCCTTATTCATAACAAGTAGAGTTTTGACTCCCTCCCTTGCCTGCATCACGAGATACACATATTAGATTTCTTATTAGTGTTCATATGACTCAAGACGTCGACTTCCCTTGTTCTGGAGTTCCATGCATTAGGACCAAACTGGCGTTCCCCTGGGCTTTGGTAACTGAGCTGACTCCTGGGGCTCTTTCTGTGAACAGTAATTATAGTTGTGGAAACAAAAGCGTCAATGGGTGTAATGCCATAGCACTTGCAGGTAAGTTAGACATCCTTTAGAGTGCTGTCATGCTGCCTCCTCCTTTGGAATGTAAAGCAATACTCATGTTTTCTCCAAAGAGAAATGGAAGCAAGGGATTAAGTAACTTCTGATGTGGGGGACAGGCAACATGTGCTAGGGATCTAACAGAAGTCTCTCTTCCTTTCTATCTGAAGGAGGACATCCATTCAAATGAAGCACTTACCTCAAAAACAGACGTGCTCCTGTCACTCCTTGCAAGGTGGCTTTGTCTCCTTCCACTAGCAGCATCGCACCTTCCCGCAAGCCCTAATGTAGGTGGAAACATTTAACACTATTTTCAAGCTATTTGAAAGGCTGGAATGCTCATCACAAGCAGATCAGTTTTAGTGCAGCTTGCCATGACTACAAACAAGACTTTTACGCTCACTGACTTTTAGCAAAGATGCCAAGACTAAATTAAGTGAGCTACCTTGTTTTAGAAGCTGGTTTTCTTGTTCATTTTACTTTTTCCTTTTAAAAAGAAAAAACCATTAAGGAGAAAAAGAAAATGTGTTTTTTCCACAATTACTTCCATTACCACCATTCTTAGATCCAGTTTGGGCCAAGCAACAGCCAGCTGTGTTTGTCAGTGCACAAACTTTATATTCCCAGCTCAAACACAAGGACAGGAAACCCAGAGGTCCAGCTTTACCAGTTAGGGATGCTCTAATTGCAAACATGCTAATGAATGAGCAAAGTCAGAAACCTACGGAGTTTGTACTAAAATATAAAGTTAAGAATATCTGCAAAAAGTTTGAGGGGGGGAGGTATCTTACAATCTGCATACACCTCACCTACAACATAGATCAGAGGTGCCTAAACTATTTTGTCTGGCATCAAGGCTCCAAGTATCTAATAGGCAGAATGCATTTAATGTCTTCTAACCTGTCTTCTGCAAGTGAGCGAAATCCAAGGTTGATGCTCTTAGCAAGACTATAACTAACCTTCATGCCCCAATTCTGTAAGTCTTGTGGGAAAAGAGAACCCATGCTGATAGCAAGAATGTATTTACTGTGCCACAGCCATGAGCTTTTTGACTGGGAACTACTACTCACCAGAACTGGAGGGGTGTCTGGTTCTTCATGATACTGACGAATTCTTTCTTCTCTTGTCTCCTGCAATAATGAGCATAGAGTTAGCTGCATGGGAAGTAAATTAGGAGTTGGAACTATTCACGTAGTGTGATACTGAGCAATTTCATAACATTAAACAAAGCAGGTATTCTGCTTCCCCTCAAGCAGAATGCTTTCATTAGAATAATGTATTGCGGGAAAGCACAGGATTGACTTTTAATAGCTATGTATTTCACACTTCATCACTAGCAGCAATTGCTGTAGGTTGATTAAACAGAACTTGCATAATTCCAACCCTGAGAAGCCTTAAAACTTCCACTCAGTTCATCCAGGTGGCTTGTTCCAATGCTATCTCTGTGTGTTCATCCTCAGAACAAGAGCACTGTGGAAGATGATGTAAGCAAATGCCTGAGATGCTGTCTTTATGAAAGAAGGTAGTGAACCATGGATTTCCACTGATTAAATATCTGCTTGTTTGTTCTTGAGTAGGTATTACACTGAAGAATTTTCTTCTGTGAACAGCTCTACCATGTTTCCTGTGGGTTTGCTGCTGAACTGAGCAACAGTAGTTAAAGAAATCAAACCAGAAGGATTTGTTGGTAAGGAAACACAGGAACACAGCAGGGACTTGATACATCACAGAGCTTCCAGCCTCCTCTCAAAGAAACAGCAAAAGTTATTTATAGGGAGAAGACTGCCTGCTTATCTAGTGACAAGCTGATTAAATGAGTACCTTCAACTTTACATTCTAAATTCTAGAAGCACACCCTGATCCTCCATCTCTGCAGTGTCTCCTAATTCTTAATACTTCCTCTAGCAATGAAGAAATTTTTATTATATGGAGGAAAGTATTTGGGTGGTTAAAAGATGCACCGTGGAAACCGTTACCTGAGGAATTAGCTCCTGACAAGCTATTCTAGAATCAGCTCCTCCATACAGTGGAGATGTCATTCTCTGTCTTTCAGCTGTGCCAGTATGTGTGCTTGTTCAGTACTGGGCATTACAGGCTGTGCTCTCTGCAGGGACACTAGGGCCTAGGTATTTTCTTACACAACAGGTTTGCATGCAATCTCAAGATCTCCCTGTTCTGATGGTTCCTTTAGATATTTAAGTCTGTTAATGTATGTTTAAGTTAGGTCTTCTCGGGCAATGGGCAAGGCTGACTATGGCAGGACTTCCCAGACACGGTGTGTTGCGTCTTAACCCTTCATCTCTATGTCTTCTCACAGGCACACACCCTGCCCCATTTCATGCCAGGTGTGAAGCAGCAGTGTTTCAGACATTGCAAAGCTTCTGTTTGTGAAAAACACTTTGTTCTACCTCATTAACACTGTTGCCAACTCTTCTTCCCACTCAAAAGAAAAAAAAAAAGCTTTAGAAGGGAGTAAAATGTTACTGTCTCACTGGCATTTCCAACTGCTCTGGGCAGTTAGACGTTCTACAGCTTTGTAAGGCCCTACAAATGCATGCTGTGGTTACACCTCTGCACCCTTGTTGCTGTGTTAGCTCTGGCATGCTTTACTTACACCCATGTGAGTGCTCTTAGCATCTGGATCCAGGTAGTGGGGGTTAATATTAAAAGGAACTAAACCTAGGGCCTGCAGGGAAGGTGGATAAACGATCGGCATGTCATTGGTAGTATTGATGCTGATGGTGGCAACATTAGTTCCTGCGCTGGATCCCATGTAAGGAATCCCATCCTGAAAAACAAAAGCAATAATTAGTATGTCATATCACAACTAGGAACTGCATTTTATAGCTTCTTCTGTCAAACTCAGCAATTGGAGCAGGCTTGGGCCTTCTAGCCCATCTCACTGCTAACTTTACAGGTGAAAAACAGAACAAGAATTCAGGTTCTGAGGCAAGCAGTGCCTTGTATATACATGGTTGTCAGAGAACTAGCTGTTGCATGTCCTGTCCTTTCAACGCTGACTCCTTCACAAGAGAGACTGTAAGGTTGTCAGTGCCTATACTGGACTTTGCTCTTAAGAGAGGAGTGATGTGTCTACATTGCAGTTACAGGAAGTATCTGAAGTAGCTTTTAACTAGCTTTTGAAGAGAGTAGACAAGTGGTAGCCAAGTAGAACGTTGTCACAGCATCAGCTTACCATGACCAGCCAGTTTAGTGTTCGTTCAGGATTTACTACTGTGGACATAGTACTATGTGCTATGCTGTATACAGGAGGATTCCACACAAACATGCAAGTATATGGATAATGCTATATTGTGCAAGGAAGCTATCTTGAGAGAACTGGTGCTAATATAGCCAAATAGCTATCTGGACTTCACTTTGAACATTGTCTGGCTTTTCTGCACAAAACGGGCATTGAATTTCCATATATTAAGACAGCCTAGCTAACCTTTCTTCTTGGCAGCTGGCCTTTACAAACATACTGTGCTTGCACAGATCTGCCTCAAGTAGTTTGCAGCTCCCCATTGCTAGGGGAACACCTTCCCTCTGTTCTCCTCCATGGATGGCCTATCTTTGCTTTAGGAAATTCACCAGGAGGGGCTCAATGGCATTCATGCCTATCAATTCCAGGTCAAGGAGGTACCCAAAGTAATGACACAATTTTCAATATGAACAGGACATTGTCTAAAAGCCATGTATAGATCCAACTCTATTGTCAGTTTATTAGCAGACAGCATGCCACAAACACGTCTGTATCAGCAAGATACAAAGTGGGCATCTCAAACTGCAGAACACTTTCTGGGCATCTCAAGCTGCAGAACAGTTTCTGGACATCAATTAAACTCTGCACTGCTTTTTTTTTTTTCTTTTTTTTTTCCTTTCTCCCCTCTTTTGCTGAGGGGCTTACTTCTAAGGTACTACTCAGCATTGTACATCCCACAGCTTTACAGTTCCCCATCTGGGAACTTGCCCTAGAAAGGCAGATTGCTGACCTTAGTCTTTCCAGGCTTCAGTGACTAATGACAGTCTTATTCGGACATGGATTTCAGGTTGCATGAGATGGCTCAATATTTGAAATATACTAAAGACAAAGATGTGGAATCCACATAGATTTGTCTGAACAAAAACTTATGTATGAGATCCTACCAGTCAGACTTGGACTGAGTCCTATAGTTTTTACCTCAAGAACTCTTTTCCTGATCTCTTGTATCAAACTGTTGTCGTAGAGAGCTTTCAGGAGACGGAATGTGTTCCCACCTCCTGCAGAAAGAGAGTCCAGCATAATGACATGCTTTCATCACCAGTTTTAACAGTCTTTACAGACTCAGCAGGCTCAATGATTTCTGTGCTTTATTCAGGGTAGTATCCTGTTCTGAGGAGCAGTAAAAACAGAAGCTCCAGAAGAATGGTCATTGGACAGGCTCTGGGCTCAGGCTGCAAGTCCTTCTTGTAAGACTGACAAGTCTTACAAGAAGTGGACTGATACCCAGGAGCATGTTAACAGGACTCTGCTTAGTTTGAGCATACTAGCCCTGAATCTTCTTAGACTTGATAAAGTGATGATACAGCTGTGATGATCATGTTTTGAACACTGAAGTCCTGTTTGTATGAATAATTTGAAACTTACTGGGGACAAAGTTCCATTAACAAATCTTTCCTTCCCTTCCTACCACTAATTTATGGTCTTACTGTTCCAAATTAAAGTACTGTTTTCTGTAGTTTCTAATAGTTGCTAGGCACAACTTTTTCTCTGTCGTCTCTACAGTGCCAGTTCTGAGCAGGGGTGATCCAATGCCCTGCACAAACCCTCATCAGAGAGCAAGAAGTAAAACTTACCAATAAATATTGCTTCAGATTTCCTTACAGCTTCCACTGGATCACAAGATTCATGAATGCTGTCCAGTCCATAACCTTAAATGAAAAAGTATTTACCTTTGCCACTTCCATTTGGAGAAAGAATATGGAATGTTTAATCTCCCCCTGCCCTCTTCCCTGAGACAAATGTCTCATCAGTCATCCAGGGAAACTTCAGAGAACTTTACCAGAGTAAACCAGAGTATACATTAGTGCAGTGCTTCCACATCCAGCTGTACCAAAGTAAGTGTTTGCTATATGGATATACATGCTCAGTGTCTAAGCGTGCAGCATTTCACTCATCAGGTGCAGGCCAAAGCACAAAGTCCTGCTGAGCATTACCAGCTAACTAGAAAATAGGAGCAGGGGAAAAGCTGTCAGGCCTTAGTTTGGCTGTGAGTCTGAGCAGGAGGTGCCATCTAGCATCCCTAGTGCAAATATCTGATCTGAGTATTTCTTGGTAATAGTTAAAATGTCTGGCTTTGACAGATGTGCCTTGCTGGGATTCACTGAGTACAGGAAGTGCCAGGAGAGCCAGAAGAACATGGACATTTGATAGCAGCAATCTTTCTGCAAGACAAGGAGCAAAGTGTGCTGCCCAGGGAAGTGAGTACTGATTATTACTACAGTAACAAGTCCAAAGTTATCCTGAACTTTGATAGTGTAGGCTGCTCTGGAAAGGTCTTTGCTTGACGCAAAGCTCAGTTGCTGTTCATCATGGAAATATTTGGCTGGTTGAAGTGCATTATAGTAGCAGTCTTAACTTTACAGCAGTAGTTGCATGCCTGGAGCAGAGGTTTAAGATGTACTGGAAGTGATTAAGGAGGATGAAAAGATGCCACTTAGTATTCAGGAATAAAAACTTCCTCCATGAAGTGGTTAGAAGTGTTGCAACAAGATTTCTCCCAGAGACCTCTAAAGTACCTACTTGTGGGTAGAAGGCAGCAGACGCCTCCCTGCTGCTCTCCCTCCCGTTGCTGACGGTAACCTGGCAGCTTGCCGCAGCGCTGGCCGGGCCCCTCTACCCCCGCTCGAATCCCAGTAGAACAGACGGAGCAGAGTTGCTGGCCCTGAGGCGTTCGCAGCCCCGTCCCGGTTGGCCAGCGCCCGCCCGGGTGCTGCTCACCAAGGCCAGCCCCTGCGGCGCGGCTGCCCCACGGCAAAGGCGGCAGCCGCCCGTGGGGGCTTGGCCAGCCTTACCCAAGCTTTCAAACTTCTCCCTCGCCGTCCGGGCGTAGGCATCTCGGTCGTGCAGGGCGTAGGGAACGAACAGCACCCGCTTCACCTTCCTGGGGGAAGAGGGGACAGAGTGCTTGGAGCCGCGGCGGCGGGAGACGGCCCGGGGCAGGCTCCCGCAGTCCCTGCGCAGCGCTTACTCCCCGAGGAAGCTCTTGATGTGCTGCTGACAGTGGCCCAGGTACCCCCCTCCGTGCAGGGTGGAGTTGGAGACCAGCAGCAGGCGCCGCGGGCTCCCCATGCCGCCCCTCGCTGTGGCCGACGGTGGTGCACGGAGCCCGGCCCGGCCCGGCCCGCCCCTTCCTGCCCCGCCGGCAGGCCGCGGGGTGGGGCCGAGCCGCCGCCGCTGCCGCCTCTCCCGCCGCCCCGGCCCGGCCATGCTGGACTTCGCCATCTTTGCCGTCACTTTTCTGCTCATCCTGGTGGGCGCCGTGCTCTACCTCTATCCGGTAATGCTGCCGGCGGCGGGGGTGGGGGGCCGCACGGCACGGCCCCGGGTGCAGGCGGGCAGCGAGCGAGCGGTCTCGGGGCCGAGCCCCCACCGCGCCCCGGGCGACCCCGGCCCCTTCCCGCGCCCCCTGGTCTTCGGCGGGGTTTCGGGCCCGCGCTGGCGGTGCCCCACGCCCCGGGGCCCGCCGGGACGCGGCCGACGCCTGCGGGAGCGCTCGTTGCGCAGGGCGTTCCCGGCCGGCCCTCCCCAGCCAGCGGGGCAGCCCAGCCGCAAGCTTTGGCACTCCTCGGGTTCTGTGTGCCCCAGTGAGTCCGTGTCAGAAAGGCTTTATCTGCTCACCTCGCGGTGCCGCACGTGTGCAGATGTCTCAGGGCAAAGCCTACGTGTCAGACCTACACTGCAAACCTGACCCCGCATATCTGTACGCGGGGATCTTTCATCTAACCAGGTGCATAATCCTGGTTTAGCCAGTGGGACCAGGTGCGCACAGGTGATTGGCTTCATAAGCCTTAACAGGTTTGAGGCCTGAAGATGTGGCTTATCTCGCTTTTGTTCAGTGATTGTAAGTAGTGCAGCGGTATTGTTGTGGAAAAGCCAGCTTTCCTGCTGGAAAGCTCCGGGGCTTGTATAAATTCTTAAGTTCAGGGAGGATGATGTGTTTCTATTTACTCTCTAGGCATCTAGACAAGCATCAGGTATCCCCGGGCTGGCTCCAACTGATGAAAAGTAAGCGCTTTCCATCTTCATTCGCACTGATCTAGTTCAGCATTGGCAGAAGGTGCTGTTTGTGACCAGATAACATCCCATCTTTCTATTCCTTAGGGATGGCAACCTCCCAGATATCACTGCCAGTACCAGTTTGCACGAGTTCCTGGTGAACCTTCATGAGAAATATGGCCCACTGGTCTCCTTCTGGTTTGGAAGGCGTCTTGTTGTCAGCCTTGGCTCCATTGATCTCCTGAAACAACACATTAACCCCAACCGGTTGTGTAAGTGGCCTTTGTTTTGTCTTTGAATCCATTTGTCTCTTCTGCCTCGCTGGGCAAGGGTCTTCATTCCAAGTGGAAAGAAAACAAGAACTGATGTGGTGGTTCAGGTATGCCTCTGGTCCTGCTTATTGGACTTGAATATCAGTGCCGAAGAGTTGCTGCTGTCCAGTGGTCATCAAGAAATTAGTTTGCT
This sequence comes from Gallinula chloropus, assembly GCF_964237585.1. Taxonomy (NCBI): domain Eukaryota; kingdom Metazoa; phylum Chordata; class Aves; order Gruiformes; family Rallidae; genus Gallinula; species Gallinula chloropus. The sequence goes on along the minus strand of NC_140090.1, from coordinate 32,634,175 downwards.
TGTGTCTTTTACTGTTGTCCTACAGGTAAATGTTTATGGAAAGCGCCATACTCATTAGTCACTTGAAACAGCAAGGCGAAGATCCTGTAGCTACTTGGCATACGTGTTAAAAGCAGCTTGAAATACTATTCAAGAGGGTGAACTTTGCTAAATTAAGTCTGAAAACAGCTGTGCTCTTTTGGGATCTCTCCCTTGTGTGATTCAGTGTGAGGTTTTTAAAGTATTATTTGAGGTTTTCTCTGCTGTGTAGAATTTTGTGCTGAAAACATTTAATGGTCTTCCAGACTTGGAAATGGTCAGTGGTGCTGGTAGCTTAGTGCTGGAACGGTATTCTAATTTATAGTGTAAGCCTCTCAGGTGGGTGTTTTTCTTCCTAAGGTGATCACAGACAATATGGTAGCTTGTTTGATGTTTGGGTTTACCCTGTTGTTTTTCCAGTTTTCATCTTGTAAGGTCGAATAAGGTGCTGGTTGCAGAACTCTGACTGATACTGTAGGATGTCTTTAGGCACAGGATATCTCAGCATTGCTTTATGCTGGGTTCACAATAAGTAAGTTCCTTTTACAGTTGCATTACAGAGCCAAAAAAAAATGGTGAGAATCTAGGGAAGGAGTGGGAGTTAACGAAGATCAGCAAGTCACAGTGGATAGCAATGACACTCCAGAAGGTGGAAACCCACCCCGAAAGATCTGAATGCACTCAAGTGTGTTTGGGGAAAATTGAGCAGAGAGTCACTTTCTCAAAGCTCAGAGAAGTGGTGACACGCGCCTGAGCAGGCACGTTCTCAGAAATGGACTGAATTTGGGAGTATCCAGATACTGGAGAAATACAAATACAGTGCCTGGACTTAAATGCAGGAGAAGTGACCTGGGCAGCTATAGACTCTTGGCAACCTGCTATGCTAAGGATTAAATGTACCTTTTTAAGGATAGGGATAAATAGGAAATCCATGCCATGCTTGGATGATTAGACTTCTAGACAAGGAAAGTCTGTTTTTGTTGGGGTTTCAGTTCAGAATTTGCTTGGATACTGTTTGGGTCCAAGCAGTGTCTGAAGCTGGAGGTAATGGGATACAAGCAGTGAAAGAGGGAGTGAGTCTGGATTGTGTTGAGAAAATGAAATGCTGTGTCGAAGAGGTGAAATGCAGATAGTGCATTTCTCATGAAAGCCTTGAAGTTGGACTCATTGCATTCCTAAGTATCAACAGGATCCCAATGCTAGGAGACTGTTTGTCCTTATGCTTAAAGCAGGATTTGAATTCGGTATCTTTTCATGGCCCATTAAAGATTGGTTGAGATTAGTTTGCAAGGAGAGAATTCAAAGGAAGTAAAACTTTGCTGCTGGGACTGGCAATTCCTGTGAGAGGCTCTGTGGAGGCAGTCCAGGACTACAAAGGTTGTGGACATGATAAGGGTGGGCTAGTTCAGGATTGCCATGAGCTGTGGATTCAGACACACACACACTTGGAAAACTCCTATGAGTTGATATTGCCTTCTGAATTGGGACAATGAACCTGGCACACATTGAATGCTGGAGATGGAGCTACGGGGTCCTGGTCTGTTTGAGGAGGACAGCTTCATTCTGAGTGCATTTGTACTGTGCAGATCCTTTCCATCTGTGATACTCAGTTCTGCTTGGTATCTGTCTCGACTCTCCAGAGTTAGATCTTTTCTCTGTATTTACTCTACGATGGTGTCCAGGACAGCACTCTGAGGTTCTTGGGGCAAGGGAGAGAATTTTCTTGTAAATGGAAGGAACAGCGGAAATTTTGCTGTGCTTCACTAAGAGAACTGTAAAAGTAACCCCCAAAGATGTCGTCAAGACAAGGACAAAAGAAGTAGTCTGTGACAGCGCTAGCAGGACAGAGCTGTCCCCAAGAACTGGTTTATGTCTCCTGTAGTCATCAGCTTCCCTAGCTGTGGAGAAATAAATAGCTCTTTCCTGCATCCTGGGGGGCAGGGCCAGCCCTCAGCAAAGGGCAGCCTGCGCTCTGCAGACTTCACAGCAGTGAGTGTATCAGTGATGTGGGACTGCCAGTTTCCATTAGAGACAGGGAGAAAAAAATTAGGCCAATGGCTGATCCTTTTATGTGCACCAGGAGAACTTAGCAGTTCCTGCAGTGATGGTGCTAAGCATCCTCTGGCCTCTCCAAATGCCTCTGCTTGCCAGATTTGCTGTGTGGGCTTTATCACCAGTGATGTGACTTTCTGGCTACCCCAGAACTGTCTCTAGCTCTGCCACGGCCAGTCAGCTGGGAGCTGTGGCGTGAGTAGCTGCAGCCACCCTGTGGCAAAGTAGCTTGGAGGAGGAATTGGCAGCAGCAGCTAGAGTCACACAACAGTCTGCTCCACGTGGAGAGCCACAGGTACCATCTGCTGTGCCAAAAGACACATGCCCATACTCCTTGTCATTCAAAGTGGGAGAGAGGGTGAGATTCAGAGCTTAAAAACATGGGAAGGAAAATTATGTGAGAGAAAAGCATTTAGGAAAGTTTACCATGTTCACACCGCTGGCCTCATTAGCTGCCTTTGCATCGTCAGGCAATAAGTCCTCTGCAGGTGGGAATTGTCTCTTGTATGTTTGTCCAGTAGTGTAACGAGGTCCTTATCTCAGCTGGGAATCCTAGATACATCCGCAGCTGGTAGAGTCATATGTGTCTAGCTCAGCCCTGATGTTTCCAATGCCTCAGAGGTTTCACTTGCCATCTGGGAGAAATAACAGACTGTGATAAATGGTGAAAACATGTCTCTTTAAAACCCCCTGATTGCTGCTTCCAAATAGTTCCTTAAAGATTCTGCCAGTTCTACAAGACCCACAGAAAAGTTTACAGAAAGGGAAAAGCATATGCTATGCTTTATTGCACAGTTTTGTATTGTACTTTAGCAAATTTATTAAGTAGAGACCCTTGATGGTGAAATTCAGAGTTAAAAATTTAACTGAAGTGAGCTGTGGGTATGGAAGAGGGAGGATGTGTGTTTTTTGTCTAGTTTGTACACTGTTGCAAGTGTCTGTGCAGAAGGAAGATGGAAAGTAAGGCGGTTAGAAGTAGAAACCATTCTATAGCTTAGTGGGGCACTGTTTTCTCTTAAGTGCTTCTCTGCTGGAGGCAGCCCTGACTGAGACAGGTAGGTGTTATTTTGGGAAGAGCTCATCAGCAGGGAGCTCAGTGCATGCAAGAGAAATCATACAGGAGCAGTAGGGTGCCAAGTGAGGTTTGTTGGGGCTGTGGAGCGAGGTAAGGAGTGCATAGAGAAACCTCTGGCTATCTTTCTCATGCGAGTGGAGGCATCTGGAGTGCATAGCCACGGCCAGGGCAGGAGGGTACACCAGGTTCAAGGGGCAATGTGCTAGAGGAGCTGCAGATCAGGCTGGAGGAGAAGGGGAACAAGCACGCCGCATTCACTGTTGTCACCAAGTCATTGGAACAACCAGCTGGGAAGAAGCTCCCAAGGCATTATTACTAATGAGTTAGTTGGTAGATACAGCAGGCAACCTCTGTGGGAGGAACTGATCACAGGATGGTATCTTGCCACAGAGACCTTACAGCCCACACTGAGCAAGAGAAGCTTGACACCCCAAAGAGTGTTCCTGGAGGAAGGAGCCATGCCTTGCTCACTTCCCAGAAGTGCCTAATTAAAGTTTGCTGTTTTCATCATCCCTGTGTGGGATCCTGACTTCTAAACGGTGTTTCCTTATTTTTCTTTTAGTGGATCCCTTTGAGACAATGCTGAAGTCCCTCTTGAGGTACCAGTCCAGCTTGAATGGGGATACAGGAGAGAGCCACATGAGGAGAAAGCTGTATGAAAATGGTGTGACCAAGTGCTTGCAAAGTAACCTTGCTGTCATCCAGAAGGTAACTGCCTTTGTAGAGCAGAGAAGTCCTGTGTGACTCACAGGAAAGTTTTGGTGAGAATGATCACTAGGATAAAGGAGCTGCATTCAAATAAGTTCTGGAAATACCAGCATCTGAGACAGCAAACAGCCTGTGCCTGTTCAAGCACAGTGTGATTGTTTGGTTTTCCCTAGTTCCAGTGGGTTAGGGGGAAGGCCTGAGCTTGGGGACTTTTTAAACCAAATACCAGATGCACTTAAAGACACTGGAGCACCTGGATTCTAGATTCATTTCCCAGGGTAGGAAGAAGGAGCAAAGAACCAGCTGTTTGAACCACGAGCATGTGAAGAACTGTTCTGTTGGCTCAGTCCAGTAGCCAGAATATTATCCATTTTCCCAGTGGGAAGCTAGTAGTACTGAAGGTTTTAAGGTTTCTTTTGTGACAGAGGGGGCAAGAGGGGAGGGCACGGCTGCCTTGTTGGGGGAAAACCTTGGAAAGGGCAAAAGATTTGAAGCTAAAAGGTTAATATTTAAGTGAACAATGGAAAGAAACCCTGGAAAAAGCATGGTTTCATGCCATAGCTGTGAAAGTGTGGTCTGCCTTAGGAACTGGGTGGGAATGTCTCCAGGGTATGTTTGGTAAATAGGCTGCTGGTATTACTGCCAACTAATGATTCCTTCCCTCTCAAGCTGTCAGAAGAGTTGCTAGCCAAATGGCTGTCCCTCCCTGAGGCACAACACGTGCCACTCTGCCAGCACATGCTGGGTTTTGCCATGAAGTCTGTCACACAGACAGCGATGGGCAGCAGCTTTGAAGATGACCGGGAAGTCATCCGATTCCGCAGGCACCACGATGCAGTAAGTGTCACAAAGAGCCAGGAAATCTACCGTTCAGCTAACATTACGCTTAAGAGCTTGAGGGCTCTGCCTCGATTATCCCAAGCTGAAACTACCTGAAAGGTCCTGCTGCTGATCCTGCTGTCATTACTCTAAAGTGTTTCCAAAGGATCTGCAGGGATCAGGAACACAGATCCAATGGCAGCTGAGAGGCGTTTGGTACCCAAGTCCGTTAAACTCTAGTGGAAATGCCAGTGGAACGTCTCTGTTTCAGAAATCTTCTGAAGGCTTTGTGACATTGTGGAGAAGGGAAAATCTGAGGAGGTCCCAAGCTGTATCCACATCTGGGGATGTTAAATCTGATGGTGATAGGATGGGAAGGAAATGTCCATCTCCCATTAAAGATTCACATGCCTTTTTCCCTACAGTGCAATTATAGTTATTTCATTTCAACTTAGTTTCAGCTATAATAGATGTAATATCTGGAATGGGAAACAGTGTCCTGAAGAGGAGATCAGTTCTGTATTCACAGGAAGTCTTGATTTTATTTGGTGTTTTCATACTCCTGAATAGGGAAGAAGAGTCCCAGCATTCTCAGACTGTGATGAGTGATGGTGCTTCTCTCTCTGTCCTTCTTTCAGATCTGGTTGGAGGTTGGGAAAGGTTTCTTGGATGGGTCCCTTGACAAAAACATGACTAGGAAGAAGCTCTACAAAGATGGTAGGTTCCTCCCAAAATCACAGTCTTCCTCCCATTCTGATTAATACTTAAAGCTTGCTAGTGTGTGGAAGTATTTCAATTGCCCAGCTGCATTGACTTTCCTGCAGAGTTGGTAATCATGCCGTAAGATACCAGGCGTGTCCACCTTACTCTCACATAAAATCATTGTTTTGGAGTTGAGTGACAAGCCTGCCGTTGCACACTACTACTAGGTCTAGGTCTAGGGTCTGTCCAGTCTGGAGGCTGCTAGAGGATCCTGGTTCTGTTCCCTAGTGTCCACTTTTGACCTCTCTCTTGGAGAAAGGCAACTGTCTCCAGGTAGAGACACATGGAGCCACTTGACTTGGCCTGTATGGTCATTCTTATGATGTACCATTTGGTGAATGTGCTGCCAGGCTAGGAGAGGTGCTGCTTTGATGGATACGTTCCACATGATAGCCTCTGATCTGCTGTTAGAAGGTAACATGATTTTCAGGTCTGTGGTGGCAGTGTTTTTATTTCTCTTATATTTCACTGCAAGTTATTTTATTTTTCAGGTTTTCTTTTTTTTATTATTAATAGTTAAAGCCTTTCAGGATTGAATGATGTTATGAAAATAGCCTGTGTCTAGAACTAAGGATTTGCCTGTAAACTCTCCAGACCCAGAGCTTCCTTCTTGATGTTGCTGATTCTGTGGGTTTCAGACCCTGAGGAGAACTATTGCCCCATTAAAATGGACTTCTCCCATGGGCACTTGTTCAGGGCTGGTCCTGAGTTGTAGGACGATGCATTAGTACAGAATATCACACACTCTATATAGTGAGGCTTGGTGTTTAGGCGTGGATGGCCTTCCTATGCATAGAGGGGGGACTTCTAAGATGAAGGAGCTGTAGTGGGCCTTGGTAAATCAAGTTTCAGATCCAACTTTTCCGTGTTTCCTTGATAGCCTTGAGTAGGTCATTAACTCAGACACCCAGTGGCATCTAGGTCCCTAACTCCCCCCAGTTCCCACACAGCCATCAGGAGTTTGGCATCCAAATATCTTCAGATATGTGGGCTCTTTGTGCCAAAATTGTCCCACGTTTTCCCCACCTTCTCTCTGTCCATGCAGACTCTTTAGCACAGAGCCATCCTCTTTACCATGCTTGTAGAACTCTAGCAAAAAGGAGACCATCAGTGGCAGTAGGTGTAATGTGAGTAATTCTAACACCAGTTGCATGGCCCGCAGCACATTCTCTGATGGGTCAAGACTGTTATTTGACTTCCCCTATGGCTTCCCCTTTGGCTTCTTCTCAGCTCACAGAGAACATGTCTCAGTTATACCTGTGCGGGTGGCTTTTCAGAGGCAACATGTCTTGCTTGGTTCATGCATTTTCAGCTGAATTGGAGATGCTGCCTTCTGCACTGACGGTAACTTGTAGCAGAGGGTGCTTCTGTAAGCGAGCCCAGCAGGGACAGCTGGTCTGAAAATCTGCTTGGGAAGATGGATTTGCTTCTCTGCAGCACTCAGGATGACCAGGTTTTAAAATAAATATTCTTTCTGCTTCCAAAGCTCTGATGGAGATGGAATCCACCTTAAGGAAAGTCACAAAGGAGCGCCGAGGCAAGTCATTCAACAGGCATGTCTTCATAGACACTTTGCTGCAGGGGAACCTGAGCGACCAGCAGGTCTGTGCAGCTGTTATGTCATTACACAATAATGGACTTTTGCTATTACAAGCTCATTACATTGTAGCCTTTGATTAATTTAAGTTTTTGCATTTTAGGTCAGATTCCTTACTAAAGCAGGGTTTCTTGTTCTTTTTCCATTCCTGCAATGTTTAATTGCATTAGACTTTGGTAGCTTTCCTTGCCACTGCTTTGTTGCTATTTTTATAAACCAGATGCAAGTTGGTACTAAGCATGTCTCATGTGCTATTCCAGTGGAAGTTCTGTGGAGAGTTCAGTCTGTATCTTCTAGATTTATTTCTTGCTCTCTGCACTAAAGGGATTTTGTGCACTTGAATGGACAATGTACCTTTTTTTTTATATATTTACAGTCTTGTGAACTTCATTCTCTGAAGTAGATTTTATTTCCTAGATTCTAGAAGATACAATGATCTTCTCCTTGGCAGGATGCATAATCACTGCTAACCGTAAGTACAGATTGTAGGTAACTTTCCGTCCTCAGACTCAGCTGTCTAAAACCATGTGTGATGACACAAGACTTACTCTAAGCTAATGAAAATTATATTCATCACTCTGTTTCTCCTGAGCTGCAGATGTATGGAAGCAGCTAATTTTACAGTGCTCATAGCTAATGAATTGAAACTAAACTGTGTTTGACAACCTTCCCAGTCTTTTAGTGAACCTTAGAATCTCATCCCATTGCTTTTTGCTTGCACTCCAGCCCCAGCTAGCTGATGCTAAATTTGATGAACAAGATGTAAGCCACAAAGATCATGCTGTAAAATAGAAGGAAAACAAAGTAGAGTGCTGGAATCTTACTGCCTGCTTTGAATTTCTGGAGGATAGGTGTGTTCCATGCATGGAAGACTTTCAAGGGTGCTACTTTGGGATTTGCACAAAGATTATGGAAAAAAACAACAAACAAACAAAAAATCCCACAAAAAAAAAAACAAAACCAACAAACTTGAGCTGTGTAAAATCCCTTATGAAAGGTGCATGATTATAAGGACCTGTATCTCAGCCAGTGTGGTTGGGATGCCAAAGAAAACCTCCAGATGTAGCCAGAATGTGGAAAGTAAATTTGGCAACTATGATAATGCTCTCCCCAGAGAATGTCCTCCCAAGTACTCCAGAAAGACTGTTGTTTTAAGGGGCTTGACTCCTCAGAGATTCCAGGTAGTTCTCATGAATGTTTGGAGTGGTGGAAACATTTCCTTGTAGCTTCAGGAAAACTGCATCCTACACACTTCTTATGCAAGGTTTATTTTTTGCTCTGCTATTGAAGATAACTTTTTGAGTACCTTAGCAAATAGATGCAGGGGGAGAAGTGCTGGCCAACATGCTGCAGCGAGCTGTACTGTTCTTGTCAGTCCCTGTCAGGAGCCCCAGATGTTGGCTGTGCAGAGCACTCACCTGAGAAGTGCTGGGGAAGCTCCCTAAATAAGGGAATTTTCTGATGCTTTTGGCAAACCAGCTTTTCATTTGCATGCTTGGCCCAATAACCTCGTTCCCCAGGGTTTGCAGTCCCTTCCCAGAGCTGTGAGGTACAGTCCTCTGCACAGCTCCCTGAACTTCTCACAGCATTGCAAAGAGAGCTGTAGCTTGCAGTGTCTCTTTGTTGCACAGGAGTTCAGCCACTACTCCTGTCACTTGAGTACAGAATCAGTACAGCCTGCTGTGAACAGAGCTCACTCTTCTGGGTCAAAAACTAATGTTGCAAATACAGGAAGTAAGAAAACTGAATGCAGCTTGTGAAGGATTGGATTTTCTGGGTTCAGTCTTGTCTTGATTTCTTCCCCAGTGTGTACCTGGGCTGTCTACTTCCTGACCACCTCAGAGGATGTTCAGCAGAATCTGTACAAGGAGATGGACCGCGTTCTGGGGAAGGGACCAATTACACATGAGAAAATCGAGCAGCTCAGGTGGGTTCCATGGGAAGAACTGCAGAGAAAGGTTATCTTGTATGGTGGGGACAGAGTATTCATGTGTTAAGGCTGATGCTCAGCCTACACTGGGCCAGGAGAAGGCAACCAAAAGTTGCTCCCTTCTTTTCTTCTGGAAGTGATCAAACCACAGGATGACTTACAGCACAGAGTGCCTCTGCTGTAGCTCCAGACATGGGGGAGGAACCCTTTAGGTTCGTCAGCAGAGGAGAGCACTGAATCAGTGCCCTGGCTGCCAGGCCAAAACTGTTTGCTTACTGTGTTGTTTGGTTTCTGTCCTAGTTTTCCAAAAGCAGAGGTGATCAGTCATTTTAATGGATGGATACGTTAGACATATTTAGAGAGAAAGGATGAAGTAATCTTCTTTTCAAAGGACCACAGAACTAGGATGATGACTGGTCAACAGTGTGCCTTTATTTTTCATGCATCTTGCATTTGAACTACTGTTAGAGTTTCAGTGAGGAGTACTGAGCATGTGGGTTTCTTGCTACTTCTTGTATGAGTGAGAGGTACAGGAAAAGGGCTGCTGTGTTCATGCTTTTTGGCAAAGTTAGTTGGTTTAAAATCTAAAATAGTGTGGTGAAGAGAGATTTTGATAACCCTCCCTAAAAGCTGATAAGGAAATGTAGTGCTTCTTGCAAAGATGCTGGGACAGGAAAAGATGGGGTGCCAGGAAAAGAGGGGAAAAAAAACCCAACCAAAACAGTGCCTCAGCGTGACTTGAGTCAGCTCCAGGGGCGGGCTGTGACCCTCAGTGCCACAGGTGACTCTGGTCTCCTTGCTGCCAAAGGACACAGACACGCTTCTCCCTGGGAGGGTTAAACTAACTCTTACTGGTTGCAGGTACTGTCGGCAGGTCCTGTGTGAGACAGTGCGAACAGCGAAGCTTACTCCCATTGCTGCACAGCTGCAGGAGCTGGAGGGCAGAGTCGACCAACATACCATCCCCAAAGAGGTAGGGCAGTACTGGGAGCACTGGGCCGCCCCGTTTCCTGGAGGGGAATTTGCCATTTCCTCCTCTTCCCACTGAGGGGTGAAGCAGGAAGGCCGTTTCTTCTGACGCTGTTAAACCTGAGCAGCTGCTCTGTCATCAGAAAGCACAGCTTAGCTCAGAGCTTGCCCTCCGTTTCCTCTGCAGGAGGGGCTCTGAGAATTCACCTTCCCTTCCTGAGCAGATTTGCTTCCGGTTCTGGGTCCTCCAGGGATGAATCATCTTTTGAAGGGGCTTATGGGCTCAGTTGTGCATAAAATACCATGATTTCAGGCCTGCTCATATAACCCATATTTCCCCACAGAGAGTGGAACCTTCTGTTGCATAGAACAAAGGAGTCCATTTGTACGTGTTAGCAAGCATTGGGGAACGGGATCAGACCCTCGCTACCTACCAACAGTTGCAGCATGGGCCTTAGAAGTTAAAATCCTAACATCTGGGCATGGATTATAGAAATCTGTAGATGAATATAGCATATTATCTTTATAATCCACCTCCAGACATGAATAGTCTATGGGATAATTGCCATCCAGCAGGGCTGTCCAGATGTGTCTTGAATTGTGCATTTCTTTCTGCTCTGACATATGTTTCCTAATTTTCTTTGCAGACACTTGTGCTTTATGCTCTTGGTGTGATGCTGCAGGACAGATCATCCTGGCCATCACCATACAAGTACGTAAAATCAAGACTTTTATTCCAACTAATTCCTTTCCTTTTTTTAAGTTAATATTCTTTAGACCTTACATCACAGCATGGTTGGCTGCAGGGCCTGCCTTAAGCAGATCTTCAATATGAAAGGGAGTCTGTAAGAAAATCAGTTTATGAAGATCTTCATTTGTTTGTCTCCATGGGTGGGATTGTGGGGCAGCTCAGGCTATGATCCTCTCATGCTCCAGTCGTGTGTATGTATTAGAGTTTAATAACAATGTTTGTGCATGTGCATGCACACACACACAGAGCTTCCCTAGCAAGTGCTGGTAGATTCTTTGTAAGGTTTTCTGTGAGAGAGATACAGTGATTTGTGTGGCTTTGCAACGACTGCTTGTCATCGTGAAACAGGGATGCCAGGGAGGAAATGTCAGTCTGAAGTTTTGTTTTTTTCAGGGGAAGGGAAATGCTACTTCATTATTTCTGTCTGTGAAAACAAAATTGGATCTAGGCTAGTATTCCATACTTTTTGAAGAAAAAAAATCTGCTGTAGCTTCCTGTGGCCTCCAGGTGGCAAGTATTAACGTGCATCTGACGACTTCATTTAGGCTGGGGAAAAAATGTGGGTCAGTTATTCTAGATAGAGAGAACAGACAGCTGAGATTTAGGAGAAAGAATAGAGCCTTTAGAGCAGCTCTTCTCTCCTGCATATGTAGAAAACAGCCAGGCATCGATGTACCAATCTATGAGCATCTTGGCAGGGGCTACCCACTAGGATAGGACACACACTGTTTATGAAGGGTTTGCTGAGCCCTCGTGGGAGGGACAGTGAGGACTGCTGTGAACATGTGTTTACTCCAAGGAGAAGGAGACTGAGGTGTAGCCCAAGGTAGATGTGTATTTCTGTGATGGAGATAGAAGATCAGCTCTTTGTGGTCCTTTCGTGTACCTGCAGTGCAAAACCAGTGTGTGTTGCAGTTTGCCCTCTGCTCTGGTTTTTCTAGGCAGCTGCATTTTCTTTTCTATTCCATCTGTAATTTGCCACTCCAGTTCAAGGGGAATGTAAGTTTGATACTGCTATTACTGAGGGTCAATACCCACACGCCTTGGTAGAAGAAAAGCTTGGATCTTTAGGCAGCAAGCCAAAGCCTTGAAGTATAAGCATAAATATTTAGCAGAACGTGGAAAAGAACTGCCTTCCATCCACCAAATTTCCTGCTTGGTTTGGGTTTTTTAATCTATTCAAATTGAATTGTATTTTATTAGTCTCCCTGTGGTTAGTTGATTGTGGGAACCTTGTTTTAACTCATGCCAGCCCAGGTTAATAGTTTTCTGACAGCTTTCACCATCCTAATGCTGGAAACCACTTTTGTCACTTGAATGAGTCACCAGCTTCCCTCCTCCAGCACATACACACACCAGCTGCTTGAAGAGAAGCGTGAGGGGCAAGGAGAAAAGGGAAATATTTTTGGAAGTGCAAGAGGAAGGCTGATGGGGGAGAGAGAGACAAAGAGAGAGGGGGAGACAAATTGGATTGTGCATGCCCTGAAGAGGATTAGAGGGCAGGTAGCAGCATCAGTCCACTCAGCTGTGTACTCAAGCTAAATATCCACTGCTGAGAGATAATGTGTATTAGTTCCAACCCCATGCCACACTAACTCAGTTTATCGGCATTTTGACCAAGCTGGGACACAGCTGACCAGCTGGGAACATAGATGGAGTGGATGTGCAATTGCATTCATGTATCTGTGTGGAATTAATTACCCAGCATGATTTAGAGAGAGCTAATCAGTGTGATGCTGCCTTTTGTGGCCGGTTTCTTATTTGTGTGTGTGTGCACACATGTCCAGGGAAAGAACCCTGTGTCTGCACAGAAAGCCTCAGTGTATTTTGTCTTTCATAGGTTTGACCCAGAGAGATTCAATGAGGAATCAGCCATGAAAAACCTCTCTTTGTTGGGTTTTTCAGGAAGCCAGGAGTGCCCGGAGTTGAGGTGAGCATAGGGAAGGAGACCTTCATGTATCTCTGTGGCAGACAGAAGGTGCTTTAGCCTCCTCCTGTTACTGCAGTCCAAGCTGGCAGTTGTCCTTTAAAAGATTTATACATTGTAGCAAGATTTTTACTCTTTTTTTCCTGACTCTTCTCTCAGGTTTGCCTACATGGTGGCTACAGTTCTGCTGAGTGTCCTGGTAAGGAAACTGTATCTTCACCCAGTGAAAGGACAAGTCATGGAGACCAAATATGAGCTGGTAACCTCACCAAAGGAGGAAGCCTGGATAACGGTGTCTAAGAGAAGCTAAGATCAAGAAAAAGAAGGGGCTAAAAGTACCAGCAGTGAAGTTCTGAGCAAGGGTCTTAGGGCGAATCGTGCTGGTGCCACACTGACTCAGCCAAGGAAATTTACATACAGATTTTGTTACCTTGCACATTTTTAACCACATGCCTTTCTCGGGTACTTTTTCTAACTCAGCCAGTAGTCATATTAAAGTAGATTTAATCTGTATGCCTTTTTTACATTTGAGTTGTATCTCTGGCCAAACCATTGCAAAGACAGCAACAAAACCTCGGTGGTGTCTGTTGGGTGCCAGCTAGCCAAAGACCAGATGTCTGGCTAATCCAGCCCCTTCCCAAAAGCAGCCAGAGCTGGATAAGAGTGCCTCTCCTATCCAGTGGGCTGCTTCTTCATAGACCCTAGCTAGATAAGACCTTGGAAACACAAGGACAAAGTCTTTCTCTATATATAGGTATTTTTATTCAAAGTGTCTTTCCTTCCCTTGAGCTATAGCTATAACTGTCAAGAAGAGCAGATATATCTTGTAAAAAGTATGTGTGAGAGAGAAAGAAAGAGAGAGAGAAATAAAGTGGGGCAGGGATTGCACTGATGGTTCTCGTGCTGTGTAACCTTGCCATGCTGTGAGGTTGCAAGAGAAAGGATGGCTGAGAAATGCTAGTAAACCATGAGGAATAAAATTGGTTTGGCCCCTGAGAAAACAGAAGCATCAGTAATAATATAATGAAATGAAATAAAACCACAGAACAAAGCCCTGAGAAAGGGATTCTTTATCCCGACGGTTCTGAGGGCAGTGTCTAATCTAATCAGCATCAGAAATTGATGACAGATGCTTGCAGTTCATTCAACACTAGGTCAGCATGAGACTGGTCATGCAAATACTGGGAAAGGAGAGTGCTGATTTTATAGGGCTCTGGATTAATGCTGTACTTAATAACTTAAAAGCCTTTACAAGAATCCCTTTCCTCCTCCAAAACAGGTGCCAGCCAAAGCAGCATTGCACGCCACACGTTCACATGCTTTTGCCTGCTTCTTTCTTTGTCTTTTGGCCATTGCAGGCCAGCTCTTGAAAGATTTTTCAGAGCCCCACTGAATGGCTTGCGAGGCAGGAACCTCACCCCATCCTCTCATTGGAGTAATTGGCATCCAACTTCCTTCTCAGGTTGTCGGTTTCTCCCTTACATGTGATCACCTTGTACCTGATCTTTGTAAGTCTGACTTCTCCGTTAGGTCTGGTTCCTCACCCCCTCCCACCCCAAGCTGTAGGTGAGGTGTTGCTTGGCCTGCAGCTGTGCGTGCCTGAGCTGCTCTTGCACACAGCTGCTGATGCAGCACAGAGCAGGCCAGGAGCGTGTGGCTCCCATTGGAGCAGCTTTACTGCCTCTGCAGACAGGACCCACTTTACGTAGGGACACATGCCTAGTAGCTGTAATTCCCAATTCTGGAGACACTGTTCTTTTCATTGTCACCTCCCAAGCCAGGAAATGTGCTGGTCTTCTAAAAAACCCCTGTTTTGGCTCTTGTATTGCTGCTGAGTGCCAGCCTGAATGCAGTCCTGTTGGTTCTTATGGGGTTAACATCGGATGCCAGTCTCTGTGGGCACCAGACAAAGAAAATTCTGCTCTTGGATTTAATGTGTCAGCTCTGCTTTTGGTGGAGCTATAGCGATTCGGATCCTCTCCAGTGCAGTTCATGTTGGGGGAGAGGTGAGATGGAGATGCTGTTCTACTGTTTATTGTCTGCTGGGCAGAAAAAGGAGGGTTTGTGCAGTTCAGCTTGCTGCCACTCTTGCATTGATTTTTATAATGAACTGCAAGAAAGCTCTTGCTAATCTGACCTCCATTTAACTGAAGGTTGGTCCCCAGATGGCAATTCATGTTAGGCTTTGCTTCACTGCTTATGCAAAAGGCCTGTTTTTCTTGAAGGTTGCAGATGTTTCCTAAACCTTCCAGAGAAATCAGTGCAGTAAAGGATTTTACTTTAAAGCATCCCTGCTGTGCAAAAGGAGGCAAAATGGAGGCTAAGTTATTGCCTTCTTAGGGAAAAAATGGTAGGATAGCACTTCCCCGCTAGGAACTGGACAAGGAATAGTGAGCTGACTTATATAATTGAGTGGCAAAGATTTACTTTCTTGCAGCCATGTTGTAGGAGTGAAACTTTCAGACACCAAAAAGCTTCCCATGTGTAACTGTTCAGATTTATGTTACAATATTCCTCTGCCTTGTGGGAGCTGTATGGGCTGGCTGTCTTGCAACAGCCCTCCCCAGTTACAGGACCCAAAAATGAGAGTGATTCCACATAATTTGTTAAAAATTTTCTGTCAGGCTGTACAAGTATCGCATCCTGTAAGACTCTGGTGTCAGTCCAGGCCAGTAACCAAGCATCCTGCAGGAGTCCTGCAACTGGTATGAGAGAAGAATGCAGCCCAGAGTCCTGGAGAAAGCCAGCAAGTAGTTCGTGTTTGCTCAAAACTGCTGTCAAAAACTCCTCCTGACGCATCAGTTAAGGAAATGTGTTGGGCATGGGGGGCAAGGCGCTCTCAAGCATTTGCTATGCACCTCTCAGAGTGACACTGAGGTCACAGCCACGTTGTTTGCTGAAGTCTGTTAAGTTCCCATTCTTCACTCTTTGTGCACTGGTTATTTTACACAACCTAACTACCAAGATTTAGCACAACACTCATGCCCAGTGGCGGATTCTTTTCTTGTACAGCAACTCCTTTTTTTTTTCGTATGGGGATGGTCATGGGTCAGAGCTTTCTTGTGAAGTTTTAATCTATTTTTTGGAAGCTTGAAATGCCAGTTTTGTCCCATTTCTGCCCTGGTCAATAGAGAATAGTGTTTTGTCAGGCCTGCTGCTCAGACCCGCACTCTAAGGACACATCTAAGGCCTATAGAGATCCCCTTCTGACCGTAACACAGGGGTGTGGGCAAGCTTTGCAACCCATGGAAAAATATGCCTTAGTCTAGGAACAAAGCCAAGAGGGGGAGGTTGCTTTTATAATATAGGGAATTATTGCTTTTTATGCTTCGTATTCCTGCTATACACCAGAAAGCTGCTTCACAGATTCCACAGGATGGTTTTGAAAGGCATACAAAGAAGCTGTCATATCGTTCCTTCAACTTACTGTAGAGAGGGCTACAAACCGATGGAAGGTAACAGACTAAATATATCGCTGTGCCTCTGCAACCTGCTGCTCAGAAGCAGGCAGCCACCTCAGGGGTTGGGAGCAATCAGGCCATCACTAATTGATTGTCATGGCTGCTTCTGGCTTGGAAAACCTTCTACTTTTCCCCCTTGTACTGGTGGCAACTGGTGAGATAGTTGCTAACGTAACTTAAAGCAGAGCAGAGAAGTTATTGAGCTAGCCTCCCACTGCCTTCAAAACATCTAGGAATGGTGTTGCCTCTCGAGTTTAATTAATCTGGGCTGCATGTAGAGCCATTATTGCAAATTAGTAATATCCTGTTCCCAGCAGTTTAAGGACTTGCTGGTAATGGTTGTGGCATGCAGCAAAGAGTTGAGGGATGTATGTTTTGTTTTCCATCATTAAATGGAAAGGATGATCTTGGCAACTTCTGTCCTACTCGCTGCAAAAGTAAATGTTGGTTGCTGGGCAGAGTGGACGTTTGCTGATTTAAAATGCCTTGGGCAGCCCATGTGCCAGCTCTGCTGTTAGATGTGCGGTTATATGAACCTGGGGCTGCTGGGAATCCAAACTGGGATAAGACTATATCTACGTGTGATACAAAGTCATAGTTTGTTCATGAACATTTTGGTACTGCTTATCTCACAGGTAAGTAGCTCTGCCTTCTCACTCTTTCTGTCTCGGGTACCATGCACGCGTTCTCACTGACAGCAGGAGATAATCTGTAGTCTCACCACTCAGTAGGGCCACTAATGACCTTCCCAAGGTTTCTGTTAATGCTACAGAAGGGGATCCCAGACACTGACCCTCAGATATAAATATATCCTGATCAGCAGAGTGAAGTCTACAGTTGATTGACTTCCTTTCTGTGCTTGGATCCTGTCGTGGTTTTACCTCTTGTAGGTGTGGGGCAAAATGAATGGGGTAGAGCAGTACCTTCATGAAAGCACTTTGAGCATACAGGACTTCACCTATGTTCCTACCCCCTTTATCAAAAGTGATAGGGAAGGGGAAAAAAGGCTTCTAATGAGAAAGAAAATACCACTTATGGGTTATGCCACCAGGAAGTGGAACTGTTGTAATTGCCATGGCAGCTCTTGCTGCTGCTTTCTACTTGTCTAAAGCAGGAATTGCTGGAAAATATTCCAGGCATCTTTCTCTGGAGCCTAGGAGTATGTAACCATGTTGGCATCTCTCTCTAGTTTTGCTCAGGACTGGTTTTTAGCAATCACTTTTCAACTAAACAAAAGGCCCATTTGACATCTCTTAGGATTCAATGCCAGGTTTTTGGTGGTAGCAGACGGGGAAGAGGAACTACCACATGCAGGAAAAAAAAGATGAAGAAAATGTTCCTCACATATGGAGGGTGGGGAAGGAGAGAAGATAAGGGTTTCTATGGTAACATTCCTTGAAGATAAGTATTTTTAAATCTGTGTGAATTTTAGCATTCCAAACAGTTGTGTTTCCCACAAAAAGATTTGGGGGAGGGCTGGAGTGTAAGGATTTTTTTCCACCCCCTACTTTTTCAGGTCATTCCTATTTATTTTACAGAGGATCCTGAACTCAAGATAAGTTAAGTTCTTGCAATTGCTCTGATGTTAATGCTCCTTCCAGGAGGCAAAAAGCATCAGTCATAGCTCTGTATCTGCACCAGCATCTCTGGCACTAGCACTTGATCATCTCTTTTACGGGAAAAGTAGTTTAAATAGATCAATGCTAGGCCAATAAAAAGTCACAAGGACAAATCTTGCAGGATTCCATATTAAAACCAGAGTAACTTGGAGCAAAATCTTAATTGTAATTGGCATAGAGAGAAGTGATAGTAGTGGTAATAAGGTAGCTGAGGCCTTTTGCTTTGTCCAGAGAGGAAATTATATAGAACTGAAAGGGTAGAAGAACCAGGTAAAATGTGAATGTGTTGTGTGTCTTGGTTACCTTGACTGCAGGCAGTGAAACATCACTGCAAGGGGGCAAGCGATGCTCCAGTGACACTATTAGGCAGGAAATGTTTGCTGTTTATGTGGAGTTTCAGTGCTGGGGCCACCTCTGAACCTCTCTGAAACTTGTCTCTGCAGTGCTGAGCAACTCACGGGCACTGGCACGCTCTGTTCCCACCTCCCTGCTGGCATCCAGGCAGGTCAGCTCTGTCACAAGCCTGGCAGTGAGACATCCAATGCTGTGCCTGCTTGGCTGCCAACTTTCTAGTCTCACCAAAAAAGACTTTTATTTTTTTAACAGTCGCTTCCAACTCAGTAATGACTCAGACACTGCAGCAAGGGTAAAGTGATCATCTTCCCCTTCAGAGCTTTACGGCAGAAGGCCCTGGGTATCCTCTCTAAAAGAGAGCTTGCTGGGCCCAGCCATCAGCAGGATTCAGTTCTTTAATTTAACTGATGGAATGAGATGCTCCAGCAGTGCTGTGTATTTGCTGGCTCAGGGGCTGTGTTTCAGCAATAGACTAAATTCCTACAAGTACTTTGTGTTCAGTGGCCTTGGGGAGGGAAGGCTGGGAGGGAATTAATAGTCATAGATAAAAAAACCAGCAAGTCCTATTTGGCCCTTTATATTTTGGGGTGAGAGAGAGGAAGCTAATAAGGGTGTCTGAAAAAGTGAAGTTCACATTGTCAAAGTGTGGAAACGGACACCTGGGGGTATTGTTTCATATTGGCCAAGGCCCTGATACAGAATAAGCAAGGCTTAGATCTAGCTAAGGTGACTATTACCCCTGTCAACTTCCCCACATCTTCCTTGGCAAAATCTGCTGCCAGTATGGAAAAAAGGCGTGTTTTTCTTGTCCCTGTTGGATCTGCTATTGGAATTCACTGCTGTCAGATACATTATTTTTAATTCTGCCCTGATGTCAGCAGTAACATGGAAATACATACTCTAGCTTTATAGTTCCTTGGGCTGAAACTGACTCGCTCATGCAGGACTTGTTAGCTGTGAGTTATGACTATATATCATGTTTATTCCATCCCTTTCTTTAACACCACTGGTATTTTGTACTGCAGACTGATGCTCTAGCTCCACACATTTGCCTTATAGCCAAACCCTGCAAGGTGAAGGAACTCTGCATCCTCGGGTGCTTGTAAGTCAGGCTGGTTACAGTGATGGGGCTTGGGGCACCACAGGGTTTTAGACAGTGGTGACTGGATCGCTGCTGTGTGGGGAGCAAAAGAACTGCCGCTTTGTTACAACATGTATGAGCGTGGTCACACAGCTCTGAGCTTCTACAGCTTCCAGGCCCCAAAGCCCTGCCTTCTGGCAGCTTGGCTGCCACCACCCGCCACTGGCCTGCTCAGGGGGAAAGCAGGTTGCCCACTGTGTGGCAGATTGGTTTCTGAACACGCCCTGGCTCTGTGATTTGACTGGCCTGCTTCTGCAAGCTCTTCAGGAGTCTGAATGCCGGAAAGGTGCCTTGGGAGGGGAGGAGTGAGCTGTGAGAGTTAATGGGAGCTGACAGGGACGCTTGCAAGAATGCACCATCGCGTGTGATAGAAATCCAGCTGGACTAATGCTTGCAGCCACCCCGTGTTCATTGGTGAGCAAGATATTTGGGAACAGGGAGTGCTCGTGAAGTACTTAGTCCTTCTGCAGCGGAGGGTTCATGTTAAGTTTTCCACATCCTGTGCCTTGATTTGGTGGTATTGCAAAAGGATTGCTCGCTAATGGCTGCTGGGTGCAGCGTGGGCCGGGGCCTGCAAACCGCTGCATGACTGACTGCTGCCCGTGGTCGCAGGGGATACGTTGGCCTACCATGGCTCCACTTACATCCTAGTTGTGGATTTCAGTCACTAGAAAGCAAATTTTGGAAGATGTTTAAAAAATATTTGTATTTTGAATATTGCAGTAAGCATCTACTTGACTCTTTAAATGCCTGCTGTCTTTGTGAGCCTAGTATTGCCATAATGCAAAGAAAAAGGAAATGATACAGAGGGTTTGCTGGGTCAGGCCTCCGGTTCCGTATCCCAGCAGTGATAACTGTTGCTATATATACAACATAGTTCATAGCAAAGCTCTTTTGTGCCTGAGGAAGCTTGATGGTGACTTTTACATAGTAAAGGTAAAAATACCACAAACATAGCACTCGCATTAGCCTTTATGTATTTTATGGCTGTTCTGTTCCAGTGTGGTAAACTGAGCTGAGCAATCACATTTTCTCAATTACCCTCAGGAACTGGAAATCCTTATCACCTCTGTGCTTCTTTCTCCCACTACTGCAGCACTGGTCTTGAAATTGTCACCATAGCTAAAAATCCTCATTCTGTAAATTAAACTGTGATTTTTAAAAAAATTTACTGTGCAACCTCCTCATAAAACTCCATCAAGTCTTTTGCTGATGTGACTCACTCAATTACTCATGTGGGCAGACATTCAGATAATAAAAGTAGTTAATGGAAAGCTGTGAGAAATACTGCTGGTTCCTGAGGAGGCAGGGGAGGGGGAAGGCTTCTGCGGGTGTTTTATCCTAAGAGCTGCTGAATACACTGAGCTCCCAGACATTTTTTTAAGATAAGGATTTCTCCATTCTGCTTTTTCCTTTGTATAAAAACAGCTTGAAAATCAGATTGGCTGTAGAGGAACAAAAGTACACCAGCTGTATGTTTGCTCTTCTGCTCCTCTTCCTACATATTAGAGATGATAGCCAGTCTGTGCCCTGAAATAATTTCTTTATCCTAGTGAAGTACATACTTAAACAACACTCAGTACTCCAATGAACTCTGGCTTCCTGAATCAAGAACTACAGCTACGAAGTGGCTAAATGAGCCCTTAGGTTGGAGGTGTCACATATACTGACAAAGACCAGACTTCTCTGGAATAAATAATAGGCCTTTGAGATTTGGTGGGAAAGAGCTCAGGTAATATGGTCAGAAGGTAGATTTCAATGACATTTCAGTGCATGCATATTGGAAGAATGTGGCACTCTGAAGTTGGTGATACAGAAAGTTACTAAAGAGTAGAAAGATACCATTTTGCTGCGAGACCCCCCCTTATGCAATGAAATGATACATGTATGATGGCTTCAAAGAGACTTAGAATTGAGCCAAAACTGGAACTAGTGGAAGTCGACAAACTGATCAATGCTGAGAGCTAGCTGGCACTTGCAAAACAACCAGAGCAGTTAACTTTTGGTTGTGTAGCTCTGAGGCTGCAAGTTTTTTGAAGGACATGTGTGGTGGTTTAGCCCTGGCTGGAGGCCAGATGCCTACCAAAGTCAGTCTATTACTCCCCTTCGTAATTGGACAGGGGAGAAAATATACATTAAGAGGCTCAGGAGTCAAAGTAAGGACAGGGAGAGATCATCCTGTCATCGAATGACATGGGCAAAACAGACTCAACACAGAGTGAAGAAGGGAAAACTGCCTAATTTATTACACTACACTACAAAGAACAGTGAAAACCGGAGTCGGAAGCATGATCAGATCTTAAAACAAATGAAACCAGATCTTAAAACACTTTCCCCCCACCACTCCCTTTTTAGCAGACTCTAGTCAGAATTTCGCTCCCTTCTTCCCTCCTGTTCACAGTACAGGGGGGGCAGGGACTGGGTAAAAATGGGGTTCTCAGTAGCACCTTCCCCCACTCCTCCATTCTAAGACTTCCCTTTAGCCATGATCTTGCTCCCTTCTTCACCCTGCTCGTAGCACAGGGGGGCAGGGACTGGGAAAAAATGGGGTTCTCAGTTACTTCTTCATGAGCTGTTTTCCTTTTCCAGATCTTAAAAGACCTCTACTTCCTCCCCGCAACTCCCTTCTTAGCAGACTTCACTCTAGTCATGATTTCACTCCTTTCTCTGCCCCGATCGCAGCACAGGGGGGCAGGGACTGGGAGATGGGGCTTCAGTCAGTCCCTTGCAAGTTGGATTCCTTCTTGGCCAGGGGTGGGGGGGGCATTCATTCCACACCCTCCCCCTGCTGCACCGTGGGGTCTCACCTACAGGAGACAGTCCTCCATGAACTTCTCCAACGTGAATCCTTTCCCACAGGGCTTTATCTCTTTATCACAATGTCTCTCAGTCCCAGTCCTCCACGGGGTTATAACCCTCCCCCAGCAAACCTCTTCTGACACAAAACTCTCTTGCTCATCTCTGTGACTCTGATTCTCCTCATAGCTGCAAGTGCTGGCAGGGGCTTATCCCAATGTAGGATCACAGCATCTTCTCTATGTCTCCACCTGCTCCATCCAGCGTGGAGCCCCTTCCACGGGCTGCAGGTGGGGTCTCGGCCTTTTCCATGGGTTTCTCCACGGGCTGCAGGGGCATCTTTCTCGCCTCCTCCCCGCCCTGTTCCAGCCTTGGTGTCTGCACAGCTCGTTACATCTTCTCACTCCCTTCTCTGGTGGCAAAATGCAAGTGCTTCTGGGTTTTTTTCCTCCTGTATGTGATTCTCAGAGGTGCTATGTTTAGCTACAACTTTGGCCTTGAATTGTCCGAAGTTTACACTGAGGCTGGCAGAAAACTGTAACTGCTGCTTACAAAAAACCGTCTCAGCAGCACAGCCTCACAAAACTGCAACAACATGATACAAATGGCTGTGCGAGTCCCTTCCAACAAGAGTGATGGGTGTGAAAATGGAGAGGACACAAGGATGTGCTCATTCCCCGTGCAAGATGGGCTGGAAGGAAGACTACGGCTTGACTTGTAAAATAGAGCTTCTGGCACAGAGAAGCAATGCATGGGTGTTGAGGCTGTGGACCTAAGAAAGTAAACTGTCAGATTATATTTAGCAAATATGTGCTGCAGAAAGCACAGAGAGGGAAGGGGAGGAGCTAGCGAGTATCTGGGACCCATAGGCAGTGAGCACACAGCAAGGATAAGCCTGTTTAGAGAGAATGAATTGCATTGGTCTTCCTGATTCGAATACATCTCTGTGTGAGCCCAGGGATCCACAGAGAGGTGTATGATTACTTTGAGCAGCAGAGCTCAGCTTTATTCACCCTTCAGTAATGGCTCAACCCTGAGCTCCATTAGGTGAAGAGGGACCAACCTGGGGCCTTCCAGCCATTCACCGCTGTTCCCCATGCCAGGGATGTTTCCCACAGCAATCCCATTCCCTAGCTGTGGGAGCAACGATCTGAGAGGGGCTTTTGAAACCAATGTCACAAGCTGCTGTACACCCCAGCTGCATACCCAGCTCAGTCCCAATCCACCAGAAGCACATTAGCTA
Source organism: Gallinula chloropus (assembly GCF_964237585.1). Classification (NCBI taxonomy): domain Eukaryota; kingdom Metazoa; phylum Chordata; class Aves; order Gruiformes; family Rallidae; genus Gallinula; species Gallinula chloropus. Next base: position 32,610,953 of record NC_140090.1, on the reverse strand, counting down.
AGGTTGGCACCTGCAAATAGGTTAAGTACATTCCCCATTTGAATTCAGGGGTATGACCACCTCCCTCCATTGCGTTCCCTGGAAAACCCAATCCTTAAAAGACAGAGATGGAAGAAAAATCCTTATACCTGTATGAGACGGATCAAACCTTGTGTGCTGACACAACAGTCAGTCATTTGGGTCCTGTCTTATATTCAAGGGTGCAGAGGTTGTGCCTTGGACTAGTCTGTAGCAGGCTGGGTACAGCTCAGGCTCTAGCTCTTTCCTGCTAAAAGCTCACTCATATAATTCAGGGATGTCTTTGCCTTTGAAATAAATGAGTCCTTTAAGCTCCTTCTCAGAGGAGACAGTGCGGGGAGGCCTGGCTGCCTTCCGCACATAAATATTCTGTCAAACCAGATTCAAGCTGAGGTGGGTGAAGCTGCTGTGACTGATGGGGAGCCATCAGTCTCTATCTCCTGCTAGGCAGTACTGTATTGTTGAGATTCATGCTGCTACCATACTGTCAAAAATAGCTGTGGGTGAGAGAAAGGGCTGAAAGGCTGCCACGTGTGAGCCACGCAGGAGGACAGAGGAGTTAGAAGGAGAGAGATGCAAACTGTACCAGGGAACAGAAGCTGTGCAGAGAGGAGCGGTCTTCACAGCCTTGTGAAAGGGGATTACTTGACCAGACGGTTGATGGAAAGAGGAAAGATGACTTCACAGATGTGATCTTTCCCATGCAAGGGAGTTATGCTAATTCCAGGAACAACATGCATTTGTTTTGTGGCTCCTAAGAATATGCAAGGCCATAAAAAACTTTTTAAAGTGGTTTATGCGGTTTACAAGCAGGATTGTAAACAGGCCAGGATTAAAAAAACTCCAGGGGGCAAGTTCCTAGAGTTATGTGAGTACCTAAAAATCTGAACTTTAATTCTATACAGGGAAAAATGAAGACCTCAGAGAATCATTCTAACTGTTGTAGCAACAAAGCAAACTTGCGAATGGGAAAAAAGCATGAGAAGGCCAGTCTGTAGTGAGCCAGAATCAAAAGCTGAGACAGGATGAATTTTCCCATGTGCTGTAGCAGAGTGTTAACTCCATTATCAACCTTTCAGGGTCTGTCTCCTCAGCAGCCACATCTGACCCTTCCTGGGGGATGTCACAAGGATCAGGACATGGTGGGAAAGGAGCGGCAGTTGGTCTGGGCTGGCATCTTTGAGAAAGAACACTGGCAGGAAAGAAAAACAAATTAAAGCGGTTCCTTCCTCCCCCACCTCACAGTGCTTTGTCCTTAGAACCCTTGGAGGGAAACTGATGAGCAACTATGCTTTGTGCTGCCTCCTCTTTGAGACCATTTGTTGCCTGTTTTCTTTTAAAGTCTGAAATGTTAGAAAGAGATCATTATTTTTCCTATTTAGCTTGACCTCTTCCTCCCTTGAAGAGTTTCTCCCTTTGTACTGGCTCTGTCCTCCTCACACAGTACTGTATTGAAATAAAGTTCAAGTAAAAATTGAATTCCTAGAAAAAAACCCTTGATATTTAGAATGAGCCATGTCCTAGAACAGACAGTCTGAATCTCTGCAATGTGTCCTGACCCTATCTGGAGGTGTGGTGAGGTATTGATCCTGCACTGCCTCTGTCTGAGGTGAATCTGAAATAGCAATGTGAGGGCAAATGCCTCCATGAGATGGAAACTACCCCATGGGTCACTTCTCCTACCCTTTGTGTGGTTGGCGGCTTCACCCAGATGCAGTTTCTCATAAGCAGAGAGGTTATCTGTGGTTACAGTCTCGATCGCCCAGCAAACTGCTGAATGCCCAAGGAAGCAGGAGGAGAATGTGCAGCTGCAGGGTGTGTGGGTTTTTCATTCTGTGTTACACTGAGGACTGTAGGTTGAGTGTTTAAGACGCCTCAGGATCCGCTGCAGCACTGGACGTGTCTGAGCTGCGTTCTGCTCTGCGAGGCCACCCCGGCATTCTGGAACAGACGTGGGAGTTAAATAAGCTGCTGTTCGCTTCAGGTGCTTTGGGTTATGAGACTAGCAAAGACCCAGCATCCAGCCAGATCCAGACACTGCGTGAAGCAAGCAGGATGGCAGGACTTTGTTGAGGGAGTGCAAGTACATCTGTTACAGACTATTTTCTTCAATCTTCCAATCTTCTCTCCCTTTGCCACCCCTCCAGTAAATGTTACCGACTGGCTAAGGGGCATGGCCCTATGTGTATGAGCAACAGGCATGACTGTTTGGTGTCAGAATCCTTTGTCCTTTATCCAGCTGTAAATCTGCTCAGCTCTGTGTGAGGCAGCTAGCACAGGGATTTTGGGGTTTTGTTTCTACCATTCAAAAAATGTGGAAAAAAGAAAAAAAAAAGGGGTGTGTGTGGGGGGGGAAGCTCAGAAATGGGAATCTCATAAAACTAGAGCAGAGTTATTTACACAAGTGATCTGGAAGCCTGCAGCAGCATCTGTCAGAGATCTGACCTGGTCATCTGTCTCAAAGGGGTGTTTACCCACATACCCTGATGTGGTGATTGTGCTGTTCAGTTTTCCTTACAGCAGAGAAAACGGAAAGAGGCTTTTGATTGTGATTTCTTACTGTAGTGCCCAAAATAGGTGGCCTTTGAGCTATTATTACCTTTATTTAATTAAGAATTGGTAATTCAAACTGCGGTATGTAGGACATGCACTCAGTGCCCAGCTGCAAGACTGCACGTAACCAAAGGATGTGCTTGTCTCTGCAAGTTTTGGTGAGCAGGGGATTCCCATGGGTGGTTGGCAGAGGTAGAATCCTAACATGTGTGAGAGAACACAGAAGAATTATGGTCTCTCTGTGCTTTTGGATCATGACCTCCAACCTGGAGTGTCCAGCTAGGTGCTTGCCTTTCTATTTTCTGGTGACTGGACAACATGTTCAAGTGGAAAATATGTTTGCTTCCTAGTCTTGGAGGTATTAATCTTGCACAAAAGGATGTAAAAAAAATTTGGAAAAGTTAAAGGGAGTATAAAAACTTAAAATTATTTTAGCACATCAGTTGACAGATGGGAAGTCATTTATGTAAATTTAGGGAAGTGGTAGTTGCATTCAGTTGGTCTAATTTAAACACTTTATAATTATTTTTGGTGTGTGTACAGAGGATTATAGGATAGCCATTACTCTGACAGGAGGGCTCTTCATATTTAAATTTAAATCCACAAAAGAGTACCCTATTAAAATGTAAACATGCTGTGATAACAAGCACCTAATTATGCAGACAGTTTAGTCCGGCTCCTCTGGTGAACAGCTATATGCACGTATTTCAGATAATCCTTTTTCCTACACACTAAAAATTGCTAGCAGAGCCACTGAGAGGCCAAGAGGTGCCTGACCCCCAGGTGGGAGATCCCTGTAAGAAATCTGCTGATGCTGAGTGCAGATCGATCTGAGAGCAGACAGGCTCTTGCAGGTTTCCACTGAAAGCAGGCCCTGATAGCACCCAAAAGCCGTGAGAGAATTAGCCCAAAGACCCAATGAGCAGTTTCCTCCTCCTGCTGCTAATCCAAGTTAAAACTCCTAACAGTGTCTTTGAAGAACCTTCCTCTTTACATCTTGACAGCTTTCTCCTTTTGCCAAGAGAAAGACGGTGCAGGTTTGCTGGGGAGCTGCCAAATGACACCTTGACTTCACACCTGAAAAGCAAATGAATGAAGAGAGAAGGAAAGCCTCAGCCCGCCTGCAGCATGGCACAAGCACAAAGAGGCCTGGGAGTGTGGGTGTGAGCAACCCCTGGAGCTGTGGCAGCAGCAGCAGATGTGACATCGCTGCTGATGTAGCTGAAGCTACTGCGGAGGAGGGAGCGTGGGGCCTGTTACCAAAGTGTGAAGGTGTTACTCTTCAGTTGCAGGCATGAGGGTGAGGTGGGAGCCTGGCGATGGCTGATTCTTGGAGGTGTGGGACAAGGCTTAGAGCCCCACATGGTACAGCAGCCCTTCGTGAGTTGATTTGGTTGGCTTTTCTTCCCAGAGCCCTTGCAGCAAAGGCTCAGATCACCTCTCAACTGGTGCATTATCAATCAGCAGGGGGAGAATAGGCTCCTTCTTTAACTACAGCAAAATGAGTAATTATGGATATATAACTTGTGGTTTTTAAACTTTGGGGGGTAGAAGGCACCATGAGTGAGGCTGCACGACACTCAGTTCTTCAGTCCTTCTTGTTCTAGGGCAGGGAGTGACTGTATCCATTCTGGAGAGCTGCAGGCATCCTGACACCACACAAGCACAGTGCTACGCTGGAATGTGGGTCCTGGGTGACAGAGTATGGGCTCTCTTGAGCAGTCACCCCTCTTCTCCCCACATACATTGTGGTGGGGGCCTCTAGCAAGGTGTTGGCCATTCTTAAGCCTTTCTGTGAGATTAAAACTACCATAGCTGTAAATTATGAATTACCCTTAGGACATGAAACTGCCTGCAGAAAAATTAAAGCACAGAATCGAGTCGCTAAAGTTGTGAATTTTAGCCCACATTTAAAAATGAGAGAAAAATGTTTCACACATGAGGGTTTTAAAGCAGAATGAACACTGTGTCTGACTCATCCTTCACATGGGAGAACTGAGCAAGCTAAGAGGAAACGTCTCCAGGGCAGGGACTTCTCATTTTTCTTTCTGGGAAGAAACTTAGAAGGACCAACCCAAAGAGTAGTTTGTGTCCTGGCCCCACCAGGTGTCTGTGATCTGTGGGCAATGCTAGCAGTCACCTGGAAGCCAGCCATACCTAGCTGGGTGCCTCTGCAATAGCTTTCCAGGCATGAGAACAACTGCTCCTGTAGTACTGGGTTGGTGCCTGAGCACAGAAGTGCTGGATCTCCTCTAGCTGGTGACTACTACGGAAGCGGCTGTAGCAGAAAGGCTGGGAAAATACCAGGTTGTTGTATCAGATGTCACATAACCCAGGGATGCACCACAGAGTCAGCGGTAGCTCTGTGGAGCCTCATGGAAACATGAGGTGAGTAATCACAGCTGCAGTTCATTGCAAAGAGACAAAGGGGCTCCACTACAGAAAGCTGGGACACCTCTGCTGAGAGGGCTGAGGGCTTTTTTCTTTTCTTTTTTTCTTTGTCGGGGGGAGGTGGAGAAAGGCTACTTGTATGGCCAAGTGAGGGAATTCAGTGGGAAAGCCTTCCGCATTCCGTTAAGGGTGGGCACTTTCATCACAACTGTGGAGGTACCGGAGAACTCGCCTGGGACATAAAGTCCGTGTTAAGGCCAGGAACCGGCCAAACAGACCCCCCAACTGACGGCCTCAGCCACGGGGCTGCCCTTCCTTGGTTTCTGCTGACCCTTCGTTACTCGCTTTTCCCTGTTCAAGTTGAAAAGCTGACAGCTTGGCAGCTGCGGAGTTACCCTTCCGCTCGGCCCCGCACAACGGCAGCTTCACAGGGAGAATCCCCACTTTGCTCTTCCTCTGCCGGCCAGAGGAGCTGAGCAGCAGCCGTGCTAAAAGCGGGAGGGTCCGACCCTGGCTCACGTCGGGGCCCCGGACAAAGGTGCCAGCGAGGCGCCGCTGAGGGATTAACGCCAAGCGCTGAAAGGAGAAGCCGAGCGCTCCTGAAGCGACACCGCGTTATCTGGTGCTCGCCCTCTGGGCGAACGCCGGGGCCGCCCCCGGGGCGAGACTGCAGGGGCCGAGCCCCCCCGCCCCACAAGCGGCCATTACACACACCCAAGAAAACGTTGCCCGTCCCAGCATCTTCTCTCACGGGGCGCCCACAGGCAGCGCCCCGGGGCCCAGCGCGGAGGCGAAACCCCCTCTCCCTCCCCGCCCCCCGATGCCGCTCTCCACCAGGCCGGAAGTGGGGCGAAGGGGGGGGGGGGGAGTGTGTGTGGGGGCGGGCGCATGCGCAGGAGGTGTTGCCTGGCCGCGCCCCGCCCCCGCCGCGGTGGGGGTCTGGCGCGCGCTCCTTGCCCGCGGCGCGAGGCTGGGCCCGGGCGGCGGGTAGCGCCGTGGGGTGGGGGGGCGTGCGGCGCGAGTGCGCGCGCGCGGAGAGGGCAGGGGGCGGAGGGGGGAGAGGAGGACGGACGGACAGACGGACGGGGTGAGAGGATGTGAAGATGGCGGAGCTGCAGATGCTGCTGGAGGAGGAGATCCCGGGGGGGCGCCGGGCCCTGTTCGACAGCTACACGAACCTGGAGCGGGTGGCCGAGTACTGCGAGACCAACTACATTCAGGTGCGGCGGGCGGGGCGGGGCGCGCGCAGGCTAACGGCCGCCGACCCCGTCTAACGGTCGCCGGCCCCGCGGCGCTGAGGCGGCCGCCGCGGCGGGGATTAGGCACGGAGCAGCCCTGGCTGCCCAGGGTCGCGTCTTCATCCGCCGCTCGGTGTGGGGCTGTCGCCGCTGCCCGGACCCGGGGCCGGCGGGCGCCCTCGGCTCGCCGCGGGGCGGCCGGGTGAGGGAAGCCGGGTCGTGCCTCCCTGTCCCCTTGGTGTGGGGGGGGAGTGTGACAGGCGGGTGGCACCGGCTGCTGCAGCCCGGGGAGGAGGAAAGCTGGTTCACCTCCGGAATGAGCTACTCCGGCGTGACGAGGCATTAAAATATTTAATCGATTTCTAAATTAAATTCATTCCACTTTATGAGTGCGTTGAACGTTTATTTCGGATCTTGCCTCCGCTGCTCCTTTTCGCTCCCTTCCCACCTTCTGCTCTCCTTTGCTGACAGCGCTGGGATGATGTGATAAACTGAGAAGATACCCGACTCCTGCAAATACAGTATTTGTGCTTGTTAATTTAGAGCACGGTGACATATGTTTTAATTAGGATGTGCCTGTCAGTTTGTATTTCCCTTCCCAAGCAGGGCTGCAGTATTCGACAGGATGGGCAGCTACCAAGTGTTAGGTGCAGGATGAAAGCATGATGTAGTAGAGATCATAGAGAATTAGAGAGAAAGAGATCAAGCGCAAGTTGCTACTGCAGCGTGTGATTTTTGTGGTGACCGCTCTGAAGCCAGCTTAGTGTTAGGACATAGGTTTGTTTTTTTTTTTTTCCCTTTCTTTCTTGCTCTACTAGAAAGAGAAGCAAAATACAGTCACTTTAGGTTGATAGCGATTGTAGGGCCAAAGGAAAGACTGTCCCCCAAAAACAAAAAAGAAAAAAATTCATGTTAGCTGTGGGTCATTCATAAGAAAGGTCTGAGTATGCAGGAAGGAAAGGAAGGGCACATGGGTTTGTGGTGTCAAGAGAAGTACAAAGGATGCCAGTTTTATTTTGGCTTTCAGTCCCCTAAGTGGAGAGTGCTTGTGTGTTTCCAGAGGGAGAGCAGGGATGAGATTTGTGGTGAGATTATTCTACCAGTGAAAATAGAAAAGAATATTTATCCAGTGACAGAATACTTAAAATGTTGCTTTAAGAGAGCTCTGACTGTTTCTTTTGAGATGTTGAATGACCAGCTGCTCTTTAGAGAAAAGACTTTGCATATTTTGTATGATTTACAAAACATGTCAGTTACAGTGAAATTATTTAGATGTGTTTCATTATGTAATAACTTTTCCTATGCTGAGTTAGTGTGATTTACATTCTTTAAGAGAATTATATTGAAATATTTTCTTACAGTCTAAACCTGATGTACCGAATTTATCATTTTTTGAAAATTGGGAAACTGATTTTTCTGGAATAGGGGAGAGGAGTCTTGCGAGGCAGAACCGGATGGGAACATTTTTTTGTTCTCTGACCTTTTTTGTATTCTTTGCATAAACCAAAGTTTATAAAATCTGTACTGAACAGCTCCGCTTTTATTGTTCAAATAAAAACTACAGAGGATGCTTCCATGCTGTTTTGTGCAAATACAGAACGAAAAAAGACTGTTATTGCCCCAGCCAGCATACAGTCCGTAAAGACTGCCTAAGATAATAGGAGATGGATACAGACAGATGGTGAGTGAAGGAAAAGAATGAGCCACTCTTGGTCAGCCTGATGGATTCTGGCCACCACACAGCAATACCCCGACTGTTGGCAATTTATCCAAGCATCATGACAACAGAGAGCTCTAAGGGGGAGGTGAGAATGAAAGAATGAAATCGTGTCATGAGTATTGGCTGTGAGGTGCGGTGTGGGTCACAGCATGAACGTGTTTAAATTTTAAACAAGTGGGGAATGGAGGACATTGGGCAGGTGATAGGGTCTGGCCTTTGGAGTTGGCTGAGTAGGATTATTGTAGAGAAGAGGGCCAGCATGAGGGCATTCTGGATTTAGTGATGTGAGTGTCCTAGTAACAAATCTGTCAGCCAGCCTACCCCACCTTCACAGTGCCAGTGCTACAGAAGCTCCCGCACAGATCTGTATATAAAGCTGATTTTTCCTTCTCTGCAAGGACAGGAATAGGTAAATAACTGTTGGTATAGTTGGATATTGGTGGTTTTGTTGCCAATAGCGATTATTGTTCTAAAGCTATTGTGTCCAAATCGGTCTAAAATATATTCCAAAAAGCTAGCATCAGACTTTGTGGCAAAGATGGGCTCATGGTTGCTCGGAAATGTGTGGAAGAGTAATTGTCCAGGATGTAGCAAAGACAGACTAATTCTACTGTAATCCTTAGTGTTTCCTTGTTGACAGGAGGTTTTGTTGTGGATGTTCTTGAGTTCTTCTAGAGATGGCTCAGAGCGTGACTGATATCTGAACTTATCTGCAGGATGGTAGGCAGTGCGGCCATGAGGGCACTGAAGGCATAGCATTGGCCTGTATTTTTCAGTAGACAAGCTGCTTCCTTTTGTTATTGTGCCAGTTGGTGCTTTGAGGTTTTATTGTTAAATGTAAAAATTGTTGCAAAAGTCAATGAAGGCATAGGACAGTTCAACAGATAATTTGAAGTTCAGTGGTAAGGTGAATGTGGTTTTATTTTTTCTCTTTACCCCCGCTAACAACATCATAGCAGCTCCAAAATAATAGAACGTGCAGTATCTTACATGTGGAAATTCCTTATTCATGGTAGTAGAGTTGTGGTAGTTGCAACTCATTTGACTTCTGTTTATGAAATGAAAAATCTGTTCTTTAAAATTTTGTCAGTGTCCAAACTGAGTGATGTTTCATGAGCTCCATTACTTTAGCAATAAGTAATGTTAGATAGATTGTTACCCTTCCCATGAGTTTGTGACACAGTACCGTATATCAGTGCATGTCAGTTTATAATTGTAGGAAATGCAGCAGATATATAATACCTGTGCCTGCAGCAATGAAAGACAAAAGAATCCTGTCAGGGCAAAACCAGTGCTTTCATTCGTTATTCTTCACCAGTGGCTGTTCTTTTTAAATTTTCCCACTGGGCAAGTCAGTCTCCCAGCCCTCCAGCCAATCAGTTCCCTAGTAAGGTGACGTATTTTTCAAGAGACGCTACTCTGTTAAATAGGAAAATAAATTGATAGAAGAAAAACTTAAACTGTAATTTGGACTTGCATGCTACACCAATTAGTTTAATTTCGGTCATTATGATTCTATTTTAAATAATAATACTTCTTCAGTTTTAAGCATAAAAGTATGAATTGCTCACTTTACTGTGCTTGTATGACTATAGAAATCAAGTAACTTTTCTTACCAAAAAGGTCTTATTCTTCTGATAACTTGGAGAAATCATACACTTACTTCTACATCACATTTCTTAAAGAGGAGGGGAGATATTTTTATTGAGGATGATGTTTGTGTGCTGACACAATGTTAATCACAAGTTAAATTTTATACTGTCTGTTCAGAGCTTTATGCAGTAATGCTGTGTCCTCTGTTACAGAGTTCTGTCTTAGTCTGAACTGTGCAACAGAGTAATTCTATAAAATTTGATTATCTGAGGTACTTGATATTATAAAAAATATATTTGCAGTCTGCATTGATTTATCTGGGCCTTTTATAAAAGAGAATAGTTATATTGGAAAGTGTGCTGTGTTTACAAAATTTTCGTATTCCTGCATTGCTTTTGATCAGGAGTATCCTGAAGAGAAGTTCTGGTTACAGCAGTGTATGTAACAAAGCCAAGCAAGTATACGATTTGCACATCTTGTTACTGGTACACCAGCATAAATCCCAATGCTGTTTTGGCCTGCCCAGTTTCTCTGTGCTTGTCCCACATAAGCCTATTCTGGAATAATCTTTTATTTGTTTCTTGTGATCATTTCTCTCTTTAAAAGAGCAGCTGTTAACTTTGTGCAGTGCATGGAGCTTTCTAGAGTAACTGAATGCTTGTGTCCATTTCTGTCTCTATGCGGATCAGAAAAAAATTACTAGATGGGGCATTTCAGCCATTGACTATCTATCAGGGAAAGATTTGAGGTAGGGAAAGTCCCACCACCAAAGTTAGCGTACAGAACTGAGGAAAAACCAAACCTCCGTGCCCTGTTCAGCTTTCAGAAGGGGCATAGGATTTCTGTATGCTGTGTTGTTCAGACTCTTCTAAAAGATTCTGTCTTGCTTATTTTTTTAAGATTATTATGCTTCACTGGTCAGCTCTGGAGGCTGGAAAGGAAGAGTGAGCTTCTGATTTCCTGTCTTTGTAGTCTTCAGGGTGCCGTGACTGTATTGCGTTTTATGTACAGACACAGCCTTCTGGTGTTTGAAGGAAAGGATGGGAAGGAGATTTTTATTCCTGTTCTTAATATTCCATCTTTCTGGTTACTAGAAGTGCCAGCTTTAGGCTCCTACACATATCTTTATTTAAATGGATATAAAGGTGAAAACTACTTGTTTCTCAGCACTACTTCAGTCTGTAGATTGATGAGTTTTATAGTTGTTTTTCACATAGCTGTTAATTTTAAACCTTCTAAGCAAAACCATGTAGCTCTGGATTTGGAAGCATCTTCTAGGAGGTTGAGTAAGAGGATAAGGCCAGTAGCACACTGGTTTTAAATTACAGAGATGGCAGCCCTTTACCAATACTTACTGGTTACACCTTTAGTAATGTAATGTTAAATTTCTGAGGAGTTACTTCTAATGACTGGTACCAGTACGATACTTGTATATAGGAAATTGCAGGTATTATGGTTTATAAACAAGATAAAGAAATACCTCTAGTCTCTTTACCTAATGATGTGTGTCACCTTAACAAGGGCAGCTGAGTTCGTTTTCTAAAATTTACTTAACCATCAGAAGTGTATAAGAGGAAAGTTGTTTTCAACGTTTCTGTTCTTTAAACTTGTTTCTTTTATAATACATCTTCAGTGAAGAGGTGATTAAGCTTAGCATTGATGGAACACTTGTTCTGCAGGCATGAAAGTGGATATTGATTAGTTCCAGTGAATATTAGTCCAGAACTTCAGGAAGATGCTGACTCTTTAAAAAATGCAAGTCAAACAGTTATAACGGATACATGGACAATATGCTATAGTATCTTACTCCTATAAGTGTAGTCAATGAATACATAGGTATATTTGGCCCAGCAGGCTATAGTGGGACTTCATAAAACGTGTATGCATGTAAAATTGAAGTAGTATGCTGTGGTGTGTTAGCCTTGACTGTCTTCCAGGTGCCCACCAAGCACCAGGTGCCCACTACTCTGTCCTCAGCAGAACAACAGGATAAAGTAAGAAAAAACCCTTGTGGCCTGAGATAAGAACAGGGAGATGGCTCACCGATTACTATCATGGGCAAAATACCCTCAACTAGGGGAATACTGATTTCATTTAACATGATTAGGAATAGAGTAGGATAGTGAGAACCAAAACCAAAAACCACCCTCCCCTTCACCCCTCCCTTCTTCCCAGATTCAACTTCACTCATTCATTCTCAACTCTTCTCCCTCATTATCGCAAGTGGTGCAGGGGATTGGGAGTAGGGATTGCAGTCAGTTTGTAACACATTGTGTCTACTGCTCATTCCTCCTCATGCTCTACCCCTGTTCCGGTGTGGGTCCCTCCCGTGGGATACAGTCCTTCACAAACTGCTTCAACATGGGCCCTTTCCATGGGCTGCAGTTCTTCAAGAACTGCTCCATTGTGGGTACTTCCCAACAGGGTACATTCCTGCAGGAACATACTACTCCAGTGTGGGTCTTCCACAGGCCATAATTCCTGCCAGAAAACCTGCTCCTGCATGGACTTCTCTCCACGGGCTGCAGCTTATTTCCAGGCATATCTACCTCCTGCAGCATAGGGGCCTCCAGAGGCTGCAATGTGCCTATCTGCTCTGCTGTGGTCCTCTGTCTGCTGCAGTGGTCAGCCTGCCTCACCATGGTCCAGTACCTGGAGCATCTCCTCCCCCTCCTTCTTCTCTGACCTTGATGTCTGCAGAGTTGTTTCTCTCATTTTTCTTACTCCTCTCTCTCAGATGCTTTACAGTATTTTCCCCCCTTTCTTAAATACGTTATCACAGAGGCACCACCAGCATCAATGAGTGGCTCAGCTTTGGCTAGTGGTGGGTCTGTTTTGGAGCTGGCTTAGAACTGGCTCTGACATTGGGGCAGGTCCTGATCTCTTCTCACAGAGGCCACCCCTGCAGCCACCCTGCTACCAAGACCTTGCCATACAAATCCAATACATGTGCTTGAGGGGATATTACACTCCATTTGTGTTAACATTTACTCATGTTTGTCATAATCACTAAATGCCAACAATTAAGTGGAAATGAAGGTTAGCAATTAATAAGACTGTGGCCATTGTTCTTTTGATTTCAAGAACGAAATCTGTGGATGCTTTCCACAGATTTGAAGTAGCTGGCTAAGTGCAAATGTTAGTGTTTTCTTTAGTGTCTCTTTCTCATGTTCAGCCTGCAAATGATTTCACGGTCCTCTTCTCTCCATGTTCTCTTAAAGCAGGAGGTGAACATAACTAGATGGTGGAACCAGTAATAATCAATGATATTTTTGACTTTTTCTTTCCTCCTCCCCTTTTACTTACTGTATCATCAAATGCCTAAGCTTTAAGGATCTGATAATTTAAAGGAAGGTTGGCAGATACTTTTGCTTGAAGGAGAAAGTTGGATAGTCTCCCTTGCATTATCAGAACATATAAAAGAAAAATGTTTTCAGGTGACACCGAACATTTCCAATATTTGTTGCAAAACTAGAAACAAGTACTTAAAGGATGTTGTTTATGTGTCTTTGATTCTAATTTTCTGAAATAAAATTCCATGTTAGTAGTTTAGTCACAATATATGCCCATCAGAGTTGCAACTATATGAAATAGTTACACAAACTGTTATTGCATGTATCTCTATACTTATGGTTGCTAGCTTAATAAGTCTAGTGAGGATAAATCTAGATATAGGACCATCTTGTCCGTTTCCTTCTAAGCAAGTCAATTTATCTGGCAAAGTTGGTAAAGAATTTATCACTCAACCAATCTACTTTTCCTTTGCATTAGCTGTGCTGTGTTTTGCCAGGAAAGCTAATTTAATGCATTTAACCGTGTCACAAGTTCAACCTGGAGTTCGGGAAGAGTAGGATTGATTCCCTGTTGAGTGGATGTGGAAATAGCATGGGGTATTTTATTAGTGGTGTTGGGAGTTGCTGGTGGTAATAATGTGAAAATAATATTTGTAAATATGCAAGTTGCTCATACAAAGTAAGTGTTGTAACCCTAAATGTTAGTTGCAAGTGATATTCTAGTAATTTCCTCCTATAGTTTATTTTCAGGTTGTGGTTATTGAATAATATTGATCAAGAATTGTAATTCAGAGTAGCAAGCTTCTGCACCCTACAGTTAATAAGCTCTCTAAAATGTATTGCTCATGTTTTACTTGCGTTCACAGTCATTAATCTTTGTGGCTTAGAGCTGTAGGTTTTAAGGCAGGAAGTGGTACACCACCATGGTGCACCATGTAAGACGAGAGTGTCTCCAGTCAGTGCTTTAAGCAAGTGAAATCTCACTCTGCTAGGTTAAGCAAAACATTTTATTGGAGAAGAAAACATTGATATTAAGTACCATGTTTTGCAGCAAATTTTCAGTAGTTTATGTGGAGCAGTCTATATGGAGCACCTCCCCTATGAGGGCAGGCTGAGACTTGGGATTGTTCAACCTAGAGAAGAGAAAGCTCTGGGGAGACTTTATAGTGGCCTTCCAGTATCTGAAGGGGTCTAAAGGAAAGCTGGAGAGGGACTTTTTACAAGGGCGTGTAACGACAGAATGAGAGGTAATGGCTATGAACTGGAAGAGGGTAGATTTAGATTAGATACAAGGAAGAAATTTTTCACTGTGAGGGTGGTGAGACACTAGCAGAGAAGCTGTGGATGCCCCCTCCCTGGCAGTATTCAAGGGCAGGCTGGATGGGTCTTTGAGCACCCTAGTCTAGTGGGAGGTGTTCCTGCCCAAGGCAAGGGGATTGGAAGATGATTGCTAAGGTCCCTTTAAACCCAAACCATTCCTTGATTCTATGTCTAGAGTCTGCTGAGCCATTTTCCCAGGATTTTGTTATCAAATATTATGCTGTCACAGCTGACCATGCACCTGAAACTACCCTCTTGCTTAATCTATGTTTTGTAAAGTTTGTTGGATACTCTTACCCGGAACTTTACTCACTGGGCTTCTCATACTTTATGAAGCAAAACTGCATGTCAGTAGATGAAACATGTAATCTCAGCACACTGAATTTAGATGCATTTCATCTTTTCAAAGTTCTCACAGGTTGGATTGGCAGTTTTTTCTTGGTGTGAATGAACGAATATATTCTTGCAAATGAGTTGTGCCTATTTCAGTGAGAAATTTTAATTTTTCGGTTCCTAGGTGCAATGGACAAGTTGGTCTGTCAAATTTACAATGATATGCTCTGAACTCTGGACTCTGTATATGCTATTCACTTTCTACTGTAGCTTATTTCCCAGTAGATGTCATTGTAATATCTATTCTTAATTGTCTTTCAGTTTGAAATATAAGTGCTTGTTTTATTATTAATGGCTTAGTGTTACTATGATGAAGTTGTTTTATGCTCGGTGAATTGCAGAGAGAGGAACAAATATTATTTGTTTTGAGTTTTTGGTACCCTGTATGTGTTTGTAATACACATAGCAAAGCTGTTTTTCTGCTGAACTCATAAATATGTTGTCTTAAAGTCAGAAAGTCTTCTAGGTAAATGCAGATGTTATTGTTAGGGTGCTTTGTGACTTTATTGTGAATTTAAAATTTTAATATGTATGAATTTTATCAAAATTCTTGGGAATAATTATGGGGTCTTTTGCCTATTTTTGAACCAGCTGCTGTTTTGTCAAAGGTGATTTATACTATGGATCATAGCGGGTTTTTAAAACTATACTCTTAGAAGATCAGATAATGGCAATTAAAAAGCTATTTCAGATTTTAGGGAATCCTGAGATGCTTTTGTTTGAAGATGCTTATTTCAACCTGCATGCAATCATTAATAAAATTATTTTAATTTTCAGTTTTCACAAGAACTATTTCCTATATCATGAACTATTGCTCTTCTATGTTTTTATGACTGTCATATGAATTATTTTGGAAATAAATGATAAAACAAGTTGAAGAACCTAATCTTTGATGTTTCATGGGCAAATTCCTGGAAGGTTAACATTGGTATTAAGCAGATATTAATTCCTATGATTCTTTTTCTTAATCTTTTTGGTAAAGGATTAGGATAAACCTTGTGAGAATTTCAATGTGAGTTTTTTTTTTAGTGTTTGTATAAACAAGTTCACTGGGTTCAAGGAAGGAGAAGAAAGTGATTTAAATTTTTATTTAAGAGTTGAAGGAAATCATAGTTATGTAGAACAAAAACTAGGAATTTTTGCTTTGGAGTGACTTATGAGAGGAAATTCATCTATCTTGGAGGTGTTGCCAAGGTTAAGACAGCCTATGCCCTGCATCAAAACTGCTTCCATAAAGAAAAAAGATGGGGCACTGTCATAGGAGACTCCTTTCTGAAGGGAACTGAAAGTCCAATCTGCAAACCAGACCCACTACTTAGAATCATAGAATCATAGGGGTTGGAAGAGACCTCAAGAGATCATCGGGTCCAACCCCCCTGCCAAAGCAGCTCCCTAGGACATATCACTCAGATAGGCGTCCAGATGGGTCTTGAGTATCTCCAGAGAAGGAGACTCCACACCCCCTTGGGCAGCCTGTCCTGGGGCTCCCTCACCCTCACTGTGTAAAAGTTCTTCCACATGTTGGTGTGGAACTTCCTGTGCTCCAACTTGCAGCCATTGCCCCTTGTCCTGTCTCCACAGACCACCGAAAAGGGTCTGGCCATTTCCCCCTGCATCCCATACTTAAGATATTTATAAACGTTAATAAGGTCTCCCCTTAGTCTTCTTTTCTCCAGGCTGAACAGTCCCAGCTCACTCAGCCTTTCCTCATAGGGGAGATGCTCCAGGCCCTTAATCATCTTTGTAACCCTTCTCTGGACTCTCTCCAGGAGATCCCTGTCTTTTTTTATACCAGGAAGCCCAGAACTGGACACAATACTGCAGGTGGGGCCTGACCAGGGCAAAGTAGAGGGGGAGGATCACCTCCTTCGACCTGCTGGCTACACTCCTCCGGATGCACACCAGGATCCCATTGGCTCTCTTAGCCACCGGTGCATACTGCTGGCTCATGGCCAACCAGTCATCAACCAGGACTCCCAGGTCCTTCTCCACTGAGCTCTTCTTCAGCAGGTCATCCCCCAGCCTGTACTGATACAAGTGGTTATTCCTTCCCAGGTGCAAGATTCTACACTTGCTTTTGTTGAATTTCATCTGGTTTCTCCCTGCCCAGCTTTCCGGCCTGTCCAGGTCTCTCTGGATGGCAGCGCAGTGTTCCTGCGTGTCAGCCACTCCTCCCAGCTTTGTATCATCGGCGTACTTGCTGGGGGTTAGAAACCATAGTAGTGCCTGAGAACGGTTATGTAGGAATTAGGGCTTCTTCCCCCAAGATGGTGACAGGATCAACAGCCAAATGGAAGTGCATCTCCACCAATGCATGCAGCATGGGCAACAACAGGAGGAGCTGGAAGCCGTTGTGCAGCTGGAAAACTATTCTATTGTTGCCATCATGGTAACATGGTGAGATGACTCAAACAACTAGAGTGCTGCAAGGGATGACTATAGACTCTTTAGGAGGGTAGGCAAGGATGGAGCAGCGGTGGGGTGACCCTGTGTGTTTTGGAGTGTTTTGATTGTCTAGAGTTAATGATGATGACAATAGGATTGAGTGCTTATGGGAAAGAGTCAGGGAGATCAACAAGGCAGGTTGGGTGGTACAGACCACCCAACCAGGATGAAGAGGCAGATGAAATATTCTATAAGCAGCTAGGCCTTGTTTTTGGAGGGGACTCTTAACTTACCACATACCTGCTGGAAATACAATTCTGTATAGTCTGTCTCACAGAACAATTAAAGTCTGTTCTTGGTATGGCTTATCTTAACATATAGGGATGTATAAGCATAGCTGAAATAGTATTGTTGAGTCTGATATATTTTCCAAAGAGAAAATGTTACTCTGCTTAAAAACGCAAATATACAAGGCCATTACTACATATGAATTCGAAGCACACTCTGTCTTGATTTGCTTTAATAATAAATATTAAGTACTATGTGTTTACTGAATATACAGTGCAAACTCTCAAAATTATTTAAAACAATGTCCTTTTAAACTGTAAGTTTGAGAGGTGTTGGATATAGCAAGGTTCGGAATTCACCCTAATTTTTTAGCTAGATGTTAAGTTTTTATGTTGCCGTGAGTAGTGGAGCTTGTTTATAGCTTTGTGTGTGAGGCAGAATGTTTGCTGCAGACTGCAGAAATTTATCTACCTACTTTTTTATTGGGTAAACACAGGTCTGCCGCAACTTGTGGAGAATGTAAACTTGTTAAAGATCCTAAATTAAACAGCTATTCTTGAATCATTTAATATACATTTATCTGTCTGGAGAGTTTGAGTCGGGAGGCAAGAACAAAGTATTTAACCAAAAGGAGGAAAAAAACCCCTTCTTATATAAAAAAAAATAAAGATTTCATGCCACTGCGGAAAGTTTCCAGTAATTTTTGCTATTTATAAATATATCTAAAAGGAGAAATAGTAAAAATAAAAGCCAACCACTTATCCCCCACACTGCAAACAGCAAAATAGGAGACTAAAGTGGATTATATTATCAGAGAGATTAAAGAATCCCCAGATTAGCACAACCTTGAAAATGGAGCTGTTACTTTTGGCAGAGAAATCATAAATAATTAAGAATATGCAAATAAAGTTGTAGACAGTATGAACCAGTACATTGGTTTTCCACTTTTGTTGGGTAAAAAACATAGATAATAAATTCAGTTTGATAGGTAATGCTTCTTAACAAAATCTGTGGAATTACCGCCATGAGTTAAGGCTCAGAATTTAATGGTATTCTAAAAAGGCTAAACATTTTAAACAAATAGTGAGAATCTAAGCAGCTTTAAGTCTTTTTCATATGTTTTTGCCTTGCATTTATTCTGTATTTGTCCATGATGAAGTTTTATGGCAATTATTATATGAAGTGTTTTGTATTGTCCACTGAATCGATTTCACTAGACTATTTGGGATATTGGTTCTATTTAGGATACAGAAACTACGTTATTATATAGCATATCTCCTGTATCCTTTGAAATGCTTACTGCACAAATTTGTGTTGATCTTTCAAGAAGAAGGAATTACCTTCAATGATTTCAGCCTGTTTGTCTTCATGGGTGTCATTTTCCTAAGGGCGTGGAGTGACTCTCAGAAGGGGTGGAATGACTGAGCATGCAGAAGGTCTGAGAAGCAAGCTCTGGTGAAAGTGTAGTGTGTAGCCAGCCTAAACTAGTGACGATGTTGTTTTTGCAGCCTTTTTTGTCAGGTTCTCAGTGCATTGTCATCATAGCAGACTTTTCCTAAAAGAAAGAAGAAATTCTTTCTGACTATATGTTCATCTGTATAAAACAGTCAATATGGATAATAGAAGGTTAAAAGTTTTCTGTAGACTCTGAATCTCTGTTATAGCTATCTGTCAGTGACAATAATTAAACCGTCTTCAAATTAAGGACACTAGATGGGATGAGTTAATAGAACTATTGTAAATCATTACCATGTTGTGATCTGATAAAAACTTAAATTTTAGTTTTTTAAAAAATACATGTGCAATCTTTACGTTTTTAAAAATGGAAAAATAATACCGATATAAGAAGATGAATCCAGTTTTGATGACTGAAGCAAGAGGGGGAGATAAAAGTCTAATTTTTGTTTTTTCTCTTTTGTATATGTGTCTAAACCAATATATACCAAATGCAGAGATCCTTGAAAATGAAGTTTTTCCCAGTAACGAGCCTGTTCTAAACATTTGTAGCATATTAAGAGACTTCATATAAGTAAGGTTTATAAGTTGAATGTATTATACAAGATAGGCTCTGACTTGGCTGGCCCTGTGGGAAGCTGGAGTTGGACTTGATGATCCTTAGGGGTCCCTTCCAACTCAGGATATTCTGTGATTCTGTGAATTATCTCACTTGTTCAACAGGTGGATGATTAATGCTGTGCTATAAATTAACCATTTATACATACATATAAAGAAGAAATTTTTCATTAAGCTAACAAGTAGGGAATACTGTGCCAGTAATCGACTAGTTCTCTAGAAAGGCTGTGTTTAAAAGTACTGTAAGGAGAAGGAGATTCTGCTTTTGCTTATTTTATGATGAACAAAGGTTACTATTTTTCTTGTATTTCACTTCCCATTAAATTTTCAGCACCAATTTTAGATCTGAAGTTCAGGGTTCAGTTGGGGATGTAGTGCAGAGTTACTACGTAAGTATGACTTCATTTTTTGTTTCTTTGTTTCTGTTAGGGAGAGAAAGGATAGTCTTTTTGTGGTAGTTTTTGAACTGATTTGATTTTAGTTTTCAGGCCTCTTGGCATTACCCCATGGTAGATACTACATGCAGTGAAACTGTCACAGCAGGTTCAAAAGCCCAAAATTCTGAAAATGACATTTGTTGTTTAGGCTCTGCTTTTTGGCTAATCAAATAGATGCCATTCTTTTCACTACACGCCTCTGCACAAACCGATCACAACTTGAGCAGTCAGCTGCTTCTACCTGATACTTTTGGTTTTAAGAAACACAACACAGCTCTTACATGATGCTTTTCATCTCTAAATCTCATACTTCACAAATCAGAGTAAGTACTACTTTTGTTTACTAACAGTGGAAGGAGATTTTTTTCTCAAGGATATTTTGGGTTGCATTTCATGTGCACTTAAGACAGTGTTTGAACACAGTCCTTCAAGAATTATTTGCATATATTTCTTCTACTGAATGGAGGGAGGAAAAAGGGTAGTATTTTCTATGTTTTAAGGACAAGCTGTTCAATAAGATGACTGGAAGATGGTATTACAAAAAAGCCAATTGCTCATGTCTAGGAAAGTGGAGGATTAGAGGTTATGCCATTGGTGGGCATTCTGCAAAATGGAAAGATTTGCTTGTCTAAAAAGCAGCTTGAAGATTCCTGCTATCTCTGTGCCTCTCTGTCTTAAAGCTTCCCTATCATTCATATCTTAAAACTCTCCTTTTAAATTTTTTTTATTTATTGCCATAACTATATAGGTAGAAAGGTGATACTATTTAAAGAATAGGTCATTTGTGCAGCACTTTAATTCATTAGGGTACAGAGGAAAGACTTTTCTGATGGTACTAGAACTTGCTGGGTATATACTTGTAACAATCAATACAACTTGAAAACAAATGAATTCACATTTAAAAAATGAAAGAATGCAAGAGGACCTTTTCTGACAGAAAAGACAGTATTTGAAATATTAGAGAGATGCAACAAAGTAAGAATGTTTCTGCTCTTGCAAAAGCAAAGAGCTGCCAGAACAAGAACACTGTTGAAATTGGGTGAATAAGTGAAGTTTGAGAATCTCATTCTATGTTACAGTAAATGTAAACACAAAGGTGGGGATCCTTCATATCCTGTAGAGCAGCACAGAACTGCTGTGAGAGTAATCTTGTGTTCTTTCACAAGTTGGCAGTGGTGCTTTCTATTTTTATCCTATAATCTTTCACTTCTGGAACTTCAGTGTAACGCTGTTGTGCTATCTAAGCCTAATGGTGTGAGTAGTCACTACATTACAATATAGCGCTTTTAGGTATGCTTCTAAGTTGTAGGCATGCTGTTGGTGCCCTTTGAGTAGGCTGGATTCAGTACTCCACATAATGCTTCCGTCCTTAGAGATGTGTTTTATGGCTGAGAGCTCTTGCCATTGTGAGGGTTACCAGAATGTGTAAAACTATCTGGTATTGCCGCTGGATTTGGATATGCTGAAATTAGGCCTGTATGGGGAACAGCATAATAATTCTTAACTGCAGGGTTAAAGTTACTCTTTTACTGAAATATTTGTGACCCAATTTAGATTATTGCAGGAAGGATTTGTAGTCTGTATATGTATTTTCCCTGAAAATTGTGTGTAAACATTTACTTTTAAGACTATAGCATCTAAAAAAGTTAATGAGGAATTTTTCAGGTGAGGATAATAATGGATTGATTTACTTCATGAAAGCTGTGAGTTTTAGTTTTGTTGGGCTACTCTGGATGTGGTTGTTATAGGGGAAAAATAACAGTACATTTTTAGCTTCTGCCAGGATGTCTGTGACAGATGGTGTCTTGCCTGTCAAACGTGAATTCTTCCCACTACAGAAATATTGGTTGGAGGGAAAAAATTGGTGTTCCATAGCTTTAAAAAAAAGCGTCTTGGTTGCTATAGGAGTAACTAAGGGATATTTATACAGATCTTGGGCAGAACACCGATAGTACATGCAGAAATCAGAATCTGAACAAATCTAAAAGGTCCTGGTTGAAGCCTGGCTGACATCAGACAAACAGAGGAAACAAAAAATGTGTGCATGTTTGGGGGGAATAATGTTAAAATAGTCCCTGCAGGTGCTTTTGTGGTTAAAAAAGTTCTTTACTGGTAGCTGGGGTCTGGAACATAGAAGTACAGAATAGTTCAGGTTAGAAGGGACCTTAAAGCTCATGTAGTTCCAACGTCCCTGCCATGGGACAGGGACACCCTCCACTAGACCAGGTTGCCCAAAGGCTCATCCAGCCTGGCCTTGAACACTTCCAAGGAGGGATCATCCACAGCTTCTCTGGGCAACTTGTGCCAGTGCCTCACCACCCTCACGGGACAGAATTTTTCCTAATATCTGACCTAAATCTACCTACCTTCAGTTTAAGCCCCTTGTGCTGTCACAACATGCCCTTGTATAAAGTCCTTCTCCATCTTTCCTGTAAGCCCCCTTTACGTACCAGAAGGCTGCTATAAGGTCTTCATGGAGACCTTATTGGGCACAACTTCTCCAGGCTGAACAACCCCCAACTCTCAGCCTGTCTTCATGGGAGAGGTGCTGCAACCCTCCAGTCATCTTTATTGCCTTCCCCTGGACTCATTTCAACAGGTCTGTGTCTTTCTTGTGCTGGGGACCCCAGAGCTGGATGCAGAACTCCAGGTGAGGTCTCATGAGAGCAGAGGAGGAGAATCACCTCCCTCCAGTTTGGCACATGATTAATATGTGTGCAAAGACAGGCAGCTGCCAAGTTTTGGACAGTACAGAATAATACTCTATACTGTTTTCAGAGGCCTTAATGATTCATATATCTATACTTTCTTGAAACACCCTTTCAGCTTCTGTGAAAGCAGACTTTATTGGCACAGACTTGGAAGAACTTATTGTGGCACTGTATGTGCTTCTTATCTTTCATTTTATAATTGCTGTCAAGTTTATAGAGCTCTGTCATGTATTAGATTCCAAATAATTTGATTGTCTGATTCTTTGCAGTGTATGCTAATAGAACTATGTGGTTGGCTGCTGCCTCTGTATAAGGTGCTGTACAGAGATTTGCTCCTGGATGTAACTGGGATATTGATGAAGTTGTGTTTTTCAAAGAGTCTTAACATGTATTTTTGTGTGGCATTCATACGAGTTATACTTAAGTGCTGTCTGTAACTAACTTTTAAATGTTAAAACAGAGGAACTTCAACCTTTTAGAAAAAGAAGCTCTTGTTCGGTGTTGCTGGCATTCTAATGGGGTTAGTCATGTTCATTTCAGTTTATTAACCTCCTGTGCTCTTGATTCAAATAAGGTATTTGGCACATTGTTTACTTTCTTTATGTGAATGAGTAAAAGCAACCATGTAGAATTCATAGAAAGCTATGCCGAGGTGCCCAGTTTCATAATTTTAGTGATCAAGTAATAATGTTTTGCATTTAGAAAGGAATCTTAAACATTCACTGTGTGAAATCCTTCATACTGTTCTGAAGGAATTTTGAGGAACATGCAGTCTCTTCAGGCTTACACTGACTTGATGTTCTGAACTATGATCCTTTGTAGCTAAGCAAGAGGATCCTTACCACTGATAGGTTATGTGTTTCAAGCTCTGGCTTTTCTTTAGCAAACAGAAAACTCTTCAGATTGCCATAGAGACATTCTAAAACACTCTGTGACCTGTAATACAGTGACAGTGTTTTCCAGCCTGGGAAATGTAAGAATTACGGTATGTGGAGAAAAACTGCCCATGTCATTGGGGTTTTTTTATCAACCATATTGGTTTTTAAACCTCTGTGAGGTATGTGTTAATTCTTAAAAGAAGTAATTAGCTGATTTGCACAACAAAGTATTCTTTAAATTGTTAGGAGATAACTGCATTACTGTTGCAGTGTACTTAACATGGGAGATTAAATGCACATCCTTTTATGAATGTAAAAATCTTTATATTGCCTTAAAAAAAAACGAGTTACCAGTGGCACGAAAAACTCTCTGGGCAGTAAACACTGCAGTAAGTGCTTATTGTGCATATAGGTCATGCTTAGGAAAATGTGTGCGTAAAACACAGATCTCACTGGAAATAATTACAGAAAACTTGATGCTGCGGTGTTATATGCTGCAGGTTGAATATAGTGACTTCACTTGTTGTTCTTGAGCTACATAGCAATTGGCAGAAGATTTACTTCTACTTTTGAAGAAAATGACCAAAACTGCTGATTAAACTGGGAATAACTGCTAATTACAGTGCCTGCAGAAAAGGGTTTCTTCTGCTTATTTTCTCAGATTCTTAATTGTAGCAGCATAGCAAAGTTTGAGTCTAGTTAAGATAACTGTATTTCAAGCATGAACAAAATTGAGGACTTTCTGAAAGACCCTTATTTCTAGCAGTCTACCCTTCAGAATTAGGCTGGGACTCCTCTCTTGAGGACTTGACTTTTATATGTATAAAATGTTCACTAGTTTCTCAAGGAGTGCAGTACAGATTGAGAGTTTGGCTAACAGTCTCTTCTTAAGAGGCTAGAATCACATCCTCACTCTGCAAGTATTGTGGTTTGTCCAGTGCTATGGTAACATGAGCAACAGGTTGTAAAAACAGTCTTTGCCAGAAAAGTATCAGATAGCATTCTTGGGGGACATAGGGACCAAAGAATAAGAAAGGGCTGTTTTTTCTTAACAGTTTTCAGAGTGAATTTTTACTAACTTTCTTTCACTTCTTCTTGATCATGATGGTTCCTTTAGTTAGACTTCATCCTTGGTTCAGTTATGGCTGGGTACCAAGAGTGTTATGGCCACCTTCAGCAAATGGGTAGTACAGCAGAGGTCAGCTTTCATCAGGCTGAACATGATCAAGAAGAAATCAAACTTGTTCTGCTCTCCTTCTGGCCAGCCCTTCTAGTGCAGGCAAGGAAAGAGGCCTGTGAGTTGCATGGACTGTTGTGATTTTTCAGAGTCAAACAAGAGTATATTTGTGCCTGGTCATGTAGTGGGTTGCAAATCTGCATTTTGGGTTAAGATTGGCATTTGTGATGATGTAGCATTGGAGGAGCTAGAGACTTTGGCTTTTAGATCATTCCACAATAGGCAAGGAAGGCTGTCCTGTTTGTTTAAAAGGAGAAAAAAAAAGTGAGAGAGATTGGGATTGGGGAACCTTTTGTGCAGAAATGCAGGGAAACCTCTTTTGGTTTTTTTTTTGTTTGGTTGGTTGGTTTTTTTATTAGTTCTATGCCTTAGAGCTGATCAACTGCCACTGCAGCTCTTCCAGGCTATGCTAATTTGAGCATAAATCTCTAGGTTTCAGAGTTCAAATATGCTGACATATTCTGTTGTCTCCTAGAGGAGTATTGTATATTGCAAATGTTGTATGAAGGTTTCTTACTTTGATCTCTACTTTTTTATATGATTTTTTTTCCTGTCATATTGTGGGCATGTATCTGAAGAAAAATTGTTCCTTTCAGTATGTCTGAATTGGCAGCAGCTTTAAAAAGTGCCAAATAAGAATAATTTCGAATTTAGAGTTAACTGATTGCTGTCAAGGTGTATGTGTAATCCAAGTGTGGTTATTTCCTGGAAGTGGAAGAGTGATTATGCAAATTCCTGCTCCCAGTTAGTTAGCCCTCTCCTCTATCTACTATCTTTGAAATTACGTGCTTCTGTTACCTGGCAGGTATGACACTTTATTTCTCTTGAAGCTTTTTTTTTAAGCCGTAGTTACCAAAGGTAGCTACATTAAAATAAAAATAACTTCTAGAACAATAAAATTTTGGGGTGTGCTTATGTGAGGAAGTAGGGACAGGGAATGGCAATGGAAAGACTTGTGTTAGTTGGTGTGACAATGTGGGAAGAATTCTGAGGATAACAGGATTTTATTAACTGTGGAGGGACAGCAAAGGCTTTCCAGCAGCTTATGTTCCTTGGGCTACCTTACTACTTTTACAGTGCCTGCTGAAATGGGACTGTGTACCACTGCTCAATGGCAGCCTGATGTGGTTGTGGTAACAGATGCGGGGTCATCTCCGTGTGTGCCTGCTTGTCTTTTAGGAGCTATTGGCTGAATAGGGCGTATGTCTTCCCTTCATATGCTGCAGTTACAGTCTGGCAATTACAAGCTGTCCTGCCATCTGACTAATTGCATTAGTACATTAGGCTGTACACTGTGATGGTAGATGACATGGCTGCACATCCTACTTAGCTTTTCTTCCTGTGAGATTGTAATGTCTGGCAGTGGACACTTGGAAGCAGAGCCTGCTTCTACTGCCACAGATAACTCTACTGTGATTCTAAATTAAAACCATTAGTTGGCCCTAGTTGATGCTGTGTAATGAATTGAGAATTTATAGTGGAATGAAGAAACTGTCAAAGATGGGAAATAACTCAGTTGTTACATAAACCCCTGTGACTAGATAATGTTTTGGGATGCTGAAATAGACATCCTTTCTTAGAAATGGTAGGTTTTGTCAGATTTTTTGAGAGAGAAAATCGGTTCATTAGCTAAAGCTAAGGAGAAAACAATTGGTGCAAATAATCTTTTTTGTATAGCAGAATGTAATTACTGTATGATTGTAACTAACTTCATAAGGCCATTTTGCAAATGTTATTTTTATCAAGTAGCTGTAAAATCAATTTTGAGTTGAATTGAATTAATCAGTAGTTTTTACCTGTACATTAGGTGAAAACTGCGTGCTAAAGCATCGTTGGTGTATGAAGAATTATAGGACAGCAGATACATGAGATGATAGAGTTAAGCCTGTGGATCTTTGCTGTTTGAGATTTTGTTCAGCACATTAGCATTGGTGTAGTCTCATGGCCACAAATATGTTGATTTTGTACTGTTATTAAAACCAAAATTGGCCTTGCATTTGGAACTCCAATAATAATTATGTTGTTGTATGAACTAGAAAATGATCCAATTCTCTCAGCTGCATTACTGCAGAAGAGCTAACACATTAAGGTGAAGCCTGCATTGATTAATGGAATGAGCAGTGAGTCCTAAATGCAATGGGGAATAGGTTTCTCTCACTGCTGCTTCCTTCTCAAGCAAGAGCTACATTTGATGCTGTAAAGCAGTGATGAGTAACTATTAATACAGCTACACGTTAACTACATTACAGATGCAAATGCACTGGGTTGCTATCATGCTGTTCAGTTTTTATGAAATACCATGTAAAACTAATTTATATGTTGAACAGTCTTTATAATACTGTTATCTAGTAGGTTTATATGAATGCAGCATGCCCAGGTTTTTTGGTTTTTTGGGTTTTGGGGTTTTTTTTTGTTTGGGTGTTGTTTTGTTTGGTGGGGGTTTTTTTGGGGTTTTTTTGTTTGTTTTGTTTTTTGGGGGTGGGGTGTTTTTTGTGGTTTTTTGTGGTTCTTTGCTATACAGGACTTTGGTTTTACTTTCAGAGAATAGGAACTTGCCGATTTTGGAGAGCAGCAAATTTGCATGTGAAAATTGGTTGTCTGTGGTTGTGAATGTATGGAAATAAATGCTAAGTTTGATCCTGGTGACAATTAAGGGAAGCATATGACAGATTTGTTGCAATGATGCTGGCAGCATGGAAACAGGGATGCAAGTGATTAGATGTCAGGAAAGCTTCCTTGTCCACCGCTATTTGTCATTTGTTAGTTTTGCCCTCACTAGCAGCATTGAATGCAGGATCTATTTTTAAAGAGCTGCTTTTCTATGTAGGAGGTTAGACTTTGTGTACATTTTTTCGAAAGGTAGCTTCCCTAGCTGCTAATAAAACCTATATTTTGAGGCTCAGCACAGAAATGAAAATATCAAATGAATCAATTGTGATGAAAACAAAAGACTTCAACTTAATGCAAATGACCTGATATTTATTGATGCTGAGTTTCAACTGGCTTAAAAATCAGAAAGACACATTTATGATCAGGAAATTCTAGTGACATTTAGTGCATCATTACAGTTTTTTAGTAATCTGAAAACCAGAACAACCTGGTGTAAAAGACTTTAGAGAACTATGAATATTGAGCATATTCCTCAGCTAGTATGCTTGTTATTATCATGCAGATAAATTACGGCAAATTATTATAATAATGTAATAACAAATGGAAATAACCTTATTTGTATTTATATGCATATTGGTAGAACATGATGAATGCAATTAACCTTGCATTTGGAAATGGCTTTTCTTTCTAAATATCACATTTATTGTTTGCTCTTTGAATGCTGTTTGAATTGTAAAATCTAATGATAGCTTTTATGCAGTGTTAATTCTAAAATGGGTATGTTCTGTAATACTTGTTTGTCCTCAATTCCAAAGTTCCTTATGCAGCTTTATTGATTGCTGTGCTTAGATTTCTGTGTGAGCTCAGCTCCAAAGGTGATGTGTCTGATTTGATTTCAAATATACAGAATTCATAGTACTGTGAGAGTAGTTGTAACCTCCTTTCTTTTGAGTTGTATTCAAAAGAATCTACTTCACATTTAAAGGTATTTAAATTTTAAGAGCGCTTTGTGTAAACAGCAAGTTAAATTTAGGTGATGAGGAGAGACTTTGGATGCAACTGTGAAGAAAGGTACTTTTCAATTTCACAGATGTTTATAATGTTTTACGGATTAGGTGCCTGACTGTAACCCCTATCTGTGTCTGGAGGGTCCACCAACAACTGAAGTTTCATATAATGCTGAGTCTTACATTTGGTATTGTCACTTCTGAGAGTAGTTCGCTAGTAGACTAGGAGTTTAACGTGCTCCATTCTTCACAGATGGGACAGAGTTGTCAAGCAGGTTACTTTAATTACAGTTACCTGTCCAGATAAGATCACGTTAAACTTATTGTGAAGTAAAAATATTCCACCTCCAAAGTCTAGAGCTGCCATTTCTACTAGGTTGTAAGTGAAATT
This sequence comes from Gallinula chloropus, assembly GCF_964237585.1. Taxonomy (NCBI): domain Eukaryota; kingdom Metazoa; phylum Chordata; class Aves; order Gruiformes; family Rallidae; genus Gallinula; species Gallinula chloropus. The sequence goes on along the minus strand of NC_140090.1, from coordinate 32,582,417 downwards.
AACAGTTTGGTTAATCTTGTTGCTTCCCCTGTTGCGTGATCTCAGTGCATCTTGCTGCTTCTGTATTATTTTGACTACAGAATAATAGAAAGTTGTCAGAGAACTTACCAGTGGGTTTGTGGAAAGATATGTGTGAAGAAGCACTTCCTGTTCATATCTAAAATGTTCTTTGGTTACATTTCTTAACATTTGATTAATTCATAATGTTTAGGGTATAGAGAATTTATAAATGGGCAACATAACTACCATGTCTCCTTGATTTTAAAATTAGAGTAGGGTCACAAAGCAATCAAGCTAGCCTTCTCTCTTCCTATAGTAACAGCAGCAATAATTACATGAATGAGCAGCTATATAGAGAAAAATGTCACAAATTGAGATGAATAGTTTAGAGATGATTATATTACATTTGACAGAGAACAAAAAAATCTCCCCCCATGCCAAGTACTTTGGAGCTCTGGTTATACCAAGAACATGCCGAGTGGGTTTCTTCCTTTGTTCAGTGCACCAATAGAATACTTGGAGCTCTCTGCACATTGGAAATGGGAATTCTGAGGTTTTCTGGTAGTTCTATGGCATTTGTTTTTTCTGGAGCTCTGGGAAATCTCATTTCCTCCTGTTCTAATATTCCAGTGATTGCTTCTGCTTTTTCATGCTTTTTCAACTGCATGTTATAACCCAACTACATGTGAATTGTACAGTATGTGTTTTTCATGCTGAGAATGAGCGGTTCGGGTACTAAAGGAGTAGTAGATACTGGTTAGCAAGTAAGCATTTAATGAGGTAGCTTTTTAAAAGAGAAAGCTATTGTATTTTTCACCGACAGTTATGTAACTTTTTGGCATGATTTTGGCATAATTATTGGATTAATGATGCTCAGTTTTCTTCTCAATCATTTTTCTAGCTTATGAAAGGACCTCAGAAAGCACTTGGATGGGCCAAGCAAATACCATCTGTGCAGCTGAATAAATGTGTGTAAAATATTTAATTATGTATGAGGCTTTCAGTAACTTCAAGGAATTCAGCAACAATTAAAATGGAAAGGTTGATATAAAAGCTCAATCTTCTATCTTTCACAGGAAAACTGAAGTCTGCTTTGTCAGGATCACAGTTGGGCACGTTTTGTACTGAATAATGCAAGCTCGTTGAACTCTGTGGCATGCAGTTTTGTTCTTGAGGCTTCTTGAAGCTGATGCAACCTCAGCAGTAAGCTGAGGGGTTTTGCTTGTTAGTCTTAGGACAAATATCTGCTAGGGTTTCTATTAACAGTAATCAAAAGACACAACTGTTATATTGATTAAATGAAACTGATTTTCTGTCTCCTTAAAATTTCACTGTTATTTCTTATAGAAAGAGTCTTATTTCACTAAACAATACTGTTTTGAACAATAGCAAGAGATGCTCTATATGTTGGGGGAAGTATGATTAGATTCTGGACACACCTTTCAGTATAATTAGTCCCATGTCAAACTGTTTAACCTCAGCTTCCACTTCAACACTTAAATATTTCTGTGTAAATGCATCGTATGCTGAAGAATCGATTTGAGTATTTTTCTGTTCAGAATGAATTTTCCTATGAGTCTTTAGGTTTATGCTAGTTGTGAGTGACAATAGGCTCAGGAATGAAAAACCGTTGGGTTTTTTCCTCCCTCTCAGTTCAGTAAGAAGTATTAATTTTGGAAGATGTTTTTTCCATATTGATATTAAAGGCAACAACTGCTGTTAATCTTCTGTAATAAGAAATACAATTTTTTATCAACTCATAGGTCCAGAGTTTTTGGATCATCTAATAGCATTTGTTGTGTATGTTCTGAAAACTGAAAACTTTGAACTTCCAAGTTGATGAGGACTAGTGGTTAAATAGCAATAATTCTTTTTAGAACTTAAGCGGGGAAAACCTAGCTTCAGTAACCAACTAAACTGCCAGCAATTTTTAGAGCTGCTTTTCATGTACCACTTTCATATCTCTTTTAATTAATTAGCTCTTTCCAATTCATAAGTGCTGTGTTTTTCTTTTTAACATGTTGCTGTCTTTTGAAGCCTTTCCTTTTTGTCTAATTTGGTAGCATTTGTAGCATTTGGTAGCATTTCTTCTTTCATCTGCTTGGGTTGATACTCTGTAAATTTTGGTATAGTGCTCCTGTTGCTGCCATCCTTTGTTTTCTTGTACAATTTCTTTCTGCATTAACAGCTGCTTTTTTGTACAACATTGTTAAAGTTATTAACAGTGGCAAAACAGAGAATTGCTATATTCTGGTTGATTTCACTTTGCAGTGGAAGAATACATTAAATTCTTGTTTCCTTTCTAGTCCTGCTTTTTGTGCTCCATGTGCATGTGAGATTTCCCTTTACCATTTTTTGTCATTTTGCATACCTTACTGCAAGTTTTATTCTCTCACCTGCCCAATAGTCTCAATTTAAAATATTATTTTTCTTCTTTGTAACTTCTTTTTATCTTTCTTGTATAAATACAAATTTTCTATTTCCCTAGGCAGGACAAAAAACATTGAGAGGTTTAATTCCTAAAGTAGAGAGCTATCTTCTGTAGCCAGCACTCCAGTTCATTCCTTATTCATATCTGGTAATGTAATTGTGCTAAGCAAATGGAACTTCTAGAGTAGCTAAAAAAAGTGGTACCTAGGCTTTGCATCCTGATACTGAAAGTAGTCAGCTTTGCACTTGATGCAGGCCGATTTTCACGTCCTTTCTAATGTTAGCAATTTGCATGATGCAATCTAATACTAAAGTGAAGAAATATTGTCATGTGTGCATTTGAATTCTCATTCCTGAGCTGTGTTACACTTGGTGTCCATCTTTGTTTGGACTGGCATATGGAACTGGAAACTAAAAGCAAGCACATACTTATGGTCTGTGTATGTAATACATGTGTTTTCTGCCTGAATTTGAAGCCTGTGCATTCATAGCTGACTTAAATGACTTTGAATCATCTCCTGTTATCTAAAAGCCCCAGCTTTGTGTAAAGTAGTCACTGTAATCTATGTTCTGGCTATGAAATATTTCCATCTAGTCTATAGTTTTGTTTTGTTTTCTGAAGGAGGCAAAAGAGGGTTTTAGCAGGGAGTGCTTCCTCCTATAAATGGAAATAATTTTTCAGGGGGAGAGCTGGGCAGAGAGCAATGGGTGCTGCTGTGTCTAGATGCCTGAGGCATCACTGCAAGCTGCAGCAGAGGTAGCCTCTTCCAGTAGTAGCTGACACCATCCTCACCCCATATGTGGCTGGCGAGAGCATCAAATGAGCTCTCTGTGGTGAATTAAAATGGTGCTCTCGCTGCTGAGAGCAGGAAAAAAGGATGCTGCTTTGTGATTCAGCATGGACCACCTGATGTGTTCATTGTGTGGAAAAAAATCTTATACAGAATAGATGCTAAACTGCTGCTGGATAATGTGGGCGCAGAAGACATAATGATCGAAACATTTTATCTTTTTAAGGCTGTGAAGATGATCCAGCTGTGATGCCGAAGTGCAGTCTCAACATTGTTTGAAAAGTCAAATCTGGAAGTTTGAGGTGGAGACGCAGCAGTATTAAGGGGAAACAAAGAAATCACTGTGCACAAGTCTTGTGAGAGAATTTCAGGTAGTGGAGGACTGGCAAAACTGCGCTGATGCCTGCTTTCTAGCACTTGTTCCTTTTCTCTAGCAAGCAGAGCAACTCTGCATAGTGCTTCCCTCTTTATTCTTGATTAAGTGCTTTCATGTGCCTCAGTGGTTGAGCAGTGGCTTGGGTGTGGGAAAACTCATAATTTGCTTCATGGATCAGGTAATTTTCATTTGGAACTTCTCTGTCTGCTCTAATTCAGTACAGTAAAGAGAGAGTAGTGCAGTTTGTCTTGGGGACTTCTACTTCCACAGGTACTGCTGCTGAAACTAGAGCATGAGTCTCCATAATAGCACAATTAGTTGCTCAAACCATAAACAAACATATTTCTTCTTTCTTTGTGGTATCTACTTAGTTTTACTAGCACAAGTGTTTGCAAGTTTGCATGGCAGTGAAGATAATGGAATTGATTAGAGCTTAAAATAGCCATGAAGTTGTTTGTAAGCTGGATTAGGTACTCAGACCTCTTTGGAGCCCTACAAATTCAGTACTGTCACAACTGAAAAGATGTGTCAGGACTAGGAATGAGATACTGCCTATGTTGGCAGTGTTGTAGAAGAAGACTTGTCAAAGGATGGCTATGATTTCCTAAATCTAATATTCATTAAAAAAAGTACAGATGAGGCTGATCTAACAGTTGGAAGCACAGCTTCCCTATGAGTAGTGTGTGTAGAGATGTATTGTGATTATTGTGATGTACTTTTTTTTTTCTTTTTTTTTTGTTTGTATAACCATGCAGAATTTTTGTGCATGGATGCTAAAGATGTTTAAAAACTTTAAAATGGAGAGATACTGAGTGGTCTGTTTCATGGCATCTAGTTTAAGTCAGAGAACTGAAAGCATACTTGCTACCGGCTCTTGACCATGCTGACTGCAGTGTTTCTGAGAACTGAAAGACTTAAAGGACTGTGATTATTATCCTTAAGTATTCACAGTAATGAGTCTTCGTTTTGTTGTAATTAACATAGTAGAATATGTTTCTCTTGTTTTCAATATTCTACATAGAAACAGTTTTCCATAGGTTACTGAAACTACTCTAGAGAGGCTATCAGTGTGATCAGGTCCAAGTGAGTATATTTGACTAGATTTTTGGTAGGTGTGGATATTGAAATAACTTTTTGCATGCCTAACAGCTATGAACCGTATTGGCTGGTGTTCTGAAGATCAGAGTATGAGATCTTTGTCTGATGAGGGTTATGTTTGAATTTGATTTATTGATAACTTGAAATCGTTATTTTATTTACAGAAATCCCTTTAGTTACATATTTACAATACTCATTAGCATAGCATTTAGTTGTCTAAATCTGTTGCTGGCTTTAAGCATGGCAGCGGCTGTATGCAATATAATTTGATGTCCTTGGGGAATGTAGATGAAGAGCTTGTTACATGGGAGTATAAGATAAGATACCAATTTTTGAAGTCTACTTTTCAGATTAAAAGTTAAGATTTCATACTAAACACAACTTAGTATTTCAAGTCAAATTTTAACTGACATTTAGTTTTACATCTCCATGAGGGAACTTTGGATTTGCTCTAAGTATTCCAGATTGTTTTTCCTCATTGTTATATCCCTCATTGAGACCCACGGTTTCACCCTAGAAAGTTTTAGGGTGAACTTGATTGTTTTAAAATGCTGTCTTTTTTTGTTTTGTTTTGAATTGCCATCACAATAAGTAGGCTCAAATAGTAATTTTAATTTTAAATACAATGTATTCTGCATCTTTTTAGTAACAGGGAGAAAGTTCAAACTAATTTTGTGGTGCCAGGCACGAAGGGAGTTTGCTTCAGAGAATTTGGGGCCATCTGTATAAAGGCACGCAGAGCCAATCACAGTTATTTAGGTTATCAGTCCAAATATACAAACTAGGCCTCTCATTGAAAAGGGGTTTTGTGGTGATGACAGTTCTTAAATGTGTTTATTGGATTGTTGTTTTATGAAATTTTTATTGTGTTTGAACATTGAAAAGCCAGTTCCTTACTGGTTTGAACTGGTGTGAGTGAAGGTGACTCAAACTTAGTTATTAGGTTATGTCATTGGAACGACTAGCTCTGAACACATATCCATATTTGTGCTTCTTTAAACAGTAAAAGCAGTAAAACTTTTAACAGAGGCTCATAATTTCTAAAATGATAGATTATTTTCCTTTTGTTCTCAACCACTTCAGCTGTTAATGAAAAAATACTGTGTTTGCTGGCGTCTTCTCAGCTATTCTGGATGTACATTGTGCTAATGTAAATCAGCAGTTTCTGCTTCTATAAATAGACTTCCTCAGCAGCTGCAGAGCAAAACTGAAAATCATTTTTATTATTGCCATTCATAAATTGTTTGAAAGTGTCCAGTGGTATGGATGTCTGCTGTAGTGATATTTGCAGTGTGAGCTGAGGTGATGAGTAGAGAGAGGGAAAGAAGAGTGTGCATTTATAAGCCAAGGGTGTGAGAGTGGAGGCAGAGAGCTCTTCATTTGCTCATTTGCGAGTCCTTAGGCTCTTAGGTCCTTTATATAAAAGATGTGCTCACCATGTGCTGGCTAAAAGTAATGAGCTCTTACATTGGGTCTGGGGACAGCATTTATCTAACATCTCTGTAGCTGGATGTGAGGCAGCCTTCACAAGTGTACTCTGCTGGGGAACATCATCATACTGTGCCCTAAGAAGTTGTCTCCTAAAATTTTCAGTTCCTTCTGCTGCTGGGTCTGGTTGTCAGCTGCGCGGAAAAGAAACAGCCAGACAATAATGCTTTACCTTTAACAGCATCCCCCCTCCTGAACCATGGTACCATTGTGGGAGCCCTTACATGGCTGAGCAGCAAGTGCTGCTCTCTTCCTTTCTAGAAGCAGACTAGGAAGTGGTACCCAGTGTGGTCTGCAAGAAGTAACGCTTACAGGCTACCCAAGTTACCATCGTTGTTTGTGGACACAGGAGAGGTTTTCAGGAAAGGAAAAGTATTGAGACTCTTTCATGTGAGCATTTAATGCAAGTCTTGTGTCTGTGTTTACATGTGTGGTTGTTTTGGGTTGTTTTGTGGGCTTGTCTTTTCTTGAAAGCTAACAGTCTTTTTTTAAAGGTCGTACCAGAAGGTCCTGAGAAATATCTGGGGCCGTAATGATTATTTTCCTGAAATAGATACATGCTTATTTTCAGTGTTTCCCGAAGTATGTGTAGTAAAATGGATGGTAGATTCAGCTTGTGCTGAAAAATTCGGACTTTTATTTTCTCTCTCTAATAAAAGCACGTTTCTTGAATCTTGATGCCCAACCTCTGTGAATAATATATAAATGAAAGGAAATTATGAACTATAGTATTACAACGGCAAGTGGGAGTAAAGAATGCTTGTCAACTGTTGCTTTAGAAACAGCACCATCAGCCTGCAAGGGGCTAAAGATCACCTTAAAGTGACATTCAGTGTATGCCAAAGCCTTGGAAATTGGAAAGTTTCTTAGCATCTTAATTGTGTGTTTTACCAGTGCTTTAATCGGTATTCTTTGTACTGAATTAGATCTTGATGATGTTAACTTTTTTTCAAGGAGAAGCACAGAATCCTGACAAATAGAGTCTTAGCTTTTTATTTTTAATACTGTTTGAAATGTATGTATGTTTTCAATCATTTGATGGATGTCTCCTGGCTTGATAGCCTAAATGTTTTTTAGATGCTCTACTACTAGAAAAATGGATCATACTAATTCTTTAAAGAAGAAAATAGTGACAATATGAAAAAGTGCAAAATGTGTTTAAAAAGAAAACACAGGCTTGTTCTTTTTCAAAATGATTCCTCTCACGTTTTATTCAGCTACCATTTAAAGGGAGCAATTGTAGTTCATTCACTGTGAATGATCATTTGTGGCATTAATTAGGTCTAAATAATTGGGAGACATGAAGAGTATTTGGTATTTGGCATATCCTTGCAGGCTGTTATGAGATATAATTGAAGTACAGAAGTTCAGAAGAACTAAAGAATAAGTATCTGGGAGTGCTTTTAACATTTATTGCTAAAGTGCAGTGTAAAAAGTTGCACTTTTAAGTATTTTAAGAAAAGATGAGCAGGTTGTTCCTTTTATAAAGTATAAAAACTCTTAAAGTACAAAGTATTTTTTGTGGAATGAATCAAAAGGAGGAAAAATGGTAACTGGTATAGAATTAGTTTCACCTGTATCATTCTTTGTCCTTCATAAACAGGCAGAAGGAATTAATTTGAAGAATCTTTGTGTGAGAGTTTACTAAATAAACCTTTTATTTCTGCTTTCAGTCAGCAGATAAGCAGCGAGCCCTGGAAGAAACCAAAGCCTACACAACCCAGTCTTTAGCAAGCGTAGCCTATCTGATCAACACTTTGGCCAACAATGTTCTCCAAATGCTGGATATCCAAGCATCCCAACTTCGACGCATGGAATCTTCAATCAACCACATTTCACAAGTGAGACTTTTCCTGATTCCTTTCCTCTCCCCTTCCCCGCCCCCCATTACTACACAAGTAAAACTCTCACCTGACATTTTGTGAATGAGAATGGTAGCATTTAAAACAGAATGATGCACTACTTCTCATATTTCTGGGAATGGGTCTCATTATGTGATTGTCACCCATTGGTGACAATGTATTTGGTATTTATTGGCTACTGAGACTTAAAAAAAAAAAATCAATAGTTAGTTGAAAACAATACTTGTCATCCTTTTACTCTTCCTGTTGCTGTAATCCTGCAATTCTATTGACAGAAGCATAGATGACAAAAAAAGTTTGCTCCTGGTTTTTCTTAATAAAATGTACTTTACAATGACATGAACAGAAGGCAAAATTATTGTTTCAAGTTTGTGTATGGCTGCAGAACTCCTGCCATTGTTTGCAGTTTTTTCTGAGCAGCAATAAACGAAGCTATTTATATCAGGAGTTGATGTCCCATCCACCCTACTGATGAGAGAATTTTGACTGCCAGAATGGGGTGAGGGTGGATGGTAGATTTATTGGAGGTTTATGTGCCAGTGATGGATTAAAAGAGAAATAGAGAGCCTTGATATTATACTTTATATTTTTCTATTATGGGAGAGTTGGTTGGCATTGTTACTGAAATATTTGTGTCTTATTTGACCAAAACATTTTGGCTGCTAGTGTTTCTTGATCTCCATGTGGTAATGTCATAAATTAAAATAAAGAATATTGTAGCTTTTAGACATTTGAAAGTAGGGGCTCTGTAAGGTGTGAAATAGGCAGGGAAAGAATTGCTAAACTACTAGAGGTTTGAACCATCAAAAAGTGAATAACTTCATGTTATCTTCATGGGCTGAATTGGTTCTCTGAGGTGTCAGTTGAATTCCAGAAGACGTGCAAAAGAAGGGATAGAGAGGATTTTCTCTACTGATAGTAGTATGCTATTAGATTGCCTAAGTTACCTCATATAACCGTAGCCTCAAAAATAGGCTGAGAAGTTTGATTTCTTTTGCTGCACACTTTTTGTTAATCTGTGGGGAAATAAATTCTTTTTTTTTTCTTTTTTTTTTTTGCCAGAAAATATCACAGATTACTCTGTGTGTGTGTATGTATTTGTGCTGTGTTTATGCTGTGTATGTGTATGTCTGTGTGTGCTTGTGTGTGTACATACAAGCTTCTTGACAGACGAGTGCCAGCTGACAAGTATTTCAACTATTTGAGAGCCTGAAGCAAAAGACAGTGTATGAATAAAAATCAGAGTTTGATGGATTTTGCATTTTATAGATGTGGAAAGTTCGTTTTATCACATAATTTCTGTAAAGTAGCTTTTGGGGAAAGGACCATGTAATTTAAAGTTTTTTCCTTATGCGTAGCTGAGATTTATGCAGATTGAGGTGCTAGGTTAGATTGTCTTTGGCTGTTATACATAATGGCTAGTTATTTAAAATGGAGCTAAATTACCAGCAGCAAACGCCTACTGAAGATGTATGTATCTGCCAGAATTCATAGGCTGCATTTGAATAACCAAAATAAGTTGTTTTGGTTGTTTTGGTTTTTTTTTTAAATATATATATATATCTCGTGGTAAAATTGAAATTTAAGGCTGTGGGTTTAGTTTACTTTGGTTTGGGTATTTTTGAGTCTGTATCCATCCATATGTAGGATGCTCCTCAAATCTTCATGGAAGAAATTATATCAGAGGAGCAGGCAGTATTTGAATATTGCATACACCAAGGAATTTTCTTAAGTCTAATACACTGTGTTCAGAAATGTCTTCATTTTACGACATCAGTGTTGTAGATGGATATATTATCTGTCTTAAATTTAGTGGTGCTTTTTCTTTTAAAAATTAATTTATTTTTGTCACAATTTCTGTGTCGTAATGCAGTTTCCCAAAAATGAATTACATGTACTTCTCCTGGAACAAGCCTCATCTGCAGAAGACTTCCTTGGTCTTTGTTGGGTGTAAAGCTTAGTGGATTGTTTCTAGAACCGCTAAAAATGCCTCATGGTAAATACAGCATTGCTAAATTATTATTTCAGTCAGTGTCACTTGAAATGATGTCAGTAATGTAGAACAGCAAACAGGTTGGTTGTTACCATCTGCTTGCAGTGCATTATGCATTAATGCTTTGCTCAGTAGGTATTGATATTTAGGGTTAGAAAACAGTAATGCAAATTATGGTATTTGGATGTGTAATCCTGGTTTTGATTCTGATTTGGAATGCCGTATGTTCTCCAAAGAAGGGACCAGAATCATTTGGCTTTCAGTAAGAAAACTTTTTCAGAAAAGGTTGTTTTATTCCATCGTAACTCAAGCTGGAAGAGATGTGATTAGCTTTAGAAGAATATTCTTGTTCTCTGTTCATTGATTGAATGCCAGTTTATATAACTTTCTGTGTTTCCTTCTAAATGCCAACTTAATCCAAGAGCTGAAAAGGAAGCTGATAATCGTTTGTGGGGTTTTAGATTATATATAGGTCCTGAATTAGGAAATTGTTACTACAAAAACTATTTTTATGCAAGTGATTAAATCCTATTGGGTTTAAAATGTAGGATTATTTTGATTTGGTCTGAAAGCTGATGAATCTATTCTTATTTGCCTTCTTGAACCTTGTCCAGAACTAGATGATAGGCAGTTTTTCATATTTGGCTGAAAATTTAAATCTTAAATACAGATCATCTGTATAAATATTTATACTTGTTTAAAAAATTGTGTTAAAGTTTTCAAGTTAGCAGACACTAAAATGTTGCAGCCGTCCAAATTCTTTAAATTAATCTGGCAGGTTTTCAGGTTTTAATAATTGCAAGATGAGAAATATTTTTTTCAGAGTTAGCTTATAGAATGCTTGTAGTTAGCAAGGTCACCTTTAAAACTCTTCTCTGCTATTTGTATTAACAAGCTTGGTATCACAAAGATGAGTGGGAGTGATGAGCTATCTCCAGTGGCATTGCACAATGGAGAAATTTGCATCATCTTACAGAATCTGACTCCCATGATACTATTTGCGAGAATAGGTATTGAACAGACTGCAAATTTGAACTTCTCTGTAGTTGGCCCGTGTCTCTTAGCTGAAGTGTAGCAAGAGTGTGAGCTGCTTGGTTTCTGCAGGGAATTTCAGCTGGACAATGACTCCACTTGTAAGTCAGTAAAGGCTTGTAACCATTTTCAGTTCTCCTATTCTTGCAAATTGCAAGAATACCCAAATGCTTTCAAAAATGGTAATGCAAGTCACATTTTCCACAGTATATATTACCTGTTTATAGACCAAGTAGCTTTTCAGCATTTTTGTATCATTATTACCTCTTTCTTTGTGTATAAATTACATACAACTTGAGGCAATTAATGTCACATTTCTAATATGTCAAAATGAGTGTTATTAATTTTAAAGCAATAATTCAGATTTCAAGGTAATTTGCAATTAGGTTGTTTAAATTCTCTCAAATTAGACTTCAAAGAGTAAAGCCCAGCAACATGATTAAGCAACGTTTTCTTCTAAGTTTTTTTTAACTGAATTTTAAAAGCCCAGAGTAACAGACTGACAATACATTGATAACTTGAGTGTTTTGAGAAGAGGTAGAAATCAAGGCTTCTGGAGCCTTTTATTTCTGAAATTTCACTATAGTTTGGACTTTGAGAGTGCTGTCATGGTTTAACTTCAGCCAGCAACTAAGCACCACACAGCCACTTGCTCACTCTCCCCCAGCAGGTTCTGGGGAGCGAATCAGAAGGGTAAAACAAAGAAAACTTAGGGGTTGAGATAAAAACAATGTTAAGAACTGTAATATAATGTGATAATGATGTAATGAAAAGGAAAATAATAGAGAGAAATAAAACCCAAGAAAGAGAAGTGATACACATGAAAACTATTTCTCACCACCAACCTTTTGATTGATACCCAGACAGTCCTTGGGCAGTGCTCCCCTACCAACTTCCCCCATATAGAATATCCCTTTGGTCAGCTGTCCAGCCTGTGTCCCTTCCCAAATTCATGTGCACCCCCAGCCTACTTGCTGGTGGAGTGGGGTGAGAAGCAGGAAAAGCCTTGGCTCTGTGTGAGCACTGCTCAGCAATAATGAAAACATCCCCCTGTTATCAGTGCTGCTTTCAGCACAAATCCAAAACCCATCCCATACTAGCTACTGTGAAGAAAATTAACTCAATCCCAGCCAAAACAAATACTCATTTACTACTTTAGAGAATTTCCACCTAGAGGTAGAAGAGTTTCCCAAAACTGTTCAGTTCAGTGACTTTTAAGTGAAATACTTAATAGTGTTAACTTCAGAATCCCAGTAATGATTTAATATTTTTCCTGTTTTAATCGTTACTAATGTTGACGCTGTTTGTATTGAATTCAGTATGGAAACTTCATGTTTCAAAATGGCCAGAAAATTCCTAGTAGAAAAAAAATACAGGAGTTATACTTTTTTCCCCTTAAGCTTATACCCTGCCTTGTTGCAAGCAGGTTGGAAAGTATAAAAAAAGGTAACAATGAGCCTAACCTCTAAGTGTTATTTAAAAGCTCTTCCTTTTAAATGAACTTTTTAAAGGTAGTAGAGCTATGGGGTAAAAACTGTGTAATAATGCTGTCAGGAGTCTGAAATTTCTTGTTAGAAATTTTAAGTTATAGAAGGGTACAGTGTATCCCATCTGCTTTCCCTGACAGACTTTCTAAGCCAGGTGTTCTGTTAGTCCAGCTCTAACCTCAAAAACTTCTCAGCAGAAATTTCTGAACTTCTGAATAAATATTCAGCTAGCATTCCTCTGACTCACTTAAGGGATTTATGCTAGCACTGGAGGCAATAATTACCTGTGTGTTGAGAATAAATGTTTTCATTTTCTTTAGTAGCAGGTTAATCTTTGTTCCTTCCTCTACTAATCAAATACCTCAGTGTTCCACTGTTTTATAGTTGTCTTAAGATCTTATGACTCCAGCATTCTACCAAGCAAGAAAATAACATTTTTTTTGAAAAAACCTGTCAGCAGAATGCTTTTCAATACAATATTAGGATTATGTACCAGAATTAGGGGCTGGTGTTACACTTAGTCGTTCCATAGCTATTCAAGGTAAAAGCGATGTTTTGAATCATCATGCAAGAGAATTTCTGTTAGATGAGCTTCAGGTTTTAATTAGGTTTTATGCATTTCATTGTTTGCTACTGTGGTCATACGTCACTGATCACCATAGTCTTCAAGGAAAACAGTTGTACTTGCAACTCTTATGAATAATTAAAAAAACCAACACCCCATGCTTTTCATTCATAGACACAAGTTTCCACAGTGCCAGGATGCCATTGATACGATAACGTGCATTAAATACCTGTACTGACATTGTACTTGTAGATAAAGTTGTACTTTTAGTGTTTTCTTACGCAGCTAAAGTTACAGGGGTCAACCACTTGAAATGTGGGGAAAGGTAGAAATGATCCTACCGACCCTGCACTAATTACTGTACTTTCTTTCTGATTTGTAGATTGAAATTAAGGCTTTGAGAGTGTAGAGTCCAAGGCATAAGTTAGCTTTGAATAACCAGATTCAGACCTATAAGATTTTGATGTTTCAGTACATTTGAAACATCATACAGCATTTGAGGTGCAGTTGCTGTTGCAGCTGAGGTTGTTTAACATTCTAGCAAATGGCATCGGAGCCCTTTGAGACAACATACAGGAGTCAGTGTAATGTTTCTGCCGTTCTCTAGTGTCTGGATCACAGATGAAGTACGAGATAATTGTAGAGATTGAATTCTTCAGTGAAATTAAACACGAGATGGTCCTCCAAGTTGCTGCAGTTGCCTACCATTAGCTCATCAGGAAAGTATGTGCTTTCTGACTCTTCCACAGATGAAGTGAGGATTCTGTCAGTGGACTCTTTGGTATGACTGCTACTTGTTTCAGAACTCCTCCTTCCTCTATGGTGCAGCAGCAAAGGTCTGGCACAGAGAAGGGGTACAAACCAGTGATGGAAGATAAAATTCTGATGCAGAATGGTACACTTCTGGTGCTCTGGCCTGGAACACCTTCATGTGCTCTGTCTGCCTGGTGCTTGTACAATCAGTAATACCATTAGACCTGTGAAGATCTGGTCGCTGTTGTACTGGGGGATAGTGTATAGACCTAGTCATACAGAGCTTCAGGAAGGACTTTGGAAAAATTGGTTGGAGTGTGGTTTAGTTTTTAAGCAGTCATAGAATTGTCTGTGTTTCTGTTAACCTTGTATGAACTGTGAATTTCTGCAAAGTTTGTATATTAGTCAAATCTGGGTAGGTTTTTGTGGGGGTGATGAAGGATGTGTCCCTAGTAATCTAACTGTTGCTGTTAAATTTCAAATCATTGCTCAATGAACTCATGCTTTCCAAAGAGAAGGTTGCCAACATATTTTGACCTTGAATAATCTGTTTTTCTGTAGCTTTGTTTTAAGAAATAGCTGTGCAGCTTTAGTAGAAGCGTTACAGTTCTAGGCAGGTGGTAGTAGAGGTGACAGAAATGTACATGACAAAGCTGTATATACTGCTTAATTTTAGCAAATTTGATGAAAATATGTTGCCAGGTAATACTAGGTAATCTTGATAGATAGTAATTTAAGTTTCCATATGATGCCCTGATATTAATGGAAATTCTCTTGAAATAATGTGAAGCAGCAAGTTCTTGAAACTATTTTTTTTGTTGTTGTTGGGTTTGGTTTAGGTGGGGTTTTTTTTTGCGGGGGAAGTATTGTTAGTTTTAAAGGGTGTAATGATTGAACAAGGTAATGAAGGGTCTATTTTGCTTGTTTTGCAACCAACCCTACTTCCCTCTCCATCCCTACCTACACGAAAGTAAAATTTAAAAAAAAAATGTGTTATGAAAATAAACTGTCATTTATATGTGTTCCTTAGTTATTACAGAGCCTGCCTGCTAATTGTGAAAAGTCTTTTTGGTACCATTCATAACCACTAAAGTGGTAACAAGAAATCCTATAAATATTTAGAAACCCTAATGGTGGTGATTCTGTCTGCTTTGTTCTTTTTACCCTGTAGCTAAAATGTTTGTTCACAACTCTGGCAAATTCCCTTTAACAAAAGCTGCTTTGTGAGCAAGGAATTATTTTTGGTTTAAATGATGCAAACAACTCCACATGCCATGATTTATGAGGTTTTGTTTTCCTGGAAGGGATAGATAGACTTTTTGGTACTTTCTCCTAGTATTGTTACCAAAAAAGATATAAGTATGTGATTTTAGGCAATGAATTTTCAGCAGGGCTTTGTCTTACACTAGAGATTCTCCTATGGTAAAATGCAGAGGGAGGAATTTTCAGAGTGAGCCTTAGGCATTCCAAGTGAAGGCAGAAGGTTTAGCCTCTGACTTCACTGTGGATAAATTAGTACTGAGCATCTTCTAAAATCTGATCATTGCTTTGTGGTGGGTGATATGTAATGCCTGAAGTACCTTGTTGGTTATCTGACTGACATTTTACTCTATCATAATTACCAGTCCTAGTTTTGTAAACTCTTTTTCAGTGTAAGAAAACCAGCTTATGATTGGCTTTTCAGGTTATAAAAGTTAAGGTTTCTTAAGGTATCTTTACACTTCATCTTGTTGGAGGGTATTTCAAAGAGTAACTTAGAGAGCAATTGTGAAATTAGAGAGAATAATTGAAAAAATTATATAAAATGGTGTCAGTAAGCTAATGGGAACTAGTAAGAATGGAAAGGAGAAGGAATTTTGCTGAACTGGAAAGAATGAGAGGAACAGAAAACCCAAAGAACTTGTGGCTATTAGTGTGGGTTCAGAGGTGGCAAGTTCAACAGTAAATTCAAGAGAGATGGTGTAAGCAAGTATATGTAGTGATATGTTTAGCACAGTATACAGAGATCTTGAAACGTTGGAACTGATTCAGTTTTTTATCTATACTGACTTTATTCAAATGCATACCACTGTTAGTAAATACACTGCGTCTTTTGTAGACGGTGGACATTCACAAAGAGAAAGTTGCTAGAAGAGAAATTGGTATCTTGACTACAAACAAAAACACCTCAAGAACTCACAAAATCATTGCACCAGCTAACTTGGAGCGACCAGTTCGCTACATCAGGAAACCTATTGATTATACAATTCTAGATGATATTGGACATGGAGTGAAGGTAGGTGACATTGTTAAAACAGCCAAACTTCAAATACATTGTCTTTTGTATATTTTCAAAATAACCTGATGCTTTTCACGGTAATATACCAGTTTCTCCTTGCCTGGCCAGTGTGAATGTAACATGAGGAGTCCTGTCCAATTTGCAGTTGCCCCTTCCCATTCCCTTGCGCCCCAGTGTTTGTAAACCTTGCAAACCCACTGAATCTTACTCCTGAGGATATTTGGGAGGATGGATCTCACCTTTTAAAATGGTTCTGAATACCCACTTCTGTGATGATGCTGTTACTGTTGGAATCAGTTGCCAGGGATATACCTGTGGACTGAAATGCTAACCACCATCACTTCCCTGCCTGAATTAGCACCACAAAGTATGATCCAGCTGTAACTGCCACTAGTTTACTTTGAAGCTCACCCAAAGAAAGGGTTTGCATAAGAAGTGTTATGTGCTCCCTTTTCTTCTTTCTGACAGTCACTTATACCCATATCCTGTGATGTGCTTTGTTAAAGGGAGCTCTCCACAACTTTTGTGCCATATGGGGTTTCATAATGTGAGTATTGCTGCAAGGGTTGAAGCCATGTGGTTCTCCCTTATAAGGCTAGGAAAAAAGGAGGAATTTCAGGGCAAAGATCAGACTGAGATGCAACTGGTGGCTGTTGTATGCAAGTGTTACATCAGGGTACTTAAGAGCAGTAATATAATGTGTGAGATTAGATGTGCATTTTTAAAAAGTGGGTCCTGAGTGTAAACGCAGTCTCAGCAGGTGTGAGCTCATTGTTAACTTGTGCTGCCAGGAAAGCAAATACGGAAATGAGGACACTGACAGTGTTAAAGTTCCAGGAGAAGAAAGGTAAATAATACAAAATGGTATCTTTTTTATGTGCCAAACTAACAAATTTGTAAACCAACTAAGTAGCAGTAAGGTAAGATGCTTCTTCCAGTCAAAGTACAACAGAATTTCTTTTGCTTGGCACCTAACTGTCTTAGGTTACCTTTGTTTCTCAATTTGGACTGTCTGGATAGTTGTTTAAAAGGCAATAGGTTGTTGAACCAAACAGTTAAAATTCGAATTCTGAATGGTGGTATTAAAATACCTTTACCCAAGCAATTTTAGTTAATTTCTTCTTGTCATTCAACCTCAGTTTGTAACCCTAAACTGTTTAAAAAAAAGACAAGTGACTAAGCTTGATTTGGAAAACCAAACCAAGTGAAAAAAAAATACCAAAGGGAAAAAAACCACCCCAAAACACAAAACAGCATTAATAGCTACAGTTTTGAGCAGGAAAACAGTATCAGTCTTGTATTTAAAATCTGCCAGTTACTATAAATCTTGAATTTATGCAGGTCAGCAGAACTCCTTCTGGATATGGATGGAGCATATTAACCTGTAGGATTTCTGTTGCTAATACTTTAGTGATTGCTTTTGTTTTAATGAGATTATTTTAGAACTCACTAAAGAATACTTTTTAATTGCTCTGCAGCACAATCTTATTTACACTGGCTCTAAACCACTATAATTGGTATCCCACTTACCTCAGTGTAGCAGAATCATACTCACTGTGATGCAATGAATTACGTTCTTCTGAAAGAACGTAGTTCATCCAATGGATGATGACTCAAATGTCTATTTGCATCCATTTGTTATACTCTTGATATGCTTGAAACATGTTACAATGTACTATAATATCTAGAAAATGAAAAAGTATTATGTACTTGTGAAACAAGTGGAGAACTTCACATGGTGCTGTCCTTAACATTAAGATCCATAGATTTGTTCCATGTATCTGTTCCAATGAGGTTAATCCTATGTTCAACACACAAGAACGAACCTCTGTCATGCTGATGGGGAGAAAGTGACCAGTTGTGCTTATGAACCTGTTGTTTCTGTTTTGTTTGAGTAACTGAAGATTCATTTACTACATTTCTGGATGGAGAATAAAGAGGAAAAATCTGTAGAAGCTTTAAATTTGCCTATTTTAGCTCCTTATTGCTTGAGCTGTGGCATTTTCCATTATGAGCAGTCATAAGGAGTTACTGGATAAATAGCATTAAAGTTCCAGTTAGCACCAGGGTGCCTTTGTCTGCATTCTTTGTCCCTTCCCTGTTTTTTTTGGCTCGGCTATAGGGCTTCCCCCCTAGTACATGGACCAGAATTATGCATTGTCAGGACAATCAAAGAGCGAATGTAGTAAACATTCATTGCAACCCCTTAGGAAGATGGCAAACTAGACAGAGACTAACTAGTAGAGGAGAAAAAGGGAGCATTTTGGCCAAGAAATCCACTGTTTCATATTGAGAGTAGTGTAGGCACTTGAGCACCTATTCTGTCCATTCAGAAATTCAAAGTGTCAGTGGACATCATCTTCGGGAAAAGGTACTCTACAATATGGTTTCTTAATAGGTGAGAGAGAATTTAAGTACCACTGTATCATTCCTCCTCATCTACCCTCCCTGATCCCACAAAGCTGTAGAAGTCTAAAGAACCTTTTGTCTGAAAGAGACTTGCTTTCAATTTTTTCAAATGTTTCCTGTATTACAGAGTTGTCCAATATCTTCTTCCCTCCAAGGAGCTCTTTAGTGAAGAGGATAAAAAGAAAACAAAACTGATCCATTCAAAATGGTGTGTTTTAAGTCACTGTAGTTATCAAACAATGCTGCTAAGGAAAAATCTCAGGTCATGGACCTTCTACTGTAACAGGCCACTCTGGCCAGTACAGGAAAACTTGGTTTTCCAGTGTAGCTGTACGCAGCAAAGACCATTTTGGTTAATAAATCCATAGAACTTTAAACTCAAAGACAGGAGATTTTCTAGTAAATCAGATTATGTTTGCTTTTAAATAGATTAGGGTCTATTTATGATTGAAACAGATGAAACGGAATAGTTATTCTGGATGCTCCACTGTTGAACTTCTGCATATTTAATGGTTGTTCCTGCAGAAAGTGTGAGAAATGTAAGCACATCTTTAGAAAACATGGAATTAAACTGAAATGGAAGAACTACGATTTTTGAAAAAAATATAATGACGGAAGAAGATACATGGTATCATGCCAGTAAGATGTAGGACTTAATATAAAAAAGCTAGTACTTAGGCTTTAAAATAAGATTATGCTCTTGGTAATGCGTTCATATATAGTTCAGATAATACTGATCTGGGGTGCAGTTTTAATTTGGAGCGATTACATTTTACGAGATATAATGATTTCCTCTTGATATTTGTTTAAAAGGTATCTCACAGCATCAGGTTAAGTTAACTAACAGTATTGTCTAGGAAAGAACGTATAGAGGCTTCCCTTTCAGCTAGGTGTAAATATTCTAATGCATGTAACAGTATACATGAGCTCAGGGTATTGTATTGATAAGGCTGTTCTTTGACAGCACAAATTAATTAATCTCTGAAGGTAATCCATCTAGACTTCATGATCCTCTGAAATAAGCTGAATTTCATTAGTGCTGCAAGAGCTTCAATAAACAGTGTACAAGCATTTCTGTATTACTTTTAACATGTTAATCTAAAGGCTTTGTGGTCAATGTATATTAAAAGTTTCAGCTTGAAAATCTTCTGTTCATGACACATTCTGCTTTAATCACTCTTTCTATGATCTACTGATGCATTATTTTGTTAATGCTGAATGCTTAACTTTTTTCTTTCTTTTTCCTTTCTCTTCATATCCTGAAGTTCCAACTAACCTTTCAATGCTTTTTTTCCTTACCTCTTTTATTTGCTCCATTTATGCATTAAGTGGTTGCTTAGATTTAAGGTAAGAAACCCCAGGGCTGGATTTCCATTCTTACTCTTCTGAGACTATTACACACGGGGAGATGATTAGCATGAATATTACTGACTGTGTAAAACAACACCCACTCTCCCTCCTGTGTATCAGACCTTCTGTTGAATTGTTTCATTACATGGTTAATTTTAAAAGCTTTGTGGCAAAATATTGACTTGCCTTAGCATATATACCCGATCATTTACAAGGGTGGAATGTTGTACTAGCCTTGTGTTGAAAAAGGTACAGTGAATAGATAGTGGCTGAATATGAGCCTCCCCCTGTGTAATACTCTGTTTATCCTATATACGGTGTAAGTTATGATTTGATTGGGATTAACGTTTCAGTGTGAGGTTGCTCAGATAACGAGCTCCAAAGATGTGTAACAAATTCAAATCTGTATATTATTTTTTAAAGTTGCAGTATCCCAAGTTTTTTTCAGAAACCACAACACTATGAGAGGCGCTCTTATGTGGAAGTAGTCACAAGTTTGATAGTAGCACAAACTATTCAATAGCACTTAAAATTACAAGCTAAGTGATTGTGTAGTTGAATACTAAATGAATAGTGCATTAAAGAACTGAGACTGAAATATGTCAAATTGTAAAGGATCTTAAAGAGGTTTAAATGCTAGTAGCCTTAGTGGGTGCAGAAGTGGCAGCAGATTATTTGGACAAACAGTTAAGTGAAGTTACAGGAATCTGTGTTGGAGTTCATATCATATTAATTGAAAGGTTATAACCTTTGTTGAATATCGTGATTTCATCCTCTTCCTGAAGGTCAGTTGGTTTGGGGAAAGGGGGAATGATTTTGTTTAGTAGCAGATGCCGGAGTTTGAGAGGACTGAGTTTTAGATTCTAATATGTAGTTTGAGTATATTAATTAAATGAAGTTCCAAGTTGATGTGAAATATTTTTCATGACTAAGTATTTTGCATGGCTGGAAAAAGCAAAAAAAAAAAAGAAACCAACCCCAAAAACCCCAAATCTGCACATTTCTGAAAATAATGCCTGTAAAACCAGGTATTACTGTAGGTATCCTAGTGATGTCCCTATGGAATTGGCCAGATGGTATTTTAGTAAGGTGTTTAAGTGTTTGTAGCACATCTGATCACAATGGAAAATGTTTAATAAATGAGACATTTCTTGCATGTCATTTGAAATTTACTTTTACACCTGTGTGAGGTACAGTATTTCAAGTCATATGGTGTTTAAAATCTTTTTATTTAAGAATTCCAAAATATATCTTTTCCCTGGCTCGCTCTGTCTATCCACATGAATTGGATGCTTCTGTGTTGAATATTCCTTGTTCTGGGCAGAGTTCATATTGTATGATGGTTTTCTTAGGGGTCTTAAACAATTTTCAAGCACCTTTTTCTTTGTTGCTCGCTGCAGTTGCCATTATAAACAAGTAATGACCACTCAAAAAAAAAACCCCCACAACCCTAAAAGCTATACAATTATAGATTATGTGTGAACTGACGTATCTGTGCATCATCTGCAGTGGTTCTAAGGGACTCTTGAGCTTTTCAGATTTTTTTTTTTCTATTTATAGGTTTGGAATGGAAGTAACTCTTCTTTTCAATTGTTTTCTATTGTTTTCTAGAGTGAACCTGATCAGAAACTTGATTTGGTGAATCGTAATGTATCAGTCAACTTCTCAGTACCAAAATCATGAGGGTTTAAAAGAAAAAAAAAAAAGATGAAAAGCAGCACAACATCTCTCCAGGGACATGAGTTACTGAGTCTCACTATAGTCACTGCGCATCAGTCTGAAAGGAGAAAACCAAAAGGTGGCTACTAAGCCTAGACCCATGTGACTAATCATTTTACTTCCCTTAGGAGAGATGGCATATAAAATGTAGAGTCTGCATTTGCTTTTCATGGCTGCAAAGAAACTGTAGTTTTAGCTAACACCATATTACTCTGACTCTAGCAGGTCTAATTGTGCTTGTGGCTGGTAGCTTAAATTTAAATTTTTAAACAGATTACGGAGAAAGTCAGTAGTATCTGTATCATTGCCTGTCAGCAATACGATTGAAAATCACATTGCTTAAGCCTCCTTGTATTTACCAGACTTGGTTCTTCTATTACTTTATGTTAGTGGATGTGGTTAAACCAAGCCAACTCACTTGCTGAAGGTTCTACTTGTGGTCATTTACCAAAACGGGGTTGAAATTTAGACATTTCACTTCCGTATCAACCGGTTAATCAGCTAACAAATACATGGATTAATTACATGTGCAGAGTAAGAATTCAGGTGGCTGAGCACAGCCTGGAAAGCAAATTACTTTGTGGTAGCAGATGATGGGCCAAAAGTCTATTCATCTTCTCTATAGTATCTACGGGGTGAAGCAAGACATGGAAAAGTAGTTTCCATTCAGCCTTAGGTTGTGTTTGTTGGAGTCAGGTATAAAATTGCTCAAGAAAGTTGGATAGTTGCTTGAAGTTTCCGAATGTAGTTCATGGTACATCACTGATGGGACACCATTTCTTACTAGATTTTGGGCAAAAGATGATTCTTTCAACATCCTGAAAGTTCTAGAAAATCTGATGTGACCATAAAGCACCATTTAAAAAAAAATCTTGGCTGAATCTAACTTTGGCTTTGGAAGGCGGCTCCTATTGTGTGGAGTATGTAGTATTTTTTAATCTGGATTTTTTGGGGGGAGGAAAAAACCCAATAAACCATGCATTGTTTTGGTAATTGAACTGACAATGAGGTGTTCCTCAGAAAATTAAAAATGTGGGTTGAAATCGTTCTAGCAGGTAAGTGCCTCCTCTCAGGAGTGTAAATGCACAACACATTGGTGCAAATATTTGTTGCATGTCTGATGACCACCTCTTCTATCTGACCAGCTATGGATTTTTTCAGTTGTTCTTCCACAGATTTTTTGCTCATGAAAACATTCCCAAGAATTTAATTGAATGAACTTGAGGATTTCTCAGTTTAAACCAGTTTCTTTCACCACAATTTTCTTATCCTGTGGAGCCCTAAGAAGCTAGATGTGTTAAATGGTTATGAAAATGTAACTATGAAGGAAACTCAGTCATATGTTGGACCCCAGGAAGGTAATTTAATCACTGGAATCTATGGAAAACTAGTTGTCAAAAAAGGAAATTGGATGAATAAGCCTTAATTATTTTCTAAGGGCTCTAGTCAGTTCTATGTCATGTCTTCAAGTCATCAGATGTTACTTTTCTAAAACTCATACTGTAGCTCAATACATAAAATATTGGCTGAAATAGTGTTGTACCCTTTTTAAACAGTATGGTCCACAGTGGCCATACAGTTGTTACATTTTTACAGTTGTTACCATGGAGCTGGATCTCAGCCCATCCTCCAGGATGTGTTTGTTACTTACCAAGGATCTGCTCATTTTGTTTATGCAGTTTCTTCTTTGGCAAACTTGAAATTTCAGCTGCAGTGTTGACTACGGCTTTGGTAGAAGCCATTTTCTTCTATAGTGCAGGTGCTTGCTAATTCACATATAAAAAGGTTCTGCAAGTTACCTACTGGAAGAAAAAAATAAGCAGCTTATTAAAGATGCCCTTGGATTATTTGGTGTTCCTCCATGTAGTTACAGTTGATAGCATTTTTTACTTTTCTGCTTCTGTGGGAAAAGGCAAAAAAAGAATTGGAAAAATCCCAGCATGCGTTCTGCATAGACCTTGTGCCCCTGGGCGTTACTTCTGTGTTCACAGAGTTGTTGTCCTGTCTTTAGCACAGTCAGCTGGTTGGTTGGTGGCTTTCCCTGAGACTTGTGCCCAAATCATTACTGCATCTCTTTAATTTTATTTTTTTTAGCACAGTGGTTAGTTGTTCTGGCAGTTGTGAGCAAAAGCAGATGTACCCCTTTGTGTTTCTGGTTCTAGGCTCCATTTTGCCACACAGTTTCCTAAAAGAATTTGCAAGTTCTTAACTACAAAGCAACCACAAGTCTGTGGAGTCCTGCAGCCTGTAGTCAAACAAACTACCAGCAGATGCATTCCTCTGCCTTCACCGTGTTACTAACTGGTTGTATCTGGGTAGTTCCAGCTGTGTGAAACTAGTAAAAATGTTATCAGAAACAGTGTGACTTCTGGCAAATATGTGCAGATGAGGATTTGTGTGTGGAAAAGGCACTAAAGTTTTGCAAGAGAGGGGCGCTAATGGTTTTCCTTCCCCTCCACCTCCCCCAGTAGAAGTCATCAGAGAAGGAGACAATTGGAAACATCACAATGTATCTCATCTGAGGTTGCAACCTGTATAGTCTTAAATTGTCGTCTTCTTTTTTTCTTTTCTTCGCCTTTCTGTAAGGAAGTCTGTAACCTTTTTTAGTGTCTTGCATGATCTTGGTTCCACAGACCCTGTCCATTTTTATCAGAACTGTTGGACTGATTTTACATTCTTAATTTTTCTGTGATTATTTGGCCGTAAGTCAAAGGGGAAGTTACTCAAATAGGATTGTTTCATTTACAGTAGCTGATCTTAAAGCCATCAGTCCTGTTAGATTTTAAAATAGCCCTGTAAACTTTTAATTATTTGCTCTTTCAACATTTCAGTGTTGAAAAGTCATTTCAGGAAGTCAGTACACTTCCCCACCTTTCAGTTCAGCCTTTCTTAAGAACAGCTTCTTGTCTAAAATTTCATGGCTAAAGGAGGATCACTTTTTCTTTGGCCAGATTCTCTAAAGCTTTCTTCCCTTCCTATGTCAAGGATATGTTTATTTGCCATGTAAAGGAAAGTATCTAGTAGTCACTGGAGTTCTGCATTAGTCAGGCAAGTATTGTTTCCATTTCGTAGTGTCTGCTGTGTGATGTCTCTGCATCCTCCACTGCTGTTCTTCCTTTTCATTGAAGCTCTAGTCCAGTGGAAGCCTAAAAGTTCATTTTTGTTTGTGTAGTGATTACATACAAATAATAAGATTCTTTATGGTTATATATATAACATTTTATGTTAACTGTAAAGTGATAGCTCGTGGTTACATCATCTTGTCAGAAACAATAGTGTAGCCAGTTAAAACACCTAAATGTTCTATTGAGAGGCACACAGATTGGTCTAAGTCTGCTATCATTTAAAGACATCCAAATCACACTAGGCTCAGTGGCCTATTTGAAATGTAGTAGGTGACAATGCAGGGAGTGGTTAATTAATGGGGTGTTTGCGGGTTGTGGAGGGGTTTTTTGGACAACTCAAATAGGTAGGTGTGTGAAACGGGCATCTTTAATGAAAGAGGAAATCTAGGGGCTGCTGCAACTTTAAAAAAAATATGAGATTTTGTGCTATTTTTTAATGTTCCGTGTATAGAATAAAATATACTTCATTTTACACTTTCCCTCTTCCCTTCAAGTAGTTGTAGTTCAGTGCTTACCTCATCCCTCACTTAAATTAACGTTAGATTTCTTGTTGCTTAGAGTTGGCTTAAAGGACTTTATAATGCTGTGCAAATTAATTTTGTCTTAAATTGACATTACAAAGTACTCTTGCGCAACTAAATCTAAACATCTGGTTTTGAATCTGACAAAAAACCCCTTCCAATGCTTGTTTTTCTTTCCTCCCAGCAGATTGAAAATGTGATAGTACTGGGATCACATACAGTCAGGGAACCAAGTTTCAGTGGAATAGAATACTGAACACATTACTCCCTACTCTGTTCTCAATACTTGTCAATTCACAAATTTAAACATTGCTAGGGTTTTAAGTGAGTTACAGTAAAATTTTAAAAGAGTAATTTACTTTTAATGATATTTGCAAATACTCTTAATGCCTTATCACTCTGCCTTTTATATGGGAGGTGGGAGCAGTAGGCGAGGCTTCAGTTTTGGAAATAGGAAACTGTGAAATAGAGCATGACAGGAGCAGCAGCAGAAGGGATGCAAGCATGCTTATTTAGGTTTGTTGAATAGCTCTGTGTCTAAGCAATAGTTTGAGCATTCATAAATCAAAGCTGTTGAGATGACTTGTAAGAAGACCATGTACTGATTTCTGTAAGGGTGCATGCTTTGAAAGAATTATGCTTGGCTGGCAGTATACAGATAAGCAAATTGCCTTCATTGGTAACAATTGTTTATGATTCTTTGATCAATCAGACAGGAATGCTGATGAGGTTTTTTTAAAAGAAATTAAGAGTCAATTCTTGTGTATAGACGTATTAGTATTTTAACCTGAAAGAGGGGAAGGGACAACTACAATTGCATCCCATCACATCAGTGCTAAATGTTTTTCTCCCTGACCATTTATTTATGGATAAAATTCCTACAGATTTGCAGCAGGGGGGGGAAGTCTTTGTATTTTTTTGCCATGTATTTTTCTCTCTCCATTTTCATATATGTAAATAATATTTACAGTAAATATTATTTTTTTATATTGTGCTGTGAAAATATGAAAACATGAATGGATAATATTTGGAGATTACTTTGATTTCTCCATGTTTGTATTAATTACATTCAATTGTGGCCTAATTAGATAAACATCAACATTTTTAAAGAGTATTCAAAAATACTTTTTTCAAATTTACCATTCAGTAGTGCAACCTGAAATACCTGCCTTTATCTCAGGTGATGACTGGGAGTTGTAACCACGTTAGATAACAGTATCTGTATTGTCAGTGACATACAATGTTTATGTGATAGCCGAAAGGCAAATTGACTTTTTTGCACATACAGTTTTAAAAAACCCTATGTAATAAAGAGTCCTTTGAGCACAACTCTTGACTCCTAGCAGAGTGGAAACTGCGTATAAAATGCATGGCCTCTCGATTTTTTTGTTTGTTTAAACCTTCCCCTACTTAGAGTTAATGGCTGAAGGCATCTCAGTGTCTCTTCCCCCAGAAGCAGAGCTTAGTGAAGGCCGTTTTTCTCCCCGTTCTTTCATGCAGGTCAGCACACAGAATATGAAGATGGGTGGTCTGCCTCGTACAACACCACCCACCCAGAAGCCTCCAAGTCCACCGATGTCAGGAAAAGGGACTATTGGGTAAGTGTGGTCACAAAATGCATAAATAGCTTTGGTGAACAGAAGGAAGAAAACAAAGAATCTTTCTGTTGTGTGGGGGCTTTGGTGTTTGTTTTGGTTTTTGTTTTAATCGTTCACAAAGGTCAAGAGGTGTTATATCAGTATTCTTTATACTGATCATGTCTTATTTGTGACCTAGCACATTTCTGCCAGAAGACAGTGGGCATCATCAGCCTTTCCCAACAGGAACCTTTTTTATCATTGCAGAACACTTACAAATACACACTTTAGAGTATAAAGGCGTTAACTGTGCGGCTTGGACAGGTGATGCTAAACAACTGGAAAATAAGTATGTGGCACTGTTCAATAATTATTTGCGCTGTGTGTGATAAAGGTACTTTCCTGTTAAGTCTATGAACTTGGCTTTGAGCTTAGGAAAATGTTATAAATGGGATGAATGCTGTTGGCAAATATGTGATATACATACAGACTTTGTGGTGCTTTATTTTAAAACAAGATATGGATTACTTTTAAAACAAGAATGGGATTTGCAACACATTTTATTAATAGGAAGACTGAAGTACATGAAGAACATGCTGACTGGATTGTTCTTTCTCTTCCTGTAGATACCAAAAACTTACAGAAAAACAATTTTAGCCCTCATTACTGATTAGCATGTAGCTTTATTTTAATGAAAAATCGTTGGTTTTGTCTGTATTATCTTAACTTGCTTCTGAAATATTCTTGTTCTTGTGTAGGCGTCACTCTCCCTATCGTACGTTGGAGCCAGTGCGTCCTCCGGTGGTACCAAACGACTACGTGCCTAGCCCAACACGCAATATGGCTCCCTCACAACAGAGCCCTGTGAGAACAGCTTCTGTGAATCAGAGGAATCGCACATACAGGTATTCAGTGTGTCCAGTACAAAGTGTGGTTAGTATGATGTACCATATGGACAAAAAATGCTATGATAGATATCAAGTCCATCCGCACCTCTACAGTGGAGCTTGCTAATTCCTGACGTGGACCGGGAATATCATTTGGCGCAATGGGAATGCACTCCAATAAAACCAGAGTAGTGGATTGTGTTAAGATTGTTCACTTAATCCTTCAGTCTCCTTAATTTTAGTGCTATCACTTAGTTGCAGCACTTAATGAATTACTAAAATTATGGTGTCTCTCAAGTAGGTAAATTGTGATAAAATAATATCAATGAGGAAAAGACTTTGTAGACAACTTGCCTCCTACATGTTGAAGGACTGCATAGTACGCCTATAGTTCGAACCTTTGTTTGAATAGTCTTTGTTTATTAATGATTGAGTAGCTGAGAGAGCACTGTACTTTGAGGATGCTGATACCTTCAAACACAATAAAACTAACTGAACTGTATTAGCGAAGGTTCTGCAGTAGGCTAGCCTTTTCTCTAGGATAATAGGAGTTTCATCATGTGACAGGTCTAAATACTTCCCTTGACATCTTTACTTTTTAAACATCAAAGGTACTTCAGGATGGTTGAACAAATGGACTTAAAATATGAGAAAATTAGATTTCAGTAGTCTCATATGAAAGCATATAAATTGGAGTCTAAACAGTATATATTTACAGATATAGGAAAAAGGTCTGTATTTGCTCAGTCAGGGTTTAACAATATTGAAATTACATGTTTTGAAAGAAGGTTCTGAAAACGTTTTGTGTTGTGCAAGTTCACTGAGACTAACTGAAAAATCTCTTCTGTTGTAGTCAAAGTGAAGAGATTTAGGAAAACAAAGTTTTATATAGGTCTGTGTCTTCCTTGTTTAATTTTTCTTGTTTGTGTTTACTTCTCTGAGTTAGTAAAGCGCTATATGAGGGATCTTATGTCTCAGCATGTACAGCAGCATATTCATGTCCTGTGTTACTTTGATTTCTTACAGCAGCAGTGGGAGTAGTGGAGGAAGCCACCCAAGCAGTCGGAGCAGTAGTCGAGAGAACAGTGGAAGTGGAAGTGTAGGTGTTCCTATTGCTGTTCCCACACCATCTCCTCCCAGTGTTTATCCAGGTAAATGGAAACTTGCTGCTCCTGTTTCTGACTTGGCCGTAATCTTCAGCACTTTTAAACACCAAGAGAAGTCTCCAAGTATATTACTTAGAAACACACAAGCCTTGAAAATTGCTTTCTGTTGATCAAATTAGTTCAAAACAAGCAGCATCTTTTCTAGGAGTATCTGATGTGCTCTAATGTTTGTTTTATATATCAGTTTGTTTATCAGAATGTTTTGCCTGGCTGCCTGCATGAGACTAGGTAAGATGCACCACCTTTTGCAGTGAGCTGGAGGAAACTTCTCCCTTGTCCTTTTAAGCAATTTTTTTTTCATTTGCTGTTCATGAACATATATTGAAGTATTTTTCTAGCTGAAATGAGAGGCAGACATAGAGTAAATAAATACGAGCTGTCACAAAGACACTTGTTCAATGTAGTTGCCCCAGTCTTTCCATAAATAGGAAGTAATACTAGTACTCCTTTTTCCTTTGCTCAGCTCTTTCAGTGAAGAATAGTGTACAGTGTTGTTTTGCAGTGTGATCTGAAATACATGATGCTTCTGAACCAAAGAACTGGAAATGTTTGGCTTCCCTCTTCTCTATATTTTCTAACTCATATCAAAGCTAAAGGCAGCCGTGGTACATATAGAAGCATAGATAGCAAGGTGTAAAGCCATCTTTCAAAAGTAATGGTTTCATTGAAAAGTTCTGCGTTGTTCCCTTCAGACCTGGAAAGAAGTGGATTTGCTTGACCCTCATGTATTGTCTACATGGGAATGAACCTTTCTTTAACAGCTCCATTTTTCTCTCATCTCCTTGTGCACTCTAAAATACTATGCATCTAATAAATAGCTAACACCGAATAGCGGAAGGCTTTCTCTAATCCTTGCTAACATATGTCCTTATTAACTCCACCTCTTCCTCCTCTCTTCACTTAGCCCCTGCTGGCTCGGCTGGCACTTCTCCCCTTCCTGCTACCTCTGCTCCTGCCCCTACTCCTTCTGCTCCTGCCCCTTCCTCCGCTGCCCCAGATGCTGCTGCTGCTGCTGCAGGAGCTCAGCCCCTTGCTGATGGCTTCACCTCTCCAACTCCCCCTGCTGTTTCTTCCACACCCTCTGCAGGTGAGTGTCTGCTCCAGCTGCAGGGCAGATGAACCCAGATGTGACCGTGATCCAGGGCTTTTCAAAGTCACCTCAGAAGCAGCGATTTTTTACTATCACAACTGAACAGTTGAACATAGTGGTTTTAGTAGACAATTCAAGGTGTGCTGGTTTTATAAACGACAATCATGTAATTTTAAAAATTTATTATTTTTACATATATATGTATTATGTTATAATTTTATTACCACTTGGCTACTGAGAATCTCATAGAATAATTATGTTTGAGGGGTACCAGCAATGTTAGTTCTGAGTCTGATCATTCTCTTCCAGTAATGGAATAAAAAAGATGTGCATCTAGCAAAGTATAATTTATATGACTTGTTTCTTCAATGCTTTCAAATGACAAGTCTCCTTTTAATGAACCAATAAAAAGAGCAGTATTTTGTGTTCAATGTCAGGTAAAATACAAGTATTTTAATGAAGAACGTTATTAAGGCATTTTGTTTTAGTAGGTAGTACCTCTGGTGTATATTACAACTTACTTTGTTAATGATTATGAAATTACCCTACACTTTTCATTTTCTCGTATGCTGAAGTTGCAGTATATAACACTTTTCTGTATCAGCTTCTGATGAGGAGTTACACCTGTATTGTAAAGATCTCCTTTAGAAAGCCAAATTTATATATAGCTTACTTACATGCTTTGTTACTTCCACATATGGTCAGATGGTTTGTGTGTTTATCAGTGTTGTTCTCTCTTAATAAGAATTTCACCAGCTTCTTGAAATTGTATTTGGTTTAAGGTGCCTTGACTCATAAAATTGGAAAATACTTCTACTAGAATCCGTGACTATGACTGGAAGCTTCAAAATTGTGAAGAAATTTGGTATATAAAAAAAATCTTGATGTCTAAACTATTTTCATGTTTAGATGATGAGATGTGTAATATGTGGCCTTAATCAGTTTTCCATTTTTGATGCACTTGTCAGTATCTCAGGTCTTAAGCCATATTGCTTCTGTATTTTTGACAAATCAAAATCAAGTAGGGATTAATATTTTAATGGCTATAAATTCACATTCATAATTCCACAAGAGAAATTTCAGGTTACTTAACTGTTTTTAAGTTCTTTTGTTTCCTTGTGTTGTTAGTAAGGTTGCTTGCATGGCTTCTCTGAAATGAAGTATTTAAAGAGACTGGATACCTTACTGCTTATGGGGTTGCAGGTTTTGGTCCTTAAGGACCTCTTACTCCTGTTTCTTCTCCCTTCTCTCCAGTCACCACCAATTTGTGTGAGTGCATTAAATAGCAGGGAGACAGTCCTATTGGAAAGACACATTAGGAAGAATGTGAAGAAGCCTCTAAATTAAATGGATTGTTTCTTAACTGCTCTCCTTCCTCATCTGTAAAATGTGCGTTTTTGAGATGTACATATGTGTACAAAGGAGGAGTGTGTTCATGTGTCTGTTCTTAGAAGCAAGTAACAGAGCAAGCAACTTGCGTTTCATTTACTAACCTAGAGTGAAGCTTTGCAAAGCAATCAAAGCATAGTGGATAACAAGACAGGTTTTTTAAAAAGTGCATATTCATTTGTTCTGTTTCCCTTTTTTACTTCCCTACACGCATGTCTCCTCAATCACAGTGACCTTCCCTTCTTCCCTGGTTTTCTTGTAGACTCTGAAATTTACCTCTAGTACAAATGGTGGAGGCAGAATTGTTAGGGAGGGTAATAACCAGTAGGGGTATAATAAATCCAGTTTACTGTTTCATGCAGTATATAAGTCGGAGAACTTTATGTGAGCAGAGAAGATAGCTTAATGGTCTGGCTTCGTATATTGCTTGCTTAGATTCAGGATTAATTACTTTGATACAGGAACTGGTTAAAATGCAAAGCAAGTTTTTCAGGAGTCATTTCAATTGACAGCTCCCAGAAGAGAGTCTTTGAGTATGATTTCATTTATTTCATCCTTCAGTGTCTAACAGTCTCTTCTTCCCAGATGATTTGCTGTGTATTTCCTGACTAGCACTAGGATCGTTACTACTGGGTTTTGCAGTTGTAGAAGGTGTAACAACTTTGCACCTTGGAAATGGCATACAGTCAGTTTGCATGTGTATGTTGCCTAATCGCTTGTCTATGAGGTATTACTTTCTTGCAGGTTTATAAACAACTACATTTGCAAGAAGTTCTGATACCTTGGATAAATGGACAACTGGGAATTATTTTCTTTCCTTTTCAAACTTTATGGCTTAGACACCTTTGTATTTTCATCCTGGTTTTTTTTGAGCAGTACGGAGTACAGGCAGTTGGGAGAGGGTATTTTTGGTGTTGTATTGAGACATCCAGTGTCCTACCTGACTGCTCCTAGGCTACAGACTGTTTAAAAAAAACAAAAAAAATCCCCTTTCCAAGCCTTTTGAGTCTTTAAATGCAGGTATAAAAAAGGCAGGTGTGATTCTTCTCTTTGCTAATGCATTTCTCCTTCTCACGTAGGTCACCCAGTTCAGTTCTACAGCATGAACAGGCCTGCATCTCGACACACCCCCCCAACAATAGGGGGATCTTTGCCATATCGGCGTCCTCCTTCGATCACATCACAGACAAGCCTTCAGAACCAGATGAATGGAGGACCATTTTATAATCAGAATCCAGGTAAGAAAGGGTTTCTGCTCTCTTGAATTCAGCACAGTAGTGAATGGGGTGACCTTCAGATCTCTGAAATCCTATGTTCTGTTTCCATTGCAGATCTTGCAGTTAGTCTCAGGTAACTTACAGTATGTTGTTGGTAGCTGTGCCAGAGCTATAGTCCAAGTACAGAGCGTTCAGCTTCCATTATAGCAAACACCTTAAAACAACAGTCTTTGTTGCCAAATAAATTACTTTTAATCTCGCGTCCCTGTTAGATGAGCTTTAGTCCTTCATTACATCCTGTGTTATGTATCTGCTTTGGTGTGGGATGGCTATTTGATTTTGCACCAGAACACTGATTCCTCATTAATCTGTCTTTATCTTGTATTCTTTTTCCTTTGGATTAATGGAAAGTTCAAGAAATTGCACTTGTTATACAAGGGGTAAGCATTAGACACCTTGGAGACATAAGTGGTGTATGGTTTCGGGATGCAAGGGAGCTGTGTCATCTGCTAAGTCCACAGGTGATGCTATTTTAATGGATGACCTGTCTTTAAAATGCAGGGTGAGATATTAACAAGGGGTGGCACATCCTGTGTATCAAGCAGAACGCAGTATTTTATCTGAGTCGTCCTTTTCCCCGTGCTTCTGATGCAACGTGAAGGTTTTGATGCCAGAGTAGGACAGCTTTTCTTTTTAGACGAGGCTACAGAAAGATGCAGGGACATACTGAGGGACTGAAGGCTCCTTGTTTGGAAATACCCTATTACCAGCAAGACTGAATGTTGATTTGTAAGCAGTACAGTGCATTTGTGTTTTGTGGTTATGGTGGGTTTTTGTGTGGGTTTGTTTGGGTTTTTTTTAAATTGAGCTCTGAACTTGGAATTAGGTCAAATGCTGCAGACTGCATTTAAGGAATTTGATCAGGTTCAAATATTACAGCTCGTGAGCTACTCTGCAGAGAGATGATGTGTCTGCTTAACTTGCGAAGGAAATGGATGGCCCTTCTCAAGGGAGGTGGAAGAAGTTACCTGACTAAATTGCAGCACAGCTGCCTGAAATATGTAGTATTTGTTAAGCACATTATGTGCATGCTGAAGGGAAATAGGCAAGAAGGAAAGGGTAATAGCAACAAAAGAAACCTCTTGGGGTTACCTTTGCAGTGAAGAGGATTTTCAGTATATCCAGAGAGTTTCTGACAACCGCTGTGCATTTCTGCTCTAGCGGAGGAATAATGCTCTGTGAGTGACCATCGCATTGTTAATGGGTAATCACAGAAGATGCCAAATGGGCTTTAAATAAGTTACATAACCACAATTCAGTCTGTGTCCTCAAAAATAAAATAATGATTATGGTGATTAGTAGTCACTTGAGCTGTAAATCACAAACTGAATACTTCAATTATACTGGCATAGTTGATACACCACAAATAAGCAGTTGTAGTAAGAGACTTTTTTATACACCAAGCAGCATACAGAATTTATGAGCTTTGCAGTTACACCAAACCAAGTTTTTTTGGCCTGCACCTTGACAGGAGAGGATGCTTAAGCATGCATAATTAATGAAGACACTAAGAACAGAGGGACTATTGTGTCTGTAAGGAGCTGGGTCGGTAGTGACAGGACAGGGCCCACAATTGTTTCTCAGCATTTCTGAAAAGAGGGAGAAAATGCAAACCGAAGAGGTGAAAAAGAGACCTTACCACAGACAGGAGTGTGCCAACTATGGCTTGTTCCTCTTTGCAGGCTGTTTGGCAATAAAGCAGTACTGTTTTTTCCACTTCTATTTTTCAGTATGTTGGCATGGTCATTTTTGTTTATTCACTTCACAGGAGGATGAAAGATACTTGCCTTGTCTTGTTCTTTGTATGCCTCTTCTAAGATAATATGATTTCTCCATGGTGAGACCTTTTTAACAATGAAAATGAAAACATTAAGAAATGCAGACCCTGAGTGATCTCAGCATGTTTCTGTCCCAAAGCCATTCTTGCCAGCTGTGCCACCTAACTGGTATTCTCACTTTGCAACCTTAGATAGCAGTGTCTAAGCAGTAGAAAGCTTGGCACAGATAAATACCCTGTGGGAGAAACTGGCCAAGTATTGAGATGGTGGTCTGCACTACACACAGCTTGCTTAGCTAAATTCTTACCAGGGTGAAGCAGTCCCGTGTAAGATGCTCTTCAGCATTACTGAATTAGCTGTGCAGACACACTCAACCTACCCATGGTCTATATGGAAGGAAGCTGGGAGTGCGTGTTTAAGGTGGTGTTTATCTTAGCTTTTGAGACAGCAGAGGTACAGTAAAATTCTTCCGATGCTTTTTGTCAAACAGTGTCATTATTAATAATATTAATAAAATATTTATTGCACTGGCTCCTAAAGGTCAAAATAGCTTAGAGTTGTTATGTATCATACAGAGAGTGTAACATGTAAGTGCCTGCGCTGTGCCTGAACCGAGGCACAAACCGAATGGTTAAGAGAAGCAAGGAATGATGTCAGCTAGTGTTAGCATCGCCGCTTGGATTAAACTGCACAAGCCAAGCTAAACAAACTAAAGGGATTTTTTTGTATTTGCTTGGAGTGCTTGTCTAGAATGATTTATTTTTCCACATGGAAAGCCTCATTATTTCTCCCAAAGACATATATGTAGCACACAAAGTATGCTGAAGGGACCTAGGAAACTGAAGCTAGTCTTGTGTGATAGATGTGAATTGTATGAATCCACATGATGCTGAATAGAGGAAACCTTTTGAAACTGAACAATTTTATAGCATATATAATGAAAAAGGAAGGGACTTCGTAGTTGCACAAGAATGTTGAATTCATGAATATTACTGCATTTCAGTAGGACTGCAAATTCAAATTCCCTTTTCCTGCTTTGAAAAAATGCAAGACTGAATCTTTTTCCAGCTACTGTGGTTACACTCAAAGGAATAACTACTCTTAGAGGTCACATCATTCAAGTCACAGAAGTTCTAATTAGAAATGTATTTCAGTTTTTCTCTGGAAATGTCAATTAAGGGGTGAGATAATGGAGCTTGCTTTATATGGAAGTACAAGGATATTTTGGCAACAGAAAGGATGGTTGCTGTGTTGTGGTTTTTGTTTAGGGTGTGTCCATTTGAAAGGAATATGAATGCAAGGGACACAAGAAATTCTGAGATGTGAATTTTAAATGCCTTGGAGTTCTTTTCATTTGCTATGATGATGTAAATTAACTCTGAGAAGTGCTACATCACACCTGGCAGTTTTCTTACCAGCTCTGGAATTGGTGTAAAATTTATTTAGGTCTGTTCTGCAAGCTGAATAAATGTACTGCTACAGTGAAGTGTAGACTTTTTCCTCCTCATTCTTTTGGACACGGCTACATGTTGTATGTCACTACTAACAAGAAAATGATTTAGTTGTGCTTCTCTTAATGTGTATTCGGAAAAATAACCTTCTAACTTCCTTAAAGAATATTACTGCATTAATCTTGCAGAATGATACTAAAACTAGATAAAATGAGTTATCTAGTTTTGGGTTTTTGTTTGTTTGTTTATTTGTTTTTGAACTTAACTAGATAATGGAAACTTTCATTCCTGGCTTAAACCACAGTTCAGTGTTGTAACCTTTGCAGCTTGTTGAGACTGTTGTCTTTAAATGTGAACTCACGTTGTACAAAGATGGCTTTTCTGGTACCAGTAACGGGCTGCTCAGAGCTCAGTGCAGTGCACTGCGGGATCAGGGGTGAAGGAGATGGGTTGGCACCTCTGGAATAGGCCCTGTCCTTTGGCAGCAGCACCCTGCGCTTTTTGCTCTACCGGTAAGGTCACCGGTAAGGTCAGAAGTCCTGCATCCTCCACGGTGCACAGTTCTCAAGGGCAACTTCTTGCCTAAAATAAACGCCTTGTTTGATGGGGTTTTTTGGGCTACGTTTTGGACAAAAGCAGTTATATCCATTTTCATTACTAAGGATTCGTGGATGCTGTTGCAGAAGTTGCCTCTAAAATATCAATTTGATCTGAAATGTGGAGGACGATGGGGAGAGAATCCTCTTGATGTATCTGTTAGGTCTGGTCATTAAGTGCTATAATGCTGCAGTAATAAACTTCAACTT
The DNA here is from genome assembly GCF_964237585.1 of Gallinula chloropus. Classification (NCBI taxonomy): domain Eukaryota; kingdom Metazoa; phylum Chordata; class Aves; order Gruiformes; family Rallidae; genus Gallinula; species Gallinula chloropus. Next base: position 32,545,719 of record NC_140090.1, on the reverse strand, counting down.
ACGGGAATCCCACAGTCAGGTAGGAAAATACTTAAGCATAGATTCTTCATCTTACGAAAAGGAGCTAGATTGGAAAGTTAAGAAATAGAGGAATCTCCTTGAAGTAAGGACTAGGAAGATGCTCAACCCCCCAAGCCAGTCGTCTTTGAATGTCAGCCCTTTTATCTCAGCTTCTTGGCAGACTGCTACCCTGTCTGAGTGATGATGATGTCTACTTTCCTGTTTGCTGCTTTGTTGTGTTTCTAACTGAATGCCTCTCTTTTTTACTTTCTGTGGCAGCATCCCTTGCTCCTCCTCCCCCCTCCATCCTACAGGTAACTCCACAGTTACCACTAATGGGATTTGTGGCCAGAGTTCAAGAGAACAGTAAGTTTGCTGCTTCCTGGTGCTATGATTTATTACTTCTGTTTTGAGTGGATGAAAGATTTGTCTGTCTATAGCCAGAATTCTGCTTTCTAACTGCCTCTGCGAGTTTGTCTGCAATTGTGATGGGAGGGAAAAGGAAGTAATTTTATTGAAGGAATCTCATCCTTCCTTCTCTGAAGTTTATTATCTCTAGTGTATTTCCACAAGTTCTAACTGTTGGTCCCAGTGCAACTAATTGGGATGGGGTATTACTTCAACCTGCTGCCTTGGTTCTAGAGACTTCTTCATGGTTACACTATTGCTTATTTTCAGTTTCAGATACTCCTCCCCCACCACCACCTGTGGATGAGCCAGTGTTTGATGAATCTCCACCTCCACCCCCACCTCCAGAGGATTATGAGGAGGAGGAAGCAGCAGTGGTGGAGTACAGCGATCCATATGCTGAGGAGGACCCTCCTTGGGCACCAAGGACCTACTTAGAAAAGGGTGGGTTTAGAGCTAGTAGAGATGATAGGGTCGTGCCGATAATGTCTCGGGATAAGCTCCTGCAATCCCACTATGGACACAGAGTCTGCCTAGACTCCTTTGTAGCCAGAGTTGGTGGTGTGGTAGAGATGCTCTTCCAAATGGCAACTTAACGAAAGTTAAGCTACTCTTCTGACTCTGACTCTTTCACCCCTTTCTCCACAAAGCCAAGATAATGATTAGCTGGCTAATGACATCTTTTTAAAACCCTTTGTAATCTACTTAACACTCACCTTTCACTGGTCTGCTTAGTCCTAATAATCAAAGTCCTATGAGGCCAAAAACAAATGGATCAGTGCTGCAATTGCACTTGGAACATACGGGTGTATCTGGAGAAGTGCTGCAGTATGTGTGTGGGGCTTTGGAAGCTACAGTGCCCAGAGAGTTGTGATCAGTGGAGCAGAATCTGACTGGAGGCCTCTGACTAGCGGTGTTCCCCAGGGCTTGGTGTTGGGTCCAGTCCTGTTTAATATCTTCATTGACGACCTTGATGAGGGAATAGCATCCACCCCCAGCAAGTGCTGATGATACAGAGCTGGGAGGAGTGGCTGACACGCAGGAACACTGCGCTGCCATCCAGAGAGACCTGGACAGGCTGGAGAGCTGGGCAGTAAGAAACTGGATGAAGTTCAACAAAAGCAAGTGGAAGTCTTGCACCTGGGAAGGAACAACTGCTTGTATCAGTATAGGCTGAGGGTGACCTGCTGGAGAAGAGCTCAGTGGAGAAGGACCTGGGAGTCCTGTTTGATGACAGGTTGGCCATGAGCCAGCAGTGTGCTCTGGTGGCTAAGAGAGCCAATGGGATCCTGGGGTGCATCTGGAGGAGTGTAGCCAGCAGGTCTAAGGAGGTGATCGTTCCCCCTCTACTCTGCACTGGTCAGACCCTACCTGGAGTATTGTGTCCAGTTCTGGGCTCCTTGGTATAAAAAGGACAGGGATCTCCTGGAGAGAGTCCAAAGAAGGGCTATGAAGATGATTAAGGGCCTGGAGCATCTCCCCTATGAGGAAAGGCTGAGTAAGTTTGGACTGTTCAGCCTTGAAAAGAGAAGACTAAGGGGGGACCTAATTAAAGTTTATAATTATCTGAAGCAGGGGATGCAGGGGGAATCAGCCAGCCTGTTTTCAGTGGTCTGTGGGGATGGGACAAGGGGCAATGGCTGCAAGTTGGAGCATAGGAAGTTCCGCACCAACATGCAGAAAACTTTTTCACAGTGAGGGTGAGGGAGCCCTGGGACAGGCTGCCCAGGGAGGTGGTGGAGTCTCCTCTGGAGATATTCAAGACCCGTCTGGACGCCTATCTGAGTGATATGTCCTAGGGAGTTGCTTTGGCAGGGGTTTGGACCCGATGATCTCTCGAGGTCCCTTCCAACCCCTACAATTCTTTGATTCTATGATCAGTGTGGGGCTGTACTAGGCTAAAAAGTGCTGGCTCTGTGTAGGACTGGCTATGTGAGGCATTGCTGTGTGGCTGCATCTAGATGTCTTCCAGCTCTGAAGCAGGTGTGTGAAAACGTGCTGCAATAAAACTAAGAGGTAAAATAAACTGAGCAGGTAAATGCTTAGGGGTGCTTGAATATGACAAAGTGTACTGCCCGGTGTATCTAATCAGAGTCACAGAATTGTAGGGTCTGGAAGGGACCTCCAGAGATCATTGGGTCCAACCCCCCTGCCCCCTAGGAATGTTGCAAAGCATCCAAGCGTGTCAGCTGAGTGACTGTTAGACACAAACCCAGTGCAGGACATGAGGGGAGGGGGAAAAAATGTATGGAAAAGGCACTTTCTGCCAGCTCCAGTCCAAGGACAATACACTATTCCTGAGGGAGATGGAGGAATATGTGGGAGTTTTTTTCATTATTCCCCCACCCTTTATTATTGCCACCTTTGGCATGTTTAGTGCAAGGAGTACCCAGGCTTTGCTGACAGGCTGAGACCATTTGTCAGACAGCAGCTGATGTGCAGGGTGTTTATGTGACTCACTTTATCTACTGACCTCTCCACACCCCTGACTGAGAGCAAGTGTCACTATTATTCTGTTGATGCTCACAGGCTCTTTGTTTGATTAAAAGTTGTTTCAGTTTATTCTTGTCAGGAAAGCATATTGCAATGAGGGAAAACAGAGGGGGCGGGGAAAAAAGAGGATCTTTTTTTATTCAAAAAAAAAGGCTCTTGCTGTGCAGGTTGGAGAATATTCCTGATTATTGGTAGTAGTTACCTGGCCTTGCAAAGTCAGGTTTTGGAGTGGGGTAGGGTTCCTGATGTTGTATCTCTTTCTTTGGGGAGATTTCCTCAAACTGGGACCAGTACAAGTCATTTTGGCAAATATTGCATGTGCTACACTACTTAATAATAATCTTTTAAGAATAGAAGAGACAGGACAAGGGGCAATGGCTTCAAGTTGGAGCACAGGACATGCCACACCAATATGCGGAAGATCTTATTCACAGTGAGGGTGACAGAGCCCTGGGACAGGCTGCCCATGGGGGTTGTGGAGTCTCCATCTCTAGAGATGTTCAAGACCCGTCTGGACGCCTACTTGTGTGATCTGTCCTAAGCAACCTGCTTTGGCAGGGGTGTTGGACTTGATCTCTTGAGGTCCCTTCCAACCCCTATGATTCTGTGATTCTGTGAAGAGTTAAAGTGGTGCTGGTGCCTTTGCTTCAAAGCATGAGCTGTTGTAAAAAGGATTGGACGACAGGTCATTCCACACATAGAGGTGAGGCAGTGCAGTTCTCTGAGACAGCCTTGAATGTGGAGATCTTTACGGGAGGCAGGTTGATTTTCCACCTCTTCCCTGAACCTCTCCTAACAGTCATGTTATGTTCTTTCCTAGTGGTGGCGATCTATGACTACACGAAGGACAAAGAAGATGAGCTCTCGTTTCAGGAAGGTGCCATCATTTATGTCATCAAGAAAAATGATGATGGCTGGTATGAGGGAGTCATGAATGGAGTGACAGGGCTCTTCCCAGGAAACTATGTGGAGTCGATCATGCATTACTCAGAGTGACGACTAGAGCACAGAGCACTGCATCTCCTGCTGCAGGAGCTGTTGGGGCTTTCCAGATCTCCACCAGCCTCTGAGGCCCCATCCAGTATAACTGAATGAAGGATAATTGTAACAACCACTCTTTTGGGGTTTTTTTTGGGGGGGAGGGGTTTGTTGTTTTCTTTGGGTTTTTTCTTTTTCTTTTTTTTTTTTTGTCCCTCCCCCTTCATTATAAAACAATAGTGATTTGAGTTGTTCGAACAAATGGCTCTTCCAGCTGCCAGCAGAGTCTATCCTGAGCCACCGGACATTGAATTAAGCTGACACATTCAGATGTAACAAACTTGAGTAGCTGATGCTTCACTTGAATTCTGACTTCTGACAGGCTTTGGGATCTGTCTCAGGAATCCTGCGTGTGCCCTTTGTGGTACTTCCCTTGGCAGCAGTGCCTGGCGCTTGGGATGTCCTGGATGCTTGCGTTGAAGGGTTACTGGCCAGTGGACATCCCTCCTGTTTCTACATTACACTCCTGTGCAGCCGGAAGAACAGTCGTGTGCTATCAAGTGCTGCAGTTTCTGCACAGAGCCCTTCCTGTAGCTGACTTCCAGATAGTTGGATACATCTTTAACATAAACACTGCTGCAGCTGCTCTGCACGTGTAGGCTGATGCAGGGGCACAGAGCTGGCTTTCATTCACTCATCTTTCAGTTTAGACAATTAAGATGGCTGCAGCCCAGTGGCCCCCCCCACCCCTGCTTCCTCATCTTTTGAATGCCACAGATTTGGTTTGTGTTCTGCGCTGGTGTAAATGTGCTCCTCTCTGCAGCCAGCTACTTGCAGTGGCTGCTGTCGGTTTGAACAAGTACTCGTGGTGAAGGCAAAACAAAAGTTTTTGGGTCCTCCTGGGGTCTGAGGGTAAACCCAAGGGGCTGTGAGCTAAAGTTCAAATCTACTCATGCCTGCTTGCACTAGAGAAACTTAACCCCAATTTTAGTCTTATGCACAATGTAATCTTAAAAAGCTGATCAGGTATTGTAAATTGGCTATTTTCTACTTGATGACTAGATTTGCATATGTACTGTGAGAGCCCTGTGCAGAGGCAGGACAAACGGCAATTGTCGTCTTCATGTCTGTTGCCAAAAATCTCTTCAGTGGAAGTGAAAAAAGGGCTGTTGTGTGTACTGGTTTCCCATGGAAATCCAAGCAGTAACTAGTAGTAGTCCTAGTTCTTCCGCCAGCCCTCCCCATTGTTTATTATAAAGAAATTGGTATTTTCAGCTGTACCTGGGGTGGAGTAATACCAAGTGAAGGCTCTGTAGCCCCTTGTGCTGATAGTTTGCCTTTTAGTCTAGTCTGTCTCAGTTAAAAATGCTGCTTGGTGGTTCTGCCTAGCAGATCCGTGTGAAGTGACATCGGTACTAGTCTGCCCTTAGGAAGGACTGTTACCTTCGGGGAAACGTCAGCATTGAGAGTGACCCAGTAACACCTCCCATTGCAAGCCTGGTTGTTAGCCTGCAAAGTGAGCTGCCCCTGTAGTGTGAGCGCCTTCCAGGACAAGGAATCCTCCTGGACAACATTTGACTGTCACCTGGCCAAGGTCCAGCTGGTACCAACAGTAGCTTCTCAAAGGCAGACAGTGCTGCAGCTGTCTTCTAAGCCCTGTGTAAACCAGTGGTGCACAAGAGTGCTGCTGGGGCTGAGTTTGTGAGGATACTGGCACCAAAACTGACTCAATCCCCTTGCATGGCAATTGGTGCAGTATCAGGGTCGAGGTGCAGTTTGATGTAAACCTAGGCAGGAGGTGCCATAGCTGCTTGGGGGGGCGGGGGCGGGGTGGGGTGTGGGAGGAAGAAGTGGATGAGGTATGTTGCAAGTGCGAGCTTGGGGAAGAGTGTGTGTGTTAACTCCTGTGACAGGGCGCAAGGAATGAGTTTGGTGTAAGCCTCCAGGATGTACAACTTTTTGAACAATCATCACGTGCAAAGATAGATGTCACTGTCTTCCCTGCTCAGTCCACAGCTCTGTATCCAAGACACTGTTGTTTCTGGAAGCTGACAGTGTTACTGTTGGGGATGAGCATTAGCCAGAAGGGATAACCTTCTACCTTCCGCCGCGAAAACTTGTCTGGCAGCAAGACTAACCCAAACAGCCATGTTCAGTTCCCTCAGCCCATTGTTCCTCTGAGTGCAATCCTAGAACCACTGGTTACGCAGTCATGAGTGGGATGGGGCACGTCTGCACCTGGTGTGCCAGGCAGTGGTGTGTTCAGCCCGGTGACTGAACAGCAGTATTGCACAAGCCTTTGGTGCTCACAGTGGCACTGTGTTTTCTAGGACTATCCCAGTTCTCGCTGGCCTGGGGTATGCACGTGGTAAAGACTGCACACAACTGCATCGGAGCGAGCAGTGTAGTGAGGTACTAAATGACAGCTGAACCGCCCTGTGCACCTGTTTTCCAGCTGGGAGAAGTTAGTGAAATGTGGCTTTAACAGAGTCTCTGTGAGAGCACGGGTGGAGATAGTGTGTACTGCCACTGCCTGTGATGCACACCCCTGTCCTTAATCTTGTCAGCTGGGTGTTCGTTGTGTAAGTGTTTGTGGTGTCAGAGCAGAGCACTGTAAACGTGGGGAAGTGCTGGGCTTGTCAGGCTGCAAGTAGAATGCGTACAGCTCCTTCAAGAGCTAGCTTTGGTCTGCTGGGCCAGGGGTTAGTTTGGTCACTGCAAGAGCTATTGTGGCTGGAATCTCTAGTGCACCTCCTGCTGGTTTTATGCTTTATTACACAGTACTAGTGTAAAGAGATTTGTTGAGTTTTTATGCATATTTTTTATTTTGTACAGATTTTAATTCTGTGGCTTGTTTGGGGATGATGTGGTATAATGGTCGGAGACCAGGTGAAGGTTAACAGGCTTTGTATATTAATGTTACATAGACTGCATGCTAGTAAAGTCAGTGAAGGCTGTGTTTCCCATTTTGTCCCTTGTACTTTTCTAAAAATATTCCTCCCTATCCCTTTTTATATCCATGTTTACTTCAAAAGGGGGTGGAGAATGGAGGGGTGGGCGGGGAGAGAAACAGTATTTCCAATAGGTGTGCATCTCTTCCCCTGTTCTGCCACAGCTGAAGGTGCCGGCAGCACAGGCTGCTGACTCAGCAGGGAGTGTGCATGGGAGAGGTGGGGGACAGAGACACGCCAGAGCAGGCCAAAGAGTGCTGTGTGGCCAAAACACTCCTGTCTCCCTTTGTGAGTGCTGCCATAGCCCAGCCAGCTGCTTCCATCGTGCACAGAAATTGGTCAGCATCCTGTAGCAGTGTATGTTGCTTTGGTTTGCTGTCAGAGATGACTTCTTTGCTCCTGGCCCCAGGCTCAAAGCTATTAACTACAGCTGCCCCTGTGCCTGTGTGAGAGGTGGGGTGACCAAGTCTGTCCCCATCAAGCGCTGAAGCAGGTTAATTTGGTGCCTTTGGCTTGAGGCAAGGCTGAGGTTGCAGGGGTCTCACCTTCATGTTGCTGAAAGCGGCTGGAGATTGAACCACAGCTCCCCATTGTTGCAGCAGGCTGAGGGGCTCACTAGTGGGTGCTGGGAAGGCTTAGACCCAGCGAGTTCTTGCTGGAACAGTTTGTTCTCCTTCTGTAGATACTGGACATTTTCCTTCTTTGCTGCTGAGGGTTCTTGGTACAAGCCAAAGTTGACATTGGCAGTGTTGCAGCTTCTGGAAAACGGGACTTCTACTTAGGGTGTTTCAGTTGATCGTGAAAAAAAAGTGGGACAGTATCAGGACTGATGCTGCTTTCCTGGCAGTGGGCAGGCTGCCAGCTGTGTGTATGGGACTGGCAGTGGAGGATAGTTGTGTACTGATACAAACTTGTGCTTCTGTGGTATCTCCCAGCTGTGCTTAACAGTGAGCTAATGCTGTGCTCTTCCCAACAGTTTCCACCACTTCTAGCAAGCGCTGTAGATGTGCCTCTGCTGGAAACAACCTCTCTTTTTTATTAGGCTTAAGTCAAAAGCAACACTTAAATGATGTTTTGCTTCCTGGAAAGAATAGGGCTTTATGTGGGTTGGTAAACTGAGGGCATTTACAGGGCTTCTGCTCCCAGAGGTGGGACAGGACATCTTGTGACACAGGTGGCAGCTGTATTCTCTGCAGGGCAATTTGATGGACACTACCTGAGGATTCTGTTGGAGTTGGTACTTGCACGGAGGGTACAGGAGTCACTGAGGGAGCTCATGAAGCAGAGACTTCAGGTCCTATGTTGACAACAGTAGCAGTGAGAAAGGTACAGTGCTGTTGCAGTCACTAAAGCGAGTCCCTACTCTAGAGAAGATGTGTTACAAACTGAGCGCTCGCAGGCAGATGGGCTACAGCTGTGGGGCAATGCTTCCAAGTACTTACCGTGCTTCTGTGGACACACAGAGGTCAGAATAGTCAAGAAGGGGACAGTGGGTGATGGCTGGCGGTTTGTCCATCACCCCCCCTCCCCAGGCAGCTGAAGTCAGTGTGTAGTAAGTCTTATTAATCTACTTTTGAAACTACAGGACTAGGGGGACCCCCACCTCACGTCCATAGACGGCTGCTGAGAGCTTGATCAAGTTTTGCCAACTGCTGTTTAAAAAAAGATAATTCACAGACCATGGTGTTCTACTTCCCTTCAACCCCCCGGTCCAGCTGTGTGTTTTGTGCAATCTCCTGCCCCTGCAGGAAGCCTTCTTTCCTTTGGTACTCCAACCATAATGATCTATTAGCACCAAACACAGTATAGAACAGTGAAGGCAGCGGCAGCCTGTTGCCCAGAGGTAAGCCTGCCCCTGCGTCCTGCTGAACGTGGCGACTTCTGAAATGTGTGCAGTGCATTTGTTCCTGTTTCTCTTTAAAACCTCAGAAGAATCCTACCACTGCTGACTGATGAGGAAGAGCTGTGTACAAATTCACTTCCATTACAGCGCCTTGCTAAAGTGCTGACATGTCTGAGATTTTTTCTTTTTGTGAAGAAGTGCTTCTTTTCACATTTGAAAAAGTGTCTTTTGCAACTTGCATGGACAAGGACAAGTACTTTCTATGAAGTCTCTGGAAATGTCAGTGTCTAACATGGAATTTGTCCATGCCCTTTTTTCTGAAAGCAGAGCCCTCCCTTTGGTTTGCAGTCTGAGGAGCAGCACACTGCGCTTTTGCTTTTGGCGCCGCTGATGCAGAGCAGCGAGTGCAGAGCCCACTGTAAATGACCGAGCCCCCAGGACTCTGGGGAGCTGTGTGCCGCCAGTAACGTTTTAGTGTGTGTGCCATTTGAACCACCTTCCAATGAGTGCAAAACCCAATTTTTAAATTTTTTTAATTGTACTTGGAATTAACTGTTGCTGTGTACTAAACCCTCTTGTTACAAGCCCTAAATAAAAAGAACAAAGCACACACCGTGTGTTGTGTAAGTGTGCCCCTGCCACGTCATCTTCTTCCTTTTGGCTACAGCCAGCAAGGTCTGTGTGTGCAGGAGCCCTGTCCCCAAGCTGCTTGGTGCACAGCCCTTTCCACAGCACAGGTATGGCCCTGGGATCCGGCCTCCACTCCTGTACAACGCTCATCTCCTGTCATTGCCACGAACCTCTGCTGTGAAAGCTGATGACTGATGCGGGGCCAGCCTACGGGCACAGCCCAGGAGGAGGTGAACAGAGCTGAATCCCCTCCCAGGGACCCCAGAGAGGGGCCGCAGCAATACTTACCAGCCATCAGCTGTTCTTGCCTGAGCAGGGCTGTACTGGACTCTGCACACCTGAAGGAGGAGGCGGCAGATGGAAAAGGTGAGCCTTCACTCTGGGTCCTCTTTAGACCTGAAACTGGTGTGCCCCGTGCTACTGGTACAGCCAGCTCTGACCCACTGGAAAGAACTGTGCAAGGAAACAATAAAAAGCAGTTTTATTGAGAACGAGCATATAAATGGTAACCTGTGGGCCATCAGACACCTGATCCCTACAGAGGGGAACCACTGATGCTCTGAGAATACAATGTGGGCTCTGAAGTCATGAAAAATGAAAAGGGCAAGACAGGATTAAAACAGAATATTAAATTTAACTACATCTTTATTGAATTGTGCATATTCCATTGTATAATGATCTATATTGGGTACTCTATAATGTATTTTTCTTGTCCTCTCCCATGCTTAAAAAAGTATATTTATACATATATTTATATATATTTATAATATGGCAAAGCTCCCCCCAACCTGAAGCTATCAGTCTAAAAGAGCTTTGATTTTTCTTTTTGGAAAGGGAAGAAGAGGGGAGGCAATCCCATTGAAAGATAAAATGTGCAATTTTCTTTTTAAAGCAGTAAACATGAATGTATTTACAGCACTCAGCACAAGTTTGCCGCACAGACAAATTCATCATTGCAATGACACTTTTTTCTTACATTTGCATCCCCAGTATTATACACAACATCACCAGTGGCTGCCAACAGTTAGTGTAAGCCATAGAACAAACCGCTGCTCCAGTTAATTTCTGGTCCACTGCAGTCCACTAGAAGGAGACCTAAGATTTGCACTTACAACTTGTGACAAAGCATTTAGTTTTCCTTTCAGGAGTACAGGCTTTACAGCGCGGCACCAGAGCCGGCGCAGGCAGCCTTGGGCACAGGTTTGTTTGCTACGCTGTCCTTTGCCCCACTCCCTGCAGACATGTACCCAGCTACCGGCGCGGGCTGAAGGCGAGAGACGCACAACTGAACAGTGGCAGCCCTGGGCCTGGCCAGGCAGCTGCTGCAGATGGGCAGGGCTGCACACAGCTCCAGCACCTCAGCCTCAGGAGAGGGTGGTGCAAGCACAGCTGCCTACCTGGAAGTTAGGTCTGGATGCATCTTTGGCATCTTGGGAAAGGTGCGAGGAAGCTATGGAACAGCTGGTTCAGTTCCTATGTCTCCTAAAAGACAAGTCACCTTTACACATTAAGTTGGGGGGGGTGTTCCAGAATCTGTTACACTCTAGTTCCTGCTCCTCCAACTTCCCTAGCTCTCCTCACCCAAGACAGATGGTGCCGATGAGCAGAGCTCACCGTGTCCTTGCCCTGTTGAGTGCCTCAGAGCACACCAAGTAGCCATCAACCCAAATCACTATTTTTCCCACGTTAGTGGCAATTTAATTTACATGGTGAGGGATGAGCATGTGTTGTGACCGCATCTGCGGTTTAGTGTCTTAAATGTTTCAAAAGCAGACGAGGCCTGTGACTCGCGGGAGGGATCACAGTATCGGTGAGTGCTGACCCCTGCCATGTAGTGCTGGTTTTGTCAGTCCTCATGAGTGTGGGGTTTTTTTAATTGGAGGAGAAGAATTCAGAAAAGAAAATTAATCCTTACAATTCCAAAATAAAAGCTTAACACCAACTCGGACATGACAAACACATAGAAGAGAAACTAACTATCCCTGTAGTGTTAAACCCTCTCTGGTTTGGACCCTGCCCTAATCCCGTGAGGGAACGCAAAGCTAAACACCAGGAGGAGCCACAAACAAAACGGCTTTGGGAAAATACCTCCTCTTCCAAAAAGGTAAGACTCCCCTCACCTCCAAGTGCGAAGCACTGTTTGAACAAGTACCTAACCTTTACCATAACAGTGAAAAAAAGGAAAAAAAAAACCCAAACCAACCCAACGAAACAAACAAAATCCCAACTCTCCTGCAAACTCACATATTCTGGCTGCATTCTCACTACCTTCTGTCAGGCATTTACATCACTTTCCTGAAGCACAACTAATTTTAACTTGCCTTTGTATTTCAAGTAAAGTTATACAGCAAGACCCACTTACAATCTTACTTTAAAAAAGAAAGGAATTTACCTGCAAGGTACCACTGAAGTAAAACAACTTATTTCTATGCAGTTTTCTGTAATAAGCAGAACATTTTCTCTTTTGCCCTTCTGCTGTTGAAACGGCACTTTTGGTTCTTTTAACTGTGGAAAAAATAACTGTGATTGAGAGGAAAACTGGCCACACTTTGTCTTTTAGCTGATTCGAGTTACTGGGTTGCCTAAGGGCACAGAAAGAAGAAATTAGAAAACCTTTAAATGTGCAAGTCCAGAGCAGTAAATCTTAAAATGCACTTGTTGAAGTAACTGCTCCCTCTCCCATCAGGCCTGAAATCAAAGCGATCTAGGTACTCTCACTTTGTTTCCCTGATGTGTCAGTCACTGCAGACTGCCTTCAGGAGGGGAGCTCTTTGGCTTTGAGGTTGTGCACCAAGTCAGAGCAAGCAGTGGTGGCTTGCCACAGGGAGGAAACCACTGCACAGGGCAAAGCAGGAGCCTTCCTCTCCCACAGAAAAGGGGATTGATTTATTGTGAGACTTGTGCCCAAATTCCTCCCCCAGCCCCACCTTTTGATAAACTAAATGGAACCCTGGGCACATCCACCTCAAACTGCTACCTGTTGTTCAGGACCTGTGGTTTTGGGTTTTTTTAAAGAGTTTCTCCTCTAAGATTAGTGCTGATATAAGAACCTAGTTTTTCCCTCAGAAAGCAATTCCCCAATACCTGAATCACAATGGAAGTGTTGGAGAAGAGCAGCTCCCTGCTTTCTGTACCTGTGCTGCAAGCACAGAGAAACCTGTCTGGACAGGAGGGACCCTGATGCTCAGAGGTGGATGCTACTGCTGCCTGGCAGGGAGTGAGTGAAGCCCAGTCTGGAACAGACTAAGGAATACAGCTGTCCGCTGTCAGCTGCCCCTGCAGCAGTGGGGCCTTCCCCAACTCCAGCCTTAACAAGCGTCACAAACCATACACTTCATCACCTACCACAACCGCAGCTGTCCTCTCCTAGTACTTCAGGATCAAAGCATCTGCTATCTTGGTGTCCAGAACATGAAAGCTCAGCTCTCACATGCTCATTTTAATAGCGCCAAAAAAATTACAGCCCATGTTTGTGGCAAGAAGCTTCTTGCTGTGTCTGAGGTCTGGGCTCCTTTTCAGAGTCAAAGAAATGCAATGGTGCAGCTGTGACACCAGCGCACACAGGGACAAATCACTTACTTGCAAATAAGGCATAAATATTTACTGTCACAAACCCCAGTAAATATGCTGGAAAAGCAAGCTGTAATGAGAGGTCTCATAAGATGAAAAGGCAGCCAGGTTGCCTGAACCAAGCTGCAGCCACTCACTGGATTTCCGTGTCACTGCCGACTTAGCAAGTGAGTTCTCACAGGAAGGAACACAGGGTGCCACCTTTGCTGACACACTTTCTTGTTGCTGCAAACTTAAAAGTTCTGTCTCCCAGCAAGCTGTGCAGCAGCAAGCACGGATTCACTGGCTGGGGAGAGATGTTGGCTAAATGAAGTTGGGCACAGGAAAATGAGAACAAAGCTCAAACGCTTCTAAGAAACCGTACTCAAAACACTGCCCTGCCGAGTCCACAGCCCCGAGGTACCCGCACTAAATGAACAAAAGGAAAAGGGCTGGGACTGGCACACACCAGTGAAGCTGTCTGGAGGGGGGAAGAAACAGATGGGGCAAGCAGAATGTTCCCTGACTGCTCTGATCTGGCAGCACACGCTGCGTCAGCCCAGATGCATCTTGCCAGGGAAGAGGAGAACATGTCCACTTACCCATCACCAGTAACAGCTGGAGAGTTGCGACTCCATCCGCGCACGTTGGCTCCACTGGTGGGCACGAGCCCCGGGAGCTGCGTACAGTGTAAAGCAGCGGGAGGACCAATGTTGAAAGTTACAGCACCCATGAACTACAGTGTAGCTTAACAACCTTCCTGCAAAGTTATTCACCAGCTACACTGAGCATGCTTAAAATCAACAATGTAGATGCTTTTAAGGACACTTTGTAAGCGCAAAAATAGTAGAAACAAAACTTTGTGAACAATTTGAAAGATACAAAAAAGTGCCTTTCCATAGCAGTGCTTTAAAAATGCACACAATGGTATATAGTCTTATTGCTCAAAAAAACTAGTCTGAAATATTAAAACAATTTCCAGAGGTGCTGAAACACATTTTTAAAAAAATCATATGAAACAGGTCAGCAGAGACAGCACCATTAATTTTTCTCTTTTCATGATGTACTTATTTAAAACTATATATAGATGTATCATTTCCCCCTCTAATTAGCAAAGCTTTTTTTCCTATTCATAAATTACTCAAAGACATTTATTTTATTATTTGAATTTAAAAAAAAAAAAAAACCACTATAAAAATGGAACAAGGGACACTGTCACAATAGTTCTTAAATTTGTCAGTCTTACTTGCTCTAATGAGAGATTAGTTTACATCTTCTTTACACACTTGAGGATACTGTAAGGTCAAGCTTCTTCCTTTGTTCCCTTCTTTGGGGGAAGGAAAGCATTTAAAGTTTGCTTCTGGAGAAAAGGTAAACAGTAAAACCATTTGCCATCTGAGCTGTGACAGTATCCCCATGGTGATGAGGGAAAGTGTAACAACTGAAGGTGGGGTAGGTACAGTCCAAGCAATTTCGTTACTTCACAAAGGTTGTGTACCACTACCCTGTAATGAACATGCACGATACACAGACAACTTACGCCAACTACGCTACCTTATCACAACGCCCCGATATGTGGGTACGACTGTACACAGTCAGGCTACTGAAGTACAAGAAAAGGGGTTCCAGTACTTGATCTCATGATTGACTGTGAAGTGGTGGCAAACAAAAAAAAACCAAGCCAATGCAATAGTCTATTTCCTACTTATACCGGCCCTTAAGTTATTAGCAAATGTTGCCTCTCAAGGTTGGGATTTTTTTCCAGTCTTCTCCTGCAGCTGCTACAAGTGCAACTTGAGAATTAACAGGTTTATGCAATGGGCGCAGTCTCTGGCAGGTCAAAGAAAACACAGAGAATTCCCACTGTGCTTGGCCTGAAGTTACCACTCCCTCCTCTCTTTTGAGAAGGGAAGGTTTCCTGACAGTTTCATAAGAATTATAAACAGTATCTTCTTTAAATGCTTCCAGACACTTGTCTTTGTAAAGGTAAATACATCAGGCACAGACAAGGCGAGGCTGTACGCTGTGTATGGTTGTGTGAGAACACGGTGCTCTTTACAGAAACCTACCTGTTCCTCCAGGGACAGAACTACACACACAAGTGGTGTATCGCATGCGTCAGCTCGCGGGGCAGTAGCCATTGCAGGAGTCCTGGCAGCTTTCAGAAGGGATTAACACAAATATATTCATCTCGAGCCATAGAAACAAATGATTGAGCCTACTATAAAGTCAGAATGCCTAATGGATTGGAATAATATATATTTATCCTACTTACTTCATGGACAAATAACTTTGAAATTATTTGTAGCGGTGTATATTATTAAACTATTTGGGAGGGGAGGCTCTTTATAGTATAAATATATTTCACTCCAGCCCACTATATATAAAATCTATTTTTTTCCTCAGAACATACTGATTTTCAGTAGTATTATTACCAGAATGTTTTGGTATGTTGCATCTGCACTTTTCAAGCAGTGGCCAATGTAGAGGTGCCAGCAGAACACCTCAGCTCTGCACCATTTACCCACCACAAACCGTCAAGAGGTTTGTGTTTGGGGGTTTTTTGTTAGGTTGTTGGTTGGGTTTTTTTTTTTCCTTCCTTTATTTAAAGTGCCCCCAACATCTTCACCTTTGTGGTAAGATCTGACTAGTCACAGAGTCCGATTCCAGAGAATATAGTGACTGAAACAATAAATACGGTTCTACAAAAACATTCTGGTTATCTTCTAGAATTGCGACGCAATATAGCACAATATATTATATACCTACACTTATAATACATGCACAACATGTCTCACATGGACAGACACCACAAAAAATTGTCTCCCTCCCTCCCATAAATGCAGGAAAAGTAAGAAAACGGGCTTTTGGTCCAATCCATACGACAGCTGAAAGAAACTGAAATGGTAAGTTAATGCCTCTCTACCCACCTTTCCCAATAAAATATCAACTCCCCAAGCCCCCGGCTTTTTCGACCCAGCCACGAAAGGGGAAGGTCTTTACATTTAGCCTTGGCTACAGTTTGAGATCACCTCTTTTGGTGGGGCCACCGTCCACACCCCCACACTCTCTCCAGGTGCGCAGAATCACAGGCTGGCTGATCACGGAGGGGCCCACAAGTCACAGAGAGCACCGGTCCCTGGGGACTGCCTACCAGTCCCGTGACAGCTTGGTGTTCTGATCCCTTTTGGGAGGTGCAGGGGGCGGCCCCCTCCGTAACGTTGCATAGCCGGATATGTGACTGCCCCCAAAGCTGCTTGTCTTCTGCTGGTCAGCCAGCAGCTCCGGCGGAGGTGGAGGCAGGGCCATGTCATCCATGGTGGCCGTGGGCTCTGTTCGGGAGATGCGCGCAGAGGAGAGGGAGCCGTGCCGGGTGATGGATTTCCGCTGCAGCGTCCGGTTGAGGTCTGCCAGGAACCCCGGCTGAACGCTAAGGCTGGACTTGGGTGAAGTGGGCACTTGGGGGCCAGCTGACCCTGGCGGCTCCGTGACCTCTGCCTGCGTCAGCCGAGTGCTGTCGTTCCGCTTGGGACGTGTGGGTGGTGGAGCTTTTTTCACAGATGGTTTTGACCACGCCTGAGGTTGGGGATTGACAACGGCAACTTTTGGGGAGGTGCTGCCTGTAAACACAGATGGGATCTCAACTGGTGGGAGAGGAAGATCTATTTCAGGTGGTGGCGGTGGAAAGTCTGAATCGGATGGTGGTGAAGGGAACTCAACCACAGGCTCCTTCCCAGACACACCCAGAGCAGGAGCTTTGGGTGGGATCCCTCCTTGTGGGAGGACAATGGGCAGGCCCACCCCTGAAAGGTTGAGCTTTCCTGGCTTTGGAGGGGCTGCAGGAGGCGATGACTCCTTGGAAGGAGACCCTGATGGCTCTGGTGGGTGTGCAAATTTGCTGACAAGGCGGTCCACTGAAGGTCTCTTGGACTCATGATACTCAGCAGAGCTGCTAGACTTGATGCTGGAGTTTCGCTGAGGTGTTGGAGGTGGTTTCTTCCCCCCAGGGCTTGATGTCTTGCTGGTCTTTTTGACTGGAGACCCTGATTTTTCAGGGGGGGGAGAACCTGCAGAGGAAGCGGGGGAAGGAGGTGGAGGAGGAAACACTAAGCTGCTCTCTGGTGGAGGAGGGGGGAAATCTGGTGAAGGAGCAGAAGCAGGCTGCCATTTGGGCTTTGCCTTCACTGCTGGAGGTGACTGTGGAGCCACGCTCAGTGGAAGGGGTTTCAGAGGCTGGGGCTCAGTGGGAGGTGGGGTGGGAGGAGGTGGGAACTGGCTAACTATCTGTTTCACCACCGATGGCACTGGGGACTGAGGGGATGGAGGAGGCTTCGCAGAGAAACTCTGCTGCTTTGGGAATGTAGGGGGGGGAGTGGGGCCAGGAGGGGCTGGGGGCAGTGGAGGCACCTGGGGAGAGGTGACACTTGGTTGTTTCTTTATTGCAAGGGGTAAGGGAGCTGGCACAGGGGGGGTGACATATGAGACCCCTGGTGACGCTGCCTTCCCACTAGGCTGTGGTGGAAGAGCTGCCATGACAGGTTTTGGGGGTGCCTGGGGGGGTGGGGGGGCAGGCACAGGAGGTGGTGGTGGTGGCAACGAGGAGGTGGCAGCAGCAGTGGCCTGGCTTGTATTCGGTTGAACCTGATGGATTTTAGGGGGCGGTGGCGGTGGTGTGAACTGCGGCACAGAGGGGGCACAAGGTGCCGGCTTCAGCTGTGCCATGGCAGAACCTGGTGTAGGGGGAGGTGGTGGAGGCGGAGGAGGTGGCATGACCCCGTTGGGGGGCACCAGTATCTGAGGCTTTCCTGAGGGCGGGGGGGGCGGGGGGGCCTGCTGTGCAGCAGGAGCTTTGGAAAAAGGCCCGCCATGCTGGGCAGCGTTCTGCAGCCTGGTGATGGTGCTGTACTTGACAAACATGGCGGCGGGCGAGACCGCAGATGGGGCGGCCTGGCTGGGGAGTGGGGGTGGGGGCGGGGGAGGGGGGGGTGGAGGAGGAGGAGGTGGGGGAGGTGGAGGGGGCAACGGGGGGGACGGTTGGGATGCTGCGTAGGGGGTCGCCACTTTCGTCTGTGGGGACACAGGAGGTGCGAGAGACACGAAGGGCCGACCTGCAGGCTCCGCTCGGGCCTATCGGGAAGGGGTTTTTTAGTGAAAGTGGAAAGGAAGAAAAAGAAAGAGAGAAAGGGGGGGTGGGAAGGGAGGGAGGGAGACAAAGAGATTATAAAGTCAAGGTCTGAATGTGCCTGTCATTAAAATTTAAGTGGCAGATCACAGCATGCGGGAAGTATTAGCAAAACGATGCAGCAAGAGACAACTCTGTACAGGGACACGCCTGGGCCGTGCAGTCTGACCCGGCAGGCAGGGAGGGCAGCTGGGAAGAATCAGTGGAACCAGGTCTTCTCCAAGCTCAGCTGAATGGCAGGGAGAGAATACACCAGCCCAGGCACTTCTGTGGGGCAGAGAGCTGTACCCAGGGAGAACCCTGGTCCTCTGGGCGAGTACAACAACCCAAACAGAGCCAGAGCGCAGCATGCCATGGTGGGGGCATCAGGCAGAAGAAGAGACTCTCTAGACACCTCCTTGGATCAGTAAGACTAGAGTTAAGATATATGTGGCCTCCCTGAGGACCTGTTGAGCCTTTACATTGGTTAGCTCAGGCCTCACACTGTTCAGTCTTACAAAATGCAGAAATCCTGAACTGCTCTAACACACGTGAAGAGCAAGCTCTATGCAAGAATGCTACTGAGATCCACATGCTCTGATATCCAAACTGGCAAGGAAAAATATATGGAAAAAGAGGGAGAATTGAGGTTTACTGGGAAAATTTCCCCAGAAAGAAATGTTGAGACATCTGCAAAAGCCAGTTAGCTTGGGAAAGGAAAGTTTCTACATGCAGCTATTAAGCAGAAAAATAAAGGACAGTCAGGGAGAAAGTGACTAAGGGAAGGAGCACTGGGAAAGCAGCAGGCAATGTTTTATTCCTTGGGTTCCCTGTAAGTTAAATTGTTTCTTTAAAGTTGCAAGCCTACATTCCTGTTAAAAACTAAAATGATAATTGGTTTTCTCAAGTTTATAAACATCCTCCTACTACAAAGTGGGTTGGCAACAAGTAAGTTATTAATTTCACAGACCACAGCATAGAAACATGCATTAGAAACACAATGCCAGCATGGCAACTGACCACACTGGGTACCTAAACTTCATTAGTAGGTACTTCACCACAAGTTAGCCCAATCACACTCCTTGGCACTGCCTGAGCAGGTTTGCCTATCGCTTTGTTCTGAACACCACCAAAAGGATTAGAGTCAGAAACAACACCGTGATTTACAGCACACAGGGGGTGTGTCTCTACCTGTTACATTAGATCTGAAAAGCAAGAGTATGACAAAGTTCTGAAGCTAAATCAGGGTGTTCACATAACATAATGAGAGAAATCTTGATCTCTTGCAGGTGTTAGTCTGTAAATTACCATTCTCCCCATCACCCAGGTTAATGAGTTTTCAACTAGCACCACCTGACCTTAAGTGTGCCCTGTACAAGGCACCACGGGTGTGCTCAGCTTCACTTTTGACACCTGAGACAGCAAAAGGCAACAGGAGAAATAAAAGCGGCATATAACAGAGAGAGGGAGACCAAGGCACAACAGAACTGCTATCCCTGAATGACCAGAGTCACACAGTGAGCAGGCACTTTGATGCCTCTTTCAGCAGCCTATTTCAAATAACGTGTTTAAAATCTAACAAGCAAAATCAGACATGATGAGATCTTCACTGCCCAATTATGAAGAATGGGAACAGACAAATAAATTCTTTGGACAAAGAGGAATTTTCAAATTACAAAGTGGACAGACTACCTGCATTTTAGGAAAGGATGTCTTTTTAAATCTTAGGTACATATGAAACAGAGAGGAATTATCCTCATATCCACTGAAGACAGTCATTTTCAGTGAGGAAATTAAACACTTGGGACCAGGAATATTGTGCATCTAAGGAGGATGAGCCCTGCCTATCTCCACAGAATCAAATTAAATTGCCACAACCAGGAACATTCAGTGATACTTTGTTTACAGAAGAACTTTGAAACAGATTGTTGTCCTTGCTCATCCTTACAATCACAGGATGTTCTTCTGGGTGTCTTAAAAAATACTTACTGCATACTATCAATTCGTATTTGTAACACACACCTTAACAACTACCTGGAACTCTCAGAAGTGCTATAAAGACAATATAAAATAACAACTGCACATGGCTTCTTTTTTAACGCTGTCTTTCCTAAGAAAATAAACTTTTGCAATTGAACTGTTTGCCATCCCTTTTCCCATGCTGGTTGCTTTTGGACTGATTAGCAAATATGACCAGAAATCTCAGTGTCTTTTCAACTTCAATAAACGGTTCTTAAGTTACTGGCACCTGGCAAATGAGGGAAAAGCAGGCAGAACTCACCCATTTTTAACCTGTTGAGCAGTTAAGTCACTGGCCAACCAGTACAACACGCTGGCTGGCTGGCTGGCCAAGCAATGTCATCTCCCTGCTGAGCCAAAGCACACTCTGTTCTGCCCTGCTTGCTGCAGGGATGAGACAAGGGCCACAAGGGAGGGGAGCGCTGTTGCAGAGGGGAAGGGACACGCTGGACAACTCTCCATTAATTCTGCCACTCGTAGCAACCTGCCTGTGTGAACTTCTTAAAGCAGCTTTGCCACCAAAGTGCTGTGTAACTACCTCTGAAATAACTGTCTGGAGACTAATCTGCCAAAATCAGCATGTCTGGATACTTTATTATTAAAATGGCTTTAATCAGATAACATAAAACTTCTTGGTGTTCATTTAAATGATCAATTGCCAGCAGCACCATGGACTTGATAAGAACAACAGTGATCTCACTGTGGGAAACTTCAAACTTTTCTCTAAAAGCAACATCATTTTCATATTAATACCAGAATTTTAGGGAACAGCAACATTAGAATTCTCACAGCAGTACTCTTTCACCTCTGTCAGATACATGCTGGACAGACTCAAATGCTGTATCTTTTGCATCTACTGCACCCCTGCAGAAACGATGCACCCTGTACACATACACAAGCCACCTGCTAAGGAACATGCACCAGGTATCGCACTCATGCAGTAGAAAGATTTGGGTTACAATGCAAGCTACATTCCTGGGCTGAGTACTGCAGTTTCTGAGCCAGCAGGCACTGCAGAAGTGATGAATCCCAGAGAATGCAGCCATGTCAGCTTTCACACTGTGCCACGTGCTTTCTTATTTGAAAATGTGAAGTGGCTTCTTATTTTTGGTTATTTATCTGATGCACCAATGCCAGGTGCAGTGACCCTTGGTCTGAGTTTTAAAAAGCTGGCTTCACTAGCACTTCTCAGACCTGGGGGCTGAGAAAAATCCAGAACTGACAGCTTTTCATAGCATCCTGCAGTGTACTCCCACTCCTAACTGCTGCAATTAGCTGGCACCTTGGCTGTTCAGTAACCTGGAAGTTCCTTTGAATCTGGCAACAAACCAGCTTAAGTGGCAATTCTGCTGTGTTTGGAAGTATTCCCCAGGAACCACACCAGTGAATTACCACAAAGGACAGAAAACTAACCAACCACAACAGACCTGAGCCCCAGCCTTCACTGGGTTAAAATCTTTAGTAACTCCACCAGCAACAAGAGATACCAAATTGGCCTCAATCCACAACTGCTGCCAGTTTTAGTACTTGTGCTTTGACCATATCTATGGTCAGTTTCCATTTCCACCAAATATAATAGAAAACATTTGAGTAAAAGCTACTTCTTAAATAGCCAGACCTGCCTTCAGGTCTCAGTTACATCTTCACAATGGAAAGATGTGGCTAGTTAACTGGAGAAAGATCTTAGTGAAAGAATGTCATTCAACTTGTTAACAGCTGGTCTTTTTATTTCGTCTTTATTCACCATCAGTTAATAGGATTCTATGAGAAGGGCTGTATTGTGCCTTCAAAGAACAGAGGGCTTCTCTACACACAAATAAAAACAACACAAGGTGCCAGGGCTGAAATCCCTGAAAAAGTGTCCCCTGAAAAAACAATTATATGGCAGTGTATGTCAATAACAGAGTAAAAAAGAGAAGAAATCCCACTCAGGACAGAGGTGGAAGAGGTATCACTGTGTCATACATTTTGTTGGACGTTGGTTCTCAAAACTAAAGTCTTCTTGTTACCTTGCTGGATTCCTCCAGTTGAGTGCCTCGTTTCCAGGCCTCGGAGAACATGGAGGTGACGATACTTTGGGAACGGACATGTCCAGCTGGCTGGGTATCAGAAACTCCACTGTCAGACTGATTAGAGTGATTTGATTGAGATTCTGTTTAGAAGAAAGTTAATAAACAGTTACCCTGTGTTTCTGAAAGCAAGAATACAGCTGGTGTGACATTTATTTGTCACCCTTGTTAAAGATGTTGTCCCACCAAAGGACAATGTTCCACTAACTACTGCACGAGCTCTAGCTCAGGTTCAGGCCATTGCTTTCTGGAAAACAGTGCAACAGATCCCTCATATTCACCAAATTTGAAGCTCCAAAAAGGTGATGGTGTGTCAGATACGCTGCAAAGAAAAACATACTGCAGTTGTATAGGTTCTGAAACCCTCAACACTTCCTGCATGTTGGGAAAAGCCCAGTTTCATGCAACACATGCAGCCTGTCCCTCCAGCACCCCTTCCCAGCACAACTTTAGAAACAGACACTGGGCCACAGGCTCAGGACAGGCAAACCACGCTAGCTGAGGCAACAGTCTGCCTCTGACTGCTCCATTCCTTAAGGGAAGAGAAGGAACGATGTGCATCCTGCAACTAGCAAAGGCAAATGATGCTCTGGGTGCACAGGGTAACTTGAAAATGCCAGGCCAATGTATCCAGCTTGGCACCTGCTTTCAGGGTAGCCCCAAGCTGTCCTAGGGAAAAGAGGCAGCATGTAGG
Source organism: Gallinula chloropus (assembly GCF_964237585.1). Classification (NCBI taxonomy): domain Eukaryota; kingdom Metazoa; phylum Chordata; class Aves; order Gruiformes; family Rallidae; genus Gallinula; species Gallinula chloropus. The sequence continues at coordinate 32,522,924 of NC_140090.1, read as the reverse complement.
CACAGGCTGGACTGAAGCTCTGGCAGAACATGTGTGGCTGGTGGGCTGTGGCACAGCTCCTCACCAGAAGAGAAACTGCATTAAGTAAACACCCAGCTTGAATGGAAAACATTGTCAGTAACCAAGAATTTGCTGTTACACCTGGTAAGCTGTTCCACACACAGGAAAACAGACAGTGCCTTCCCAGTGAGGCTGAGCCTGCTCAGCTCGTTCTCACAAGCTACTTTTTGAGCATTTCCAACTCAGTAGCAAAACCCCCGACCTGTACCTGCGATGGGCACAACGCTGTCACAGGATAACCTGTTTCCAATAGGGACACCTGCCCCTGCAGGTTCAGAATAGCCTGGCAGAGTGCCAGTCAGATCTCCACAGTGAAATGAGACTATATAAACCATTCATAAACCAGTCCCAGTTCTGCTGAGAGGTAAACAGGAGCATATCACTGCAGGCATACAGTTTGACATAGGAACAGAAACAGCACTGTCAAAGTTTGTCTCTAAGGAGATTGTGTGGATCTTTGTCATTGGGCAGGGACTATTTCTCATTTTCCCATTTCAAATATTTCATTCAAAAAAGCAGTTTACGAGATATGCCTGTAACTCTGGGCATCATTAAAACACAGATTTTATTTCTTTTTCCAGATAGGTGAAGATAGAGACGTCGGGCATTTGAAAGGAAACTTCCTCCTTTCAGTATCAGAAACATTCTTTTTTGGAAGTGAAGAAGAAAGCACTGTATGTTCCAAATGCCTACACCACTGCAAGTCATACAGTAAGTTTGTGTGTGTGTGTGTGTTAAATATAGTGTCTATGTTTTAGACTAAACATAGCATAAAAGACTTTGGAAAAACAGCCCATTTCTTGTGATAAGTTTCTCGCGGTCTTCAGAAAGCAGCTGATAAAAAGGTAATAAATCTAAGAGGTAATTAAATATTTCTATTATGAGACAGATGACATTATTACCTGGCAAACTAGATGAGCTGGAGCCTGACTTGATACTGGAGCTAGACAAGGAAGTCCAGTCATATGCTGATTCTGTTCTCTTCAGTGCTTCCTGATAGTTCATGTATAGTTGCTTCCCATACTAAGCAAAACGACAAATTTAAAGACTGTTTAGCCTGTGTACCCTTTGCAGACTCTGGAGCTCCACCTCAAGTTTCTCTATTCCACCACATTTTCTCCCCAGAGAGAAACAACAGGCTCCTTGTTAAGGAGCTCAGGCAATATTAATCTGGTGCAAATTTAATTTTATTTAACAAAAGTGCCAACTCCCCCCAACCTTTTGGTTTTTTATTACTGGATTGTTGAAAGAAAGAAACAGAGTTACTTATGCTAGAAGACATAACATTGAGCAAGAAATAGGCCAATGAATAAACTAAGCCAAGTAGGGAACTTAAAGCAATTCTGGTTTCTCACTTCCCATCTATTCCCATATGCCTTCTTTATAAAATTTGTAAGGGAGCTGGATAAAATCTACCCATGATGGCAGTTAGAACTTCATCATGTTACAAAGAGGTGGAGCAGAAACAAGAAGAAAGGATGCAATTACTGAATTATCATAACAGCAAAGCCTAACCATTTTGCTAGGGAATGAAATATGTAGGATGACTGTACAGTTCATGTTCAGAGTAGTTAAACAGAGGTAAGTCAGATGTAGCATGTATTTTGCTAAGTAACTGTAAATGGTTCCAAATAGATCATAACAACAACTTGTGACAGCAGTGCAAGGCTGACTAGAGGATTTACCTTAGCAATGCGAATGCCATTGATCCATTGGTGTAGAGTTCTTACATCATCACAGCAAAGATACTTGATATACTGGGATTTCTTCTGGATCTGAGGATGCTGCAGAAAAATTGTTAATCCTCATCAGTATGAGAGTAGCTGGGAATGCAATGGAAGTTGAGGTCCATACACTGTTGAGGTCCGTACAAACTTAATGCTGGGAGCTCTTCAAGAGCAGTCTATTTCTGACCCCCTTAAAATGATTACCAGTATTTCAGGAGGTGGCAGCAGGGCTTGCTTCACACACAGATTGGCAGTGTCCAGTGTATACTGATTTAGGGTTTGAAATATTAAGTAAGGGTGATTTTTTCTGTATTTTAGTACTTAGTATTTCTACCTACCAATAAAGTCTTCTGTACCTGTAAAGCTCTTTAGAAGTCAAGTGGTCAGAACAGTCTCAGCTTGTAAAGACTTTTCCTAAACACAAGCCAAGTGCAGAATTGTTTCCTTTCACTGCCCTAGGGACTACGTTACCACTTGAGGGAGGCAAATAACGTATTTCACCTTCCTCTCACATCAAAACAAACTGGAGGAAAACACACACACACACTGGTCCTCTCCGCTCTTCTATGTACTGAGAGACACCACAAATGATGCTGTTAAGCACAATTCCATTGCAGCTTGTAGAGCCTTTAAGGTGCTTGCCCTACTGATACATGGCCACTGTCTGAAATACTTGTTGCTCCCAAGCACATGTATAAAAAAAAGATAAGGTGCCATATTTCTCCATTCAGAAGTCAAGAAAGAAATGTTGTGGGTTTTTTTAAAATCAGACACTGGAAATCATTCTGGAAATGTTATTATTCAGTTGTTTCCTGTCCAGGCTGTAGAAGTTACGTCTCTCAGATGTCAGGGAAAATCTGAATGCTCAAGTTCTTACCATTTCCTCTGTTAGTTTACAGTTCAGTGACACAGAGTTTCACTAGATGATCATGGGTATTTAAGTTTTACTGAAGACTGTCTGAAACATATCAAAGAACTTTTATTCTCTTTTCAGAATATTTTCTCTGATGTCTTCCAAACATATTACAAAATGAACATGTTTCTCTCCATAAACAGAATATATATCTGTACCCATTATAATTTTTTAAAATTTTCACTACCAGTCTCTTTCATATACATTATACAACGAAGAGTCTATACAAGCACAAAAAATTACTTCACCAACAAGTCATCTTTTTCCTGGACTTGTAAAAAATTGTGCCTACACAGAAATAGAAGAACCTCCCAGAAATCTAGTATTTAGGACCAAGGAGCTAATATTGTATACTGTCTTGCACAGTAAAGGTTCGAAACAAAGCGAGCCAACATGTAAAGGCAAATCCATCCTGGACTTCAGTGAACCTTTGAGTCTGTATTTGCCATTTGCCTCTACAAAAAACACATGCATGTTTTTTGGAGATATTTTCCAGTTTAGCAAATCTTTGTGGCACAAAACTGAATTTCTATTAAAAACCCAAACCTGTATGGCTTCTGTGCATTGGTACTAGCATGAGCCACTGATATAACATTTTAAAAATTGAGGAAGGCAGAACTCAGTCCTGCTTAATATGGTAATTTGGTGATTCATCAGTTCCACACTGAGAACTTAGAACCTGAGTTATCTGACTAATTCTACCCCATTTATATACTTAGATAAGCCAATAAGGGACAATTTAGACACAGTAAAATTAGACTTTAACATTTTAATGTCTTCATTTATGCTCAGAATGGCAATAGTTTTAAAAATTCTGCTTAGGTAACACTCAGTCTGGTTTACTTTGTGTGGTCAACAAGTCTGAAAAAAAAATTCACTATTAACCTGTCCAATTGATGTGGATGACATGAAAGCAGAAGAAACACTGACATTTTTGCTTTTAATTACATTCATTTATCTGCACCGATGACCTATAAGAACACAGAAAATATTCCCAGTTTCAGCTGTATGCTTTCTCCCTAAATATCACGTCCCATATTTGATATTCAAGTGTCTGCCTCGCAGTGGGTTCAAATGCATGTTGGTCTGTCTATTTTAAGATGATATCCTTTTTTCATGCAGGGGAGAGGCAGCCACACACTCCAGGCACATAAACCATTGTAATGTTACAGAAATATGCAACACCACAAGAGCTAAAAATTGGGAAAGGTGAGAGGTCAAAGGAAAACTGTAAGTGCAACTGTAACTATTTCTTGTTACTTGCAGCATTTTCAAATCCATGAAGACACTTAACTTGTTATGAGCATACTGTGAAAACCTGCTTTAAAATAGCTTTGTAGCTAGCTATCCTGCAGGAACTGACACCATTTTGAACACTGTGTGGGAGTCAAGAAAGATTGGTTGGGAGATGAGTTGACAATTTAAACTAACTTGAAGAACTCAAGTTATTAATCTCACAGTTTAAGATCAGGTCACTGCTGTCATACCATTTTTTCCTACCTGTTCTTTCTACTCGTCCTTTCAACTCCTACTTTTCTTCCCCCCATACACATATCCCCTCTGCCTCAGGTTGAGCAATATGGTTAGACTTGACTCTAATACCAATTTCTGCAGAACTCTGGACCTACCTTAACAGAGATGTCAACTCCCTAAAGTTAGCATTATGAGGGTTATTATCTCACTGAACCTGAGTGTCTGTAACGTACAGAACTGCCAAAGGAACAAAAAGAATGTAGTGGTTTAGAGTGTGATGAACATACTCTGGGACTCAGCAGTCTGAAAGTTAAGACCACTCAGGGCAATATGAAAACATTTACAAAGCCATGAGTAGCATGGAGAAGTGGCGACAATTGTTCACCAACTTTCACGTCCTATTTGAGAACTCGGGGAAAACAAAATGGAAAGCAACTGATGGCTCAGAACAAGGGAAAGATACAAGTTGCACTCAGCTGCTGCAGCATTCTAGAAGTTTCTTGGAATCCCAAAAGAGAAAGGGCATACTCAAAGAGTAAGGATGCACCTATGGCTATTAAACATCCAAGATACACTCCCTGGCTCTCTAAATTTCTAACAGCTGAAAAAATATGCTGTGGAAGTATTTCTTCATGACTGCTCTGTACTTGTAATGTTTTTCATAAGCAGTTTATAAAGAAAGGCCGCTGCTGCACTCTGTATTCTTCTTCCCTGCCCCTGCCACCCTCCCCCCAGCCCATATGGATCTTCTGGCAGGAAGAGGAAATCTGCCAACTTGACAGGGAAGAAAGTGAGTCATAGCCATTTCTTCCCTTTGCACTAGTCCCCACATGGCATTTTCTCATTTTTTGGTGTATCTGTCAAGGATGGTCATTACAACAACTCAAAAAAAACATTTAGTTAAACCTAGCTTTCTCATTGTCACTTTAACTTAGGGCAATTTAGATTTCTCATGTGTAGAATGAAAACAGTTTAGAGATTCGTCCTGAAAACTGACTGGTGGAGTTTTGTTATATTTGTTATATTACTGGAGGGAGTGTACTCTCCATTATAACCTCCCCCAAGATTAATATGATGTTAACCAGCTTTTGCTCACAATTAGAAAGTGTATAAATTGTAAGGGAATAAGATCAGTGTGGAAACGTTTCAAGCTCTTTAATCGTTCTTTCCAGTACGAGAACTTTTACAACAATTACCGTTACCTTTAGCACTAAACAATAGTCTGTCGGGGCTTTGTACTTGTTCCGATAGTCCTGCCCATAGTAAACATTGACATGATCCAGCTGCAGAAAGCACACGAGATCCCGTGAGACCTATAAAGAAAATATCAAATAAATCACAAAACCACACACACTGAGGAAATCTTAATTAGTGTTAAGATCCAATCTAGTTAAGGTCTCCTATTAGCTTAAATCTACTAGTTTAACTACTAATATAAGAAAGAGATACAGCTGTGCACAAACTCTTGCATTAGACATTCATTATTAACCAGTCATTAATAACCAGTATACCCTTTTCCAAATTCAGTCTATTCTTTTTAGTTTTTACCTGCCATTTTGACCGACACTACTAAGGTTCATTTAGAGTATCAGGAGAAGCTAAACAGGATTGGTTGACTGGGAACTTTTTAACAGCTGTTGGTTACATTTAATCTTGGTAATAATCAAGGTGTCCAAGTTCCATTGTGACTGTGAGTAAAATTCTACTGATTTTTGGCAAGGATTGTAGGGTACTGAATTTCAACAGGCTATACTGCATGTAGTGTTTAGATGCAGCAGAACACTGTGGAAAGAATATCGGAGATGTATCCAGCTCTAAAGGAAACTGATGTGCTGACAGAGATTTCCTCTTCATTGTCAGCTGTGTGGGAAGTAGACTTCCAGTACTGGGGATCAGTTGATGATGTCAAGACTGACGGATTCATGCACAACTTGAACCCAGAGCAGTTCAGCCTTGAAGCTAGTTTTCAGCATTTTCAGCAGTTTTCTATTCACTTTTCGTTATTAATACTCACAGAACAGTGGTGACACTGAGGAAACAGCATTATACATAGCAGCTTCAAAAAACAGCACAAATTGGTCAAAAGGAATCCTATTTATATAAACTCACTGAAGCAAAGAAATTATGCGCACTGATTGTAGAATTGGTCTGATGTTTTATGATTGGCATTTGTAATGCAAGTCAGTCCCTCATCTGAATTCTGCTGGAGAAAAGACAGCCTCTTAACTGCACAGCTAACTCCATGCTCACTCACAAAGCTGACCTTTGTCATCTTGTATTTGAAGCTGGGTTACATGCTTCACATCAAGGGCTATCACAGCAATTTCAACAATAAAAGCTGCACTTGTAATTAAGGGATGGAGCACTAGGCAACACACAGGTAAGCCAAAATTTAAGGCTGACTCTTGCAGCCATAACTTACTAACAATAAACAATTTGGGAAATTGCTTTTACAGAACATACCTTTGCCTTCCCTTTAGGGACATAGTAGATTCCAGAAGCTCGAAGAAGAAAGTAGCGTTTCTTCCAAGACTTCTTACCATCCTCTTTCAGCCACAAAACCCCCTCAATCTCTGGCACTGTCACAGAACTTCCACAGAAGCATTCCTGCCAATAAACACAGTAGTTTGGGAAGAGAGAAAGCCAGAACATAGAGCAGGCAGTAGTTTGCTCTTAATGACCAAAATTCTGAAATTCTTCATGTAAGGAATGCTCACATAACAGGGACAGGTCTTTTTTACATGATTTACTATGAATTAGAGATTAAATGCAGAAGCTATAAAGAAACTCAAACACAACAGGGGATCTTGTAATTTCCTCAGGGCACGAATGACAACAAAAACATTAGCAGCTCCTTATCAGTAATAGATCTCCCAGTGACATTACTGGCTTTGTAGTCACAGGTCACCTTACAGATAAAGTCTCAAAAGCCTAACTATACAAAAAATCTAATTACACAGCCACCAGATACAGCTATAATTAATTTCATTAGTACTTCGTTGCTATTAACTGCCAACCCTATAAATAGAACCTTAATAGAAGTTACAAAGAGCTAACAGAGGAAAACAAATGCTTTAAATACACTCCAGATTAATAAGCATCACAGAGGTTTAATGAGTAATCCTAGAAGATAGAAAGAATTAGAATTACAACATGCACGTCATGGCTTCAAGCATGTTTTTGATCCACTGTATTCACATAACCACTTATTAAACCCCATATTAATAATATACTAAGAGCATTCATATGCTACTCATAAGTGAAAATGTTTTGATTATAATTCAAAATTAAATACAAAAATACCTCTTTTTTTGTAACTATTGAAAACATAATTATTATTCAGAAAATCAAGTGGAAGTTATGACACCAGCATGGGTATGTCTCTACAAAAATGTCACAGAAGCCATTCAGTTTTCAGCTTTTGGAGGCCAAGTTTACTGTTTGCTTCACACTTTCTGGTTCTCCTTAGTTCTATAAACTGTTTCAAGTGTTCGGTATTAATTGGCTTTCTTCTCTGTCACTGCTTTTTAAAATTTAGTATTTGTTCATTTATTTTAAAATATAATATAAACAACTTTTAACTACTTTCTTACTGTCAAACTTTAAAACATTAACATCATTAGATCATTCACTGAATAAGTGCTATGGAATTTTGTAGGGAATCATCATTTGGAGAGTACTAGTAAAATACCTACCACCACAGGTCCAAACCAAAGTGACTATTCTGCAAATTTCAACTGGTTGTAGCCACAGTTAGAGGCAAGCTCATTTTGAATATCTCTGTGTATGGTTACATACATGTGTCTAGTTATTTATCAATACCTAAATAATTTCAGCTATTAAACAAAGACACCTTTTTATTAACTGATCATATTTGAAACAGTGTAACATCAAAATAGCCACCTCAAACACAACATACTCCACTCACAGTTGTGCCAGAATTACATTCAGCTCCATCCATCAATTTCAATCACCACAAGGTTTTAGAGTTGACTGAAATGACTAGTATACCCTTTCTGTTTGCACTCTTACCTCTAGCAGCACTTCTTTATTTCTGTCTGCCATCTCAGAGGTTTCTTTCTTCCCCAGAAGATAGTTCTGTAACAAGAGAAAGCTTAATATTTCTATAGGCATTCTGAAGTCAAGCCAAATAACATTTCTCATCTAACTTACTTCAGCAGTAAGAAAAGACAGTCGTTATCCTATCCAAGAACAATACATTAATTGAACAAACCTTTGTAGTCCTATTGAAACTGTCAGGCCTCTAAATAATACATGGAATGAAGTTATAATCCCCTTTTCCAGAAGTATCAATCATTCCATACTCTTAAGTTACAGCTTCAAAACAACATTGTCTTGGCTTTCTACATAACAACAGCTGCCTGGTACAATGTATCCACAAGTGAAAATACTATGAATTTGAAAAATTCCACACTGAAAATATTTTGTTTAAAACAGAGATCTTGAAAACTTGTAACATACCACCTTTATTTATGTGTTCAAAGCATGACACAAAGAAGCATTTACTTCCTTCCACCTCACCCTGAGAGATTTGCTGAATAACAATGTATTTTTGTTAGGAATTACTAAATACTCAATTGTCTTCTTAAAAGCAACTAACTACGCATAGGCACAGTATATTATTTAGTAAGCTTTTTTACAACTCTTCTTCAACTTGGAAAGGACTGGGACAATGAAAATATTCAGCTTCCCAACCCCTAGCTCTATATACTGGAAAAATACCAATATTCATAAACTTTAGCCAGTTTCAGGAGAAATATTTGGGTTTTGCTGGTACTACACATTTTGTTGACAGTGCCTACTGCATGTAGAAATTACTACATAGAAGCCATACAGACGTAAAAATAATCTAAACCCCTAAAAGGGAATACATTAGGTAAAAGTTAAGAGAAAGATCAAGTGATACTATATCCAGTTTTTTTCAAGTCAAATTCTTCAGAAAGACAGACACCTTCCGTTTTTCTGTTTCGTTTCCTCTGCTGCCTCACAGTACTGGGCTGCTGCTGGGTATTGAAACTGCAGCTAATATTTAGGAAGAGAGGCCTTTGAGGCCATTTGAGAGAGAAATGGGCTTTTGCTATCCTAGTCAGGGAACAGGGGAAACAGGTGAATAGAGGGCAGGTCCCAAGTTCCACACAGAAGGGGGGACACTCTCTTCACTTGCCATTTGACTGTGGAGTAGCTATTCTCTTCCCCTTTTTGCCAGCAATGTAAGAATGTGAAGAGTCACTGCTATTAGTAGTATCTGTCAACACTCTTCTTGCCTATTTACATATTCGAACAGCACTAAGTATTGGTGTAAATGCCACAAAATTGGTTGCCCCAATCTCTGTTAAAATTACTCATGAACACATCAGCAAACAGATTGCTTCAGCTCTAGGTTTCTTGCTAGGGGCTTGATTTTATGCCGATGACAGTGTGGATGTGCAGAGTGCTGAAATGAAAAGTTGCCTGGCATTTTAACACACACACACACACACACACACACACACACACAAGTACCAAAATAAAGGTACAGAAATGAATGCTACCACAAAAGTAGGAAGCTGCAGTCAGGTGTGTGCACCCGCGCACACCACGGGGCTCAGGCGTCATTACCTGGGGGTTCTTGAACAGCGCGTATTTCTCGATGCGCTCCACAAACATCAGCTTGTTTTGACTATCTCTTGTCCAGTTCAGAAGGTTTTCAACTAGATTTTCATGATCTTCAAAAATCCTTTCTGCAGCCACAACAAGACAGAAAATACATTTAAATCTGGCACATTTTGTGATAGAAACTATTCTGCGGCCACATCTGTGAGACAAAGCATGTATGGGCAAAACAAAGTTCAAGGTCTACTAAAAGGGGGAAGAAGAAACTTACACTCAGAAACTTAAAGGACTCAGTCAACTTTCAGACATGCCTGATTTAATTTTACACATACATTTCCTCAACATTCTCACTTCCCTTTCTTCAGGCTTCTATGAAGTGTTTGTTGTCTTTTTTCAGCTGACAAAGCCTACCACCCTACCACGGACACAGCAGCCTCAAACGACCCCGTTTCAAATGTGATGAGTACAAATAAGGTACCCCTCCTCTCTTTCTTCCATTAGGAACACATCAAACCCAAGAGACTCAGTGACATTGACAAAATTTCTATATTCCACCTTAGAATTTTGACATGCTTTTAATACAAATGGAAAACAACTCCAACATTCCCAGATCATTCTGAAATGTCATTTGTGAGCTTTATTTCCTAAATGAACATTTACTACAACAATCACCAGGATAATGAATATTACAAAGACAAGAATTTAAAACATTCTGAGGATTTATATTACATCAAAATATAAGAATTAAATGTTTATAACTATTACTTACCCATTTGCAATTCAGAGATGGTTTCCACCAATGACCAGTCTAAACTGTAACCACAGTGTGATTTGTCCATTAGATTGTCTAATACTTGTCTCACTGTCTGCCTTTCATCTACCATCATTGTTTTTGAGCTGTCATCAGACATGTGGACTCTGATCACCAGCTATTAAGCAGAAAATTAGGAAAAAAAAGACAGGTTTCCAACATTTCAAATTAAAACATGTTTTTTAAGATCTTATTTCTTATTTGTGTTAAGTAGCATAAAATATTAAGTTCAATCAAAACACTTCCTCAGAACTTAAAAGCCATAAATCATGTCAAGATTTGTAACATGAGCACTTAACAAGATACTGTTCTTCTTCAGTTTAAGAGAGTTAATATAATGGTCTTCCCAATATAACAACAACATGCTTTAGTTGTGTGTTAAGGAGGAAAAAAAAATCCCTTCCACCAAAGGGTGGTGTTCTGATCAATAATGTGTCATTGTGACAATTTTTCTCACATGCCTTGGTGCAATACAGACGTAGAGTTCTGCACAAACTTTTATAGAATCAGACTTGCACTTTAAGCTTTCTGCCTGCTTCCTCCACGACTACGTAAACAATATAACCTATACTTAATCTTCTTTTTCTGAGGAGTATGAAGTGTTTGTGAGAAAGAAATTTGCTTTTAAAGAACAGTGGCTTTAAAGAGGTCACTGTTCAGCAAGAAAAATGCAGCCATTTTTTTTAACCAAAAAAAATTAAGGAAATAGATTCTTCTTGACAATTATGCTTCCTCTTTCTTTTTTCTCAGCTGGCAAGTTAAAATGTACGAGTTGTAATATAGTGGTTGGCCTGTTAATTTCTGTCTTCCAGCCAGGACAGTTTTTCAGCTTTTGATATATAAATACTAATGTAAAAGGCATTTTAATCTACCAAAATCTCCAAATATACTAAAAATGCTAAATTTAAAGGCAACACTTTAATTTCTTTAATAGTGCAGATGTCTGTAGCCTGAAATGCTTGTATTCCATTTCTCACTGGAAAATTCTGCTACGCATAATGGGAAGTGTTGTAAAAAAACCAGACCCTAATTTTAACTATGGGACTGCTTAATATACAAAGACAATCTCAGGAGGCTGGACCTTCATTTCAGCTCTGGGTAGAAGCTGGCAAAGTCTTCTCAACGTGCACTGCTGTAAAATAAGCTATTCCTTAAGAAAAGCAATGGTATTCCATATGCTATGATCTTCTTAGTAACATCTGGTCTAGATGAGAAAGTACATTATCACTCAAGATCAGAACACTACAGTATTCCTATTTTATTTAGGGCAACAGACACAAATGGGAAGAATTTTGTTGGTATTTTCCAGGTGAATATGAATAAAACAAAGATCTTACAAACCAGTAGAAATAGTTTACCTTTTTTACTTGTGCCTCTTTAATCTTCTCTAACGCAACCCTAATCTTCTCAGCTTTGAGTTTCGCAGCCTGTTCCTCCTAAGGGGACACAACACACAGAATTCCATTTAACACAAATGTCAGTCTGGTTTTAGTGGATTTAAATTTGGGTTACTGTGCTTTAAAACACGAACTGACATGCTGATTTACCTACCTATAAATCCTCAACTATCTCTTAATGAGGAAGATGACCACTTCTTTTAAGACAGTAAGTGTCTCTTTCTCTATATAAATATAAAACTTTTAGAAATACAAATGCCTTTATCTCCAAAAGAACAAAATAGAGGTATATATTCTGCATACACACAGTTGGAATTTCTCTGTTCTTCAGTATTGCAAGTAGCCTTGTACATTACTACATAACATTTTCTTCATATCATGTATTTACAGTCATAGATTTGGACAACACATATTTAATAAGAGTGTACAACTGAGTACACCCGATAGATTTTTGGCTGATCAATATAAAACATAAAATAGCACACTGAGAAGTATCAGAATTTTACAGCAAACAAAGTATGGAAAACAAATCCTGTAAATAGGATTCCACACTACGTGAATTGATTTGGAAGACTTTTAATCCCTTTGCAGTAAGTAGCTTGAATGCTCCCTTTATTTTTACTAAATCCAGGCTATGTTTCTCCTTGCTTTATATATTTTAAGAAACATAAAGCAAACAAGCACTCTTTTCTTTGATGGTCTTTTAAGTAATCTCTTTTTGTTACAGTTGGAAATCCATTCAAAATTCAGATAATTTAAATTTATTCTTTCTGTTGATACTAAAGAAAACTCTATATTGGAAGACGACCAGAACTGCTTTTGAATTTCTTAAGTTTCTTGGTATTTCTATTGAAAGTGGATTTGAAATACACAGCTAAACAAGCAGCCATTCTTTTTAAGATGCAATATGCAGGTTTCATGTTTTAGAAATCTTAAATTGTGGATGTTCATTGCGACCAATATCGAAAAGCATCGTGATGATTTTAAAAATTCTAAACCAAACACAGAAAACAAACAAATCCCCTACAAAATATTTTAAAAAACATTAGAAAAGAAAAACTAAGATTTTTCTTGGATCAAAAGTAGCACAGCCCATCACAATGACACCCAGCATGCCACAGATATTTAGTTCTGCATTGCTTCCTTGTATGAATGCAACTTGTGATTTCTTTACCATGTGTGTAGATGGTTCCTTTTCTTGTAAAAGTCAAGATGCAGCTATCCTGAAATTCAGAGTTTAAGTTTTCCACTTCTCAGTGATTTACGAATATTCTTATCAACTGCTAAAGGATATTCCCTATACTACTTGTACTCTTACTTAGCTTTTGCTCCCTCATACCTGTGACCATACTATGCACTAGAAAAAAAAAATCATCTAGACAGGACAACAGGCTGCCTCGTGAGAAATATAATCCTTCTTAATAAAATGGACCAGTAAATTGAAACAACAACCAGAAGTAATGTAAACTTGAAACATTATCTGGGAACTCAATTACCTAAGAACGTAGGTTTCTATTAGTCTCCCACCACAATTATGGTGGTATCATATAGCACAGAATGGTTAAATCAGGTTAACGTTCCAGATTTAAAGAAGTGCCATGATACCAAGATTCATTTAAATGTAATTCACAGCTGGAATACTAAAATATTCTTCTTCCTTACAATTAACCATTTTAATCTGTAGAAATAAATTATTACTGAAAACCAAGGTTTTAAATACTTGGAAGTTCCTAACCAGGACGCTGTGAACCTGAACGTTACGAGATCGGCGAGAGAAAAAGACTTTTTTTTAAAAAAAAAAATCACACATTTGGAGAAACCAATTTATAGTTCAAAAAAGCTGGTCATTAATCCAACCATAAACCTTTATTGCTGTACAAAAGGTAACAGCACATTTAGTTTTGCTCTTCACTGAAGTCAAGCAGCACCATTTTCCACCCCATTTGACTGTAGACCTGTGCAATGCATCTATCTATAAGAAACCCCAGTAGCAGCACTTTTCAGCCACAGCGCACAGGCACATGCAGCAACGAGGCAGCAAAGCAACAAGGAGTCAGCTGGCAGGCTCTCATATAGCTGTATCAACACAGTTGAGATCTCAACTGATCTCACAGCCTGTAATTCATCATTCCCTAAAACACTTCAAACTATAAATGCATAGACCAAAAAAGATTCTGAGGATTTACTATTTTAACGCCTACCAATTACGTTACATCTCCCACTCCCTTTTAGTGTGGGTCCAGAGATCAGGATTTCTTAAACTTTACTAAAGTTTAACAAAGTTGGTTTAATTTTAAATAAAATTCACAATTACAATTCTAAAAATAAGAACCAGTTTCAACCAGCAACAATTTATAGAAAGAGGTCTGAATCTACTTACTGGAAATGCAGAGAGGAAATGGAAGCAAGAATTGGAAATTTCTGAAAGTACATAGTAGTCAAGGATTTTAAAATATTAAAATTTTCATAGAATCATAGAATCATAGAATTGTAGGGGCTGGAAGGGACCTCAAGAGATCATCGGGTCCAACCCCCCTGCCACTGCTTTATAGTTAGTGTTCAGGCCGCTGTTTATCACATCAGTAATGATGCAACATCACTGGAGCAGGAAGAGTAACTATTTTAATTACTTAATAAAATAATTTAATAACTAAAGAATTCTTCAGAATTCGCAACACTATTTCTCTCCTAATGGTGCAAGAAAACAGCCATCCACATCCATTCCTCATCAAAGCCACCCCAAAACTGCACCCAGACACAAACACCAGCTCTCTTCTCCCCTATACATGGAACCAAGAAAACTCTTTGACGGGAGGAAGCATGTACTAAACTAACAACATATTAAACTAACAACATTTTTTATTGCACACAAGAAAAAGGTGACAGGTGGTGGAGAGAGACAACTTAACTGTAAATGATTCAACACCACAAACCAACAAGGAAAAAACGTGGAGTTCAATCACATTTCACTTAGGTATTCATTTCCCCTTTGGCAGTAAACAAGTTAAGTCACCCAAGGGTCAGATATATGCACATAAATGGCAGGACTGTTGCCTAGGTCATGGTTTCTCAAGTGGCATATACCAATGTAAATCCCTGACACAGCTGATACACCTCCCTCACACAGCATTACTTCTCAGTTACAGCAGTCACAGAGCTGCTGTGGCCACACACACAATTCAGGGAGGTCTGGTTGAAACTTAAATCAGCAGAAAGGTTCAGCAGAATCCACTCACTCCTCGATAAGACTACTTTCGTGGTCAGGTACACGCTATGGAAAAACATAAAGGTAATACATATGTATACCCACATACATTAATGACTTTCCTTTCTATTTTTATAACAAAACTTGATTTTTGTAATTTTAGCCTATGCTGGAATACTGGAAAGAATGACCACAAAGAATAAAAATAGAGTTAAGATTTCCTTATTAAAACAACTGTCAGTGTCTCCTGCATCAGTTTCCAGTTAAAAGTGTAGTTAAATATATCCTGTGTTTTAACATTAAATATGTGAGATGTGGGCTCTGACTGAGCTGACCTTGATCAAATGACTTCATGCCTCACATTTCTATGTTGGGGTTTTAATTTTTGTTTCACTGTACATTTTTAAAGTGTCATTAACTGATGCCTTTTGCAGAGATGACAGGCAGAATGGAAAAAAGGCAGAAAACAAATCACTTAAAGGTTACAGTACATAAGAAAGCTAGTAATTAAATGGTAAGAGGTAAATGACAAAGTCCACATTTCACTTATCAGGGTAGATACACAGATCACAAGATGTGCAAAAGAAGGAATTTCTTTTATGTTTAGTGTTTGATATTTTGTCTCTGAAGTGTTTCTTTGAATGCAGGTAAGAAGGTAACTAAATACACACATAGCATTGACTTCTGAAGGACCAGAAGCAAACTTGTTCTGTCCCATCATCCAGATCTGTAATAAAGATGTCAGGGGACTGGACTCATCACCGACCCCGCTGATACGCTGCTAGTTACTGCCCTCCAATTAGACTTGAAGCCACTGATCATCATCCTCCAGACCCAGCCATTCAGCCAGTTTTCAGTCCACATCAATGTCCACTTATCCCATCCATCCACAGCTTATCTACAAGCGTTAGGCTGAGTGAAAAACAGTGCCAAGATGATGCATCGGAGTGGTGCATAAACTGGGCAGCAACTGGATCAGTGTTGAGGAGTAGATTTGGTATGTGCCAGAACCAGGTGACTTAGTCCAAGATAGAGTCAGGAATTTAGGTTAGTGATTATCCCACCATCCAGATCATTAATTGAGGTGTTGACCCTCTGGAGTGCACTACTAGTTAATGGCCTACAACTAGACTTTGTGCAATTTTGAAGGTATGCTTCAAGGTATGGCAGAATATAATCTTTTTCAGCAGGGACATACATTCTGCTGTCCCTCTGAAAGAATACCTGAAGTAAATATGACAAAGCTAGTAGCAGTGAATAAAAAAAACCCAAAATACATCTGCAGAAAGTTTCAGTGGCTCTTTACCCCTTTACCTATTATCTTCCTGTTTGCTTCTGAATAGAACCTGTCTGCACCAGCTTTACGCCAGGTTTCTCCTGGGACTACCTAAGGCAAATAATTATCAGATAAAAGGTCCTAGATCTGGGACCAGAAAAAGCAAGAAAGGGACACACACACACACACCCATCAAAAGAAACAAAACAGAACAAAAATAAACCTCCCAAAATGACCCCCAAACCCAACCAGGCAGGAAAAGAGGGCTTAGAAACCATGGTAAGGATGTTTGAGATGAGGCACTAAGACTAACTGGTAAGGAGGTTTAGCTGGACAAAAAGCTTGACGGATATTCTGAACAGCGCAGAAACAGACTGAGAACACAGACTGTGTGAGTGACAATGTATCCACAACAGCTTATTATAACTCATTCCAAGACAAAGGTGACATTAAAACAACACAGAAACATCACAATAATCACAGTGGATTTGTACAAAGCAGCTTGTTGAATAAAAAATTTATATAGTAATTTTCAATGCTGCACAAAACCCTGCTACTAACCACCTATATCCTTTCTGTGGCTTTCAGGTGTGGCCATCACAACTTCCTCAAAAACTGATTGCAGGAGGCTGAAGTTTTCAGATTGTGCTCACATGCTTTGCAGATGAAAAATAGTTTGTTGTCTTTTTAAATGGCATTAAAAGAAAGTCAAACAGATGCTTCATTCAAGAATGAGGACATCTGAATCAAATTGATCTAAGATGCATGAAGCTAAATTCACATCTAATTTATTTAAAGGTCTGAAGGCATTACAGTGTGCAAGTAACCAAAATCTACACACCAGGGAAACCAACATTCATAAGAAGAGTATTTGCCTTTCAGGTCAACAAGAAAAGAATGAAGTACTAGCTATTTGGGAATAGAAGGCACAACATTCTTTCTTTTCTGCAGATGTTCCCATACATATCTGAAGCATTACATCATTAAACCACTATCATTTGGCTTCCTGAATGTAGTTTCAACTTTACATGCATCAGAATGGTAGAAGAAATGGTAACAGCAAAAGCTGTTTTCGTTTTCGTCTTTTCGTTTTCCTGTACCAAGCTGGGATATATTTGAGCTGTGAATACTCTCTCAAAATTATCTGTACATACTCTATACTTCATAGCCATAAGCTTAATTTTCAGTATTCATCTGATGGCTTAATTAAAACTCCATTGGGAAACAAGTTTGCAAATTTGACATCAAAGATACATTGCTCTAATTTCAATATTCGGTAACTTCTCTGATACACTTTCAGGTCATTCTGTTTTCAAAAAAAAAACCAAAAAAAAGGGGGGGGGGATTGAATGCTATATGAACAGTAAGACATGGAATTATGTGTTTTGTGATGAAGAGAAAATGAAGAGACCACGACTAAGAGACCATCTGCTGTGCTGAGATCTGCTCTGTGCTGCAACAGAAACTTTGTGTGTTTGTAACACAAAAGGAATCTGGTCTATGACCAGAATTTTTACTATTAGTTACTTTACCAGAGGACAAAAACTATATTAACATTCCACCAAAATGTCCCTAGTCTAAATATAAGAGGTCAACAGATCAAAGAAGCGGAAGAACAGATGAAGCAATAAGACACTAAGAAATAACTGAAACACCAGACATACCAGCACAGACCTGCACCATGATCCTACAGTTAACTGATCTACTACCTTGCCACAGTTGCAGGGAAAAGCCCCATTTCTTGGGACTGCTTCTCTCATACTCAAGCTTACATAATGTTACAGCAAGCTGAAGGGATCTAAGCAGCAATTTTCCATTCCATCAATATAATGAATGTATTTCTCTTTGCAGAAGGTCAGAAGAGAGCCAGTAACTATCCATACCAGGACTGTGTGCTCCATAGTCAGAAGTAGATGGTACATCTGTGCTGAGACAGGCCTATGCACTATCCTCAGCACATCAGCATGCTCATCATAAGCATTTGACTCCATGTCCATAAGCCAAGACAAAGACTTGTAAATCCAAACATTTAAATATTAGAATCACTGATATGAGGTAGTTCATGGTCCTATTACACAATGGACTTTATCAATTTGATTTTTTTTTTTTAACTCAAGTTCCATATGCTAGTCAACACTCATCCCATATACAAACCAGAAGGGACAATATGAAAACACAGAGATGGAAGAGAAAATCAGCTGTTAATCTATTTGTAATCAAGCAAGGTTTGCTGGTTTGGTGCCTGTTCGTGTTACTGGGTGTGCAGAGCTAAGGAACTGCGTTTGGAACAAAGAAGAGGTATGGACTTCTACTCTAAGCAAAACAGTCACAAGAGCAGAAAAATACTTGGGTTTGGCTGTTTAGACTCCTCTAGAAGACAGCCTGGAAAACCTACTGTCAAGACGCATGCTGACCATTTTGAGGAGAATGTTAAGGTATTTAAGAAAAAGAAGTTAACTAGTTCTAAACTTTTATTGGAAAATACGACTTATGTCCACACACTATCCTTATTGTTTTGAAGTTGCCAAGGTACACTTTGTGAATTCAGGCTTGCCTGAGGTTTCTCCTCTAGACTGTCTATTTTAGAAAAATAACCCGAAGAGTGGTTTGCAGTAGGTCATACTATTAGACATATCTGACACCTCAGCTACTGAACATTCAAAGTTTTCTCAACGTGAAGCTGTTATGCTCCTTGTGCCAATTTGCTTTTTTACCAAGGAGACTTACAGCTTACTTGAAATCCCTCCCACTCTTGTTTCAAAAGGAAAAATGCATTGAAAATGAAATTCTTAAACTTAATTGGAATTTGCACTTAGTACATTACTAACCTCTTGCCTCTAAAGGAAATTAATTTACAATCAGAATTTGTATAGGGCTCATTAGACCACTGCCTTGCTGAGATATTCTCCCCACATTATATCAAGACACCATTCAAAATGTTAAAAAAAAATCCCATTACTTACTACTTTGTATCTTCAACACAAGAAAACTTATTTTAAGGCTACTACTGCCTTTTAACAGTATTAAATATTCCCATGTACTTTCCACAGCTGTGTATTTTTCTTTCTTTTAAACTAGTGAATGGAAATAGGAATAAAAGAATTTATAGCTCAGTACATTTTCTTTTCAGCTAAAGCATTGTACCTACTGACATGGCTATTAAGAATTTCCCAAGAACTTGAATACTTTGATAAATGCAGAAACAAACAATAAAATTCAACGGTTAAAAGCACCTTGTACAATCAGGAAAATCACCTATGCAAATGCAGAAGTTCTCAGATAGGGCAGGAGAAGCATTGCACACACCAAATGCATTCTTTCTACATAGAAATAGTCACATACAGGTGGAAAGAAGAAGCATCACCTTGGTCAGCAAATGAGAAGGCTTTCCTGCAATGTTTCTCAGAAGGAGGGAGGTTTCCCTGTCCAAATAGGAGTGCTTGTGCAGAAAGAAAGAGAAAGAACATAAGTCAAAAGAAGTCAGTATAGTAATTTTATAGTGTCTTGATTACAGAAGATAAAGTAAAGTTTAAGGAAAAAAAAAAACCAACAAAAAAACACCACACCCTACATCATCACTTTATTTCCCTCCCATAAACACATGAACATTCCCAAACACTACAAGGCTAACACACTAGTGTAAAAGCAGTTGTATTAATAGAGGACACATTTTAATCTTCCCTTGTACAAAAAGTCACACAACAGAGTTAAAAAAAAAAAATTGCTTACCTGCTACTGGTTTCTTTTCTGCAAGAAACAACTTATTTTTAAAGACATTTAGAACTATAAAAGAAAACATGCATTTACAATGCTTTTCAAAATCCAGCCCAGTCTTCTAAAACTAAATGTTCTACTTTTATTATGCAAACATATGCAAGCAGAAAGCCACTAAAAACTGGCTAAAAATCCTGGACACAAGGAACTGGTTTCATGCTTTCTACACTGACTGCTGCTTCTATAGCTAAAGAAAAAAGACATTACTACAATAATTCGAACCTGACCTTTTTTAAAAACAAAAAAAGCACAAAACCCCCCACCAAAACAAAAAAGATTTAAGTCTCTCTCTTCCATTGTACAGGTCAAATGACATATTCCAGTAAATTTAAAACAAATCCCTGTATTTCTCCTGGAAGAGGGGTCAGCAAAAAATGTTTTTAATCTGCTTAAAATGTAGTAGCAGCTAGTAGAGAAGAACTTCTCAAAAGGCAAAAATCAGTTCATGACTGTTAACAGCGATTATCTTCTCCACCTTCTGTTAACAGAGGAACAAAACCATCAGCCCACGGGAATTGGCAGAACCACAGTCAGAAATCTGCTAAGGAAATTAGGTTAATACTGTGGCACTTAAGAGCATTAAGTATATATCCTGTGTACCACCACTCTACTGAAATTTTGTCTCATGTAGCTGCATCTGTCTCTGCCTTATTTGCATTGCCTGGTCTGATGCTGTCTAGAACAAGGCTTCATAACAGAGCAGCCTGCTATACTCTTACTTGCTAGCAGGACAGAATTCCCATCTGCCTCCTGAAAAAAAGAAAGAGACCATATCTACAACTTCATAGAAGGCAATATCAAATAGTCTGGTGAGTACAGTTCCTCCAGGATGAGTCTACCTGATGTGACTGCCATGTGCTGGGATGAGTAATCAGAGCTTGCTGGAGATCCTTAAAAGTCACAGCTCAGAAGAGATTCTACACATCATCTGAAGAAAAACCTCGGCTTCAGCCTAAGCTCTACCTGGTACTTGGCCACTAGTAAGACACAGGTTATGCTACAGACCAAATGAAGATTTTTCACCACCTGTGTCTACATCATATATTTCAGAAGCACAACAGTGCTGCCTAAAAATTTTCCACACCTCAAGCACACACTGAGAAGAAATTTGTGATGCAGGACCCTAAAGGCAAGTTAAGGAAACTCTTTAAAGAGTTTCTTGATAGAGTTCTTGTCAGACATCATGGACTCCAATTAATAAATGTCACACTTTCTTGGCAAATGGAGCACTGTAGTAGAAAGAACATCACACTGTACATTTGCAGCCTCTTTCTTAGGGTCTAGACATTTTCCTTAGCTTAGCAGTCAACAATAGTGCCAGGACAAAGAGGAGACACTGAATTTCTCCTTAAAGGAAATATTATTTTGCTGGAGAACAGTTCTCCAGAGAAGCTCACACCAGACTGTTCAATATTCTTCCCATGGGTCATTTTGATTGTGGTCATTTTGCATTTAAGTACGGTTTCCTCCACAAGGGATTGCCATATATTTCTTATAAAATAACCACTGGGAACTTCATTAATGCTGCTTTGCAGTTGTGCAGCAAAATATGAAAACAGATAGCTACAGGAAAATTATCCAGGAAATCAAGAACAATGGACTTTCATGGGAACAGGTATTGGCCAGAGAAATGTGAAGTAACAGTGTGATGACAACCACCTATGTGAATTTGAGCTGGAAAGACATGTCTAGAATCAAGAAGGCAACAGTTCTTAGCCAGATACCTTTTAGATATGGCTCCTTTGTACTGTGTAACATGTTCTGCACTACTGCAGATACCCAGAAGTCAGAATGAGCAGAAAAGGTGAAGCAACAGGAAAGCCCAAGCTCTAGGAATTACAGCTTGGCTAAACAACAACTATATGCACCTAACATTTTTTAAATATTTGACCCGCAGAAATCATTAGAGAAAGAAAAATGTTAAGTTTCATTTACAACAACGTGTTACTCTTTCACAACACACAGTTTTAAAACACTTAATCTGTTTCAAAGGAAAGACTTCATTTCAAACATTAAGCTTTGACATGAAGAGATTATGTCCTTTTATACAGGCTCCTGGGAATATTCTATTGTTTAGGGGCAGATAAATAGCTTTCCTTAAGATCCTACAATCCTATTGGATCACATAGAGGATCTAAATAACCTACTCCTCTCTACTTATAGAATGCTTTGGGGATTGGAAGGGACCTCAAAGATCATCTAGATCCAATCCCCCTGCCATGGGCAGGGACACCCTTCCCAAGTTTGACTATATACCAAAGCTCTGAAAATGTAAATTCCTGATATTTCCAAATAAATTAACCAAATTTGCCGTCCCAGGTACATTCCTGGACTAAAAGTAGCAGCAATGAAATACAAGAAAACAAACCAAAAATTTTACTACTCCTATGAAAACATTTCTACTCTTCCACTATGAAAAGTATCTCTTCTACCTCCACCTGCTTCTATAAAAACAATGAGAACTCATGCCCTGGAAACAAACAAACAAACAAACGTCTCTTCCCCACTGCAACACCTTGGGTTTGTTTAGGATATAAAACCAATTTAAATCACACAAAATAGTACGTCCTGTTCCCCCCACCCTATTGGTACCTCCCAGTGAAAGGCTACCATTTCTCATAATGGTTATTTCAAATTTATTTTAAATTGTCACATAGGCAGAATATTGAAATATTCTTGGACGGTAAAAGTAGTTTGAAACCTCATGAAATCATCAAAATTTGACAAAGCTCCAGAGAAGGCAAAAATGTACAGTTCTTTATACTAAGCATGAAGCTACGCAAGAGCTAGTTTGTAACATTTTTGCTTCACTCACTAAAATGCTCAGTAAAGCTTATTCAACATAAATAACATTGAGTTAAAGACTGGATGCCCAATGAAAGAACCACATACTTCTAGTCCAGCACTTAACTAGGGGTGTAAACCCAAACTGTATATACCACCTGTACAGTCCAAAGCTAGTTTTAAGTCTTTAATCTCACTACAGGGCTTTTAAAAGCTGTATATTTATGTATAGGATAGCTTTCTCAATAAAACCAAGCCAGTTACAGCCATACCTTTTAATAAGTTCCACTACATGTAGAAAAAAATCACTTATTAGGCATTAGCAAATGTTGAAATTTTCTACTTAAAGGGGATCTATAAAACCATTCTGTCAATAAAAAAACTCAAAATAACACATACTTCAATATTCTAAATGCTGAGACCCAAACCCCACTTAGGCTTCCCAGTTGATCTAACACCATGTCTGCTCAGGCATAACTCAAAATACTGTAGACTGGTGTGCCTCCAGGAAGGGAAATGAGACAGGACTCTGAAAAGATTCTTAAGATGCAATAAGGAAATTTTCCTCCTTGTCACATCAGCAAATCTTGTAATTTGCACTTCCACAGACACTGGTTAAGCGATGAGTCAGTCTACATAAACTGCTACAAGACTCCAACACTAACACTGGACATGCCATTACAGTAGCTTTGCTGGAGACTGAATCTCACAAAGTTTGTTTCTTTATAATCTTCAGAAGACATTATTCTTTCCCTAAAAAAAGCTAATACAAAGCCTACCATCAGGTATTAAATATACTTGCAACTTTTTTTAACATCAAAATCACCTCTTTTGGGGCCAAGTTTTGCATAGTACATAAAAAGCTATTCCATTATATTGTAGTGCTTCCTCATAGTAAGAATCAGACTTTGAACAAAGTTTCTGAAATTCAATTTACTTCAAAAGACCTTAACAGAGGAAAAAAGAGCAAAAATTGTCAATAAGAAAATGATGGTTTTAATTAATTTCATACAAATAATATGAACAGACACTGCAACGATAACGGTTTTAGACTGTTTTCTACTATAAATCCCACCAGCAACTACTCCAAGTCACACTGAAAACTATGGACAATAATAATAATAAACAACATCATCCTCCTCCTCAAAATATTAAAAATTATATGCTGATCAAAACTTCCTAGAAAATAAAATTTATCTTTTTCAAGGGATAGCAACACAGCTGTCCACAAAAGTATAAAGTACAGAAACATTCTTACATTGACAAATGGGGTATGATTATCAAAATATCAGAACAAAAAAGCATATAAATAAGCATACTAATGTCTCCATAACAAACTTTAGGTCATAGAGGTAATCACAAGATAGAAAACTAGATCTGAGTAAAAATAACAGCACCTAGAACTTCTAAACATTAGGAAAAATAAAAATAGTTTTTATGCATAGCTCATTCAGCACAGACAGCCAGCCTATAAAAACATGAAATATAGTCTTGTTCCAAATTATGCTTTAGACTTCAAAGATTTCCTCCTATATCCTTTCCTTAAAGACAGGAACGTAACATCCATTATCTTCAGCCACAAATACCAGAAATTTACCGACCAGCTATTGAACATTGCATTTTACAGTGCTTTCAGATAACTCATAAGCAGGTAGCTGCTTATGCCAGCAATTTTTTTCCCATGTTGAAACATTTTCATACCTATCACCAATCCTACATCTATAAAACGTTTGCTAAACACAACAGAACAGATGGACTACCAGGAAAATGGAAATACCTTTCAGATTTGCAGAACGTAAGGGGCTGCACTATACTAAACAAGTAATCTTTTACATGGCCTAAAACTCAGTATTTTCTCCCCTATTATCCTTGCCAAATCAAAGAACACCCCATGCCCCCGCCAGACCAAAACCAAACTGAAATTATTTCTAAACTAACACTGAATTACTGGGTGGCAAATACATTCTTTACACTGTCAAATTTTACAAAAAATGAAAAAAAAAGTATGGGAAAAATTTAAGAAAGTGTAAGAAACTTAATCAAAAAATTACCTAGCAATATTCTAAGGTATTTTATGTTATTGTAATGTCTTAAATATGTTAACTTGAGTGAATATTTTTTAACCTGCAGATAATATTTAACAAGAAAGGACTTTTTCTATGTATGTGCAAGAGAATGGCTTACTTCAGTGCATCAAGGAAAAAACACAGTGCCAAGGCACCAATGACTTATGTGCATAAATATTGTGCCATGTTTCTTGCAAAACATTAAATATTTAACATTAACACAGACATCTAATTAAACCAGCTGGTGGCACTCTTGTGCCACTATTTTGGATTTATTATGACAATTGAGAAACATAACAAAAGTCTCCTTCTGAGAGAAACCAAGTAAGCTGGTAAGAGGTGGTTAAAAGACACGTAGATGTGGTGCTTGGGGGCACAGTCTACTGGCAGATTGGCAGTGTTAAGTTAATGGTTGGACTTGATCTTAAAGGTTTTTTCCAGCCTAAACTATTCTAAGACTTCTACTCCATGATTTTACGGCTGCCATGAGTAAACATAGTTCACAAAATATTAAGCATATTTTAAGTAGCCTTGCTCAATTAGTAACTAGAAAACAGGCAATGACCAAATTAAAGAAGAATAAAACGCTTGATTTCATTATATCCTTTGTTACCTTAATGTCCTGTTCAGATACTAATGAATTAAACTCAAGCCACTGATGTGATCTTTCTGTTGCAGGCAAATTGACACAACTATTGACATAAACAGAAGCCACACAAGCAGATCATAATAACTTACAGCAGTCAATTCAGCTTCCTCTTCTGGAAAGTTAATGGGATGCTTGGACTAATTGATGGCATGTCCCATAGAAACAGTAAAAATGTAGGAAAATGGGGAAGGAAGGAAGGAAGGATGCAAAAGGGGAAGACAGGAAAAGGAGGAAGGGAAGAGAAAGAAAGGCTTTATTATTGCTTAGAATAGGGACTAAAAATGCAGTGATGGCAGTTAAGCAAAAGCAACAAAACTAGATTTAAGAAGTTGCAGTGTCCCTTATCCAAATTTCTTATGGACAAATGATCAATGACTTGCAGACAAGAGGAGATTCAATCGCCCTCCTTTGGGAAGGAAGAAGATAGGATACTGGTATGTTTTTGACCACAGTATGAGGGAAAATAGTCAATCTCAGATGAAAGTACTGCGATAAAACATCTGCTGACAGTCAATACACTTTTTCTACCTCTGTTGAAACATATCAGAAGATAAACCCAGGTAACATTCTACTTGCACAACCACTTGCTCACTAAGTCAATAATTGAGAGTTAAATTCTCTAAATACTACAAACAGACAAAAACATACTGTCGCTTTACACAAGCTTATCTGCTTCCCATGCCAGTTCCTTCATACCAGTAAATAAATAATACAATACAATCTGGTGACAATTGCTAAGTACATATAATAAGAATGTCCATTTAGTAGAGTTTTATCTTATTTCCAGCTGGTCATACTATTTTAGTTCTGAGCACCTTCGTAGTGTAATTTGATTTGAAAAGGAATGCAGAAGAGATTTCAGTATTTCCATAATCTTCTGCAAGGGAAGGAAAAAACCCAAACAACCCCATTTGTTGCTCAGGACAAAAAGGTTCATGATAGTGACAAGCTTCTTACTGTGAAGTTGTTAAGGGATAAAAATTTTAATGTTATGCTAATGAAAGGCAGAGTGCTTCAGATTTCCTCTGTGTTGTCCAACGCTTGCTCCATTGCTTTCAAAGGTACAGAAGCATTTGTTTCCGACATGTTACTTTTGGTAACCAACTTGCACAGCTAAGGTTTGACAGATGCAAAAAAGTCTACAGTTTATTCTTACCAAAATCTCAGAAAAGGAAAATACACACTTCGAAACTGAAGTGGTAGCATTAGATAATGGAGCTGCCTGATAATTCCACATACAAATTGTGTTCTCAGTTGCTTATAAAAAATTTGCCAAGCTATAACTACCAAACCAGAAATTTTCCATTGTGGATTACTGTTATAGGAGTATTACTAGTCATTTACATTTAACAAAGTATTGCCAAGAGAAAACTCATTTAAAATATAGATAGTTTTAGAGAACTCTGCACGTCTGACCATGAAATGAATTACTGTCAAAGGCATCCTCAAAAACCTGCTTTGTGCTGTCCCACAGAAGTTACCCAAATTTGTTTGATCATAAACCTTTAGAATTAAAATTGTACTCCTTAAAGCCTCAGCAAAGACTTGAGCATCACAAGTAAAATATAAAACCCAATAAATCATGGCTGCATCCTCTCTCAGAGCACTGCATGGCCCTTCTACTGGTCTGCACACAACTAACCTTGAACAAGGGACTGGTCAAGTTTGAGAATGTTGGGGTACAGGGCAGGAGAGTACAGCAGCCTTCTTGAAATTGCAATGCCTGGCTGCTGCAGAGCATATTGGAGCCAGACACGGGAAGTGAGAATTTGGAGCTATTACTCTGTGCTCCCAAGTGGCCAAGCCTCCTCCTGGAACTCATGCAACTCCATCTCACTGCAGGCAACTGGAATTTCCTAACTTTAAGTGTTCAACTTTGCAACTTAAAAAAAAAAAAAAGAAATCAGGGCAAAAAAAAAAAAAAATACTGCAAGTATTTTTTAACTACTGGGGATGCTTATAACTTCATGTTAATTCTGGCAGTTACAGTCTAAATCTTTTGAAATTCATTGCAACTTAAGAAACATCTGTGGATATGTCAAATTAAGAAGCTGCTACACCACGCACATGAGGTGCACTATTCACTAGTCCATATACACCACTCAGGTCAGGTGGTGATGCTGCCCTATCAAACACAAGTTCCTTGGGAAGCACCAGAACAGAAAGGATTGCAAAAGCTAGTAAACATTACACTTCAAGCTTAGTTTCACTACTGGTTTTAAGAAACTTAAGACTAAATTGCCACAAGAAAGTAGCAGTCCCAACCTTCCCCCAACCATGGGCTCTAATTTCTCTTTTGTGTGGACAGCAGAGATTTTAACCATGTGCTCCAGTGGATCAATGAACAATTAATTTGGAAGGATTATTTTTTAGGGAGACCACAAAGCTGGTCCAAATTACTAGGCAGCTGCACAAATACTAGTATCAATACAAGATGGAGCAACACTGCCCACCCAATTGAGCTGTAGCATGGACCAAACATGACATTCCAAATAAAGGTTGTCTGCAGGGAGCAGGTTTCAAGCAATGGTCTTTTTTTAAAGAAAAAATAAATTCAAATTCATGGAAAATCAGATCATATTTGATCTGTCCAAAAAGACATCCTAAAATCAAACATCAGAAGAGAATGGCTGTAGACAACTGGGGAGTTACGAGTACCAAATCTACCCTTTTGTTGAAAAGCAG
Source organism: Gallinula chloropus (assembly GCF_964237585.1). Lineage (NCBI taxonomy): Eukaryota > Metazoa > Chordata > Aves > Gruiformes > Rallidae > Gallinula > Gallinula chloropus. The sequence continues at coordinate 32,494,491 of NC_140090.1, read as the reverse complement.
ATTAAGCTATAAAAAAAATTCAACATGCATTCAAAAAATCACAGACTGGTTTGGGTTGGAAAGGACCTTAAAAATCATCTGGTTCCAACCCCCCTTCCATGGTCAGGGACACCCTCCAGTAGACCAGGTTGCCCAACGTGGCCTTGAACACTGCCAGGGAGGGGGCGGCCACAGCTTCTCTGGGCAGCCTGTGCCAGGGTCTCAGAACCCCCATAGAGAATATTTTTTTCCCTAATATCTACTTTAACTCTATCCACCTTCAGCTTAACATCATTAACCTCTGTTATATCATATTCATACAGGAAACTATTGATGTGGCTGGTCTAAAATCTTGAGTAACTTTTACAAATACAGGACCTGTACATATCTAACGTAGGAAGCTGTAACCACGGCTGTAAACCTGGTTAACTAAAAATGAAGGCTTTTCTTTGTGTTTGCAGACAACTTTTATTATACTATAGCACACTAAACACTGACTGGTATGTGCAAAACTGACACAGGTAGAAGGCCAGTTCTCAGTTGTTTCTTCAGAATATTAAGTCTCATATTCTGGATTCAAATTCCTTTACAAACCTGGCTAAACCTCGTTTGAAACCTGTAAGTTAGAAGTATAGGCAGCTGAGGAAAAGAGAAGAAAAGAGTTTAATGTTCCACAATTGGCTGCTGTGTTCTTAATTTTTATCATCTGTTCCAAATTTGATTTTTGGCAAACTGAAGTAAGGACAAACAAGTAATCTGTTGCTAATTTCCTACAGATGTAGCATTTCTCTTCCCTAATCTAATTAGAAGTTGCAGAAAAAGTAAAGGAATTTGTATTTGGTTTAAATGGACTGATGTATCTACAAAGAAATTGGCTTGTTTAAAAGCTCCATTAATCAGTCAAAACTTGTAGAGTAGTATCTTCACTGAAAACTGCAACCAAAGCATACAACTCCCTGCAGTTTTGACAGAATTGATAACAGTGTAAGGTAAGAATTCTCATTTTTCAACTCAGGTTAGTGGCTTGGTCCAAGACTGCTTCTTCTGACATGTATTTGCCCCAGGTTTACTTGGTCATTGATTTATGGTACTTTGTCTCTTGCAGACAAATCTAGTAAGAGTTCCAATCTCTGAGCATCCATTTTCTGAGCTTGATACAATTTTTTCCTCAATAAATCCCATTATAAACACAAGTATTCTTCTCAAGTGTGGTGTGACCAGCATGAAAACAGTGAGATTTACTTTAAAATATATTGACACAACACCCAACTCAAACTGCCTTTTACAGTTGCTGAAGTCTATGACAGCAACTTCTCTAACCAATGCATGTGAAGAAGTCAGAGAGGAAGCTAAAAGGATAAAAAAGGTCACTGGACTTCAGACAGCTTCTATCAGCAACAGCAGCTGTTCTACTATTAGCATTTCTAATCAAAATAGCAGATGTACATACATACACACAGAGAAGTCAATCATTTTAAGAGGGTAGCAGCTCAGCTGACTTCCACTGCCACTAGCTCACATTCTTTTCTTGTAATAGACAAGAGTCTACTGCAACTGGGAAGCGAAGGCTGACAAACCTTGAACTGTGTGCCTTCATCTTAAAGGAGTCAGAACAGCTAAAGAACAGACACCAAGTGTTTGGTATCTCCAGAAGAACACAATGGAAGAGCAGACAAGCACACCACAGGCAAATGCTAATATATATGGCTTTGCTGGAGAAAGTCATCTCACTAATGCCATATACAAGGGGCTACCGGGAAAGTTTCTGAAGCAGCGGTTTTGCAGATAAATGCATTTGGGACCACAGAATTTGGGTCATTCAGTTACAGAACCACCAGAAAGAACAGTTCAGGCATAGACAATGCCTTTGGTGTTCAGAGTTAACAAAATACACCATAATTCTAACTTTTTAGTTGATACCAGCTTTGCAAGCCACTTGTGTAAAACAGGACGTGTATCATACTGTCCATTTTCCTGTTCCTTCCAGGGAGGAAACTTTTTAGCTTATACATCTATGTGAGGCAAAGTTGACAGGCAATCTCAGAAGATAAGTATATTTTTATATGTTTTATGGCACTTTAATTAGTGACCTCCTATGTGGAAGAAAGTTACTGGGTAAATCTAAAATTCATGGCTCTGAAGCAAGTCAGATACCCAGATTGAAGAATCAAGGTTTACCATACAAGAAAAATATTTAGAGTCTCGTTTCCCTTTCACTTATTTTAAATCTATATACTCAATTTTTAAAACCTACAATTCCATGCATGTGCAGTAATATAAACTTTTAGAACTTCTCCCTTAGATTCCTATTTAAATTTCTTACCAAAATAAAAAAATAATCCCTTCCATAATTTGCTTTGCAGTTTCCATAAGTATACTGTGAAAAAGAAAAAAATCAAATGCTGATTCTGCAGGCACTGGGCAGAGTAAATTGGTAATCTTTGGGTTCCAATACATCATATGATGAAAGCTGTTTAAAGTCATACATAAATTAATAATAAATACCCAAACACACTTAATAACCAAAATACGTAAGTATAGTTTATATTTCATAAACTGATATCTTTATCTCAGAAGATGTTTCGAAAGCCTCCAAAGATCTGGCAATTGAAGAGTCATTTTTACATGTATTTTGAGAATATTTGAAAACTGGATGGCTCACACTTATCTCAACAGTACTAGAAGCCAAAGGAATGATTTAAGATCATAGATATGCACAATTTTCCTTTACTGCTGACTTATGAAAAAAGACTTTGCGACTAATAATTGGGGAAAAAAGAAAAAGGAAGAGATGGTCTAATTGTGACTCAAATTAAGTCTTGTCACAAATATTTTCAGCTTAGAAAAAGGATAACTGGAAACACTCCAGAATATACTTTGTATAGAAAACTAAAACCATAACAGGACTGGCAGACAATGAAAACAATTTTTTTTAAAGAAGCCTTAGAAGAAACACAAAACAAATGTCTGTCATGCCTTGTTCGTTGCATTTCTGTGACTACTCTCACAAACTGGAGACTAACATCCTTAGCATGTGCTAACCACACAAAACACGGAATATAAGGAAAAGTACTCAAACCTTAAGCTCCTAAAATACAAGGTCAAATAATGCTGTATTCCTACAGGAGCTAAAATAGACCACAACTGTTCTTTAAATCAACTACAAATAGTTGATGAAGTTCAACAATCCAGCTCTATTTTAAGATACTGTTGTCTACCAAAACCTGTCAGTATTAGTGTTGATTTCTCTGAAACAGAAACAGTTAACTGCATTTTCACACAATGTAACATTTAGTAATCACACATAAACCATGACCTACTATAGTCTTTAAAGGATAGAAAGGCATCTGTGTTGTGCTACTGTGCAGCAATTATTATTTTACTGACAACATGTCCTACAAGAACCAGGGTAAAACTTTTATGGAACACAAACTGTCTTTCCTTAACACCCATTGCAAATTTTCCACTTTAGCCCACAGGAGTTATTAGCCAATACAGATTTGTCTGTGTGTGATCAACTTGCATCACAGCCATTGCAGCTGACACATTCCCAATGCTCCCTTGTTTTCCCTGAAAGAAATACTAAAGTTCACTCTATACTGCTACTTTCTCTGCCCAGTGAGGCAAAGAACCTGTAGTTTTAATGCACTGTCAGTCCCCTATCATTATTTTCACCACTTATTGATCAAGTCTAAAACTATAATGAATTTAAATAAAAGATTAAAAAAAAATAAATTAAAAAATCATGTAGCATTACCAACTGCTAAATTTTGCATTATCTTTGTACTTAAGTGAGAATCTCTCAGCTGTGTAAACTGGGTTACAGACAAAGAAGTCCATCGTGCTAGGTGGGAGGGGGAGTGATGCTGTACTTTGCCAGACAAGATGGCAAGCTTCAAACTTATCTGCAACCTTCTAGGACTATCCATGAATGGACCCTTTCACCAATCAGACATAACTAACTACACGAACAAGATCACCACAGTTCTTACTTTCCTCCCCTATTGCTCTAGCATAGATAACTGAAAATAAATAGAACTTCTTGGTGGCAGAGGGAATAAAGAAAGCAGGAAAAAGGTAGTATGTGTGGACAGAAGGGACAAGTTAGTCATACAGTCATCACCTCCTCCACCTTTACTCATGCTATTACATCATTCATTCCATCTTCAAGGGAAGTATTACACATGCAGAAACCAAGATTTAAAGTATATGACACTGACCACACAACAAAATGCACAAAAGAGAAAAAAGTAATCTATCAATTTAAGGAAAAACACTGCTCAAGCAAGGAGTTGGTAAGTATATTTGTGAAGCAAAAACCATGGGGAATTGGGGTGTGGTGGAAAAAGCTTTTCTTATTCAGCAATGCTTAGAAGACTGAAGACAAGAACCTAAGTGCAGACAGGCAACACTTAGTATCATCAAGGCAAGATTACAAGACTACAAAGCCATAGTCTTTCAAGACATTAATGTTCACAGCATCCCAAGAGATAAGGTTAAGAATTGTGAAGAAAGGGAGAAAATTAAACAAATCATTATGCAACTAATAAACCCATAAATTTAGGCAACCCAGGGAAATCCAGTCAACTCCCCTCAAAGCACCACAGGGACAAATTCAGTAACAGAACAACAGGATGTTCCTGGCCAACAGGACCACCAAGAGTTATCATCTGTCATGATGCTGGTATAACTTCAGGCCCAAGAAGTCCTATAGCACAGCACTAAGGTGCCTGTTCAATTGCCCAGGCAAAAGACTTAGCCTATTATCACCTGTAGGTATATTCCTGCTCTCCTTTCCAGCCTTCAATTCTTGCCTACAACCCCCCCTGTTGCACATCAGCACCCAACAGACCCCCTGAGCCTACGTAATCCACCCAAATAACACAGAAGGAGCCTCAGAATACAAGTGGTAAGTTTTGGTGTTCTGAGTACCAGTAAATGCCAAAGCTGGTGGGAGAAAAGAAGGAAGGAAAGGGAGGTCCTATCCTCCCACTTTTGGTGGCTATGGAATTACAACCACTTTCCATAACATAGTATCATATAATATCCTGAGTTGGAAGGGACCCATAAGGATCAAATCCAACTCCTGGGTCCACACGGGGCCAGCCAAGTCAGAGCATGGGACTGTGTGCATCATCCAGATGCTTCTTGAACTCAGTCAAACTTGGTACTGTGACCACTACCCTGGGGAGCCTGTCCCAGTGCACAAACACCCTCTCAGTAAGAGCCCCTTCCAGGCATCCAGCCTAAGCTCTCCCCTGTCGTACCTTCATGCTCTTCCCTCGGATTCTATCAGTGGTCACTAAAGAGAGGAGATCAGCACCTGTCCCTTCGCTCCCCAAGTGGTGACATTTGTCACTACTATCAGTCAGAAAGTATATTAGACTATACATACCTTCAGTGGGCCAAGCATGACAGTTTTTATGGGATTTCCAAACATTTCCAGGTCAGCAAAATTATTATTTTTTTAAGATAGGAAATTAAGCTTTTGCAGTTATTACTTCAGTATTCATTTTCAGACAAGCATTTCCTCCTACCAAAACATCTTCCATTTTACTTAATGTTATTATGCTCCTCCTCCTGTGATTCCAATAAAACCAGGTAGTGGAAGAAAGGTTGACTTTTTCAAGTCCCAATACTGCCCGGAGAGAACAGAAAGGAGCGGTCAAAAGGGCAGAGCTGCCAAGTCACTGACCTCTTTCGTAAGAGCCACAGCAGCAAAGAAAAAAATTAAAGGTCAGCTCAACTACAGTCTCAAGGAAGCCAGGTTAAAGAACAGAGATAACTTAAAGCACTATGTGAGAATAACAAACATCACAATGGATCTGCTATAGCCATAAAGAAAAAGCCTTTCCCAGTTTCTCCATAAAAAAACCCAACAGCTTTTTCTTTTTCCTACATGGGCACTGTTATCTTCTTCACAAGCTATTTTCTCAAAGGGATGTCCTCCATTAGAAATAGCACCACTGAGTCACCTGTGTGGGTGGGAGGGTGGCATTCAGTCATACTAGGAAAAAGTGGTTTGGTTTGTAAGTTAACCATGAAGATTAATAAGCTCTGAGCAATAGTTTTCATGCACTAAATGAATGAACAAAGAAATCAACTCTGTTTGCACCCAGTGATTCTACCAAAGATTCTGCCCATAAGGTGAGTTTCATTCAACCACCATCACAGAATCTGTCACAAACTCCAAACAAATGTGATTTTCCCCTTTTCTTCTTCACCAGTGACAAGGGAAAAAAAGTTGTTTCACAGTAAGAAGTTCTATCCCATCACATAATGGTTTTAATACTGAATTGTTATGTACCAACTCTGTAATCTTGGGAAAAATTTCTCAGAGTTGAGCACCTTCCTCATGCAACTGAAATGAAAAAGACCGGAGCAAAAACAATGCAGGACTGTCAATATAGAGGTGTAGAGGATTCTGCTCCCAAGAGCACAGAAGTATTTGGCTCAAATTACCAAAATTTTCTGGTTACCTCCTTCAAAGGAATCATTCTTATCAACTTATCTGGGCAGAGGAACAAGGCCCACATTCTTACAAGAAGGAATCACTGGGTTTACAAAGGCACCTCTCATGTCTTTGTGAGAAAAGCTCTTCAGGGTGATTGGGAGCCCTGCAGTCAGCACCTAAAAGCTCAGCAAGCAACTGAGGAAGCAACTGCAACACTTGCAGAAACAGAGTTTAGCTTCCCCTGAAGACAAAGTAACTTCTTGACCTCAGTCTATTGATTCACCAACATCAAGTTACTTAAGTGTATCAGGTGGTTTGGTGATTACTTACATACCATGCTAAGAACTAAAAAATGGGGAGACAAGAAGGGCAATCTTACTGATGCCTCAAGCATATTGTTCCTGAAGTAAGAGCAGCTGAGATCTAATGGAACATTTGCAAAGTCAACTGCAGAAAACATCTTGCAGTATTAAAAATTAAGAAATGCAAAATTCAAGTCTTCTGTGCTATGCAAGTTACAGATGTGATTAATTCAAGTGAATAAGCTGTTTAGCCTGAGGAGAAACAAAATGCAATACTACCTAACTTTCCACACAAAAAGAAAAAAAGTCAGCATAAAAGATTAAAAAAATACTTCGTCATACTAGAAAAAGAAAATGATTGACAAGCAAACAACAATATAATCAATGATTGTCACAAGCTGGCTCCAACTCTTAGGCCCACAGCAATAATGCAGAGGTTTGCATTTTAACTTTTCAATGACAAAAGGACACATTTCCATCTACTATTTTTTGCTTCAGTCAATATAAATATCCAATAAAAATATTAAGAACATCAACTTTTTATATATTAAGAACATTTACCTAAACTGTCACTCAATTCTCACCATTTCAAATAAAGATTTAAATGTGTGACCTTGATGAGTTGATCATTAGACTGACAAGCCTACATCATTCACACTTCACATCAGATGAACTTTTGCTGCAGATGAGTAGAGGCATGGTCTCAGTGCAGCCCATTCAAATGAGAGTTAATTATTGATTACAATAAACTCAAGCTTGTTTCAGTTTTCTATAGTAAAACATGCATATTAGTACAACTGACTTTTGAAAAGGCCAGGTTTCTGTTTCAGAGAATATATTCTACACAACAGTTTCTAACTTAAGTTCTTTAAATTCACTGGAGTATTTTCCCCATCTCCTCACATAAGTCACCAGCATTTCAAATGTCTCCCAACTGGTTTTGTTCTCACTTACAAGCTTCCTCTCTGGTTGAGCACTAAAATACCACATGAACATTTGCTGTCACTGTATCATAGCCCTGTTGTTTTCCTGTGTTGTGCACTGTCTTCAAGAGTTCTACCTGTCATACATTAAACAAGAATATTAAGTAGCAACAAACTACAGGTACAATATAGCTTCAGATAGGCACTGAAATTGCTCCATGTGTTTCAGGTAACAGGAACGTAGTCTTGCCAGTTGAACTTTCTTTTTTCCTACAGTTGTGTGCTCCACAGGTTTAAATTAGAAGCATTATATATTTACTTAGAACAGAACCATTAACTATAAAATGCTAAAATCCATGACTGGCTTAGGAGGAGGAAGAAATTAGGAAACGCCTAAAAAAGTACACTTTCTTTAAAAAAGATTCCTTGCAAACAAAACCAGAGAAATAAGTAGATACAGCATGTGCAGTTCATGCAAAAGTAATGGACTTGATCTTTAATCAACCTTAATGCACTGAATATGCTTGGTTAGGAGAGATGGGGGTGGAAAGAAAAGTAGTTTAAAGGGAAAAAAAACCCCTAACCAAACTAAAATCTTGTCTTAATGACACCCTACCTCAGTGATTGGTTGCCCTTGCGATGTCAAGTCCAGTTCCTGAGGTCTCGTCACCTTATCAATATCCAAGGAGTCCATGCTGGAAGCTGCAGAGGTTATGCTGGAACGGGAGGAGTTACTGATGGAGCGCACCTCAGCATCACTCACTGTGCCAGCAGATGCTGTCCTCCTGTGCTGAGCAGTAACTACCGGTTTGGTGTCTTCTGCAACAGACTGTTGGGCTGCCTCATCCATGCTCAAAGAGGCCTTCTCTAACTGTGCAGTGATGTCATCCAAAGATATGTTGTCATGTGATGGTTTAGCCACCTTACCAGATGAGGAGGATAATCCTTTCACGCTGCTGTGCTTAGTAGAATGTCGGCTAGCAGGTGGTTTCTGAGCTTTGGATTCTGTGGCAAGGTGTTTCACCGCAGCATTGTTTGCTGAATGAGACCCAATGCTGCTGAGCTCCTGCTCTATGGAACAGAGATCAGCCATGAGGGCATCTAGATCCACAGTTTCCCCCTGATTCAGGGCTTCTGCAAGAAACAAGAGTTTTCAGTATGCACAGTTACTTAATTTGTCTGTGTAATTCTTCACTTTGTATTATCAAATTTAACAGGGTAAGGCAGCAAAGGAAGCTGTATTTTCTTTTCTCATCTGCACTGCAAAAATGTCTGCTCACTGCTAAGCACAAATTTATTTGCTCTTAGACTGGTCAAGAGTATTAGTGCAATTAGAAAAAACCAAAACTACTATTTGGGCTAAATGCATTTGCCAACAGAAGAAATATTTGAATGGTCAGATTACAGCTGAAAACGCTGAACTGTCCTATGAAAACAATCTAAACCTACATTTGTATAATAGCATGCCTCAGCTTTTCAAAAAAGAGTAGGTGTTTTCCTAGGCATTTTCTGCTAAATCAATGCAAGGTATGTGACTTCCTTTAAAAAAAAAGGCAAAAATTATACACATATTCAAGCCTTTAAATTAAGGAAGCTATTTTAAGAAAAAGAAAGGCATGATTTGTGTTTAACATGAAAGCATTCTGTTGCTACATTCCTGCACCCTGTCCAACGAAGAAAGATGCTCTTTCTTCCTGTTTAACAGATACAGATCAATTAATTCCTTCCTTAGACCAGATCCCAGAACATCTATTTCTGTACAAACTCTAGATTCCAGTTCTAAGACACTAGGTGCTTTAAAAGATACTGCTTTAGGATACTTTAAATTCTGTGCCACTGGAAAGCGATACCTATCAGCCAACTTTCTCACTTCAGCCCGAACTGTGTTTAAATGCTGTTATATTTCACAGTGTTCACATTTATAGCTGGAACAGGTTGCTTTTTCCAAACATTTGAGGGGATAAATAATTCAACAAACCATTCAAATTGTACATGGAGAAGCGATATGAGAAGTTGGCAAGGTTGGTTTCCTGACGGAGAGGTGATCTCTTCACCGGTGCCACAGGCTTGTCAGTGTCCAAACTCTGAAAAAGACAAGAGTAAAGATTGGCAAAGAATTGAACAAGCAAATCTTCAAGATGAATTTAAATTCATTTTCTCTAAGATAAATTTTCAAAAACGTATAAAAACCATAGCTTTTTTCAGACTTTAGACAGTAAACATACAATCACAGTGATTTAGCTTCAGATATTCAATGGAGAAAATGTTAAGACTATTTTTTTTCCCCACAATCAGAAGGACTGAAGCATGTTCCAAATGCATTTTAAAATGGTGTTACATACTAGCTTATTTTGAAATACAAGCAGCTGGCTTACCCACAACAACTTTTCCACAAGCAAATTGCCCAAGTATCTAAATACATTCAAATTGTGGCACCTTCTAGAAGAATTGCATTGTTAGATTAGGAGTATAATCATGGCATAAGGATACAAAAGCATTTGATGGAGAATTTTGAAGTGTTTTAATTTGGCTAAATTATGACATTTTTCTCAAAAAAGCTGAATTCTCCAAGAAAACCTTAGCCAGTTTGGTGGGGTTTTTTTAAAGAAAAACATATAGGGAAAAAAGGATAAGAAGACATCTGTCTGCCTAATACATTGGATTGTTATGTTACAAAGGCTAATATGGGTATAATATTACAATAAATACCAGCATTTTTTCTAAGTAGCAAGTGGAGGGCACTATGATTCAGATGGTGACCCAAGAGGTACATAACAAGGTCTGGAGCTGCTGTCCTCGAGTAATAAGTGCTTATGGGGAAATCTAGCTCTTGATGTCACTGAGGGTTGACAGGCCTGCAGGGGTTTGAATTTAATCAATGCTTGTACTGATAAAAGTTTCCTGAAGATAGGCTTGTCTGAAAGAAAAAATATCTTCTAGCTTGAAACAGAACAATGTTTCTCACCTAAGCCTTTTAATTTTTACTTTCTACATCTTTATTCAAGCCTTTGATAGTAATCAAATGCACTGTGGCTTTCCTGTAACTTTTTTTTTTGCTGAACTCTCTTCTCTCCTCATTTTGGTCTGAACTTAAAAAACAAAAAAATCACTTCATTAGTCAATCATCACTTGTCTTCTCTTCCAACTGGTGGAAAAACCCTCACCTCTAGTATATCCGGTGGAGCTTACATATTGTCTCACACAATACAGCTGAAAAAAAATTAAAAATAGTAGTAGTAGTAGTAATAATATATTTTAAAATGTAACTATAACCCTAAAGGCAGCAGTGAAACTGAAGAGAGAAGAGGTAAATTAGGGATCATTCCTTCAGACTGAACCCATTTACTGCTACAAAAGATTTCCTGTAAAGCAAATATATTCTGATTAAAAGCACCTCAAATGTGTTCTACTGAATCTAGCAATAATTACTTCACATTGGAAGCACACCTGATATGCTCTCACACTATTATCAGAGCACATTCTTCATTGCTCATTATGATGTTAAACTAGCAGCTTGGACAACTGCCGAAAACTGCAACAGCACCAAAAGCTGAGTTCTGAATGAACACGAGAGGCAAGGTAAGATTTCCTTCATTTCACCTACCCCACAGAGCAGGACAAAAGTTAATGCACTCTGCATCAATGCCAAACACTGCTCTCGTGTGCTACAAATTTTGTGACCACATTTTATAATGCTTTTATTAGACCAACAGTGTAAGAGGCCAAAATGATTTCAAACCATCTCCTGGGCATCTTAACAATTACAAATCTTTTAAAAAGCATTTCCATTTGGAAAGGAATCTGGGTCTTACTCTTAAACCCCTCAAATAAACATTTAGGAAATCTAAAAAGGAAGTTAAAGTTCAAGAAACTCAGGGACAAACCCACTTTCCTCCTACTGCTTTTAGAGTTCAGCTCTTAAATAGCAACAAATGCTGAGACTACAGGAGAATGTACTTTGGAGCTCATTGGCTCCAATTCCTCCCCTTTCTTGGAACTGCTGCATTAAGGCACAATCACTTTCCAAACAAAGACACAAGTAACTGCACTGATTTATTTACACAAAACTATGTAAGGTCATTCAAAGTTTTGGGGGAAACATCAGTTATCAGTAGTCCCAAAAGACAGATGGGCAACTGTCAGGCTATGCTGCAAGACTGTGTTGCACAGCAATATGAAATTGAGAAAGAAATAATGAGGGTCCTCCCATTAAGTACCTGATAGCAGGCTTTAAGAATTTTGTATGGATCAGCACACAAATTGAGACATCACCAACAAGTCTGTACATTAACAGTGCAGCTGTAAGCGCCAAGTAAAGTATGTTTATATTTCTAGGCTGCTCATACCTGAAGAAAATAGGGCAGAGAAGAAAAGGCTTAGGACCAATCACCCATCATGCTCCCCGTGAGGATTCTCTAGGGGTGATTTACAGAGCCCATGCCTTCAAAACTGCTCACACCATTAAAAATCATTCAGAGGAAGTTAAAAAAAACAATAAAAATGACAGAAATCTGTCACACTGTTTTCTATTAATCTCAAAAGGTAGGATTCTTTATGGCCTGGCATGCATAAGTTCAAAGCAAAAAAATCATTTTCCCTTAGAATGCTATCGACATTTAGATCTTGCAGGTAATTATTTAACCAGAAGATACGAGATGAGCCTGAATTTGAAATCCTGCCACATGATTAGCTTGATTTTCCTTCAGTCTTTGGATAAAATTAAGATGATAAAAGCTGCCTCTTCACTAGCTTACTGAAACTTAAGGTATCATACCTTTGCTGAAGTTTACATGACAAAGAGGGAGAAGTTGAAATACATAATTCAGGAGGGCCAGCTTACAGAGTGGGCAGTCAGAGAGAAATGGCCTATCACCCCAGGAGTCTGGCACAGCACGCAGAATGCAAGATCTGCTTGTGAAGGAAGAGGACTAGAAAGAAAAAGTGCCAAAAGATGTCCTATCAGCTGCCTTCCTGATGCAGGAAGAGCAATCAGGAATAACGGCGAGTCCTGTAGGGTGTATCAGGGCACCTTAGTGCATCAGCAGCATTCACAATTTCTTGTTCCTTATTCCTGTGCAGGTACAATGAATAAATGCTCTCACAGCTGGACAATGTCCAGCAACGTTTGGAGATACAGTCTCTCTCCAGCCAGCTAAAGTCAGAGTTTCTCTCTGAGGACAGAATACCATATCCATTGTTGTCATTCAAAGGAAACACACCCTTTGGGCAAGGTCAAACTAGCAGGTTGTAAAAAATGAATTTAACAACTTTGACATGGGGAATGAAAGGCCATTTAGAAACCTTTAAGAGTACTGAGCTGGTCACATGCTACATACAGCCTATCTTGCTGCAAGCAGCAGTGCTGAGTAGCTAGCACCCAACTGAAAAGAAACACACAATACTTATGAAGAATTCTTCTGTGTGTTGGTAGAAACCTCCCTAACCTGTGTGAGCTTGTCCAGTTCCCCCAGCCAGGCCCCAAACATCTTGTCCAAATCCTGATCTTCCTTATCGCTGTCTTCTTCTGCACCATGGTCAAGTTCTTCATCTGATAACTGCTCCATCTAGAAAAAAAACCAACACGTCAAAACATTTCATATTCAAATTGAATCAGTGTCTAAGAAAACTGGTGTCAGCTACTAAGTTCCTGAAAAAGTATTCTGAAGTCAAAGCACGTGTCTGCCCATAAGCTTCATAAAAATTGCAGTTCATTATCCTACTCACAAGTAAAGATAATTCCAAAGCCATTCTTGCAGCTTACCGTTGTCAGAACCATGCAGAAAAAGATAAAGAACAGAGTCCATAGAATTTGATACACCATCAGAAATTACTTCATGCTAGCCTTGCATGTGCATTCATTGCCAGCTATTGTTGGCAAAGTCTAGTGACTTTACATTACAAAAATTCAACTCTTGTCCAAGGAATTCAGCTGACCACAGTTAAGCAACATCATTCAACCCACAGGAAGTGCAGTCTCACTGCACTGCAAATAGCTGACTCTACACATCTGTAAACAGTAATGCTTAAACAGACCACAGAGAATGCCAGCAATACATCCCATGAGACAGTTTAAATCTTGGACACTGTCCAGATCACTTCAGTGATACTGCGCAATTTTTACCAAACAAAGAAACTCCTTTCTGGAAGTGGAGTCACCATTACAGCTATCAGACTCTCCTTCATTGAAGAAATCTGAATAACCAAGACAGACTTACGTGTTCTCCAAAGGATATTTGTTATCATCTCAAAGGAAATTACTATTTTGTTGAACAAGACTCTAGTCACTTTCCCAAACGTGTCTCCCATGCCCCTTACGTAGGGCTAAAAACCACATGCCTCCCTGCATACATCCACACTGTTAAACCTGGCATCTGTTTCAGAATTAATATGTACATACTTGGAGGGGAAATGACATAGGGAACAATTTGGGAATGATCAGGCACTACAGAGGAGTAAATGTCCAGAGACACATGAGAACGCATTATGACCAAGAGCTACACAAAAAATTCATGGTATACTGTACAGCTTGATTTGCTCCCATCAGTGTGCTACAAAGTAATTTGCTACATAGCCTTCAGAAAGCACCAGTTTACAGTCTGTGGATTCAACAGTAAGCCTTCTGAATGCTAGTCTTCAGAAAAAGAAAGCTTGGTCTGAAAGACATCACAGTGTTGCAGAGTTGAACTGATCAGGGATATTACAAAGGTGATCCCAGAGAAAAACTGCTCAATCTGGTTTTGAATTTATATTACAATAGTTCATGCAAAAAACCTCCATAATTTAAAATATCCCTTCCTTCTATTTATATATCATTTATATTTCACTTTACCTTGATAAAATAATGAGAAAACAGAAGACTTCAGAGGTGATCTACAATTCTGAGGTCAGCACAAGCCAATAGCTCCCATAAACAAAAGACAGTGCCATCCCGTTGCCATAGGCAAAGCCACTTCAGTCTTCTACTGGGATTTTACTTTTGTGGGACACAGCAACACAGCTGCTTACCTTAAAAGGGGCAAGAATAGCAAAGCTAACCTGGCACAGCATACTGCACTGAGCAAACACTGAACACAGTAATCTGAATCTCATTTCCTCCAACACTTGCTTTGAGTCCTGTATAGTACTTCCGGCATTCCAGGGAAAGGAAGGAAGTGCTTCCTAAAATAAAATGCCAATAGACTTATGTAATGGAACTGCATCCTTCCACCAGGACTGCATCAGTTCTTATGTTCTATAAGTCAGGTATGACTCTCCCTGCAAGATTCCTCTCCATGATGTCACCTGAAAGCCCTCCCACATACAGAAATGGAGACAGCAACTCATACTCTGCCTCAACTTCTGCAAAACAAACAGAAGCTGGATTCCACTTCCACAGCTCTTCAAAGCTTTGCTTTACTACTCCTTCCTTAGGCTTTTACATGGACAAGTAGTAGTGTAAATTCAAGACAAAACTCATTACACTTAAGGTGACATGGCCAAATCGCTTAACAGTGTTTGCATCTGACAACAGAGCATTTCTCAGTTTCTAGATACACTTGAAGAATTTTTATTTGAAGGCTAAGGGAAGTTATTAAAAGCGTGCCTTAGGAAATATGACTATGAGCTGGCAAACCAAATAAATGAAAACCATGATATAAAACAGAGTTCAGTGTTTACAGATCCTTTACACTGTGCTAGCCTTTCCCTCTGAGCTGTTTTTGCCACTTACTCTACAGTTAGTTGGGGCCTGTTTCGCAGTGCATTCATTCCACGGCATGGTTCACAATACATCTTCTCATTAAGAGATTAGATTGTTCCTTTTACTAATATTTCTGAGGATCTAACCTGTGGAAAGAAACCAGCATTCTCTACTTGCTATAAACTATTGCTTTAGCTATTTTAACTTGGCATCAGAGACACTGCTTCAGTTTCAGTTACTCTGAAGACAGAATTAGCAGCCTAAAGAAAACTTTTTACAAGTAAAGTACTGTTGTGTCAGCAAGTCTGGCACTAAACCCTGTAGTATTTGCCAGCTCCTTGTAGTCCCCACCCAAGCTTCCTAACGTCAGCTGCATTTCCTATGAGCCTGTCAACGTCTGCTTGCAAAAGGCACACAGAGGATAGTGTCTCACTTCAGAAACAGCTAATATTAACATGATAGTTCTGTAAAAGGGATCTCTCTTAGCACCAGCTCCACTACTGCAAGGAGAATCCCAAATGGCATTAATTGAAGGATTAATTCAATAAAGTAAGGCAGAGGCAAATTGCTTAGGTAGCAGTATCTGAACATTTTAACTTAAGAACTCAAAACAGTAACAACTCAAAAAGAGAGCAGATTCCAAATAGAAAGCTTGACATTTTCCTTTTTACAGCCATTTTTCTCTTTCACTGTTGTTACTCACAGCAAACATGCACTGTACTTCAGCAAATCATGACCTTACGGGGAGTTATCACATCTTTCAAGGATATGACATTTTTCTTTAGAAAGAAAAAATGGCCTAAGTTTAAATGGGGGGGATGTGTGTTTTGTTCTTTGGGTTTTTTTAAAGGAGTCATTTAGAACTATATCAGATCTCAGAAATGGAAAAAGAATAACAGTTCTAGCCTGACACTATAAAGGAAGCCATTTAACACTCCAAAAGCATTTGCAGGATAGAAGACTTTAAGTAACTGCTGCTCTGTTTAGCTCATACCAGGTGAGGTGTCAAAGTAATTTTAAGATTCAGGTTATTTTTCAACACTTTACCTTCTATTCTTTTCCAGTGTATCTCAGAATAGAACTTAAATTATTATAAGCAGTACCATTCTGGGATACCTGGATCTAATAAGGTACCAACATGGTACAGTCTTCCATATGCAAGTAAGGCTTCCTGCACTAAAGTGCAGCCTATGTACTACTTGATTATCCACTACAGACTTTGAAATGTTATTTAAACAGGCAGACCTGTAACCCCTGTAAACTTTTAGTATGCTAGGTCAAGCATGAGATTGTGTGATACCAAATCATAGGAAGAAACATGAAAAACCCAAGAACAATACTTCAAATATACCAGTTCGTAATTTTCAAGAAAGATACCACTGCAAAACTGTGAAACTAACAAATCGTTGTCATCAGAAACCAACAGCTTTGGGACAGAGGTAAGTTATAATCAAAAGTGTACTTAAAAGTGTCTTTCACTGCAGACTTTCACTTTGAGGTGTTACTACCTTACATCAGTTACTACCTTGAACCCAGTTCAAGACAATAGGAAATTTATTAATAATATGAAAACGTTCTGCACTGAAAAAAGTACTTGTAGAAGAATGAGATTGCAGGATTTGCCTACATCATGCAATGATGGAAAGATTATCAGATAAACAAAACCAGAATTCTGAGTCCAACTGGAAATGCCACTGCCCTCAGAGAGTCAACAACAAGAATGTGTTCATTCATTATGATTTCAGAAGCACTTTAACAAGCATTTTGAACCAGAGATGCTGAAGTACGTTCAAAGGCAACAGACAGCATAAAACCACAAAATGAAAACAAACCATCTTTCTTTCAGGCAACTGATGTGTTCACTCCTAACCTTCCCTATTATTTAAACACAAGCTTGTACAAGCTCATGCTTGTTAGTGAACTAAATATTTTCTTCCTTAAAACAGTGACAGAATTTTTTACAAATCTATTATAGGAATGCAGATGATGATATACAAATATTCAAAGCACCATCTGACCAAGTAACTGGATTTCTGCATTATAAAACCTAGCCTCAGGAACCAAATGAAACTATATATAGATATCTATCATAATCTGGTTGGGAAAACATACTCTGTTTGGAGCTGGTTTGGAAGTCAGAGATGTTCTTCCATTCCTGATCATCAGTGTGTTATCATGCCAGTATCCATTTCTACTTAAGAAGTTGTACACAACAGAACACTACAGTACTGTTCAAGCACATCAGCATAGTGTGCACACAATAAATACAAAAGTAAGACCCCAGCAGGTTTTCACCTCTAATATTTGTTCACCTGACTGCTTGAAGAAATCAGGTTACTTACACAAGAAAAAGACAAAAATTAAATACTTCCACAAAACTGACAGCCAAAGCTCACATCCACATTTATGCACATCTTCTTGAGGTTCTAGTAAATAATGAGAGGTACTTTGACCACATACATTTTTTCATACTAATACTCTGTCTACATGATGGTGACTAATAAAACCCAGCATGTTTTTCAGCAAAAAATAAGAAAGTCTTATGCCATAACTAACATTTCTCCTCTGAATTTAATACTGCAGCACACTGACCAACAAGCCAGTGCAAATCATTTGCTGTAGGATTTCCATGTTTCTTCTTAGTAAGCATAAAATACCCTGAAATTAACTCCTCCAGAAAAGAGATTTGGAGGGTGATTAGAAAGTTATGTGAAATCTTTTGTGCGTTACCCAGTGTCTTATAACCCAGTTCACATTAAGAGTAATCTAGATGAAAACCTGAATAAAGGAGCATTTGTTTTCTTTTAGCTTCAGTTAGCATAGGTACTAGCTGAATATATCCCAAGGCTACTTTAGCACCTGGACATTCCAACGGTTCTCACATTCAAAACCTGAGGTACAAATCTGTCAGCCAAGATATTCAAATTCAAAACATCCCAAATAAAAATCTTATGTCAAGTGAAAGCCTCCTTCAATATACTATTTTGAGCCATCTTTGAGGGTTTTTCTTTTTTAAAACCACACTTCAGGCAATAGCTTTCCAGGCTTGGGAGTCACAGGACATGGTGAAAACACACTAAGTGCTTGATAAAAGATACAATTTTAACCACTATTAAAGCAAAGACCTTCTATAACCAGTAAGCTCACATTGCTGAAATTGCTCAGGCAACTGGTCTAGACTGCAGAAATCCAGCAATTATGAAAACCAGTCATCCTCACTGTAAGGCCTCATTCTCATGTTTGCTGAAGAGGCAAAGCTGGACAGCCCACAATATTCCCTGCCTCACCCACTGATCTGTGGGACATGCAAGAATCTATCTTTGCGTCTGAAAATGCATGTTTTTAACTACAGACAGGCTACAGTTTTGATAAAAGAACAATTAAAAACTGCTGAAAATAACAGAGTCAATCATATACAGCATGATTTCAAACACTACTCCCAAAATTAAGCACATGCCTCTACAAGAACTTGCCTTTGCCTCTAGCTGTTTGTAATTTAAGCCCACTCTTAAAAATATTTTTCTTTAGATTATCTATGTTTTCAACATAAATATTTATAGCAACACAAGCAAACACATAACTAACAAACTTTAGCAATTGCTAATGAAACAACTGTTGAAAAAGCAACTGGAAGAAAAGTCTTAATCAGACAGTAACATCAAAGCAAACTCACTGTTCCTAGAATCCCCTAAAATACATCAGTGCTGTATACAGTAAATACAGGATTTCTAAATCTCAGTGCTGTTCATGAGAGCACTGTCAGCCCCCTTCTCAGGTTATAACACGGTGTTCTGACCAGGCAAGTCAAACACACCACACTTGCTCCCTGGGTCTTCAACGGATTCAGCACCAAATCTTTAGAATGATGCAGACCACACGCTAAGCAGGGATATGGCAACACAGTACATAAATATGAAAGAATAAAGCTCTTTTTTGCAAGCAGCATGAAGAAATAAAAAAACATAATTACATTCACATCTACCACAGCTACTGACCCCCTTTGCATTCAATCAGAACTTGTATAATACCCCTCTAACTTTAGTTGACACAAGCACCCACAATTTCCCAAAATAAACAAATGGAAAAGACTCGAATGTTTATTTCATAATCTTTATATCTAACAAGCAATGGGAAATACTTCTGATGTATCACAGCAAATTCTGCCCCCCACCCCAAATACCATTCCACCCACCCCTTCTTTGGTTGAAAGCTTGAAAAGTGAAATACAAAGTGGGTCAAGCAGAAGTATATCCTTTACTTCCCAGGGCTGGTTTCTCATTAAGCTGTCTTTGTATTATTATCACTGCTATTTATACTGACACTAGCTTCACAGAATTGCAGCCTGAAATTTAAAACTAGTCTGCATAGGATGACTCCTTGTATATTGAAACATGTCTAAAAGATCATTCTTCTTGTAAGACAGGGGACACACCAAAATTACTGAAATGTCTAGTGAAGAATCTAATTGCATCTGAAATTTGCACTGCTGAGAAGGCACACAGTAAAACCTTTATTTCTTCCAATATATTTCAATGCATGTCTCACATCTAGCCAAACAGATGTTGCCTTGAAAAGAAGGGGCTTTATCAATCAATGTGCCCCATTTCCTGAATCAAGCCTCCAGCCAGAGTACCCAAGTGGACGTTAAATTAATTCCCATAAAAAGAGCATCCTAGATTACATCATGTCTCACAGCAGATTCCTTATGAAGACAACCTGAAGACAGCTCTAAAAAACTGCTTAGCCAGAGACCAAGAAAACAGAAGTTGCTATAGATCTTTTTTAAGGAGAGGATAAAAAAATAGAGGTGTTCTCTAAAACAATGACACTCATCAGCTGCAGAAGCAAACACCTTAGTCTTACCAGCTAAGACTAGAGAATTTTCGGTGTGATAAAAGAGTAAGATTATGAAAGCATGGAAAATGTATAGCTGTAAATCTGCTTTAAAATATAGTCTGTCTTCAGTAGGCAGAGATGTACTTAAAAACATATATCAGCTTGTCTTACAGGATCTTCTTTATACAGTTATAACACAAACACTACTGCAACATCTCTTTCCATTCAGTTTGGAACAACATCCATAGAAAGAATAACAAATGTTAACAAGTTGATGCAGAAAGAGGCAGAACTAAGTTGAAGGCCAGAATTTCAAGAAATTAGTATCTGTAAATGATTTTTTTAATATAACTAATCTGTTAAAAATATTAGTTGGAATTGACAGAGAATGCATTTGGTATTATAAATGAAACAAAACTATCTTAGAGTAGCTGCAACCATGAAAAGAGACAGCAAGGTGTCCAAAATTTGTTTCATAATAAGTTAAGCTTTATTTCACAATTCGAGAGCGTACACATTAAAAGCTTTAAGGGGGTTATTTATGTTTGACTCCGGACAACATATACTTTCAATATGCTCATGACAGTATTGGAAGAGGACAAATACACAATCAGGTCAATCTGTCTCAGACCTTTTTTTGATAAGTATCAATCTCTTTCTTACCCACTGAAGAAGCACAAGTGACTTGCAACAAGTTATGCTAATTCAGCGCTGAGTTTTCATTCAGAAGAATCCCTCCTACAGATCCTCAGGATTACACTGCGTACAACAGAATCACAAGGTTGGAAAAGACCTTTGAAGGTCATCAAGTCCAACCATTCCCATCCTATGCTAAACCATATCCCTAAGTACCTCATCTACCCTTTTTTTAAACACATCCAGGGAAGGTGACTCAACCCCCTCCCTGGGCAGCCTGTTCCAGGCCCTGACAACTCTTTCAGTAAAAACTATTTTTCTAATACCCAATCTAAACCAGCCCTGGCACAGCTTCATGCCATTTCCCCTTGTCCTATCTCCTGTCACCTGGCTGAAGAGACCATCACCCACCTCTCTACAACCTCCCTTCAGGTAGCTGTAGGTGGTGATAAGGTCTCCCCTCAGCCTCATCTTCTCCAAACTAAACATCTCCAGCTCCCCCAGCCGCTCCTCATAGGATTTGCCCTCCAGCCCCTTCACCAGCCTGGTTGCCCTTCTCTGCACTTGCTCAAGGACCTCAATGTCCTTCTTATGGTGAGAAGCCCAGAACTGGACACAGCACTTGAGGTGTGGCCTCACCAATGCTGAGTACAGGGGCACAATCACCTCCCTAGACCTACTGGCCACACTGTTTTTGATGCAAGCCGAGATGCCATTGGCCTTCTTGGCCACCAGGACACACTGCTGGCTCATATTCAGCCTGCAGTCAACCAACACCCCCAGGTCCTTCTCTGCCTGACAGCTCTCCAGCCAGTCTCCCCCAAGCCTGTAGCGCTGCTCGGGGGTTGTTATGTCCCATGTGCAGCACTCTGCACTTGGCCATGTTAAACTTCATCCCATTGGTCTCAGCCCATCAGTCCAGCCTGTTCAGATCCCTCTGAAGAGCCTCCCTACCCTCAGGCACTTCCTCCCAGTTTAGTGCCATCTGCAAATTTACTGAGGGAGCATTCAATCCCTTCATCGAGGTCATTGATAAAGATACTGAACAAAACTGGGCCCAGGACTGAGCCCTGGGGATGCCACTCGTGACCGGCCTCCAGCTGGATTTAGTTCCATTCACCACCACCCTTTGGGCCCGGCCATCCAGACAGTTTTTAACCCAGCTGAGGGTCCACGTGGCCAGGCCAGTGGCAGCCAGTTTCTCAGTCAGAATGCTGTGAGAAACCGTGTCAAAGGCTTTACTGAAGTCCAGGTAGACCGTACCCACAGCCTTCCCCTCGTCCATTAAGCAGGTCACCTTGTCATAGTAGGTGATCAGGTTGCAGGCTATGAAAATCCCAGGTTGAAGGCTGATGGAGCATCAACACGAAGTAAAATAAATTTCAGATGTCTCTAAGAGGTGCTTCTTAGTCCACACACACTAGGAAAAAGGAAAGTCTTCAAACATTTCTTGCCAACTTGATCTGAGGGTCAGAGGTGGAACACATTTCAGCCAGCTCTAGTCCCTGGTTTAGATACTCTGTGAGACAAGACTATGCAAGCATCTCAGGATTTCCTACGTCAGGCCACTGGCTCCCTTGCTCTGGTCTCCCAATTCTAGCTATTGTCACACATTTCAGGAAAACTAACATCCCTAAATATTTTGCTAATTGTGAAAAGGAAGGAGGGAGGAGTTGTGCAGCGCCGTTGGGAAAAAGATAAAGTTCCTGAACACAGCAGACAACTCACTTAAGTCCTGAAGCAAAATAATTAATTAAATTACAGTTATTATCCTAATATACAACTGCAAACAATATGAGAACACCAAGGGCAATGTAGGCAATCCTTCTGTCCCCAGAGTACATAAAGGAAGTGGATGAGAGATTCTACCACATCTGATGGTGTGGTAGAGTCACAGACACCAATCAGCCAGCTTGAAGCTCCACTACAGCTTATGCAAAACCTTTAGAGAAGAAAATTAATATCTTCGATGTCCGAACTTTTGCTGAAACTTCCCAAATGCTTAATGATTCAAGTAACAATGAAAGCCTTTAACAGTTTTGAATTCATTTATCATGAAAACTCCACCAGACATGTTGGAAGAATGAAGGAAGGAATATTCCTATTTTTCAGGTAAGGGCCAAGGTAAGGAATGCAAAAACAAATTGCTTGTGGTTTAGGAAAACTGAACAAGACAGCTTACATCCTTAACTGTACCTTCAGCAATATTCTGGATGTAACAACAAACTATAAAATCTGACTAAAAAAGCACAGAAATATCCCTGGTATTTTACATAACCAGTTAAAGGATTCCATTTTGCAATATGCACACAACATTCAGACACACCATTAGACACTGTTCAAATTTTGAACCAAAAGGTCTAACACCTTTTTCAAATAAAGCAGTGTCTAATTCTACTATGTCTCACTTGTCCCTCTCTTTCCTCTATAGCTGCTAGTGTTGACTCAATGATAACAGAAGGAAAAAAACCCCAAACATACAAGCAGCAACAAAAGCAAAGTTCTTATTTTGTATGAGGGCCAGAACCCTTCAAAAGGAGGACTCAACTGAGACAAAGCATCTTTTTGTGATGCAGAAATACTTCCTTCCTTCTCCCTCTCAGTCAATATACAGATCCGTGCCTGTCCTCACTCTCCAAAATGCAGATGGCATTGACAACTCTGTCTGCAGGTAATGCAAAAAAAGGTCTGTGACTGGAAAGGAAACCTAGCTATCAGCAAACTTCTTAATTCAAGATCAGCAGGTGAGTGGACCAAGATGTACGAAACTGCACAAAAGGATGTGCACTCTGTACAAGGATGGAGAGAGACACGGCATGAAAGAACATCTTTATATACATCCTTAGTTAAACTCAAAGGGCACTGAAAAACACTTGTCAGCTGCGTTTAAAGGAAGTCACTTCACTACCAACACTAAAGTAAACACTGATTTAATATCACAACAGAAGCAGATGAGACTAGCCTGTGCACAGGTGTACATTCAAACCATTCTGGCCACTCCCTGAACAATAGCTCCATAGGTATCCAACCACCAAATAGACGGCCATAGGGATCTTCTCTTTGATCCAGTAAAGAACTAAAAGGCACAATAAATATTTATGAGGTTACTTGCCTCTTGCAACTTCATCCATTCCAGAAAAGATTATGTAGTCTCTTTTCTACATAGACAGACTAAGAATGGCAATTAATTTTGTTATAATTTCAGGCCTTATGCATAGATCCCAGGAAACACTCAAATATTCTTATAGCTATGGCCCAGTAATAACAATCACCTGGCTAAAAGCAGCATTTTTAGGCTCATCCTACACTTGGGAAGAAGCACTTGCTAACTCGTCACTATAAAATTCACATCCATTTACAGACCAGTCTATTGTGCCTGTACAGAGACTTTTTCCATCAGAAATAAATACTCAGAGTCATTTCTCCACATACACTATGCTGTCTTTCAACTATAAGAAAGCAAAATAAAGCAAGCAACTGACAACTACCTGTAAAAGCTGGACATCTTAACAGTGCTTACAGAACATGATGTATAAGAAAGATCAAGCCAATCAGGAGGAAGGAGGTGCAAGAAAATCATTTAGGTCATAGGTCAAATCACAATGCAGATGAGTATTTAGTCATAGGACTCTAAACTACTCTATACTTCAGTTAAAATCTAGTTTTTTGCTCAAGGGACCCTCTCAAAGGTTAAAAATAATCATAATGCCAATGCTCACTTGAGATAGCACACCAGACACTGGCCATCTGTACGACAGGGATACTATCTAGACACAGATGATGTTGCCAAACCCCTTTCAACAAGGACCTAGTGGCAGCCTATGAAACATGGTTCAAAAAATTGAAAGAGTAGTGCCTTAGCTATGATAAATAAAGAACATTCTTCATAAGCTGCTTTATGTAAACTTTTGTATCAGGGTATGTATTCTTTATATTAACCTCAGCTGCAATAAGCTAGAAGTTGATTTAAGATTTCCAGTAAGAATTAAGATTACATTGGGAAGATCTGTATCTCACTGTAGCTGAAAAAAAAAATAAAACATACAATATCTTTCAGAAAACTCACAAATGAATGTTAAAGTACACAGATGTTTGATTCTTAGCATTTACAAGTCAAAGCACTTTGTTGCCAACGAGTAAGACTGACATGGGCACTGGACAGAGATGAGTCCTAGCAATCAAGACTGTAAAGAAAGTCTGGAATTAGGAGGAACGGGGTGGTTTTCTATGACAGTAAATTTCATTGTCACACAATGAAACCTGTGAGCAACTATGGGGCATAAAAAGGAGAAAACACAGACAAGTTCTGCACAATGTGGATACAGAGGGGAAAAAAATATTTCAAATTCTTCAGCTGTAGGAGAACCACTGCTTCAAGAGTATACTTCATCCGAAGCTTCCTTTGGGTCTTGCAAGCGATTAGGCACGATTGCAGATCCCCATAAACTGCGCATGCAAAACCAAGACGGTCAATTTCTTGCTGCTTAAACTGCAACTCACCATTTTCCTTGTTGATACTGGAAGAATTCAAGTTGTATTTTGACAACTGCAGCAAGCAAGGAAAAATAAAGTAAAATCACCCCTTGCAGCAAGTCCTACATTTGCACTTCTCTTCCCAGCACTTTCTTGTTTCTCAAAAAGTGAGAGAGAAGCTGTTCCAGAAGCAATCTCAATCCACAAAGCAACTCTGAGAGACCCTGGTGGAGGGGGGTGGCAATTCCACCACCGCTATTCTCTAGCTCAGCCTGCACAAATTGCTGAAGAGAAGCAAGTCTGTAAGCAGATGTAGAAAGGCGTGTTCATCACTGATAAAGGCTGAAAACTCAATTCTTATTTGCCATTTTAGCTCTCTCCAAAGTCTCTGAAAAAACAAAGAACACCAACAACATTTCTCCCTGCATTTTTTTCTTTTTAATACTTTCCTCACATGTGCTTTTGTTTCTATTGTCAATTCAACATTTTCTCTCTGGAAGGATGGTTTAATTGTCTTAAACCAAGAAGTCCACATAACAAACCAGTATCAGCAGTTTGAGATACAAAGCTATGAAATTTGTCACAGACTAATAGAAAGCTGAGCATTGCTTACTGAGCACTGATTTTAATATCTGGTTTATAAGCCTCATGAAACTCACTTAAAAAAAAAATACTTTTTTTTTTTATACTTAAGATATGCTCAAAGATATATGTTAATACTGAAAAGCTGCATTGCTTCAGTTTCTAAACGAATCTTGGCAGCAGAGAGCAAGGGAGGAAAAACACCATTTCTGGACTCTACTCTCTGGAAAAAAGCACTTAAAGCAAGAAGGCAGCCTTAACGTAAAAAAGTTATGCTATGATAAAGGTTAGAGCAGTCCAAAAGCCAGTTAAGCACCAGCTGATGCATACCAAAAGGACTTTATCCAGAATTCAGTCTATAAGTTAAGACTAAATACAATTTAACACAGAATCAGTCTTAAAGCACACAATGCTGAAAAAGTAAGAAAATCAGCTTCCATAGCAAAAAATTTAAAAAAAAAGTGCAAATCGTGCCACTGAGGAAACAAACAGGAAATTTCTATACTGTAGAACAACCATGGAAGACAGGGCTAACAGCTGGGTCTTGTTAAAGAAGGACTTTAAACAGAAGGATTTAAATTCATAGGATTAGGCCAGCATTCCTAAGAAACACTATTCAGATCCTAAACTGCAGAGGCCTTATCTAAACAGCTCAACACCTGAGTCACATAAACAACTACTGTAAAGTCTGCTGCCAACGCACTTGGTAGATTTGTGAATGGAACTTTTCTTGTATCTGAAAGCTAAAGACAGGAGAGTGCTTTGCTACTGCAATTGCAGGGAAAAAATAAACCAAGTGAATCAGACTCCTCATTGCCACTAACAAACCTACATTTCAAGATTTTCCCTAAAAGTTTCTTGCTTAAAACACCACACAAACTTTTAAAGTAGTGATGTTTTCACTCATTGAAGAATAGTCCTAAACAGGTGGCTGAGTGCAGCTATCATACACACAGACATATATACACTGTGCATTATGTTACATGCTTATAATTCACCCAGACCACATTCAGGCTACCCAAGAAAAGTAAAGCTAGGAGCAGGTTGCCTGATATGCTGAAGGTAGCAGATGATTTGTGCTTGCCCTTTCTGAAACGCACTGGGTTGTGCATTCCCAACAGTTCCAGGCACAAGGGAAAGGAGGGGTGGCTGCAGCACATGCTTCCTCCTTTTTCCTTCCTATCCTCTCCTGAGATAAATATACCACCTGTATATACCAGCTGAGCACCAAAATGTTAAGGTACTTCCAATACCAAACCCTTCAATTTGACCTATTCACAGCAACATGCTGTTGCAAAAGAGCCTCCTAGCTGCATTACTCTGCACGATCAACTCATTCATCACATACACCTAAAATTTATCAGCTAGGTAAATCTAAACTCATTTTTAGCAAAGCATTTGAGAAATTCAAGCCATTTATTGCTGTTATTGGTACTTAAGAGCTGTAGAATATTAAAAAAGAAACCCAACAAAACCACCCAAACCAATGCTATTTAAAGCTTACACATTTTAAATGCTTTTTAGTACTTTTCACGTATCAAGTTAACCCCTAGAGAAAGCTACATTTAAACAGAAGTGAGAACAATCTGGAGGGGTGGGGGGAAAGTAAAAGTAAAGCATTATGATCCCTAAACACACCAAAAATTCTGATTTTTGAAAACTTCCAGCATTAACTCTATAGCACTGAGGCAAAAAAAACACATCATGCCTGTTGCATTACAGAGAACGTTCAAATTAGAGACTAAATAGAGAAATGGTGTTTTCCTTGTTGCACTTCCTCACTTCACATTTACAAGTGTTGATCAGTCATTTCTGGAAGCTAAAAAAATCACTTCACAAGCACTGGACCTTGCATGTATTTGTGGAATTGTTGCTCTCAGAACCAGCCCAAAGGCAAGACATCTAAGCACGTCTGTGCTCGTAAACACATGTGTGTATAAAATTTTAAAATACATTATTTATAAAATAATAAAACTCTCTTGCCAATGTAATTATTTATTCACCAAAGCAGCCTGTAGGTATTTACAACATTTAAACATTTGTGCATGACCAAAGGCTCTGTTAAAACACATCACAGACATAATGACATAAAGGTACAAATGAATAGTTGTTGCAACACAAATTCCACTAAAAAGTAAGATTTGAAAGGAAGGGTTTACGCTTGAACAGACCTGTATGTGCAGCATAGTTTTCCCAAATTATCAGGAACAAGCAAGACATTCTTCCAGTAGATGTAAACACTCTTACTGCATTAAATGGTACAAAGGAATAGCACAAAGATTTGTCTGGGGAAGTTCATATTAGACACTGGAAAAAACTTCTTCACTGGAACAGGCTCCCAGAGAAATGGTTATGGCACCAAACCTGTCAGAGTTCAAGGAGCATCTGGACAACACTTTCATACTTTTTAGTTGTAGGTAGCCCTGTGAGGAGCAGGGAGTCAGATTTGGTCTTTATGGGCCCCATTCAACTTCACAGAATATCTCATTTGGGTACAGCCATAATTGTGAAGTTTATTACCAATTCCATAAAGTCACTTCAACTTTTCATTATCCAAAACACACGTTAAGTAGTTGATAAAGAGTGCCACCCTGGCTAGTGCAGGAAAGATTCTCTAGTCTTTTCACACACGTGACAATACTTAAATTCACCTTTATTTCAAAATCTGTATGTGGCTTCAGATGATCACGCACAACCTGCCAACACCACTGGCACACAGCTAACTGCCTCTGACTACTGCGAGCAATGAGAAAGACATGGAGTGACCAGCTCCAGACACACAAGCAGAGCACCCTTCCTCCTACATCTCTTCACAGCCTTCCAGACTACAGTACGTTCTTTATTAACCACTACATGCTAATAACGACATCTGTGTTTTGGGTGGGGAGGGTACTGTTGGGTTTTGGAAAACAAACAAACAAAACCCAACCAAACCCATCAAGAAACAAACATGAATGCTTAATATCATACCACAGTATTTTAAGAAACACCTACCATCAAATTCTTTCAGAATAATACTTGGGCATAATTTAATACTTAAAATTAAAAACAAACCTCAAAATCCCAAGCAAGGAATACTAAGGTCTCACAAAATTTTGTGTAACAACCAGATATTAACAGTGCCAAGCTAAGTCAGGAGTACTAAAGGCAAAGTGAGAATTTTCTTCTTTTTTCCCACATTGCCAGAGACAAGACTTCATAATTCCTTTGGAATGACATTTTTAAAATACTTCCCGATAGACCTTTACTTAGAGACTTACAAGAACACTCTGCTGTAGATATCTGAATACGTTAGCTGTGGATTTTCAAGTAGAACCCTGATTTCAACTACAGCAAATTTTTGTTTTTTTCAGGGTACAGCCAACTATAGTCTCACTGTGGCTTTTCACAACACTGCAAAATGGCTTGTTGTGGTTGAAAGCAAGGTCTCTGTCTTCCCAATATCTGGCTCTAATGGTGATCGTGAAACATATGTACTGTATTCATTATTATTTTGTTATATGAGAATCAAACCCTCAAACTTGAAAAACAAGCAAGCAACAGTCTGTCAAGAAAGAGGTGTCTCTGCCTCTTTTTATCATCACATCTTAATACAAGTAGCCATCCAGGCTCATTCTTTCCTGAATTCAATGGAAAATGGAAATCTTTGCAAGAAGACTAACTTCAGGATGACTTTTCTCATCTAGTCAATTATTTTAACTCCTTCCTTCATCTTCCCTGCTACAAATATAACAATACCACCAAAATATTATTTAAACAAAGAAAACCAAACAACAAAACCCCCACTTTTATATATTGATAACTGCAATATTGTTAAAACCACAACCTTTTAAAGATGTATCATTTTATTATTAACACCTCACATTTTTCCTATGGAACATAAAATTTATATCTTCAGTATAATTGCTTTCACACAAGTATTAAAATCAGTTAGAAAAACAGGGCTAAAACCAGCTTATACCACACCGCAGACTGAATCTGCATTATGCTCAAAGAGCCATGCTCTTCCTAAGGCAAACTGCTACCTCAGTTGACAGTATCACTGCAGCTAACCCCAGTTCCTTTCCAAAATACTTAAGCCTGTGTCTGCAAAGCTGATCACCAGTGCTGTCATTTCCTTCAGTAGAATTTGGAAAGCAGCAGGAAACATGGCTCAAAAAACACAGGAATACCTGGCATACACAAACAAAACGGAATCTGCTGTTCACTGCCATCCCATTTTTGAAGTCTAAGTATGCTCTACTGCAACTTAACCTCAGGGAACTCCTCCCAGGATCCAGGGTATTCTCACAGATTAATATTTTTCTGGTCTATAGAACCAGGACAAACTCTTATTCTAGACATAGATTCTTTTGGCAGGACTAGGGGAGTAGGTTATATCTAGTTCACAGAAAATTAGGTCACCCACTTTATAAGCAAATAGAAACTGCATGTTGAAGTTTGTAATCATTTCAAAAGGTACTCTCCCCCACGAGAAATTTGGAATAGATTTATTACAAGTTCTGCATGCAGCTAAATTCATTCTAAATGCAGGAGGAAGGAAGTTCGTATTTACAACCATAGTCAAACAAAACCCCATTATATCATCTTAACAGCTGTGTAACAATTTGGCAAGCCCCATAGTGAAGTTTTTTTCTGAACATCCCAAAAGAACAATTATTTTTGTTTCCTCAAAAATATATTTGTTGGTATAAAGACCTCTCTAAGGACTGAGGGAGATGAATAAACTACAGAATACAACACTAAAACTGGAACAAGTACCACAGTAACTATTTTTGCTGCTAAAGCAGCTGTACTGAGTTGACCACACTGTAAAAGGAATGTCATTTGTGACACTAGAAAATGGTAATTACTTGGACCACATTCACATCTTGTTAAGGACAAGGGTTGGCAAGAAAGATCTGATCTGCATTAATCGCTGTAGCCAAAATGAGCCACAAAGCTGCAAAAGTAGCTATTTTAAATGTAGGTGGCAGCAACCAGTTTAAAAGCCACATTACAATGTCTCTTAATTCATTAGCACCTCAGTACTTATAAGTAAAATAATTTCCAAGTCTTGTCTATTGCACTATGAAAAAGTTTATGTACACTCAGAAGTTTGTGGAACATTCCATCAGCCTACCATTGCTCACAGTGAGGCGTGATCTGGATGGAAGATTATTTTTTTTTAATTTCCTTTTTTTGTAGAATATATTATTATGCTTGAATCTTAGCTATCTTAATTAAATCAAAAAAGCAGCACCATGAAAGATTTACAATGAAGCTTTAAAAAGAGAAAAAAATATTTATTTGCTTTTATTAGTTTTCTATCTTCTTTCAGACCTCTAAATGGACATTCAGGTGTAAGTCTTGCTGGAAACTTCTTCCTATTGTCTTTCCAAAGGATTTATAAAGTTTTACTGATAGGAGCTGCAGCCTAGCATAGTTTAAAGGGCTGGCTTGTGACAAATCAGAGCAGGTTTACAAGCAATAAATAAATAAATAAATAATTTTTGCAGAGTTATATATTTCATTCCCCTGGGAGCTTCCTGCATATAATATATAATTAATACTTTATGTATACTTATTTCTAACTTCTACCAGGGACCACATCCAGACCGTAAAGGAATGTTGCATTTGATAGTACCACACATCTGTCTCCATCAGCAGGAGGGAATGCTAGAATGAAATGGAGCAGCTTCTTTGGAGGTCCCAAAATTTACACTGGTGATGGAATTTATCCACCTTCATCCTTCAGAATTAGAGATGTCATTCCATCTCAAAAGATGAGTTATTACAACTCTTACATTAGCACTTCCTTTATGCTTGTCATTCAGAAGAAACATGTTAAAAAGTTAATTCCTAACAAGTCAGGGCATCTCATCTTCTTCACTTCCATCACAGCATGTAGTTCACTTGACTAGCTATTAGAGCATGCAGAGGGATGGGCAGAGAACATGGTCCTGTGGCTAGAAATGCAGGGGGTTTTGTCAAGGTATCCCCTGACATTCATTTCCTGTCTCCATTTACTCAACATTATACATAGACCTAAAACTATAAATCAATTATTTTTAGGAAGACTTTTGGTGATAAAACAGGACTTGTGCCACACAGACTTCAAATTAAAATGTTTCACGAGGAAAATGGGTTTTCACACTGCAGCCTGATAAAAGGCAAGTTGACTGGTTCTAAGCATACACACGGGAAGTCAACTTTGGGCCTTTAAGATAAAGTAATAGAGGAAGTAAGAGAGTCCACCATAAGACAGACAAGGCATCCGAATTTTCATAGCTCGTAGATGTATTAGGAAAGGAATAAGAGATTGAGTCATTATTTGTTACTCAGTGGCTGGAAGGGTTTGACATAATTCAAAGCAAGAGTTCTTAAACAGATCAAATAATAACAAAGTATTTCATAAAAAAAAATCCACCAACATCTGAACTATGTATCTAGATTGAACAATCCCAAACAAGCATTTGTGCTGCAGATAATCTCTACTTACTTTTGTATAAACAGTAGCATCGAGAATTTGATTGCCAAATTGATTTTGCAGGTTGCAGTGGGGCAAAAATCAGACTTCAAATCAGGTCAAGGGCAACCCAAACATTCAATAAAGTTAAAAAAAAAAAAAAGTTTAGGAAAATCCACTATTCTTGTTGATAGCACTATGTAAAATATTTCAGATGCCTCAACCCTAGGATATAAATTTAAAAAAAAAAACAAAATCCAGTTAACAATGCCATGTCCACAGAAAACACCCACAAGTTCCGTTCACAGGACATGCTATATAAAGTCAGACGAAAGATATTAACAGAGCAGTTCAAAAATTCTGTAACATTAATTTTCATCAATTAGGCTTTTCCCCACCGCCAAGTCCTGCAAAAGCCTTTAAAACTGCTAAAGTGACTAATTCTGATCACTTCATGACAGTACTGAAAATTTGTTGACACAAAGCTTCAACATAAGTATGAACACACCCTCACGCTACCCCCTGAATCAACTGCTGAAGGGAACCAGAAGACCTCTCCTCCCCTTCATAAGAAATAAGGTTAAGACTACATTGTCTGCAGGGTGCAACAGACAATCCAAGCAAATCAGATGCGCAAAGTTAGAAAACCCAAGTTTCTCTATATATCTTCCAATTCACCTAAAACAAATTAGATCTTTTCCAAGACAACCCAGCGTTAATGAGTCAATAAACATTAGATTTACATACAAATGATAGTATGCTATTTCAAATTTAATTTTACAAGTCAAAGGCTGGAAGAAAAACTTCAAAAAGTTGTTTATTAAAAACAAAGACAACAAAAAAACAAACCCCAAAACATGCACACACACACTCCCAAACCACCCCCACCCAAGCAACAACTAAATAAACCCCAACTGTGAGACTCCTAACCCCTTTTCAAGCAAAGAAAAGCAAATGAGACAAAGCACCATCTGTAGGAAAAAGAAAAACAAGCCCAAAAGTCAGTGGAAGAAATTTTGGGAAGAGTTCCACACATTGCTGCTGTTGCAGTGTTAAACGTTGCTGATCACATGGACCAAGGATGGATTCCTAGTACTCATGGCTATCACTTTCTACCTGCAACTGTATTAGAGAGGGCAGAAAATTGGAAAGGAATAACCCAACAGCTGTACTTTTATTTACACCAGTATACTTTTTGCACACTTGCTCATAAAAAGCACTATACAGGACAGGTGGTATTGCCAACATAATCCATTACTAAGGGTTCTCAAACTTAACTCTCAATAACTAAGTCTTTAGGACATTTACGCACAGAACACAGATTTTAAGGCTGGGTTTGGTTTGGGTTTTTCTATTAAACTATCTGTACACAAGGTCGGTCATAAATTGGTGAAGCCAAACAACCGTATGACAAGTTGCAATGTGGCATTCTGTTGAAAACGCTGGTTTGCATTTGACAGAAATGCTGCACTAGACTTTTAAGGATGATACAAATAAACAGGGGAAGAAAAGGCGGGGGGGAAGAGTGCAATTTTCCCATGATGTTGAGGAAAGTCATACACACAGTAACTACCCGGAATCCATGCCTGGCTGTGGGCACTATTTCTGTGTCACTGCCTCTATCCATTCAGTTCAATCAGTTATGAGATCTGGAGATGAAACAGCTCAGTCACAATCCAGAATGTGCCCCACTACATCATTTATGAAGAAATACCTATAAAAAACCAGGATCCATTCAGACCTTGTTCATTCCTGGTGCTTTCATGTGATGCCACAAGATTCTCTGAGAACAAAACAATTAAAAGAGCAATACATCTGTGCAGTCACTCACAGCCTTCTGTAGTAAGCAGCAAGGTCAATTCTAGCAATACCTCTTTCCAGCTCTACTACTCCTGACAGCTTGTATTCTTTAAAATGCAAATCACAGAAAGCAAGTTCTCAGTCCCTTTTTCAATTCTTATGCATCATCTAAAGAATTTCTCCCAGATAAAGAGAATATGCATAAAGCACCAGACAAGCACAGCTAATTATGCTATCCAATCTTCCCCTCTCCCTTCTGCATTTTGAGATGGAGAACAGTAAGAACAATATTCTGTCCAGTTATCAGTGAACACAATACTTCTTGTGGGGCAACAAAACTTAGGAGCAAACCTGCAAACATAAGCCTGACTATAGGAACAAACTGAGCACAGAAAAAAGGATTTTCTATCTATCCGGTTTTAAATCAAACAGTATTTTCAGAAACAAACATTTTAAGACCAATACTGAAAAAGAAAGACAAGAGCTCCCCCCTCCACCCCCAACTTAAAAAATGACTTGTTGTTTGCAACTCAACTAGAGAATTGGAATACTGTATAAGGAAAAACACCCGTGCATGTATGAAGACAGCAGAAAACATAGAATCATAGAATAGAATTGTAGAGGTTGGAAGGGACCTTGAGAGATCATGGGGTCCAAACCCCTGCCCAAGCAGCTCCCTAGGACATATCTCTCAGATAGGCGTCCAGACAGGTCTTGAATATCTCCAGAGAAGGAGACTCCACCACCTCCCTGGGCAGCCTGTCCCAGGGCTCTGTCACCCTCACTGTGAAAGTTTTTCCACATGTTGGTGCGGAACTCCCTGTGCTCCAACTTGCAGCCATTGCCCCTTGTCCTGTCCCCACAGACCACTGAAAAGGGGCTGGCTGATTCCCCCTGCATCCCCTGCTTCAGATAATTATAGACTTTAATTAGGTCCCCCCTTAGTCTTCTCTTCTCAAGGCTGAACAGTCCCAACTTACTTAGCCTTTCCTCATATGGGAGATGCTCCAGGCCCTTAATCATCTTCGTAGCCCTACATGTGGTTCAAAACTGCCAAGGACAGCATTTATTCCATAATATAATGCTTCCTCTGTGGCAAACCTAGCTTCCTCTATTTTAAATAATGTCCTATTCCTCAAAACACTATAAAAGATCAGCAATAAGGAGTGGGCAGAAATCAAGAGTCATAGATGTTTTTCTCAGTGCTTATCTTGCTCATCCTCAGAAAGCAAAACATCAGTTAGTTACAAACAGATGTTCTATAAAATATATTAAGCATAGTAGCAATATAAATATGAAAACTATAGTTATCAATTTGTATTCTGTTAAATACCAGGCTTACTACAAGCATACCTAACGACAGTAAGATCATCACTATTTACTAGTGTTGAAATACAAGCCTCAAACCATATGTTCAAACTACTTCAAGGAAACTCTGCAGATAATTATTCATGCACACAGGACCAGAGTGCATTTAGATGTTACTAATCACGTCATAGATGCAAGCAGAACAAAAGAAAGTAGTGAACTAAGGGCTTGTTTGACTGGACCGTCAAGTGTTCTTTAGTTTAACAGGTGATTCTATCACAGGACCACAGTTACATGCAATGAGTCAAGTTGCACAAAATTTTAACCTTTCTTTTCAAAAAAGGTAAAACATTGTCATTGGTTAATCACCTATGTATACCTAATTTATTAAAAACCAAACAAACTTCATACACTACAAACCACTGTTTTGAACCATGGCTGTCACTATACTCCAAAGAGTTTAATATTTCAGTTTGAGTGTCTTGGAATAAATAGACACAATAAAAGGTGATGATTTAAGATGTATACTTTATGTATACAGCATCCCGATACAAAAAAATATACTTAATCATACTGCAAAACCAAAAAGCCCTGCTTTTGATTATATGTTAGTTCCATATTCCTGCCAATAATTCTGCTTGAATAAAACACAAACATTTCAAGGAAAGCAATCCAGCAATAGTCATTTTAGGAATGAAGAAGCAGCTGCTGAGCTTATCAGTAGGCTATGCCTTCTCAGCTCTCATGGCACATCATGATATATACTGAAAGCATGTGCAGTTGTAAACCCAAATATTTAAATCCACACTGGAAGGCAAAAAGAATGCAGACAACATAGGTCAGCTGCAATTTTAACATTTTTGTAAGGGAACAACTGACCCTTTATCTTGCTTTTCAACTCCACAGTAGAAAAACAAAATATTTGGGCAGCTTTAACTGCAACCATGTACTGCACAAGAAATATCAGTATCTTGTAATGTTTTATCATGTTTCATCAGATCACATATATACAAGTGGTGTTCTCAAATGCTCACAGCTGGTCAAGAGTTGCATCAAACAGTATGCAAGACTACCCTTATCTCAGAAAGCTAATAATCAGCATAAATACAGAAAAGTAAAAAGTCCTGGCCTTCTAGTTTCAGGTGAGATACATTTTAAACAAAAGGAAGACCATGTACTTTCAAGATTATAAAAAAATAAATAATGGAGATGTGTAATTCAAACTCAGAAGGTAGTAGTTTTATTACACGCCACAAAATGAAGGAGCTGAACAGTCTTACAAAGACATTGCTTTAAAGCAGATTCTCCTGTTTTATAAACACTTCATACCTATTTTATTACTGTTTTCAGGTGCAATTCTCATTTCTCAAATGCTAATGCACCTCTTTCTTTACAGTGTACAAAGACATGAGGTTGGCCCATGGTCAGTTTATACAAGGACATAACAATTCGTGTTGTCATCTTCCAAATAAGAAAGTATGCACTTCACAAGATTTAATGGAAAACAATTGTCAGAAGGTAATAGATATGAGTAATAATTAGAAAATGCACAGACAATACAATAACATGCTTTACGTACTGCACTCACAGCAGCCTTTAGGCCAGAAAGCACCTAACGGCAGTTGAATTTAAATTCTTTTCATGACAATGGTACCAGACAGCCTACTCTGTACACTAAATAGAAGTAGCTTGTGTTAAGTGACAATGTTTATTTCCTACACTATGTATATTCTAAGTTTAAACACCACACAAACCTTGTATACTTTTGAAGAATCTAGGCCCAGAAAAAAAAAAAACCAAGACACGCAAAATCCTTCCCCGGTTTTTTGGGCATAACAGTCTACCCAATCTTCATTCTTCTGAAGTATCAAGTGACACCTCTTTTCAAAGAGAGATATGCCCAAGCAAACCATCACATTTCAGAAATGAAACCACTAAAGCTGAAAGTGCACAGTCTAAAAATACTTTGTTTGCTCTACACTGGACTTTCAACCCTACAACACACGCTAGTCATTCCAGGAATATTCTATTCCAGTTGATAAAAGATAATTTAAGATTTTTCATTACAAAGTCATAACAACTAATTCCAAGGTTTGTTTTTTGTTTTGTTTTCTAATTGTTGTTATTTCTGAGGACCTTTGGAAGCACAGATTCAAGGTAAATAGCAAAAAGCAGTATCAAAACAGAAAGTTTAATTTAAGCTGCTCATAAGCACTTCAGTGAAGGCTTTAAAAGATTAGTTTTCAACACTACTTTTAACAAGAAAGTCTCTGATTTTTGCTAACTGGGCTACCAAGCACAAAAGCTTAAGCTGTTTGCTACACTATCAAATGCAGTTTGACACTGAGGAGTCTTCATAAAGACACTTTATGTTTCACTTTAAAAACTGTCATGCGGATATTTCACTCATGGCCCTACTGCTTCGATTTTCCGCTCTGTCAGCTGCCAGAAGGGAGGACAACATTCCCACTTTTCTATGGGGCCCTCCTTCTTCCATGTAATTGCTGAAAATGAGACGTCTCACTTCTGCTGTCCTTCTTAGAAGGAATCTCTGAGGTCCCTAACCCAGAAAAAGAGAACATTTTTTTAGCAAAATAATTATTTTCCTTCCTCCCTGGGCAGAAATTTATTGATGTTACTCACACCAACCTGCCAAACAGCCTTTCAGTTTCACAGAACTGATCATAAAATGTCACTAAGTTACTTATTGATAGACGTACCTGAGTAGAGGTGAAAGAAAAAGTGATCTTCTGTTACCTAGTTCAGCAGAGCTGCTCTGCCCCGTGATCTGCTCACAGACAGCCAAAGGAATCCACAAGTTTTAGTCGGTATTACCACCTTGCAAATGTTACAAGTGACTGAAAACTACAGGCTTCCATACCCCTCCATCCCCCACACAAAATGACCCTATTTAATAGATACAAATGCTTCTCAGCCCTCAGATGCAACTACGGACTAAAATCCAAAGTACTTAGAAATGTTGGTCACTGATACGTACAACAAACTGGCAGAGGGCTTTCCGGGAATAGCGTGCAATCACCCATGTTTTTATCAAAGCCACTCAGAACTACATGTCCCAATAAAAGGTCATTTTCTTAAGTTATGCATTAAAGAGATAAAAGACAACATCCTTGTAGAAGAGAGGTCTGTAAGGCATTTTTCTTTAAAGGCTCAGAACTTAAGGGTTCTATCACTATGAGAATTTTTTTTTTAAATGCATTATAAAATACATTTGTACAAAAGATCTTTAGTCACCTGTGAATAAGAATGATTGCAGACACCTACTAAGTCCCAACTTGTATTAATATATTAAAAGAAAACAGATGCAAACAATGATTAACTCAATTTTAAACAGTGTGACAAAATCACAGTGATCCTTCCAGCAAGGAGAAAAGCAGGAAGCAATACTAAGGATAAACAGAGCCTGGAATGCTTGGCTTCTGGCATGTAATCAAAAATCCTATGCAAGATGCTTCATCACTATACAGGCATGAACTAGGCATGTCAGGATAAAGCCGAAAACAACCACACATGAGCAGGAAGCCGCCTAGGAACAGCCAACAACACAATACCAAAGACAAACACTATATTTTAAGTCCAGACAAAATCCATCAGTAATGTACGTCCCACAGTAGAACTGTGAGAAACCTCCCTAGGCAGAGACCGTTATCCTAATTCTGAAGAAAGCTGTAGTAGATATGTCACTTATTTCACTAAAGGTG
Source organism: Gallinula chloropus (assembly GCF_964237585.1). NCBI lineage: Eukaryota > Metazoa > Chordata > Aves > Gruiformes > Rallidae > Gallinula > Gallinula chloropus. The sequence goes on along the minus strand of NC_140090.1, from coordinate 32,455,350 downwards.
CCTTGTGTTTCAGAGTTAACACAAATTTAAGAAATTCAAATCTTAACTTCTCTTTGAATATTACAAGCCAACGATGAGAGAAAACCTGCGAAAATACTGCCATAATCGTAATGAAATGGTCTCACATTTGTTAATGAGTTCCAAACTAATTTAATGCTTCTTGTCCTAAACCATAACGAAGTAACAAGCAGTAAGTTCAGACACAAAGCAGAAAAATCCACAGGATTAAAATTAAGGTAATCAGTGTGTAAATATAGTATTTCTGCAAAACTAATAAACTTCCCATGCCAATTTCACTGTTACAAGATCATCAAAGAGCAGCAAAAAAAAAAGTCTCATAAGATGTTTGAAAATTTACTGTTTTCAATATTGTGCTAGAACTCATCCAAGTTTTGTAAATCAGCTTGCCTAAATAAGTATTGATAACATTACTGATCTGGATGCGAAAACAAATTCATTTAGAACACCATAGTGCAAAGTATTTCCTAAAACAGATTCTGAAACCCTGGATAGATGCCTTTTAATACTCGTAAGATGCATGTGGCAGCCTGGAAGGGTATTTGTCTTTATTTTTAAAATATACTTTTACATCCCAGAGATAAAAGAACCTTTAATTTTTCAAAACTCTGTAATCGTAATCAAGGTCTAGAAAGATGTACACAAGGATGTAGCTTCTTCCCCTCTCAACAGCTCCCCAAAGGTAGAACCTTTTACTGCACCACACGTCTTCAGTTTTGCCAATTTGGCATGCTGTGGATCATGCTGTAGACTGAATCACAGAACTTATGTGGATTAAATCTCACCAGTCTCTTTTTTAAAGAGTATTTTTAGCACTCAGAGTTTAGCGATCGCTAAAGCTAAATAAAACTTATGGATATTTCTTGCAGGAAAAACATAAGGGGAAAAAGCATTTGATCTCAATGGCTTCTCTTTTGCTCTTATTAGTACCATTTCATTAAGGGACACACTAGAAAAAACGGAGTGGAACATAGAGTTCTTGAGATTGGGTCAGTGCTGTCAGAGATGCACACAGAGAGAACTGAAAACCTGTGGCTAAACTAGGTGTAGCAAACGCATCTGTATAGAGATCAGTGATGGGAAGAAGTCCACAAACAGTAGAACTTCACTTCCTCCTATGAACTCTCACAGTATTTGCTAATGTTATATTCTATAGCATCTATAACAAAGTCTATCAGTGGCATCTCAGCATGAAGAGGTGGAAAACAGTAGAGATGGAAAGACAGCAATCATGTGCACAAGCTGTTTCCTTATCTTTTCACTAATGGTATATCACAAAGATCAATTCAGCAACTCCAGAGTTAAACTTAAGTGTCCCACTACCCATCTACAAGCCCTCTGACAGAGGAAAATCTGTCAAATATAGTTTCAATAGTTTATCAGCTATTAAACCAATCAAAAAGGCATTTTAGACAAAGAGATATTTCATTATAATAATTAAATTATTTAAAAGAAATCCATAGACCTTAAAAAAACACTAAATAATTTTTTCCATTGCTGGTTGAAACAACATTGGGGCAAAAGTGTCTTGACACCATCTATAAATTCCAAAAAGAATTAAATTCTACACCAAAAGCCCTTCATGAATTCTATATTGTAAAGGTAGTATTTCTCACAGCATGCAGTAACTCACTCAACTTTCAATGTTGTGCTTAACTCAGCATGCAATTTTATGACATATCGAAGGATTTAACTGCAAAGGTGATAGAGTAACAAGTCAACCATTTGTGACTAAATTATTTTAGTATCAATGCTTGATACATATTCATTATCTGACCTTCTAACAGTATTTAATGACACAGCCTTCAATATCCAATGTTACAAGCAGATGATGTTAAGTTTACTAATTACTGTTTCAGTAAGGCTAGTAAGTCTTTTGGACACTTCCGAAAACGTTTTTGCTTTTCTGATGGCTAACTAGATTTCCAAAAATGAAGTAACATTCTGCACAGAGTAACCCTTTCCCAGTACTTCCTCAAAGAACCTGCAGTTTTTCACAGGTCACTAACACACGACAGTAGAATCGCAGAAGCAGAGACTACTTGCTTCGTAACAGTTTTAGTTTGGGGGAGTCCTTTTACCAAGACTCTGTAACCAAGTTCAGACATTAAGACTGATCACACAATTAACTACTTATTAATTCTTATTACCCATTAACTAATTAACAAGATAGCTGTCCTTAAAGCAGAAAAATAGTAACATGACAGAATTCACACCTGGATGAAGTCTACACTGGAAAGTGACAAGCTCTGCTTGGGCCTCTTCTTTCTTTAAGGAGCAAACTACTAACTGTTGCTTTCTACTGGAAGGGCCACAAAGGCAACAATTAAGAAAAAATAATTATGAGAAGTAATTGTATTGCAAATCTCAACTCTAAGGACTGTGCAGTTACGCTGTTTGGTTTTCCTTAGCCCAGCATTAAGGACAAAAAAAATGATATGCCAGGAATACTACAGGGCCTAAAAATACAGCAAATCATTAGGTCTTTGGGGAAAGAGAAGGCCAAGATGAGATAACCACAGCACTGGCAGTAGTGAAGGACCCTATGTCAGTTGCAGGCAGAGGACTTAAACTCTATTGCATGAACAGGAGTTTCTGCCGGTCCCCATGCAACTGTTGCCCAAGCTTTCTGAAGGGTTGTCAGAGAGGATGAAGGATGCCAATTAGCCTCCCCCCAGCCTCTTTCTGTATACACGTTTTATTTCATGTATTTTTTCACTTCATACATGCATTGGAGAGAAATGAGTTCTCTAATCAATTTCTTCTAGACTTTTTTACATCAAAGTGTAATGCTGACACAATCAATAAACTGACAGAGCCATGAAACTGGAAAATTATGTCATATCTTGCTCCTGTTTCTTTCTAACCCTGATATGCTAGAAATCAGCCACTCTGCTGTAATAAACAGTAGGAAATAGTATGGTGTTTTGGAGTTGTGCTTAAGCAGAAGAGCAGTTTTGGTAAATGAACACAACACATTGATAGAGTATACTGATGGCCTTACAGAATACAAGACCATTCCAGAAGTTACACTCCAATAAGGGATGATATTTAAGGCAATTTTCACACAAGATGAGACCAATCTTCACTCAGTTTACCATTCACTCCATGGAACATCATTGCATTTTTATCAGCAACAACTTGAGTTCTCCTACACTTTAAAATATTTACTCAATAAAAGCAAATATCCTGTAACAGTTCTGCTACTGTCTGTATTAACGCCCTCACCAGACTACCTAAACTATTTCTGCGTAAGACCATTCACCTTACACATTCCACTCCTAAAAAGCAAGACCAGAGGCAACAAAGATGATTGATAATCAATCTGATCCATTTTTGAGACTAGAACTTCAGAAAGAGGTAAAAATTATGTTGTATAATGAAAAAGCTTAAATGCTATTTTTATGGTAGCTCTGGAATCCCTCCTACTTCACAGCCCTCTCTACAGAATTCAACTAACTCATTATGAAACAAGATGGTAAAAAAAAAAAGTATTTCCAAATATTTAACCTCAGACCAGTTTCAAATTCTTGCCGATGTTGTCTTCCTCCACATAATTCCTAACAAACTGAGTGATAGCTCACAGAACAAGGTACTCAAGTGCTCTTCAACAACTAAAAGAAAGCAAGCCCAACAAAAATATTATTCTACGTAACATCTTAAATACACCAACTAAAGCCTGTCAAAGGCTTTAGTTACTACAGACAAAATAGAGAAGTGACTTTAACTCATTGAAAAGTCAGGGAATATCAGTCAATTTATCTGGACCAAGCTGCATAAAATGTATGCTGCAGATGCTTTTCTTAGTCTCAGTAAGATTTTCAACTATAAGGTTGGAAACCTCAGTCCTGGGGAAGATCATGAACAGGGTCATCTTGGGTGCTATCATGCAGCACACGCGTGATGGCCAGGGGATCAGGTCTAGACAACATGGGCTTACAAAAGGTAGATGCTGTCAAACTAACCTGATCACCTTCTGTGACAAGGTGACCTGCTTAATGGATGAGGGGAAGGCTGTGGGTACCGACTACCTGGACTTCAGTAGAGCCTTTGACACGGTTTCTCCCAGCATTCTGACTGAGAAACTGGCTGCCACTGGCCTGGCCACGTGGACCCTCAGCTGGGTTAAAAACTGGCTGGATGGCCGGGCCCAAAGGGTGGTGGTGAATGGAACTAAATCCAGCTGGAGGCCGGTCATGAGTGTCGTCCCTCAGGGCTCAGTCCTGGGCCCAGTTTTGTTCAGTATCTTTATCAATGACCTCGATGAAGGGATTGAATGCTCCCTCAGTAAGTTTGCAGATGACACTAAACTGGGAGGAAGTGTTGATCTGCCTGAGGGTAGGGAGGCTCTTCAGAGGGATCTGAACAGGCTGGACTGATGGGCTGAGACCAACGGGATGAAGTTTAACATGGCCAAGTGCAGAGTGCTGCACATGGGACATAACTACCCCTAGCAGCGCTACAGGCTTGGGGGAGACTGGCTGGAGAGCTGTCAGGCAGAGAAGGACCTGGGGGTGTTGGTTCAATCAGCAGTGTGCCCGGGCAGCCAAGAAGGCCAATGGCATCTTGGCTTGTATCAAAAACAGTGTGGCCAGTTCTTGGGAGGTGATTGTGCCCCTGTACTCGGCCTTGGTGAGGCCACACCTCGAGTGCTGTGTCCAGTTCTGGGCTTCTCACCATAAGAAGGACATTGAGGTCCTCGAGCAAGTACAGAGAAGGGCAGCCAGGCTGGTGAAGGGGCTGGAGGGCAAATCCTAAGAGGAGCGGCTGGGGGAGCTGGGGCTGTTTAGTTTGGAGAAGAGGAGGCTGAGGGGAGAGATCTTATGACCACCTACAGCTACCTGAAGGAAAGTTGTAGAGAGGTGGATAATGGTCTCTTCAGCCAGGTGACAGGAGACAGGACAAGGGGAAATGGCATGAAGCTGTGCCAGGGCAGGTTTAGATTGGATATTAGAAAAAAACATTTTACTGAAAGAGTTGTCAGGGCCTGGCACAGGCTGCCCAGGGCGGGGGTTGAGTCACTTTCCCCGGATGTGTTTAAAAAAAGGGTAGATGAGGTACTTAGGGATATGGTTTAGCTTAGGACGGGAATGGTTGGACTTGCTGATCTTAAAGGTCTTTTCCAACCTTGTCATTCTGTGTGTGACTGTGTGAACCATCAAGGAATTTTACTGGTCTTTTTTACAGGGACTGATACGCTTAATTGGATAGTTATTACTAATTTCTGGTATTAACCTCTTGAAAATAATATGCCATTTTCAAGAACATAGATTTTTAAGTGATGATAATGCTCGCATATTAAAAAGAAGAAACTTAAATCCCTTTACAATGTGAAGAACAATTAGAACAGGCAATTATAGGGCAAGTTTCTTCACTGGCATTCCCTAACCTTCTAGGCATTACTAAAGGTAGAGAACATTCAACATATGTACTCACTCGAAATCTGACTGCTGATTATGATAGAGATATTTTTTTGAATCCTTAAAAGGATTTACTCAGTATGACAACTTTGGTTTTGTAACAGTTACACTTCCTTAAACAAAATTAACGTTACACACAGAAATACATTAAAAGTGACTACTCAGCAGTCTGCTGTCATTTCTCCATATTATTAAACCTAAGCAAAAAAAAAAAAGGAGGATCTGCATTGCCTCTATTTATAAGGCCTTTTCATCCAAGATTGCATAATTCAGCTGTAAATCAACATATGTTTTCTTCTAGCAATTGCAGAGAAAGGGTGTGAAACATCACAAAATAAGCATCCATCAGAGTTTGGTTTATTGTTGGAGGCTGAAATACAAGCTGGACAGTTTTGACTTCGTTAAGTGTAATGAGTTCTAGATTTAATCTGCGGGGTCCCCAATAGAGACAGATGTTAATGGAAAGCTGTGAAGTACATTACTTCAGTTCTACTTGAAAATTCAGTAATACAATACACTATTGTTTAACATTACAGAAAAGTCAGTGTAATTATTTTGCAACTTTTGGCTTCATTTGTAACACAAGTGATTCTGATTTTTCTACTATTAAGAATGTGATCTAAATTACTTAATGGCTAGGATCTTCAGCACTATTCTTCTCAGTATTTGCCTATCTGGCTTGGTCACATAGATTTAACTCTGCCCCAGTTGGATGGAATTCTTTTTCCCCCCACCAGTGGCTGAAAGACATTTGAAGAAGGAAAACAAGTTGTACAACCAGTAAAGATTACATTAATACAGCACAAAGATATTAAATTAGGAGTAGAAAGAAATAACTATTTCTGGCTAGAAAACCTAGCTGATTTTATTAAAAATCTTGATGCTGAAGGGATCAAAGAGCACATGCTCATATTCTTGCAGAATTCAAATCAAGAAGCAACACAATTCGCTTTACAGCTAAAAAAAATATAAATCAGTGGTTTGGAGGATGGGAGAAATGAAGCAATAGCCACATATTCTGATACGCAGAAGACTGAGACACCCTCTGGAAAAATAAAACCTCTTAAAAGCAATCTTGCAGAACCATTACCTACAGAAGTTACCATCACAGTCACATATGCTTCTTTAAACCAACAGGTGTTCTCTGTATTCTACGGCTTACCTTATTAAGGCTGCAATATACAAGAAGTTGGAAACAGTTTATGTTATAGAATCATAGAATGGTTTGGGTTGGAAGGGGCCTCAAAGACCATCTAGTCCAAACCCCCTGCCATGGGCAGGGACAATCTCCACTAGACCAGGTTGCCCAAAGTCCCACCCAGCATAGCCCCAAACACATGCCCTGTGGCATGCCAGGGAGGGGGCAGCCACAGCTTCTCCAGGCAACCCAAGATATGGCTGATATGTTGCTGGCTCATGTTAAGCTTGTCATCCACCAACACCCCCAAGTCCTTCTCTTCAATGCTGATCTCAAACCTAGTCAATGCACTAGTCCCCCAGAAAAAAAACCAAAAAACAACTATTTAAAATTCAAACCTGAAGACAGTGGTCTCAAGTTATTATAGAATCTTTAAGCTGCCTTCCTTGGATAAAGTTTATCAGCGTTCCTTTTCACATGAGTTTTATACTCCTTTAAGATACCAACATCTGGTAATGCACACTGCTTTCCTGAATTATGGCTTATCTCTTAGCAATACCTCTCTCTCTGTCAACCCATGCTGAGTCAGAGAAACAGTAGCAGAAAGACTTTTCTTTAAAAAAAAAAAGCCATTTTAAGGAAATATCTATCTGAAAAAACTTATAGGATGGCAATAAATTCCTTAGTGACACTTACCTCCTTGTTCTATAAAAGCAAAAAGCCTCCCAAATGTAGATTTCCATAAGATGATTTGAGTGTCACCCACCAATATGGAGAACCACATAGCAATTTAGGTTCAAAAAAGCAAGGATACCAGTGCATTAAATATGGGCACATCTACACCTTTATATAACTTACATGTTGAGTATTCCCCAGAACTGGAATTTATGATCTATACTTTTGCTATTTAAGATGAGTTAGCAAGTGATTTTACTTCTCCTCTATTTTGATAGGGAACTTCTCAACAGAGAAAAGCTGATTAAACAGTAAAATAGGAAGATTTGCTGGTTTAAACATACTGTTTTATTAAACATCTGAATTCATTTATCAATAAACATCTAAATTATTTTTTCTGCTCAAAGGTGTTTCACAAGCTATTATGTCCCTGATATGTTTAAAATTAAGTGGGTGTGATTCTACAGTCTCAAGAAACGCTAGTTCCCTATTCCTCCATCATATGAATGGCAACGTAAAGACATTGCCCATATGAAATAATATACTTGTGCCAGAGTACTTATATTTACTGCACGTACTACTGTTTGTCCCCTTCTTAATACCTGTAACCAGGTAAAAAAAGAATTTAAAATATCTGAAGCGCTTGTAAAAAGGCAAAGGAGTGCCCAGACATGTAGGTGGCTAATTTCTGCCACGCAAGATAACAAACCCAAAAGAAATAAAACCTTCCAAAATGAACAGGTGAGTCATTGGCTTCTTAAAACAACTGGCATTGAGGCAGGAGAAAAAGCAAGTACACCTATACGCGTTTTACATGGGTCATGTGACACTCAGGTGCACATCCATCCCTCCTTCCCCTCCCACCATCGACGATTTTCCACACGCCAAAAAACCCGACACACCGCTCCCCCCACCTTCCTGAAAACCGATGTGGGCACCAACCCTGCTCGGGAGGCTCCCCACAAGCCAGCCAGCCCCCGGTAAGTCGCCTGCCTAAAAAGCTTAAAAGATTTCACGTTTTCTGATTGTTTTTTATTTTAATTTAAAGATTGTAACAATCGATCCAAAGCAGTCATTCCTTTCCGCACAAGGGAAGAGGATTTGAGCGTGTTTTGTCCCCCAGGTCGACCAGCGAGCCCTGGCGATGCCTGTGCAGGGGACTCGACCGCCTGCAGCTCCACAGGGTGGAGACTCACCCAAGCTGACATTGTCTGGATGCCACAGGCTACATCCCTCGCGCATCCCAGCCTTACTTCCCAGCCCCTTGGGAGGCATGCCTCCCACGGGGGAACGCCGGGGACACACGCACAACCTCCACCAGTCATCAGCATTGCTCAAACTCGCCCTGAAAATTCACCCGCCGGTGACTGGGGCGTGGAGGGGCGCAGGTCACAGAACACGGGCCGTCAAATCCTCGCCCCCCCTCACGGTCTTTCGCCTCGGTCCGCCCAGCCCAGCCCCCGGTCGCGACAGACCCTCAGCGGCCCCCGCCCCGCCACCAAGCTGAGGAAAAGCCGCAGGAAACGCCGCCGCCCGCCCGCCCGCTCCCCACCCGGCAGACACCCGTCTGCTCTCCCAGCGCCGCCGCCCCCTACCCCCCGCCCCGGGCGTTGCGGCGGCGGAGCCCACCCCCACAAAAAGAAAATAAAGCGACAAGAAGGCGGCTCCACCACTCACCTCGCCCCGGGGAAGCCCCCGGCGGGCTGGCGGGCAGCGGCGACCCCCGCCTAAAACAGAAGGCCGAGGCGGTGGGCACCACACTCCCTCTCTCTGCCGGCGGCAGCACCCGGACTCCGCTCCGCCCGCAGACCCCCGCGGCGGCGGCTGCTTCTCCTCGCGCCGCCGCTAATGGTGGCCGCCGATACCGGCTCCTACACAGCCGCTCCCTTCCTTTCCCGTTTCTTGTTTCCGCCGAGCGCGGAACCGCCTCCGCCCGGCAGCCGCAGCACGTCCCTAACCCAGCCGCGGAGACACCGCTCCCTCCACGCCGCTCCCGCCCCAGCACCCGCCGCCGCTCCGGACTCGCCCCCCCCCGCCGTTCACTTCCGGCGCGCAGGCCGCGCCTCGCCTCGCTCCGCCCCGCCGGGCCCACCGCCAGCGCCCCGGGGGGCGGCGAGAGCCCCGCGGAGCCGGGGCAGCCGCTGGGCACGCGGGGAGCGGCGGGCAGATGGGCGCGGCACCGGGTCTCGCGGAGGAGCGCTGCCCCCCCCCCCTCCCCCCCCGGGGCTCCCGGACAGGCGGTCGCGGTACCGTGCTGACCGGGTCGGCGCGGACCCGGCGAGCGCGCGTTCGCCGGGCCGTGTCCCGGGCGGCCCGCGGAGCGTAAGGCGCGGTGCGGTACCCTGTGCGGGAAAGCCGGTCCGCTGCAGGCGGCTCGCTCCCAGCCCCTGAGCTCTTACGGACGCCTCTGTCGCGTGTTCCCGCGGCGGCAGCGGCTGCCCGGGGCCGGCCTGGCTGGCAGTTACCCGCCGGCTTCTCGCCCTGCCGCAACTCCAGGGCCGAGATCGCCATATTTTACATTCTTTACAAACCGGGGTGAGCCCCGGGCGCTACGGCAGGTAGCGCCCCGCGAGAGGAGACTCGCTTCAGGAGTTTATTGTGGGCGGGGGGGCGGTGTGCTGGGGTCGAGCCGCGGCGCAGCAGGGGCGGCGTTCGGGCTGCCCCTGGCCGGGAGCTACGGGGGTCCCCCCCCTCCTTCGCTGGAGCTGCTCCTCTGCCAGGCCGGGCAGAGAATGTTTTACATCAGGTTCTACCTGTCGGTATTTGACGGAAACAAAGCTTCAGCCCGCTAAAACACAGTATTTTCCGTAAGTGAGAGAACAATCGTGCAAAATCATGGTAGCTGCTTCACTTGGGTCAATGCCACTGCACCCAGTGAGGGTTTAAGGTAGGTCAAAACCCACGTGAAGAGGCAGCTTAAGATACAAACCAGTACACAGAAGTCATTGTCATGTGTACAGACAATTAAGTCACTTGAAAGACAAAGCTTACACATAGGATTCTCATGCATAGAGCAAGGAAGTCTTTCCATAGAAATTAGCCTTTGCATGGAATCATTTCCAAGTTTCCAGCACTATAATGAAATGATGACAATTAACGAGCGTTCCGCCTTTCGTAACTGTCTGGGCTCACATCATTCAATAGAAGTGATAAGTGCCACTCTGCAGTGAGACTGAGCTAGCAATGACTATGAATCTGATGTTACCAGGTTTAGATTGTGTTTCTAGGATGTACTAATCCCACCATGCTCTCCCAAAGGTCCTCTCTGACCCAGAGGGGATTGAAATTACATCTTCCCCAGAAGCAGAATCAAGATTCATGGAGCAAGCAGTGAGTACAGGGGCAGTACAAGGAGCAACTTGGGTGTGCCATGCCCAGGTTCATTCTGTACTGGCAGCTCCAGTTACACCTAACCCAGCACAGAACTGCTGCCAAGTCATGGTCAACACCACAGCAGCTCAGGAACCGCATGGTCCTGAAGTGTGCAACGCTTCATGCACTCCACTATTAACCTGCAGTTGTCTGATGCAAACTCTGCTTCTGATGCGTAGAAATGTTGTTCCTTGATACCAGACCTGCTAAGCTGCCCTGAGCCTAAACAGAGAACAGGTACCACAGTTAATTTAATGCAGGGTAGAGATCAGAGCCAGACTGTTTTAAGCTTGAGGACCAGATTGGATCTATGTGCATCCTACAGAACCACTTTTCAATTATATGCATCGGTTACTAATGTAACATATTCCCCCAGGCCAGGGAAATCGTACATTCCTGCAGTAGATACTAGGTAAGGTTTTCAAAGTAGTACAATGGATGTAATCATACACCTGCAATAAAATTAACAGGTAATGAACTAATAAAAATAGTTGAGTATTTTGAGTAGGTTAAAAGGTCAGTTTAAATGTGTATCTGCTTCCAAATGAGAAAGGATAAAATGGATTGTTTCGTTTTTAATCAGGGCAATAATTCCACGGCTAATAACCCTTCCTTCTCTCTAAATGTAAGTCTGTCAATCTCAATTTTAAGTACGGCTAACGAGCATTGGCAACTGAGCTGATCTTTGAAACCTTCAAAGGTTTTATTCTCTGCATTTAAATAATTCTGATTAAGGAAACAAATCAACAAAGGCTACATAGGCTTTTGGATCATTAGGCAGTTGGGGCAATTTCCATAAAGGGCACAGCAGGCAAAAGCTGGAAATACGAGAGTTCAAAATTTAAAAAAAACCCAACCAATCCACAAAAACCCAACACTAAACCCACATAACCTCCATCTTGTTTGCTTTGTTGGACCTAAGAAGGCTCAGTGACTGGTGTGGCATAAATTTCACATTTTGGTGAAATTTATGGTTTTGATCCAGGTTCTATATCAGTCAAAGCCTCTGTGTGTCTGTGTGTGAGTGCACACTTATAGTTACATCTCTCTATACTTGCAGCTCTTCCATCACGAAACTCTGATCACCTGTGACCCCGGCCAGCTCTAACAAGAAGAGTGGTTTGATTGCCTCCACCCACTTCTTTATCAAATTTTTGCCAACTACAGTGTTCAAGGTACAAAACCATTAAAAAGCCTTTCCTGTGCATCGATAGCTTGTTCAACCTATACTGCATTTCTGCTCAGCTAGCTATAATGGCATTTCCAAATGGGGCTTATGACAAAGTATTACAGCATTTCTTAACAGGTACAGCACCCATAGCCATTAACGTAAATAATTCAGCTCATCCAGCCTATATGTTAAAAATGTCTTTTTCTGAGTAAACAAGAATATCTTTGAAGAGGATCTGACCTTGGAACAACAGGTGTAATGACAACAGTAGCCCGTAACAGGAATGCAGACTTGGACAGGAGCTGCTCAGGTTTCAAGCCAGCCAGCACAATACCTAATCCACTGCAGAAACCACTTACGTTCCAGGTGAAGGCTGCTGAGCTTTCTCAGGGCTACTGTTCTGCCTAGGAAAGGCTGCTGCTATTACTATGTGGGAACAAGTTCAAATAGAGGAGCACCACAAACAGTGGAATGAAAACACTTTTCTGAACTCACTTCTTCAGTACAAATCAGGAAAATCTTGACTAATTCCAGCCAAGCTACTCCTGATTTACATTGGGATGACAGGTCTGACTCCAAAGCACAGGACAGCTGCAAGCGATGAAAACATGACCACTCTCTTCTTTATGTGCTTTCCCCTCATTCCACCTCTGAACTAGAGAAGTACTACGTTCCCATTTCTCTGGCGACAATTTAAAGCTCACAGGGTAAGCTGCCTCCCTGCAGTCGGAAAGGAAATCTCATTCATAGCCCAAGTCCCTGGCTTGCAAGGAGTCTCTTCAGCACAGACTCATTGACTCTAATACTGTCCTTATGGAAGTGCTATCATTACCATAATAGAGACAAGCAAAAAGTCATTATCTTTATTACTTCTTGTAGTGAAAACTCAAACCATCCCACCCCACATCTCAACAAATCAGCGGGGCTAACACATGGAAAGAAAACATTTCTTCTTGACCCTCCAAGCAATCAGCTTATGTTGCTGAAGCAGGAAGCCTGTTTGTCCCCTGCATTGTTTTAATCTAGTGCATGCAGCTGCAAATGTTATCTTTGCTCACAAAGCTTCCTAAATCCCTTTTTTAATTCTACTAAACTCTTTGCCTTGATGACTGCCTATAGCAATTGGATTCCACAGATAGAAAATATACTGTGTGAAGTAGTAGTGAAAATGTGTCCTGGAAGGTTTTACCCTGTGACTTGGGGCATAGAGGCTGCAATTAACTGACTTCACTAGACACTTGCTGCAGTTTCAGCTTATGTGAAGTCGCCCTTTCCACCATGACTTGTATCACCCCCCATTAGTCTTCATTCCACACAGCTGACTCCATGGTTCCTTTTTAGATCCCCTGAGGAAAATCCTGGCCCTCACAAATGTGTCCTGAGCACCTGTGCAGTCATGCACATAAATATAGTGAAGCAACAGCACACACAAAGATTAGGGTATTTCAGTATACAGGGACTCTCTGGATTCTCCTCCCAGGCTGAAGTCAGTGATTGATTTTAATGGGAGCAGGGCTGAGCTAATGCTGGCACTTTGGAAAATCCCACCCGAGGGATTCAGTGATAATGAAAGTGCCTGGGGCAGGTTAACTGAGGGGCATTTCCACTAATGGGGAGCGGCACAGTTGTCTTTATTAATTTTCCTTCTCCAAAGTGCAATTAGAACATACATATTTTTCATATCTTTAGGGAGGAAATATTGTAAAATATTACTGTATCTAGAGATTCTCACTGTGAGGCAGGTGAGTGGCTTTTGCAGCACAGTTACAGGCCTTAAGATCTATCACACCCCCAAGCTCTATTAATATGCTCTAGCTGATTTTTTTTTTCCTTCTTCTGACTTAACATGATTACATGGGAAAACAATGTACCTGTGGGTCCCAACCACAGTAGCTGCACTGACCATTCATAAAACATAAAACAAGGGTTTTCCTCATCATCTTGGAGATGGGAGGAGCCAATACTTTTCTGTCTGACAGTACCTTTAAAACCATGAGAAAAATTCTCAGTGGTAAAGACGAATTGGAAAAGGATCGTTAGCGTAGGAGGGAAAAAATACAAGGTGACATGCAAGAGGGATGGTGTAAACAAATACTGAGGTAGAGGACATGGACTCTGTCATGGTCAGCTTTTGGAGAAGACATTACATGATAAGGATGGTCAGTCTAAAAGAAGAGGCCAAAGCTATGGCAACACCTTTGCCAACAACTCTGTAAGTAAATCCAACCTGGAGTTCTCTCTGCTTCCTTTGAGTGATGCCTCTGAAATTTATGAGCTCGCTCATAAGAATTACAAGATTCTGACAGAAATTTCACTTATTTCTCACTACTTTCCACACATTCATTCAAACAACACTAGAATTTTCAGTATAGGAGCAAACATCACACATCTTCAAAAGTATTAAAACATCCACATTTGCATGGTGTAATGGCAGAGGTTTGGTCACTAACATCTCAGTGAAGTGACAGAATTGCACCAGAAGTTTTTCAGTCATTAGAACCATGGCTTTACATTAAAAAAAAAAAGTTCAAATACATTTAAATACACGGGGAGGTGAGTGGCAGAGTGCAGTGGGAAAATAAATTTGGTTTGTTTCTGCTTGTTACTTCTATTTGGCAGTTCAAATTTGTCTTGTAGTTCTGACAAAAAGTTCTTCTCTTGCAATGATGTTTTCAATCTGGCCTTACTGACTCTTCAGGCACAATGACATTGCTTGGTATCAAACTGGGAGAGTCACAGGATAATTCAGAGGTCTGGATTAGGGTTTTTTTGTGGCAGGCTGGAAAGTACTTCTCAGAAGGGCTTGGAATTTACCAAATAATGTATAAAAGCAGTAACGAATAGTCATTTAGCTTTTGGATTAGTTTTAACCTTCCATTTTTACTTCCTCCATGACAACATTTCTCATTGTACACTGAAAAGGTTCTGTTTCACATCACTGCAGCAGTGATGTGTTTCGCTTACCGAGTAAGAGAGACATTTTCACGTAAATGTTAAAAGTGCCTTTCCTTCAAAACCAAGCCCCTTACATGTAGTTAATCCTTATTACAGAATAATTGCCTGCTAAATATGATTTAATAATTATCAAATTATAAACGATCTTATAAATGTGCAACTTAAAAAAAAAAGTTGTCAGTCATGTGGCTGAGAGAGAATTTTGGAGCTTCTGCTGCACTGTGAAAATCCACTATACTACAGTTAGCTCCCTTTCTTCACAGAGTGAAATCTTTTAAATTCAAACTCATTATGAACTGGCCATAATTGCAGGGGGAAGCTTTACATATACGTACTACAGCAGTGAAGTGCAGTTTCTGGAGCTCCAGGGATAGATATACTCATCTCTGGTATACTCAGTGCTGGTAGTGCTCTTTGTTTTTCTAGTTACTATTAACTGTTCTTTCCCAGCTATCTTCAGCCACGTCTTGTTCTCGGATCTCGTCCTGGATGGTGACTTGCTCAAGTGGACTTTTTACTTCCAGGAACCACTTTTTACTTTCAGGAGCCAGCTGGCACTGATCAAGCTGCAAGACTGGGTAGAAAGTGCTCCTTTCTCCAGGAGCAACATGTGATTTAACTGTACCAAATGTTTATAGAGCACAACTATTTTATTCCTCTCATTTTTGTGCATATGTGAAGTATTTGACATATGTCTTGTAAAGCATACATTAGGATTTACTGGAATTTGTCACTTAAGTGACATTGGCTGGACTTGTCACATTTATTTATTTCTAAGAAGTAAACTGGTGCAGTTCTGTAACTAGTGAGTGTCTGAAAATAGTTGTGTGAAGTTTCAGATTCTTTTAGGAACAGCTGTAAATAAATGGACAGTAGATTTATAAACACAAAACTTTAGGGTTTTTCTCATTGTATTTTGAAGCTTTTACATTTCACTTTGAGGCTCTCATTATGGAGTTGAAAGTGGAATATAAACATTTCAGCATGTTTAACATGGTCTGTGTGATATTTCTGGACTTAAAGTCATTATTTTTAAAATAGTTTTAGAGATGAAGTAGGAAAAATTAAATGGAACTTCAGAAAAACTCTGAAGATTCTTTTAGTTGCACTGTGATGGGTAAAAATGCAAACAATCCTAATCAGCGATTCTTTCGGATAAAATTTCCTTCTTGAATCTTGCTGTGTTCTTTTGAGGTAGATGACTTGGCAGCATCTGTTTCAGAAAACTCAGCTGCCTTCACTATCAGTGTGATTTCTCTCAGTCTGAGATACACACATGCAGTGTCATACACAGGTACACCCATGTATGTTTGCATGTAATTTATACTGAATTACTCAGGGATTACCTCTAACTAAATGAGGAGTGGGATTAAGTGAACATATGGTGTTAAGAAAGCTGGAAATAAAATCCCTGTACATCTTACTCTGCCACTCTTATATTGCTTATTAGAGGATTACTTCTGTGTGGACAGGCTTTCTGAGGAAGGAATTGACAGGCATAAAGTTTCACAGGTTAGTACTGGTTACAAGGGAAATCCTGCAAAATTATACTGTTCAGGTGGAAGGTACTTTGTCTTCTGTTAGAATCTTGAAACTCATTTTTCACTTGGACTGCATCAATATGCTCATGAAGAGAAAGAGACATTGTGGTTTCTTTTGAGTCCTCATCATACTGATGCAGGTAACTTTTCTGTAAGTCAGAGTCATAACTAGATGCTGCATTCTTAATAAATGCATTTTTGTAAGTGTGACTGCAAAGCTCATAAGCCTACACTAAATTGACAGATTTTTACCCAGAAAAAAATCCTATAAATTTACTTTGAAGTTATTTGTGATATTAGACTTAAACCTCACAATTTTCCTGATTATTTACCTGACAGGCATAAAATAGAGACAAAAAACTTGCAATATATCACGTATATATGAGCAGTAATGAGCAGTAGCAAACTAGATATCACTGTGAAAATAGCTTCAAAGCCCGCTTTCCCCCCAGCAACTGTATGTCTATGCATTTAGCTAGCATAGCCAGTTTGCCTTTAGCAACCTTAGTGAATTCTTCCAGACCGTAATTTGGAAGTCACCCTAATGGCACTTCTCTTTCTAGACCTGGGTGTATGCATTGTTCTTCTGCAGTCTCGTATCCACCATCTTCTCCCAGACATTCATTCACAGTAACCAATTGTCCAGTAGACCCTCTCACATAAGTTTCCAGTCCTCATAAAACTCAAAGTCTAACCACTTCCTCTTCATCCACTGACCAGTTGCCCTCTTCTCCTGTAACAAGCTGTCTTCTTTGTGTTCTACAGTAAACTCCCTGGACAAACACATGAAGCCACTGCATGCTCCTCTACAATCCTCTTCCATATGTACTCTATTTTGACATCTGTGAAGTTGATAACGCCACCACAGCAACCAGTGAGAATACATATGTCTCAAAATAGCACCCTGGCAGTGCTTACAGTGCACAAAATCAATGCATGCAACTGCCTGTTTTTATTTTTGCTATTCTGGGCCTTCCCTTCCCATTTCCTGCACTGGATATTCTTCCACTTTTTGTGTCACATCAAAACGCTCCTCAGTAAGACGTAGGTCCCCTGCCACGTCTGAATACGTGACATAAAAGAGCACTGAGAGCAGAGCCAGGACCTGGGTTACCACACCCAGACCGCTGCCTGGGGTGGCAATACTGACTCACACAGCAGGCAGCAGATCCCGTGTATCCAGGATGCATCAGCTGTACAGCAGCTGCCCTGACAGCCAGCATGCAGCAGTACACCTCATGCCACTGGACACTGTGGATAGTTGATCTGGTTAACGTGGCCAGACTGGAGACACACAGACACTGAGCCACCTGGCCAGAGTGACAGGCTGCTTCAGCAGTTGCAGAAGAACAGCCCCATGCACCTTCTTCCAGCAAGACAACTATTTATATTTTTTTCCCCACAATAGCTGTGTCCTGTTACATTACAAACAATAAATTATACGAAAGCAACCTGGTCTTTCCAGGGACTTACCCCTGCCAATTTATAAAAGCACTGGAGAACATTCAAGGTGACCAACTGTGCTCCAGTCTCTCCAAGAAAGGGGCCCAGGTTTCAGCTGGAGATTTGCCCCTGAAGCAAGTTGTGTTGCCATGGTGGGGGTCATAGATCCCTGCACACCGGCAACAGCAGGCAGGTATCCTGCATTGCCCTCTCCTCTGCTAGGCCTGGTGGGGGGAAGTAGCTCAGTGGGGAGTGCCAGGCCCTTTGTGGCTGCAAAAGGATGTGGCAAAGCTCTCAGTGCAATGACTACTGCCCAAGCAGCTCCCCTCTGCCACAGCTAAAAAAAGTGATGGTGAGCAAAGTCTGTGCAGCTGGACCAGGAGAGCAGTGGAGATCGCAGCTGCGTCTCCTTTAAATAGTTTATGAGTGGTGCTCCCCTCCTTGTTTTTTTTGTTTGGCAACCAATCAGAAATCAGCCCCAGCAGCACCCCATATGTTCTTTGTCTTTTGTTTGCTTGGGCATGTTTATTGTATGGGTTTACTTAGGATCCAGCTCTGACTATGTCCTGGGTTTGTTGTGTACACTGTCAAAGACATGAGACTGAGTCCCACACCTGTATCTAAAACATTAGGATCACGTATTGAAAGTCAGAAAAATGAGAGTATGATCTTTTCTGAGCTATTCTTGCACCACTGTAAACAATTTCAGCTAGCTAAATAGAAATCCTGCCACTAAATACAAGTGTCAGATTGCAACCAGAACCTCAGCACTCCAGGACCGCATCATTGTAGCGCCAGATTTCCCTTTCAGTGAGTAACCTGGTAGTGCCTTGTGTTAAGCAGCTGGTAGCAGGACTGTTGTTACCTAGTCCCTGCTCATCTGATTGCCTTTGTGCTGACCCACCTTTTGGCATGTCACAGTGGACTCATGGGAACCCTGGGGCATAGTGAGGGAAGAAGCAAGCATTACTGCTCTTCCAGAAGAGAATGTAGCCAGAGTCTGAATGACTTCTGGTCAGAATGTGGTGTGCAGAACAGTCTAGGAAAGATGTATTGAAGCTCACACCTATGCCTTGTAAACAAATCTCCTTTCAAAAGGCTTCAAAGAGACAAATTCTCCCTCTGATACATCCTTAGGTCTCCAAAGTCTTCCCTAACCCCTCATGCCCCCTCACCATCTTCCTCTTGCTCTCTGAAAGGTGTGTCTAATTTATTTTTCTTTCTGTAGAGCCCATGGTGAGACATCTTAGTCTGCAACATCCACTCCAGTGTGAAGGTTCAAACTATTTGAAACCTCCCATAAATGCTTTTTGCTTTTAAGATTTCTCAATCCAAATGGCTCCCTAAGTGTTAACGTATTTGTTGCCTTCTTTGAACCTAAAGAATCTGCAGATAGTAAGGAGATGTATGCAAGCAACACATACTGCTAATTCTCTCTGAAAGTCTAAGATTAAGGCTAAGACCACTAAAAGCATGTGCCATTATATGAGTATCAATCAGAGAAAGGAAATTTTGGCAGCATTTATAACTAATATATATGAGAGTGTCCTAAGAAGAAAGTATTTTGGTTACTGCAACTAATGCTGAACTAATACCATAAGCTATACAGGTTAAAGTATATTTGTTTTCCTTTGTATTTGTTGTCCCTCAGTAGGACAATATTTTTGAACAGTTGGCAAATTCAGTCTAACAGACCTGCAACCTTGTGCCACATTCATTCCTCTTCCTTTCTGTTCAAGCATCACATGGGATGAACACAAAAAATCTAGATTAGAGTTGAGAGCCAGTGCTTATTTTTAATTTTCCGGTGTTATTTAGGTTGTGGTACAGTTCAAATATGGCTGGAACCCAGTGTGTGTACTTAACTCTGCTATGTATTTAACTTTGTCTTTCCCACTGAAATGTGTCATCTGTACTAAAGAGAACAGTTTTGCAGCACAAATTCCCTTCTGTCTAAGTAGCAATTGCTGTATAAGAATGAGGTCACTTTCCTTGTAAGGAACATTTTTGAACATGTTTATGAAGTAACTTATTCTGCATAAAAATAAAAAGGAATATTTAAAATTGATGTGATGGTGTTGTTTGCTTCTGCAAAATCACCCTTAAATGAGTCCTTACAACAGCATGCAAAATATGGCTGGAAGGGAGTAGGCCACAGGTACTTCTTAATGGAAACAATTTTCTGCTAAAGCTGAAGCAGAACTGCATGACCCTAGAAAAGGTCTCAAGCCTGGCTGCCTAAAGGTAGGAATCTATGTGTCAATGACTAAATAAAATGGCCTGATTTTACAAAATGGTTGGCAAGCTCCCACATTTCTCATTGAAATCAACAGGCATTGCATATGCTTAACACCCTGGAAAATGAGGACACTTATATGTAGGAGTTTAACTATGACATTTGGAGCTTAAATTTCACCTCCTAAAGTTAAAATATTAAGGTAGAGTATCTAAAGCCTATTTTGATGTAGGATGTCTGATCTAATGGTAGAAGTTACAGTTAACAAAGATGGAAAAGTCCTACACTGACCTTCCCCCGCCTCCAGAAATACTGCCCATGTACTGAGATGCCTTAGCTGTAGCCTAGGTTTCTAGCAGAGAAACCTGTTTTGAGAACTCTTCATGGAAACTCTTCTGACAGCAATGTTAGTCATGGATATGAGCCCAAGTGGCCAGTGTTTTCACAAGTAAAAACCTGTTGGAATGCAATTGTTATCAAAATAATCATTTTTCTATTCAGTCTGTTTGGTTTTAAATTATAGCAGGAAAAGTAGCTGTGCAGCTTCCACTCTGGGCAGAAGTACCAGCTCCCTGTGAGAAATGCTGCGTGCCTGGAGCCTCAGTGCTCTGCTGACCTGCTGTCTGGACTTTCAATTTGGGGAAGGCCAAAGGTTCTGAGGAAAGGACCTCTCATGGGCAGTTCATTCAGTCACACTGCACATGTCCTTTCCCTGTAAATACCCACTTCCCTCCAGTCCCTAAGATCCTTGTGCCTGCATTTTTACCAGGAAAAATCATTGTGCAATAAGGTGGAACATGGCTTCATCTTCCTGTTTGTTGCATGGTGCATTAAAGGAGAGCACTAGTAGCCACAGCACTGCTTTGCCAATCACCACCATACATTAGAGTCCATTCACCATTATGAAAGAGTAATGGCTGTGACTTCAGACATTAATCAGAGCATCATACACAGCTCATGGCAGCGAGCCTTTATCAGTGCAGAATCCCAGCCTTTCTTGGATATGCTGGCCTGTGTTAAGGTATGGCAAGTACCAGCAAAACCATGAACAAGTCTCAGCAGTGCTGGCTAGCTGGTTCAGGGCCTAGCAGCAGCAGCTCTGCAGCCATGGGGCTGTGGAGATTGTCCTCTGTGGCTAGTTTAAAGCTAAGATTGGAGTTACAGTGCTTCTGGAGGCTCAGTGATCTGCAGAGCTATCTTTAGTATGAATTTCCAGCATGTAGCCCATTTATTTTGCTTGTTACAAAAAGAAAAATTCCCTTGAACAAATTCAAGCTCTTTCAAAGAATTTATCTCATAACCACTCTTTATTTTTAAATGTCCTGGCAATCATGAGATTCCTACACACAGTATTTTCTGTTTATTTCCCCTCAGTCCCAAGATCTGGCAGTCACAGCTCCCCTCCCTGGTTTGTCTGGTGGAGGGGAACTGGAGATTGCTACAGTGCTGTATTTCTGTGTGGGCTGAAAAGCAGTTTAGATGGCAAGCCCTGCAGAGAGATCGCAGGGCTCCGAATGTTATTATTTACATACCATTTGGACAGTGCCCATGGTAGAAAGTCCTTTATCTTCTAGAGGCCAAGACTTCCTCAGTTGTGTAAACATGCTCTCAGAAGGCAGGCAGCTGTGCTCAGATCACCACTGTGCTATCCACAAGCGTGGAAGTCTGGGCTTTATGTGTCCTGCAAAGCCCTCACTCCAACCCACTTCGGTTAGGAAAGACTCTTGCTGATTTTAATGGGCTTTGGACCAGATCTTCCCTGTGAGCAGCAGTGTATGTCTGTGTGACCCAGATTCAAGAATGAGGTCTGCTGGGTATATTTTCCAGGTAGAGACTGAGTACTGGTGGGGACCACGATGATAGTGCAGGCTCCTTGAGCAAGCTCTCAGCGCTGTGCAGGACTGTGATTTGCCTCAAGCCATAACCTGCATCTTCAGAAATCTTTCTGACATTGAGCAATTTATCCTTTCAATACATTTTCAAGGAAAACTCTATGACTAGTTTCTAGCAAAAGAAGTGGCCAGAGAAACAGGGTTGCATTTGCAGGTGAAGAGCTGTAGCTCCTGAGGAGTGTGAAAAACACTCCTCTGTGGAAAAAGAGATCAGGCTTCTACTTACTTTTATCCACAAGCAATTTTGTCTGAAAGCCAGAATCAAAACTCAGAAGTTCCTGGCTTAGACCAAAACCCCAATGTGGGATAGCGTTTCATTACAGAAGTTACTTATCTACCAAAACTATTTAAAGACACGAAGTGTTATCTGTGGCTGGAATGAATCATCTCTATCACACAGCCTGCCTCCTGAATGAGAGATTAATGCAGAGTATAGCTTCCTGACAGGCAAGAAGTGTAGTATGGATTTTGTTAATTCTTGTGGTAAGAAGTAAAGCCAAGTAAATTGCACAATGCCTGGCATGTTGGGGTGCTGTCAACCAAAAATATCTCAGCTGAGGCTGCTCATTGTGCCAGTCTTGATAGATGGAAATGGGCAAGAGAACCTCTGTCACACCCAACATCCAAGCCTACCATGCCAAAAAGGGAGAATGACCAATATGTTGGATATTCATTAGAGAGGAGGCAACTTGCACCCTTCCTGCCAAACCTTTGAGCTCCTTCAAGAATAAATGAGAGTGCAGGAAAAGCAGGGCAACATGGAGAGACAGAGCAAACACATGGAATGGCAACACCAAAGATGCTGGTGGAGAAGCAGGGACAGAATGGCAGAAAATGTGACAGGTTACATTGGCATTTGCAGCCTCGTGTGCTCAGTCAGTCCCAGGCACCTTGACCACACACAGCAGGCACACAGACAAGGGCACAGCGAGCCCTGACCACAGAACATCCTCTTCAGGCTCCTGTCATGCTGCCAAGGTGCAAATACAGTGCATTGCTCTTCGTGCACATTCACAGAGGAAGGGAGCTTGCAACAATGAGCCAGGGTAAGATTTTACTTGTTTAACTTGAAGGAAGGAGGTCACTGCACATATCTTTTGTCTCCCCAGATGAGGCTGCCTTGTCTGCTCTGCTATTTGTATAGCCGTCTGTGCAGCTGAAATATTTGCATTTTTTTCCTGGGCCCTGCAGCCAGTGCACCACTATTTGAGCTGGGAGGGTGCCAGACTCTTACTCAGTTGTAAGACTGAGCTGGTGATCTAGTTGGCTTTGTTATGTTATTGTCGGCCGCAGCAGCAAGATAGCAGACACCACTACCAAGATCATCAAAGACAACACTCACCCTTAAGAAAAAAGAAGAAGCTTGGTCATAAATTGCACCATAGATCTATTTCTAGCCAAAAAATATCTGTTTTTATCAGAACATGTAAGCTAGAAAGAAGTCAGAGTGTGACCTGCTCTTGTGGGATGATATGATGTGCTGCTGTTAGTAATGATAAGATTGGGGCCATATGGGATCTCCAGAAAATGATGTGCTAATTATGAGTTAATGTGATCAGTTCATATATGCCTAATGACTGGCTCTCTAATGCTGCTGTACAGTTTACTCCCCAGCAAATCAACTATGTGTGAGAACTTCAGAGATAAATACAGGAATTTACTATTCAAAGAAAAAGGAATCTGTGGGCTCACTCAGATTTTTCACCTGAAACTGGTGATATGGTGGTTTATTTCAAACCAGAATTATTCCTGTTCTGGTAGGGTAGAAGACATGTTTTTCTGTATAAGACAGCAGAGCACTGTCTTGTGTGTTAAAGCCTGAGAGTAACAGAACACGATCAACTCAGTGCAAACATCCCCTGTTTTATCTTAGCAGAACATGCAAAGATTATTTTAAATCCTTTGAGTGCTTTGTACCTTTAAGACAGTATTTGTGAAGCCAGGAAGCGCTTCCTGTAACATTAAGTATTGATTACTTACAACACAGCTGACATTCAAAGCATTTTTGTGGTATACTATAGAATTGATGCAGTTTGTATTTTCACTCAGCCCTTCCTTGAAGGTCTCACGTTTCATTGAACTGATGGGCAGCTCAGAGCTCTGACACACTTCTCGTCCTCAGTCATCCTTATATACTGTTTGGAAGGGCTGGGTGGTAGCTACCATTCCATCAGTCCCTGATGACACAGGCTCAGCCATTAGAGCTGCGTTGGAGCACGCAATGAAGGAGCAGTGTACTCACACCACACACTCTGAAGGGCTGCACCAGTCAAGTAGAGCTGTTTAATGCATTTGGTGCATGTTATGTTTGGAGAGTGCACTCAGGATCTAAAGGCACTGCCTGGCAGCTGAGCTTCACTTCATCCTCAGCATGACTAATGAAAATAAGGTGTATATGCCACGCTACAGTAGACATGACAACTGAGACCGTGCCTCAAGACACAGCTGGCCTTCTCCATGTTATTTTTTCCCTCTGTGCTTCTTTAGTCTTTTCATCCAGGCAGCAGGCTGCGTGTGTGTTTTCCTGCAGATATCATTGTTCCCTGCCTTTGAAGCGCCTGCCTGTTGTAGTTTGCTCTTTTCTTCCCTCCTCCCGTGTAACTAGAGGGGCGGGTGCTTTCTAGATAAGGACTGGGAGATGGCTGAATGTATGAAACATACTCAAATAAAACGAAAGCTGGGACTGACCCTTGAAATTTCACTGCAAACATTTTTATGCATGTGCCTTAGCCCACTTCAGAGAGGCTGCCAGTGTTCATTAAGGGTACCTTAATGTGGATGACACAGCAAGATGGACACTTCTTTTATGATGATAATGTAACTTGCTTGAGGCTGCTGGGAGGTCATGATAAAGATGGCTAAGAAAGATAGCAAGTTCATGAAGCGTTTCAGTTTAAGGGATAGAGAGACTTATTAGTGGAGCAGCTGTAGCTTTTTATATAATTTCATAATGCATGTGATGTGGCATTTTGAAATGATAACCCTCTTTGTGGCTGACTTTTTGTCATGCACATTATGGCCAACAGTCCACCATTTCCAGACCATTCTCTGGCTGAGTCTGCACAAAGGCTCAGACACCTTTGAAGGGTAAGGAAGTTTAAAGCACAAAACTGTTTTCCAAGAAGAAAGTAAGGTGAGTTTGCCAGATTGAACTAACCAGCTCTGAGGAAGAAATGGTCTGTGTTTCTCCGTCCCTGCAGCGGAAGAGCTGAGACATTCCCAGGCGTGGCCCTGGCAAAGTCCAGTGCCCCTGTATTTCTGGAATGAATGCCAGCTGCCTCCACGTCTTTTCAGTCGCATTGCAACGCTATACAGTTAAAGGCACCAGGACTCACAGAGAGCTCTGCCAATGATCTCACAAGAGAGCAATCTAGGACCTCCTAAAAAAAGAGACCCCTGAAAGGGGACTCACGTTACGAGAGGAGAAAGGAGCCTTCTGACTGAAGACAGAATCTGCAAATTTTTTCTGCTTTCACTCCCCCAGGAACTCATGGGCATTTCACCTCAGTCATGTAAATTTAAATCACTGTAAATTTAGACCTCATCCCAATTGCTTTAAACAAAAAAGATGGGCACGTGGAAGCATATAGCTGTAATATAACTTCTAGGTCACAGAAAGGGTAAAGACCCAGACCTAAGGACTCTTGCCACTAGATTCAGCCACCAAACCTGTTTTCTTCCAACAGAGACATGAAATAAGTTCCAAATCATTGTGTGAACTCAGGAAAACCACTGAATCATTTCTTGGGTTATTTCCCTCATCTCTGAATAAGGAAACCTTTTTGCAGGGAGGAGCTTAGCTTAGAGATCCACGGAAAGCTCCTTATCCTCAGAAAGAAAATCTGACAAGCATGTGACAGTGCTGTCATGTACACAAAAAAAGCAGCCTGAAGCCCAACTGCCCCAAAGTAGGCTTGTAAGTAACCAGCAACTTTCAGAGAGGTATGCAAAAATCAATGATATCTTCACACATGCAGGATGGCCCTTTTGAGGCTCAGCCACCAAACATGACCTTGTAAAAACATTACATTCACATGAAAATCAAATTTGGACACTAGTAAGCATGGTTGGAAAATTACACTTGATAAGGGAGACCAAGAAGCATCGGATTGTTAATCTCTTATCCCTTCAAAGACCTCATCCACTTGGAAATGAAAATCCATTGTTACAACGGCAGGGAATCCACCTTGTCAGTGGATTAACTGCTGGCTACCTAATGTCCTTTGTTCATATGCCAAAGTCTGTGCAAGATAGTGCCCTCTCTTCTTCTCCCTCCCAAAATGCTGCTGGAGATAAAGTAAGCAACTGCTTCCTGAGAGCTTCTGCAGCCCGCAGGCCATCCTCTCTCAGCCACCTGTGAAACCAGTCATTTTACCTTCTCTAACACTTCCTGCAGCGGAAGGCAGGTTCATACAGGCTCCCCTGGTCTGCCCTTGCATATCTCTCTCTCCCCTTTTAACTGCACTAATACCTTTGCCTGATATTTTTGTTTGAGTGAGCTACAAATCAACGCACACCCTACCTAGGAGTCCAAAAGTGATCCTACCCTGCAATGCAGGGGTCCAAGCATCACCACCACATTGCTCCCTATTCCAGTGTTTGCCTACGTAGTTCAGGGACACCATCTGTCCCTTCCCTCACCTCTCCTAGGCTCGTTCCAATCCCCACCCACCCACACCTTAATCTAATATCTGGCATTTAGATTTGACTGACTTTTGAAGTAAATGGGTCAGGTTATTAGCATAGGCTGCTAGGTTGTGATTGCAGTTCTTTGCATGCTGAGTCACCCTGGCAGCAGATGTCATCTGCTTCTCATTTGAGGGAGAGGCACACAGTGAATTAAAAATGCAATGTGCACTGCTAAAATCTTATACAGCTGTATTCAGCAGGGATGAGTGGGAGTAGCAAGACAGTCAAATTACATGGGGTTCTACTATGAAAGCAGAAATTCACGGGAAAAGCATTTGTAGAAGCACAAAGTTCAGTCCTCCACATGTGCTTCAGTGAGCTGGCTAAATATAGATCACCCAAACTATTGGAAAGGCAAAGGAAATGGAGACCCAGGAAAATAAGTCACTGATGGTGATGCAGGAAATACTTGTGAATTAAACCATTTCCGCTGTAGCCTTTGCAATGTTCTCAGAAGACTGCAGTTGTAAAAATGAGTCATTCCTGGGCATGAGCGTAACATTGGCTTGACATTGTTGACAAGGGATCACAAGGGAACTGTGTGGCAGTAGGGTAAACTATGTTTGTTTTTACAGACATGTATATAAATACACATCACTAGAAAATCAAAGCAACAGCCACAACAGACCAAAGGCTTTCTGCAGGGGACAGAGAGCCTAATTCCCTGGGAGCCAGTGACCTCAGCTGCTATCAGAGCTGAGAACGTCACTCGCTGTCAAGACCTGACCCAGAAGAAAGGAAATCAGGGCTGCCTTTCGTTATTTTGGCACATTGGGCTTCACCAGCTGCAAACAGGGGTAGTGAACTGCAAGTCAGCTTCCAGAGGCACCAACCGCATCAGCCCTCCCTCAGAATCAGGCATGTTTGTGTCCCTGAAAATCTATCAAGACCACTGCAAAAACAAGGTCCTTTGTATGTGGCTCAAGTTGCTGAAGTGGAAGAGACACCCTGAGTAAGCACAGGTCAAATGGGGTTAAGCTTCCTTTCTTCAGTTATCTGGAAAGGATTATGAGTCCGGCAACAGCACTGGCCATCAAATGTGCTCAGACTTCTCAGCTGAACTTGTGGTATCTTCCAGCAAAAAGCCTGGGGCTTGCTCCTCTAAATGTACTTGTGCTTGTAGGTGTTTATGCCACTTACTGGTGTAAACATTGGAATGTCTATGTCAATGGCAGTTGACATCAGAATCCCCCCCACACACAGACACACTTCTAGGCTTGTATGTGTTGAAAAGAGGGAAGTTTTTACTGCTGCCATTTTCCACACAAAATAAATCAATAGTTTTCTACTGGATTGAAACTTCTGTAAGTGCAGACTGTTGGATGACTGGCTGGGTTCACTGTTCACTGTTACATCCCTGTTTCACTCTTCCTACATGGCCCTGTAAATTCTGAAAGCAAAACTTTTAAACCTTAAAACAATCTTGGTTGTCACTGTAATATTTCTGCCTATTTCCTGTCCCTCTAAATCACCTTCAGCCCAGTATTTCACTCTGATTTACATCAACAGGATTTCAGGAGAGGGAGGCTCAGTACCATTTTGTCTTTTATGACCTTTAAGATGAAGATTTTAAATGTTTTTGTAAGATTAACAAAAAAGATTTCTAGGGCTAACTAGGGGATTTGGAATGCCTAGTTCCAGTGAACAAGATTTGAGGCAGGAATTTCCCAGAAGGTGGCTTGGAAATGCCTGCCACATGACACAGAAAAAACCCCAAATCTGGGATACTCACAGATGAATGAGGTTTGTACAGCTCCAACTTCCCACAGCCCACCTCTGTGCTGACACAGCCCCTGCAGGAGCCAGGCTCTCAGGGCTTCCCACATGCTGGTGGGAGCCAAATTTCACACAGCGGAACTGGAAAGCACTTCAGATCCTACCATGAGCTTTGGATTATTTTAATTCTGTGAGGCTTTTTTCTGCTGAGATCTATTAATTAGGACCTTAGACTAGACTGGAGAAAAACAATCTTAGGAAAGTAGACTCCAGGGAGCTATCTCAGTTGGGCAAAAGAACAAATTAGCTCATGGGTGACTTCTGTCTTCCTTTCCAATATTTGCTCTCTCATGGCTTGGGAGTCTGTTTCATGTTTACCAAAATAAAACCTGTAATATACTGAAATCAAAGTTCTTGTAAATAATTTTAAAAGGTGTGCAATAGATTACATGGTCCTGCCTCTGAAATTTCTCTGGAGAGAATGACACAGCCTGCAACCTGCCCTATATTTCCAGCATTTTATTCTGCCAAAGGTAGAACACAAGATAGGCTGCAGTGCCCTTCTGCCACAGGGCTGTAGTTGCCATCACCCTCCCAGTCTGGGTGGATTACTGGAACAGAGTCCCTTGCACCAGTGATCCAGAATCAAACCTGGTGCAGCAGAGAGAAGGTATTGACATGCAGTGTTTTGGTTTGAGGCCCATTCTGAATACAAAGACTTTTCCTTAAAATACGATGCTTGAATTCAGTAATGAGCAGCATGTGTTAAAAATTACCAGGCCAGTTTCCAATACACTCCTTCCTGGTGAGATGTGCTGTACGTGGTGATGGTGTTACATGGCTTGATTACAGAGCACAGATGAGTCCCGTGACACTATCTGCATTATCAGGGAAGAATTGCCCAGGAAACAAAGCCTTGAGCCACATTCACTCTTGGTGGAAGCATCTGCATCTTCATTTTCTTTGGTTAGTTATTTTGCAGCCCAGAGTAGAAGCCTAATCAGAACTCCCTGTCCTCACTGCTTAACTAACAACTTTCTCCACTCAACCTCTCCTCCTGTGGGCTTTACTTACACCAAAAAAGAGGATGCAAATGTTTTTAAAAAATGCCAGTTACCTAAGCCTTGCTACCTATTAGGGGATATGAGACAGCGTAAGACTGCAGTACAGTTAAAGCAATATACAATGTGTTTGGTAGGTTATTTGCTGCAATTTCCTTTTCTCTCTCCAGGTATTGGTATTCAGTGTCTCTGCCTCTGAGTGTTTTAACCATCCAGTGCGTGATTTTCTATATTCATTCAGCTATCAGAGAGAGGGAGAAAGTGAGAAAAATCATGTACTCAGATAAAGACAATTTAATAGGGAAAGCAAAAGCCACACACACAAGTAAAGCAAACCAAACTAAGGAATCCATTCCCTACTTCCCCTGGGCAGGCAGGTGTGCATCCATCTCCATGAGAGCACAGCTCCCTCATGTATAACAGTCACTTGGGAAGATAAATGCCATTGCTCCAAACACTGCTGCTCACACCCCATCCTTCCTTTTCCCCAAGCCCCTTATAAGTTGAGCATGATGTCATATGGTATGGAATATCCCTTTGCTCACTTGGGGTCAGCTGTCCTGGCTGTGTCCCCTCCCAGTTCCTTGTGAACCCCCACCTGCTCACTGGTGGGGAGGGGTGAGAAGCAGAAAAGGCCTTAGCTCTGTGAGTTCTGCTCAACAACACAAACACCTCGATGTAACAAAAATACCTGTATAGCTTCAACTCTGTTTGCAGTACAAATCCAAAACACAACCCCACACCAGCTACTACAGAGAAAATTAACTTTCTCTGAGATGAAACCAGGACAGCTGGGAGGTGCCTGGTTGTCTTCTGTGAAGTAACTGGTGGTGTCACAAAAAGAAATTCAGGCTGCTCTGAAAATGGTCTGCACTATCAGTAGCAAATGTGAGACAAGCTGCAAGCTCAAATGCCTGCTTTCTTGCAAAAGGGCTTAGTAAGAACATAGACATTCAGTCAGTGGGGAGATGAGAAAGCCCCTGATGCCAGCAAACTGGTAAAGTTTATACAGCATTCCTCAGTCACTCTTGCTCTCTCATATTAGAGATACAGAGGTTACAGTTTTGCAAGAGTCCTCGGAGATTACATGGCTGTCAAGAAATTTAAACATCCACTAAAAGTAAATTGGCCCTAACTACTGCTTTCAGAGAGAATGCTCCCTTCTCCTCCCTTTTCTCTTCATCTTACAAAACCAACATGGCCAAATTTATGATTTGCAGTGAGAGGCCCTAGTTTAAATTTAGAGCCATAGGAAGCCATGTAAATCTTCAGCACAAGAAAAACTGACTGACACAGTCCTCATGGGTTTATAGGGCAGCACCAAAGCTAGCTCACAAAGTACCCAGCGTTTCAAATAGCTCATTCACAAAATCTGTGTACTACATTCTGGAGGGAGTCAAATCCTGTTTGCCTTTTGGGAGTTGTCACATTGAAGCCAATTGGATTACTCATTTGTTTGAGGCAAGCAGGACTTAACCCTCCAAGAAATAAAATGGATTTGCTAAATGAAAAGGATTAGATTTTTCTATATAATGCTGTGTTAAAAAAAAACACCAAAAAACCAAAAACCACAAAAGGCAACACTCCTCCCTCTCTTTTTTTTTGGTGCAATATGACCAAGAAGCTGAACAGGACTCTTCTGTGTCCTATGCATCTTAATTTTAGTTGTCAGGTTCTTTCCACATTTAAATCTGCATGCTAATGCTAAATGCCTCTCAGTATGCAGGTCATACTGGGCTGAATCATTTTGTAGGGTGAATCCGCTCTTTTGCTCTGGTGTTTGGGAGAGGGCGTGTTGTTTGGTCTCATATCCAGACTAATTTGCAGTGGATCTAAAGGTGGGCAGAGTTTATGATTTGACAGTGCTAGAGGCTCATGAGCCAGCTGCAGGTTTTTGCCATTCTTAGGAGGAGCTGATGCTGGAAAATAGGCTGCCTGTGGTGATGGCCCACAAGAGAACAGATCAAGTATTTGACCCTTTCTTGAAAATGAAATGGAGCTTGCATTCAAGGTCTTAGTCTGACTGAGTCTGACTTGTTCAGCACAGAAACAACCTCTGTGGCAAAGTAGGTGATAGTTAGGCAACAGGTTCCTTTATACTGAAAGAAATTTCATCCCCCAAATTGGCATGCATGAGGGAGGAATGTTGCCTTCCTATGAATGGACAACTTCTGCGTGTCCAGAGTTACAGAAATTGCAGCCACACTGCACCACAATGTCATTCTTTTGTCATCCTTCCTGAACACCAAGGACAAAAATCACTGAGCAAATCCTACATTTCCATGATCTTCCTGGAAGATGTACATGCTTCCATGTGCATCCTCTTTCATTGTCAGTGTGTATTGGTTTTCTGCTCTGCCACAGTGGTGGCAGCCCCTGGCTTGGGAAGTTGAGCTCTGTACAGGCAGGAGGAGACAAATCCAGCCCTCCTCCCTGCTGCTGTTACAGAAACAGGAAAGGGCAGCCCTTCTGAGACAAACCTGGTGGGCAGGGTGATACCATCCAGAACCACCTTCAGGCTGAAGGTAACCACCAGATTAAGGCAGCTTGCCTGGTAGTCTCTGCATTTAGACCCTGATGTGGCTCAGTAACCTTCCCTTCTTTGCTAGACCTGTGTTGTATTATGAATTTGCTCCTCCTAGCACTTACAGTCTGTTCTGAAACCCGAAACTCTGAGCATAAATTTGGAGCAGCATTTGTACCACTTGTAATGAAAATTCTCTATGGGGTTGGTATAACTCCTTACAGTAGTGTCAGATTTATGCTTCTTCTCAAGACAGCGGGCAATATTCAAATGAGTGAGATGAGGTCTGGCAGAATTATAAGGACCCCTGTTTGAAAGACCCCACACAGATCCAGAAGTACTTCTCTTCTGACAATACATGTAACATAAGATTCACAGAGAGAGGAACAGACATTCCTAATTTTGGTAGGAATGTTTCTGAATCTGATCGGTACAAATCTGTTCCTGACTGTAATGCAATCTCTGAATTAGTTTTTATTCCTTCCCCAATTCAAAGAGACCCAACAGAGGAGTGGCTTCACAGTAGATAGTCTCTTCAATCAGTGCTAAAATCTTTTGGATGTTATGACAGTCCTTACCAAGGCCGAGATTCAACGCAGGAGGAGACAGCATATATGGGGAAGAGATTTACATGGACATTAGTTCTCTACATAAATCTGTCTCCCTCCTAAAAAACAGCTGGGAGCTCCACAGACCCAGGACAGCCATAAGACACAGAAGGTAGATTTATTATTTCTTCTAATACTTTAACAATGATGTTATTTATCTGCCGAATGACAGACATCTTGGTGGCAAGGATTTCATGCTCAACCAGGCTGTCATTTGAGGTAGCCAGAAAAGTTTGCAATCTCCTATGCAAATAAAAGGAAGAGAGAAAAGTTTGCACAGGAACAGCTGTAACACATGAAAAGCAAAACAAATTCCACTCTGGCAAAGAGCTGCTCCTCCGAGTCCAGCTCCCGCAGTCTGCACAGCAGATTGATAACCTGTTTTCCCCTCCAAAAGGACTCCCCTTTTGGACATGCTGGTAGCAAGGAGAAGCAAAGGGATTAATGAGAAGCAAGTCAGGTCAAAGATGGGTGTTCTGAACAAGCTGAATGATCAAACTTAGCTGCAAGCTAAGTTCAGGTTAGTGTAATAGAGCCCTCACCACAGCACTTTTTCATAGTGCTGCACAGGCAGCCAAAGCCCAAGGCCTCTCTTACGGAGAAACAGACAGCGTGGCATTGCTTATACCTCTGCTGTACTAATTATTTTTGCCCAGCTGCTGCATAAAACATCTGCTCTCTGATGACAGTCCAGGTTGTCGTGTCATCAGACAAGCTATCAGGAAAAGGCAGCTTTCCTCCCCTGAATCTCTAAAAACCTCATAGACAGAGGTAAAGAAGTCCAGTCAGAGAAAAGCTCCCTTCTTGCCATGACAAGTAGTGTTCACCTGTGGATTTTCTACCATTGGTGAGAGAAGGCAGCAGGAAAGGCTTGTCCTTATTTCAAAGGAACAAGGGAAGCATTGTGTGTGAAGGGATGCAGCAGCTGGTGGGAGTGAGAAGAGAGGCTCTGTAAAATGTGGGAAATGCTCTGCTCTGCTGGATCCCCTCAGACACGAGGAGAGAGCTGTGCCCACCCACAGCCAGCATCAAGGGTGCTTGTGGGACAAGCTCTTGCCCAGCCAAGCACTGCCTGTCCCTGCAGCCCAGGTAGGTCTCAGGCATTTGCCCCTGCAGGGTTCCCCTTCTCTGCTTTAGTGCTCTGAGGCACAAAGGCACCAGCAGTTGTACAGGCAAAGCCCTCTTGAAGATTGGTCTCATCTACATTCAAAGCCAGATGTAGGCAGCGCTGCTGGGGGATTGCATTAAACTATGTACTTTTTCTTCTAATCAATCAGAAGGCTTTGCCAAGGTATCTTAGGTATCTTCAAATGCAGCAGAACTACCTGGTATTCTTGGACCTTACTAGTGTCCTTAGCTCCTGTAAATTACAGGAAGGGTGAGCGACACAGTGTGTGCATTATCTTCTAAAGAGGCTTTTTATTATAGCAGTGCCAAGCTAGGAGAGAGCATGAAAAGAGCAAAGCAGGCAGTGACTATTATTTGAGTCGTTGTGCTGTTCAAGGCTTGAAAAGGGTTGCTCTGGGCCATTGTCAAATGACCCCTGCTTTCAGTGTGGCTTGATGCATATTCCCCAGTTGAGGGCTGCTGGGCTGAATCCAGCCCTAAGCCTTTGAGAACAGGGCTGTTGTGATGAGTGACATGCAACTTTTTTCCTGTATGGGAATATCGAGACGGGAGTAGTTTAAAAAAAATAGGTCAGAGTATTTCTATTTTAAGGACGTGTCAAGAAATAAAGAGGTGCAGCTTGGTTTTTCTGGTTTGCGTTTCAGCACTGGTGAGGAGTGTCACAATGACAGTGCCAGAGCTGGACTGGCAGCCTCAACTCCAGGGCACCCCCTATGGAGTGAAGCCGCACGGGGCTGCCCTGTGGTGCTCCTGGGGAGAAGCCCTATGCTTAGGAAGATGTTCACAACAGGCAAGAAATGCTCTCACAGTTTTTGCTTCACTGATGCTAAATACCTGCCAGGCTGCTCTGGAATAAACTAAAGCACAGCATCAGATCAAGTTCAGTAATAGCAAAATCCTATTAACTCTGTGTTTCTCACCATACAAAGGCTAGTCACGGGATCCTCGTTAACACAGGTCTCATTCTGCAGAGCAGATCTTATTTTACATTCTTGGGGCCAGACACTCAGATGATGTAAGTAAGTATGTCTCCAAGTGGTAGCTACCCCGATTTATGCTAGCTGCAATGCTGACCCTCTGTTAATTGCACTCGTTACAATTCTCTGGAATTTCTCTTGCCACAGACTGCAATAAAAAAGCATTTTCTGGTGGTAAAAGGTCAGCAAACAGATCTGAGATGAAACAATCTCTTTGTGATTATGGTTAGGCTTTTAGAACAATTTTGTCCTTCCACAAACATAACACATGGCCTGCCTAGGAGTTCTGAACAAATACACTTGTACACAATGATTACAAATAAAACAATAAACAGTAAACTCTTTCTGCTTTTAAGCACAATTGTTATTCCTGACCTTATATCTTTCCGTCTACATGCAATTCATCCTCCTAGGAGCTGCTGATGATTACTTGCCTCTTTCCTTCACTCATGGCTTATAAAACCATCCCGGGGCACTGCTGTTAATTTCTAATTTAGCCTGGTTTAACTAGCCCAGTTGTTCAACAACCCTTAGACAGACAGAACTAGATTTCTGGGCTTCTCCTCAAGTCAGCTGCAATCAGGCTGAAGGTGAATAGCCTGTAATCATTTAAGTGCAATATCAATTTACAGGCCTATGCCTGCATCCTTCCTGGAGCTGGACAGTTTGGCAGGGGAAGACACGTCCCAGGTGGCAGGGGCAAACAGCCACTCCAGCTTGTACAGAACAGCTCAGCTTCCTGGCCTGAACTGGTCAGGTTTTCCGTAGAGCACCATCATTGTTCCAACCTCATCTACTGCTCCCATGGGGAAAGGCTGAAGCAGCTGTCTGGGAACTATAGGCTTGTGTGTGCCTGCATGGGGCAGCCTCTGGACAAGCACCATCACCCACCTGGCTGCAGGGTTTGTCCTGAGGCCAGCCAGTGTGGGCCACCCTGCAGACCGGTGGTGAGGAGTTACACAACAGCCTATGGCAGTGATGGGCAGCCCAGGAGGAAAGCAGCAGCACACTTGAGATGCTCTGAGCATTGGGATACTCTGTGCCTTTGGTGTCTCCTCTTTGCCTACCATGGTGCCCCCTTCCATTTATGTCCCATTCTCTGAGATACATGCAGGAGAGGCTTGGACACAGACCCTGAAAAGGGCAGATACTGTCCCATCCAAACCTGCATCTGCCCCACCAAGTGAAGCTTACGATGCTATTAATAGCCTGTGTTCCTTCACAGGCAGCTTGTTTAAGCACCAGTACTTTTTACACAGCTCAGAGCCTGCTCCACATCTATGGAAGCCATGCATGCAAGTGCCTGTCAGGCAGCTTGGTATGTGGTGATCTCACGCTTCGGAGCATGGGCTGTCATTTTGCTTGACTGGAGGCTGTTTCTCTTACTCTGACCTTCCCAGTGAGCATTTCCAGTAATCACCACAGATTTCTTATGGCACTACCAAGCGGGTGGCAGAAGCAGTCCCTTTATTTGGAACACACACACATATCCATAAGTCTTCAGAAAGAAAGAGAGCTAAAATCAGCATCAGACATTACTCCTTAAGATTTCCTCCCTAGATTTCTAACTCAATGGTATGTAATGAAAAGAGACTTTGTAAAACAGAATGAAAATAATTAGATCCCTTAAGTTTTTTGCATCTAAATTGATGCAGATACTATAAACAAGCACTAGTCTACGAACTCCACAGGCATGTGAAATTTCAGAGCCACTTCAGATTTTACAAATCACAAAATCCACTCTGGATTTTCATCAGAAGTATTAGCCTTGATTTCTTACTGAAACTCCATCTAGTTGCATAAGGGAATGCATTTAATATTCTCTTTCCCTGTTTTGGGTTTTAGTCCTTTGACCATGCTCATGAAGGTATGATTTATTTGTCCCTGTAAGAACCCGTAATTAAAGTACAGGTTGATTACACAACGTCTGACATAGCTGCAGACTCTCGGCATTGCAAGTCAGTTTTCAACCTGAGGAGAATGACACAGCTGAGACTGCATATGGTTTAGTGTTGTATGGGGAGAATTTATGGGAGATACTTGGAAGCAGAAATCAGATTGAAAGGGAGAATTATTATTCTTTGCTTGCCTAAATATGAACGTAAATAAAGCTGTACATAAATTTTCTGCATTAGTTGAGGGAAAGGATTATGAACACTTCCTCTAAGTGATGGCATTATTAAATGTTCACCTGACATGTGAAAAGCTTTATTCTGTGATTTAAAAAAATAACAGTGTGCTTATTAGACCAAACCAACTTATATTATTGTAAATGTTTGCCACATCCTCGGAAAATAATGAGAACCCAATTGAATATGGAGCCTTCGACTGACATATGAATAGGTCTGAATTTCTTCTTTGGGGTAAAGTTTCAAAAAACACCAGAGAGTGTAATCAGTTTAACAGCAGGACTAACCCATCAGTAAAGCGGAGAGTATTTGTTCAGGCACTGCAAACACATTTGAATATAGAAACATATTTCAGCCTCAGGCTTCCAAGACATGCTTATATAGAATGGGGAGAAAATGGCTCTAAAATGTCATTTACCTAGATGGTCTTTCTAGTAACCTGAATCTGTTTTGCCTGCAGATCTGGATTTACCTGTGTCATAAGAAATGATGGAAAGCCTTTGCTGGGAGTTATTAAAAAAAATGCAGAAGCTGAATTCAGTCCTTTTCCTGTCCAACACTTGCTGAGACTTTATTAGCCAGCATTGTTCACATCTGCTTATGGGGAGCACACCAGAGGAGCATGTGATCCAGCTGTTGCTATGGTATCTAGTGAGATTTTAAGAGAACAACAGAAGAAACAGTGGCAAGAACCCTTCCAGCTGACACCTGAGTTAAAGGGAC
Organism: Gallinula chloropus; assembly: GCF_964237585.1. Classification (NCBI taxonomy): domain Eukaryota; kingdom Metazoa; phylum Chordata; class Aves; order Gruiformes; family Rallidae; genus Gallinula; species Gallinula chloropus. The sequence goes on along the minus strand of NC_140090.1, from coordinate 32,417,934 downwards.
ATTGCCAAAAACGATGAGCGGAACACACTTAACCTATATTTGTCAGATTTTTTCTGAAGGAATTGAGTATTTAGCTCTCCAGTGAGAGCTAAGAGCACCTGGAGTCTCTGGGGCAAAGGATAGCAATACCAATAATAACATCATGTGATTTCTTTTTAAATGCCTCCTCCATTTAGCAGAATGACATCTGCTTTAAACTGAGCTCTGAAAACATTCTGTAAGCTTAGCTCATCACCAGTGCAGGAGGATAAGCAACTAGTTCTTTGCAGAATTCAATGAGTAGGTGAGAGCACAACAGCTGGCATCTCAAACCAACCTTTCCTTGTCTCCCCCTCATTCCTGCCAGACAGTAGAAAGGCATCAAAACCTTATTCCCCAGATACTTCTAGAAACAATACTGCTTACCCTAATGCCCTGCTGATGCATTATAAATAAAGACTATCAGAAAAACAGACATACAGAATGAAGAACACACAAAAATCCATTTTGGGGACTTTTTCCATCTTCTTCAGACAGAGGTTTTCTAAGAGTTGTCAACTAATAAGCAATGAAAATCCAAGTAGCACAATACTCAGCATTTTGTGAGGCAGCCAGCAATTTGCAGCCTGCAAAGCCTCAGGAGACTGGGCTTTCCTCCCATTTCTGCTGGTACTTCCCTTCAGCGGGTCGGTCAAGAAATACTGGGATTACTGTTATGGCTGTTTCATGCCTGTTGTCAGCCAGGCTCAGGCTGTGATAATCTGTTTTGTGAAAGTGAAAACAATGTATTACGTATGGAGCATCCCTTGTTCTGGGCTCTGGAAGACATCCATGGGTAAAAAAGCACCTATATGAGATGATGTCATATTTGGTCATAAAGTGGCTGTGAAGCAGCTGTCCTTGCTCCTGAGCAAGTTTTCTGCTTCTGCCATCCCATCCTTGAAGTCTCAGGGCTACTTCTTAAGCCTGGGCGTTAACCTGCAGCCACCTGGCATGCTCTGAGGTGGAGGGACTGTGAGGCAAAAGCCCAATAGAGGCCAGAGCGATGAGCACATAGGGAGCTCAATCTGCCATGTTGCTCTACCCACCTGCCCAGGGGAGGCTATAAATGTCCCCATTTAGTGCCTGTCCCTCCCCTCTGCCATGGCATGGTTGTGGGTGACTGTAGCAGTGTCCAGGAGAACTTAGAGAACTTCCCTCTGTGTGGTGCCCTGGACAGTTCCTCGGAACCAGTGTATGGAGGAGTGCCAGTGACCTACCAGCTGGGAAGAACTGAGGTTTGTCATTTCACCTAGTTGTGGGTGAAGATTCAAGGGATGCTGATTTTGTCCTGATCTTCCTCCATTTCTAGCATTAGCCTTGATGATGATAACCTCTGAGAACCACCACCATATCCATTGTGTAGCTGCAGAACTGCTGTGCACTCCTTGCAAAGAGAGACCAGACATGATGCTACTGAAAGAATAACGCACGCTGTGTGAACAAAACCAATCAAGGAATCTACACAGATAGTCTGCCATGCCAAAGCTGGGAGAGGGCTTAAAAACATATTTCTTCTCCCTGGTTCCTTTTGAATATTATAGACTTCATGAATTAATCAGGAGAATACTTGGAGCAGTAGGTGGAGATATGAGTGGCTGTTTATGTTCAGCAGGAACACAAAATGCTTTGTAAAACTAATCTATAAAACAAAGACTTGCAAGAATTGTGTGCAGTTTAACAGCTCACTTACAGAACTTGATGCCAGAATATGCACAGCCCAATAACATAGGCCTTTTTTCTCCCCTGGCAGAATATGAACAACTTAAGATTTTTTTTTTCAACCAGAAATCTCTTGCCATGACCCAGTCAAATATTATCATCCTAGAATGTACTACCCTGCACAAGAAACCAGGAGACAGCGCACTCTGCACAAGTAGTCCTGCTATGCACATGTGACAGGATAGCAGGGCTGGGCTAAGAGCTTGGATAAGAAGAAGTGGCTCTCATATGCTTCCAAGATATTTCTTATAATTGGCCTCTGAAAGTTCATCTGCTAATTCCACAGTAAATGGAGGCTGTAACTTTTAGTAACACGGAAAGAGGCACTTCATGGCAACACTCCTCAGTTCAGCAGTGCCAACAAGCCAGCTTATCAAAATGCTGATAAAGCAGCCACAGAAAAGAAGTTTGGGAACTTCTGCCAAGGGCTGTTCAGCACGCTGGTGAATGGAGGAGCAGAGGCAGGAACTGCAGCTAGCGAGGCTGCTGCCTTGGTCGTGCAGGCACCTCGCTCTGCCCCTAACATCCAGCTCCTCTTCCACTGTGTCTGGCACTAAACCTGTGTTTGCAAACTTCTCCCTGTCTATTCCCATGGACTACTAATGTCTGTCTTTTTCCTTGCTTTGATTAATTTTGATTGTTTAAGATGAAATCACAGCCTTCCCTCAGAAAGGGAGACCTTTGGCAGGGGCACTACAGGAGGTGCAAAATTTTCTGTAATGCCCAGTTCTTATCTTTGGTTTTTATAGAGAAGCTATTTAATTGCACTGTCTATTGGTGTCACAAATAACTATTTCTAGTCTGTTTTTCCTTGTCTATGTATTTTTGTATCTTTGCCTCAGCTTCATCTAAAACTTTCAACAAGCCAATGTGTTTTTAAATAAAAAAAGCTATTTAGCCATGAGAATTTTCTCTGCCTTCTGTTTCTTGGAACTTCTGTCTCATGGACTTCTCTTCCCACATCTTCTACACCTTTCCATTTGCCCTTCTGTGCTTCACTCAGCCTATGTATAAGTGTGATCTCACTTGTACTACAGTTCTTAGTAATTTCCTCCTGGCAATCCCATTTGCCTCCATTCCCAAGCAGCCAGCTCACCACAGCCCTCCATATGCAGTAGGCTCCTATTGCCTTTTCCACAGGTACCGTGAGAGGTCACAAATATATCTATTGATCCAACCATCTCGTCAGTGGCTGTTCAGCTGCAGAGATCTCAGTCACTCATTTTTCCAATGGGCATGTGGAATAGAAACTTATTGACATGGGAGAATATGAAGGTCTAGATTGGCAGAAGCAATCCAGTCAAAGGTGACACCATCCATGCCTTCTATGTTCCCAGATGTCATTTATGTCTGTTTTAAATTTCTACTCATTTGGAGATGAAGGATACAGAGAGAGTGGTGAGGTTCTGGAACAGGCTGCCCAGTGAGGTGGTGGATGCCCCGTCCCTGGAGGTGTTCAAGGCCAGGTTGGATGGGGCCCTGGGCAACCTTGTGTAGATCCAGGTTGGTGGTTGGTGTCCCTGCCTGGGGCAGGGGGGTTGGAGCTCTGTGATCACTGGGGTCCCTTCCAACCCAGACCATTCTATGATTCTATGATATTACTCTCTGTAACAATTTGCTTGGGAAACATGATTTGTAGTCTCGCTGGTTTAGTGAACATTGCTCATTTCCCTAACTTATTCCTGTAGCTACATTTTTATTAAGATGCTGAGAGTGTCTTGACTATGAGGTAGAATCCCAGGGATTAAAATTAACACCAACATGGTTTCCCTGGAGATTTCAGAACACGAAAGGGCAAAATGCTGGTATAGAGCCTGTTATGGCAACGTGTCCACAGCTGTTACGAAGGGAGGCAAAGCCTTGCAAAGTGAGGTCAATAAACCAGACAGTAAATCAAGCTTATGAAAGTCATGACTGGTGAACTACATTAAAACGTTATCTGGGAAATGTATGACAGCCATGGATGAAATAACTTTTGTCTCAGGAAGGAGAGTGGGAGCAGACTGATTTAATCTGTCGAGAAGCAGGGAAGAAACACTGAATATTGATACTTTGGGAACTGTGAATGGACTAAATGACACCGAGAGTCAGAGGCAAACCAATGCGTAGTGACAACACACACACAAGGCTCTGTTTAAAAGTTCTTATGTGACATAAATGGAAATGAAGCTTTGTAAAGAGGCTTGTCCTTGTGGAGAATCTCCCTCTCTTTTTTTTAACGTGTTTTATACTGTTAAGAGCTCACAGTGTGTTTTGTTCACCAAATGTACCTAACTATTGCCCAGTGAGAAGTAATACTAAATTTTTTTTCAATGCAGACAGCAGGTGATATTGAGAAAGGATTTTGAGAATGATGGCAGGGGACTTAAACTTGTTGCATCTTTGTACCAACGTTCACATATGGCTTTCAGAATTAGCTCAAGTGAACAGATACTCCTGCTTGGAACCTGAATTTCAGTTAGTTCAATTTACAATAACTAATATCAGTTAGAAAAGATAAATAATAAATTTAGCAAGTCCATTTATTCTCTTTATAAATACTCTCAGTAGGACTGAAATCTGGTAACCAAATGTGGTGATTTACTTGAAAAGTAAACGGGCAGCTGGCTGGTTTATCAGAAACAAATGATCCTTCCCCAGTACTTGCTCACTTCCTCTGAAAGCTGTAACTGTTGCTGTTTTGCAGCAGATACTCTGAATACAAAGAACAAAGTATAAATGGCTGTGTTCCAAGCACACATGGTAGTGGCTTTGTTATGAGATAACTACACACTATGTGAGGCAGTGGTTTTAAGGAGCAGAAATGGCTTTTATTAGACAAATATAATTGGAAAACCAGGCAAGTTTTCTTCAAGTCTAGAACAAAAGCAGTTGCCCTCAAAGTTAAACACAGGTTGAGAACAATTGATGTGAATTTAATTTCCAAATCTCTGTAAGACTCTCAGTTCCAAATAACCTTAAGACTTATTGTACAGCACTTAAGGTACAAAACGCACTCAGCTGACACAAGAGTACTGTGGTTCCAGCCCCAAAGATCCCAGGCATCTTTAAAACGTATTCCTTACAGCCTATGGCTATGAATAAACTGTCTTTGATAGCTGGGTTTCAGTTCAGGCTTGTTCTGCAAGTTGAGTGCTATGGAGAGCTATAGAAATCTGCAGAAACAAGACCAAACTGGAAGGAGCACAAATTAGAAGAGGAAAAGGAGGGATGTGCCAACGAGCTCTGTAACCTGTTTCTTCCCTGGAGGGTGCCTGCCGTGCACTACCATGGAGAGTTCACCACTCTGTACATACAGAAATTTCAAAGATGTTATGTGTTGCCCTCGGATACTGGAAGCCTCTTCGGAAGCAAAGGAGTCATCCATCCTAAAAGCATTAACACTGGCAGATCCAGTCAGAGTCCTTTGATCAAATAGTGACAGCCCAAAATATTACTGAGTGGCGCCAGCTCGATCCTGTGCTTCAAGGGAACAGCAAAGCACCATTATCTGAATTACACATTTGGTCCCCAGGCTGCATTAAGCCCTTAGAAAAGGAGCTCACCCTTCATATCCCTAAAAGCAGTAGATGAAATAAAGAGGAACATGAACGGCAGGGGAAAGAGAAGAGCTCTACCAAATGGGAAAAGACGTATGAGACTTTGTTTCTCCTGAGAATGCTGTCTGCCAGGTTGGTATAAAATGCTGATGTTCAAACACCTCCTCAATTAGAGTTCAGGCTGTACAACAGCACTTAGCTAATACGCTTCTGAATGTAAAAGGACGCTACTGTCTGTAGGACTTGCATGCTCCAATGGTATCTAGCCATTACCATCAAATTGTAGAATCAGGAACAACCAAATATCATGCAGCAACATCTGTAGGATCCAGAAGTGGCGTGAGAGCCATTTATAATCATTCCACTGTTGTAAGTTTATAACTTATCACACCAAGGTTTTCTGCAGATGCCACAAGCGTGAGGAAACAACGAAAACAAAGGAGAAAGGAGGCAGTAGAACTTAAAAAACTGTGTTCAACAACATCTGCTCTTTGCAAGTGACTATTGTGTACACACACGCACTCATCTTCTCTCTCTTCTAAGTCAAAGACTAAATCAGATTCAGCCAGAAGGTGGCCTAATTAGATTGCTTTTATAGTCAAGGTAGCACCACCCAGAGTCATTAACACGATAAATTGTAGGTGTCCTTTCATGAGAGAACACTACAGTGCTTGATGATCAGAGGAGGCAGAGCTGAGTGGCTTTAGAAATCAAGAGAGAAGGAATCAGAAGAGCATGGGAGACTTCTGGGGTTGCACCTCAGAGGGTATTATGTATTAAAAATACACTGGTGTCTTAAACAACAGAAAACATCATCATGGAGAGCATTTATGCTTTATGGATTCATCATGAATTTTTAGGGTCTAAATATGTCTTTGTTTTCAAAACAGAGAGGATAGAAAAGGAAAAGGTTTCTCACGTATATGATATTTTTAATACCAAACATTGTTCTATGGATGTCTTATCACAACGCCTGAATCATGAGTAGTTCCTGGCTCCTCATTTCTCTGAGAAGGTTCCAGTGTGACACAGGAGCATAGGAGACAGAGACGGTGTCTTTGACTATTACTGCTGCTCTTCAGAGGTATAAAAGCACTAAGAATTTACACAGCAAAGCCCTCAGTGGGGACTGGTGCTATGGCATGGCCAACTTTAACCACTTTTGCACAGTCCAATTGAAAAAGACCCTGGTATTTAAGATGATCTGAAATGAAGGCCTTGTTTCCATGCATCTACAGACGCAGACAGAAACCAAGACACTATTCAAGGAACGTACTTGCCAGGAGCTTTCTTCACAAAGAGCTCAACTGTCAGAAGTCTGACACACAGAAGAGCACAATGGCAACAAATAGATGTGCAGGTTAGTTACTCTGTATGTGAAGCAGACGTGAACTAGAAAATTGATCTAGATATAGGAGAGCATGTGGGAGAAAGAGAAAAGCACAAATGTAGGACTGTGTCTGAGAATGGAATACAAAATTACCTAGACAAACTATTTCAAGTAGTATTTTTCATTAGAAAGTAAACACAGCTATAGATCAGAGAACTGAAATTCCATGGAAAGGGTATTATTTGCATAACTCACATTTCCAAATGATGGAAGTGTGGGATTTTTTTTAAGATTCACAAGAGCTGCATGACCCTGATGCACCTCCCATCATGTGTCAGATGATCATCCATCATCCCAGGCAAGAAGAGAGTTCTGTTTTTTGCAGTGTGGGGGTTGATTTTGATGCCTGGAGTAAAAAATATATAATGCCTGGAGAGTGCTTTCAACATGAAGTTAACTTCTTTTCACAGAGCAGTAATGACCATGAAGATGACACTGAAAGCCAAACTCTGCAGCCTGTATCAAGACACAGTGGTGAGATAAAGAATGAGCCTGGAAGAAATGGGTTTTGAGAAAAATGAGGCAGTTTTGACATGATCAGGCTTCCTAAACAATAAATGATGTGGTCATTTTGAAAATTATTTTTAAAGAAAATGGTGCAAATTGGATGTTTTGGTATTTTTCTTTTGGTTCCATTTCCCTTTGCATCTCCATTGTTAAATGCCATACAGTTTGAAGTAAATAATAGTCAGTTCCACCCTGTTCACCAAAGGTATTACAAAGCACAGAAGGGTTGTCATGGAGACAGAAATTCTTAAGTGAAGCAATCGAATCCCTAAAATATTTAAGCCACACTTACTCTGCAGGACAAACATGAGTGGAATATTTGCAGCAAGAAGCTACATTGGAATTTCTCATGTTGAAATTGAAAAAGAAAATAAACCAAAACCCATCTCAGTGCCTGGTAGATGTGTTTAAATGAGAACAAGAATGTGCACAGCCACTTTCATGTCTACACAAGGACATGTCAACACATCACAGGACAAGAAATGTGCATAGCTACATCTGTGATTTCCACCTGCTTCCTGGCTGAAGTGGTGCAATGTGTCTTTTCTGATGAAGAAAGAAGGTTTCTCTGGGGGTTCAAACCATCAAGAAGAAAGAACTGTATTTTCATTTTGTCTGCCATATCTTTTTGAGTGACTGCTTAACTTGTTGATGTGAGGCAGTGAGTTGGTAGTACACAAAGGGATATGTAAGAGGACACTACAGGCCTACAAAAATCTAATTCCTACCTGGTGTTGTTTTAATACCAACACTTCTCAGACCCAAAATAATACAAGGAGCAGCTGCCAGAGGCAATCTTTTGATCATCTTTTCCATCACATTTAATTAAGCTAACTTTGACCTGCTAATTATATCTACAAGCAAAAGGGATGTGTTTTGTGGGACAAAAATTGGATAGCTGAACTTAAAGTGAACTCGTGAGCCTATGACCATCACTGCTGGGAAGTTTTACAATAAATTTTGACCAGGTTTCCAGTCTTTCCCATTACTCTTGGCCCTTATTTCTCCTTTCTGACAGGTTTCTTTTTCTCCTCTCTTTGTACCCTCTACTCATTTCCTCTCCTCACTTTGCACTAAGCAAGAGGAGAATACCAGGGAGTCAGAGGAAAGGAGCAAAACACTAGCTGAAAAAAGAAAGCAGAATTGGAAATCTGAACAGATGTCTCAAGCAAAACTCCTATGGACCTTTACTGGGATATCTGCCCAAGTAAGGGAGCATGAAGAGGGCAGGAAATGGCCTAGAGAGATCTTTAAAATATTGCAGAGCTTGTAGTTAATTCAGATCAAGTGTTCCTGGGGACAGTTTGTGGTAATGAGGAGAATGTACTGAAGGTGTAGGAGGGACACATAGTTTTTGCAATATCGCTGCTTTCCCAGGCTCTCTCGAGTCTGTCATTTTGAGAGCTCTGTTTCAACCCTCAGGAGAACAGCAAGGGGAAAATAAAAAGGTTCAGTGTGAGATAATTTATGGCAAGCCAAATACCAAATTTATACATTTGGCTTAATAATAAATCCCCCCACTCATTAATGCAACTTCCGAAAGCTGCTGATAAAGGAGCCCTGCATTCCCTGAAAGCACTAAATGGTTAGAGGGCTGCAGCTCTGACAGCTAATATCCACAGCATGCATAATGTGTCTCATCACCTCTTGTTGCTAATTGACAGAGAAAAGGAGGAGATGGGCAGATGGTTCCTCATCTGATAGCTGGTCTACCCCCTCACAAACCACTGATAGCTGATACTTGTCATGTGATGCAGGGGAATCTGGGACACTGAATTTGTCACACCTTGGCACCCCCACATAAATTTGTGTCCTCCTTTAATCCTGGCTTTCTGTTCCTTCTGCAGCCAGCTCCAACTTCCTCTCCTTGTTTTCATGACTCTCAATGTTTCAAACATTGCATCTCCAGTTTTCCTTTCTCATTTCTGATGAAGGCTTCTCCAGGTCTCTCAAACAACATCAAGTTATTTTTAGCAACAGGAGTTTACAGCTCCTGGTAGCAGCTTGCACCTTCTCTCCTTCACATGCTCCACTTCTATCTCTTTTTTATTCTTATTCTGCTCCATGATCTCTTTCAGAAAGCATTTACAGCAATGCAGATCCCCCAAAATACATGACTGTCGCAGCACTTGTTCTGTTATTTTGTGGAAGGCTCTCACAAGTTTGAAAAGGCGGTGTCTGTCTCACACAGCTCAGGGAGCTCATTGGCTTTTTAAAGCACTGACCTCTGTATATGACCAGATTGAATGTAGGGATCCACTTTTCGAGACATGCTCAGCGGGGCTTCAGGGGAACAAGTGAGCAATTATACAGTGACTTTTCCAGTGTGTCACTCTTATGGGTCCTCTGGGTTACTGAAGTATTCCAAGAGTAGCCAGGGTGCATTTTGTTCTGGGTACAAAGACCTTCCACTCCCACGCACTCCTGATGCTATTCCTGCACCCTGGGGGCTATGCAACAGAGAAGCAGCATCACCCTGTTCACCATCAGCCTTTATCCCACAACATTAGTCCAAGTGGTGGCGGTGAGGGTGACAGCCCCTCTGTCCTTGGGATGTGCAGCACAGACAAGTCTGGATTTTACATTTCACACGAGTCCCTACAGTCCTTGCACAGTCTTAAGGTTGATGGAGCTTTGGAGCAGGGTCACACGTTGACTGAGCTGGCTGTAGCACAAAGATGGCACTACTTAAACAGTTATACAAACAATAAAAAGGTTCTGCTAATTATCAGGCTTAGAAAACACATGCAGCTCTCACAAAGAACTCTTCTCCTCTACACATGCAAACACTGTAATTTTGGTATTATGCTGTTTCAGTAATAGATCATTTGGTAATCATTCATTAGCTGAAGCATTCATGTCCAACAGCAGCACAGTATCTCATCTCTGCACCTTCAGAAACCCTAAAGAGATGATTAAAACCCCCAAAGCCCTCAGAAATCTCAGTCTGGGAATCCTTTTGTTTTAAATGAAACTAAACACAAATTTTTCCCTGAAATGCTCAGCATGTTCTGAAAGCCTGTTTAAATCAATACAGATACACTCTATTCTTTCTGCAGAGCCATTTCTCTGCTCAGACACAGAGAAAAGAGTTTTGCAATGTAAGTGCATGCACATCTCCCCATAAAACACACTCCACACCCAGGGCTGTGATCTGTTGAGTGTCCCTGGGACTGAGATATTTTAATAAAGCTGCAGCTTTTTGGAAGAGAAAGAAGGGGAGGAAGTGGAGAAGGCATGGGAGGCAGAAAAAGATTTTTCATTATAGGGATGACATTTACAAATACCATTCCCTTTGGGTGAGGTTACATTTAAGCTAAACAGCTCAGACAATATTAAAACTGAGATGAGGCTTTATTTCTGGAGTGCTTTTCTTCTGAGGAACCTGAAACACTTTCAGAGAAGCATGAATTAAGTCTCACAGCAGCAGCTTGTATGAAGCAACAATTATTCTCCATTTAGTAGATGGGGTATAAAAAAGCAAAGACGTCACGTGAGTGGTTCTAGGGCGTAAAGGAAGTCTGTGGCACAGGACAGAAATAGAATCCAGACCTCTTGACTCCTAGAATTGTACTTGAACCACAAATTCACTTATTGCCTTAAATATTTGAGAAGTTGAAAGCCATGCAGCATCAACAAGTCAAAGATCTGAGCGATGCTTGCCTCAGATTTTGTAAGTATATACCTAAAATAATATATGCATAGACAGGAAAAGATAATTACCTGGGGCATTACATAGTAAGTGTACTAAAACCATCAAATTTGATTTCCTCCTTGTTGTGCTGCTGGAGTAGGACTCCCTGAGTCCATCCATGTTCCCAGCTGGGAAAGGATTTCAGGAAATGGGTTTAGGAGAGGCCAGTTAGTGCATGTTTGTTGACCTGGCCCTTTTTTACTTCAATCAATGAGATATTTACAAGAAAAATAAATAAATATGCAGAAGTGTTTTGTTCTTTGATAAAGCTGATGCTATGAGGAGAATGCAGGAGCAAAGGGTGAGCTTTCGTATCTGCAGTAAAAGCTTCTACAGGGCTTAAAATAATATGTCAAATTATAACAAAGACTGTTGCTTATTATTGGTTTTGAGTGGAGACATGGCAGCAAAGATCACCTATTTCTGAGTGCAATTCTTCAGTGTTAAACAGGAAAGAGACATTTCTAAAATGAAAAGTTGCTTGTGTTTTCACTGATTAATGTTTAAAATCTGTCTTCTTGGCTTAATTCACCAACTGAAAGCATCATACAAAGAAGGCAATTTTAGACAAGTCTAACCTTCTTTCACGACTAAGGAAAAAATCCAGTCATGTTTTCCAGTGTTTGATCACTGGTGCAGGTTTGTGTGACACCGGCTATTTGCTTTTGGTCTGAAAGAAGGCCCTTTACAGACTGGTATGTGCCCTTTACTGAGATTATCTTCAAATTCCGAGACACAGCTGCAACTCCAGTACTCTTAGTTTGGTTGGAAGGCATTCGTTTCAAAACCAGGGAGAGAGAGAAAACATTTCCCTCCCTGAAGTGGTTAGTCTTGCGAGAGAACTAATAACAGTAAATTAAGAGGAAGAGAAAAAGGAGACACCTCTTGCTATTATTTTTCCTTTTCTTTTTCCTTTTCTTTTTCTATTTGTTTGTTTTTTGCTTGTTCTCTAGCTCTAGCATTCAAGACCTATTTGTCTGAATGTGTTTGTGTTCTGGGTCCTGATTTCTAGTTTCACTGTTTTACAGTGGTACTTTAAAAAACACGTAATTGATTCCTTTTAATTGCCCATCTCCCTCAGTGAGCAGCCTATTGCACTCAGCAACTGACACACCAAATTAAACAAGGCACTAATACTTCAAAAAATAGTGTTCCAGCTCAGAGATATGCAGAAAAAGGCCGATTTCTGGGCAGCTCCTTGGACCTGGAAGAACTGTTCTTCAAAGAGGTAAAGAGAGACCTGCTTTTTTCCTCATTCCAAAGGAAAGGAGAGCTGGGCTGTTGTGGGACTCCAGTCCAAGCCTAACATCTGGATGCCAGCCTTTGTCCCCACACTAAGGCTGTTCCTGTTTTTGTTTATACATATATGCAGTAAGATACACACCAACAAATGTGAAGGGAAGAGAACCAGCACAAGACCAAGCAAGCTACCGGAACAGCCACATCCATTAGACATCTCCCCGGAGCAGAATTGCCATCCTTCATTAAGCTGTGCTATTACTTGTTATTATTACTAAGTTTATATAGCTTCATTGGGGTTTTCCATCTGTACAGGAGCACAATGTCTAAGGATGTGCCGGGGGATGGGTTAGATTCATTTTCAAATCAGAAATAATCTCTGCTAGGCAGGCAGGCAGTTGAGGATAATTTCTGTTAAAAAGAAAATGCACAGTCAGATACATTTGAGTAGCAGCCCACAAAACAGACTCATGCATCACCAGCTTCTGAAATGTCCTTTCCCAAAGCCCCATCCTGACACTGCACTATGTGATTCGAGGGCTGTACCCTCGTTGTGCTTATTCTGTGTGCTGCAGGTTCAAAAACAGTGCTGTTTTGGTGGTCAGAGCCATTCATACCTTTAACCTATAATGCTCATTATAGTCCTGCAAGCAGGTGAACCTCCAAGCTGTGATTCCTTGAAGTCTAATGGCAACATAAACTACTGGATTTACTAATGAGATGTTACAGGAAACTGATAGAAGTAATTTGTACACAGCAGTAATCTGCCCAGATAAAATAAACATGGGGTTGAATCTTTGTACAAAACTCACTGCTAACCTGAAACAAGCTTTTTGACATATGTTATCTGTTTGTCATTAGGGGAAATACAGTACAAGGCAGGTTTTCTAAACAGTGTGTATTTGTCTCTGTCTTACAGCTGCAATTCTGTAGCTCAAAAATGGACTGGAATTTCACAAACCTGAACTGACAATAAGAAAGAGTCTAAAGGCATACAAAGGATGGTCTGTGTTCACAGCATTAAAGGGTATGTTCATGCTGCTACGGTACTGTGACTCAAATCCCTAAGGTGCTGAAAAGCTGAAGGGACTCCCTTGCTACATGGGTCTGTACTTGCACCCAGATAGTGATGACATTGTAGCGTGACACATCAGTGTACTCAGAGGTAGCACCGAATAGTGAGAAAAGGTCACACTGTATGTGGTTCAAAGCCAGTGGAAAACAGTGCCTTGAAGATACCCACTGCACTCATCAGAGGAGAGCAAAGTACATGGTCCACTACAGCACTCAGCAGAACAAGCATGTGTTCCTCTGTTAAAGTTACTGCTGTTTTGTGGTGTGGTACCAAACAAGACAGGAAGAACAGGGATCATTTCCAGTGGGATTTTTATTTTTCACGTTAGTAGCACAATCCCATTCTTTTTAAAGACATTTGATTAATTACCTTCGTAGGTAAAAGCCAGTGAATGATATTTCGTTTATGCTTTACAGTTTAGCAGCCATTTTCATCACGTTGGTCACTCAGAAAAATCCTCCCTGATACTGCCATTGGGCAATATTGTTTCCATATAATTTCCAGAAGTTGCAGAATAGCTCAAATACATCTGTTACCTATGGTTATCTTGACATGTCCTATTACTTGCACTGCAATCATGACCAGGTGACCCAGCACAGATTGTGTTCCTCTGGGCTGACCCGTTCTTAACTCAGAAATAGACATGCATGAACAGTTGTGAAAAATGGAAGAAGAAAGAGTGAAGAAGACCACTGAGGCTTTCAAACCCAGCTCCTGAGAGTTCTTACCATGAAAAGACACAGCAGTGTTTTCCCCTGTTACCATGGCATTCTGCAAACAACTCCAGCACACTAGCTAGAAATTAAGTGGGCAAACATCTAAAAGTTTGGCAGTTTGAATAAACATCTGCAAGGATCTGGCTGGACTTGGGGACAGGATGTCCTTTGCAAAAGAAACCACAGAAATTGGTAGAGACACACCCGTTTTCTGAGGGCCTCTGCAGAGTCTAGAGGAAAGGGTATGAGGCAAGAAAGATGTATACCAAAAAGAGGAGAGAGATGGGGGAGTGGCTGGAAAAAAGTGTCCCATGTTGGGGAGTCCTGTACAGGGCAGAAAGGTAGAAGGGAACAGAAACCAGATGAATGCAGGAGGCCAAAGAAAGAGGTGTTCACTATTCCACAAACAAGAGCAGGATGTATATTATACTGCAGATGACAACTGCAGTGCTTTATGTATCACGTGTGATCACACAAGCACCAGCATCTTCCCAGAGAATCTCTAAAAGGCTTCCAATTCTGTGGTCTTGGAGAAGGGCAGGTTCCTGAAAGGTGTTACCAGCTGCTCGAGAAGCAGGAACCACAGAGCTGTAGGCCGAAGTTACTAATGATCCACAGTCTGTGCAAAACTTAAAGAGTTCATTTAGGAAATCACTGGGGGCAGAGAGAAGCAGAATGAATCCTGCTAGAACATTAAATCATAAATAGCTAAAGTTGTCTGACTTTCCCAAGGCTATTCTTATTTCTGTTCTTAAAGTTTCCTATCACAGGTTATGTGAGAGTTTAAATCAGCCTTTTGGGTTGGGATGAGCATTGTTTTTTGGAATAAGCACTACATATAAGACATATATTGCTTCAGGTAGTCCCTCCCTTTCCAGGGAGAAGTGCTGCTCAGAAGGGACACCCAGTGATCACAGTGATGGTGAGGACACTGGCCAACCCCCTTTCCTGCGTGACTTGGCTAACTGTGGCAGTCAGATGCTTTGCATCTGCTTTGCATCTGTGTGCTCCCATTCTTGTGCTCTTATGTACACATCCCGGTCTCAGCTGAGGCTGGGAGCAGGAATAACCCAAAATACCACAACAGCTGTTTTGTTGGATTTCATGGAACTAAAACCCAGGAGTACTGGAAATCTTCAAATAAAGCTAAGAAACTTCCAGATGTAAGAGCCCTAAGTGCTTGTGGAGAAGCAATGTTTGGCTAGTAAGTTTGCCACTTGCCATTTGATTTATAATAAATATGTAATAACTTGTTAAATACCACAGTAATTAATGAGAACGTTAATGCATGGTTTGGTTGTCAAAGGGTGTGTAATTTCATTGGAGGGCCACTATCAACCTGACTGCTTATTTTAACAGGGTTTCCTTCCCTGAATAAAAAGCTTCCCAAACTGAGAGCAGTCCTTACTAAAAACCTTCATGACTTTGACAAGCCAGTGAGCAAGTGTCGTGATGCTCAAAGCTACGTGTGACGTGTAGGATGTTAATTTTACCAGACAGTGAAGGAACCTCCTTTTACGTGAAGTATTTCAAAGGAAACCAGGTCATTTGTTCCACAGGTGGCAGGATGCTGTGCGCAAATATTCTCCCTACATTTATGGTCTTACAGTAAGGTGAAGAGACTTCACCTACAAAATATTCACAAAGCTTTCCAAGTGCCATAACTGCTCACTGTGATATGTTATACGCTTTCTAATAGGTAGAAAAAGGGGCATGAGGAGATTATGATCCTAAGCAGGATTTGTATACCACCCAAACCACTCGAGATGGCTGTCTAACCAGTTAAAAACCTCCAGCACTTGAGATGGAAACCTGTGGTTAGTCTGCTGCTCTGCTTGGGTACTCTTTTCTTTAGAGAGCTTTTCCTAAATCCAAAGTCTCGCTTGCTGCAGCACCATCCCATGCCTATTTGCCTTGCCTACAACAGACATGGAGGACACGTGATTTCCTTCCTCTTCGCAGCAGCCTTTTGTCTTTTCAACAACTGCTGTTCCCCACTCAGTCAGTCCCCTCTTCTCTGAGTGAACACACTCCTCAATCCTTTCCAGACTTCTGACAGATGTTACTGCACTCCTCTCACCCCTGTCCAGCTGGGGACATCTTCCCAGCTACACAGTGCCCCAGCCACCGCTTGCAACTTTAGCTAAGGCCCTACTGATGCAGAACCAGGCTGAAGGTTGACTTCAGATAACTTTCAGCCCAGTCTCCCAGTTTGTGCAGTGTGGTGTTTGCCTTTTCTCATATTAGTGATTTGTGTTTAGCCTGTGATCCAGGAGTGGGTCCTTACAGATCCTTTTTGTTCTTGTGCAGAGCTGCTGCCTCACCCGTTGTTCCTCGCCGCACACTTGTGCTGCAGACTGTCCCTGCATGGCTAGTGAGCCTTGCACTTCATGGGCTTTCTGTCACACCACTTCTACAGTTCATTCAGTTTCCTACCCCCCAACACGCCTGCAGTCCCTCCCACCCAGGGCTGTGTGGAAATTTAAAAAGCAGACTCTATGTATCATCCAAGTTACTAATGACAGTAACGATCAGTGCCAGGCCAGACCAGACTCCTGGGGAACTCAGAACCGAGAAGCTCAGTTTATCTTTCTATTTTGACAGCAAATTGTCTGTAACTACTGAGCCTTGTTTCCAATCAGTATGATACTCACTTTTCAGCTGGCCGTATTTCTCTTCCTTGCTTACATAAAGTTCTGCCAAAAGCCTTCTGAAAATCAAGATATATGGCATTTACTGCTTCTCCCTGTCAGTGTGGTAAGGATTACCTCATCAAATGCTGAAATTAGATGGTTTGACACAGTCTGTTCTTTAGAAAGCCGTGTTTTTTTTCCTCTAGATACTTATGCATAATAGCTTGAGTAATTTTTCCAGTATTTTTGCAGGAACTGAAATAAGCTCATGTCTCTATAATGCTCTGACTCTTCTTTCTTCCTTTTTAAAAGACAAGCACTACATTTGCCCTCTTCCCTTCTTTGATAGCTCACCTTTCAATAAGAGAACCACAAATGGTTCTGAAATTACATCAGGTGATTCTCCAAGTATTCTGGGCTATAATTCATCAATCCCAGTTAATTTGAATATGGTCGGCTTCTTTATAACCTTTGCAACCCATTCACTCCTTATCCTAGATGCAGATCATACCGCTTTGCTATGGTGTCAGTTGTGTTGGTTACCCACCTGCAGCTGGCCACAAGACCAGCATTTTAACTGTACAGCAAGAAGAGCTCTAGGCCTCCTCTTTCTTCAGCGTTATTGTAGAGACATGTTCTGCCAGACTGCGTTACAGCGCGGATGCCTCTCAAGGTTTCTTATCAGCGTGTGGTATCTCATGCAAGGTGCACCGAGTGCTTTTCAAAGTTTTCAAACACTGGCAGCATCTCCAACTGCTAAAGTCTCTTGTGCTTCTGGTCCCCATTGGGATAAAACAGTCTCACATCATCAGGGTTTTCACAAATACTGCAGAGAGAGCTACTTCTGTCACACATTATAGGCACACAGGATCTTCTTGGGAAACATACAGCTGTCGCCATGGGTTTTTAGCCAACCCCATTAAAGTGCTTTTACCCAGGTCTAAATCACCATTGCCAATGGCCCAGTGCACCACTTCATCTTTCTGAAACTGTGCTCCATTTGAACACATCTGCTACCTAACAGCAAAGATGGCTTTGAAAATTTAGATGACAAACTAGAGAAGACTTGTGCACCTATGGTGAGAGGGCACACTCAGAAGGCTTTAGGCCTTACGGTTTCAAGAGCCAATCTTAGAATATTTTTTCAAGTTCTGAACCATTTGGATTTGAAACTGATCTTAAACCTTTAAGCTAGTTCCTACACCTACGACATGTGAGATGATATGCCTGGAAGTCATCAAAATTCAGTCTGTTTCTGCCTTACTTGAAAAATAGTGATGCTGACAGAACAACCACAAACGAAATAACAAATCAACAAGCTAATCTACATCCTTCCAGCATCACTTCCTAAAATGTGATGTAACCACATAAGCATACCACAACCTACAGCTTACATGTCTCACACAAAACCTGAGCACCTGCAAACGTTGGAGTGCACACCTAAAGTTTAAATTTGCAGCTTCACAATAGCTGAAGAACACATACATTTCTTTCCTTGCTTTCATGTTCTGTCCAGAACCAGAAGAAGGATTTGCTAGTTACAAAAAAAAAAGAAAAAGAAACAGAAAAAGACAAAAAAAGGATAAAACATCTTCATGACATTTCCTACCAGGATGGAATACAGCAGTAACCAAAATGTGAGGAGACAGTCTTCTCACATGGTCTGCAGTCCAGGTTTATCAGCTTAAAAAATTTCAAGAGATCAAATAATGAGCTGGTATGAAATCCTGGCCCAATGAAAACCATGGCAAAACTCCCATTGATTTTTCTGGGGCCAGGATATCAGTCTGGACAAACTGTGTCCAAATGCTGACCTTTTTTAAAAAGCAGCAAATGTCATGCAGCATTTTGTGCACGAATATATTCTTTCTTATGAAGACAGGCTGAGACAGGTTGTTCAGCCTGGAGAAGAGAAGGCTCTGGGGAGACCTTATAGCAGCCTTACAGTACCTAAAGGGGCCAAGAGGAAATCTGGAGAAGGGCTGTTTGCAAGGGCAGGTAGTGATAGGGCAAGGGGCAGTGGCTATAAACTGAAAGAGGGCAGATTTAGATTAGATGTTAGGAAGAATTTTTTTACTGTGAGGGTGCTGTGACACTAGAACAGGTTGCTCAGAGATATTGTGGATGTCCTCTTCATGGAAATGTCCAAGGCCAGGTTGGATGGGGCTTCGTGCAACCTGGTCTAGTGGAGGGTGTCCCTGCCCACGGCAGGGAGTTGGGACTAGATGATTTTTGAGGTCCCTTCCAACACAAACTATTCAGTGATTCAGTGATATTCAGACAAACTGGAATGTTTATGGGCAAGGAAATACACATGGGGTGACTTTGCGATCAGGTCAAAATGGTCTCTGTGGTTGAAAAGAAGGGACAAAGGAATGCTCTGCAGCGCAGGCAGAGAGGAGCCAAGTAGGGTCCTTGGTAGAGACACGGGTGAGAGCCCACGACTCCCTAGATCCATGACACTTATTTTATTCTCAGGAAGACACAACGAGCTCAAATACTACTCAGCAACAGAAGCAGGTTCTCTGTTGTAGACATTAACAGAGGCTGGTGCTCTTCGGAAGAGACGAGTATGACTCAGGTTTTCTGGAACTCACACAAACTCAGCCGCAGCACCTTGGCCCCAGATGGTTTGGTCTCTCCCAGCTGCTTAGCCCACAGTCACTGCTCTCCTTCAGTGGATGGGACAGTAACAGTCATTCTTAATGTGGCTGCAAACTGGGTCTTGACTGTGGAGTTGTTCCTTCTGCTTTGAAATCTGTATCGCTCTCTTAAATTTAAAATAATATTTTACCACTTTAGCTGATGACAGCTGAACAATATACTCCACCTTAGACTGCCTCTTCATGCCTGACTTGTGTACAGTGTGTACTCTTCTCACTTCCTTCTAGTGTTTACATCCAGGCTGCAGCAAGAATTCAAGTGCTCCTGTGCTGTCTCTTGCTCTCCCCACCTTTGTAGGCTTCTGCCTGTCCAGAACTGATGTTGGCTCTAGAGCTCTGATATTAGCTAAAGTTCAGTGCATTACTTTAAGGTAATGAACAAATGAGAACTAGCATAACCTATCCTCAGGGACAAGAGGAAGAGCCAAGAGCAGATGTTGAAATATCAGCATGATGATGTCAGTTAAACCCTTTTACAAAACAGTCAACTGGAAAGACTGAAAAGGAAAGTTGCACTTTGCCTCAAATACAGGTCAAACACAGAGCAATACAATCTTCCTCCTTCCCAACATTGCAGGGCTACAGAGATTGTGCTTTCTCAAGTAGTTTCCTTGATACAATCAATGATTATACCTTCTTCACAGAGGTTTAATGCTCTCACACTGTTAATCCTCTCTAGGCCTTCAGAAAAAGAGGAATCCATTTCTACCAGCTTTATTAATGCAGTGCAATTTTCCCAGACCCAGAGCTGAATGAATTGTTTATGGTAATAAGTGATTCGTTTAATTTAGTCCATTTTTTCCTACTTGTGATCTGACCATCACATCATCCTGACTTCTGTGTTTGTAAAATTAATTCTAAACATTCACTAAACAGATTATATGGATACATTTCAATTTACAAGCTGTTTGCTGACCAATGTCTTTGAAAACACCCAATTTATTTTTCACCCACAAGGGTATGTGGCTGGTTGCCTAATTCACGTGCCATTATTTCTGACAGAGACATTAAAACTTTTAAAAGAGAAGAATGATGGAAGCATATTGGTTACTGAACAGGTAATGCCCCTGTATGATGATCGTCCAGATTAGTATTAATCCATGGTAAAATTTATTTACTAAATGTTTAAGACTTACCATCTTAAACCAACGTGACCCCTGGAAACTAGGAGTGAGATCTAATCATGAGAACAGTCATAAATTACTGGCTTCTAGTTCCGAAAGCTCTGCCACTCACTAATTTGTCTTTCATCCTGGAGGGCTGCTCTGTGAGCATGTCCAACGATATTACGATAATACAAACACCATATACAACTAACCATGTAGATTTGACTAATATTAATTAGGGAAATTGGAATGAACAGGCAAAATGTTATATAGAATAATTTGGTTTTTAAAAAAAGCATTTATAAAATCATCTGCAATTATGAAAGGAGGATTGACTTAATGATTGTCTTACTGATATGCCATGTGGACACTTGGGAGACTTCTGAGAATATTTCTTAATAAAAAGTGTGTACAAGTACCTTAAGAGGTAGAATTAGGGATAATGGAATTATCAACAGTAATCTCTTGGAGCCAAGGAAAAATGGCACCAGAAAACTTCACGTTTCTGAAGCATAAAAGTAAAAGCTCAGAACTGTAATCATGAACTCCAATTTTATCATAAAACCTTAGTAGACACCGCTACAAAAATGTGCCTTAATTTTTATAAACTCTCAGATTGTCCTTAAGTCAGCAAACCCAGAGTTTTTACATTGCCTTTAATAACCTCCAAAGCTTAGTGAGATATTAAAATTTGATGGTATTTTAATATCATCTGAAAGATTATCCAGACAGCTGCAATGAGCAATATGTAGCAGGGCCTTTCCAGGGTCAAACTTTGTGACAGGAAGAGATGAGATTATTCTGGTTTTATGATAAAGGAATCCATACATATATATGAGACAGCAGCAATGTGAAGTGGAAGCCCATGTACCTAGCTTTTTATTCCTAAGAGTTCCCTACTGGCTCAGATACAAGTTTCCTTTCTCTAGTACATAGAGTTTGGTTGTCTAGACAGTTTTGGGATAAACTCTGGTTTGGCATCTGGTTTAGCCAGTAAGAATAACACACCAAATCTGCAGTCTGCTGTCTTCCATGAACCCTTCAGCAGTGGTCGTACAGCTTAGCTATGTATGTGGCACACCAATACTTGTTGACTCTGTGTCCTAAGATACATTAGGGGAGACAACAGGACATTCAGCACCCAGGTGGCTCCTCAATGGACTTCATGGCTTGCACCAGTAGACAGAGTGGCCTCTGAAGTAGACCATGGAATTTTTTTCTGTTTCGTGTGTGGATGTGATTTCTTATAAACCATATGATTTTTTTCTCCTCCTCTTTAAACCAGCAAGGATTCCTATCCTCTGAACCCACAAAGGTCTTTGTAAACAGCAAAATGGTTATTTTCAATTTCCTGTTTAAAGGAATAGCTTAAAAGAATGCTGACACATTGAATAAAAGCAAGATTCTTTTCTAAGAAAAAATTCATTATAAACTTAATAAGTACTTTTCAAAATTCGCCTGGATATCCAAATGAGTAAGCAGATGCTTCTTACTGGGATTTGAAAAGGGCTTCCTCCTGCTTTAGGCACTTTAACAGTTAAGAACCAGGAATTGTGGCCCCCAGTTCCTGTGTGGAAATATTTAAAACTCTTTCTAATATATTTATGATGTTTTCCTATGCAGCCCAGCACAAACATCTCCAGTGTGCTATGACTCAGTACTTTTTTTGAAGTGGCAGAAATACAATGAAAAGCCTGTTTCTCATAGTATTTTGGCAGAAAACAACTCTGTGGGCTGGTGTTGGCAATGCCACAGTCTAAGAATAGGGCACTTCTCAGGCAGAAAGTTGTTGAATTTGGACATAAGCTAGGTTTGCCTAGGCGTAAAGAAGCCACTGTCTTCAGGGAAAGGAGTAATTTGGAAATGCTTATTCTACAAGTTAGAGAGTGTTAGTGTCTACCAAAATAATTATTTCCTGTGACAACTACTCAGAATGAGGTAATCTCAAAGAATATATTCCATTGTACGCACGAGGTCACTGGACAGCCCCTCCGACACTTCCTCAAAGGGGCTCTCATTGTATGGAGTGCTCTATTCTAGTTTCAATTGTTCATAAACATGAGTAATGCTTCCTTCCAAGTTTGTGCAAGTGGGAAGATCTGTAAATGGATGGTGCTTCACTGTACATGAACCACTACCACCTTTATAAAATGTAGCATTTGGGTGAGACAAAAAGTAACACAGCAATGAGGAAGTGAAAGAGTTAAAGCTTTTAAAAATGGGCTTGATCATGACTGCCTTAAACCCTAATATTCTGAGCTAAGCCTGGGCTGTCCTGGTTCTGCTGAACCCTGTGGAGGTGGAATTGTTTTCCCTAGCTACGGCTTTACCCATAAATACAGGCTATATAGATTGTTGTCTACAAATAAAGGCAATGCAGACAATTCCCTGGAAACCCCAGCTACAGCATTCCCTTACTAAGGGTAATGTTTGCCAAGTGACTCAAGAGTCTACACCACCAGTTTGATTTCATTCTTATTTCACCCTAGGGCTCTGGTTTCCTGACTATCCATACTGTTCACGTGCTGCTTTTGGCAGCAATAATTGTGGTCAATTGTTTCTCTCCAAAAGGAAAGGCTTGGCACAGCCAGCTCCGAGCAGATGATACTGGATGTGTACCTCCCAGGCTTGGACTCCTGCTCTATGTGACTGCCGTTCAGCACAGCCCCAGAAAGCCTTCCTCCCTCAGCAGACCCTCAAACCTTGCAGGACCCATGACCTCAGATAAGAAAACAGAGCCCCAGGAGGATATTTATGGATCTATGTAACTTTTCTGGACAAGCTGTAGACAGCCAGGTCTGGAACTGGTCTTTTTGCTCAAAGCTGAATTCTGAATTTGTCTGCTCAAGATTTCTATGCCTTAAGTTCTTTGGAAGATGCTTTCTCCTACTTAAAATTGTTTGAAGTATTCCTGCAGTGCTCATTCAAATATTTTATTTTCATCAGGATAAAGGAGAGGGAAAGAAATTCTCTCTCTCTCAAAGAATAAGGCATTCTGAACTCACTCATCCACAGGACACCACTGCTATATTGCCATATCCTTCCTAGCTTTACTGGCTATTTTCCATCTTTTTCCATATCCCTCTCCTTAGAGACGGGCAGAAGATCACTAGCCTGTCATTCACTGCAGAAATGGGAGAGCTAGCTCAGCTCCTTCCAGCTATTTGGCAGCAGCTCTAAAACAGAGGCTGACAAGAGCTAAGGATTATTTGTGCAGTTAACAGAAATTATTCTCTGAAAACTCTTTTTATCACAGAACATTTAGTATATACATACTGACCCATGGGCTTTATTTCAGGTGTTCCTACCTAAACATCTGACATCTAATGAAGCAGCAACCATATGTCATATAACAGGGAGGTGATAGATGGAGTTAATCACACAGCTTTGAAACAATCCCTGTCTATCTATTAATTCACCTCCTTTGAGACTTGTTCTAACAATCCAAAACAGGTACAGCCAGAAGAAATGGTTACAACTCTGAAACCTGGATGAGATTTTTAACTTGAAGAGTCAGGAATGTACGTGTGTGAACTCCTGCCCCTTTCCCAACAAACACAAATGAACAGCTTCCAGCTATTGACATTAAAAATAATCAACCTGTCAGGGGAATATTTCTTTCCCCAAAATGGGGAAGGTTTCCCTCAAGCCCTGTCTTGAATTTATATGTGTTTGATGGTAGAGCTGAGTCCCATATTAGTGACACATTTATGGGCTGCTATCTTGAGGGCTGCAAACAAAAAATTCACATCTTTCCAAAAAAGTAAGCTCCCTTTCCACTGTGACATTTCATATTAAGCTCTGGCCCTACAAGGTTTCTATGTACCAGACATCAGTTGTAACTTTCTAAGGTACAGAAAACCAACTTAAAATTCCCTCTGAAGTACTGTATAGATTTTCCCTTCTAAGTGTGATGGTTGTGCTTGTGGTATGAAGGCATTTGGATTCATGGAAAGAGGGGTGTGAAAAGTCACAACACAGAGAAAATTAAAGAATGAACAAAGGAAACTACAATATAGAATAGACGCTCTCAGAAAGCTGATTAGGTCTGGGAAGCTAGAGACAGGGCTACTCATAGAGGTTTCTGGTTCTACCACTAACATGAGGTACGTCCTCGAGCAGGTCTCTTCACCTTGCTGTGATTCTGTCCTCCATCTGTAAGGTAAAGATAACAGTGTGTGACTTTATGAACTGTTTCAGAGGACAAATGCAATATAACTCCTTAGGGTTAGCTTACTGGACACATAAGTGGGTGAATAACATTGACCATTCATTGTCTCCCAAGTAAGAAATAACATTCCTATTTGTTAAATTCTATCACTCCATTTCTCCATGTCTACAGCAGCCAGTTAAATCACATTCACCTTGTAATAAAGATGTGAATCAACCTTCTATCTGTATCAAGTATGCATAGCACTACCGATAACAAATCATTACTTGCAGCAGCAATGAAAGAAAAAAGATTTTTAAGATTTGCAGTTGTAGGAAAGAAAGCATTTACTCTAGCAGTTGACAATATACAAGCATGCAGAACAAGCAGAATAAAGCCCACCTAGACTACTCGCTCAAGGTCTATGCTATGATTTTTCATGGTGAGGAAGAAAGTGGAAGATTCTCTCAGACAACTGTGGACTTTAATCTTCGTATGGGGTTGCAACATAGTCCAGAGACTTAGAAGTTAATTGTCTATAGCAGCTAAATGGAAATTTTAGTGACCTACTGTTCTCCCATTAGACTGGAGTCCTCAGGAATAAATGAATGATACTATATAGTTGCAATTACTCTTCTATGCACACACGTTCTTATTTGCCTGAGAACGGAAGTACGTACTGGGAACAATTACAGCACTATACAACTTCCAGTGATTGAAGTGATACCTAATTTATTTTAAAATTAGCTTCCAAACCATCCACTTGTTTAATCATAACAAATTTGGAATCTCTTTCTTGACTTTAAGAGCCGAACACTTGGCTCAGGATATGTGGGACTTTCCTTCCTCATTCTGTAACATAAAGACAAACTGGCAGCCAGTTTGGGTTTTCTTGGGACTCTTTTAAAGATATGCAGATAATCCTCTGAGAAACCATACTAGATCATATCAGCATTTCTCTACAACTTGGGACATAGGTCCTGTCAGTGCTCGGTCTTCTAACAGTGAGCATGAAAACCTATGATCAAATGTGGAGGATTGGTTAACCCAGAGAGGTCATGTGTACCCCTCCCTGGAGTCTTGCAGGCAGAACAGCCAGGATGGATCACTGGTTCACATGGAATGATGGTACCAGTATCCACAATAGAATGAAGAACTATTGTGAAAGGTGAATGTGAAGATAAGCACCAGATGTCCACAAGAAAACGGACCCAAAACCAGATGGCCAGCCACCTTTTGACTTAATGATATTTACAGACTTGCTGAAACGTACATAAGCTGCAGCTTCTAAGAATAAAACGAACTGATTGCTTTGAACCATATTGGTGTGCAGGCTTTTCCGAGCACCTCTCTGCGCTTCCAAAGCCCCTGGATATAAAATCTTTCCTATGATCCTGGATATTGGACAAGGAAAATCCCCACAATTGGCGCCTGAACAAGGACCAGGAAAGAACAGGGACCGGGAAAGAACAGGGACGGGGACAAACAGGGCCATGGGAGCTGCAGAGACGACGGCAAGCAGACGGACTGGCACCAGACAGACTGTAAGCTTTGCAGTAGCTGGAAGCGGGGTCTCTCCCTGCCCTCTGCATCCACCATGGAGTGGAAAGCTGCGGAGAAATTGCTCTTGAGTATTCTCTCTAAGAGAGGCAAGCAAGTTTCTCCTAAAGGGCTGACGGGCTTGATGAAGTGGGCCCACCGCTCAGGGCACCTGCGAGAGGTGGCACTAATACTTAGCATTTCTGAGTGGCGAGAAATAGGTGACCACATGTGGAATGCATTGAGTATGAGAGGCAAGGAGGGAAAGATGTTGCGGTCCTTGGGTCCGACCTGGCGCATGGTGCTTACCACGCTGACAGCCATGCAAGCTGAACGACAGGTAGCTGCTGCTGCAGGACAGGCCTGGACTGGCTCAGCTACCCCAGTGACATCAGTTCTTGAGCCTCCTGTACAGGGACTCGTGCACCCTGACTGTTCCTCTGCGTCCCAAGTACGTACTGCGGTAGAATCAGGGAATACCGCAGGAGCTCCCCTACTTTATGCCAGCTTTTTGTTGCTACCGCACTCCAACCATTGCAAAAGCAATGGCTGGAAACCGTAATTTATCATTAAAAGGATGACATTTTCTTTTGTCAAAAGACAGCTTTCCCTGAGAGCTGGGAGGACGAGAGAATCAAACACCTGGACGATTTTATTTACATGCTGCGATGAGCAGAAATCCCAAGCCCAGAGACTAGATTCCTGTGAACCCTGCCAGCCCATTTACAAACCTCTCGTTTACTTCTCCTGGGCTGCTGTTTCTGCCATTTTGTGATGGGATGGAAACCTTTTTCCCAAACAAGGCCAAATTGCATTTTTAGCTCTTTCAGTGCTGTCACAGCTCTAGCTCCACTGAAACTGTAATTTTAGTCACAGCAAGCAGAGCCTGTCTGCCAGTGTACAGACAGACTCAACAGACTGAATGGAAAGCGGGATAAGAATAGGAGTGAATAGTGCATGAATTAATGCTACTGCAGCACACCCTCAGGTAATGCTCAGGGTACAGAAGGAGAGATACTTAGACAGCAGGGAGATAACAAAAAATTAAGAGGGCATATGGGGGGACGTTTCCAGGTTTGGGGTTTCTTTTCCCCTAGATAATCTTTCACGTGGCTTGTTCAAAGTGCAAAGTGGCTTGCTGAATGCTATATCTTCTTCTCCTATCCTCATGATAAGTTTGGCAACCAAAAACCATCATACATGTGAAGTGATAAAGTCAAGTACCTAAGTGATCGGAAATGACTGTTTAAATTAGAGCAAGAGCTGCAATTTGGAAAAGGAAAAGAGATGTACCCTTGGGAACACAATGATGATTTCTGCCCTATTAAAATCCTAGAAAATGAAGTAGTGCAGATGAGCCAAGAGCTATTTTGGGGGCGGGAGAAGGAAGGGAAGGGAAGGGAAGGGAAGGGAAGGGAAGGGAAGGGAAGGGAAGGGAAGGGAAGGGAAGGGAAGGGAAGGGAAGGGAAGGGAAGGGAAGGGAAGGGAAGGGAAGGGAAGGGAAGGGAAGGGAAGGGAAGGGAAGGGAAGGGAAGGGAAGGGAAGGGAAGGGAAGGGAAGGGAAGGGAAGGGAAGGGAAGGGAAGGGAAGGGAAGGGAAGGGAAGGGAAGGGAAGGGAAGGGAAGGGAAGGGAAGGGAAGGGAAGGGAAGGGAAGGGAAGGGAAGGGAAGAAAACCATCAGCAAAACTGAAAGCTCGACTGAAGGACCAGAGGCTCTGGAAGGGGCAGTACTGGCAATGCTGTTCCTCTGCACAGAGAGAAATGCTACATCACAGCTTGGTCTCTAGAGCCACAGTAGACAAGTTCTCAGTGGCACATCTTCCTTCTCTTGCTCCAGTCGCTGTTTGCAGTCAGTGGGAGAGGCACATGAGGGGCAGTAAGGGATGGAGTGAAATAAATGGGTCCATGGCCACACTTAGGAGAGTGCACTGTTCCCTCTTGGTTTTTGTTAGTGGTGCTCCTAGAGCAGGGTCTCTTCCTACACCATTTCCACAGTCAGGTTTTCTTCTGAATGGTGCCCCTTTGCCAGCACATGCCAGTGAAATGAGTGGCAGTAGCTCTCTCTCTGCAATATACTCTGCTTATTCTGTGCTTGGGGGAGAAGGTACTCCCTGTGCATTTCCAGTCTCTATCCCAAATACAGAGAGGATCTCACAGCCAGGATGCAGAAGTGTGAAGCAGACTTGATCAACTTTATGCAGTTACCTGAGCCAGAAGATGTGACAACAGTGGTTTTCATCTCCAAGACAGAGCAGTTCAGCAACAAGATACTGAATTTTGTAACTTTGTTGGGGGATTCTCACTTCAAGTTAAGCTGAGACTATTTAATTGACAACTGTAGGTACACACATATGACTCAAAAAAGGTTTCAGGATATTTATCTACAAACCAAAAACTGGGCTAAAAAAGAGAATCTGACTTTTTTCTCTATTTTATTTTTTAAGTATAAGGAAAATCCAAAACTTTCAGTATTGCAGGCAACTTACACTGATTACAAAACAAAAGAATATTGTTAAACTCCTAGACCACAAATGGCTGCTCCAGCTAAAGCTGCTCTTAAATTGCAGGTGTACTTTCTGACAGAATGTGGCCTAAAGGTCTCAGGCACCCAGGGAAAAGGATGAATACAACAGCCCAATTTTCTTAGAAGTCTTTCTGCTAATTCTGTGATTAGGGAAGAATAACTCTCAAGTAAATCACAGATAATGACAGGCATTGATGCAGTTAAAAATTTCTACTTTGGTGTACAAAAGTAAACCATTAATAATCAGAGTTCCCCACAGTTACAAATGCCATTAACTGGCTCTCACACCTGCTGTTTGAAGGGGAGAGATGACATTGAGCTTGCAGGGTAGGGAAGAACGAGCATTTACCAGGTGGGTCAAAGAGGAAAAACTTTAAATAAGAAGACCTCTAGTGAAAGCACCAATTGAGAAGTGTCCTTGCTGCATCCTGCCTTTTTTAAAATGCCAGTCAGATGGCAGTTGCAGTCATTCCTAACTTGGGATCTTCTTCAAAAAGGAAATTTATTCCAGATCAGTGTTTCTTGCACTGTCTGGTCTGCATTTAGGCAGCAAGCAGATGCAGAAAAATTAAAATGAGAAAACCCAGATCATCTGCTGCCAAAATACGTCAGCCTTCCCAGGGGCTGGGAAGACAAGCAGAAGCAAGCTGGCAGGCCAAGAGAGGAACACTTCAGCTCCCAGGACTGAGGAGAGATGGAGCCTCCTGAGCACACGGCCTTCTCTGTTTGCTTCCACTGTGATGATGGGAACAGCATACATCTGTATGTACTCTTGATAAAGAAACAGCACTGCACCTCCAAGGAAGTCCATTCCTCCCTGATGGGAGCAACTGTGCAGAGCCCCAAACACAAGGACACATCCTGCAATACAGGACCAAGCATCCCTATTTTGGAAGGCAGGCTTCCACTACCTTTGAGGCATTACTAAGCTTTGCAGAGGCAACTTCATAAGGCTACATTCATCAAAGAATTTAACTTCCTGTTCAAGCATTGCCATTACAGTGGTTTCACTTGGCTGTGTATCATGTGCTGTGGAGGGAGGAGGAAAGTAGTGTAAGCAACTGAAAGTGCAGCCTGGCCCCACAGGGAAGGCAGGCTGGCGGTGTGGGGCCCTGGGAGACGTAGCAGTGCCTGGAGGGGGTGGGGACAAGGCATTGGGCCCACCATTAGCACCATGCTCCTGGGGATCCTCGTGGTGCTCTGCTTCATCCCTGCTGCTGATGTAACAGGTAACAAACCCCCCCACAGCTCAATCCTTTCCACTATTTTTCCTCACTTTGATCATCGGGGGGAGAAATTAATTGCATTAATTTTGCACAAGTTATACTGTGTTTGGGTGAAAGGGGAGAGACAGAGCATACTGCTATAGCTGCACATGGATGAACTTGAGATAACTAAGTGGCAGATTTTTTTTCATGCACCAAGTATGTCCCCAAGATAAGACCTGGGAACCTTCTTTTAGCTTGGTCTCTTTAGATGCATTTGGAAATTGCATGCACAGCTAGGGGAGGGTTTATTTCACCTTCCCCCATGGGCTTTACAAATTTTGCTCACAGGTGACTTTTCTGGGGGAACAAGAAAACTCCCAGTGCTGATCAGACATGGTGCCAGTGCCTCTCTTGGGGCAGCGTCTCCACCATCCCCAAGTCTACTGTGTGAAGCTCCAGGTCCCACTATGGCCTGGATCAGTGTGATGGGCTGCAGAGCTGAACCCACCCACAGTCTCACAGAACTAGCAAATAAATGGACCAAAAGCAGAGCTGCTTGCTGAGCTCAAAGATGGGAGGACGAGAATTGCTGAATTTCTGACTTTTGCCCTGTTTGGTAGTTTAGCTTCTTTCTGAAGAGATGTTCAACAACAAAAAGAGTATTTTTGATTCTGAAATCCTGAGTCTTAGTGTATATTTCTGAATCTCCAGCTGTTGTGGCTGAGAGCATTTTGTGTTGGTGTTGTGCTCATGCGGTGTCCGTATGTTCAGAGTTAACATGTTTTTCCAAATGGGTACATCAAAATGCAAAGCAAGGCAAAGACTGAGGGCTCGTGCTAGGGTAATCTTCAGACAGACAATTTGCAAACTGCTGGCCTGTGAACTGTTGTGACTGGGTCTTCTCCAAATATCAGTTTTTTGTATTGTACTGAGAAGCTACAGATAGGAACAAAAATCTCTGTTCCAGTACAAAACTTCTCAGATATTGAACGTCTTTAAGGAGTTGCTTAAAAAAAAATCTCTATTCCAGTACAATTTAATCTATTTTTTTTCCTTATTTCTGCCTCATTTTTCTATAATTCTTTTCCTTAGTGAGGCATTGTAATTTGCAAGACACCATGATATACATGCTGTAAGAGACCATAGATTTTTTTCTTCCTTGTCCTTTTCCAGTGTTTATAATTCTGTATTTGCAATATCATAACTATTTCCACAGCAGGTCCCTGGGCTGTCAGAGAAGACACTGGTTCTGGAGGGGCTAAGTATCAGCAGTGGGCTAACAGTTTTAAAAACATTTCCATGAGGCGTGAACAGCTTTAAAGCATCTCTTTTGAATTGCAACAAAATATAATGTGTGGCTTTCAGACACAGGGGTTATGCTATGACTCCATAGACATTTATACACTTGCTTTGCATGAAGAACTTGAGTTTCTCCAATAGCTTCAATGAGGCTGTTCAGCTGCTTAAAGAGAAGCACATGAGGTCACCTGCTTCTCGGGGCTCTCATCGTTTTCCCGTATCTTTCCTCCACCTCTTCATTTCGATAGAGATGATTGATCCTTTGGCAGACAGAAAACATTAAGGCAGGTCAAAACCTGGCAGAACTTCCTCAATCACAAAGTGTACTGTAGGCCTCAGGTATTTTGTTTTGGAGCAGACAACAGAATTTGTCCAGTGGTGCTGTTTCTATGCTGTATCAGTGAGTGCTGCAGCTTGAGTCTAAATTACGGAGAGGGACTTAATATCGGTTTCTTCACTTCCCTTTTGCAGAAACACTAATGTTTACAAAGTTTGCCTTCCCCACTTTTTTGTTGGCTAAATAATTATTGCTATAGTCTGTCAGAGAGGCAGCTAGATCAAGTTGCCTGTCCCATGTATTTTTTGAAATAAGTAAAGAAATAAGTTCTCACTGCAGTGTACCACAAAACACCTCATCTTTTTATTACCTGCATAATCTTCTGGCTTATGGTGTCTGGGTGTTAAAATCAACCTCAACCACTGAGGTTACCATAATGCAGAAGATGTATGAGGCAAGGTTAGCTGAGATTAGGATGACATCAATGAATTCTTCTTTAAAAAAAATAATCACAAGCTTACAAGAAAAACCCCTGTGCTCACACTGGGTTTGAGTAAAGCAGGAGTGTCACCTGGGCTTCTGTAGTACTGGGCTTCCTAGAGGACATGCACCAAAGGAGAAAATACTAGCAGAAAGCAAGTCTGTAACAGCTACCAGAGGCAGATCCCTCCAGCTGCACATAATACACATAGCTGGGTGCCCTAATACCAAAGTAAAAGAGGAAGACCCCGGTAGCTGAGAAGGAAGAGTAAATGTAATTGAGCATCAGGCCATCAGCAGCAGAAATAGAACAGCTGTGTTTGTAACATAGCTGTGTGTCTTTCTGTCGGTGGATTAATTAAACTCCTTTTGGGTTTTAAGTCCGTCAGGGATTTCAGTGGGATGTTTCTTTACTGTGCTTCTAGAAATCCCAACTTATCCCTGGTTGCTTGCTCTGGCAAATAGCTCCTTGAAGTCAACTGGCATGGAAAAGAAAGAAAGAAAGAAGAGTACAAAATATTTTTAGCAGAATATTTTTTCCAATAGCTGATGATGATTCATGGAATGTTCTGGAAAAAAAAACCTCAAAATAGTTATTTTCCGTACTTTGTCGTCTCTATTTCACTTTCTTGGCAAATAAGAAAGAAAGAAAAAAAAAAGTCAATGAAGTTTTTCTTGCATCAGGTGTCCATGATCAGAGAGTCAGTATTTGATAGCGGATGGCAATTTTTATTTTCCTGATGCAAAAAAGCCTCACGTGATTATAACAAATGTCTGGCATGGCAAAGAAGGTACAAAAAAACTTCAAAAACATTTAGAGATCTTATACACTATTGCACATAAATCCTAAGAGCCTGAGAAAGCTTGCAGCCAGTGCACACTGAGTTAAAAGATTTTACATTTTTAGACTTCCCAGCTTTTTGAAACTGTAGACAATGATTTTTCATAACTGCCATTTTCTTGGCTGGGTAAGGCCCAAGATACAGATGTTGATTATGATGCAGCATGCCTGAACACAGCTCTGGAAATGGCAATCATAACCTATTTAGGGGAAAGCAGACACTAATGGAAACATATACTAAATGTTTCAGAGTTTCACCATTTTAACAAAGCCAAAGCGACACTTATGAGAAAAACTCTCCGTGAAGGCAAAAGCAGCCTCAGCCCATGTTTGCTCAGAATGGTCCAGATCCTACTAAGAATATAATCGAATCCTATTCAGATCACAAGTGAAGTAAAGGATGTTTGGCCTTACTTTGTTTTCCCTGTGAAACTAATACACATTTTGACATGACTGACTTTCTTAAATTAAAAAAGGAATCCAAGCCTGGAGGAGGAGGAGGATGAAGCAGGGCCTGTGGGGTACACCTGCCTTGCCCCTGCTGGCGCTGCAGCCCAACCAATGTGTGCTAATTAGTTCCTATAAATGAAAACCAGAAGATCTCCCTCAATAAATTTTGATTTGAACTAGTAGAATCATTTTGCTAAAACGGTTTTGGGTGCTTGGCTTAAATCATGTAGGAGCAATCTTGGCTTAATGATGCACAAATAAACTTTTTCCCACTGCTCAGCCATCCTGCATCCCAACACCAGCAATATGGGACTGGGTTATCAACACCCAGCCTGCACGCCAAGGCAAACAGACTGGGCCATAAATCGAAAAGGTGGAAATAAGTTGAAGGAACTCATTTTTTTAGGTGGGTGCATCAAAAGAGATTGGTTGCCAACTAGCACAATATCATGGAATGTACATAAATAGTCCAAAGCTGTAGCTCAATAGTGGAGTTCAAGGCATGAAGGAATCAAGGTACATCAGGAATCCAGATTAGCTGACAACAGTAAAAGGTGGGGGTAAGTCATTGGGGTCTGCAGGTTAGTCTAAACAACATTTGAATGTGTTCCCTCAGAGATGGTATTTTCAGTGTTCTTTGTCTTTCCTCTGGCCATAGAAAAAATCTGATCAAGCTGAGCAAAAAACATCCATTAGCTTTTTGTAAATACTTGCAGTGAAAAACAAGCAAATGTTCTTTCTGAAGTGTATTGGTGCTCCAGAAAAGGTCTCTTCTGATGGTGTTTGCAGTCCCTCTAACAATCAGGGTTTAGTGGTAGGTACTACTGCATGGCAAATCAGGAAAAAAACCTCTGTCTTCAGCTAAATATGTATAACTCTGCTGTGCTGAATGTAGGACAAGTCTACTGCAGACTTGCTTATTGCCACTTAGGGCAAAGATCAATTTTCTGGCCAACAAAAATATGATCAAATCCCTTGTCTAAAGGGGTGGAATCTAAACCTCACCCCTTACTAGAATGCCTTATAAGCCTATGTGAGAGCTTTTGTCGGAAAATGCTGATTCGATGAAACTGAAATGTTTTGCTGAAATGTCTTCATTTCGATGAAAATTCACCACAGGCAGCACCTCAAGTAGAAACCTCCATTGTCTCTTATTAATTTGCCTCTCAGTTCCAGGATTCCAAGATCCATGTCTCTTTTTGCTGGGAAGCCTGGAAACACTCATCCTTCAGCAAAACAAAAAGTTTCACAGTGTTTGGACTCCCTGCAAACATGGGATTTCAGAGCTGTGATGAGGTCTACTTCACACCCTCCCCACATGCTAACTATGCTGAACAAAGATGCATGAGGAAGACAGATGACAATCTTTCTTTGTTAAAGATGAGGCAGTAGAGCATTCCATGTCTCATGTCTTCCTGCTCTCATGAGAAGAAAGCTAGTAAACAAGACTCAAGTGAGAAAATGAACAACTTCAGTAGTTTCATGGGTTGGGCTAGTTACCCAGAGAACCTGCTAGACATGGATTGTTTTTACTGCCCACACCTCACCACTAGTCCTGGCCATCTCATGCTTCTCTCTGCGTTTGCTTTACTCCCCAGATTGTGTTCATCCCAAAGGTGTATCCTACTCAGGAGTCTGGGATACTTCATCTTCTTGCGCAGGTGTGAACACACCAAATGTAACTACTTGGTCCTAAATATTGTTAAAAACAGTGAAACACTTGTTTTCTGGGCATTCTGGATGTGGCCTCCTTCCTACTCCATTTCCCCTACTAGCCTTTTTAAAGTCTCATCACATGGTTTAAGTGGAAAGAACATGGGTATTGCAGCAGCATTTGAGGACAAGAGATGTAACTGTCATTCTCACAACCACAGCGATTCTGTGATCTGTAAAAGACAACTGAGACCTCATGTGAAATGAGCTTTCATGAAGCCTTATGCAGTCATATACATGCATAGAAGGGCTGTCCTTAGCTCTGGCAAGTTCCCAGCTTAAAAGCCAAAACTCCCTTCTTACTTACGGGTCATCATTTGGAGTAGTGTCTCGTTTGTACAGGATGAGTTTTCTTGGAAGAAGTTGTCTTTCTGCATAGTCTTTGCTGTGTTTTATTGTTTGGCAGATGGTAGCACAGAGGTCTTCATGTCAGAAAACATTTCCTGTTTGTGTATCAGCCCAGTCAATTCAAATTCAATTATACCTTTGTGTCACATGTTTTTTTGCAGGCCATTCAAGTGCTAAGTGCCAATGCAGTGTCAAATTAGACAGCTCCTGAGTCCTTTGAGAGATCAAAGATCTAATACAGTGGCTAGCCAGAGAAACTACTTATTTTACATTAAAATGATAGCAGTTCATGCTTTTAGTGCCCATTGTCCACCATCCAAACCCTTGAAATAGTTCAGCAAATTCTACCTGCAAACTCTTCAAGTCTGTCCTTGGATTAAAAAGCAAATGTATAAATAATATCGTCTCATCTGTCTGCTTAACTAAGCATTTCATTCACAGTGTTTTCACTCCACAATACCCCCTGGGAATCTGTTTGCCAAGGAAAGGATAGACTACTGTGGCCTTACATAGATACACATTCAGAGTAGCATTCTGAGCCCTGATGTTAAATCTTAATCACATGGGCAACTTTCTGTACTAGTGTTCTGACTCTGAAGAAGAACACTCTTGACCTCACAGACTCCCCTACTGACTATGTAATTATTTATATAGAGAGGGATTGCTGCAACAAGAGCTCCTGTGAGAAACTGCTTCTGCAGCTTGGTGGTTACATACTGGGAGTGTCAGCAGGGAGAGGAGATACGGAAAGGAGTCATATGGGAGGATGTGTGGTTCTGAAGTCTCATACTGTATTTTATAAACAAGTGTTTTTCTCACTCTCTCCCTCCCTTCCAGAAAACAAGATTTTAGTGGCGCAGCACCCTTTGCTCGTTGTAGCTAACAGAACTGCAACTTTAGTCTGCAACTACACATACAATGGAACAGGGAAGGAATTTCGAGCTTCTCTGCACAAAGGAACAAACAGTGCAGTTGAAGTTTGCTTTATTTCATGGAACACAACCAAAATCAGCAGTAATTCAAATAAAGAATTCAACTGCCAGGGAATTCACGATAAAGACAAAGTTATCTTCAACCTTTGGAATATGAGTGCCAGCCAAACTGACATCTACTTTTGCAAAATTGAGGCCATGTATCCACCCCCATATGTCTACAATGAGAAGAGCAACGGGACTGTCATTCATGTAAAAGGTAAGCTGGAAAGTCTCTGTGGGCCAGTATCCTCCCTATATGCACGCCCTACATGATGGTTTGAGGTGGTTTGTTTCCTTAAAAAAAAAAAAAAAGGTTGGGTTGCCTGGTAAAACTACATTGCTGCTCCTGATGTCCTGAAGAAGACATTTTAAAATGATGATTAATACAAATGGGGCATTGGGGAACAAGGAGTAACAGGGATTGAGGTTTTTGCTTCACATACTTAAAGTTTTCTTTGTTCTTTTCCTTAAAGAGACACCCATCCAACTACAAGAGCCTCAGTCTTCAATGCCTTTGTGGATTATGGTGGCAGTGACTGGAGTTCTTGCTTTCTACAGTATGCTAATAACCATGTTTTTTATTAACTACTGGGTAAGAAAATACTGTTTTCCTTTGTTCTAATGCTCATTGTTCCCAGTTCATTTCCCAGGCTATACTTACCGTGTTTACCACAAACTCACTGGTACCCCTCACTTCAGAATCACGGTCCTTCTTCACCCTAGCTATACATGCACACCCACGCTATGCACCAAAAGAGCTGAAAGACCAGGTGGGCAGCCAGGCTGCTGCCTCAGAGTCCTAAGGCAAAC
Organism: Gallinula chloropus; assembly: GCF_964237585.1. NCBI lineage: Eukaryota > Metazoa > Chordata > Aves > Gruiformes > Rallidae > Gallinula > Gallinula chloropus. The sequence goes on along the minus strand of NC_140090.1, from coordinate 32,381,019 downwards.
AGAAATGCCACAGTGTTGGCAGTGCCCTGCACACCACCAATACTGGGACACTGTCTCTACCTCTACCAATTCTCCCTGTCGAGGAAGTCTAACACTACAAGCATTCCCAGCAAACCTCTTTGAGACTATACTGACAGAAGGAGCTCACCTACATTAAAATAATCTTTAGGGAGCTGTCAGTTGGCCCAAGACCATGTGTAATGATGTTTTCTGCCTACCCTGCAATCCCCTCAAGTACCCACTATTTCTGGCAGCTTGACTGCAAGGGAATAGGAGCACTGCAATCCCAGTAGTTCCTTAGCTGCTTCTCTGTGTTAACCCTAGGAAAGCTGAGACAGTCTTATAGCTCAATGTTTTTGTTTTCTAATCACTTTGGTGAGTTGGCTGGCCATTTCTGCATCATTTCTGAATGCTGGAGCAAAGAGAGAGGTATCAAGCAGAGACATCTCCCTAGGCAAGGCTTGGGGTTGTGATCTCCCAGAGCTAATTTATGCTGCTTAGTCCAGGTGGGAAAGGCTTGAACATGACTGTAGAGACCTCTGTTCCTTCCACTATGCCTCTCCCCTGCATCTTTGTTGTTAAATAGTGATTTTCATCACGCTATGAGGTAGCCTGTACTCAGGGCCAGAGTCTTTGACAGGTTGAATGTTGCCCGTACACAGAAAGCCACAGTCACTGCAAGCTGAAGTTTGAGAGCTGCTAAGTGTTAATTCACAAAAATACACTTACTCAATATATGGCTGTTCCTAATGGAAAACAATCAAACGGGGCACTGCTGTCAGAAAACACCAAGGCTGGTTAAGTGGCCCCTCTTTGTGCCTTACTGTAGAGGCTGAATCCTAGGAGAGCTGAGAGGATTACAGCAAACAGCTGCTGGTGTTACAGTGCTGTGCTACAGTGGCTGTGCCCTGATGAGATACCATAGCTTCAAATCCATCATTTACAATCTGAACCATTTTCTCTCTGCTATATTTGTTTGGTACCTAGTGGCTACACACTTTGCTACAAACATGTCTGCCCACAGCAAGAGTGACAAGGCTGCATTGCACCGTGTGCCGTTTGCTGCATCAGTTTTTATCTGCTGTTATCACTGCTGGTGGTATTCTCCTGACAGTGTGTACACAGAGTGTGGATGTATTTAGAGTGCTGTTGAATGTAAATACAGCTTCCTAGAAGACGCTGTGAATTGTAAAAAATGGTCTTAAAATATGATACTCGACAGCCGTGGCAAGCCTATTTCACTTGAGTTCCTGAAAGCTGCTAAAGATTTGTCTATTTTCATACAGCTCTGCCTTCCCTAGGGGAAAACTGCTTTCCTCTCCAAAAGAAGCAGTCTTTGATCCTAAACCAGTCCAGCATTCATTCATGCTAGCAAAACATCTTTCTCCCATGCAAAATTACCTTTTAGGTGAATTAAAAACCCTACATTACAGAGACAAATGCACACTGTTAAATCTGTTGTGTCTTTTTTACATGCAACAACTGCACTGCATGGCTTAAGCAGTATGCAATTTATATTCAACATCTTGCATATATGTAACATTAATATAAAAAAGCTTACTATGTTTCATAGTAACTGCACCTCTCTGCATGTACAACATAATTCACCCATTAGATTTTCTAATGCAAACCTCCTCCAATTCCACAGCATCACAAGTACACTGCAGCATTTGCAAATATTTATGTACACAGGAAGGAAATTTCAGTAAAAAGAAGACTGCAATAGAAGCTACAATCAGGATTAAGGAGAAAGCATGGGACCACTTTACCTAGCCCCTGATCAATAAAGCCTTAAGCTACACAAAAACACCAGCATTGTACTATAGCCTGCGGCAGTCGGAGGTTCAGTCCTCTAATTGAAGCCACAAACTTCCTCTGGGCTTCTAGGCAAATTATTTCACCTGTCTTCGGCTACTCTTATTTCTGAAAGAGACGATGCCTCCCTTGTCTCACAGGGGCATAATAAAGCAGGAATTCAGCAGTGGACATGAGGTTTTTGAAGCCCACATAGTGAGAAAAGTCAGACTAACATCAGGTCTGATTCTTTTGCCCCTTGAAGGAAGGCTCAGAACAACATACATGTCGTGTTGTGCTGTAAGTGGTAGGCAAACCATGTTACTCGTAGCCTGGGGTGCTTTTATCCCGCTCTTACGATGAGTTAAGCTAATTTCTTTTTTCTTCTTAATAAATGAGGACAGCCATCACTGCCTAGACTGTATTGCCTCTGCTGAGTCACTCCACAGCTGAGAATTAATGGTGAGAGGCATCAGTTTGTATCTGTGGTTTGCAGCATTCCTTTACCTGGGGAACTAACACTGTAAATCTCTCAGCAGATAAACTGGAGATTTATATTCAGGTTGGGCAAATTCCATAGATTATTTTATGAGGACATGTGTTTTAATTCTTCTCTAAATGTACTTAAACCTGAGGCTGCCTTACAAATATTCCTGCTTCCCTGCAGCGGGGCCAGGGACAGAACTCTCAGCAGTTAATATGAGACTTGGGTGAGACAATTTGTTAATTCAAAGAAGGAAAAATTAATCAAATCCATTATTAACTTTTCTCAGGTCTTATTAAAAGTCAAAATCCCTCTGCTCAAAGGATCTTTCTTCTCCCTTATTGAACGTTCACCCCAGGCAGGACAGACTAATGTGGAAATGTTTTCACACCCCTCTTCCCACTTTTCCCACAGCAAAAATCCAAAAAGAATGTGTACCATCAGAGTGACTACATGAACATGACTCCCCGGCACCCACCACACCAAAAGAACAAGGGTTACCCATCCTATGCGCCAACACGAGACTACACTGCATACCGGTCCTGGCAGCCGTGATGGCCACCAGCTGGCCCACCAGTAGCCCTGTGTGCTTCTAAGCAGTCACTTGCTCTTGGACATGGAAGGACAGCCTCTCATTTTCTCATTGTGTCTGTTGTTACTGGTCATGGATACCTACATCATAGCAAGTATTGGCTACACTTTGATATTATACCAAAAGAAAAAAACAAACAAACATAAGGGGGGGGAGGAGGGGAGAGTGGAAAAGGATTGTTCTCCTTGACAGCTGAAATGAGATAGAACTTGTGTTGAAGGTTGTCCGTGGGTAAGACAAAAGATGTCATCAGACCTCAGAGCTGGTCTCCTCCTAAAACTTCTGGTTTTGCTCAGCTGTTGGGAGAACCAGAACTTCTGACCTTTCCCAATAACTGCTGCCTTAGATTTAACTCTTAATTTCTTTTCCTGTATGTCTAATTCTCAGAAACCCTTGTTGCTCTTATATATAGAAAAATTAAAATAATAATAATTTCTTCTCTACAAGATCAGGGCACAATTTCAAGTTCAAAACACATGCTTGAAAGAAAGAGAGAAAAGTCAACCTGAAGGCATCTAAGCTATTAGGCTATGGTGCAAATGGGCCATCAGGACAAATCAAGATAATAGAAAACTACTAAACCTTCAATATATGAGTCCTTAGGTTGGACATTTTGTAAATGTTCATAAGGCCATTTGTAGTCATGACCAAGTAACTCCACAGAGTGAGAAAGTAATCAACCTGAAGACAAGATCAAGACAAGTGGGAGAGGAAGAAAGATCAATTGCCATCATGAAGAGCCCTGTTTCTGTTCTTTTGCCTCCTACAGGGAACACAAAGTCATATGGGAAGCATTAGAAGACAGAGAGGTCAGAGTTTAAGGAGAGCTTTATTCTCATTTTTGAATGTTTGTTTCAATTCAAAACACACTCTGCTGAGTCCTGAAAATTCATGCACATCTTCTGGCACCTAGGTTGTACCAGGGGTCTTTCAAAAATCCAGGTCTGGTTATGAGCAAGTAAGGTTTGCTTGAATTATTTTCCCATCTGCACACAAGTTTTGGAGTGTAAGAGGGTCCTTCATTACCAGCTTTGTGAACAGGACTTACAAGTGCTCAGCTGCAAGCAGGGACTGCTCTGGGCACTTTGAGGAACTTTGTGTTGATTAGAGGTTATGTTTCCATCTAAAGATGTTCTTCAGGACTGCTCCATTCTGGAGTAGGATGAAGTCTTCAGCAAAACTTGCTTCATTCCTTCAATTAAGCATGTTTACATTCACAAGACATCCTAAACTGTAATTGGGGCTGTCTTGGCCTAAAATCCCTTTTCACACTGAGGAGATGAGGTTTGTTTTATAGGGACTTCTGAATAAACAATTACATGAAAAACAAATCCATATTTCCACCTTGAAATAAAACTGGGATTGTACATTTACTTTCCTCCTATTTGGGGTAAGAAGATTCTTTCCCTCTTTGATGGGATGTGACAAGAGTAGTGTCATGGTTTATCCTGGCAGGCAGCTAAACCAGACAGCTGCTTGCACATTCCCCTCTACCAGTGGGATGGGGAGAGAATCAAAAAGAAAAAAGGTAAAACTCTTGGGTTGAGATAAAGACAGTTTAATAGGACAGAAAAGGAAAAGAATAATGGTAATAATGCTAAAAGAATATACAAAGAATATACAAAACAAGTGATGTACAGTACAATGCTCAGCTAGTTCCTGAGCTGTGCCACCTCCCAGCCACCACCATCATCCCCCTTCAGTTATATATGGATCATGACATCATATGGTATGGAATATACCTTTGGCCAGTTTGGGTCAGCTGCCTTGGCTGTCCCCCCTCCCAGCTCCTGGGGTGCCCACAGCCTTCTCGGTGGCAGGGCAGTATGAGAGGCTGAAAAGTCCTTGACTGCTTGGCAATCAGCATGTTATCAACATTATTCTCATCCTAAATACAAAACACAGCACTGCACCAGCTGTTAGGAAGAAAGTTAACTCTAACTCAGCTGAAATGAGGACCAGGAGAGATGTGGAAGAGTGGTAACACTCTTGCTTTGATATCTTGACCCAAGAAAACAACTTTGGCACTTTCAAATCGAAGTTTTATTTGAGTTTGCTAGCTGGCCCCCAAACCCATTCATTCTGGGTCCTATCACCACAAAACATAACACCTCTGGGTAGTGGCAAGATGTCTGCTGTCCCCCCAGCCAGGCACAGCTCTGCCAGGGCTGGGTGCAGAGATGGCAACAGCAATGACAAGTGAGGCCCAAGTGCCCACCTCCATGACACTGTGCTGTGCATTTGTCACAGGACTGTGATCTTGGACCCAGCAGGCCCTGAGAGCTTTGCTCTGCATCAGTTCAGCAAACCCCAAAGCTTATGACTGAGTTGAAGAACTTCAAAACAAAGTCTTATTTCTTCTCCTTTCCTCTCACCACATGCACAACCCCCGCCCTAGATTGACATTGTTTTTACTCTCTTTTCCTGAAAAGCCTGTTACTGCACCTTTGTACAACAGCCAAGGTAGCAAAGAGCATGTGCAGGGTGCAGAGGGGAAGAAGCCAGGCAGGACCCATGGCAGTCCCTGCATGGTCCCAGCTTGGCCCTCCTCGCTGGCACTGATTGGGGTGGATGCCAACCCCTTGCCATCTTGCTCCTCACATGGAGGGGAGAAGCGGACGAGCTTGTGCCAGAGGCATCCAGGCCGCTCCTGGCAGAGAGCAGCAGGCTGGGCACAGCCCTCCATCAGGGTACAGCACTGTCTTGCTGTGCTCTGTGCCATCTCCCAGTGCTGCTGTTGTGCTGCTTCAATTACAACGCACTGTGAAAAATCACATGTAGTGCAAATGTAAGGTGAGATGGCAAATGTGTGTCAAAAGCATGGAAGAGGGTAAACATTCTTTGTTTAAACTGCATAGATACAGATATATATCTAATAGATAATAGATATATCTATTAGATATAGATATATCTATTTCATTATATCTATATTCCTTAGTTTTATTCTACTTTTCAAACTCTCCTTATAAGATCATTAAATAGATAGAGAAAATTAAATCCTGGATAAATGCATGGGGCCTGAGGCTAGTCAGAGGAAAGTATTTCTAAAGCAAATGTTGGTATAATTTGCTTTCCTTCCCCTAACACTTTTGTAATTTCCATATTTAAAACATACTGACAGTTCCCAGGACATAATACTGGAAGGTAAATCCTGGAACATCTGGAACAGGTATTAATTCATTTGACTGACCAAAAAGAAAAGGAGATACAGGGAAACATCCTAAACATATAATGCAAAAAAACTGAGGAGAACCAGGGCAGGCTTGGCCCCAGAACTGTGTTAAAATACAACGCCGATATATTAAAGCACTGTAGGGACACGAATTACAGACTATTGGCAATGAGGTACCAGTAAACACCTTTTGTCCACCACTGTACGGGACTAAAAGAAAATGTCTGCAGAGAAGCAGGCCAGTTAAGCCTGGAGTCTGGCTCTGCATGTGTGGATTAGCATATACAACAAACACAGAAATCCTAATTTATTCCATCTGGTGTTAGGCAGTGCATAACATGCCAGGACAGCCCTGGCCCTCCCTGGCCCTGCCTTTGGGGTCTATATGCTGTTTACAGGATGATGTAAAGAGAAGACTCCCTCTGTTGCTGTTCCAAATCTGGAAACTGGCTCTCATGGAGGGCACTGAAAGATCAATAGGGTTTTCGGCCTTGCACACAGGTCTTAATTCAAATGCAAATATAATCCTACTGAACAGTGATTTAATTTTTCATCCTACTTTCCCCCAGTTTTGGATCTCAGTGTCAAATGAACATCTGATCTGCAGTCATCATATCTGAATGGCAATCAACATATGTTGCAAGGGGTCATCCAAGGGTTGTGTGGCTCCAGCCCCCTGCATGCTGATTCCTGTTCTCCATGTCACTAGCACAGAGGTCTTGGACATTCCTTCTAATCTGAATCCCCCAAATTCCAATATCCTCCTCCTGTACCAGATTTTTCACAACAGAAAACTCCTGTATGAGGTTTTTCTTCTGCAGATGTAAACATGAACCCTACATGTCTGTCAAGCAGTGTCACATCTTCCTTATTTATGTATCATCTTTTTACTTTCGTTTCTGTGCCAGACTCAGCAGCAGTTCAGGATCCCATCCAATTTGTTAATCTCTAACACCACTGTGCAGCCTTCCATATGTACCCCTGACTAGTTGTTCGCTTCACAAAGACTGTCTTGTGTGCCACATTCTTCTTCAGTTTGGGGCAAGGAGTTGCCATAGGAGATTGGAGCCACGTGGTGACTGGATAGGTACTTGTTTTCCATTTGAAGGAATTTGGGGTCCTTCACCCCTTTGATTTTTCCCATCATCTTCAGATTTTCGGTCATGCCAAGCAACCACGTGGGAATCCCACACCCCATGTGCTTCCCACGGTGCATTTAATTTCTGTACATTTCATTTCCCGGCCATAGCAGGCTTTTGGCTATTGCCAAAATCATTATGCCTGTAGATATACCCTAACAGCAGAAGCAACTTTGGCTACTGGTGTCATGTTTGAATATAACGTGGTACAGAATGCTTGAGTTTTAGGAGCACACAAGCAAAGGCTTCAGTGCTGAAGACTGAGTCTTTCCGCTTTCAGCAAGGCTTTTGCTGTGTGACTGGAAAATACTTCATTCAAGATGAATCACAACCCAAGACATAATGTTGTTAGTCACTCACTAACCAGAAAACAGGTTAGGGTAATGAGTACATCGGCTTTGTTAAGGTCCAGTAAAGAGTGGGAAAGGCTGAAAACAGCACTAGGCAGTAATTTGTAGCCAAAGTCGGTGTCTGTAAGTGGCTGGGAGAGGGAAACATTACTAGCTGCTTATCTTGATGCAAATGGATTGTTCTTCACAATTAGGTGCTTTTGTTAGAGCATCAGGTTACAGTATGTTACTATTGCAGCCTCAAGGGCATGCAGATACTCTGATGCGGCCAATTTGGCTGACGAAGCAATAGGAGGCTGCCAATTTCACACAAACCCATTTGCAAAGACAAAAAGTTGAACGGTCTCAAATTCATAACGGGTTTTTGTTGCTTGGTTTGTGCTTTTTTACTGGATCTCCAAGATCAAGGCACTGGTTCTTACTTTTTCTCCTTTTTTGTTAATTAAACAAAGTGTGATTTCTTTTTCAGGACACATAAATTTAGCACTTCAGTTTTGGGCACCTTGTGCCATCTGATTCATCTGACCATTGAAATGACCAGAAATTTTCAAATGCCACAGTTTTCCTAGCCATGATATCACCATGTGGCCACATAATTCCTTTTCCTCACTGGCTTTTTATTCCTTCAAGAGAGCTATTTTGGATCGGGTTGAAGTGTTCTCAGGGGCTGGAAAATCTCTAGTTTTTCAGTTAGGAAAGATTACTCCCTAACCAGCAAAAACAAAGACACAAACAAGCAATTTGTAACAGCACAGTTCTGTGGAAATTAACATAGTGGTTTCAATCTGGTAGGAGGATCAAATGGCCTTTTTACAAAATCCTTTTGCTCTAAAATAAAGAAGCTTAAGAAATTACATACTAAACTACCTTAAAAGAAAAGAGATCAGGTTGCAAAATTAAGAAATCAAAGGCAGGAAACGCCAGAAGGAAGCTTTCCTATCCAGCCTCTCTTCTGCCCCCTTGCGTGACCGGAGTGGCTCCTTAATTACAACTGCACTTTTTTCCGGGCCCACAGGGGCTTTACTTTCTAACCTGAGTATAAGTTGCGAGATGCTGGTCGCTCCCTTGCAGCAAGCACAGGGCTGCACTAAGAGGCTCCAGGTATTGCCCGAGTAGGCACTCGGTTGGTGACACTGCAGGCACAGAGTCCGAGTGACATCTCAAGCCATAGCAGGACACAACCACCAGTCAGGCTGTCTTAGCTAACAGCTAAGTTAATGCTTGACAGCTTTGTCAGTGCCCCGTTAAATTAGATCACTCTGTTTTGAGTCAGAACAAACTAATTTTCCTGCTGTGCTTGCTGCCTGTAACAATTTTGGGGCTACTTTAATCTTCAAACACCAGTGGTCAAGATAAGAGCTGGTTTTATGTTTTTCTCATGAAAATGATGAAGTGGGCTGCTTGTTTTTGTTTCTTTCCCTGGGCTTCTCAGCCTTCTGCAGCCAAATCAAGTGTCTGCAGAAAGGAAATTGTTTCTCTGTTTGCATAGCTCATCAGCTCCTGATGCGCAGGGACAGAGGCTGAAGTCCAGGGCGGAATGTCGCCTTTGGGAGCATTAACCTATGCAGCTCTTTCTCTCATTAGCAGAGCTGAATGCTGAAGCAATGCCCACGTTTCATCTTAACAAACCAAAGAAGTATGAGACTATGAAGATGCAGAATTGGACTGCAAAGGAATAACCTCTCTCCCTGCTGCAGACACACCAAGTTGATACTACTTTCAAGTCCACCCCTGTGATGGAATGATCCACCAGTAAGGATGGGAGAAGCAAAAGGGGTTAAAGGAGAAACCACTCTGAAACCACTTCAGTGAAACTCTGGAAAGGTCCCTCAGGGAATGGAAATGAACAAACTGGCTGCAGGATACATGACACAAAGAAGCAGACTTCTGCCTCTCCCTGGCCACATACTAGAAACAACAGTATTAAAAACACCCTAGTCTTTTCCTGAAGAAGTACTTTTTATTCCACAGGCTGCTACGTATCGATGAGAAACTAGTTGCACTGATGGTGAAAGCCAGGTTAGGTCCTGTGTCTGGCGTGTGTGGACTTGGGCACACTGCTGAGTCCCAGGAAACTTGAGATAAAAGCAGCAAATTACATTCAAAGAGTGATGGCCTAGCAAACCACAGCAAGCTGGAAAGGCAGGATGGATGAATGGCTGACTGCAGGAAAAGTGGAGTTAAGAGCCTCCAGGGCTTGTCTCCAGCAGCTAGAGAAATGCATTAGTTTGCACTGCAGCTCCAGTGAATTTCCTCCAATAAAAGCAGCCCTTGGAAAGATGAAGCTTCTGTGGTTATTTCCTGAGATTTAACTCAAAATAACCATTCAGATATACTTAAACAAAACAACCTTTTAAAATACCCTTATTTCTGTCTTTTCTCCTGGCTGGACTAAAGGGTCACTTTAAAATCCTACATTTATTCTGCAGTGTAAGGTTTTAAAATCAGAGTATTTATTCCTTTTGTGTTACCCTTTTAAATTATTTTTTGAGAGTTTTTGTTGTAGTTCTACAATCTGATTTCAAACCACTGAGGCAGACAGGCAAAGCGAGGACTGGGGTATCGGCAGAGGATATAGGTACTGCCGTTCAGCGCTGCATGGCAGTACCCACACACTGTGGAAGATCGCAGGCACAAAACGAAGTTCAAAGAGTCCGCAGGTTACATGAGCAACTCGGTGAAGAAATGTCAGTTAGAAACGAGCAGCAGCAAACAGCTCTGTTTTCCTATTGCTGTGGCTTTGCTTGGTGACGATGACATACAAAGATTAAGTCTAACTGCATGAGCTCCAGTTGTTTATCTCCTTTACTACCATCGCCAGTAAGTGAAGGAGATGTGTGGGTGTCACCTGCAAAAAAATAAGTTGCATTTTTGAGAGAAAAACATCTGCAGATCAGAGAAGGCAAATGCTCTTGTTTAATTCATGCATATCCACTTTCCTTCCCCTCACTAATTTGCAGCACTGAATTTAGACTCCTGGCTTTATTATGCTGAACAAGAGTGCAAGAGAGAGGCAGACAGAGGGACTTGAGCAATATCAAGTGCCCAAAATGACTGCAGATCACCGAGGTCATTTGTAAATCACTAAGACAGCCTGGCTTTCACGGCATGGAGTTTGATTTTCCCTCCCTCTCCACCCATCTGCTGAACTATAGGGATTTGCAACAAGAAAAGCTATCTATCTGCTGTGCAATCAATTTACAGATGAACATTTTGTTCAGGCTGCTATTGAAGAGAAGCTGCAGAAACTGGAAGCCCTTGGTTACCACCCATGGCACAGGTGTCAGCATCTGTGTAGATGTAGAAGTGGTTCTTCTGTGCTTGCATGTTTGGGTCTGTGACACAGAATGAATCTCTGCACACAGTTAAACACTGTTTGCTGCATACATTACATAGAAATCACTATTTTAAGCAAAGGCATCCCCTGCATTGGAACTACTGAGGAACACTTTACATATGGACATGCAAACACCTGTACAAACACAGTTGCAAGCCCTTCTCTTTTCTCTGCGTTATTATGTATATATGTAAAAATAAAACAAAACAAAAAAAAACCCACAACCCAGTGAGCATATGTCTTGGATTGTACATCAAGCACGGCACGCCCACTAGGTCTAAGATACCCCTAGATTAATGTCTGACTTGATTCTGTGCTGATTTGCCTAGGTCAACTCTGAGATGTAAGAAATATCAGAAAAAATGAAAAATGATAAATCCAGAGTATCTGTATTTATAAATACAACTTTCCTTCACCTCCAAATTTGCTGTAATTTACTCTAGCCCTGAATTTGAGTTATATTCACGAGACTCTCCCTTTTATCACTAAACCCAGTGAGAAAACTGATGACTGTCCCTTTTCAACTACAGCTTTGAGAGCAGATTCCCTGTGGCTCTGCGTTCTCTCTCGGTTCTAATCACCAAGCAAGAGGGCATATTGCATTCTTCTTGTGCCCCAGCTACAGCCCAAGCAAACCAGGGACCTGACTAATCCTTCTCACCCAACGGCAAAATATGCCATTCAATTCACCTTCCCCACTAAACAGACCTCTTTACAAAAATTAAACTCACTTGTTCTCGATAGCTGCCATAATGAATGCCTGGTCAATAATTATTAGTTCCTTGTTCTTGCACACAACAAGTTCTTGTATCCGTTTACTGAGGGGAGGAATCCAATTGATGTTAGTATTATTAGCTGTGTGAGGAAGTTGCACATCTGTGCAACTTGCTGTGGGAGTGTCTTCTTCCTTCATGTAAATACTGCATTGCAATCTGGGTCAACAAACTAATGCTTAGCACTTTTGACTAGAGAACAGCAGAAGACAAATATCAGAACCAGAGACATGTGAAATTTGAGGCACTGATCAATCCAGTGCTGCCTCTCATGATGAGTATCATTCCTAAATTGGTTAGGAGTGAGTTCACGCTCTACCCTCTCCAAGCTGAGGATCTCTGATGCATATAGACTGCAAAGGCAGAGCAAAATTCTAAAGGACTCAAGGCAAGGGGAAAATACAGGGAAGCAACAGGTTTAACTTGCTGAAGGCAAACAATTTTTGTGCTGGGAACCGGAAACCAAGAGACGGTGCAAAGGATGTTGTGCGTGTTGCAAAGGCCAGCACTGTAGTTATTGTGCATACCTGGGTGACTCATCCTCACTGGGGGAAGCAGAGGCCTGGTCCTCATGCATGTGTATGGGAGCTCAGCAGTTGTGAGGACAGAAAGCACAACTGGGCTGTTCTTCACACTGCTTGTAAACTCTACCCACTCCACTACAACACCGTATGCGTGTGCATCTTGTGGGGGACTCTCTGCTCCCCAGGAACAAGAGGAAGTAGCAGCTTGAGCCAAGAAATGTTCAGTCTGGTCACAGATGCAGTTTCCCTTCTGCCACAGCTCAGACTTTCCAACTGGGCTTCCCCCAGACAAGCTGCAGAGCACAGTGGCAGCCCTGACAGTCCATGCATTCTCCCATCCTCCCTCACCTTGCTCCACAGGAAACAACCAGCATATGTGTCTGTGTATCCTCTGTGGATCTGCCTGCTTCTCAGGAACAAAAGGACCTAATCCCTGTCTAATCACCTGCAGGAGTTTGCATATTTTTTTGTAATGACTTTTCCTGTGCTCACAGAGTTGCTTATCTCTCACAGACTTCACATAACCCAAGATGTCCCAGAGCACTTATGGAGAGAGGATGACAATCTTTTGTTACCAGAAGACTGTTAGAAAGGAGACAGCCTATTTGCTGCTGTGGGAGTGAAGGAGTAGAGGGGCATCGCAGTACACTGTGATGAAGGAATGTGGCAAATTCAAGGCAGCAGAAAGTCAAAGATTTGTGTCAGAATTTGTCTGAGCCACCAGTCTGGAGCCTCATAAAGATCAGCTGTCCCATTGCTCTTTAGGAAAGATCAGGAATATACCTTGTTACACAACAAGGAGGCAAGTGACGGTGATGTGTCTGGGTTGGGAGCAGGAGATTCAGACTGACTCACATTTTCATTCCTCATGAAGATTGACAGGGTATTGACAGGACATCCTTGGCACATATTCCCTCTTCAAACTGTGGAACTTCCTTTGCATACCAAGAATAAATTAGTCTGCAATGTATTCTTGCACAGATTGCAAGTATATGCATATACAGCAAGAATAAAGACACGCTGACCAAAATATTAAATAATATACACTATTATGTGTATTAACCTGCAATATCCCTGACACTCTCAAAACCAGACTGAAGTCTATTCCTGCAGATGTCCTGAATGAAACTCTGTGAATCTCTGGGTAACCACAAGCTGGTCTAAACCACCTTCTGTCCCCACAACTCAACAATTTGTTGGCCAAGATCAACAGGGCTGAGGAGTCATCAGAAAGACTTGGCAGAAGCAGTGAGATGACATGGAAAAGCAGAGATAGATCAACTTGCTCCTCAGTGCTGCCTCTGAGCTTTTATTGGCACTTCCCATGTATCTTCCTTACTGAGACTGCAAGCTTTTTGGGCTATGTGTTGCTAGTCACTACATTTTTGTGTAGCATCTGGGACCCCAAATCTAGTCATATTCTATTTCTTCCTCAGCAAACAACAGCAATAAAATCCAATGAAGGGGAAAGTACAAAAACAAACCTGCAAAGTTCATGGGGCTGGGACAGAAATACATTAATGGTCCTTTTTCTTCCTCCCACACATTTCACTTCCTTTCTAATAGGTCTCTTATTTACCACGTGGAACACATCTGGTCATCAGAGCTGTGGCCTCAGCAGAGCTTACTTTTCACTTTATCATTTATTTATATGGCTACACAAGTCATCATCAAAGGGAAGCCAAGAAAGCAGTATCAACAGAGAGCTCTGTAAGTGATATCTCTCATTTCACAACCCAGAAACCACAGGTAATCCCCTCACACTGTACTCAAGCACAGCACTGCTCTCAAGCAGTTCCATCCAGGGAGAGAATTGCTGATGCTTAGCTTGCAACAACTTTGCAACATCACAGTAGGGGAGGGGAAGGGGGTGTGTGACATAAGGAGGAGGAAGAGAGCATGCTTCAAGCACATGTACACAAGCCAGAAGACAAACTGGTGGTTCTCAAAGAGCAGAAGGAAGCTCTTTTATGGTCCTCTAGCCCCACTTCAACCCCTCAAATTAGAACATACAGGAAATGCTTTTCTTCACGGTGAACATGTGTATATGATTGGGAGGGGGAAAACACACATACATATAGTCAGTTCTGCGAGTATATAACATTTCCTTTAAAGGTCTGCCAGAGTGCTTTTCCATCTCCCCAGCTTCTCTCAGTGTAAGGTCTTCTTGCACAACCAGCCCATGCTGCCCAGTGACTGCAGACTGCTCTGTTCTCTGCTTGGCAAAGTATGGCCCTTCCTAATGGAAAAAAAACATGCCTGAAGAACTTGCTATTTGCATGCATCAGCCCTCTGGCAAAGTACATCTTTCTAACTCTCTTGCCTCATCCTGGGGGACTGAGAACTCTTGGGACTTCTCGCATGCATTTTGCATCAGAGCATAAACACACAGACCTATGCTCCATCTGGCAATGGTGTCTTGTTTCCAACAAACCTAGCTGCTCCATTTGAAGATACTGAGCCTTCACAATGGACTAGCTTGTCCTGTAAGAGGTGTCCTTCTATCACTAGCCAGCAATCATCTCACAGCCTTTAACAGGAGCTTTGAGAAATAATATTTATGACTTCTATTTCATACAACTGCAATCATTGTAATCACAAACACACATTCGTATCACAGTAATAAACACAGATCTATTTTTTTCACACTGTACAAGCTGAAAAGTGATATTCCATGCCCTGAAGAGTTAACAGGGCAAAAGCAAAACAGATGAGAACAGAGTGGCTGGGAAATATAATACAATAAAGTGTAAGGAATTGTAATGTGATGTTGCATGGGTGTCTCTTTGCTTTTAAATTGAGTGTAAAACCAAGGAAAAAAAGAATGAAAAGGCAGGAATATATACTGTTACTGTCTTTCAGGTTTAGCTGGCTTTGTTTTCAGTCAAGTACCAGTGTAAGAAACGGAAAACATTCTACACCTCTCTACTATGCAACAGTGAACTGTCAGCAGTGACTCTTTGGGATTCACACTGCTGCAAGAGAATTAAATTTGGAACTGGAGCAATCTTCTTCTTTATATATTATTTTCCCTTTTTTTCCTTTTCTTTCTTTCCCCATAACAGCACATATAACCCGCCATAGACAGCAATCTGCAGAGGAGTGTTGCCAGTTTCTGGCTAATTGCTTGAACAGTCATTGTCTTCTTTGACTACTGACTCTTCCATTAACTTTCTCTTTGCTCCCACTTATCAGTCCTGGAGAGTTTTGGTATGAGGCTGTCAGACACTGGTGAGGAAGAGATTTCTTTGCACCAAAGGGAATACCTGGTCCCACATTCCTTTCCTGTCAAACTACGGAGCTTTCTCCTGCCAGCAAGTGACTCGGGCAGAATTGGGCTCTGCATTTTATGCCTCACCCCGACCTTGACTGCAGCATTGCATCCACTTCATTAATAGCAATAGTCCTCTTTACTGCCAGCTGTAAAATGGAAGTAATAAACCTAATGGCATTATACACCGTAGACTTCAGCTCATGTTGTTACTCATTCTCTCAAAGCAGACTGCTCAGGAGAAGAGATTTCTGCTTAATTAACCTCCTTCTGCAGTGAGGGAGCCTTGGCAATTGGATCATGTTAATTTATATTTTGCCGCTGATGTTCTATTACCAAATACCTTCATGTCAAAGGAAGGCTCCTTTCCTTGGATCAAAACAAATCTGTCATCTACAGTCCATTGGTCCCCAGGTTCCAGCTGCGCTTGCAAATACTAAATGTCAGGATAGAGGAATTGGTTATGATGCTGCTGAATGAAAGCACAAATACTGTGCCCTCATTGCAGTATCAGCATGTCCTGGTGTTTGTTTAGCAAATACTGTATCTCACTGATGACATCAACTGTAGGAAGAGATATGTCTACATTAGAACAGGTATCTGATTCCCTAGGGGAGTATTGTGGCAACTTGTAATTTGTAATTTGGACTAATAAAAAAACACAAGCACGGAGGCTGTCTTATCTTTTGCCTGCAAATTTGAGGTCTCTGCTCCTGAAGCACAGAGCCCCTGTGATGTAGCTGGGTGAGTCCTGTGCACAGAAGACAGCCGTGTGAAGAAGAGTTCCTTCAAAACCTCAGAAGGAATTCTGCCCTCTGCTTGGCAACAGCCTGGGTCCTGAGAAGGTGAACAGTCTCATGGTGAAGAGTGAGACACATAGAACAGCTGCACATTGAAAACAATATTCTGCTACAAAGAAGCAAAAGGACAAGCAGAAGCTCTCCAATGAATGAGATACTCAGAAGCAACAAAACCACAAATCAATATGGGACCCCTATTCCCCAGAGACAAGTACCTGAAGGTGATTTCTTTAAAAAAGTCAGGAACTCCTGAGCTACCAGATGTACAGAGACCAATTCAGGCACTACAAGGCCGAACTATGCATGCCACCTAAATAATCCATTATGTTTTTAAGACATGGGTTCTTTTAAAAGCATTTGAGTTATTGACAGACTTTGAAAGAGCCCCACATGAGGCCAAAGTGTTGGATCATCTTATCTTCTTCCTGCTGAATAAAGCAAATAATTTTGCAAAAAGTTTGCAAGATGCTCTTACTTCAGTATTTCAGGACTTGAATGTTTCACTTAAATGGAGACCCTGACTGTCAACCTTTTATTTCTTCCAGGCAGCAAGGAAGATGGAGAGAAAGTGGAAGTTTCTCCATTAGCTCAAAGCAAAAATGGCAACCTTTGCCTGTGTAAAATCAATTCTGAGTTGGTTTAGATTATGAATGGTCACCAGTATGAAACAACTCCAACACTGCAGAAGAAAACCCCATGAGATCTTTTCAGTGGTGTATAGGTTTATGCAGTGTGATGGATATGCAAACCATACTGAATTTTCTGATTATAAAGTGCAAAAAACCAAAGGCAGCCTGCAGTGAGAAAATGAGACTGTGCAGAATCAATCTGCCAGCAAAGCAATTAAGAAGATGGACTTCTTAAACAGCAGTCATTGTCATTTGTATGTGACACTCAGTGGGCTATGATTTCCTCAGATAATACTCACACATTGCAGCACCTGGTGAAGACAATGTGATTATTACTATGTAGCCTACTACATTTTCAACAGTATTAGTTTCATCCTGAGCTAAGGTATTTACCAGGTATGGAAGACAGTAAGGGCTTACCCTCCACATAGAGGATGGGGCAGAAAGACCTGCTTTTGTTTTTTATTTCCTGTAACTGTGTTTCTCAGAAGGTTTGTGGGCATGTATCTCCCTCCTCTGGTGCATGATAAAGTAACACCCTGATGGAAGATAAGAGAGATTTGTTGTGACCAAAAAAAACCCCAAACAAACAAACAAAACCCACAAAAACCAACAAGAAGAAAAAAACCCAAACCAAACAAGAAAAAAACCAAAACCAAAACCCCCAAAAAAGTGGGAAAGAGTCCTCAGTGAAGAGGTATAAATACTTACGAAATCTCATGCGAGACAATGCATTTCCATTGCTGCTCCATTTCATTATAGTAACATCATATAAAATAGCTGGTTTCTACACCTAGGCACCTTGTATTCATGATTACTTTGTCCTAGAAACAGTTCACCCCCGATTTGATGTCAGATCTTCACCATCTTCTCCGAACTCAGTTCTTTCATTCCTAAAAGATTGATCCTGTTTCTTACCAGGACTATGCAAAGACCAATTTCCCATTTTCCTAGTTACCTTGTTGGCTATGAGCCAGCAGTGCGCACTGGTGGCGAAGAGAGCCAATGGGGTCCTGGGATGCATCAGGAAGAGTATGTCCAGCAGGTCGAAGGAAGTGATCCTCCCCCTCTACTCTGCGTTGGTCAGGCCCCACCTGGAGTACTGTGTCCAGTTCTGGGCTCCATGGTATAAAAAAGACAGGGATCTCCTGGAGAGAGTCCAGAGAAGGGCCACGAAGATGATTAGGGGCCTGGAACATCTCCCTTATGAGGAAAGGCTGAGTAAGCTGGGTCTGTTCAGCCTGGAGAAAAGAAGGCTTAGGGGAGACCTAATTAGTGTTTATAAATATCTTAGACTTGGGACGCAGGGGGATTTGGCCAGCCCCTTTTCAGTGGTCTGTGGGGACAGGACTAGGGGCAATGGCTGTAAGCTGGAGCATAGGAAATTCCGCACCAACATGCGGAAGAACTTTTTCACAGTGAGGGTGACGGAGCAGTGGAATAGGCTGCCCAGGGAGGTGGTTGAGTCTCCTTCTCTGGAGATATTCAAGTCTCGTCTGGATGCCTATCTGTGTAATATGAGATAGGGAGCCTGCTTTGGCAGGGGGGTTGGACCCGATGATCTCTTGAGGTCCCTTCCAACCCCTAAGATTCTGTGATTCTGTGATTCTGTGATTCACAGAAAAACCATGATAGCAAGTTTCCAGCCCACATCGTTAAAATTGCCTCTATTTCAGCCATTTTATGTAGAACTACACTTAACCATTTCTACAGAGAAACCACACTTCTGGTCAGTGACAGGGAGCCTAAAGAACTGGAGTTCATCTCATCTAATGTCTTACACCTCCAATAACCAGATGCTTTCTCTCTGCCTATTTGAAGAGGTATCTGGAGAACTACCTTAGATGCAGACATCTGCACTGGCTAGCAGCCTGCCCTAGTTCCCAGAGAAAAAACTTCTCATCTCTTGCACTCTACCTTCTGTTTGGTTCATCCTCTGGTTGAGCTGGCTACTGTGCCAGAAATCCTAAGAGAACAGCATCAGTGGCCTAGCTCACCACACCAGCTGGAAAGGAAGAGTTGATCTGGGCAGGGAGTAGCAAGACATCACTGCTGACATCCATCTGTAGAAGAGCAGCTATTTCCTCATAGGTGGACAGAAAACTGCTTGCTGCTCCTCCAAGTGCTGTTGCGACTTCCAGCCCCGGTGATGAGAGGAGTGGAGGCTTTCCTTTATTACCAGAGAGGTTCTAAGGGGCTGTTCCTGTCTGCTATCACCCAGACCTGGGTATTAAGCAAGTTCTTATAGAAGGAAGACTCCTCTGCTTCAGTTCTGGAGTGACTTTTGCCTAAGCAAGGCTAGTCAAGATGGTGCAGAGAATTCAGATTAGAGGAGAAAACTTTCCAGTGCAGACTTCTTTATTCTTTGTCCCCCCCTCACACACACACACATGCTCTCCCCAGATAAATCCATCTCATTCAACAGCTTCAAAAGGAACTGCTATTTTAAGAAGAGAAATGTGTCACCCCCTTTTACAATGTGATTTTTAAATTATTCTGACACTGGTTTGTCTATGTGCCAGACTAACAAGAGACAAAAAGAATAAACACATCACTATAGTACTGAAAGAAGGAATTAACCCAAATGTACTCTGAAACAGGATAGGCTAGGTAGTACCTCAACTAAGATTTCCTACTGGATACTCCATCTTTACTCTATCCTGTAATTACAGCAGCACATCCCCTCTGTTACAATGGGTGTGTATTTGTTTTACGTAACTACACAACTCCTTACTAGAACCAAAAGCCAGTTCTGTGCACACTTACACAACACAAAACAGGCAGTTGTCTTCAGCCTTTGAGATACTGAGATGACCTTTCTGGAGGGCCTGATTCTGCCCTAATTGTTCCTTGCCATCAAAACAAACAAGAGCTACAGCCAGAGCTTGCTGTGCTCTCCAGGGCATTCTGACACATTTGACATCAATAGTGGCCCAACCTCATGCACTACCCTTAACTCCTGCCCAGCTAAGTCCAAGTGTTTCTTCAGATCATGCAGAAGACACGTCTGGGAAAACTGGTTGCTTATGGTTGCTTCTGGCTTGAGACAAACACACAGCAAGAAAACCGTGACCCAGCCCTTCACATATGCTGGTGAAGTTGAGCTCAAGACCTTCAAAACTTCACAGATGGACTCAAGTGACAAAAGCTACATGCAAGCCCTCAAAGGAGAAAAACTTTGTGGGCTTGAGTGCTTCCTAAGAGAAAAAGAATTGAAAGGTTTTATACTGTCCAGAGCTTCACAGAAGCAGGCAGCTGCCAAACAGCCCCTTAGCAAAAATGGCCTTACAAGTCTGTACCATGACTGCTCAGCTAACTATGTCAGTGATATAGTAACTCACATATGGCAATTTGGGGGACAGGAATACACTGCTCAGCTCGGCTCAGCCATTCTCTAAGAGCTACAACACTCAAAAGAGCCTGAGGTGTTGCCTGAAGTAATCAGGTCTCACACTGGGGAAAGCACAAGCAACAGCTCTACTTAGTCTTTCAATATCTACTTGGTTGCACAGAAATTTAGCTTTCCACCTTCAATATGGGAGAATTGAATCCTCAAAGTTTTAATAATTTCAGGATAAAATGTTATCTATCCAATATTCAGGGGTCATTTGGATACATGGTCTGGCTTGACCATGATGAAAAAACAGATGAAAACTGGCATATTTGGAAGATGACTCAACAGTGTGCGGAGTGAGGGTTGCTAATCGTGGTGGAGAGGATGTGTGCTAAAAATTGAGACACAGTGGGGTTTTGCTGTTCAGCACTGAGCTTTCACATGCAAAGGCTGAGCAACTTTAGATCAACAACAGAAAGCTGGAAACTGATACTGAGCCAGTATATTTTTGGTTAAACATATATAAGTATATAAACTCAACCCAACCCCTTAGAGTAGAATCATAGAATCATAGAATGGTCTGGGTTGGAAGGGACCCCAAGGATCATAGAGCTCCAACCCCCCTGTCACAGGCAGGGACACCAACCTCCAGGCCTGGAGCTACACAAGGCTGCCCAGGGCCCCATCCAACTTGGCCTTGAACACCTCCAGGGATGGGGCATCCACCACTTCTCTGGGCAGCCTGTTCCAGCACCTCACCACTCTTTCTGTAAAAAACTTCCCCCTAATATCTAATCTAAACCTTCCCTCCTTTAGCTTTAGTCCATTCCCCCTTGTCCTGCCATTATCTGCTCTTTTAAAAAGTCGAATTCCCTCCTGCCTATAAGCTCCCTTCAGGTACTGGAAGGCTGCAATGAGGTCCCCCCGCAGCCTTCTCTTCTCCAGGCTGAACAAGCCCAGCTCCCTCAGCCTCTCTTTGTAGGGCAGGTGCTCCAACCCTCTAATCATCCTTGTGGCCCTCCTCTGAACCCTCTCCAACAGTTCCACATCCTTCTTGTATTGGGGGCCCCAGACCTGGACACAGTACTCCAGATGGGGCCTCACGAGGGCAGAGTAGAGAGGGACAATCACCTCCCTGTCCCTGCTGGCCACCCCTCTTCTGATGGAGCCCAGGATACCATTGGCCTTGCGAGCTGCAAGAGCACACTGCTGGCTCATGTTAAGTTTCTCATCCACCACAATCCCCAAGTCCTTCTCAGCAGGGCTACTCTCAAGAAGCTCTTCTCCCAGTCTGTATCTGTGTCTGGGATTCTTCCGGCCCAAGTACAACACCTTACACTCGGCAGTGTTGAACCTCATTAGGTTCCCCCGGGCCCATCTTTCCAGGAGCCTGTCAAGATCCCTCTGGATGGCTTCCTTTCCCTCTGGGGTAACAAAACAAACTAAGCTTCTGTACATGGGCTGTCTTTGAGCTAGAAGGAGATCGATAAACCAGAAGAAATTAACCAAGAATTAAAAGGAGCATCTAATAATAAAAAAGGAAATGAGGAAATACAGAATCTAATCCTGAAATGTAATGCTCACCTATTCCTTTCTTGCTTTCATAATACAATGGTAACCATTGTAACTTTAAATACATCACCATGAGCCCAAACACTTAGAAATTCAATTTCTTTCCCAACTGTGACACAAGCGTACAAGGCAGGGTGATTTTAAAGGACTTAAGTGACATAGAATTCTGCGAACTATTTTACCTGACTTTAAGTTTGCACAGCACTTCAGCGCTGTCCCTGGGCCTGAAGAGGGCTCATTCTTGCCTGGGAGCCTTTGAGTCACAGATATGAAACAGGACAGGCTGTCATGTGGTTAAAGAGGTCATGTTTTTCTTCTCCAAGCGCGTCAGCCAGTGGACTCGGTATGCCGCTATGTGCTGTAGGTCTGCCTTGTGGGTGTGCTGACAGAAAAGCGCTGCGTTTCCGCAGCATCCAGGACTCGGCGAGAGCTGCATTCGTTAACCCGGCGGGGCCCCCGGCTACCCAAGCAGCCCGCGGCACGCGCCGGCCTCAGGCCTGTACGCTCGATGCCTGGTGCTCTGGCGCTCCCCCAGGCCGCACGCTCTCCCCTGGGCACCCAGGTTCACGCTGTGGCGCCGTTTCTGGGCCCGCGGGACACACGCAGCACCAGAGAAAGAAAAGGAGGAGGCAGCGAGTCGTGGCGGGTGGCAGCCGGGGGCCCCGCCACAGCCCGTCAGGCGGTACCCGCCCGCCCAGATGACAACGACCGGCTGCCCTAATGGCGCGCTGCCCGCGCAGCCCCGCGCGCCTGGCCGCCAGCGCGCCCCCCAGCGGCCGCCGCTCGGCGCTGCGCCGCTGCGCTGCTGCGGCACCGGCGGGCTGGCGAGTCGGGGGCCGCTTGTCCCTGGGGCACGGCCCCTCCCGGCTGACCCCCCGCCAGGCCGGCTGGGGAAGGCAGCGGATGCCCCCCGGCAGCAAACGTCTTTGCAAACCCGCAGCGTGCACGTTCCCCCTGCGCAGCCCTTTGGCCTCCCGGCGCATTCGCCGCAGGGCCGCGCGCAGCCGAGCGCCGCACCCCGACTCCCCCCACTCGAGAGCCAGGGCCCTTCTGCCACAAGCAGTGAGGGGCAGCAGGGCACGGGTGGGGCAGGTGGCAGCGCCTGGCACCCCAGAGAGGGGTGTTTCTCCACCTGCTGATCCATGCGGATCAAAGTTCTCCTCATTTAAAGGCCTGCAAGGGGGTAACTGGCAGCACCCCACACATTTCGGGTGGTGCTTCACCCCAGTTTTGGGCTGCGTATCCAACTACCCTGCTGCGAGAAGAGGCTCAAATTCCATGGGTCGAGGGCAAGCAGTGCGTCCCTTCTGGCGAGCCGCTTACTCCAGTGAGCTGCTACACACAGCGGGCTGCAGTCCTCTGGCTTACAGGGGCAGCTGGTGAGCTGAGCCCAGGAAAACTGCGTGTGGGAAAAAGTTTGGAGGTGCCTCTTCTGCTGAGATCCCATTTGGCCTCTCCCCAGGGTCCCAAGGAATTCTATGCATTTCCGAAAGTAACAAATGTTCTTGCAAGCAGTGGCCTTCCAGGCTGAGCAGCAGAGGTCTGGCAGGCCTGGAGCGGGCAGTTCCCACATGAGAGGATGTGTAGAGGGGAGAAAAAGGTCAGGGGCTTGTTTGCGGATTCTTTCTCTCTACGAACGCAAAGCTAGGGAACTGGAGACTCCAGGAGGTTCACCAGAGTTCCCAAGACTTCATTCACTCTGTAGTGTTCACTGGTCTCAGCTGGCAAACAAAGCCAGATAGAAAAAAACCCAGGAAAAAGATTTGCTTGATCTAGTCAACTATTTCTGGTTTAAACTTGTGCTTCCCATTTTGAACCTGGGCAAGATGAACTATGACTCTCTCCCAGGAGAGCAGGAAATATTCCCCACATTTCCCATAAGCTCCCAAACTGCTGCTAAACTTTCAGCTTCTCCCCTGGCATCCACATGCAGGGTTGATACTCCTTCAGCCCTGTAAGTTATGAAAAGAGCAGCACCAAATGATGCATGGTGATGACGGAATGTTTCCTGGCAGGAATAGGTTGGATATAATAGGAACAATTTCTTTACTAAAAGGGTTGTTAGATATTGGAACAGGCTGCCCAGGGAGGTGGTTCAGCCACCATCCCTGGAGGTGTTTTAAAGAAGAGTAGGTGTTGTACTTGGTGATATGGTCTAGTGTTGGACCTAGCAAGGCTGGATAGGTGGTTGTAATTTATGATCTGGAAGGTCTTTTCCAACCAAACCCATTCTATGATTCTATTCTTTAAGAATTAGGCTCTGCACAAATGCACCCAAAGGACTTCTACTGTTACTCTTCTGGACGGTGCTCCCACCAGAACAGCTGTCAAGATGCAACACACCTGCAATGCCTCACCTGCTGAATGGTGCTGTAGTGACTGCGCAGTGAGACATGAACTTGAAGGACTGGATTTGTTCAAGTCCTGTACCAGACCCCCATGATATTGATGGCACCTTTTCCTTACCTCATGTAGCACCTGCCTTGCGTGTGCCCTGTATGGGGCCATGCAAATCTCTGTGACCAGACCTCAGTGCAAATGGGTCTGTTACCTGCAGAAGGGGACTGAGCTTTCAGCTGTGGTCTGCCCAGCATGACTGCGAGCAATGCAGAGTGGAAAAAGCAGGGAGCACATTCCCTTCTCAAGGACATCTGAAAGGGACCCAGACACCCACTGAGCATTAAAGAAAAGACCAGCAGTGCCAGCAGTGCTGAGGAGGGGTATGAAAGGAAAGACTTGCCTCACATGTGTTTCATAGTTACCCTCAATATTTCATCATTCCCGCCTAGGGTGCAGCAGTGCTGGTTCTGAGAATGTAGTATGCCAAATGACATTTGCCTGTGGTAGACCTGTTTTACAATGACACTTCATATAAACCCACAGCTCTCAAAACTGAAAAGGGCTTGCGAGAAATGAATTCTTCAGGGAGGTATGGCAGATGCTTTTCTAAGAATACACCGCACGATAACACAACACACTCTTGCCAAAGGGGAAAGGTGAAAGGATACATATTGGCCCCACCCTTCTATCGAGGAGGTCTGATGAGGGTATCATTGTGCACTTGGCATATTTTTTACTTGTTTTTAAGTTAATTTTTCATCATCCATTTATAGCACAGTCTTTACCTAATTGGCTACACTTAAATATTTTGAGGGATGCTGAATTTAGAGATATTAAACTGAGATTCACTCCATACCTCTTTTTATTTTCTCTGTTCCTTTGGGCTGGCAAGTTATTACGGTCAGTAACTGTCATTTGATATCACAGCGGGACTCAGAGCCCCATTTACAAGGACTAGATACAAGATTTACACAACCCAGCCCCACAGTAACCGTGAGGATGACTGCACCATAAATGTGAAGCAGGCACATGTGGGTGTATTTAAGGGGAGGGAAAAGCTAGCAATGCTTTTGAGACCCACTCTTTAATGTGAAAGGTACGTTGTTCCTAGAAGGGGGGAACCTTATGACTTACTTCTAAAGTCTCAGGGTGCCAAATCCCAGAGTGACTGGAACATCTGCTCAGAAATCATGAAAACAAAGTTTGCCTTGCACTATTTTCCTGGGGCAAAATCTTGCTTTGGACTGTAAGGCTTGTGTCTGTTAGTATATTAAACAGGTCCAGGAACACTCTTGGGAAAACCTCTCAGCCTCCAAGGCTGTGTGGCTGCATCCAAATGGCTTAATTGGACCCAGTACTGGAATGTTCCTGCTCTGCATGCTTGGGGCTCTTCAGTGAGGGCACCTGCTGGCTCGGCCCTGCCTGGGGTAGCAGCTTGCCCCCTCCTGCCAGCACCCAAGCTACTTGATCCTTGAATTTAAATACCTTACTGCACTTAGGCACAGCTGCTGGAGAACTCACATGGGTGTAGCCAGGGTATTCCTGATGCTCAGAGCCACCCATTCCAGAAGCAAGTATCATATGGAAAACGCCCAAAGCAGTGACACACAGGCATGTAGCAGGGTTCCTCATATCACCCTCATTCCTATGGCTGTGACTGATCCAGCAGGATTTACCTTAGAAACACAGAGAGCTGCAGTGAAATTCTGGGCACCCAGGACTCCTCTTCCCTAAGCTCCTTTTCTCAAGGTCCTGACATGCCCAGGTTTACCTTACCCTTTGGAGAGCTCAGCCCTGCTTTAACCCCATCACATTTACTTGCCAGGCCTGTCTGTCTCTGGAGTGAACTGCGTGTATCTGCCTCTGGAAGACATTCCTGTGCCCAAATTCAGTATCACTGATACTTCTCACAGCAATCATTAATCAACCCCTCCTTCAGCTCCTTCCATCAGAGCAAATGTGGCATATTCATAGACTTTACTACTGCAGTCATTGCTTGGGGCCTTTGAGGTTAAAGCTCAGTAAACCTCAAGTGCCTCACCAGGCAACTGTGCAGAAATAGATTTCAATTTCCAAGATTCATTCCACTGATTTATTCCCTGAGTTGTCACTGCTCTCACAGCTCAGCCATATCACAGATCACATGTTTAGGATTTCATTATCTTCATTATACATTAAATATACTATATATGGTGTGCTGGAGAGTCAAAACTCAGAAAGATTTAAACACAAACGGATTGTATGTGGTTGAAGAGAAAGCCTTGAGGAATTCTCCAGTCCTGTCCTGACTGTCAGGAGAGTTTTATGCCAGGTAGTATTTTAGGACACACTTTCATGCTTTACCTGAACTCAGTCAGCATCACAAAGAAAAGGCAGCACCATCCAGGCTGTCCCTCTAGCCTCCAGTGGCACCCCCATTCCCTTGTACTGGCACTGGGATTTATTTGGCTATGGGATGAAAAGAGAAAGGAAGAACCATGGGGGCTGGGGATTATTTATTGGGGGGAGGGTGGGGTGGTGGGAAGGGGTGGCTGAGAATGATCACAGTGATAAGTAAAGTAAAACCCCACAAGCTTATTAGCTTAAAAAATGGCAGTTTGGGCCTGCCTGAAGGAAATGCTGTGGTGGGAGGGCAATAGCCACTGTAGCTGAAGAGGTATGAACTGAGCCCTGGCAGTGGCACACATCTACCTGTCGGGCTCACTGCAGGCCAGTCCTCCCTTGGCAGGGAAGGTTTTGTACTGCCTTGGAGAGGTTGCTGTCACAACAGGAATTAAAAAAGGCAGTTCAAAAGCAGCACAGCAATGCCTAGACTGAACATGTGCCCACAGTGTAACAGCAGAGGTGGCCCTGTTGTGCTGCTCCCTGAGGAGGATTTCCCTTTGGAGGCTGATGATTGCCAAAGCAAATTAGAGCAGCCTGCAGCTAAAGACTGCAAGGACAAAGTTTTTGTCATGTCTTCACCAGAAGTCAAGCCACATGAAATGTGATTTACCACAAAGGCATGTTGATTATCTGGGCTTCACAATGTCCCTGAAATGAACACAAGTAGCTCAGAAGAAAAGGTGCCATCAGTTAAGTCCTTCTCTTGCCTTCTCTACAAATTCTGTGGCTCTTGGTGGCGTTGGGTTTAAAGAACCAATCTGTCCTTGATTAAAAATACCTTGGTATCTGCCCTCCCTTTCCTCCAAATGAAGGATGGTCACCATAGGCAGCCACTCCTGTAGAAATTTTCAGCTGTTGTGGGGGAAAAATGTCCAACAATTATGCAAACAACTATGGTAGGCATTTACAGTTTGGAGTGTACAAACTCTAGCTGCAGCCTTTATGACATTTGCTATTAAACCAGGTTACTGCACAAAAGCCTTGAAGAAGCTGTGAGCACTTAAGATAACAAAGCAGATCCTGGGAACAGCATGTGTGGGTTAGCTAGAAGCGTAGTCAATCCCTGAAAGTGCAGAGCAAATGTATTACCATGTGCATGTGGCTGCTGTCCGCTTTAGGGTGAAGAGAAGGATGGGTGCTTAGCTGGGGCACCCAGACCACCACCCTGGGGCTGCGCTGGCCCTATGCATGAGTGAGAAGCACCAGGAAGACAAGACAATGCTTCTTGTGCAAATTGCAAGCAGCAATACTAAAAGGAAGAGGCAGGTGTGCTCCTCTTTAAGGTCAGCTGAAGGGCCTGGTAGTATGTGGGTGAATGAGGCTGAGGTCCTGCTTCAGATAGGTTGCTGGGAGAGAGAGACTGTGATTCACTTCAGGAGAGCGTTGGTTGACTGTGAGGAGGAGGCTGGCAACCCTTGCTTGCTTCCCACCGTGCTCACTCGTGCAGTGTTTGCAGGGACAGGGCACAGAAGAAGGGGGAAATGAAGAAAATGGAGTGGCTGCAAGAGGAGGGAGAGATCAAAGCTTCTTCCTTTCCCCCTTCTACTTCTGGCCCCTCTATTTCACCTTCTGTGCCTTATTTCTGTTGTGCTCAGTGTTGTTTCCCCATAGGTCCACCTGCAAGGCCAGACCTCTCTGAGGAGAATCCATTCCTCTGCCAAACAAGAACACCTGCTCTGCTAGACATCCTGAGCAACAGCTGGCTGCAAGCCAAGCCTACCATCCCTGCTGATCCTGCTGTCCCTGCCATGGCTGCTGTCACCTCTCTACCTGCCATCCCCGCTCTACCTGCCATCCCCGCCGTCCCTGTCCCTGCGCTACCCGGGGGTTCCACGGGTGCGACAGGAGCAGGTGGCTGCTCCTCGCCCTTCCTGCTGACACCATCAGAGTAGTGACAAGTTTCACAAGTGACTTCACGAGCCAAGTCATTTAACCATTGTCTGTTCTCCCAGCTGCATTTGCCTCACAGGATGGCAGTGTTTGATATCTCGAGAGATAAAGAATATTCTGTTGTAAGCAAAGGAAAACCAGAGAAGATCAATGGTGGTAGTGGGGGGGAAATGAGATGAAAAACATTGCCGCAAGGCAAAAGTCTGAATAATCAGATGGGTGAGGAGGGTTACAGTGTGCAAGTGAAGAGGCATTGAGTCACACTGCAAGCCTGTACCATAAAGTGATCTATATGTATTTCCCAGAAGGTGATTAGTTTGCATAATTCAGAAGTTTTATGAAGGGTGTTCATTGGAACTAGATGAATAATTAAATTTTTTTGTTTCATTGGCAAATGTGGAAAGTCAAGAGGACTCATTTCAATCAGACTGAAAGGAAAAAAATTGATTTTTTTTGTGAATTGAAAAGTAAAACAAATAATAATTTGGAGGCTTCAAATGAGACATTTGTTCCTAAAAAAAAAAAAAAAGCTTAATTCTGATATTGGCTATTCAAATATGATTTGAAATATTTTAAAATAACAGGGATTTCTGAAGGAAACTATTGTTTTGAACAAGAAAAATGAAATAACTTAGTATGAAAAACTCTGAGAATTACTTGATTGGAAATTCTGATTTTTTTTTCTTGATATTAAAGAATATGAACATACAGGCCAAGACCCTGAAATATATTACTATCTCCTATGCTGAACTTTTGACATCAGAGTTTGTTTCAAAAACAAAAGCCCCATTCCCAGACTCGAGTTTGTCATGCAAATCCAAACTTCTCAACACTCCAGAACCTGCATCTCCTTGTATCTCCAGCTCCACAGTGGCCCAACAAAACATTAATCAGTCCCTGCAAAGTCACAGAGAGAAATTACAGCTGTGCTCTCTCCAGAGCCTGCATTCACCAGCTCAGTGTGGTATGACCTAATACACAGTCTACTATTAAATAGCTTGCAAATTAAATCACTGGCTTTCAGGATGTAATATTAACAAAGCAACAACAGAAGTGCTCTTACAGAGCATTGACAGTTGAATCCCTTCAAATAAGGAATGGGTGGTGCTGCAGTTTCATAGCTACTGAAGGAATGGGGGGAGACAGAGTCCTGCCTAACCCCTTGAGTCCAAAGACCTTGGTACAGAGATGCCATGTGTTTTCATGGAGTCTTGACCTCTGGCAATAACCCAACACAGGCTGGTAGTTCAGGCAGGTAATATTGCAGCAACATCACCTACAAGGCTGTGGCAGCAAAAACTGTTGATGCAGCTGGGTCCTTAGAGCAATGAGAACCAGGCTTTATGCTTTTTCTTTTACAAGACGTAAGTTGGTTGCTGACGTTTTAGAATCATTAAAAGTGGGTTAATACAATGGCCATTTAAAGGAGCAAACATAGCAAAAAACCTTAGGAAGTGAAACTTTCTCAAGAAAGCTGTGCTTAATTGCAGTTGCTCTCACTGCACAAGGCTCCCTTCACATTTTTCTCATTTCACCCAGTACTGGGTCTAAGGCAGAGAAAAGACAACGTTACATTTTGCCAGTGTGTAAGACACCATTGTTTTGTTTGCAAAAGAGCTGATGATTTAAAAATGAAAAATGTTGTTGGTGGGGGCTTGAAAAAAGCTTTAGGAAAAGTTGTACATGCATTTTCTAGAAAATTTCCCCTTTTCCTTCAACATTTCATCAAAATTATAAAATTCAAAACATTTCCTCCCCTTCTGCGTAGGACTTGATTTTCATTGGACCCCATCCAACACATGTGTTTTCTTTGTATGTACCAGATATAATCTCACTGCCATCTAAAATAAAAATTCCCCAAGCAGTGTGTTACCCACAAGCCCATCTATCTTTTTATCCCCTCTTACTGATTTTGCAGCCCTGTTTCATAAACTCTCTCTCCCCTAGAAAGACATTCGCAAACCTGCTTAATTCTCCCCTTCAACCCTAGGCCAGCCAAACTGCCCACTACCTAGTCCTAGTGTCCATTATCCCTGTGGCCAAAGCAGTAAGAATTCTTTCAGATGCTGGATTTGCAGATGATGATAGTGGGAGGAGGCAGCTGGAGCAGTGAACAGGCACGTTAGTGTGATGCTCACCCCCGTCAGAGGCATTACAGCAGGCACTAATTAGTGCTCAACTCAAATAACCAGGAGAGCAAGCTGGCCACACTGGCACATTCGAGTCAATATTCTTAGAGCTGCTATCGATATGATTGTCTAGGAATATGAGAAAGATAAAGCTTGTAGGAAGTGGTACTATCTGTCAGGTATAGTAAGAAAGAGCTTCTGAACAGAAAGGTAGCAGCCTGTCAGCTTTTTTAAACTATCACTTTGGCTAATGAACGACTCAGCCCTTCCTTGCACATCTGGCCTCTCTGACATGTCAGGGTTTTGTTTTCATACTGAGCCCTGGCAGGGACTTCGGGAAAGGGGAATTACTAAGTCCTAGAAATGCGGTTTCAAGTATTTTGCAAACTGGGGAAGACAAAGGAGTTTGAGTTACCACTAGTACAAGGGTAAGGCTTTGTACATGAGATCAGATTCTGTGGTGAGGAGTGGGTTGAACAACAAATCCTGCAGCTGATACATTTTTGGAAGGCATAGGACCTCTTTTTAATTTGCTGACTCACATGATGGCAGCCACGAACCCAGAGCTTGGCTGCAGCACCCCATTTACAGAGAGGTCTGGGTTATAGGGTGAAAAATTTTGTCCAATTGCTATTTATTCTACAATCCTCTGCCAGAAATTCTATATCTTTGTTTTCCAGAGCCTCCAGCCTATGATTTAGCACATAGTCTAATGCAAATTCACAATCCTTGGACACATCACTGTAAACTTTCAGTAACGTGTGGTGGTCCACAGACTGAAGGCAAAAAGATCAAGCATATCACTTCCATAAATCAAGGCATCAACCCCACAGATCTTGGGCAAAATTCACACAAATAGATTCTCTTGACAAGCTCTGAAAAAAACAACCCATAATAAAGGCACTATTCATTCTATAGTTTTGGTAGCTAAAAATGCCAGGGAAGAGGGAAAGAGGCAAGGAGAAGGTGTGGGAAGCAGAAAAGTGAGGCAAGATTTTAGCAAGGAGGGTTTCTGAAGATGTTCCCGTCCTCAGTGCTATGTTTCCATACCACCTTGCTCTCTCATGCAAATTTTAAAGAGCATTATTGACGGGGATGGTGCAGGTGGTACACTATCCAGTCTTTACTAAAATGTTTTGTAATTTGTAACTGGCTTTGGGCAGGTTTAGAAATGTGCTTCATTCACAGCCTAACAGTGACATCTGAAAGCATTGAAACGCTACCTACAGCCTTCACTGATCCAGTCATTCCTATTTCTGCCCAAAACATCCTCTCCCCTTCAGCATTCTCACTTCCCTATCTCCATCTCATCAGGAGCCCTCTGAGATTCTACATAGGAACTGTTCCCTTAAGATGTCCAAGGCTTGTGGGGTCTGTTCCCAAACTCAGTGTGCCCCAGGAAAAGGCAGCTACCTGTGCCGTAGTTCTGAGATCCAGGCCTCGCACAGGCAACTCAGACCGAGTGTGGATGTGGTTCCGGTGCTGAAACATTCTCTTCTCTGGCCTTGACAAACTTCAGCTCACTGCTGTGTATTCTAAATGTTACTGTGAATCTGCCAGTTCCAGCACCTTGCACTTTGTGCCTGTCTGCTGGCTTCCTCCTTCTGCTAAATTACTAAGTTTCCTACCTTCGTGTAATTTAATTTGATTTGATTTAATTTCATTTTCCAACCCATCCCATTCTAACTATCAGATCTCATTCACTCTTCAGAAATGGCCTCCAGGCTTTGGAGAACAAAGCTGATTTTCATTACCCACTTGTCATCAACTCAAAGAGGTGCTTTAGAATGTGCTCTGTGCCATCCCTCGGATGAACGTCCCACTGTGAGCTTAGAGAAGTGCCTTTCCTTGTCAGGCCTCCTGTCTTTTGGATTCTCTGTATGACCACTGAGCTTCATGTAAACTTCTTTTGAGTCCTTTGTGTTATAAATTATAATATAAAGGTTCAATTCTGGTTTTGTCTTGTAGTTTGAGATGTCATCATTTCATTTTTTTTAAGATGTGGTGGTTTGACAGTGGCTGGATGCCACATGCCCACCATAGCTGCTCTATCATTCCCCTCCTCAGATGGATGGGGGAAGAAAGTACAATGAGAAGACAGGAAGAGATCACTCACCAACTACAGTCATGGGCAAAACAGACTTGACTTGGGGAAACTATTTTAATTTCATATCAATCCAATCAGAGTATGGTAATAAGAAATTAAACCCAAATCTTAAAACACCTTCCCACCACCCCTCCCTTCTTGCTGGGCTTAACTTTTCTCCCAAGTTCTCAATCTTCACCTTCCTCAGTGGCATGGGGGGATGGGAAATGGGAGTTGTGGTCAGTTCATCAGCCATTGTTTCTGTGCTCCTTCCTCCTCAAGGGTATGACTCCTCACACTCTTCTCCTGTTCCAGTGTGGGGTCCTTCCCACAGGAGGCAGTCCTCCACAAACTTCTCCAATGAGAGTCCTTCCCACAGGCTGCAGTTCTGCATAAACTGCTCCAGTGTGAGTCTTTTCCATGGGATGCAGACCTTCTGGATCAGACTGTCCAGGGGGACAGCCTGCCTCACTGTGGTCTCCTGCATGGGCTGTGGGAGCACCTCCTTGCCCTCCTTCTGCACTGACCTTGGTGTCTGCAGGGTTGTTCCTCTCATATATTCTCACTCTTTCTCTGGCTGCAATTAATCTTGGTAGTTTCTTCCCCCTTCATAACTATGTTATCCCAGAGGTGCAATACTGTCGCTGATGGGCTCAACCTTGGCCAGCAGATGGTCCATGTTGGAGCCAGCTGGCATTGGCTCTGTTGGACACAGGGGAAGCTTCTAGCAGCTTCTCACAGAAACCACCCCTGGACCCCACCACTGTCCCGCTACAAAAACCTTGCCACAAAACCCAGGGACTTAATGAACCCCGTGAAACTGGAGATAGGCTCTCAAGCTATGTACTGAATTATGAACATGAATGGTGCTCCTTGTCTGTATCCTTGAAAAATATTTCTTATGCATCTCATTTTTGAGAACAGGACTGCTCACATGTCTTCAGAAAAGCTTTATCATATTTTATTCTTGTGTTTCTCATTAAATGCAGCTACTGTACTGTCAGAGCCAGAGACTATCAGACATACAGCTACCTTTGGCTGTTTTGCCTTTCTGCAATGCTTTAAGAAATAAAGGGAAGCAGAAGTAAAACCTTTCTCCAGTATTTCTCCATGTTGCCACAGGTGCAGGTCATCACAGGCTCTTTGCTGCTTTTTTGCTTATTCATGAACAGACTGGCTTTTAGGGTTCATTCTAGGATGAAGGTGCCTGCTTTATACTGCATTCACTCCCAAGCGATTGGCCTACTAACAAGAGATTTGTGGTGTTCTGCTTTGGAAAGTTTCTTCCTTAAAGCTGAGTCCTTAAACAGCTGCCAAGATACTTCAGGGTCTGTGTTCAAATTCCACTTATCATCTCACCCTTGCCACAATCCCTTACAGGAAACTGGAGAAGAGTAAGGAAGCTGGTGTGTGAAGATCTTTTGCCTGTGTTGCTTCTCAGTCCTGCCTCTTTATTTCCCCTTACTTCTGTCTGTATCTCTTTCCCCACAGTCTCAGCTCTTACATTTTGACTGCAGGCTCCATGGGGCCTGAGGAAGGGACAATGTGGTCACATGGGCAGGGGTCCTGGTTGCTACTGGGCCATGTGTGGGCTGTTACAAATAATGTGCAGCAAACCCAACCAGGTAAGGGGTACAGTGCAAAGCTTCAAAGCTAACAGAATTGTTAGCAATAGTTGGGAGGCAATTTTCCCTCTGTGTTAGATAACTGTAGATGCCCTGAATTTCAAGCAAGCCTGTTGGATGTAATTAACTTTACAGTAGAGGACACAAAGCCTGGTCTCTAAAAAAGAGCTAACAACAATTGCAGCACGAAAGGAGTGGATGCTCACTCATCCACTCACACCTCAAATGCTTCTGGACAATCCACTGGTCAGCAGAAGTGCACAAGAGGACTAACCCTGTGTGCCCTGAGAAGCAACAGAAAGGGAATTCCTCAGCTAGTGCTGTCTTCACCTCTGCTGAGGCTGGGCTGAGGGCTCAGGCTCAGGACTAGAGAGCAGCATTTGCAAAACCAGGTTAGAAGCTGTCAGAGAGGCCACATTTCTGAGAGACTTAAAAATCATGATGTGAATTGTGGTTCAGGAACAAAGACCAATCCACCAAACTTGGTCATATCTAGGCCTTTACTTACACTAATCAGATTTTAGTCCTTTAATGGTAATGAAACAATATTTTTCCAGTCACTGTGTTATTTCCTTTTCTCTCTACCTATTGTTTTGTAGAAAAAGACTTTTTCTTCAGCCATACAACTCAGAGGTCTGGATTTTTTTTTTTTCAAATGACAGTGCATTTCAAAACCCCAATAGGTTTGTGGCAAACTAACATGATAAAAACGTGAACTGTTTAACATAATAAGACATGATCTCACATTCTGAGTTTAACAAAATATCCTGAAACCAGATACTTATGCAAATTCTAAGCTTCTCTTCTCCCCATTACATCTCAAGCAATTCACCAAGCGAGTTCCTGTCACAGAAGAAAAAAACACGAGCAGCACGAGACAGGGTTTGAAGTGTGAAAATAATTTTGTGAAAAATAACATTTTGCAATGGGAATTCTAACAGGATGTCAGCAGGAAGGTGTGCCCCAACAAGCATTCAATGAAGAAAAGCAATTCAAGTCACTAAAATGTGAGCAGCTAACCCCAAATGAGAAAGAAACTTACATGAGAAACCTAGTTATTTAACTTACTAGCAATCTGAGTAATCACAGTAGTGTAGTCCAGTGTTCGGTGTAAATTACGTCTCCCTCTTTGAGCTAAGTTCAAAGAGGCCACGAGACCCGAACCACTCCTAGGCTGCTGCTTCAGTGTAAGGCTCTGCAGGCCCTGAGTCCCCTCCCCTGCTCTGACACTTTGCTGTGGTAGCATATGTAGAGTATAAAGCTTTCTTCTGACCTGGGAATTAATATCACCTGTAAAAACAAAGTGTACTACAAGTATGTGCATAAAGATTTATCTACACTGAGCTTCTGGACATTGCAAGTACAAAGCACAGGCTGTTGGAGACAGCCAGAGGAATATCATCTTCTACCCATTCCCTTGCCCTAGGCCATGTGTCAGATTGCAGTTATGGGGAAAGGATGGAAGAAAAAAGTTCTCAAGATGAGGAAGTCAGGGTAGGAAGATATCCAACTACACAGACAAGAAGGGGCAGCAACTAGGTAAGATAGGTCCTATGGCTGTAGCTCACAAAGCATGGCTGTGATGTACAGGAAAGGTAGACCAAGCAGAAGTCCAGAGCCTCCTTTGTCAGCTGAAGAGTAGTTAGAAGAGGGGCACAGCAAGGAGAAAAGTTGTCCCCAGTAATTCTTGTGGATCTTATTTAGAGGGGGAACTCGTTCAGTTACCAATACCTTGTTCCATGCTGTGACTGATCTGGAAAGGAGAGAAGGAGAGATCTTATTTGGAACAAGATCTCTATTGTACTTCATCATCCATTTGCTATGTGCGTATGTTCCAACATCCAAAGTCTGATCAACAAGGATTAGAAGGCATCTTAGCAAAGTGATCCCTATCCATTGGAAGGATACTCTGGGCTCACCTCAGGCTGCCCTGGCTGTGAAGACAAAGACAACTTCAACAGACTCCACAGGGAGACATATTGTGCCTGACTTAGGAAAACATTCATTGCAACAGAGGGTTTTAAGGAGGAACAAGGGTAAAAAGTGGTCAATGGTGAAAAGGCACCCTGAGGATAAACCATCCAGGAAACAAGATGAGTACCCCTGGAAACACAAGGTTACCAGAGCAGTCTCAATTGCCAGAGAGAGGAGCACCAGAGTGCTACTTCTCACTCTAGCCATCTATGATACTGAGGATATCTGGGACAGGGAGCTCTAAGTTTTATATGACAATCCTTTGCAAGTGTTTAGTGATCAACTGCACCATCAATTTGTAGTCTCAGTCATCAGGAGATGACATTATGGTTGATGAGGCTCAAATGCATCATTTGTTTAACTCTAATTGAAACACAAGCCCAAAAGACACATAGGGCAGGTAATCTGGTTACTACTCTGAGTATGAAAATGTCAGGCATAACCTGATAATTCCCTGCCATAAATCTCACCGGGACATCCTGGTACAGAATACCCTTTATTTAACACTAATGTTTAATATTAAAATTGATCTAAGCTTTTCCAACCAGCAATACAATATGGACCTAACTCATTATTAGTATGCAGTTTTTCATCTTCCCATAACTATTTTATTTATCATCAGTTCTGTTTTGAATGCTGGTTAAGATCAAACTGACTATGCATGTGCCATTGCAAACAATTTTTTAATCACCTAAGTATGGAAAGAGTAATTTTATTTATATCATTAGGTGTTTATGTGATTTCAAGATCAAATATTTATCCCATGTCTTTGGACTGGGCAGGATACTGTTTCAGAACTAATGCTGTTAGCTTTTCTAGGTCACAGTCCAAAAGTAGGTCTTTGCAATCTACTAGATCTACATATATAAATGAAGAAGAACCTTCTAGAAAAACTTCTCAAAGTGGGGGAAAAAAAAGAATTATGACCTTCAGTGTAACTGAAGTGTAACTTCATTTTATGAATTCTTTAGGCAATGATTCATGGATCTGACAGTCTATCATATAAACCAGGAAAATGATTTTCAGACTTTACATGACTTTTGAAAGGCCAGTGGGTGAAAATTGTTTCACTGAGATTTGAAATGACGCAGGTGCTCTATGCAGAGATAGCAATAATCAAAACTCCTGCAGTGTTTTTCATCTGCTGATCTCAGGGTGCTTAGGTAGCAAAATCCATGGGTAGGGAAAGTACTATATAGATTTGGAAGTCATTAGCTATAAACCTAGATGGATAATTTGTTCTTGGAAACCAGAGAGCCTAAAGAAGCTAGGTTATGATGCAAATCGCATTGCTGATATGAAAAGATGAAGTCATTGCAAGTGTAATCAGTATTTTGAAGGGGGCAGCAATTATAAAACATCAAAAGCACTAACATTAAAGCAAGCAAAGTAATTGGGGGCGGAGGGAAGTCCTCCATAAAAAAGCTAACTTGCACTGATTTGCTGAGCCACATTAGGCAGGAGTATAGTTCTCTGTGCGTTGTCCTAGCAGGAAATACCTGATGATTGCTAAAATATTAGGTGTTGTCATTGTGCAAGCTGGCAGCACCAAAGGGCCTGAACTGCTCTATTGGACGATTATCTTTCCTCCCCCAATTCTTAAAGCAGAATGGATGGCAGTTTCAGGTTGAATATATTTTCCATCTGCTGAATAGTTGTTTTTGTTCATGCTGTTTGAGGTTAACTGTGCACGTACTAATCAAACCCACTACTTCCTTTCTCGTAAAACCAAAACAAAGCTTCATATTACTTTCAGGTACAGCATCTGGGATCAAAGCTATATATATACACACTGACTCTGTGTGGGTTCAAACATTTCGAAGATTCAGTATCCTGAAAGGTGTTGCCTTTTTTCCAGGCCTGAGACTTCCAGTTTGTCTTAAGGTCTGAAGGCATCAGCCACCTTCAGCCCCTTCAGCATCTGTCCCAGCGCAGGAATGCTCTTGATACTGGTCACCGCGGGCCTTCTCTGCACAGCCACTGGCACTGCCAAAGGTGGGTAGATGAAGGAGGCAATGTAGCTGGGGGTGTCTACATCTCGGTTTCACATCTTTGCAGATGGACTGGGTACAACAGGGAGAGGGAGATGACCCAGGAGCCCTCCATAGGGGGGTCTGGGAACAAGGTCTCGGGCAACCACAAGGTGTCTGGAGAACCAGACACATACTTTAGAGCAGTAGCATCTGTAGAGAGGCTGGATTCAGAGTAGCTCAAGAAGGAAGAAATATTTTGAAAAACCAGGCCCTGTGAGTGGAGATGTTGGCAGCTGATAATATGGATATAGATGTTTGAATGGATGGAGAAATTCTACTCCTCTTCAGCCCATATTCTTCACTGAAGAAGATAAGCCCTGCCCCAAAATGGACTGATAGAAAGTGAAATGAACAAATAACATTGAGTCTTCATTAGAGTGTATTAAAGCATAAGTTAGTGTCTTCCCATTCTGTAGCAGGGTAGAGTACAGAAGTTGTAAAAAACAGCCAGTGGGGATGTACATGACACACTAGTTTTCCTTCAAGATTTGTGATTTTTTGCAGTATGTTTATCAGGCTTTGCTGTGTGTTGCTGTATTGTGGCTTGGGAATAGCAGGTTAAAAATGAGGAGCAGAAGAGATGAGAAACAAAAACATGCATAGGTTTTCCATTCAGTTTTACTGTCACACTCACAGTTCTGTTCCATGTTCCATACAGGATGTCAACCTGCTTGTTTCTAGATGTGAACAAACTTATTTCTACCAGGAAGAAATTGTGGTTTAAATACCTAACTTCAACTTTACTATCTGAAGTCTATCCTTTATCTTTCTCATGTATACTGAAAATTTTGGGGTGAGGGCAACTGTAGCATGCAGATCATTGCTCCAGTAAGTGGGCCAAATTACCTACTATTTAAGCAACAAGTAATTGCTGACATTTATATCATCTTCAGTAATCAAAGCACTTCTTGAGCTTTTTAAAGTATATTAATGCAGTGCCTATGTGAATTTTGGTCTTGGAGATTTTTTTGGAAGGATTTAGCAGCATATTTAGGAATTACCCATGGAAAATAGGAGGTGGTAGGACTCCCTTCCTGTTGTGTACATATCAAGTACATGACTGCAGATCATTCCTTGACAGTTTGCTTACCATTATGCTCTTTATCTCTTTACAGTAATGGAGGTGTCACAGCCAGCAATGGTGCTGGCCAACAGGCAAGGAGTGGCCAGCTTGGTGTGTAAATACAAGCACATTGGGAATGCAAAGGAGATTCGAGTGACTCTGCTGAAGCAGACGGGTAACCGGTACACTGAAATCTGTGCTTCAACCTATACATCAGAGTTTAAAATGTTCAGTGTGGAGGAAGAGGTCATTCAGTGCCGTGTTAGCCCCAGCCGAAACAATGTGACCCTCACCCTCACTGGCCTGCAAGCTAATGATACTGGTCTTTACATCTGCAAAATGGAGCGGATGTACCCCCCACCTTATTTTATGAACAAGGGAAATGGGACGCATCTCTATGTCATTGGTAAGCCAAGCAACTTTACAGTACTATCATATTCCCAGTTTAAGGGATTTGCTGTTATATTTCAAAGGTCTTCAAAGATCTGTTTGGAAGAAGTGAGGTTGAACATTGGTTCAAGCTCCAAGAATCATGATTAGCTCTTATTCCTTTCAGGTGTCCCTGCACATAACTAAAGCAAGCATAGTCATAGCCATGCAATGTATTTAGCAATGTATGGATGTTTGACAGCATAAACAATACCATATAGTGTACAAGTATGTCTAGGCAGTTAGATACGTAAGTGCAGAAACAGTGGAGAGCAAGGTGTATGCCCTTCCACAGATAAAGCCCATTTCCACTGGAGGCTGAGTGGGCAGGCAGTCAGAGCTCAGTCCTGGTAGTATTCTGGGATAGCACATGCTAGGGAAAAGCAGCATGGAAGATGAATTACTGGCTTCTAGGGGCTCCTTATGAGGCTCATTTGTGACATAACTTGTGTGATATCATATATTTTAGATCCAGAACCTTGCCCAGACGCTGCCATCTATCTCTGGGTGTTAGGAGCTACTGCCTCAGGATTTTTTCTTTACAGCATGATCACCTCAGGCATTCTTGTGGGCAAAGCGGTAAGTTTCATCAACTCAGCCCTATCCTGCTAATAAACCCCCTTTGTGTGATGAGGACAAGGAGAAAGAAATGAGAACAGGGGAGTACAGTGGGAACAAACACACTGGGATGCTCCTTTTTACCAGTGCAATGCTGTTACAATTACACAAAATAGGAGAACTTGGTGGGGCTGACATTTAAATTTGTTTATAGCACATTTCTGTTGCCACAGTACCAGAAAGCAGTCAGCTTACATCAGCTGAACTGGCCTGTGACTTAGGTTTGGATGCTTGCAAAAGCTAGGAGACCTGGATGCTTCTGAGATCAAAGGCAACAGTCTCCATGTGCACTCTGATTTCACAACTGATACATACAAAATCCCAGGATTTGATGTTTTCTCACTATTCACCTCTGTGCAAAGCAAATTTAAAGGGGCTTCCCCTTGTGATGGAGTGGAATTGTAACTTAGAGGATTTTAACTTCACAGCTAGAAATGTCTGCACAAAGACATGTAAAATATAAGTCTGGGAGCCTCATGGGCTCTGGAGTAAGTCTGTTAGAAATAAACCTGATGCCAAAGCTTAAAACCAAACAGTCTCCTTGTCCCATATTTTTCAATCCACCCTGGTCCCTAGAAGCTAAATGAAACAGTCCTGTGTGAATACTCCTAGTTTTGAACCAACATTGAACTCTGCAGCAGGAGCACCTTCAAAGGGCTAAATGAATGGCAGGACTCCATTTTTTTGCTAAATGCGCCCTGTAACTCCTGATTCTCCCTCAAGTGACCTCAACAGATCCTCTAAAAAGAGGAGTGGCAGGGAAAGGTGCTTAGAATACCTTCTGCTTAGTAAAGGCAGAACAACATCCATCACTTTTCTTTAAAATGTGCTGCTCAGTGATAATGCTGTGATCACTTTTCATTTACTGTCTTCCCATATTTTATAGATAAAGAGAAGACGATGTCTCACTACTGGTGTATATGTGAAAATGCCTTCTGAAAAGCTAGAGAAAAAAGTGATTCCATTCCACATCACTGTTAACTGAAACAAGGAAAAAGAAAACCATTTCCTAGCTGGGATGGAGAGCCTGCTAATTCACTTAAGTTAAAGAAATAAAATTGTCTTATTGCAAAGGCGTATGGCAAGGAGAGAGAATATTCTTTGTAACTTGTATGGTTTAGAGGAGAATAAATAGTTTATGCATTAATATTTCAAGGTTAACCCTGCCACTTAAAAATGGCTACTTTAGGCCATTAATTCTTTGAGTTGTATTGTACCAATATGTAATATATATATATACATACATATATGTATAGCATTAAGAGCTATTGCTGTTGCATCTTGCTGTCAAATTTCACCATGTCTACTGATCAACTGA
This sequence comes from Gallinula chloropus, assembly GCF_964237585.1. Classification (NCBI taxonomy): domain Eukaryota; kingdom Metazoa; phylum Chordata; class Aves; order Gruiformes; family Rallidae; genus Gallinula; species Gallinula chloropus. Next base: position 32,339,358 of record NC_140090.1, on the reverse strand, counting down.
AATCCAAACACTATTACAACAGAGGCTCGTGTGTCATTGCAAGGCTAATCATGTAGGTCTAGGAGGCAGAGGCAGAAGAGCACACTAATGTACTACGGAATGTTGACTTGTTTCCCTGCATCGCTATTTATTGGTCCCGTTCCCGGCATTAGTGCTCGATGCTTCCACAGAGGCATCACCATAGGCTGGCACTGAAGACGCTGCTGCTCTGAAAGTCCGATCCCACCTCCTCTCACTGGCATTGTGTCCCACCAGTGCCATGCTGGATTTAACATTGATATCTGAGCCAGTGCTGACAGCTCGGTGTGAGAGAAAGGCTGCCCAGCAGGACCCCTCTTAGGCTGCTGCTGGGAGGATGTTCAGCTCTGCTGGGGCCTTACATTTTACAAATGCTAAATTAGCATCTACCCAAAAGTCAGAAGTATGTTGCTGTGTTTAACTGAGTCTGTTTTCCATGAAAATACCAACAATGTATAATCTTGTTAATTAGTTATGTACGATTCAATAAAAACCTTGAAGCTTTGCCCAAATTCAAGTTCATTTCTTATTCACTGTTCTCAGAAGAAACAGGAAGTGGCTACATGTTAGAAAGCAATGATGGCAAGATGAACCTTTCCCCTCTGACCCTGTGTTTTGTCCTTCTGAGAAAGCCTCTGTGCTCATGCCAACACTTACTTTCTCAGCTCCCCTCCCCAGGGGGCCACCATTAAAATCCGTGAAGTTTTCTATTTGTCTGGTTAGAGCTGCTGTGATGTGGTTCAGAGATTCCACCAGCAGCTTTTCACTTCCAGCAAAGTTACTTGCAGAAGGTAGCTGTAACAACTTTGACAGCATCTCCTGTACATGTTTATACAAAAACCTAGTCCTAGTTTCAAATCCTGTTTTCTTTGCACCTCTTTGACACTCTCACTCACTAAATGCTACCTGACATAAAAAGCTGTTGGAACTTAAAATGATTTGAGCAACTCAGCTACTATGTACTACTTTAGCTCTTCGCTACCAAAATTTCACCTTACAACCCAAAGATTTGGATCTCTGCTTCACAGCTGTGAATCCATCTTCTTGGATCGATAACTGTGAACCCAAACCCCACAGCCCTCTGTGCCACATTCCTGCAGTGGCAGCACCTTCCAGAACACCAAATCTCGTTGCTCTTTTGGTTTGTTTTTCCCCTCTTTCTCCTTCATGTCCCATAACCTCCAACTGTACAAATAAACATTCGTAATTTCCCAGCGTTTGCAGGTGCTAAGTGGTCTCTCAGTGTGGACCTACAATTGTAATGCATTAAGTAAATATAGTATCTGATGCTACCTTTTTGAAGGTGTTTTGGTATTGTGACATCTGTCTGGGATTTTTCCCTTAGTTTTCCATTAACACGGTGTTTTGGGAATAAAAAATACTCAAAGATCACACATCTGATGTCATTGCAAAATAACTGAATTTCTGCCTGTACAAATGCAGCCTGCTCAGAGAAACATGTTCCCTGATTGGTAAAAACAGATTTGACTCACAAATCCACTTGCACAAGTCTTTCAATAAATTTACCCTAGCAAATAATTATCCAGGGGAATTTCTTCTTCCACCACAAGCAGTAGCTCAGATACCCTCTGTATCACGTGCCTGACTCTTAACCAGGAATCAGATATTTCTTCTTTTTCTTTTCTTTGACAACTCCTTCACCCTGGGACCAAGAACTTAGGTTTTGTAAGCAATTTATAAGCAGCTCAAGTAAAATACTTTCTAAGTTTATTCTTCCTGGCTTTGGACCTGTATCAACAACCTCATGATCTCTGACCACAGCTGGCAGTGAATCTGTGTCAACACAGAACCTGTGTATATTCCAATTCACTTTTATTTCTGGCAATTAAGTTCACCATGGTTTGGCCTTCTGCATCGACCTGGACTAATCCCCCTTAGTACAGCAGCATTTCCTTGAGACATTCAGCCTGCAGTGACCAGTGAAGAATTCTGCCCTAAATAACCTGCAGGTTGCTAAACTGCCTGAATAGTGAAGACTGTGGAAGAGCAGAGGAGACTCCATCATCTCACATATGGCAATAGCAATACTTTGTGTTTGCTCCTGCACTCAAGTAATTCCTGGTATGATGTTTATTAACTCTCCTATTGGAAATTAATTTGCCCAGATTCACTATTCTGAACTTCTCTTCATCCTCAGTAACTACATTTTCCAACCTCATTGTATTTCTGCAGTGCTTAGTTTTCTCTCTCTTTGCCACTGTTACAGCCTTCCCCAAGCTCAATGTCACATAAACATACATGATTGTTTTCCTTCTATGCCAGGTTCCCCTTTTGAATCTTCTGGCAGGGTAATAGTTGCACTCCAATTGGCACATGTAGCAGTGATGAATTCAGTTCAGATTTTGACAATGATACTTTGTATCTGGCACTACAGAGGTGAGTGGAGCATAAGTGCCCATATTTATACCTGTCTCCGTATAGCAGATAGCTCTGAGGAGTGCAAAGTCTAGACCTCAGGGAATTTCCATTCCCCTGATGACTTGCATTGCCCTTCAGGACCTTATAGATCTGTTCTTGGAGAGCCTCTTGCCACAATCAGCACTCAAAAAAAGTTGACACATTCAAGTCAGATAGAGTTTTCTGTCAGATCACAGCAGTACCTATACGAAAGGTGCAAACCCGAGGTCAGTGTACCTCCCAGAGAATGCAATAAAGAGAAAATCCTGACTCTTACTGGTAAGAATATGGAAAACAAAAGCAAAAGGATTTGGTCTCAGAACTCTGCTCATCAGAACAGGGAGTTTAAAACCAACTAAATGTCTTACCTAAACAGCCAAATGATGACACTATACTGCTCGGTGAGGTTCAGACTTTCTTTTGATGTGCCCTTCACCCAGACAGAAGCTATGTCAGCCTGTTTGTGAAAAAGAAATAGTTAGTCTGGCTGCATCTGAGTGGGCATTCACAGGTATACTTGTCCACATCAAAGACAACAGCATATGCATACACCACACTCCCATATTCTACTTTCATTTTCATATACTTTTTTATCTGAATTATTTTTCTTCTTGCCATCTTTAATTATCAGAGTCCTAGCTGGTACAGGAAAACATGTGACAAAAGTCGTCTACCTGGCTACTCTATGAGTAGGCAACGAGAAATCAATCAATTTAGCATTAGAGATTTTCCTGTGAAATACTCAGATTCCCCACTCTTTGAAGGAATATGTGAGCCTGAATTCACTACTCAGCCAGGCCTTGAGGTCTACAGGGAAAGTCCATTCATCCTGTTTTCCACAAATCTTTACCAAATTAAAAAAAATTAAAAAATAAAAATCAACTTTTTTGACCTATTCCCATCCTTCTTAACCTCCTGACCTCCTAGGGCCCTGGGCCTGATTCTTGTTTTTCAATATCCAACATTTGCAGATAACTTGTAACTGAACTGGTTTGATGCAATTCCTGTTTGAGTAATGACTTCAGGCTTTGCAGCTCTAAAGAGTAGGAATATGTATGTGAGGGTCTGGGGTGAGATTTGGAGGCAAAGTACACTGGAAGGCAAGATATATGACTGGCTTCTTCCTTTCACTAGACAAAAGCTCCTGCTAAGGAATGAGCCCTGAAAAATAAACCAGAAGATGCATCAGCTTTCTCTGTGATGGGAAGAGTCTGAACCATGACTAAAGAGCTCTGACTCTAGGATAGGCGTAAATAGGAATCAGATGATGTAGCCAAAAGTTATATCATGAAATCCAAACCAAAGAAGGCTGCTGTATAGCAGATGGTTTTATGCATTAATGAAACCAATTTGCTCTTGACATTTGTAAAGTGCATGCTTGCTTGAGCACATTAGTTTGAGGTATCTTCTATCCTTGGAAGGGAATGTAAATTTTGAATGCAGGCCTATAGCTGGGAGGAAGGTGTGGAGAAGGGGTGAAATTCAGGAAAAAAATTGAGCTGTAGAGAATGAGGAAAGAATTACAAATACACAGCACCATACTCTGCTGATCCTGCAGATACCTGAGCATCACTTGGGCGTAATCATTCCTGTACTTCTACACACATACATTCATCTCCTGCATGACTTTGTTATCACTTTGTGTGAACATTTTTTGTGACTGACAGAAGAATAATCTTATTTAAGGTTGCTTTTATATTTTAGATTAAAGGGGAATGGTGAGGAACTGTAGTAAGTTTGAGCAAACAACAGCTACAGATAAGAAAATTGTAGTAACTATGGGAAGGGTGTGGGATTGTCCCTGAGGTAATTTAAAAAGTTTTGGTTGTATACTGAACGGACAGAGCAAGGAAGAGTTCAGGTAAAGGATAAAACATCGAAGAAAGCATTAATAATTCCTACTTATGTGACAGGACAGATGCTTCCATGAAGTACAAGATTATTAACTACTCAATTTCACTGTTCTTGCATTTTTTAACCTTTAAAATGGAGATTTTAAAATATATATATTTCTATAGTCAGCTGTCTTAACCACAGTCATGGTTTTATATCACAAAGAACCTTTTTTTTTAGTGGTTATGAAGTTACAGTTGAACAAAAACTTCTCAGTTTCTTCACTGATGGTTTTTCTTCTTAATTCTCTACTAGCTGTTTTGAAGTAGTACATTAAAATATTGAGTTTGATCTGTTTCATTTGCTGCTCTGGGGTGGGACTTTTTTATACAACACCACTTCTGTTCTGTTCAAACATCCATGTGATATAAATGAGGTCCCAAATGTTTCAAGTTACTTTTGTTCACTGGAGCAGAGACAGACAGCCTTCCTGCAGCAGAAGTGGTAAGACAGATTTTTTTCTATATAAGCATACTGACTATTTTTTTAAAGCCATTCTGAGATAAGTTTCCTTGCTCATTGGACTGCTTCTGGTTTCACTGAGGGGGTTTCAATGAAAAGCAAGACCTCATTTTTAAGGTTAATGGAGTTTCTCACATAATGACATGATTCCAATAGGTGGGACTTTAGGAAGACAGCCTCCTGTAAGAGGATATGTGATACAGCTGGGAGAGCTTGAAACACTGGGTAACATCTGGTTGGACTATGTTGTGTTGTGGGTGGGATTTATTGACATTCCTTCTATGCCCTGTGATGCAGCAGCTTGTATGGAAAGCTATAACAGGCAGAAGGATGCTTCATTGTTTTCAGCCAGGAGCAATGTCTGAGCTGTGGGTTTTCTAAGGGAAATGAACATTACTGTTTGGATCAAGATTGCAATTTACATGAAAAAATATAGAAATGCTGGTTTAACATAAAGAATAATACTCCTTATTTCTTTCAAACTAGTGGCCAGACACCAAAGACTCCTACAGTTCAGTACATACAGTTGTACAAATGAACCCTGCTCTACATGAAATGCATTCCTGTTAACTTACTACGCCTTAGTCCTGCTTTTAGAGCTTCTGCTTGGGGCTTTGTAGCTTCCTTGAACTAGAGATGAATGAGGCCAGCAGAAGTACCGCTTAGTTTTGTGCAAACTAGAAAGTCTCCCTCCAGAGTGTGAGAGGATTGGTATGTACTAGTTTCCACAGTTCTCAGTGCTGGGCACTTGCATCATCATAAACCATACAAAATATATCAACCTCCTTCCTCCTTGTGAAAAATGTCATTGAAAGTTGGTCTCTGTTGGCCTTCAGCTGCACAACAGAAACCTCTCTGTGCATGGGTGTGTGGGGAAAGCTGAGGTGTTTGAAGTTCTGCAGAAACTCAGAGAAGCTTTCTTTTCCTTTTGTATGCTTTCAGAGTTGGCTTTCTTACTAAAGAAAGACAAAGACAGTCTCTAGTTACTGCTATTGCCATCATCTTACTTCATTTGAACCCAAACATATACAACAAATAGGTGATTAAAACTAGGCCTTCTCTTCTGCTCTTGAAAGAGCATTAGGCAGTTACAGAAACACAAAACCTTCACTAATTGAGTTGCATCGTACAGATCAAAAATTTAGATGCAATGAGCTGGACAGAAATTGTAGAAATACTTGGGGAGGGAAACAAGAACCAGAAATAATCCATATTTGAAACTGTCACAAAATGCGGTATCTTAGCACTACTTAATCAAGATCAGAAAGCAAAACAGTTCATTTCTCTGTAAATTATCAAATCCTTCTGGTAAGTGACACTCTGGAAACATTCGATAGCTTCATAACTGGCTGACTTGATGTTTTACATGCAGGAAAGATGGCTAGAACAGCAGTAATCAGCAGAATAAGTGGGTTTCATAGTTAAGCTTTGGTGAGGTGTTACATCGTGTGGGTAGCATTTATAAAAGCTCTCTCACTTTTAATTCTGTAGCAAAGATGACTGTCTGCTTTGCGAATTAATAATATTTTCCTTTCTCTTATAATGCCAAACTAATTAATTATATCATATTTTATTTTATGACTATTTGTCTAGTCTTCTTCTTATAGTACTCTTATTAAGATGGAACATCTTTTAAGATCTTTTCTCTCTCTGCAGTAATACAATGTCATTATGGTAATTTTACCAATAGGTTCCAGACTCTTGTTACTCCCCCTCCCCTACGTAAGCCGCAGGCGCATATCCGGTGTAAAAATTCTTCACATTAACGTCATAATCCATACCGTAATTCTCAGATTAACTTCCATTATTGTTTCTCATGTTTTTGCTTCGTATTTTATGATTAAGAAAGACCAGCCTTCCATACACTATCATTAAATACAGAAATTGCTCTACCAGTGATCACAAGAAGTTGAGGTTCTTTCATGGAAGTGGACAAAGTCACTTCGTTCTCAGGTTTCAGATGCCTCAGTCAGATACACACCTTAAGCTTTTGCTTCAGGGTTCCTGGAAGTCGGGCGGTCATGGTGCTAAGTCTGGACATGTGTCATCTTCTGTTTTCTGCTCCACAGGACCAGACTGCTAGTGTCCCGCCCAACTAGTATGTGAAATAGTTCGGAGGGGACACGTCTTACTCAGTGGGTGGATGACATGCAGAGGGGGATAACAAACTGCATGGCACCTGAATGAAAGTCAGGCTGCAAAAGGAGGCTGGAGGAAGGCAGAGGAAGTCAGCCTGTCTGCACATAGCATGAATGTCATGTCTAAATGCTTTGCCTTTTTTAATGATTTTCAGTTTAGATGTGGCAACATTGATGCATCTGGTGTTATTTTCCAACATCCAGAAGAGTAAACACTCAGCATCTAGGTCTGCTCTAGAGAAATGAAGTATTTAAATTGAATATCCTCTTCTACTGAAAAAACAGCTCACATTAAACATTTTGTCTATACCTATTTTGGCAAATTTTCCAGTATAGAAACATTCTGGATAAAAGGAAATATGTTGGTATTTCAAAATTAAATACTTTGACTTCTTTAAAATAGTGTTTCACTTCAAAATTTACTTAAACTATATTGAATTAATAACAAAAAAAGCCACTATTGCCACACATAGACTTATTTTTTTTCTCAACTTCCTAGTTAGTTAAAAATTTCAGATTCTTTTCAGATTAGTAACAGAACTTAAAACCAGTTATTCTTATAAGTTTAGTCTTTGCAAAAGAACGTAAATTATGTGAGTGTCAAATCTATAGAGAAAAAAGATAAAGCTTTAATATCACAAAATCCAGAAGAGTCCAACTGTAGCAGGAACAATTGTGTTGATCTCCCTCTCTCACCTTACACTAAAACCAAACACATTTTGAGTTAATTTTGACATTAGAGAGTATTTAAGCTCATTAATAAATCACAAAATCTTAGTCACCATACAACAGTACCAATAGGGCAAAGATTAGTGAAATGTTTAGGTATTGCAGAAAGTCATCTCTGCAACAGAACTAGAAGAGCAGGAGCTGGAAATAGCTTGTATGTGGAGCAGGTAGTGAGGCAAAATAGAATTAAATGTATTAAACTTATACAATGAAATATAGCAAGATAGAAATATGCATATGAAATATGCATAGCTCTATATTGAGCGTGCATAAAGACTTCTTCTGCTACCTAAGCCCACACTTTATTATAATAAAAAGGTCTTGAAAAAAACCTGTCACTTATCCAGAACTACATTGTCATGACTCTGTTCTGAAATAAAACCTATAAATTATCTGAAAAATGAAATGTTGCCAGTTTCTGTCTAGTTGCTAGAAAATATTTCCATGTTGTGCTGAAATGCTGTTTTCAGTTCTTTCAACATGAAACTGATGCTCTAATGATACGTGATCACTAGAGATACCATGGCATTTTTGTAATGGTAACGTGTTCGAAGAGAATACCCCAGCAAACTATCAAATCATTTTACAAGTCATGCAGAGTTCTCTCTTCCTGCCCTAATTTGTTCCCTTGGGTAGGCATGAGTGCATGGCTGCCACTTTCCAGTGGTGAGTGAGTTGGCCCTATTAGTCACGTTCACATAATTAGAATTGGTCAGTAAGTTCACATTGAGAATGCTCATTTTTCAACCCCCTCTGTGTTTGCACGTAGACATGCATGCAGTAATTAAAACATTTTTGAGAAAACTTTCCTTTTTGGTCAAAATTGGACTTTCTGTTCATGCCAGAGCGGAACAAGAGCCACTTGTTCTGACAGCTGTGGCTCTCAGCTGGGACACACAGATTGCTGCTGCCTGGTGCCACATCAAAGGCAGAAACATGCCTAGACCACTGACTATCCCAGGAGAACACTCACTCTCTCTGCAATTCCAATGGAAAACTTTCCAGACTGGCAGACCTTCCTTATTTGGGCTGAAAATGTGTGAAAGATTATTTGCATGGATAAAGATTGGGAAATTCTTACCTTCAAACTTTGCAACTCTAGTATCAAACACTGTACTGATTTGTTTGTTTCTTGTATTAAAGATCTTTGAGATTGCTAAAGAGGGTATGCTATTAACAACATCGTCCTGTTCCAGCACTGCTAAATCCATCCAGATTTAGTGATGACTGCTGTGAATCTGCGTCTTGCAACAGAACAAGGGATCATTATTTTCAACAGTATTGAGACACTTAAACATCCTTTACTCAGCAGATTTTTAGGACAGAAGAAACTGTTTAAGATTCAAAACCAATAAGTATAATTATTTCTTATACAAGAAAGATCTCTGATCTGAAAAGCTTGTGTAATTCATATTACCCATTTAGGTGCTGCTACCTTTTGAGTCTATTTACAGCTGAAGCTTTATCTATGCTGGCAATACCATGTTTAATATTTCTTTTCCCTTCCCAAGTCAGACATACTACAGTGATTTACTGTTTGCAGGTATTTAAGCACAGGATATCACACCACATCTTTTTTGTAACTGGAAAACTGTGTAGCAGACTGCCCTTGGTGCTGAGCCCTGCTGCAGCTAACACACTCTGGAATGGAGATTTTCAGCAATGAGGCAGACTGTACATTCACTGTCACTAAAGCAGTCTGCACTAGGGACATCTTATTCAGAGACTTTTTAATTAAAAAAATAATTTTTAAAAAAGGTTGTCTTCTGCCTTTTTAATTCAGTGAATCCAGGCTTGTTTAATGGGTCTTATGTTTACCCCTGTAGGTTCCTTCCTTTTCCCCATATTTGTTTTTAAATCTGTAAATTTATGCTTTTGTGAATAGTCTGGGCCTTACAAGCCTTGTATATGGTCACATTTCTCAGTGAATCTACTGACAGCTCCTATTACAAAATTCATCTCTAGCTTTTTTTCTTTTATGATGAGTTTCTATTTTTTCCTTCCACAGATATAAGTAAGACAGTCACAGTTAACTCACCAACTGTGGGAATACCAAAAGACACTCAGTTCTGTGGTAGGACACCCCCACAGCAGCAGTAACTATTTTATATGTGGTAATATTATTATTTAAATAATCAAGAGCACAATACAAAGAGCACAATACTAATTAAATAGTACACACTTTAAAGTGTCTGCAGGCATGATTCAAGACCAGACATACCAGGCAGAAAAAAAGGTAGGAGTGATGCTAAAAGGCACTGCAGCAGTTATACAGATGGTGATTTCCACCTCTGAAATCCTAGGTGGTAGAGCAGAAAGCCCTCCCCCTTTGATGTTTCTGCTGGAAAGGGTGAGTCAGGATGAGACCTAAAACTTACACAGACACACAGAATGTGAGAAGGCCACAATTCAGACTGCCTGAAACACAGGCATGGAGAACCATGGGATGGTTGAGATGGGAAGACAGTTCTGGAGACTGTCTAGTCCAACCCCGTCACTCAAAGAGTCAGCTGCTGTGCTGGTGTTTGATTACCCTAAATAAAAGAGTCTTAATATATATATAAATGGTTTTCCTTACATTGCTTCTTTTCCTGTCACTGGGCACTAAGAAAAGTCTGTCTCTGTCCTCTTTACCACTCCCATTAGGTATTTGTACACACTCATAAGAGGCCTCCTGGGTACTCCCTTCTTGAGGCTAACCAGTCTCATCCTCTCGGAAATCAGGAATGGCTCTTTCTTGACTTGGATGTGTAACCAATCAGTTAACAGACAAGACATTACTCACTTTAAGAACACAGTCTGAAGGCTGCTCACTGAGGTCTGTGACAGTTTTTTTTCAAGGCTGCTCACTTCCTTTCTCTTTACTGAGCACATCTGACTTCTCCCACCACCCCCTGTGCTGCAGGAGACTCTTTTACATGGGTGGACTGCCTGGCCTGCAATGGAAAAAAGCTGGTCAGTCAGAGAACCTGCAGCTGTTGATCTACACAATCATGCCAAAGTATCATCTTCTTCCTATAAAGCAGTAAGCCCACCTGAAAGGCGTTACAATCCGATGAGCTTCAAACAATATGCCAGGTATTGTACTACTTGGGCTTTGATGTTATTTGCCAAATGAAACTGCGATTTGCTATCACAGTCAGCAGTAATGACAACCTAACATAACTGAGCCTGTAGCAGGTCAGACAAATGATGCAATCCACCCACTGTCCACTCTCCAACAGTGACCAAGAGCAGATGTCAGGGAAGAGTATAAGAATCAAGGAACATTTGCTAGAAGCCTTCCTAAAACACTGTCCCAGCCCACCCTCACCAGCAGGTCAGGAACTTCGTCTTAATATGCAATAGCCCCGAAGGATTCTTCTGCCATAGATTTATCCTGTCGCTTTTTGAAAGCAGAAGAAATATAAGACCTTTAAAAAACTCAAATAGCCTTGAAAACAGCAGAAAAACCTAGAGAGACAAAAGGTGATATCTGAGGTAGTTTTCAAAGCTTGGAAACAATGAAATGTTTCTTTTCATAGCGGAAAACCAGTTACGTTTCCATATCAACTAGAATAATTTGTGGCTATATTATATAAAACCAATAAAAAAATCACCACTTGCTCCTCTGTAAACCACTAACACTAATCACCTTGTTATGAAAACATAACTAGAAGGAAAGATGCAAATGGCCAAATTAATTTTTTCCCCTTCAACTATTTTTTTTCTTCAAGCAAGAGTCACCAAAACAGTCCATCACACAAGCATTACAGAGCCCTCACTGATGTCACTAGAAAACATAGTGTAACCACAGCAACCCAGTGAGAATTAAGTTGTGTGACTGGCTGATTTTTTTGCTACAGCTGTTTTCTTACCTAGCACAGAAGGAAAGAAGGGAACATCCTGCAGAGCTAAACGCCTGAATTGCAATAACGTGGATCAATGGCTCGATAACTAAAGAATCCTATAATGCTGATTGCACGTGCAGTAAGACCCCCAGCATGAGAAGTAAGACATTTGTATGCTCCCCATCATACTGTGAACACCAAAAAAACCCAGACAGCACTTAAAAATTCCTGAGCCACAACAAGCACCTCCTAACATCAGGCACAGAGACAAGTCTTTAAAAAGGTGGGGGATAACCAACAGGATATAATCACACCCAACAGCACTTTTGAAGAGGTACACAGCAGCACCCAAAGGACCACTTTTGTTGAAGGAAGGATAGCTCAGCTAACAAAACCAAGCATCAGCTGTGACACTGATCTCTGTTGAACACAACTTTATTGCTGATAGCTTCCCAATGGCCATACCTTGCCTCTGCTGCTGAGGGAGTGTAACAGACACACAAAGGGTAAAGAATTCTAGCGACCAAACACAGCAAGAAGAGCTGACTTTGAATTAGAGAGATAGGGTATATGTGTGTTTTTTCAGTGTTAATCTGAAACAACAGGATAAGCAGCTGATCTATAAACAGATCTCCGAGGAGAAAACTGAGATGTAGCACACCAAATTTTCCAGGGGTATGCTATGAGACACAGCCCTGTTCCTGGCCTGGCAGCAAACCAAGGTCACAGCCAGAAGGGGATTCCTGAGGAATTCTAGTTAGGCTTGGGAACAGCACTATGATTAGTCCCAGAAATTAATGCAACTTTAAGGTTTAGCAGCAGTATCCACACAGTGAGAGCAAAAAAACACCAACTGATAGTCATCTAAACAGCTGATGAGAGTGTAAACATAAGGGCTGCTGTACCAGAACAAAGTAAAAATACCAGGTCAAGTATCTTGCCTCTCAGAAAAATATCCAACAGCGGGTGCTTAGCAAGGAATGTAACAACAGGAAAAGCACATGGCAATGTTATGCTGAAAGACTCTTATAACCTACAAAAACATGCAAGTTGAAGACTTTTCTTGCGTTGATGTCAGCTGACTAAGATGAGGGCACAGAAAATCCAGGATTCTGTAGTGTCAATACCAGTAGTGTGGATATACTCTCTTTCCTCAGCTTCACTGGGCTGCAGCAGGCTCCAGCAGGGTGCTTGACTTCTCCTCTGGATACGGGCCTGCTTCGCTGAGGCTCAGAGTTGCACAAGGCTACAGACCCAAAACTGGAGCAGCACTTTGGCTAGGACAACAAAAGCCCCCTGAGCAAACATTCACTTTTAATGACCAGCAATCACAGAGCCATGATCAAAGAGATGAATCGTGAAAAGCCTGTTCTTTACGTTTGCCAGCAGTCAGTCATGGGCAAGCAGGGAGCTGCACGTTCCCTTATGAAGTGTATACATCTGCCTGGGCCAACTTAATAATAGCTGGGAGCAGCTTAGACTGAGCAGAATTTACTGGGGTTTTTATCCTGAGAACAAGGGTATGTTAGCCACTGCAGAGTCTGCCAGAGTAACTAGATACTTCCTGCATTCAGGCTTGCACTGTGATCCAGTTAAGGGCTAGTTTGAGTTTGTTTGCCCTGAACTGTATAGAACGTACACTGGAGAGGCAGAAGGGCAGCTAGTGAAGATGGGAGCTGTGGCTGCAGAGCTAGTTGCCTTGGCTGTAAGTGCTGTGTCTTGGCCCTATTAACTTTTGTAACTTGCATGCACTGCAGTTTCTTCTTATCACACTTGTGGGGTGAAGTCCCCAATAATCAAGCTGATTTGCACAGTAATATGCGGTTGTGGAGGGCCCTAGAAGTGAGAAAGAACGTTGTTTGACCTTGAAAGTGCAGGTTCAGCAACTAAGAAGCAGTGCAACTTATTCTTACAAAGTAGCTACGCTGGTTTCCCAGGAGCATGGAGGTTCATGGAGGCTGGGATCTTCAATGAGCAAATCTGGAGTCTTTACATGGCAAAGGCCAATTCACCAGGATGTCCTAGGGTGATCTGCAGTGCGATCAGTGTGGTTGACAATGTGATGTTTTAGAGCAGCCATTTCAATCACTTATGTGCTGCATAGAATACAGATATCTGCTTTCTATTTTTTGCCCATTGTCATTCTAATTTTTACAGCCAAGTCTTTTCCTTGTGGTGACAGCATCCAAGCTGGCTTTGAGAAGGGAGCCTAGACCCCTTCCTTACAGTAAACTCCTGAAGAACAACAAAGGCTTTTAATCTGTGCTTCACTGGATTAAAAACAGTCTGGGATAAACAGCAAACAGATCAGAAGGTTTTACAGACAACTCCTGTCATGTCTCCTCCTTTCTTGCAGGCAGGTATTGGCTCCCACACTTAATGCTGGTTAACTCAGTGACTTTTTGAGTGGCAGCAAGCTCTGCTGAGTTCTGTCTGGCCTCTGAGGAGTTCCTTCAGCCTCCCTGAGGCTGCCCTCCTCTCTTCACTGTAGTGTCTCTTAAGTCTGCATGAGCCAAACGCTTGCTGTTCCTTGCTGTGACTGCCTGGTCTCTTGTATAAAATGGTCCCTTCAACTGTCACTCAAGACATTTAGCTGCTCACAGAGGGATGAAACAACCTTTGCACTCTACAGCGGTTTCCAGCCAAGCCACCCTTCTGAAGAATGGCAGTCCCACAGCTGATCAGAGGCACCATCCACCCCAATGGCTTATGCAGGGTCTGAATCTTCCCTCCATGCAGGAAGGGCAGACCCAGGCCTGGAACCGCCCCGGGCACCACAGTGTAAGTGCTCTGCTTGTGCTACAGACTCTGGGTCTGCCGAACAGATGGGAGAAGATGACGCCTTTGATCACTGGAGCCTACATACACATGGCTGCAGGGAACCATTTCTGGCCTTGATCCAGAATTCAGGGTTGCTGTGACAGAATTCAATCTTCTCTGAAGTTCTTTTGTGTCCAGGACTTTGTATCAATGCCAGGATAAGGTATGATCTCCCTCATTCTCTTGAGGGTGTGTTGTCCTCTTTTCCAATTTAACTCATGCAGACCAGTACTGCATACTTCCTTTAACATGTTTTGCATGCATGATAGATGCTTCCAGACCCTGTATGGCCACATAAGCTGTGCTAATCATAAATATATATTTTATCAATTAACTGCTCTGATTTCAACAGGTTCATCAATATAACAACATGTATTCCAACCTGAAGTCTCTGCTCTGGATGTGGCTAATCATAATTTTACCAACAAACCAACCTGGGCTTTGTCTGGAACCAGCAAACCTCGCCCACTGCCCCCAGGAGCAACTGCTAACAATCAGAACGAAACACCGTGACACAAAGAAGAAAGAAGTGACTTCTGTTCAAACTCCTTTGCCTCTTGGTCTTTCCTGGCATGCTGGAAGGATTGTTTTTACAGCTTTCTCTTTCTCATCACATTAGCAAACACAGACAAACAATGTTCAAATGCCGACGCAGAAGGCCTACCCCCCCCATTCTCAGCTAGAACATGTTCCAAACCTGCTGAGCCCTGAGAAACCCACTCCGTCCCTCCGAGTGCAGGCACCAGGCATGGAAACATCCCACTGGTCTCTGAGGAGCAGGTTTCAGAATTGATTTCTGATGAAAAAAAAAAACCCTTTTAAGCGTAAAGGCACTTGAGAGGAGACTCGCACAGGCCTCCAGGAAACCACAGACCGCAGTCAGGCCCGCGAAAGGGTCAGCAACAAGGGCCCGACACCGAGCGCCTCAGTGCCAGCCTGCAAGGGTGCACTGCCAGCCCTGAGCTACACTGGGCTGAGGTCAGGGTGAAGGAGGACACAGCCTGGCACCTAAACACCGTTCCCCAAACCCAGCTGCGCAGCCAGGCCAGGGCAGAGCCGGGTGGGGGCTCGCAGCACGCCCGGGTTACCCCCGGCAGCCTCTTCCTACAGCTCAGCCTGCCCGGCCGCGCTGGGCCGGAGCCGGAGGCAGCGCTCGGCTGTCCGGGCGGCGGAGCGCGGGCCGGCAGCACCCCCGCGCGGCCTCTCGGCGGCGGTGCGGGAGGCGGCCCGGCCCGGCCTCGCCCCGCTCCTGCCCCCCGGGGAGACTCGCCCGCTTCTCCCCGCCTCAAAAGCAGGCGGCGGCCGTGGCCGGCTTCACGGGACCCGCGGGGATCCGGCCGCGGCGGGGCGGCGTGCGCCTGGGCGCTGCCCCGGCTCCCGCAGCAGGGCCGGTAGCCGTGCTTGGCCCTGCCCAACGCCCTCCTGAGGTGGATGTGAGTTCACGTAATTTCGGGGGGCCGGCGAGCGTAGGTGCACACAGAGCAGGCGTGGTGGGTCACCAGTGGGACGCTGAGGGCTTTCAGCCACGGGCCGCGCAGGAACCACCGCCCCACACGCCCCACTGCCGCTGCCCCGTTTCCCAGCACCCAGCCCGGCTCAGCCTGAAAGGCAGCTGTTGGAAACAGCTCTTGCCAAAGGGGAAATGAACCCTTCACCAGTGCCTTGCCACCCAGCTGCTCCTGTTAGTAACAGCAACAGCAAAGCCTGGCCTGAAAACACTTGGAAGGCTGGGATTTCAAAAGTGCTTCGGATCAGATGGGGACAGCAGCACCTCAGTGTTTCTGGAAGCCCAAGCCAGAGGTGCGTGTCCTTGCAGTTTTCAGCATGGCATCTGATGTCTTATCTGTAAGAATGCATCGCAGCTTTGGGGGCTGTTTCTGTGGAGAGCTCTCCTACGTTATACTCACAATGCATTGGTGGCAGAAGTTTACCTTCAAAAAGTAATCACAATGCTGAGATAAAAATCACACCACAAACCACTAGTACCACTGCACTGTGTGGCTCTGTCAGTCCTAACTCTTTCAAGGCAGCTGACCAGCTAACCACATAATAGGATTTCCCACCCTACTACAAGCTTTGAAATAGTCAAGGTGTGAAAATTTGCACTCTTTGTGTTTAAATCATTGCTGTTGCACCCAAAAGACAGTTAAATTCAAATCCAAATCCAGAATAACGTTCCTGGTCATCCAGCTCATCAGCATCTATCTGTCTTGCACTGTTCTACAAGTGGCAAGACAATAACAGCCTGGGTCCTCAGGTTTGCACTTCACTTGGGTTTTGCGTATTTACTATCTATTCTGGAAGACTTCCCTTTCAAACCTAGATATAAATGCTGGTGGTGACTAGTCCCAGTAAGCAGCATCTTGGCCATCAAGGTCTTCAGAAGGTATGCTCCTCCCTCTGTAGCACTGCCCATGAACCCCAGCCACTTATAACCCTGATATTGTAAATACTGCCTGCACACTCAGGTATATGCCACTGAGAGATACCTACTGCCCACAGTCCTCCCTCAGTACACCTTGAAGGACTGGAACATGATTGTTATTTTTATCCAAGGTCATAAGCCTTCCATAGCCATCCCATAGGTCTGCAGTCCACACCACCAGCATATGCATGTGACCTTCATTGGTCCATTCCTATCTATACTCTGTGTCCTGGAGCAGTGGCTAGGTACCTCTGTAAATAATTGTACTGCAGCAGGCACAGGGGCTGGAATTGCAGGGGCATAGCAGCTCCTAAGACCAGATGGACACAGGCTTTTCCCTAGATGGCTCTCCATGCCTTCAGCCAGACAGCCCAAAACACTAGTCACAGGATCTGAAGTGCATTTAGAATCTCAGAATGGTTTAGGTTGGAAAGGACCTTTACAGGCTATCGAGTCCAACTTCCTCCAATAAGCAGTAATATCTCAAACTAGATCAGGTTGCTCAGAGCCCCATCCAACCTGACCTTGAATGTTTCCAGGGATGGGGCATCTACCAGCTCACCTGTGGTAGATGTTTAGACTGACTAAATTTGCCACTTAGTGCCTATTGACTGAATTTATAGGTCAGTGCCTTTGCATGTGTTAGATCTGGGCTTAACTCCTTAGCACCCATCATTTTTTTATTCTTTTGGAAAGTTGATGACAATGAAATGTTCTCAAAAATCATCAAATAAAAAAAATAGTGACTCATGGGGTGCCTGAGCTTGTACCAAGAAGCAAAGCCACACATGCTCACACCCAAGGGGGACCACCTCGTTGGATCTACTCTGCAGCGATGTGTTAGCCCTGCTGCTGAGCTGAGCAACAGTAGCTTCTACCTGGTGGAGAGAATATTACAATATAATCTCAGGGCTGTGGGAGAGATCAGACTAATATGCCAAACAAAGGAGGCACCAGAACAAGTGAGGGAGCACCTGAGCTACATTTCAAGCTGAAAACTCTACATCCTGAATGACTGCAGCTTGTTTACACACCTAACGGGGAGTGATGCAGATGGGAAGTGGGATTTAAAGCTATCGCAGAACATTAAAGACAGCACAGTGAAAGTCATTGTTCCCCTTCTCAATTAAGAGGACAAGAAATGAAAACGCATGAGTGTGGAGGCTTTCTGCTCCAGCCCTCAGGGAATGACCCAGAGTCATGAGAATATAGGCCAGATATTGAAGCAAAGAATGAGAAGCAGCAGGAGACAAGAAGATATAAGTTGTGTGGGTAGACTGCAGCAGCCTCTGCAGAAATCACAAAACATTTTATTGAGAGAATATTTTACATTGCTGTGGGCAATTGATCATCATCCACAGGCTGAAGTGGAAAACTGCTGGTGAGACAGAACAAGCTAGCTCAATGTAAACACCACCTTTGTTTCATGGTGAACAATGCAGCAGCATTTTGCTAAAATGGATGTGTTTAGGATGATATCTGTACGTATAATGAGTTATGTGATTAACCAGAGAAAAGAAAGACATACAGGTAAAATATTTGCTGCGAATTAGCCTCCTTATGGAAGCAGCAGAAATGGGTTTTTTCCAAGTTTCGTGGAGAGAACACTGGTGTACAGACCAAGAGATGAGCAAGACCATTCTCTTTCAAACCAGGTGTCTCACTGGATGCATTTTAAAAGGCATAAAACTGTCCATACAGATTTTCCAGCTTGTTAATAGTCAGTGATGGCAAGTCAGAAGCAAGATGATAAAAAAAAGTTTATCATTTCAGAGGTAAGACATGAAGAATGAATGGAGCTTGGGGGAAGGAGAAGCCACATTCACAAAAGCAGTTACTGCACAGCCTCTGGGGCAGCCTCTTCTTGAGGAGAAGGGTAGACAGGGACTGGGGGATGGTCAGGTTAGAGGAAAGAAGTCAACTGTGAGAGGTGTATGTGGATGAAAGAGTGAAAATCAAGACGAAGAGAAGAGAAATGAGTGAGGATGGAAAAAGGAAACACGTGCTTGTGAGCAAAAATAGTTGCAGTTATAGGAAGTGTGCTGTGGAAACAGACTGCTTGTTCCAGGTGGTTAACTGTAACCAACTGTAGTGTTTGTAAGAAACATTTCCAAATTGCCGTCACGATGCCTTTGTGAAGTGGGTAAGCAGTGACAGAGGAGGGAGGCAGAGACAGAAATATTGAAATGTAAGAGGCCTCTGTTGACGTGGGACTAGAAGGTGAGCACCCCTCAACGCTTGGCTCTGAGCTAGACTTTGTGACTCTTCACTTGTGAGAACACACAGTGAATAGTCCAGGGACTGCTGGCTCATCATCAACACATACGACCACTGAAACAAATCACTGTCTAGATCAGAGTGCTGCCAGACACTCCCCAAAGTGTATTCTGGGCTGGACCCTTTTGCAACGAAGGGAGCAATGTGTTCTAGCAATCCCAAGCACTGGGAAGCAGGAGAGGAGAAAGGGTAATTTCAGACTCAAAGCTCTAATGACAGGAGAAAGAAGACAAATACAGACTGTTTACTGGACAGTGGGACTTGGTCCAATAGTTGTACCAAGATCCATACCAACCAAGCTATGCTGGTAGCTACTCTTACCCCAGGAGGGAAATACATTTGCATTAATCACATCTGTATTGGAATAACAGATAAGGTCACAGAGAGGGAAGGACTAAGCCACTACAAAATAACTGTATCGGTTAAAAAAAACAAATATCAAAATTACCTTCCTGGCAAAATGTTTACGTTTAAGACAGACAACACACTTTGCTCCAAGGAGTACATTCCCTTACACCTTTAGTGACATTCTGAGCCAAGCCTAGGCTTTGTAGGGACTCAATGCTTGGTGTGTTGTCAACATACTCTCTCAAGTTGTGTGTGTGGGTACTTTATACATGCTGCTTTCCCTACCTTAATTTTGTAGCAGCAACAACTCTTTTTACTGTAAGCCTTTCTGGCAGCTTTTCTTACCTTTGGGATGGGGGGCAATACAGACCCTGTCCCAGGAGAGGGCTGCTCTGTTTTTTCAGCACTTCCCATAAGCAGTTAGGGGGGCTGGGAAAGATAGTCCTGCCTGGAACCTCAGTGTTTCCCAACATGGGTCATAATTTCATAGACAACACTCAGGAGCTAGATGTGTCTTTTTCAGCTTTATCATTCCTTGAAACTCTAAATTATACTCTTAAGCTCCAGAATTAATACATACTGCAGAAACTTTCTCTAGTAGAGTTGCTTAAGTTTGGCTCCGGACACCCAAGCTGAATATTTAGATCAAATCCTGGCTTGACTCAGGCTTAGCTCTGGTTTACTTTAACAAGAGGCAATGATTTGCAGGGCTTTGCAAAGATTTGAAGAGTAAAACTCTCTGCCAGTGTCCATGAGAACAGATATTTCACAGTAGTAGAGAAAGAAATTTAAAGAAAATTGGGCAACACACGAAGATTTATTTACACAGTACAAAGTAGGAGTAAATCTGTAACGCAGGCCTGCTATTCACAAATGATTTGGTACCACTGCATGACCATGTGGCTGTTCAGCCACAAACAGCTGCTCACTCACCACCACAGGAGAAAGCCTCAGAGCTCCTTTGGGTGGGATAAGGACAGTTTACTGACAAAAACACCATGAAAGAGGAACAGTAACAGCCAACTACACTCACACCCAGTGATAACACAGATTACATACCAACCTGATGATAACACAGAGTACTGCACAATGGGCAGACTAACCCAAAGACCAGGCCACACTCAGACTAGAGGCACCCAGAGGCACCCCTCCTGGACCAGTCCCTTTTATGGGAGAGTGATGTCAGGTGATGTGGAAACCAGCCCGGGCTAACTCAGCTCACCTGGGCTGGCTGCTTGAGAAGGTTAACTCTGGCCTGTCCAGAACCAGGACAGATCTTCCAAGGACTGAACCCCAGGAGGGTCTGTCAGGCTCCACTGTTATTTTTTGGGTCTTCTCTTTGTGCAA
The DNA here is from genome assembly GCF_964237585.1 of Gallinula chloropus. Classification (NCBI taxonomy): domain Eukaryota; kingdom Metazoa; phylum Chordata; class Aves; order Gruiformes; family Rallidae; genus Gallinula; species Gallinula chloropus. The sequence goes on along the minus strand of NC_140090.1, from coordinate 32,318,653 downwards.
TCAGAAATCCCAACTGCATTGAATACATCTGATGTGGTTTAGCCCCAGACAGCAGTTGAGCAACATACAGTCGCTCGCTTCCCCTTCCCAGGGGAGAAAAGGTGGAGAAAGGAAAAAAATATGGAAAGGCAAAGGCAAACCTCATGGGTTTGGATAAGGACAGGTTACTGGGAGAGTAGAGAGAAGGGGAGATAACAATAACAGGACTTTATACCAAAATATACAACACTGGGTGATACACAATGATAGAATCATAGAATCATTAAGGTTGGAAAAGACCTCCAAGATCATCTAGTCCAACTGTCCCCTTACCACTTACTAAACCATGTCTCTAGGTACCTCATCCAACCTTTCCTTAAACACCCCGAGGGATGGTGACTCCACCACCTCTCTGGGCAACCTGCTCCAATGCCTGACCACTCTTTCTGAGAAGAAATTTCTAACCTGAACCTCCCCTGGCACACCTTGCAGCCATTCCCTCTTGTCCTATCGCTAGTTACCTGTGAGAAGAGGCAGTTTCTCACAGAACAACACAACTCAGACCCTACAGCTCAGAGCCATCCTGAAGCTGGACCGTCCCCATGCTTCTCCCCCACCAGCTCCCCCTTTATGCTGACCATGTCGTCATGGTGTGGAATACCCCCTTTGGCCAGTTTTGGTCAGCTGTCCTGTCTGTGTCACCTCACAGCTTCCCCGGTGCACCGGCCCACCTTCTCATTAGCAGGGCGGTGTGAGAAGCTGAAAAGTCCTTGATTACTTGGGAACAACTAAAAACATTGGTGTGTCATCAACATTCTTCTCATCCCAACTCCCAAATACAGCACTGCACCATCTACTAGAAAGAAACTTAACTCTATCCTAGCCGAACCCAGGACAATATTAAACATGATTTAGAAGCTGCTTTTCCAGCATGTTATCAGCACTAAAATAATCACTATAGGCACAAATAAATAACCATTTCTACATTATTGTAGAACTTGTTATCCCAAAGAGTCTTCCCCCAATGCAGAAGGATAGCAGGCCAGAATATTGCGTGCTGCACAAAAGTGGGGAGAGGGAAGGACAGAACCTTTTGACCAAAAGCCCTAAAGTTGCTGGCTATGGTCCATCCACAGGAAGTGTACTGAAGGTGACTGTAGCCACTGATGTGATAGATTTAATCAGAAACAGTCTTTGCAGAAGTGAACATCAAATGTAATATCAGAAAATCTTTCATCTTCCTGTCTGAGACAGCAAGCGGTGAGGTAGGAAAAAAAAAAAGCAGCAAAGTCGACAGGTGTGGGCGACAGCTAATGCTGACAGAGCTATAACGTAGTTAGGGGTTAAATTAAAAAGTCCTTCTGATTATCATATAATTTCCCCGATTGCCCACAAACCACTTCCTCTTCTACTCATGAATTCTTCTCCATCTTCAGAGCAGACAGAAGGCTGGTGCCTCAGCATCAGGCAAGCATGAAGTTGGTTGCTGTAACTTTCTGTGTCCTCTGCTTTCTGTTGGAAGTGCTGTACGGTGAGTAGCATTTTGGATTATTCTTGCAAATGTCTCTATGGAATGTAACTCACCCAGCGACAGGAGAGAGTAAATGAGGCATGATAGCAAGGGGTTGGAGGAATAGAGGTAATTAAGGGAAACAGCTGCAAAAAGACTGCTCTCAATTTTAGTATCACTAAAGTTGGTGGGAAGAGAATTCCTGCCAGCACAGGGCATTTGCTCTGAAATGAAAAAGCACGAATTTTCATGTTTATATTCTTTAGCTCAGCTGCGCAGTGTCACCCTCTCGACATTTAAACTGTAGTGCTCCAGCTAGTTTCCTTTGCTGGGCATAAGGTCTTATGGCAACATCATGGTGAATGGCTTAGTAAAGAGAAACTGTTACTGATATTAACCCTGCTCTTGTTTGGGCAAGGAATTTTTATACTATGAAAAATGTATACGGCATAGAAGAGTGGTTGAGATCATTCTGCTGCAGGCTTGAAATGCAGACTGACTTAAAAGGGAGAGTAACATTCCTAATGCTGCATTTGAGAAGGCACATGGTAACTGCACTGATCTTGGTTGGGCCAGAAACATTTTACAAGGTTCAGTGTTTTGTCATAGCCATGCATGGTACACTACCAGAGCTCACAGTTGTCTGTAGTGTCTCTGAAACCCACGTATTACTGGGCCAGGATGGAAATACAAATACTATTTGATTAAGAAGGTATATTTTTTTGTACATATACCGTCCAAGGATTTGGTATGATGTGTCGTATAAGTAAGACCTGAGGTTTAGTGTGCACAGTTACTAAGCACCATCTAAACATGTTCCTTTGAAGGTCATGCCATGGGCTATTGAATATGTTTTCTTCTGAAATTCTAGTGGAACATGATAGGTTTCAAGTCACCCTGCAGAATTTAAGTACTCCTGAGGTTTCATACAGAATTTAAGCTTTCATTTAAATAAAAAACAGTTTCCAGCTCTTTAGGCAATGCAGATATCCTTCTGAAGGTTAACTAATACAGCGATAGTATTCTGAGTTTTCAGATTGAAAAGATGGGTGAATTCACAGGGAAGGAGGATTGTGATCAGTATCTCTAATGGGACATGAGCTCCTCTTTTTCTCCTTGAAAAGTTATTTTTAAATCTATTTTAAAAAATCATATCAATTTTGTTAAATATTTCTCAGCTAGTCATTTTAGCAGGTATACTTGACCAGCATGCTTTTACATCTAGTCAGAGCTATCTAAAAGGCCATTCCCTATGGAATTTTAATGGTGCAAATAATTGTTCTCTCAGATATCAGCCTTTGTCCCTCTTTTCTCCCTTCTTTCAAATATGGAGGATGGCATTTAGGCAGGGGACTGGGGAGAGGAGATGGCAGGAGAAAGACACTGCTTGTAACAAGAAACGGTACCTCTCAGGTTTTTTACCTCACAGTGCTTTCAGCAGAAAAAGTATGTAAAATACTATATTTCTTGCTTTTAAAAAAAGGGCTGTAAAAGATCAGCTTAATATCAGACACATTCACATAATACTCATTTAGGGAACACACTAGCACTCCAGAGAGTGCTGCCAAGTACTGTGGTAAATTCTGGGGAGCAAAAGCAGGGTAATATTTGAGATTTGGCAATGGGGGGGGGGCAAGTTGACTTAGCGATTAGCAAACCCTACATGTGATCTGTGGGTAGCTTTTTTCAATGTAAATAGGTCACAGAAGGTGATATGTGCATGTATATTTATTTGTATTATGATTTGAGAACCCAATTGTGAGAAAGAAATTGGTAGAACATGGACCCTCTCTGGTGTCTGTAGAGGAACAGGGATTTTGGAGTACAGAGCCATAGAACTATGTAGCACTGGAGGCCTGTGTTATGAAACACTGCACATGAGCTTTGCGTGCCAATGTTTGTAAAGCATCAGGAGGGTTCACCCGCAACTCCTGTTGCCAATATACGAGGAAGCCACAGTGATTTCTTAGAAGGGTGTCATTATCAACAATGGCTGCTGAGTTAGTGGAATATTTAAGAGTTGCCGTATTTCACAACATATGTTACACCATAGGAATAATTCAGTACATAGCTGGCTTCCTAGAGCAGTTCTGGCCATTACTTGCTTTGCCCAGAAGCACTGCTTTCCTCACTTAATCCTCGGTTCTTGAAAGATAGGAACATGTTAGATTTAGGCATATGACTATTGACACTGAATTGGCAGTCATCTTTCAGAGTGCCTTGAAAGGTCAAAACTATAGCAACTTAAACTGTGGGTGGTTTCATTACACATTTAGTATTAATAAAATGAATGTGTACTAACGGCAGTATGCATTCTCCTTGCTCATCTTCAGAGGCAAACACACCCAAGTGAGATGATGCTTATTCTTTTTATCAGCTAAATAGTTTTCTGAGAGCTGGGGAAGATAAAATAAACAGCAAGAAAACTATTCTCTACCATAAACCTAAAGTTTTAGAATTAATCAACAGTGGGTTTTAAACTTCTGTTAGGACTGAAATGAGTACTGGATTGGTGATGTTTGCAGATAGTGTTGGGTTTGCCAGAGCAACAAGAAAGCTCAAAATTGCAATCCCATTAAAACAAAAATAATGTGCCTTCCACTGGCACACGACCATAGAAATTCCCAAACCTTTGCAGAAATGCTCTCCTGCTGCAGTACGGGTGGAATCAGGATGGAAACATACATGGCTGTAGATACACATATACATGGAATGTGCACACACACTTTCACAGTTTGGCATAGCAAGGTGTTACTTTCATGCACGTGTTCCCAGCTGGCAACAACTATGTGACCTCATAGTGTGACACTGCTATGGAACAAATGAAAGATTTGTTTCCTCTTGTCTCAAAACCTTCATATACAATTGAATTAGTTCTTTTATGAAAAATATGAAAAAGGAACCTTACAGCCAAATTAAAGCATTTTTACCACTGAATCAGTGAGATTCTTCTGTTCATTTTCAACAATACCATGATACAGCCTTTTATTTAAATATTATTTCAGGTAGTATTAGGGATGTTGAGTGAATTTCTCAATATTATTGGACATGTAAACCCCAGTTTCCTATCCCCATCTCACTAAATGTACATTTATTCTGACTCTAGCTTGGCAAATGACATCGTAAACATGTCTGGCCATTAACCTCTGAGTGTTACAGGTCCATAGATTCACCCTAGGAATGGACTGGTACAAATGGTCTCAGGAGAACAGCAATCAGGCACAGAGAGGGGGGAATAAGCCACCTTTTGGTATGCAGTGAGAGCATTCGCATCAGGAGCTGATGCAGTATAGCTAGTGGGTTGGAAATTCATATCACATCTCACCCACTGTGGTCGCCCATGTAGACAATTTTGTGTTTTAATCTCAGGAACTGTTAATCTCATTTTAAAATTTGCTCCCTTTATATTATGCTAAGCACACTTTTCTATATGGTCGCTTGTTTCAGAGGAATACTAATTGCATCACAATTTGCCAAACCGCTCATTCAGAGAAATGCCATACTGAGTCTTTCTTGAAAACAGGCTGTTAAGGCTGCTGGGCCTGAGAGGATACAAAATGATCTTTCAGCTTGCTACAAGGTCACATGAACTACATGCTTAATGACCTCTCTCTGCCCTTTACTATTAAAAACAAGGATTAAAACCATGATCTTTGACAATCGTTTTAAACCGCTCAGTATGAAAGGGTGATTTCATAGCTAACAGCAAAATTGAACTATTCTAAGAGAAACACAAAAATGCAATTCAAAGCTGTTGCTTTGCGCTCAGAGTAGGGTAGCCCTGCACGCCTCTGAGGTGTTGGGGGAATTTGGCACTGTTTGGCTTTGTAGCTGCCCTGACAGAGCCAGCATCTGCCTCTCCCCTTGGACAACCAAACATAGAGGTCTCAGCTGCAGGTGGATGCTTCCCAAAAGTATCAGGACAGCTTACATATTTACCATGCTCCCTAGCTTCTGCTGTATCACTACACTTGCTTTTTTCTTCCTCTCCCTAGATATTTTTTCTGTGGTTGGACTTAATTTTAAAGGTATTTGCAACCAAATTACAGGCCATCAAACTACAGAGCATTTTAAAAGACCTTGATTTCAAATGCTGTTCTCATAGCAGCTGTTTTATTTCACTAGGCAACATGCAAGTCATCAAGAACTGTTTCATTATTTGACCTTTGCTCTCAGCTTTTCAGACTATTCACTGTTACGAGGGTTGGCGCTTTCAGCATTTGTGCCTTCAGTGTGTCTAGAGCTCTATTGCACTGGGGACTGGCAAGCTGTGTGTTTTGTCTGTCTTATCTTCACACCACTGGTACAAGATGCCAAATACCTTGTCTGTTATCACACACTTAAGTAATAGTCCTGAGAGAAGTACAGATATTAGAACTGTTGCTGAATTAGATAAGGGTGCTGACCGTGCACTGTAAACCAGGAAGAGTGAGATAACTAGGCAGAGGGAAAAATCAATCAGAAAGGGATAACAGTTTCTGTGGCTTTCCAACAAAGTGTCTTCCACAAGTCCATCAGCTTATGTGTCACAGTAAAAATATTTTAAATTATATATAATGTATTATCATTCATTGAAGTGCTCTTGCCAATGGTAGCAACTGGGGAGCAAGAATTCGAAGAATGAAAAAGTGTGGGCACTAAAAGATTGCCTCCATCCAGAAAGAGTTCAGAGCATACAAAGATACCCCAGTGAGAACAATCTCCTGTCCCTGTGCATATTTAGGCTGGATGTCAGAGACAACAGAGATAATAATTATTGACTGATTATATGCTGTGTAATCAGTGCAATACCTGGCACAGTTGGGGACCTACCCTGTGTGGATCTAGACCACCACGTAGCAGTAACAAGAATATGCAAAGTCTTTAAGTATTTGCCTCGTATTTTCTTAGCATCATAAAATGCTGATTTAGAGTGTATTTCAGTATAAGCAGCCTCTGAAGAACTTACTTGGGTTACCAGAAACCAAGAAAAGCAGATACACCTTTCTTCTACTTGTCTGCACCTTTAATTTTAGGGCATCGTGGAAAGAAAAATCCAAATGAAACACCATCAGGCGGTGCCATGCTGCCACCACTGACATGTGAACCATTTCAAAGTGGCACATGCCACCTACACAGCCAGGAAATTCCACTCTCAGTACAGCCACAGTGGATGGTGATGGAGGCAGCAGCTTAAAAAATAAATTACAGAACATGCCTGTCTCCTATAATGGAGGCTGACCAGTGGATTGAGTACCATTTGGTAATCATAAAGAGAAAAAGTTGCTACTGAAAAATGAAGAAATCCTTATGTGTTCCTTGAATATTTTCTTGCTGTACGTTTTGGAGCATCTTCCAGATCTTCATTCTGGATGTGCCATAAGAAGATGTTTTGATGTGGCTTAAGCAGTGAGGGAAACAGAATGAACATAGACTGAAATGAACTACTTTGGTCTAGAAACAGAGTATAATGCTGGCTCACTGCAATGCAGGTTCATGAGAACATGCAAACTTCAGATTCATGACATATCAAAAGTATGCTCTTTTATTTGGGGGCAGTGAGTATTCCTCAGCGTTTTGGGGGAAATTTTACTTTCATCTCATCTTCTATTGATAAAGCACTTCTGTTACTTTGCAGAGGTGTTTTAAGAATTTGTAAATGCTATATGTATTAGCAATATTAATTCTTGCTCAATGCATTTTCTTTTTAATTTGTTTTTATATTTTGCTCCTTTATCATATCATATAATTTTATAGTGTAGCACAGACAGGATCAGATAGGCTCATGACACAAATCAGAAAACACTTCAGTGTCTCAACATGACGTGGCTCAGCCCCTGTTCCTGCATCTCTCTTCTTGAATTCTGAACATGAAATTATTTTGTATTTTTCAGGAGTTGATAGCTGCTCACCAAGACCATGCAAAAATATAGGTAAGGCACATTTGCACAATGTGGTTTATGGTTTTAAATGCCTTTCAATATCAGAAAAAACTGCCTCTGAAGAAAAAGAGGTCAGTTTTTTACAGCATACTATAGCAAATATTTTTGCCTGAGGAGTTTCCCATGGTATTGGTCGCTGACTATACAAAGGTGAACTGTGAGGTAGCAGTAGGTCCTCGGTCAGTTTACCTGCTTTTTCTTCTCCAAGAAACCTGCAAAATGAGAGTTGCACAACATCTGAGAGTTTTCCAGACAACTTTTGGGAAGGTCAGCTGTGATTTTTGGATTGCATGAGGGTGCATTGCACACAAGGATGTGTCCTCTCTCCTCCCATTACGAAAGGCATAAAAGTGTTCTAGCCATTTAAGTTATTAGGCTTAAACTTTATGTCGTGCCTCAAACCACCAACTACTCTAGAAAGGAATGATAGGTCGTGTGGTTCAGGCACTTAAGTAGTTTTAGTTTCACATCCCATTTAAACTTTTCAGCTACATCATTAGGGTGCAGATTATGATCCATTAACCAGAGATAATTATTGCCATCTTTGTCCCACCTTGTTTTATCTGTCAATATGACAATCAGTCTGTGACAGGGAATACATGACCATATAATGTTTGGTCCGAGGGGGCATTTAAACATTACCAAGGAACTCACCAATCCAATGCTAACAGTGACCTCCCCAGCCTTAGAGGTGGATACAGGCCTCAAGTTTCAATCATATGGTTCACTTGCTTTGTTTAAACAAGTTTAGGGATTCTTTTCATTGCTATGTGAGTGACTATACTTACTGTTTTCATGTCTTCAGATCAGCCTCATGTCTCAGACTCCCAGGTGATGGTGGAATTTGAAAATGGAAACTTCAAGTTCACTTTCCCTAAGCCCAAAAATGTGACTGAGTTCAGCATGACTCTCTCCAAAGGGCCTGAAAAGAAGGAGATCTGTGCACTCCATTTGAGTCAGGGGAAAGCTATTCCCAAGACTAATGTCACGTACTGTCAAACAGAGCATTCAAATAGCAGCACCACTTTCATTCTTAAAAATTTGGAAAGAAAGCACATTGACATTTATACCTACTGCCTGGAGATGTTCTTTCCCCCTCCTTATATAGATTGCCGGCTGAAAGAAACCTATTTGTACATCCAAGGTAAGTTTGCTTCTCCCTAACTTCAGTTTACTGATAATTAGACACTGGGCATATCTATGCAGCAGTGAAAAATGTGACTAGAATTTGCACAGGTATTTCCAAGACAGCTTAAAACTGCTTAGCAGAGGGCTGGGAACAGAGCAGTGTTGGCAGACTGCTCAGCATGGTCTCTCCATATTTATACATCTTCTTGGACAGGTGTTGTAGACCATGCTGAGCTCTGTATATTATCGGTGTCACTCAAGCTATGCTAGACTAGCTAGGTAAACCACATCTTCTGAAGTTCTGTGGTCCCACCTTTTCTTGCAGCAGAGGTTTCCTATCATTCATTTCCCAAGCTGTTGGAATGTTAAGCAGCAGTGCAAAGATTATTTCTATCTGGGGAAAAAAAATGTTCTGAGAGCTGTCTTCATGTCCTTAGGATTAGTTGACATATCGATGCTAGTAGTGGTATATGGAACTATGATGCCACACTGATGTCAAGAAGATGGTGTTCACCTCTCTGAAGCAAGCCTTCAGCTTTAGAGCCTTAGAGCAGAAGACACCCACAACTGATGAGAACTTTTGGCCTTTTTCTGAGAAGGACTTGGACTCACTGCACAGGCTTTAATACTGAATTGCCTTTCACTCAGTGGCTCTTTGATATATTAAGCTGATAGAATTTATAGTGCTTTTGCTTATGCCCTTTCTTGGTTCTCCATATAGCTCAGTTGCAACATGGTACTGCCTATTGTCCTTCCCTTGCCACCTTTTCCTATCTCTCAACAAGAGGGCAGAACAAAGATAGAAGCTGAAATGCTAAGGCTACAATGATGTGGTTGGGTCAAATTCACACAGAATCACAGAATTACAAGGTTGGAAGAGACCTTTGAAGATCATCAAGTCCAACCATTCGTATCCTATGCTAAACCATATCCCTAAGTACCTCATCAACCCTTTTTTTAAACACATCCAGGGAAGGTGACTCAACCACCTCCCTGGGCAGCCTGTTCCAGGCCCTGACAACTCTTTCAGTAAAAAGTATTTTTCTAATATCCAATCTAAACCTGCCCTGGCACAGCTTCATGCCATTTCCCCTTGTCCTATCTCTTGTCACCTGGCTAAAGAGACCACTGCCCACCTCTCTACAACCTCCCTTCAGATAGTTGTAGGTGGTGATAAGGTCTCCCCTCAGCCTCCTCTTCTCCAAGCTAAACAGCCCCAGCTCCCTCCAGCCCCTTCACCAGCCTGGTTGCCCTTCTCTGCACTTGCTCGAGGACCTCAATGTCCTCCTTATGGTGAGAAGCCCAGAACTGGACACAGTACTCAAGGTGTGGCCTCACCAGTCCCGAGTATAGGAGCACAATTACTTCCCTAGACCTACTGGCCACACTGTTTCTGATAGAAGCCAAGATGCCATTGGCCTTCTTGGCCGCCCGGACACACTGCTGGCTCATATTCAGCCTGCAGTCAGCCAACACCCCCAGGTCCTTCTCTGCCTGACAGCTCTCCAGCCAGTCTCCCCCAAGCCTGTAGCGCTGCTCGGGGTTGTTATGTCCCATGTGCAGCACTCTATACTTGGTCTTGTTAAACCTCATCCCATTGGTCTCAGCCCATTGGTCCAGCTTGTTCAGATCCCTCTGAAGAGCCTCCCTACCCTCAGGCAGATCAACACTTCCTCCTAGTTTAGTGTCATCTGCAAACTTACTGAGGGAGCATTCAATCCCTTCATCGAGGTCATTGATAAAGATACTGAACAAAACTGGGCCCAGGACTGAGCCCTGGGGACGCCACTCGTGACCGGCCTCCAGCTGGATTTAGTTCCATTCACCACCACCCTTTGGGCCCGGCCATCCAGCCAGTTTTTAACCCAGCTGAGGGTCCACCTGTCTAGGCCAGTGGCAGCCAGTTTCTCAGTCAAAATTCTCTCTCAGCTCTCTCTGAACTTAAAACAACTTCTCACAATCAAGCTCTGACATCCTTTTTTGTCTATTTCTTAAAGCTATCCATTTCCATTTGCATGGATTGCCAGATGTCATAGCTGTTGCCAGATGTTTTGTGCCCTATAATATTTTCTTCCAGTTCTGGGCAAGGGTACTTTTGTGTCCCACAGCTTGCCTTTCCATCCAAATGTAACAGACAAAGTTTCACCTCTTCTGGAAAGCTGCAATGTTCTGCTTCCTCCTGAATACACTTTTCCAAGGTGGCTTTTCACTTCAGGAAAGTTCCTCTTCAGAGCTCACTTCTGCTTTTTTAATAGTATGGAGAGGGAAAAGAATTTGAAAGTTATTTCTGGGGAAGGGGGAATGCAAATTCTCAATAATAACTTTTTTTGCCTCCCCATCTCCAGACAAGGAAGACTGCATTACACTCGGATTCACGTCATGGATAATTATTGGCCTGTTCTTATTTGCCATTATTTTCTGTGTGTGCTGTGTTGCAGCCTGTTGCTTAAGGAACAAGGTAAGCAAGTCTGTGAGATTCTGCAGAACCCTTCTTCCAGGTGTCATGGATGGGGAACTTGATTTAATGAGATTGAGAGGGTGGGACAGGCACATACTCACTCAGCACGTGATGTACATCTTGACAGATCGAGTTGTTAATTTACCACTGGAATTCAGTCATTGATGACAGCAGCTCAGATTTAATTTTTCTAAGACAGAATTGTTTATTGATTTAAACTCTGGAAATCAAAGGAAAGAGGAGAAATGCTGCACAGGTCAGCACAATTACTTTGGTAAGCAATTCACCTGATTGTTTTCCTCAATAAGGGAAAACAAATGATCAGTGGAACAATTCCAGCTCGTTCTGGAGCAAAAGCACTTAAACAAAGAATAAGTTGGCTCAGAAAAGGAGACCATGGGCATTAGTTATTCTTTTGGACAATGTGTGTTTTTCATTTTCAGTTTGTTTTATTCCAAGTTTTGTGAGTGCCTGTCTATTCTGACTTTAATATCCCCACTGGAAACAGCCAGAGTAACTGCCCTACTCAGATGACAAAGGCAGGAGTGGCGGCGGTTAGTGACCACAAATGAAATTCATGGCATTTTCTCTCTGTTTGCAGAATCAGCAGTGTGAATCCAGCTCCCATGAGTACAACAGTGAATACATGCCCATGGCAGCAGTGAACGCAGCTAAAAAACCAAGAATCTGAGGTTGTCTTACACTTAATTGTACTCTACTTGTATCTGTTGCAAGGTTTCCTCTGGAAGGGAAAGGGCTGCTTGCTGTGTCTCCCATTGATTCTAGGAGGGTGGGTGGGATTGTTACATAGCTTGTTAATGGACTTCATGCTGCCACGTACTAGGAAAAGGAAACGAAAAAGCAAAATCTCTGGAAACCTTTTGAATCAGAATGGTGGGCTGGTTCCTAGAAATGCAACTGCTTCACATCAGTGCAAAGTAATTACGTGATGCATGAGGAAGAGATGTGAAATTGTTCCATATAGATTCTTATTTGCATGGTACCCTAAATCTCTTTGCTAGAGATTTCTTAGATTTGCTAGATGTACTGGGTGTTACTGGCTAAGGGCAAATAAACTGCAGAGAATGAGGAATTTCTAACTACTTAAAGCCTTGCATAGCAGCCAGAAGTGATTTCAGATACAGAACAGAAGCAGCATTTGGACTGATTTAGGTGTGTGGGCATTGCATGTAACTAATTCTCCATTCCTATTCCAGGTGTAAGTTGCTTGTGCCACAGAAATTCTGTAACTAATTCTCCATTCCTATTCCAGGTGTAAGTTGCTTGTGCCACAGAAATTCTGGCAGCAGAGCTTTCCAGCAACTTGAACCTGGACAATGGAAAATCAGCATTTCCTCACCTTTCCCAGCCTCCCTGAGCTCTCGTGATGGTCCTGTGCTCAGTCATGAGACATCCACTCCAGTACTGTTCTGAGCTGTCTTTTGCTCTAGCCTTGTGTGTTAACTGGCACGCTGCCTGATCCACTGACTTGTACAAGAACTGTTAACAGTTTGTTAAAGACGCCAGCTTTTAGTTGAAGAAAATGTAGTGAGTTTGCTTGAGAGTAATTTTCTGTAGCACTGCTACAGAGGGACCTTTTATTTTCTGCCATCTCCTTTATGATAAACTTTCCACTGGGAACAAGAAAAAGAGCCTACCTCCAATGCCAATCGCTGTGGCACAGCCACGAAGCACTGTCAATGTATTGCACATGCCCTTTTGTAAGGGCTAGTTTAGCCTGATTTTATCAATTCATCCTCAGATTTACTGTCAAACATCTCAGCACCACACTAGGACAGTGTGGTATGCACACATGCTCTCCTGCACCAAGCTCTGTGACAGCAGGGGGACAAAACCTGAGAGCACAGCAGAGACTTCACTGGGACACGGTACCTCACGTACGCGCGTCTGCATTTTTCGTATTTGTGCTGTCAACTTATCTTTGCCATTCACACCTTGGGACTCCTCTTATTTAACTAAATTCTAAATTCTTTTACTAACAGAGGAATATATCGCTTTTGAGACCACAATTGTTCTTTAAATGTTTAAACCTGCAGGATCAGTCCCTAAACAAGGAGGCACGATCTCTCCTATTCACGTGTCACGCAGCACAAATACAACACAGTCCCTAAGGCCAGTGCGTGCATGGGCTCTGCACTGAAATTATCTTCCTTTTGTGGTTTGACACAAAACATTTACCACTTCCCCAGTGGTGCAGGGGTGACTTGACCTGCCTCAAACTTCTCAGAGCCTTCAGTTGAATGAAATGATCAACCCTCCATGCTCTTTGTGAAATCCATCAAAACTGAGATCATAAATGACCCACTAGGAATCTGGCCTGGATGTGACACCCTTTGGCTGCAGGAAGCAGAGTGGTGCATTGATTCTGAGTCTCTAATTCACCAAAAAAGCAAGTATCAGTCAGAGGACACTACTGTGAAAGATACACAGCCTGCTTGTCTGGCAACTAGAAGGCTGTTTTCAAATTTGATAGGGCAAACAGGGACTGTCAGGCATAAAGAGGATATAAGTTGGTATGTCAAGAACAAGTTTTTCCTCAAGAAACACCTAAATACACAGAAGTATTGCAGAGAGAAAGTGCAAATTGTTAACTGTGACATTAAGCAAAGGGTTATTGCATCAAATAAAGTGGGGACTGCCAATTTCACAGCAGGTACTCTGCTTAGATAACTAGTTCCTAGGCAGAGAAGTAGAGAGACACCCTGACATGTTATATTATGTCCTGTCATTCTGCCACATATCCTTTGCCAAAGTACTTGATCTTCCCATCAAGAAAGACTCTCCTCTGTACAACCACAAATAAACTGATTTCACCATTAAAAGAAATAAATTGGTGTAATTATTGTCTTTGAAAATTACTAGTGAAAATAGATAAGCTCTACTGCTAGGGGAAAGGCTGGATGCAAGATCCTGTGCACATTTGAGAGTCATATTCCCCGGAACCTTTCACCAGACTGAGAAGGAAATTCAAGGAATAAAGTGTTCCTGCAAGAAGGAAAAACTTGAGGTTTGCCTAGAGATGCTGCTGGATAAAGGACAAATGCTGAAAGTCTGAATGAGGTAGCTGAAAGTATATACATTCTACTCAGGAGAGAGAAATGGTTTATTCTCCTTGTAACAAAGATTTTGGAAGCCTCAGGTTCCATCACTGCTTTCTTTTTGGAGAGATTTTTATTCTTAATACAACATTTTTTTATTATGCCACATGTGTCCATAAGAAATTTCATGTATGCGTGCCTGTGATGGGAAAGAAATAAAAAATCCACTGTGCAACAATGAGAGAGCACAGAGCAATTTTTCCATGTTTAGCACCTTAGTGGGAAATAGGAAAAGGACTAAGGAAAGAAAAGTGAAACCCCCCAAAATTCGTATCTGTTTCTATGCTGTGAGATAATGACACTCTTTGGATCTGTTTGTTTCCTTTTATTTTCAGAAGAGTCTTTTTTATATTGTCCCATCTCTTCTTCCTTCCTTTTAATCCCTTATGCAGCATACAGATAATGTTTGGGATTATTTTGGGACATTTCTCAGTTTCTTTCTGTCATTCTTCAGTACCTCCAAATCAAAAGGAGCTGGAAGAAGATAAAGGATGGCAAGATGAGAAAAAAAAACCCCAAATAAAAACCTCTGAAAAAAGTAACATGATCTGAGTCTATAGACTGTGTGACGAGAAAGGATTAAAATAAAACGGAACAAAAAAAGAGTCAATAAGAATAAACAAAGAGTCTGATATTCTAACAGGCTGGTATTTCAAAAAGTAAAAATGTTCTTTGGAAGCTCCCAGTTTGGGGAAAAAGACCATTTTAGCAGGAAAAAAAAAAAAAGAATATTTCAGTCAATTGTTCTACAAAATGCACTTTCAAGACAAGCAGAAGCATGAGTAACATCCAAATAGCACCCAGGAAATCAGAGGTTTGAGGGTAAAATAAACTATGAAGACACAATCTCAGCCTGTGTCTTTTCTGCTACATAATGGTTTAGGACTGTAACAGGAATTTTACAGCTGTAAGACAGTCCATGAAGGGGGGGATTCTACAACCTGTCCCTCCCTATCTCTGTCTTTTATTGCTTTATGGGGAATATTACTTCAAAAATATTTTGGCTAGGGCTTTTCCAGGAGCTAAACCTCTAACAACAGTGTTCAAGTAAATTCAGTTTCTGTCTTACAATATGCAACGTGAGATTCAGCATCAGATTTTCTGATCTACCATTGCTGTAAGTCATGCCACCTGTATTTACACTCTTTACATCTTCCCAATCCATGCTAGTAGAGACAGTATGAAGTCAGGAAGTCAGTAAGACAAATAGGCATATATGGCAAAGAACTACTCCTAATCTCCTGGAAGGTTAAGGCCTGAAATAAAAATTTACAACTTGGGCAAACTCAATCTTGCTAAACAGATAGTATGATCCAACGCGAGCAGGTAAAAGATGTTAAAAATGACAACTATGGCTACTCCAAAGTTTAAGGAAGAATAAATGACAAGAATATCATCATTTGAACACCTGCATATCTTGAGATGGCTTGAAATCCAAATCTCAATATGTATTTTGCAAGCTTGTCTTCCCAGCCTGAATTATGAAACCAAATCTGAACGCCCTGGGAGTTTAATGATTAGATTCAAGATTGCAATTTCATACCCAATATATAGCACTGGGAATGAAATGACACTGTGAAATGTTGTGGGCCATTTTCCCTTAGTACAGGTATTTCATTAACTTCAAAGTTCAAGTAGTTTTAAATTCTATCACGCTTCTTACAGACTTTTACAAAGTTTATTTAAGACTGAAGAAAGAGAGTTTTGAACTAGACTAAACAAAATATTTGAAACAAGTATCTGTACTGAAGACACCATACACCTTTATTCCTAAAGAGCTTTACAGTGTGGAGAGTCCCCTCTGCATGTCAATCTATAAGTTGCCATGCAGAAGGACACAGCAATAGTAAAAATAGAAAAAAATGTATGTCACTGAAATTATTCAGTTATAAATCCAATCAGTTAGTGGGGACGTCTGCCCTTACAAGGTTCACTGGGGAGTCAAATCTAAATCTATGGCTTTGGTTTGACTTTAACTGCAATGAGACATGCCACATACCCAAGTCCCTCGAGTTGTCCAGTCCATCATTGCTATAGCAGTCTACCCACCGTCATAAAAATTTCCCATTTCCTTGAGAGATGAAATTTTGAGATTTGTATTTATGTTCTATGATCGTGAATTCAATTCAGTGTGAGGAGTTGGTTGGAGAAGGGGGAGACACAGGAAGGATTAAACAGCTTTTCTGGCAGAATGAACTGGACAGGTATGAACTGGAGATATGAAGAAGGGGTCAGGGGGTGAACTTCATCTAAATGAGTATGCCTGAGCTATTTAATTCCTCCTGGGAGTCATAAGATCCTGTATGGCTTGAGATCAATTTTTAAAAAGAGATAAATCACCTCTGATTATCAACAAGAAAGATTTAGCTGCTGCACACATAAGCATAATAATTTTTAAAAACTGCAAACATTAACAACTTTGAAATACTGAATATCTTCCACACATTAAATCCTGCATCAGTCCTCCCAGTTCTCTGTATGCTGTTGGCAAATCCATCACAGGTAATATTTCATCTCTGTCCCAGGGCATTGCAGGAGCCAGTTTCACTGCAGCTAATATACTGTGTTGCCATCTCAGGATTGAGGCCAGGATTTAATGCCTGGACTGAGCAGAGATGTGGAAGGGGGTACTCCCTTTCCCCCTGCTGGGAAGGAAGGCTCATTTGCTGCCCTAGGGTTCTTCTGAAAAAAATGTGTGAAACACTGAGAGAAGTGGAAATGATGTTAGCACCAGCTGATGAGAGCAGGGGAGAGCATATTGCCTTCCAAAGGTGGTAGTTTAACTGAACATCATCTATGGAGCATGAGAACTCTGCATAGGCTTCTCAGGCTACAGAGGCCAAACTTTAGAGGAGGAAGCTCAAAACTAGGACTCTCAGACCATTTGCTGCCTACTGCCCTCCACAAAATGTAAGGTACTTGCGTTTGTCTATTCAATTAAATTACTTTCCCTTTGTAAGACAAAAAAATGACAAGATTTACTCATTCAGGCTCTTTTGATCCTGAGTGAAACAGAGTAGTAAGCCCCTGTCTAAGTGCCAGCAGAAGTGTCTATGTTGATCCTCTGATCTCTGCATCCTCCTGGACTGTGGCCATAAGACAAAGGGACGACATCGTCTCATGAGGGTCAGAGCTGGAATCAGAGCTTAGAGCTGCTGCTCTCATGATCCTGAGACATACCTAGTTAGCTCTTACTAGCTCTTACATCCTTGTGAGCCAGATCAATGCCTATATTTCCATCCCTTCTCCTGGCTCTGTCTCTACTGTTCAGTCAAGGCCACAGTTCCATGGAAATGTACCTGATCCGTAGCAGGACTTTACAGCAGCTCATCTGCACAGAAAGCAGAAGCTCAGGGGAGACACGCAGCAGAAGCCCCTGCTTGGCTGGTGCTTGTGAAGTGGAAATTAGAGAGATCACCATGGTTGTGTTAGAGGACTCCAGAAGTCTAAGGAGGATAAACTCAATGCAAAGATTTAGGATTTGGGGACTGTGCCACAGTCCCTAGCTGCAACAAAAGTAAAAGATTGTGAAAGATTGTGAACATTGCCTGTGAAGACAGGTAGCTTCCAGAAAAATCCCTGGCATCCACCAAGTTGTTTGGCAAAACCTTAGCCAGGCAGTAGCTTTTGTGAAGTACAACAGACTAAAATAAGCAATTCTGAAGGCATACTGCCAGAGCAGAAAGTATCTTTGCTTCCAAAAAGCCATGTTTTATACTCAAGGGACTGACTAAAACATGCAGTCAGTGAATAAGGATCCCTTTCAAGCATGATATATTTATTCAACAGAACATTCCCCATATGAAGGCCTGCTGGAGACACCGCTCTCCTGAAAAACACTAGCTGTTACCTGTGGCTTTTCCTTCTGTGAAGGAGCTGATGAGTCCCTGACAGGGGGACCCTCTGCAGATTGCAGTGGTCTGGCCTGGCCAAGGAGCCAGGAGGGAGTGCAGGAGCTGCTGAGGAGCACCTCTTCACCTGGAAATGAAGAGTCACCTTTTGTGCATTGTCAACTTTTTAATGCAGCCAATGCAAAGACGTAGGAAGCGTTTCTTACCGCAACATCTGTCTCATCAGCTTCAAAAGCTAAAGAAACACATCATCTCCATCAGGAATCTGCCCAGGATCCTGCTAAGTTTGATGGTAATCTTTCAATTTAAAGATTAAAAAATAATAAATGTGCTCTTTACTGGAAAACAGACATATCAAATAAAGCAGCCACCCATGGTGAATAGTGCCTCATGATACAGAATTTCCACTGAAAACTGGAGAAAAAAGAATAACTTCTTTGCTCAAGATGGTGCAACATACGTTGTATTTGGTGAGAAAAGAGGCCTCTCTATGTTTTAAGAAAACTCCTGTCACTAAGCCCAGTTATTAATTTAAACACAAGTCTCTGAGTGACCCCAAATGCCTTCAGCACGCAGACCACATCTCTCCATCTGTAGTTACAACTAGCAGAAGTGATTTTCAGAGACCTGGACTGCGTTCCAGTGATGGTGACCTGTTACCCTTTCCCTGAAAAAACAGTGTTTGGCTAGGAGACACCAATAAAAACAACAGCTGTGAAAAAAAGAAAACAGGCAAAGAACCGTTGCTAGAGCTAAACTAGTGGAATAAAATGTTTGCAGTGGACTTCTAAAATGTAGATATTTAGTCAGATCACTCTGTCTAGAGCATCACACCACATGACCATGGAATCACTTTTGAGCCATTTTTAAGTTACACTTTCTCTGCCTTCTGTGGTGTTGGCAAAAGAATGTGTGTCTAGAGCATGGATCACTTTTCAGACATTTAAGTGTCAGTGAGCAATCCATAAAGGACCTTCCCAGGTCTGTGGCTCCTGAGGTGTCCAGAGATCTTACTGAAGAACCTATTAGCAGAGAAGTTCAATTCCTTTGCCTGCATGCACTAGACCCTCAAGACACATTCCAGCAACTTAATTCACAAGTGTTGTAGCAGGATAGATGGGTTTAAGGTCGGAAAGGGATTTTTTAAAGTGGTTAGGGCATGTACCTAGAATGTGACCCTTTCTCCAGTAAGCTATTTATGTACTGTGTGATCTGAGATCTACCAAAGAGTTAAGAAACTGAAACACAGTCTTCTCCAACCCTGTGTATAGCTGTTTGGATGCCACAGCTGACTGAAGGACTGTGGTTACACATCCCAAGGGCCTGGGGCAGCACTTTGCCGGGGGATTCACTGCAGCAGGTCACAGAGCTGGAGAATGCATGGAGCATGTCCCTCCAGCCTAATGGTTGCACCTTCACAGTACCATCCCAAGAAGTGCTTCTGAACTTCATGTGAAAAGTTCAGGGATGAAGTACCGAAATAGATTTTAAATCAGAACTATGGCTTGTCCCTCCTCAGGTGACTGCCATGAATAGTGGACTGCAGAGATCTCTCTCTCCCACACTTTGCCTCTCCTTCAGTAAATCTGCAGGCTGTTAAGGATGTTTAGACGACCCCTCCTGGGAGGAGCTGTTTGATAGCCAGGAGGGTGCTCAGTAAACTACTACACATTGGGTAAACCAAATGCTACTGACACAATTACAAATCACCTTAATTAGGCATTTTGCAGCTGGATGCTGGCTAGTATTGGTGCCTGCAGATAGAAGGTGACCCATATCTGCCAAGGGCAAGGGAACATGTACGAGAGTTTAGAATTTTGGGAGTGTTTTTTACAGCACTGTCTGGTATCTGGTATCTCACACATGACCAGTGTTTCCTGTGTCACAGACTAATACTGCTGTAAGGAAACTATCACGCACGTTTAAAGCTGCCCTCAGTTGCTGCCCCTCAAACATAACAGGCAAAATTCAAGCCCACAGTGAGGTTTTAGTGCAAGGGGAGAAACAGGAAAGAGACGCTGGACTTAAGGGGGACTGGCTACCAGAAGGAGCTCTGAGGTTTCAGGCATGTGTAGGAGGAAGAAGCAGAGTCTTACTCTGTCCCCCTTCTACTACATCACCCCTTAGGGTTACAGAGTTCCCACCTGGGACCCTGTGATACAGCTGCCTAACTTCCTTCCCCGCAGGAGCCTCTGCTCATGGTGTGTCTTCAGGAGAGAAGGAAGAGGAGAAAAGGCTCTACATGTAGCTCTGCTCATGCAGGATGCAGGGTGAAGGAGATGAGATCTGCTCTGCAAGCCATGTGAGGGCTATTTGTTGCACTTCAGGAAGATCTGCTTAATGCCTGTCAACTGAACTGGGTGCTTGGAGGGAGGAAGGGAAAATAAAATGGTAAGAGGCTTAATGGATGAAGAGAGACCAAACTTGCTCCCTTGGAGAACTTGTATTCAAGTAATGCTTTGCAAAGCCACTTTACTTCACAGTATAAACTGTATGGGTAATCTTTAACGAAACTCTGAACTATGCAAAAGTCAAATGATTTGGACTTTCTTAACCAAGGCTGAGATTCAGGTCACATTTGTTTAAAGTACAGATAATCTGTGAATACATCTGCCACATTTGGCTACTTTTGATTTGACATCAAAATAATGCAAATTTCACGTTCCTTTCATGATGTGCCTGCATTGTAGTCGAACATTAGATGAAACTCTGTGGTTTTCATTAAGTTAGATTTAAGATTTGAGCCCATTTCAATCCCTTTATTTGCAGATGCAACTTACATAAAATGAACTCAAATAAAGTCAAGCTGTTTTTCCCTGGTTCCTACGTGGTCACAGTTATCAACTCTCCAGGGCAGTCCCAGCGCTGCTACAGTAAAATTCTCACTGAAGTCTCTTGCCTACTGTGCTCAGAGATCCCTGGGTGCTTCCCTTCCAGGCAGCTCTCTCAGGTCCTCTGTGAGGCTGGACAATCAGGACTAGTTTTTTTCACAAACCTTCTCTGATTCTTCATGTTTTGCCAGGGCCACAGATTTCTCAGGCTACCAGCAAGAGACTTCAGCCCAGAAACCAGCCTGAGACTAAACCAGGTGTTGTGAACTTTGATGAATTTCCAGAGGGTTGAAAGTGGCAGAAAAACATCTCTGATGCCAGCCCCTTTTGCAACAGACTTCTAACACATTGCTTCCTCTGCTACATCAAAAAGTGTTGAAAAACAATGCAAAGAGCATGAAAAGCAGCTGCTCTCTGATTCTGCACCCATGGATCTGGGCCTACAGCACAGTTCTGCTGACACCCACACATGTTACTGACTCTGGGAGAGTCCACTTAGCACATAGAGCGATACTTAGGATCTTTATGCAGCACTGCAGTGCGTGCCACGGATGGTGATGCTCATAAATAACAGTAAAGAAAAATAACAACAACAATGTGAGTTCCTATGTGGAGAACCAAGCCCTTGTTTGGAAGTTCAGCTGGGGAGGGCAGCCAAAAAAGTGTTTGTCAATGTGCCACTGCTCTGCAGGGCTACCAGCAACAAGAAATAAATGAAATAGTCTCATAATGAAACTGCGCATATACAGCCCTAAACGCACAGGGAGAGCAGATCTGCTAGAAGACCGCACTCTTTCCCTGCTTGTCTTCAAAGTAAGCGTACGCTGCTGCAGGCAGCCTGACTTCTGAACAAACCCCAGCAGCCTCTCATGACAGACTGGGATCAAAATCAGCAACTTCAGCAAGACTCATCTTCGGGGAAGCAACAATCTTTTATCAAGATTGGCTGTATTTTGAGTATTAATTTCAATATTGCTGAGATAAAATTAGCAATATTGAAATGAATGATTAACCACACAGCTTCCAGGAACCCAAACCCTACAAACTAAATCTCTTTTTGAAAGTTGTATTTTATCTAAGCACGTTGAGACTTTGATGACCAAATAACTTATCTATCAAACATACAGATGTTTTTCTGCAGAGCATAGAACTGATGCACACTTTTTATACGTCTTTCCTGTTGCCAAATAAATACATACATATCCTCGGTTTTTTTTTCCTAAAAACCAATTGGAGTAGCTAAATGATATTTATCACAAATAATTTTGATCTCTCTACTGTTTTGTTTTGTTCTTCTCCTCTTGCTTCTTTATATTTGTCTTCTGTCTTTAATTTGGAGATCCTCAGTTGAGCTTTGTATCGTGTAGGTACAGCAAGGCCTCTCATTGCAGGCCTTCTGGTACATGGTGTATATAAAATAAAATCATAAACCCCTTCCCCATCTCCACACATCTGAACTCTGCCTGCGTAAAGCTCACCCAGCTGTAAATGGGCAGTGCTCACTTAGCTGGGAGGCGGTGGTAGAGGTGTCATCTCAGCTGCTGCCTCCGTGTGTACTGCAAAGCCACAGTGCATGTGTCCTTGTTACACAAGAGCTGATAGGGCACTGACATCCAGTGTTGATCTTGACCTTCACCTTTTTGACTACAAACAACTGTGTGTTAGAACCCGATTACCACCAAGTACAAACTGTGGTGGGTGTATCAAGGGCAACTGGAGTGCGCTTCAGGCACAGGCAACATGGGTACTGTGCAGAACTAAAATGTTCCCAGTAGTCCACAGCAAATTCCTCTTTCCAGTTTCACAGCTCAGTACTCTCCCTCCATACTGGCAAGTCAGAGATCTGCTGCTGATGGGAAGGAATTACTTTGTAAGAATTCAGGCTGCGTGATTAAGGATTAAGTGATTCCTGTGGATATCCAAAATGGGAGCAAATGGGAGGCAAAGCAGGAATAAAGCTACTGCCTAGAATTGAATTGCCATGATCCACAGGCTTGCCACTCCTTACCTATTCTAGCTCATGGACATCTCTAACCCTATCGCCAAGCTGAGTTCAAAGCTGAACAAGGTAACTTTGTTCCCTGCCTCCTGAGGTATGTCTGAGCATTGCAGCAGTGGAGGCACAGCTGTCATGGCAAGCTCCCCACCATAAGAAATTTCTCCTGAAACAAGCAGCTCTGTGGTACAGAGCCTTCCCCCTGCAATCACAGGTGGGTCCAGAACAACCTAGTATATTCTGGGGCCCAATATATATTCGAGTCTCTCATAATTATATTCAGGCTTGTATGTGATGGGTTACTCTGCTCTAGCTATTTCCCTGCATCCTTCAGTATGGGTTTTTCACCTGTGGGTTGTCTCTATGGCTGCAGTCAGTGAAAGTGGGGGGTCCCTCCGGCCAGGGGTGCCCTCCTGGAAGAAAGACAGGACAGGTGCCCTCATTCAGGACCAAATACCACTGTGGAAACAACTGGAGCAGTGGGAAGAGGGGGCAAGGCATTACCAACTCTGTGCCCTGTAATATTCTCATCCATAAAAAGAGAAGGTATCTAGTGGAGTTAGGATACCACAGTCAGTAATCTGTGTTTTGCAATCAACTCTGTGTCTCTTACACTGACTGGATATGTGATGGTACACAATTAAAAGAACGATAAAAAAGGAATCATTGAGATTACCTGGTAAGAAAGTCAATGCACAGTAATATCAAATAATTTCAAAACCCTGTGCAGGTCAGTATTGAGAAGGTTCCTCCCAATGAAATAAAGCTTCTGTTTGTTTGGGTTTAACATAGGGCACTCCCATGTATTTTGAGAGTGTTTTAATCCTGGTATATGCGGTATGCTGCTCAGATGTGGAAGATTTCCTCAGTGAGCAAAGCTAGTGGGTAACACCAGTTATGATGCAGCCATAGCCATGGATGCTGGTGTGTCCTTGTCTCTGTCTGAGTGAGAAAGATGCAGACAGCACAGAGTGGCCTTTGAGATGTCCTAGTTGCAAACAGTAATGTTATTCTGAAAAGTGCTTAGATGCATATGTGGTTTTGGCTTCTGAGAACTGGGTTGAATGATGGCAGAAAACTTCAGTAAAGATGCCACTCGTATAATAGAGTTACAGATGATATGGAAATAATTATAACCAGTGCCTTATGTTATATTGCACACATACATTATTATCATCAGTCTGTTATGGATGACATAAACAATAATTTCTTATTTATGGTCCAAATAAAAGACCCAGAAAAGTCAGAGAACTTTATTATTTACAATTCTGAGTATATAAGAAGACAGGGAGATACATATTCCCCCCCCCCCCACCTTTTTTTTTCTGTAATTCCAGAACAGGAAAAAAAAAATAATTGGAGGATGAACAATGTCTACTAGCTTTTGCTAAAAGATTTCCAGGCCCAAAATTGGTAGACTATATCTTAATAGCACCCCATTCTAACAGTTACTGGAGTTACTGGGATTTTTTGAGTTTTATGATGGGAAAGACAATGGGAACTTGAGCAGTCTGCACTGGGGAGGGTGATCTGGTGTGCATAAAAACAAAGCTCATAGATAAAGTCTTTTCCTGTAAAAAAAAAAAAAAAAAAGCAAGCCCACCTACATCATGGGATTTAAAGGCTCTAAAGCATATTACCACAGGTTTATTGCCCTTATGAGAAAACTTGATGATGTTGGGCCTTTACCTAAGGAGGAATATTATGGCATTGACAGCACAATGCTGGGGCAGAAACAGAGTTTCTAGAACCGTGTCAGAACAACAGCGTTCAAATCTGTGATCTGCAGAACATGATTCTTAATTGCTGCCAGCAGGATGTTTGGATTTTGAAGTGGCCCTGATTCCTCCACAGGAATCATTGGTGACAAAGAAAACCTTTGTTACAAAGGAGGAGAAAAAGTTCAGGATAGGGAAACAGTATTGAGAGCCTTACCAGAACACAGCCTTGGTGTATCTCTGCATGGCTAGGTAGAGTTATATTTTTAAAGACCTGAAACATAACACTTTCCCCCAGGCAGCTATCACAGGCGGACAAACATATTCAACCCCATCAATACAGCAACTGTTACTTATCTCACACAAAGAGAACACTGAGAATTGTCATATATTGAAGGACAGAGTTAAAGGAGAGCCTTTGCTTTTAGATGATGATGCAGTTGCTATTGGGAAACCCACGGCCTTTGAATTTAACAGATTCTCCCCCCTCCCCATTTGGTCACCTGCTACTGCAAAAGAGAGGGATACTTGCTAATGAGACCAACACACAATTTTCTTCTTACCAGAATAAGCTAAAGATTATTTCTACACACCTCTGCATCTCTAAAACACACTACCCCAACCACTTGTGAATTCTAGAATTGGACAGGGAGCCTGTGACCTTTTTAAAGAAAGCTCAACTACCATGGCCTCTGGCTCTTAGGGATGTTCTTTGCCAGGAAAACAATCAAGGCATATGCTTTTACTAGAGGCTCCAACCAACAAAGAAATCTACTATGATTTTACCAACTTTTACCCCCCTTGCTGATATCTTCGAATCAATCATCATAACTTTGACACTCTCTCAAATTAATCTGGATTTGCCAAAGTTCAAACATGTCTTCTGAGAAGGCTTCTCTCCCTCATGTAATTTGTCAGAGTAGGTAACAAACTCACATTCCCTCTCTAGCACATCTACAAAAGAAAGCATCAGAAAACAGTGAGGAAATGTCCCTCCTGGGGAATCGGGTTACAGGGTAGCAAAAACCCTACAAGTTTTGTCATTTTGAAGAGAAAGGTAACTTCCTCATTCTCATTATGAAAAAATTCCATCTCAGGCAGAAACAAGAGACCTCAGGATTTCCCACACAGTATGCAACCCTCTGAAAAGAAAGGGAGTATATTAAGTTCAACCAGAGAGAAGGACTTGATTAACCTAAGCACAGAAAACTGGTGAAGTCCATTGAACGACAGACAGTCAAACTGTCTGTGTAGTAAATTTGGCCAAGAAAATCCTCCCCAAATTCAGCATTGTGAAAGATGCTAATAAAATCTTCTAATGTCAGTTCTCCCCAGAATGCATAGTTTCATCATGTGACTATGTAACACTGAAAGGGGGTGAAGAGACGCCTCTTCAAAACATGCCAGCAACATGCCAAAGACATACACTGCTGCATACAGTTCTCATCCAATTGTACTTCATAGCCTGTTTTACTTTTGCTTGTGCTAATTTAGGATGATGCAATTTGTCAGAAGTTGCAACATTCCTACCTCATTGTGATACAGATTTGGTGATATCTGAGGTGTCAAAGAAAACAAAACCCTTCCCTGAGAGATATTTCAGGAGAACTCACAGATGAGCTCATGACAAATTCTTTAGAGTTTTTCTTGGCAAGATGGAAAAAGCATGGGTACAATTTGTTGAGGAAAAACCTATCTTTATAAGTGTCATGGGGATTGCTCTGCTACTGAGAAAAACCCCTTGATTTGGGCAGTTCAAAGTTGTTTGCTCTGGAGTACAGCTTGGTCTGCAGAAGAATCCTTAAATGAAAGAGGTAACTGATGATTTTTGTGAGAAAACCAAGTCTGAGGGAAACTAAAATGAGAAATACAAGCCCTTAAGCAGAATAAGAAAATGATTTGACAAGAAGGTTATCACCAAAAAGGTCAAATCTATCCCCTCCACAGACTGAAAATAGAAGTATCCTTTTCCTAGCATTCAAACTGCACCAAGGGGTCATGGTAAAAGTTATTTTATAAAAACAGGGTGGGTAATGCTAAGAGTTACTTGAAAATACTGCGGGACGTTACAATAGCTGGCAACATTTTTTTGAAAAATTGCAATGCAAAAATTCTCTCATTAACTTTGTGAGAGGCTTGACTATTGCTTTTAATGATGATCGATTGTTTCCCAGCCCCAAAATAAGCACAGTTTTTGCAAATGATTTGACAGAGTCTGTTTGTGAAAGTGGTGACAATGAAAGCGCCTCTGCAAGGAAGCCTGTCATGTATTTAACCCAAAATATCTTCACTTGATTGAAACACTGACCTCCTACAAACCTAAAGACAAAGTTCTTTATGAAACAGCCCAGGATCAATGGCAGACCGCAACCTGAATGAAACCAGGCTTGTCAAATGTCTTTTCAGAGACTACTCAAGATGCAACAGAAAACAGGTTGGTGGAATTCTGTCCCCAAGACTTCTTGTTTCAGAGCAGGTTTTTTCTTCTGAAGGTTGGCAGTTGCTTAGCTTTGGGGAAAAAGTCAACTGAATATGAATTAAGATGGGCTGATGCAACCTCTTTTTCTAGCTGAGCCTGCCATAGGAGTAGTTGTCATGAGCCTGAAGAGAAACGTGGATTTCTTAGAATTTCTTGTCCAGTTCTGCACCTCATAGAAAACAGTTCTATTCTACTTCTTGG
The DNA here is from genome assembly GCF_964237585.1 of Gallinula chloropus. Lineage (NCBI taxonomy): Eukaryota > Metazoa > Chordata > Aves > Gruiformes > Rallidae > Gallinula > Gallinula chloropus. The sequence goes on along the minus strand of NC_140090.1, from coordinate 32,291,462 downwards.
AAAACAGTGCCCACAGTTTTAGAAAAGCCATCAGTGCTTTAAAATAACTTTGACAAGTCACCAACTAGCATTGTGAAAAAGATGTACAAGCACATAAAAAGCATGGGTAACAAAACGCTTTTAAAAAAACCCCAACAAAAACCCCAACAAAACCAAAACAGGGAGGGACAGAAACAGCTGGGAGATATACGAGGTTTATCACCCCAATGTTAAAATTTTTCCATCCCTTTGATTACTGCCTTTTGACTAAGTGATAGCTATGCTGAAAAAACATACCGCACCTTGTATCCAGCCATAAGCTGTAGCAATGAAGGCCATCTCCTCAAAGGAGAAAATACCAGAATCATGTGGAAAACTCCCCAGTGGCTGAAATGAGACCTACTCTCTAAAGACAGGTTTATATGAACTCATAAAGTCAAGTCTTGCTCCTCTATGCTTCAGAAATGCCTGGCACAGCCTAAGCCAAATGGTGTGGATAAAAGAAACTTCACAATGATCCTTTCAGAGCAGGAAAAGCAAACCTGCCAAGTATCTGCTAACTCCAAAGATCGCTGCCCTTGTTCTAGAAGTGCTGGATGGACTCAGCAAAGTTTTTACACCATAGTCTGAAGTGCTTTTTTATCAGTTTTGTCAATGTGAACATATTCTTGGAATGGAAGGCTCTAGGACTGGCAAATAACCAGAGATATGATTTCAGGGAAACACATCTAAGAATGTCTCCTACTCACAAAATGCAAGTGAGCTGAGCAGTGTCCATATTCCTGGTAGCCAACTTCTCATATAGTTTGTATCTATACTGTGCCCAAACACTCCTCACCTGGACCTGTTAACAGTCGTGCTCCCACTGCATCCTTGCAAAGTAAATTCCCCCTCAGCTTTCTTGTTTTAATCAATGAATACTGTTTGGAACATCTCTGGTTGAGAGACAGGCCATATTTTAAATCCATGTAATCAATGCCATTCTCAGCAGTAAAAAGTTGGTCATAAGTAACACAGGAAGGACCTTTATGTGAGGCTTTTTTCTCTGCTAATCTGGGTGAGTAAACCTTGAAACAGTTTGAGCTCAGACTTTGACACACACTTCAAAACCACAGTGAATGAGAGCCACATTTAACGTAGTATCTATTACCTATGGGAAAGTTTCTCCTCTCTTTTCTCAGCTACTTTTTCCTCACAAATGGTAGGCCCCATGTCTATTGACCTTGCTTCAAAAGGGTTTAGAAGGACATGTGTAATAGGAATCAAATTCTTCTTTTTCTTTTAGGTTTATTTTTCTTACTGTACATGAGACACAAACACTTCCATGAGAATGCAGCATCCACCTTATTCAAAATATCCTACCATTACATAAAGCTTGGCAATTTCTAGGTCCTTTCTAAAAACAGTATAGCTTTTTCAGACAGGTTGTCAGATATGTGCCCTACATGTTGCATTCATCACAGTGAATCAGCAACCCACTGAAGGACACACCACACAATAGTTCTGGCATATGGAAGTATCTTCAGAACTTTGACCAGAACCAATACCAAGTCTTATTCAAAATCAAAAGGCTTTCTGATGATCTAGGACTAAGCTTAACAATTTCCTTATGAAGAAGGAATGTTATGATGGCCTTATTTGCCCTTATTTCTCTGGTAATGGTGTCAAAATACTCCATAGAACTTAATGCAAATTGTCCTACATAAGGAATAAACACTGTTTGTTGTTTTCTTGAAGGGGTATACAGCATAAACCCAGCCTACTGTTGCTCTACAGTGTCCACATAGATGTTTTGTGGATCTCTGTGGCAAAGAGGAATTAATGAGCAGCTCTGAGAAGAATTACTTAAAGTAAGGTCTAGTTTACCATCCCTGGAAAACACTTAAGCACTGTTAGAGATTTTCTTTCCAGCCATCTGTTCACTGCTCAGCAGTATCTCAGGCGACTTAGCCTACCTGTCCTACCTTTGCTCATGTGGAACAATAATTCCTGAAGGAATGAATAATAGCAATGCACCGTAAATTATGCCCATTTTTTACCTCCCTCAGGAGATCTGAAAAGCAGTTTTTCAGAGATGTTGCTCCAGCTGTAGGGATAGTGTATTTCCACTAAATCCTCTTCCCAAGAATTTGAGAGATTCAAGGATTTAACTGATGGGATTGTAAAACCTGAGCTCATTATTTATGGGCAAACTATAGCACAAGCTTTGCTGCACAGACTAGAGTAAAAGTTGTATTAGCCTATATTATCTCTTGTAAGTATCCCAGTCCAAATATCACACACTTGTGAGACTTCCCTCCAGCTGCTGAATTCAGTGTGCCTCCCCAGGTACTTCACTTGCTATTTACTTGCTCACAAGCTTTACTTGATGTTTACCATTGCAGCAACACATCATCAGTACGGTAAAGCTAACCTGTCTCACCATGGTCTAACCCAGCTCACATCCCTCTACTCCTACTCGCCACTGTAGCGATTTCAACCCTGTAAACCCTGTCCATGTTTGTAGTTGACTTTTTATAACTCTTGAAGGTAAAATGAGTGAATGCTCTTCCCTGGTAATCTTTTATTTGGCACTTTGTTCTCTGCACTCTAATAATGCCATCTGCTTTGAAAATGTCACTGGCCTACATCTGTTAATAACCTTTTTCAAGGCTCTTTTGATTTCTAACACTTTCAAGTAAGCCTTCTTTGGTAAAAGGAAGACCCTTCCCTTCTTATTTTCTTTCCCTTTTCCCCTTCCTTTTTTCCCTTTTCCTTAGGGAAGAACTTGAGAAGAAGGTTTAAGACCTGGTAGCTCTAAAGCAGTGGCAGAAAATTGAGCCCAAAGTGGAGACAAATGATTTCTGGTCCTGCTGTCAGGGGTTACTGGCAATGATTACAAGCTGGTTTCAGTGCTGCTACCTGAAGGAATCCAGATGGCTGCTGAAGGACAGTCCAGACCTAGAATGTACTCCTACTCAGAGAAATATCTCCTACTAGGAGATTTAGTTCAACTATACCTCTGTCTCCTCACTCCTACTCACTACAACGGTAATTAGTTCCTCTTCTCACACGTGCACTCGTGGTGTAGGTCACTGAGGGAAAACTACCTACCATATGTGAGACATAAACCTCAGCTCCAATATAATCAAAGAAAGAGTGACCCAAGTTGGTGGGCAGCCTCCCATGCCACCCCAGCACCCAGCACTCAGAAACACCACAGCTTGACCCCACTGGAGTCCAAGCCACAGTAAATCACACTCAGCCTCAAAAGTGCTCATGCCTATAGAGCAGAACTGTACCTTGCACTTAATGAGATACACCAGGGAGGAAGATGATGTAAGACACAACCCACCACATTTCCCCAGGTTCTAGAAAGCTGATTTTCTCATTGATAGGTTTCTGCCTTCAAGTGAGCGGGATGTTTAGGGGCAGAATCTGGATCTTGCCCTCAGCCCAGAAACCTGGAAGTGGGAAAAAGCTGCTGTGACAGATGTGCTGCCTTGGATTTATATGGCTTTATATATTTATATAAAAAGACTTTATCTGAAGTGAGATCTGGAGAAGTCTTGGTCTAGGCTCTATTCCCAGGAAGGCTTGTAATTTGATTTTATCAGGTGACAGTCTCAACCTAGTTTTAGAGTGGGGGAGGAAGGAACGTGCTTGGATCACTAAAAACCAAAGTTGCAATAGGCTTTACTAGCATACGCATTGAGAGTTTCAGCGCAGATGACTCAAGAAACACACAAACTGAATGAATCACTGTTTCAGTGATACCAGTGCCACCTCCAGTGAAGCAGAAACTCCTCAGAAGAGTTTCATGATTGAGTTGCTTCTGTTCTAACTCACTCTGTCCCTGTCATGGGACAACTAATGGATGTTGGTTTTTAGCTGTGGCAACCTGTCGCTTTTTCTAACAGGGAGAAGTAAGGAATAGTGCAGTGACTATGGACAGGGACTAGGCGACCTCTCCATGATGGGGACAGGCAAACTGACAGCAGGCACGTGCCTCTGACTGTGGCTTAGCCTCCAGTTCTGGAATGGAAAAGTTTGAGCCAGTTGCTTTTGGTAACTTCTCTGCAGCCATAGAGCACAAGTGTGCAAGCTGCCTGGCCTCTTCCCACATAAGAAGAGGAGACTGAAAACAAATATGTGGGCCAGGAAGCTGGGTGCAAGCCTAAGCCCCAGCCTAATGCAGTAGCCTGTGTGGCACCCACCCATCATGGAGTTACTAGAAAATTTCTCGAGTGGGAGCACAAGGGGCATAAATTTAGTACTCTAATTAAAATCAAAGTAAACTGTATCTTTGGGAGGAAGCTGACAGTATCAGAGCTCTAAGAAGACACCCCACTTTCATCCCAAAACTTAAATTTAGGATGCAGCAGTTAGAACAAGCTCTCAGTGTGTTTAAGTAGGATGTTCAAAAAAACCCCTCACATTTTGTTTCCTTTCTGCTGGGTTTAAACTTTTAGATCAAATCACCTTGAAAAAGATGTTTGTGCAACAGGAAAATGTGGTATCGAGATTATCAGAACAAGGTAGACAATAATATATTTCATGTGACTTGATTGCAAAAAATGACAAGGAAACCACAGGACATCAGTGTGAATGCAGTGGAACAAGGCCACGAAGCATGTGTTGTGTGCCACAGACATAAGGGTTTGTATAGACTTGAATGAGATTCAATTTAGATCAAAAGGACCTTCAGGGTTTTTTTTCTTTTTAAGATAGAGGCATGTCTTTTGGCATTACACAGCTTGTGGCTATTGAGGCAGATCTGAAGGTTACAGGATATGGAGCACGCACTTCTGATTTACTAGCACAAATGGCTTACACAAGCATGGAAAGTAAACTGTTTTAAGCCCTTCAAGATCAGAGATAAGACTTATTAGCAGGACTGGCTGGGGAGTTTTTTCTCATCACTTCCTTGCCATGCTAATTTGGTACAAAGGTATTTCCCTGGCAGGCGTATTTGCACAATTTTGTAACACATTCCCTGCCCTAACCTCCATACCATGACATCACCTCCCATCCTGTCTCACTCTGTTGTTGCATCTTGCCTTCTCCATTTTATCCTGCTTATCCTCCTTCCCCTCATATTTCTTGGGTCAGTACCAACTGCTCTCTGGATTCGTGTTTTCCTACAGCATCTTCTACCCACAGGTAGGAAGCAATGACATGACAAGCACACCTGAAATATTGCAGAAATAGACAATTTGGTCACTGTGGCCTCCTGGCAGGATGTTACTTTGCAGCAACACAAAATGTTCCTTCCTAACTGCTGTCTGCAGGAACTAAAATACACAGCCATCAAGTACTGTGACAAGTAACTCACAGAAGAGACTTTAATATGCTTTTTCTGTATAATTTTCACTATCCCAGAATTCCGTTCTAGAAGAGTGTTGTGCTGAAATGCAATGCCCACTAGGACAACCTAGCACAGATCATTTATTCTGTACAGCTGGTGTTAGCCAGGAGGCAACCTTTTCTCTCCTTCTGAAAGTTCATCTTTTGGTTCTTGTCAACCTATTGATTTTACAATTTAAGACTCATTGTAATTTAAAACCTGCAGATGTATCTTCTTAAATATCACAATCAAAGAACCCACAATAAGACTTGCTACATAACTTAGAACATGCACAAAACAGGTTGATTCATCCTGATGTAGTTGACAGCTTTGTGCATGACTTACGAAGTATTTCATACTCAGCTCTGTGCCCAGTCCCAGAGGTGGAAGCCAGGCTCATGGAGCAAAGCTTCCATGTGCTATGGCTTCTAATCAAAGACCTGCAAAGTAATGCCCAATCCTGAAAACTCTCTGCCCCCAAGGAGACTGTGAGACAGAGGAAATCATCCTCAAAGAAACTGTTCCTTAAAAGCGAGTGCCATGGAGAAGGACAGAAATCAAACTCTTACCCTACCACTTGCCTACAAGCTCTCTACACCACTCCTTAATTGCAGCTACCTACAACCTGCTTTCATCCCAACAGCGTGCAGCAATCCTACAAGTCTCATTCCAGAAAGAGAGAAAACTCCCTTTGACCTACTGTTTTCTAACTTCTCATCTCAGCCTCTCCCAAGTGTCTCCTGGAGAATACTAAGACAAAGACACTTTCCTCAAAGATCTATCTTTTCCTGCCACTCAGGAGGTCCTTGCATGAAGAATCATTGCCCAGATAACACCAATGAGAAATGCCATACGTAAGCACAAATAATCTGGGCTCAGATCCATTCATAGAGCACAGGCATTACAGTTTGTCAGGAAATTAATCAACTTGCAGACTTGAATATTTTTAAAATAGCATATTTTATCATTTTCTGTTTACAATTAAAGATTTTGACAAAATCAGCTAACTGATCATAGCCTTCCACAGAAACAGTGCAGGGAAAACTACTTTAAACAAACTCTCAAATACACAAAGAATACAGGGTGACCCTTTTCACACTATGACTTTCCTTCTGACTCCCTCAGAAATAACTACTTTACATGCCAGATTCTGCTTGTCTGAGATCATGAGATCATGGTGCCTGGATTAATAGGACCACTCTTGAGCTATGGTACAACTCAGCATATGTGAGCTCTCTATTAAAATGCCTACATGCTCTGAATTTTTATCTTGGTACAAGCCTGGATTCTGCGTGGTGTACTCTCACTGCCCAGGAACAAAATCTTTTACATCTCATTTTCTCACATCAAGCCTATTTTGATAAATGGCTACATGATGTTTGCCCAAGACACGGTGTTCTGTCTGTATCACAAAACAAACCAACCAGTGGAAGGGTCTCCAGTGTGATGAGTAGTATTTCGAAGCAAGAGAAAGACCACGAGTCTAGCCTTCATTAAATCCTTCTTTTTCAGAGAGTAAATATTACTAGGATTTTTCAGTGCTTAGAGAAAACTTTTAACCAGACATTGGAAATACTCATTCAGAAAAAAAGGTACATACCACGGCTACGCCTAAAGTTTTCCAGCACGTTCAATATACTAATTTTTTACAAGAAGCACCTCTCTCTTTCATAGAAACATTTCACAATCCAAAAACACATCAATGCAAAAGTGTCCTAGTTTTGATTTTGAAAATGTAGTCACCTTTCCTCTTAGGTAACAGGGTTTTCAAGATTAACATATCCATTTCAGGTACACGATTCCGAAATTTGCTCATGTATGTTTATCCCCTAACAAACACGGCTGAATTGTAAAGATGATTTAGGTAGTACTTTTAAGGTCATTTTTCTAGGAAATCTGAAAGATTCAACATTAAAAAAACCAGTAAGTTTATAAACTACTCAGATGTGCTGTTGAATTTAGGTTACTCACTTTCAAACAGTCCTCATTTCACTAAAACAGACATTTTAATCTCCAAATTAGGTAGAGTCTGAACACTTCGCAAAAAAGTGACACTGAAAAGTGTCTTCACAAAATCACTTTTTTATATATGTAGGGAAGGCTAGGAGCACACAGATATGGAGTATGGGATTGCATTATTTTATGCAAATTTGCTCTCTCTTTGCTTTTCTTATTAAAATTGTGTCTGTTGGAAATAGAGACACTATGTTGTTATTACTCTAGAGCAATTTCCTGCCTGGCCTTTTGCAGGTTCTTGTACAAATATCCCTTGTACATTCTTCATTCTGAGTCTCTGTTATGTTTTGTCTCCCCTGTTTAGATTTGGGTGACTTTAAAGGTTTAACACACTAACATATTTAATTTGATTCCTTTAAACAGATGGAATATAGAGTTTCTCTAGTCTGTGTCTGCTTGAAAGACAACAAGTTATGTGTGATTAAAACACAACATCCACAAATACATCTGCAGGCTGATTGAAAAAACATCAAAAAATGGAGCGATCCCTCCACTTCTTTTTGAAAGTTTACTTTGCTAGTAGATCACTTTCAGAGTTAAAATCCTGAGCCATTGTTTGTGTGGGTAAAACCTTCAGGTTAGGCTCCCTTCTGAATTACCTACCTCACATGTGCCAGGGCTACATGGCTCTCTGCTCTCACGGTGTTTGGAATTTGGGACTCTGTCTTGAAAAACTTGCTCAAATCTTTTGTGAGTACTGATCTGTTGGTTGTTTGGCATTAGCAGATAGAGAACCTAGCTAAGATTTCACCAATACGTGCACGGAATTCTTTCTGCTACAGTACCAAATAGGCAGAATGGAAGGTGAGAGAAGACTCCTTCCTCCTTTCACAGAAGAAGAAATAAGGCCCCCTGAATTCCCTTCTGAGCTCATTTAGGATACTTTTGAACAACTGCCACGTGTTGAGATGAATTAAATTATTCTGAATTTACAAAGAATAAATGAAGATCAGAATCTGGCTCTGAAACTTGCCTGAGAGGCACAGGAAGTTTGCGGGAACTGAACCCAGAAAGAAAATTCATGTCTATAAAGCCCTGGAAAAGAGCCAATCAATTTATTGTTATAATAGATTAGAGTTCCTGTCCTAATTCTGTTTGCTGATACCCAGCTGCTTACTGCCTCATATCCTGTAAACGCAGACTGTGCATTGATGCACTCCCACATATGTGGCATCACTTTCATCATTTCAGTCTAAGCAGGGTACAAATTTGGAAGCTTTTAGTCAGCAGCTAACTTGGTAGCTTCGCTCTCTTTAATGGATATGAGCAATATATGTTGTGCCTTGAAACATACATTTTCTTGCTTTGCCAGTAAAAGCATTTGTGTGGCCAGAGTACTGCATGGCTTGCTGATTTGGTGTTTGGTGACAGGCTGAATCAAGTTTGCTATCTCTGAGGTCCCATAAAAAATTTTATCTTTTGGTTCAAGTTTTCACTGGGTCCTTTCCCAAGTTCCTCTTGTTGTCTTTGCCATGTTTTGGCCCATAACATTTCAAGTGACACATTACTACTGCCCTCCAAAATGGCTGTTGGCTTGTCCGTCTAATAATCTGAACCCTGAAATTATGGAATATCCTCTTGGTTGGCCCAAGATGGACCAGGGAAAGATCTAACTAACTGTTTGTAAATCAGGCTTAGTGGCCTTCATTTTGACATATCATATTTGACTGTTAATAGTCATTGCTGTTTCAGTCTTGGCTTTGTTTCACGGTAATATACAGAGGGTATTTCCACAAATCAGATTATTTTTGAAAAAGAATTTTTCTTGCTATGTGGTAGATTTGCATATATCACTCCTGTCAACTATAATGAAAGTTACATGTGTAAAAACCCTGGTGGCAGATTGTGATAAGGCAGATTTGACACACATCACTCTGCAGATAAGAATGCTACAAGACTTTGACATTTGTAGTGAAACGCTTCAAGGAAGGACTGTATATAATTGATAATGAAATGCAGATGGCTTGAACGAACTGGATACCAAGAAGGTGACCAGCTTTGGAAGAAACGTTGTGGCAGAACTCATCCCATATAAAAGAGCAGAGATAGAAAGGACAGGCCAGTTTTTCCCCTCTATATTTACTGGAGACTTATTGCTACTGACAGTAAAAAAGAAGGATTAGGGAGAAAACAACCCCTCCAAGATCAAGAGGTGGGTTGGAAGCTTTGATAGTAGCATGATAGTCTGCCTGCTTCTTCCATTTTGCAATGGGAGTCCTTGATGTCCAGGTGGAGGCTCCCTTCTTAAACACACTATGCCTTTACTGCAGGGTTAAAAAAAATAGCAAGTGGGTACATCATTTCCCATGTCACCTGCATGAAAAATTCTCTCTCTCTGTCTCTCTGTTAAAGAAATGGAAGTCTCTATTTACTTGAATGACAGACATACCTTTCCCCTAGCTGCTACTTTAAATAGTTCTGGCTATTACTCATAGCTGTTTTAGAACTATCATACTGATTTCCTTGCCACTACCCTAGTGATTGGTCATACAGTGCAGCTACTGCTTGTGAATAATGGCAAGTAACCCTGAAATCTAGCCAAGCTTGTAATAGGTTTCAGGACTCTGCTTAAAAAGACTCAGCCCCCCTCAGTTTAGTGAGCTTGAAATGAGGAACCTGGGACCTGCCTAAAGAAGTATGGCTGTCACCTGCAAATGGACTAAGCCAGAGTTTGGAAATCTTCAAGAAACCTTGAAGCCAGAAAATGCTTCAAGGGACATCTCAAAATCACCAAGCCAGGGAGAAGACTTCAGATTTAGGTTTATGACTTGTTTTTTACTTAATGTTGATGCAATAAGGCTGTTCATTAATGCATTTTAATGCTTGATTCTGCTGGCTCACAGCCTTCTTTTCTGTATTTAAAGACAGTGGAATCTATTAGTCTGTTACTTCAGAAAGATGCAATGTATTACCATAAATCCTTGCTCAAGAAGTTGTTGACCACCCATGGACATTTTCTTCAAACAGCTCAAACCAGATCTATTAACTGCTGAAGGAAACTGAAGGCATCACAGGTAGCTGTTGAGATGGCTGGCTGCCTGTCAGCCTATGAAGCTTGGTGTGCCAAAGAACCCAGCTGTCTTCATGTACTACACTACTCTGTGGTCACCATTTCATAAAAAGCATGCAAACTCTTTGATAATAAAATAAACCATGGGCCCTGATTTATGGAAAAAAAGAATGGAAAATACACCAAGATGAAATTAGGAGAGAACCAGACTTTTTGTTACATTTTATGGACTGTTTTTCACAATCAAAAGGGATCTTGAATAGCCAGGACACAGAGATGCAGGAGCAAATCACCATGAACAAGGATTACATAGACAAAACAAATAGGTATGCAGTCCCCTTTCAGAGGTGACCCACATGAGCTGATGAAACACAAGGCCTCTTTGTGCCAGACATTGGAGTCCAAAGAAGTTCATGTCAGAGAGCACTGAACCCCTTTTGCAAATGGCAGCCACATCAGACCTGATTAGCTGAGCCCAAGCTAATGGCCAGGCCCCAAGAGACCAGGTGAAGCATTGCTCAGGCAGCTGCCCCACCTCTGTGGTGGGTTTGGGCTCTCTGCAAGGGACAGCATGCTCCTGCGGGAGCACGGCCACCAACATCTCTTGGCCATGCTCCAGGGTGTGTGCCATGGCTGTGAGGTGGGTAGACCTGCCCCAGGCAACCTCTTGAAATCTCATCGGGCCAATACCCCCTGGAGCTCATCAATAAATCCTTGAACTAAGTCTTTTTGTGTAGCCGAGCAAACACCCCCTCTCCATCCCTTGCCAAAAGAATCCATTATAATCCATTTTAAACGGATTTAAACATTGTCCCACTGATGTGCCACAATTTTTTCCTCACCTCGTATCTCTTTTTCCCCCCACGAGAGGGCACCAACGCTGCGTCCTTTGAGACATTTTATTTCCAGACGAAACCTGTGCCTAAAAGAAAACGGGGAGGGGGAGGGAAGCCAGAGGGACCCAAGCAGCAGGTTTCAGATCTGAAGCAACTCCCCTCCCCCCCCGGGGCTCCACAATTCTAATTCCAAGGTTTTGATTCAGAAACATCTCTGGTGACAGCTGCATGAAGCCTCTAATAGGAGATAGTGGCATAAAGCCACTAATAGGAGATGGTAGTTCATAGGCACATATTTGATTTTATTTCTCCGTTTTGTCTCTTGGCCCCCACTTCAAGCAGTGAGACTACAGAAAAAGGGCGTCTCTGGAATTAGAAACCTTCACGGACCTTAAGAGAAACCAGTTGGAGTGCTGAGAAATACCAGACACCAAATGTCTCTTGAAATAAAACATACATGAGACAGCCAACAGACAAATCTTATTCAGGGAAATCAGAGTGAAGTAAAAACACAACTAAAATTGCCATAGGACAGTGCGAATCTAATGAATAGAGAACAAGCTAAAAAAAGCCCTTGTACTGCAGAACATGACATAGGGACAGCTATGGGTGAGACAAGATAAATATGTGGAGAAAATGAAAATCAAGAAAGGAAAGGAATTACGTACTGTGGTTTATGGTTTTACGATGACAAATTCAAAAATAATTCTAGAGAAATGTAAATGTTGGCTAAGTACCAGACTTCCTGTACCAGGTAGAGAGCCCCCACACTCTCTTGCAGGCAGGGAATGCCCACATTTAACCCACTAATTTGGATCCTTTATTCTGGAATTTGTAAACACTTCATCAGGTTTTAAGGGGCAGGACACAGCTACCAAGAGGGTGTTAGTCTGGCTTTTGCTGGAGCTCTAGTTTACATAATCTACTATACATATTTTTATACGACTTTGTAATCAGGGAACTGTAAGAAGCACCTCACCCTCACCTCCACAGTTTGCACACTGTACTTCCCTCAGGTAAAGGCAGAACTGTTTTCAGCAAGTCCCACAACTTGATAACCAGGGTGGCTTGGTGATACCAGTGGGAGATTGAGTTAAAAGAGAAAAAACAAAGCGCTCCTTTACAAAATGCACAGTAAATTTCTGGTACTTGCTGCTACAGGAGACTGTGGAGGCAGGGCCAGCAGCAGGTGAAAAAAGGTTTCATACAAATTCATGGACAACAGGTACAGATGGAATGTGAAGACTCTGGGCAGGTATATATTCTCTAATATATGCCAGCCCAACAATTTCAATGCTCAGGAAGTACAAAGGGCATGGGCTGCAGACTATGGCTAAACTTGTATGGTGTCCCTAAACAACTGCTTTTATTGACACCCTTGCAGAGAGGACACTGAATGACAGACCACCGTGGGTCTGTCTCAGCAGTACACTTCTCTAGCCTCATGTTCTCCCCTTCCACTCTTCTGACTTAGGTGGAGCTATACCAAACACAACTTTTAATTCTATGATCACTGATCAAAATGGCTCTCTAGAGGTTGCATTGAAAAAGGAAAAAGTACAAATTCTCACACCTTGAGATGCTGATCTAGAAAAGGACTACAAAGTGCTCACAAGTCTCTCGAAGCCACCACCTTGCAGGGGCCCTAAGGTGGATGCTGCACACAGAAAACCTGTTGGAAAATGCAACATGAAGTATTGGTGGAATCATTTGTGATCAGAAAACACAGTCCCTACACGTTAAATCAGTTTAGCTTAAGTTTGTTTTGGCAAACAAACAAAAGGGGAAAGAGAGAGTACTCTTGGTATTGCCCACACGTGCCATTCCACAATTTTTGAATGAAACATTTCTATTTTCCTATTTTGATTGAGCTTCAAGAACATTTTTGTTTTAAGTATAAAACATAAATGAAAAGAAGGAAAATCAAACTTTTGTGTGTAGTGGTCCATGGATTCTGAGTCACTTTGACACTTAGTGAATACGAAATTGCACTGAACAAAGAATGAATATATCCAATTTTAAGAGGCATAGCAATGGTATATAAAAAGGTAATGCCTAATGGTTTGTGGTACAAGAATAGCCATCATGTCCTCACTGTTTTCATCATATGAAGTTCTCACTAGGGAAACTCACCAAGGAAAGTTTATTGCTTAATGCTGTGAGGAACACAGAGATAGTAAATGTAAGTCTTTGCAGGGGAAGGCCTCTAAAGAAACTTGCCTGGACTTTTCAACGCTCTAATTTTCCTAATTTACATAAAAGAATGCCTTTCAGGACTGTACATTTATTGCGTGGAGACTAAACCCTACATTCTCTCTTCACAGGACTAGGCAAAGGACTGTTGAAACAATTTGATTATTTAGAAAAGAAGTTCTGCAAGAGGACTTCAGCTCTGACTCAGAGAATTCAGTTTCTATATCAACTTTTTGTATGACCTTATGCGTGTCATGTAATCAGCCCCATAGGTACCGGCAGTCATAGGCAGATCACATCAGTGCGGTTACACCTGGGCATGCAGCTCATCCAGCACACCAAACAACCTTATTTTCTCTGTCAGGCTTAACACCTACTTACCTATGAGAAAGGATATTCCCCTACCTGATGAGGAGGAGGGGGAATAACATCACAGAGACAAAATCCAGTAACAATTCTGTAGTACTGAAACACCGCAGTAGTGTAGGCGGCAGGAATACAGCTGAATTGTTATCATACTTTCTTTACACCTACTCATGGACATACTGACTCATATTGGGAGCATTTGGAGCATACACTGGATTGTATTTACTAATTTTCATTACAAGTATGAAAGTGGTGGTTGAATCTAGTCCACCTGTTTTTTCATGTATTCTCTATTGAGGTGTATTTCTTGAAATTACTCTTTTGTAGCTTTTGTTCTGAAAGCAACATTGAATAAAAACTGCTGGAAGTTATAGTAGCTGCTTTACTATTTTCCACACATTTTACAATTCAGTCCTGGGTTTCACATTAAACAGTTCCACTGCTTGTTTTTAAGGCTAAGCAGACAACTTCGTTCAAATGACTACTGACATCCCAAGCTGCAAAGGAAGATGTAACAGGAATAGGCTTTTGTCCTAGGCTCATCCTATGGGTTGTCACAGAACAGACAGCCACTTCACTCAATGTTTTAGAATTTGAACAAAGTATAGGGTGTGGGCTGTTTCAGAGAAAATTTCTCCTCCACAGCAGATATTTGAGGTTCATACTGGGGGACTAAAAATATGTGAAGTGAGGGAAAGGAAGTCTGAACAGTAATATTAAAACACTTACCATGTTCCATGCATTAGCACTGTAACTGCTGGAGAAGTAAATTGTCTGTGGACTCAGCACGGACAAGGTGCCAGGAATCTGCAAGTTCTAATCTCATCTCTGCAGCTCTAGAAATAAGCATAAGAGAATTAACTTATTACACTTTATTGCTTGAAAGCATCTATAAACTAAAATTGTATTTCGGATATTCTTCTATAATTGATTCACAGTTTTACTACAGTTATTTTCTTAATGGCCTTCTAGGCCATAACTCTTAATACATAAGTCTGCCCAAAACATGGAAACTTGTTTTCTGATCCATTGCTGGAAGTATCAGGACTGGAGACCTGTTCCCAGTCAACAAACCTCTTCATAACTTTAGCATGAATTTTTGTTTGCTCCAGGATTTGCTAGCTGTAACCACACAAACTACGTGTTTCATAAGCTCCTCTTGGTGTCAGAATTCATTACAAAATACCCTGCCTGGAAGACATTTCCATCGTTTTTTCTTTACCCTTTTTCTTTTTAAAAGAAGTGAGATAATGCTTGAGAAAGATGCCAGATCAAAAGCCCTCAAGTCCTCCTTGCTACACTCTAAATCTCACGTCAAGAAACACTCCTCCCTCCTCCCAGTCATGACTCTTAACCCTTTGTCTAATAAAATAATTGAAACCTGCTCCTCGGTTCTCCTGTGCTCAGCCATCTCCCTTGAAATTCTCAAATAGGATGCCTGGTTGTTGGCCTTTGAACCCACAATGAGTATACGGAAGTCAAAGTAATTAGTTTAATACATCTAGAGAGCATATAGGTTCCTCTCTCATGTCTGGGTCTGATCCTGAAAGGGACTGCATATTCTCAGCTGCCTTTGACTGAGAATGTCTAAGCATTTCTGAGAAGGCCAAAACTAGCTAAAATTAAAGCTCTGGCTGGAAGAAGACTGTGAATATTAAAGGAATGATAAAGCAGTTTTGCATTAGTAAAAATAAAGAAAAAATGCAAGAAATAAGATTATGTAGAATGACAACAAAAAGACAAAATTAACAGCAAGTAATGCTATAGAGGGAGGCTGATAATAAAGACAGAGACAGGGTAATGCTAATCCCCAAGATACCAAGCTTGGCAATAAACCTGTTAGCAAAAATCCTGGCTCATCAGAGTAGAGGTGAAATTATAAATGATAACTTTAGGCAGAATTGTATATTGCCATCTCATGGGAAGGACAATACAGGTACATGTCACCACTGGCAGCACTTTGCTGAGAGAGGGGAAAGAGGTATCTAAACCAAAGCACCCAAGGCCCGTCTCTTCCCTGCCAAGGCACTAGCACTCACAAAGGAAGATAATTTGCAAATCTGGGTCCCTATTTCAGAGAAGGGGAATTCCTGCCAGGACCCTTTGCTACCTGTGAGGCTAAAAGGGTCTCTACTCCCTTCCAGGGAACCTGTTAGCCATGCTGGATCTCTGCCTCTCAAAAACTGGGCTACTGCGTCCCAATTTTCTTATGTCTCTTGGATTGGGAGAGAGCTGCTGAGATCTCTGAGGATTCCTCTCCCTATAACTCCTGTCAGTAAAATAAGAATGCCTTGCTGAAGCCTGTAGGTAGGCATCTTCACAAATTAGGAAATAAACCTCAGAAGGTAAGGGTTTTCCTGAAAAAACAAAATATGAAGGAAAAATGGCACAGGCATTCAGAGAAGAACACTCCACTGGTGAGAGTCTCACGGCAATTTTTGAACAATCTGGACACATTATTTTACTTTCTCTCAAACTTCTTGTATTTTTCACAAACTTTTATTGTACCTTCTCTTGTACTTTTCCTTGAAGAAGCAAAATGAGTAGTAAACTTTTAAATAAAAATACTGAAATTGTTACAAGCTCTGCCATCTTCCCAAGAAAACAGACTGCAATAGTAGCCTGTTTTATCATGACTGTTTTACTTTCAGAGCCAATTTTTCAAACCTCTACTTTCTGTCCACATCACTGTTTAGAGAAAAAGATTTTCCTCCACAGACAGACATGTTTTTCATATCTACTGCTTGCTTTTTAATTGCAGTGGCCACAGTATTCTGTCAGGTTTCAGATATTCAAGTTGATTGTAGCCTCTTAACTAACCTGTTGCATAAATTCTGATTCAGCAATGCATTACAGGCTGGGTTCATTCTTTACGTTAATGGAAATACAGCTATTAATGCAGTTGGAATACAGTGCTGGAAATTTTGATTCAGCAGCAGATTATGTGCTGGATTCATTCATAATATTAATGGAAGCTTTAAGTGCTATTGGAAGATGTCAGTGGAAGATTTTTTTTCTGTTTCATTCCACACTTTTCAGAAATACATTTGAGGGCTTTTTTGAAGTTGCAGTACATCCAGATGACACAGCAAAGAGATGCAGGGCTGGTTAATACACCGAAGGCCTTGCACTCAGGAACCCTGACATCTCAGACTTCCATTGGCCTAATTTCACTTTCTGAATCATGAGCTTGCACCGCTGAGGACAGACCTGTTCTGATCAGCTACAAGCCACTGGGGTGGGGAGAGGGTTCAAACAGGAAAGTAACCCACATAGTTCAAATCTCTGTTGTCCCCTGGGTATTTTGGGGAAGGACTTAACAATTGCCAGGCCACATTTAGCAGAAAGGATTTTTTGGGCCTGCTGGGACATCTAGGTTGGTCAGTAAATGAGAGCTTCACTTCTTCTACTCTTATGCCTTCTTGGAGGGAGAAAGGATGCAGGAGCAAGTACAGAACCTGTACATAGCACCAAGAACAAAAGACAAGCAGGGGCCTGGTAACTGAGGGCGTGGTCTTGAATCTTGAATCATTAACCTTTAAAAAAGTGACATGAAAAGTGTCCTTTACTTTCCATAAGCTACTTTGCAACGGGCCCAAGACTATGATAGACTATTGGAAAAGTTCTCCAATGTGGAACGTTTTAGCCTTGAGGGCAACGCCTGTCTAGCTAACAATGTGGTAAAAAAAGCTTATTCCTCCCCACTGCAGGACAAGTACGATTTCCCCCAAATGTCCCATATTCCCAGTCTCTTACTCCTTCTCACAAAAGCATCTGAAGTCTCACAGCTGCTCAGCTGCTTCCTCTCTAGTATAGCACATCCAGGGCTGCTCAGAAAACCATAAGAAGCCCAAGCTCATTGTATCAGAGGGGTGTGAGATTTTCTGTCTCACACACATCATGAGATTCATTGTGTAGATGCTAAAATTAGGAGCCACCTGCATGTGGTTTCAGAGCTCTGGAGAATCCAGCTGAGCTTGTAAGATAGGAAGAAGGGAGGGTGGGTGTCTGCTGGGGCCCAGATATCCCCAGTGTATGAATGTATCATGAAGTGTATTGATCCTCTTGCTAGATGCTAAATGCTGGAGTAAAGCCCAGACCTTTGCAGACTGAGAACAGAATCTCAGTTTTGTGCCAGCAGAGCCACCAGGGTGGCTGATTTGCAAATTTGGATCAACTCGTGGAAACAGGGACATTTTGTGATCACAAATACACTATCTGGGTACAGGTTTTCAAATTAAAGCACATGATAGCTTCTCAGTATTGCACAATGCTACAATGTAGTGGCTACCTCAGCCTGAAGGTGAAGTGCAGATTGCATTACAGCATAAATCAGAGATGACTTAGTTCTCAGTGGACATAGCAGCTTGTGAGGAGCGGCATCCTGGATGAAGTTACCCTATTGCAACTATGCCAAACTCTTCAGAGATATGGGCAGTAGCAACAACATATTTGTAAGAGACTTTAAGTCACAAAGAACACCGCTGAACATGATTATGTTAACCTTTGCATTTTTGCTGACATCTCATTTCCTCTCTCTCATTTTGTGGTGAAGGTATAAACAGGGTTTATTAACAAGTCATCTTTCCTGTGGTAACAGATGGAAGTAACAAAAACAGCACAAAAAAGGATTATTAACATCTATGGCAAGCTTTTCAATACTTTGGCCATCAATTTTGAGTCCTGCAAGCTGGAAGTTATTATCACATCCAAGTGCACCCAATCTCCAAAGAGGGAAAAATAAATAATATGAAGAACTGACATATGTTTGATAGAATATTGATCCAGAAAGAGACATAAAATATTTGAAAATGTATACAACACTAAAAATATTTTAAAAGTTTTTTAAAAACTGACATAAAAATTAGTAGTTTTATGGACAAGTATTTGATTTTACCTGTGTTAGGTTTCAGCTGCAAAAGAAAAAGGTTGCTGCTGAACAATGGGCTATTACTTCAGCAGTTGCCTCCTGCAGCTGTAAGCTCAAAGCCTGCTTTTGGACACAGAAAGAATTTGGTGATCCTAGCCTTGCTCCTTTTTTTGTGTAGCTCATAAAACACACTGACAAACTGGCTGTCCCATGGCAAAAATATCTGCAAGATTGGATTAACAGGATTCAGGGTTGAGGTGCGCTGGCTGAACTATACAAGATGAAGCTTGTAGAGAACACGCATTGTGTCTAGTTCAAGCCAGAGCAATTAGCTGTTCACTTTCATGACTATAAAATGCACTCATAATTAAAATTTAAAAGTCTGAAGTCTATACTACTTTTTCCAAGCCCAAATTATGAGTAATAAGATTTAAGTTTAAGTTTAACTTGTCTCTTAATAGAGGGTAAAGAGTTCTTATAAATCAGTCAAATAGGAATTGCCATTGAAAAGCTATTACTGAAGAACTGCTGTCGAAGTAAAACTAATTAATATCTGTCACTGCAAACAGTTAACTACAGAAAACTTTCCTGCTTAACTAGCAGCACTATTAAACCACCAGGACTTACATCATCAAATGAAAAAGTAGGAGAGAACACACTGTCTTTTTTGACACCAGCTTTTATCTTTTGCTCTGGCGAGATTCTGAAGTCTTTTTTCAAGAAATCTGACCAGACAGAACCGAAGCCAGGTCTGGCTCCCCAATTAACTCCAGTAACATGGTGTCGGAGCACGTTCTCAAAGAGCTTCCCCTTAAATGAACTTTTGGATCACTGAAATACAAAAAGCGACAATCTTTGAAGAAATCGAGAGGTTGAGAAGTTTCACTCAAGTCACTGGGGATGGCTCTGCAGTCCTTGGGCCCAGAAGTGGTAGCCAGCTCCTGAGATCACACAGAGCAGCCTCAGGTCTCCTCCAAGGCTCTGATCCCACACCAGCCCACGGGGCTGCTTGAAATGGAGGAGCACTGTCCATATTCAACAACAGAATTAAGCCCACTCATTAACTTCTGTCCCTGGTGATATACATCTATTCCAATAAAGCACTTGCGTCCTCACACCTGTGTATTACTGTGTCAAGTGAGGTGAAAAACACACCTTAGAAAACATAAAGTACAAGATTTGAAGTCTGTCTGGTGCAATACTGGCATTTTCTTCCCGCCTTTGGGACATCTTCTCAGCTCTAATTGCAGATTCTTTTTAGTGGAGCACATACTGGATGGGTTCTATGGCTTAATGCTTCATAAAGCACTAGATTCAGCTTCCCATGGTCTGTCCCAGCCCTGGAAAGCCAAAACAGCCTCCATGAAGAATGTTTTCATTGCTTGTTCATAAGTCCATATCAGAGATTTAACAGAAATGTTTGCAATGTGAACATCAAAGCTCTGAGCATGCTAGCATAATTTTGAAGCTGTCCCTGCTTTGGGAGGGAAATTGGACCAGATATTTCCAGAGGTCCCTTCCAATGAACGTTGCTCTGTTTCTGTGATCATGTCTTGCATTCCACTACATGTGCAGAAATACGTGACAGTAAACACATATAACCAGATCAGGCCCATTTAAAAAACCACAACCCAACAAAACAATCCTACTTTGATTGTACCCTTGTTATAGTCAGTCCCCTAGAAAGCTATTTTTATCAGCTGTAACTGCAAACCATGTATCCCAAACAAATGATAAAGTTGTGATTTCACTTGCCGCAACACAGCACACCTCCAGTGGATATTCTTTGTCTCTCCCACACTCGTTTTGCCTGAGAAGTATTCAGATTTCCCATGCCCAACAGCAACCAGTGCGGTGTGGTAGCAGTGTCCCCTCCTTCAGCACTGGGAGGGAGCCAGCACACACTGCCATTTCTCCAGGGCACCTCAAAGCCAGGCAAATGTTGCCAAATTAGAGAGAATTAAAAGAGCAGCAAGAAACCCGATTAACAGACTGAAGTGACAGTTCTATGGTGAGAGATTAAAAGATCTTGGGTAAAAAAGTCTGACCAGATGATGACTAAGGAAAGGGATATTTAACTATATGTGGCATGGTTTTCCTTTCACTTTAAGAAGCTTAAAGAAGAAAAGCATCCATCTGCATAAAGGCTAGAGAAATAATTATAAATGGTCCAAAAGGTTTGGTGGGAATGGCTTAAAACCCAAAGACACCAGTTTCTCAGATGTGCAAACCAAGACAGTGCCACTTCTTTTAACTTCTTCGTAACAGCTGAGGATCCTGGCCTGCCTCATTTTGATCTTGACACTTATCTGAGCATAGAAGTGACAGACTGTGCTTTCCCAAATTATCTCTCCACTTCTAACCTGACTGGCAGCAGTTAGCTTAAGGAATGGCAGAGTAACTCAGTCTTTGTACCCAGTCACTCTTTGGACCTTCTTTGTGAATATCTGTACAATTGCACCAGTGCTCATAGTCTCCATGAAAATGGCTAGCTGTCCCCTAGAAAATAGGAATAAGACAGTCCAGGTGATTTTCAGGAGAAATGCCTGAAAATGGAGACCTGTGAAAATGTAACTAGTCTTAGCATAGTAGTGGTGGAAGTCCCATCATTTGCATCAGTCAAACTGGACTGGAAACAGCATTGGTGGGTTTTCCAGTGGAAAACGGTGAGAGCTCCTGAGGAGGTGAGTGAGCTGGCCTACGCTTCTGGGGAAGGGGAGTTAATATGAACCTCCTCCCAACCCAGCCTCACTGTCATAATCCCATACTTCAGACTGCAGTGCCAGTGCTCATCAACACGATGATGTGTGATGTTTTTCTGCTATTTGGACTGCTGCTCCCTTGCCTTCAGTCTGTTTTTCTGCTCCAGCATAGAGTGGCTTTGACACCCGCTCCAACCTAGGGAGAGGCCCTGATGCTCACTGCTAGTCACCTGGCCTGGGCCCATGACACCCCAAACCCAAATGGCTTAAACATGTTCTTCTAAGTAGCTGTGAAAGACAGACAGGATGGAAGAATAAGGAGGGTGATCCAAAGACTAGAAGAAAAAAGGAAACAACTGGATTTAGTATAGGAAACACATGAATGGCTGAAAATCTTTTTCCAGTCAAGAATTAGTTTGAGGAAATGGTTTCAGCTGGAGAACTCTGACAATGGGACATGCTCAGCTTTCCTACACATCACCTCCTCTAAATTTCATATCTGACGAGCAGAAATCTTTTTAAGAGGTGACAAAGGCGGCCAACCTCCAGGCCCACGTCATTCTCCCTTCTAGGCAGTCCAACTAATTGGGACAACAAATCATGCTTTGGCTTTGCAGTTTTCAGCTGACCACCCTCCTGTCCCTCTATGTCTTGGAGATTAATTGCTATGCAAGCAATGATTACCTAATCCATTGTTTTGGATGAACGTTCTCCCAATAAAAGAGAATATTTTACTTTGCTGTTAGTAATAAAGACAGACAAAATGCTCTACTGTTAGCAGTTACTATGGTAACTGCTGGCAATTTATTTTTAAAAAGGGAAAGACTGATTTTTTTCACTGGTTACCTGATTTAGTTTTTTGTTTTCTTTGCTTGAAATCTTATATTACATGTAAAACAGCAACCAAAGACCCTTGTCACGGCCTGTTTAAAGGCCCAGTGATCTAATAGGCCAAATCCTGGCCATTGATCTTGAACTGAAGTCTCAGTGACTTCAACAGACTACTTGGAAGAGGAACCCAGCAGGATGAAATTTAAAAACCATTTGTATACCTACTTCAATTTATTGTATTGAGAAAACAACACAGCTTGCTCTTTGTCAGATAAAGGTCTGAGCTCAGCTTTATATCCAAGCTCACTCACTTGAATTTGAAATTGGGAGTGAGGGTTTGTTACTACTCAGTTTAGTTATCACATTTTTGTTAGTAAACCAGCCTCCCTCATTGTTGTTTTGCTAGTTGCCATTATGCTTAAGGTTGCTATTACCTGTACAAAACATAAAAAATCTGGAAACCTCTGATCTTTCCATCTCTCTTCATATATTTTTCTTTATATAAAGGCAAAGGTGCTTGATGCTGGAAGCATGACTGCCATTTTTACTCTGGAAAAAATAACAGCATGTGCCTTTATAACCTGCCAAATGAAAACCACAAAACTTAAATTCTAGTCCAAATTTTGCAGCTGGATCCAACATCATTGTAATATCATAAGGCTGGAGAAGGAAATGCAGAGGCAGATCTTTAATGACAAAACAACCTGTATGCATGTGAAACTATTTTACTGATTTTACATGTTGGGAAGGGATATAATGATCATTTAGTCTGATCTTCTATGCTACACAAGTCTTCTGTGCTATGAACCTCACCAAGAATATGAAATACATTTCTACTGAAAAATACAGCCTATTGTAACATGAGAACATTTGGGAACCATTAGCGGCATAAATGAAGTATCAGAGACAGCCTGTGACATCAAGAACAAGGCAAGCCAAAGAGTTTAAATCAAGACAAGGAAAATACCAAGAGACAATGTAAATTCATAGCTAAGAAGAACAAACTGGCAAGCATCTTAAACTGATATTATGAGGGAAAGGAAAACTGGCACAACTTCATGGAAGTTAAGTAGTTGTTCTTGGAAATCAAATAAAATACATGGCATGGGAACATAAAATGATAAGAACTATTTGGCATTCAGATCTTATTCATAAAAACCATTTCTGCTTTAATAAATCAGGCTGTTTTAGGAAGTGCTGACTTTGTACATTTTGGCTTTATCAACACTACTTCAATAATGTTTAGGAAATCAACTTCACAGGAAAACCTCGGGTGTTCAATTAGTTTTAAACGTTTTAGGGTAGGAACTGAGATAATGAAATTATAAGGATAATGGTGGCTTAATGCTTTGTGGCTCACATGAGATTTATACGTTCCAATATAACCTCAAGCTGTACATATGGCATTATAGAGGGAAAAAAAAAAATGAAGGCAAAAGTAAAAAGAAGAGGTTCCTGGTTGGAGGAACAAGACCACAGTATGGAATCTGACTGCAGTGGGCATTTCCAGGCTTCTCAGGTTTTGCTGAGGGCTTTTTGTGCTGGTGGAATGTTTGGATGAACTGAGGAAGAAATGCTACACTTTCAAATGTCATCTTTACTGCAGTCCAACCCTCTGAAACCACGAGCAATGCCAACCAACAGAACAGCATCTAAACACACTAAGATCTCTTTTGCAAGATTTGTTTCCTCCCTATGTAAATTATGCTCTGAGGGAATACACTGCAAACCACAACCCTGGAAAAGCCTGCAAAAATATGTCTGGTCCTCTCTCAGATTGCAGCTGCTAAAAACCAAGGGGTTCAGCTTTTGCTGTGCAAACTCTGGGAGCTGGGGAGGAGTGAGGGTTGAGGGATGTGGAGATGGCAGGGGAACAAAGAGCAAGGGAGAGAAAGTGGACTCATGCTGGTTGATTTGGAACTTTGCAGCTCCAGTTTAGCAGCCAAGGGTGTCTGTTCTCCCATCTCACTCTCTGGCTGCAATTCAATCATGCGTTGTCCTTGAGTAGAAGGGCCCCTACTCTGAGTGCCATGGCATCCCTTAGAAGTGTGGCTGTCTGGAAGGGGCCACCTAAACCACAACCAACCAGTGAAATATTTTAAAAGTTAATTTCAAATAAGAATGGCTGTAAAAGGAGGCCACAGATTTGGGAAAGAAAAGCAAAGGGAAGGCTATCATCCCTGAAGACCTCACGTCTGAAGAACAAGCATTAGGAGTCCCCAGTATGGCGAGCTGTCTTCCTTCTCTCAGAGTGAGCATGGTACTGGGCTAGCTGCATGACTCCTGGAGACCCTGGGTGGCCTTGGCCAGGGCTACAAGGGAGCTTTCAGAGCATACAAGGGAGCTTGCCTGCATCATTTGCCACTGCTCAGCTCTTCCTCTTTCCCAGGGCAAGGCTGCTTCTACGTAGATTGCTGTAAATAAAACTGAGACACTGGGGGTGGAAGATCCTTAGCATGTGCAATGTTTAAGATGCTAACACTAGGATGGAAAATGAGAGAGTGAAGAAGGGGACAAAAAAACCCCACCAGAATTAAGAAGCTCTTCACAAATCCAGGTAACACTCCCAGAAAGTGTGATTCAAATCCCCACTATCAGAAAATTCATAATATTTGAAGTATGACAACCTCTGACTCACACCCCCTCTCTCCTAGGGCTTTACTACAGTCCAATGGGAACCCTGCTGATCCATTTAAATCAATAGAAATTGGATCTCATGCCAAATTGATGGTACAGGTGTAGACTAAGAGTGCAGATGAGGAGATGATTTCATCTTTGTATGTAATGTCACAGCCTGCCCATTTACAACTCAGTATCCCTAATGCCAGAGGAGATTAAGACTGTACACATAGTATTACACATTCCTTTGCTCTCCTTCATGGCTAATCTGACTCCTGTGAGCTCATTACACATCGTTCTGTGGAAGAAAACCTATTTTATGTCTCTTCAGGGTCCTAAGTCTATAAAGATAGCACCTTACAAACTCCAAGGACTGGACAGAGACTCATTCATGACAAGGAAGAATGCCCCATGGACATAGCAAGACGGGAGCTCAGGAAAGTGAGCATCATTTTCTTCTTTTGCCACAACAATCCTCAGCAAATTGCTTCGTTTCCGAAGTTTCAGTTCTCTTGTTTGTGAAATGCAACATCTCCTACACTGCTTGCCCTTCCTCTTAGGCTGCTTGCTCTTCAAGGCAATGTTTACCATGTACTATGCATTTACACAATGGCTAGCAAAGCAGTATTATTCAGAGCTGCTCTTACCAGCAGTGAACAAATTAAACCCCTGATTCACCTTGTCTCTACTAGCTGAATGACTACGTAGTGGCACACATGCAATGGACTCATTTAATTTCATGTGGATATGTATTCATGTTGACTGGCTTAGAAATGTCTTCAAATATTTCGTTGTAATGCCAGCTCATTTTGCAGGTGAATGAATACACTCCAGAGCTGCGTAATTTCTTTTGTCACTGAACCAGTGCTATTCAAAGAGGGCTATATTTTAAATTTGAGAAGAGCTATATGAGCCCATTTAGCAGCTTTTTCACTTATCCATAGAGAACACTTAAAGGAAAATACTAATCCCTTACTGCTTCAAGTGAAGGTCTCATCAAGTCTTTCAGGAATGACAGGAAAGGGCTTTTAAAAAGGCATGGACCAGCTGAAGAGAGCCCGAAGCAGAGAAACAAGAATGATCAGATGTCTAGAAACATGTGATTCACAGGAAAAGATGAAATACATTGGGACTGCTTATTCTAAAAGAGTCTTGGAGAGGACATGATAATAGCCTTCCAATACATAAAAGTCTGCTTCACAAGAGAGAGGGACAACCTGTTTTCTTGTGGTGAATATAATGAGAAGTAACAGATTGAAATTGCTGCATGGAGACCTAGGTAAGATACTGGGAAGAGCTCTTTCTCTGTCCCTCTAAAGGGTATAAAGCACTGCAATAGATTGGCTAAGGAGATTGTACTGTCTCCATGAGAGGGGGTCAGAAATGGCATAAGTATAATCCTTCCTTCCTTCTTTCAGGCTGAGGGATGCAATAGATGACCTCCCTCCCAATCCTGTGATTCTTTGTGCTCCCAAATCTATCTTCATGTATAATGCAGAAACTCTGCACACTGAGCAACAGAGATAATAGAGAAACCAGCATAATGGAAATCTTGCGCTGAATGAAATCATTACTACTTCAAGTACAGGAAGCACTTTTGAAGGGCTTCATTTTATTGCTTATTATTAATTTTATTTCAGGTATTCATTTTATTGGTTGCTACACACCAGAACTGAGTATTGGATCCAGAAAGAAAAAATGTAATGGAGATCCTTGGATGCTGTTATTTTATGTTAGATGAGCAGAGCACTAAACTTGCAGCAAGCTTGGCAAAAGCAGGTGCTTTTAGACAAACGGAGCCCAAATGGACTCTGTGGACTTCTGCCATTTGAGCAGCTGCCCACATCTGCCTGGAAGTCCAGAAGCACCGGCAGACACATTTCTAGTCCTTCCCCCTAGCAACAGCTTTGAAAACCAATCTTGAGCTTTGAGAGATTGTCATTGATTTTTCCTTAAGATCACAGGTTATTCACAGTTCCTTCTGCAGCCCCATGCTGGATGCAAAATGTCTTTTTGCTGTATTATTACATCTTTTTTCTCTTAAATAAACTGCTGAGAACATTGTCAATGCTTAACTTATAACAACAGCAGGAAGAATAGTGTAGTCAAGTTCAGCCCTCACAGGATAACACTGAATTGATAAAATGCGAAACTGTGTATTATCTGATGCATGAATAATGCTGGTAAAAGCTATTATTTTTTCATGCTCAGCAGAGTTAAAAATCAATAAAGTTTTGTAAAGGTTTGTTCATTTCAAAACTTTACAATTTCAGAACACCATTTTTTAAAAAAAATGCCTGTTGGATATTTGACAGTGTACAAATAGCACTGGCACACAAGAGTCACGTGCCACACTGCCTACAGAATCCTTCCTTCCTTTTCTGAAAAATAGTTTCTGTGCCCGGTGGCGTGGCTGCCTTGCTGAGACTATCCCTAGCTGCAACACACTCAACTGCTGAGGTCTCCAGGTTGTGGCCATGGGCCTGTGAGTAAGTGGCAGAACAAAAGTTCATCCTCTATCATGAGGCAAAAACAATGAGCTGGGAGCTGAAGTTGCAACAGGCACAGGGAAGAAGTTACACAAACTCACTTGGCAGCCTGTGCTCCACTGAAAAGATCTCACAGGGACCCCACCTGCAGAAACTCAGGGGGATACACCTCAGTCAGCAGTGAGTCACATCCCCTCTACTAGGAGGGGGCCAAGAATCACACCCAAGGAGCATGACAGTCATCAACCAGAGGCTGCTTGGCTCCTACATCCCTCCCAGCTGTAAATCTGACACAGGAATAGAAACATGGCATAACTGAAGGCACCAGTTTTCTACTAGCTGCCTGACCAAAGTAGAAATTCAGTAAATGAGCAGGAGGAAATCTAGAGAGAGGGGCCAAATTCAGCCCTGGCATATTCAGCTATAAATATATTCCCTGTAGATGCAAGGGTGCCACCTTCTAGCTTAAGATTTCTTCCAGACATAGATAATGACCAAAGCAAAAGAATTACATGCTGCTGTAATGAATTAAAATACATTTGTGGAAGCAAGTGGCTGTCTTCAACCCAAATTTTTTCTTTTATCTCCTGATAAGATATCCATATATATATATATATTATATATATAGTGTGCATATATATATAAAATCTATCTATCTAGAAGACTATCTTAGAAGGATATTTAAGAAGTCAACATCAGAAGAGACTCCAGGGAGAATGGAGTCTGTATTCCTCCTATACTATTAAATGCAATTTGCTACATATATCAAAAAGCCTCTGTCAGGAGAGCCAAATTCTTAAGACAAACATGGAGAAAATTAAGTTTCTAGCAGTAGTTGATGGTGTGTCATTAATTAGACACAACCTAGTGTGGCTTGAGGAACAACTGCAGCATGAATAGTAAAACTAATGACAGTATGTGGCTCACAAAAGGGATGCACAGCAGAGCCATGTATATGCTGTCCCTGGACTTCTGAATTCTCACATTGTTCTGATTTTGAAAGGTGTCATATGGCAGCACAGCAGGCTAATGATGAAGCATGTTCAGAGGAATTAGTTTAAGGGGCTTTTTTCCCCCCACCCAGTGAAAAATAGTAGAAATAGTGAATTTTTGGAACTTAATGGGATCATACTGTTCTTTCCTCACATTGTCAACTTCATTTAATTTCCTCCTTCCCATTAACGTGTCTAATGCATATGTCAGGCGGAAGCCTGACACGCTAGTGGCAAACAGACTGTTGTATGAAGGCGGCAAAGTGTTAAAACAATTGAGCAAGTGAGTACTAAAGTTTGCTGCTCTGGCCATATGGTACAGTGTTTAATTTCCCGTAGTAAAAGAACGTGGCTGTCATAGAAAAAGATGATGAATAAATTTACTTGGGGCAACTTATTATAATGAAGAATGACTTCTCAGAGGAAGCAAACAGAGGAATTTAGAGTTTGATGAGAAGCATATGGGAAGCATTAAGATATAAGCAAGGGTAGCAAGGCTGTGTGCTTTAAAAATGAAAGACATTTAATCGATGCTTGTTGCTGGTGTTGACATATGGAAGTGAGAAATGGGTTTTGATTTGGAAGACAGGAAGAAGGTTAATAGCAGTAAAGGTGGTTGTGGAGTGATTGATACTTGGAATAACTAAGGCAGAAAGGGAGAGAGCACTTCATGCAGTCAGGCAACATACTCAGGAGAACAATGTAATCCAGAAAATAAAGAACACGAAATGACTGGGCAGGTCGCTTGGCTATAAGAACTGACAGGCCAAACCAGCAGTGATCAAATAGTAGTCCATGGACAGCGGGGTAGACTGAGACAGGCAATAGTGGTGGGGCTGGCTGTGCAAGGGCAGAGTGGGGGAGATTGGCTGCTTCTCAGGATCAGTCTGGTGCAGAACCCCTGTACAGTGAGTGATGGAAGGAGATGGGGCGGGATGGAAAGAGCAAGAGGATGGGTAAGGAGTATCCAGTGTTGCTGCTGTCTCTGCATGTGTTTTCCCAGCATGTATGCAAGGCAAATGAAGGAGAGTTTATGATGTTGCACAGCTCTTTCCCTGTAGCAGCTCGTACTTTATGTTGGCATTTTCTTTCTCAAAGCCTGAAGGGCACACTCAGCCCTGATAGTTAGCTATTCCCTCTCTGCTGCAGTTCTCACAGGTATTGCATGGGAGGAAGTGACAAGCGTCCTGAACCCCTGCAGTATGGAGTGATGGGTGGGGGAAGCAGCCTGGCCCAGCCTCCCGTAGCCCCTGCTCCTCAAGCAGTCCTGCCAGCCACCTGAGTGCAAGGCCCACAGCGGCCTTAAACTTCCCTCTGGGCTGTCCACCCGTGTCAGTGCTAAGGTATACATGGGCAAAGTGAGGCTGAAGGCTCTCTGCTCACAGGCTTCCTCACATGGTCAAAATCTCTCACCTCGCCCCTTACTGAAGCCTGGGCTAGTAAGTTACAGCATCAGCCTCTAAGTACTGCTTTTAAACTCCATGAGGTCAGCCAAGCCCTGATGGCAGAGGCCTCACAGAGAGCAGCCCCGTGCAAGCTGCAGCACCTGCAAGAGCTTAAGGCTTGGCTTTGGCATGCCTCCCTCGCCAGCACGCACTCCCCATTGCCCGGGGTGTGCACAACTGCAGAAGGGCTGAGCTGAAGTCATAATTTTCTCCCTGCGATAGATTTCTATTAAATCCAGCTTCCCAGAGGTGAAAGGTGAGCTCATGAGCTGCCATATGATTTAGCATTTAATACCAGCTTATTCTGCCTATTTCTGTTACTTTCTCAAGATGACAGTCATAACTCTAGCACACAGAATTCATTCTTACTTGTTAAGTGCTGACAGTGCATCTAGATAATAAACAATATATAATATGAATGCGTAGCTAACCAACTGCACACTCTAGGTACTTTTTATTTTTCAAGAAGAAAAATGTGCTAGCCTGACCTTTATGGTATGCAGGGTTAAAGAATGTCTTCTAGAATGAAGAGCTATAGGCATCATGTTAAAAGAAAATGCAACACAGGGTTTTACTTTTCAAGGCAATGATCTGCTTCTTGCTAATTAGGCTTTGATAATGCATTTAATATGATACAATACAGGAAGATGCAGGTTTAACTGGAGAAGTAGGACAGCTTTAGAATTGTAAGAACTTCTTAAAGGGAATGAGGCAATTGTCCCTCTGTGCAGAAGACATTGCTGGTGGAAGGTTGCTTACTGTCAGCCTCAACAGCTGGTATTGAAACCCATCTCATTCTGTATCTTCTGTATTTTGATGACCTTGGTGTGAAGAGCTGATGTAAGCAGAAGTGATTAACAGATGCACAAAGTTGAAGGGTATTGTCAATAAAAAGAAGAGACTGTCACTATATCAAGCAAGAAGAACTAAAAAAAACCACAAATGAAGTTAAGTAGGGTGAAATCATGCACTTAGAGACCAGTGACAGAACTCCTACTGTAAGCTTTGGCTCATTAGTCGGAAGTGACTAAAAGAGAGAAAAAAATAGGCATATTATTTGATCACTGAATGATTATGAGCCAGCAATGTAATATAGCCATTAATAAGTAAAATACTAAAAAGTGCTGGATAAAAGGTTTCCAAGGAAAAAGAAGCATTGATGCCATCAGACAGGGCTTGAGACTTTGTTTGGAATACTCTTCAAACCTATTCATGGCAGATTTTTGGACTGGAACAGGTCTGGAGAAGAGGGTAGAGCAGACTGCTGTGCATCAGGATGCTGTCCTAGGCATATCATAGAATTCTAGAACTGTTTAGGTTGGACCTAGTAGAGAGGATTTGGTGGCCATCTGGCCTTCAGACAGGGTCAACCCACTACAGTCTTTTCCCCAGCAGCAAAAAGCTGCCATTAGGTTGGGTGTTTTTCCTTCTTAAATATGTTACCAGAGGGGCACTACCACTGTCACTGATTGGCGTGGCCTTGGTCAGCAACAGGCCCATCTTGAAGCTGGCTGGCATTGGCTCTTGTGGACCTAGGGGAAGCTTCTAGAAGCTTCTTGAAGAAGCCACCACTGCAGCCTGTCTCCCTCAACTGGGCCTAGAGATCCCTAGAGATCAGAGGAGGTTTTTTGTACACATGTGGCAGTGCCACAGTCCTTAGGCCAGGCCCAGGAGAGGGTAAGGTGAATGCAAGGTTTAGCTGCAGGTGGAGTGAAAGGAGTTATGATTCACTGTTTCTTCAACAGCAGTGGTGTCATACAGTTGGGCTTTGAAGGCTTGCTCTCCTGACAAAACCTTTAGACTTCCAAATAAAAGACTTTTGTGAGTGTGATGGCAACTCACATCCCCCTCCTCCCAACCATCAATCCATTTCAGCCTGGAATTTAATTAAATATTTAATGAGCATAGTAGACAAAGATGAAATATCATGTTTAATTTTGAAATCATACTTTTACTTAATAGACCTTTAAAATACCAATTTGGTTTAAAAAGATAATATTGCTTTAATTTTCTCATAAAGGCCACAGAATGTAATTAATGAGAAAAAAAATCTAATTTTAAAGAGTTGGAGACAGGTAGTTACAAAGAGAACTGAAAAAAATTGCACAAAACACATTGTGTCATGAACATGCTGGGGTATGAGGAAACTAACTCTGAACCAGCCTGCCTGTTGACCAGATTGGGATAAGCCAAATAGCTGCAGTAAGTTGTCTACTTTATCAATGAGGGGGTTTTTATTATTATTCACCAAGAAATTGCTAGGAGAAGGGAGAAAGTGTTTCTTGCAGCAGGCACCACAGAACTTGAATATCCAAGAATGTTAACAAGGGAGATGCTGTAACAAGAGGTGAAGAAAAGGGGCAAAATCATCAATTGTTATGAATTGGCACAGCTCCCTTAAAATGAATTGTGCAGCTCTGATAAGTGAAATGAAACTGAGCTCAATGGAGCAATGAGCTTGTATCACAGCTAAGGATCTACCCAGAAATCTTGCAGAAGGGTGAAGGAAAGGGGGAGTGATATGCTGCATAGTCAGAAGGCAACAAACATCACGTTTTTGAAAGAGAAGCAGGGAATAAAAAGAGAAGAGGTTAGGAGGAAAATTAAATTGCCCAGCTCCTTGAGCATTCACTAATGTCAGTGCAGCTATGGCCACCCAGGTCAGCCAAGGACTGAGTCTAGGGAAAGGGCATTCATCTGGGGCAGGCAAGGTTTTCAGGGGTAGTCTTCAACTCCCAAAAACAGAGCTACAGGAATGTGCATATTTTTAACTTGAGTCATCCCTGAATAAAGCATAGCTGAAGTTCACCAAAGGTTCAGGAAATCAAACTGGTTGTCCAAATTCAAAAACTAGTCCAGGAATCCACAAGCACAAAGCAGCTGCAGTTTGTTCCTGGCTACTGCCGGAGTCTAAGGAGACCTAGTTTAGCTTTCCTGAGTGTGCATGCAGTAGGTCCTCACTCCTTCACCTTCTCTGAGTTGGCCCCAGAAAAGCATGTGGATACTGCCACCAGAACAACTCCTCTACCTGGAGATGGTAACACAGAAATGGTAAATGGATCAGAGCATCTGTTGCACAAAGAGAGGCTGAGAGAGCTAGGATTATTTAGCTTGGAGAAGAAAAAGCTCAGAGGGATCTTGTAAGTGTGTATAAATATCTGTTGAGGGAAATAAAGAAGACAGGGACTTCCCAGTGGTTCCCAGGGGCAGGATAAGAGGCAGTGAGCACAAACTGAAATACAGGAAATACTATTTAAACAAAGAAAAATAAAATAACTAGGAGTGTGGTGGACAGTCCTGAGTGGCCTGCTTTGAGGAGGGAGAGTGTACTATTCAGTCTCCAGAGATACCTGCCAACCTTAGTTTCTCTGCAATGCTGTGGAATAACACTTACTGAAAACCTGCTTAGCCCCTGCTAGGTTTGCATGTAGCTCTAAGAGTAGAGCAGTAAGGAGCTCTAAGAGAATCGCAGAGTTCCAGTGAAATTAATTAGCAAGTGCTCCTTAGTCTGAATAGATCCCAGGTCATTTTTCCACCTCTTCCAGTGTCCTTTTTTGCCCTGTCACCTCAGCCCTCCTGATAATTATATAACAAGTACACTTCAGGATGAAGTGATTATAGGCTGGGAGCTGCAATCACACTCCACACAAATCATATTTTCACCTATGTATGAGGTGCAGACCTGTGACCTGGTTGCAGCTCTGTCATACACAATGTGTAAGAACAAAACCTCAGCCAGTCCCTCTTAAGCCAGTCAGCCAGGCTGCTCTTTACAAAACAAGCAACAAACCTGCTTTAATGTCTGCTCAAGGCATGTAATTATATGAATATAAGGAGGCTGTGTGTATGGGGTGCATAGTCGTGTGCTTACTGTTCAAGTAGAAAAGCCAGAAAAGCACAGCATGTATACACACAAGTGGTTGCCTTGTAGGTTAATAGCACTTAGAGCCTACAATCTGGAGTGTCTAGATAAATGTGCACAATCACTTCGTAAAACTGAAACGGATTCCCTTTATCCATGTTGAAATTTGCCTTCAAGAATGCTGAGGCTAGAGATACCTGGTTTAATACCTGTGGGAGCAAATGGCAACAGGCCATAGATTCTACTCATTTATCTTTATAGAATCATTCTCTCAGAGTTGAAAAAGCCAAGAGTCACTTGGAAAAAAAAAAAAAAAAAAGCAATATATTTTCTAGCACAAAGAACCAGATTTTATTCTTCGGGGTTTGCTGGGAGGTGAGTGGTCAGGAATTCCCTGCACTTAGAATCATAGAATCATAGAATGGCATGGGTTGGAAGGGACCCCAAGGATCACAGAGCTCCAACCCCCCTGCCACAGGCAGGGCCACCAACCTCAGGCCTGGATCTACACAAGGTTGCCCAGGGCCCCATCGAACCTGGCCTTGAACACTTCTAGGGACAGGGCATCGACTACTTCATAGAGGGAGACAAGCATAGGTTTACTTCTGTGACTACTGAAACTCAGAAATTCCTCATTCTTTTCCCAGATTTATTCCTTTCCTTACTGTTAGAGCAACTGTGCACTCTCCACTAGTCAGATCCAATACCTGCTTCCGACAAAAGCGACTGCCATCACAGCAGAGGCAGCACTGAAGTCTAGAAGCATTCAAACTCATGGGGAACAGGGGTCAATGCAAAGAGACCCTCATAACATGAAACCCTTCATCACGAAGCTGGATATATGGAAAGCAACAGCTGAACTTATCTGAGAGGGATGCCTACCAGCCAGTACGGAAAGGTTGAAGAGAAGCATGATTCCCAAAACCTTGTCCAGACTTGCATAAGGAGACAGTGGAGTGCATGGTTAATGGCAGAAAACTGTGGGACAGCATAAAGGAGAGCCCATGTGTGTGGGAAGCCTCAAGGAAAAAGGAATGTAACCTCACTGCTCTGCAAAATCCTGGGAAACATTAATATTGTGGTATCAATGATAAGTCACAGGAAGTTATTATAGCATTGGTTAAGTACACGTGAGGTCACATTTGAGATGCTGTGTGCCTTTCTGGTCACCTTATAAAAGAAGGATATTATGGAAAAGTACCAGAGGGCAACAGAGATGACTCAGAGACACATCAGGTTTTAGAAGGGTTAGGTAAACTGAATCTGCATTCTTTACAAAAAAAAAAAAAAAAAGGAGATTATTTGACTTATTAAAGTACTGCAGGCAACATCTGAAAGAAGAAGACAAAGCTGCTGTAGCCTGCTTGAGCTGGGGTGCATGAATGTCATCAACAAAGAACAGACAAACTAGAAGGACTGAGGAGGCACTTCAAGGAATAAATTAGCTGGGAGAGAAATGGAGAGCTGCTAAATAAAAAGTTGAAACAATGTGAGGGCAAAGGAATTATTTAGAGAGGGGGAAAAGTATGGTCTGACAGGATAAGATAACCCTGGGCAGCTCTTTTCAAATAAGGAATAAAATATTAATCCAGCTGGGTTTCTGCAAGTGGTTTACTGGAGGTAAAGCACGCTTGGCTGCCTAATGTGCGGTTATAGGAGTCAGTGATGAGTAGTATTAAATGCTACACAGTGATCAGTTGACCAAAAGATGTATCTCTCTCTAGATCATGAAAATGAGATTATACCATCAGCATGAAAAATGTGAGAGGGATGGGACATGCCACAGATTTCCTGTTTTCTGACTTCGCTATAAATTAGATGGTCTCACAGGACTAGAAGGGGTAACAGTTCTCCAAAATCCATGAATACTACAGACCGCAGGAGGAAATCCCTTGGACATCAGAGCATATCAGGAGGTCTGAAGCATTGTTTCTTGGGACTGCCTGCTCTCATGCTGTGCTCCCAGAAACACCCCTGTGGTAGCACAGGTTTTTTCAAGAGTCACGTTCCTCTTGTTTTCCTGCAGATGGAGGTACTATGCAATGAGAATTCTCACAGGATGTGTCAGAAGGTAAATCCTTTCCAGCTTGATGTAGGCTGATGTTTTTATTGATGCTTTCTCCTATTCTTTTGTTTCCTAGCCTAATCATGTCTCACCAGTACTGCGAGTGAAAGCTTGTGTGGGGTTACAGCCACAGATAAAGGCAAAACTGATTTTCTCCCAGCAAGATATACACCATACCCTCATTCATGAAGAGCCAGATCCAAGGTGGAGCTGGGAGGAAGGCTCAGTGCAGCCATGGGGTGGGGATGGCACCTGAGACAGACATCTTCAAGTCTGCTCAGAGTTGTTTTTATTGGCCTCTCTATTTACAGGTCAGGCAAGGAGAGCTCCTGTCCATGGCCTCTGCCATGCCCTGGGGGTGCTCTCTGCTGGCCCCTGGAGAAATCAGTGCTGGCTGAGGGGAGTGCAGAGCTACCAGGGACTGCTTCAGTTGTGCCCAGCCACCAGCTGAGCCAGGACCAGCACTCATCCTGCCTGGCAGGCAAAGGAGCTCTCTTCCTTGTCTCTCAATTCACAGCAGGTCTCGTGCAGCTCTCAGCCACATCTTAAGCAGCTCTTGAGACAAGAAAAACTGGCCACCCCTCTCTGAGACTCCTTTTTCTGATAACAACTCTTAGAGAGCTTCCCTTGTGCTTATCCAAGGCGCAGGAAGACAGTCTGAGCTACAGACAGGCTTCTGTAATGCAAGACCCATACACTGAAGGACTCTACTAAATTCATGACACAGCAATGTTTTTATGGCACTGGAAGCAAAGGGAGCTGAAACAAGCTCTCTAACGGCAGCGCTGTAGTGTGTGATAATCAATCTGGGAGCTGCTGAGCTTCCCCTATTGCTCCCCTAGGCCTTATATACCTGGACACGTGCAAATACACTGCGTTTTTTTCCAACCTCTAATAATGATGGTATGAAATCTCCTGTACCTAGGAAAGGCCAAAGATGGTGGAGGCATCTAAAGAAAGGGCACGGTAAGGATGAGTAGTTATTTACATCATTGTGGATAAAGAGCCTCAAGAGAGCAATCTCAGTGGCTCAATTTGTGATGCTGAAACAAGTAGGCGCCAACAAGCGGCAGGAGCTGCTGGGCTGCTTGGGCAGCCTTCATTTTTTATGCAGATCTTGGAAATTGTTACCACTTTAGGAAAAACATAACTAAATAAAATGGCTGAGAGGCAAACAGATTTGAGTTTAAACAACATGAATTTAAAATACGAATAACCATCTTGGTAGATTAATCAATCCAAATGTTGGGGTTGTTGTTTGGGGATTTTTGTTTTTTCTCCTCTGCAGCTGTATCTTGCTAAGTAACACATTTCTATTTCAGGGCTGTTAATGCTGGAGCAGCTGCAACACTCTCTGGGAATTTTTAAAAATCATGATGAAATTAAAGGCAGAGACATAAAAACAAATCCTTCACAGCTACCCTGGCTGATGGCATTATAACAGTAACAGTCATTTTCAGTACATCATATTCTTGGCAAATGCTACTTTTAGTCAGTGCAAGTCATAACACCGCATGTGTCTCAATGCATTTTTCTCTTTGCCACCTAAAGATAATTATCAAATATTAAGAAATTGAGCCTCATGGTCTCACTTCAAGAATGTACTTTATTTCTTTTTTCCCTTTTTTTAATAAAGACGTGGAGTAACTGGCTCACCAAACTGTCAGTTACAGCAGGTTTTGTTTATTTTTTAAAGAGGTCTGGGTTTCTAAACTGTGTGCACCTAATTGTGCATAGAAACAAGAGATGTGATTGCAAGCACAGATTAGGTATTTGCATATACAATGATGAAACTGGCCAGTTGTGTTTAGTGACTTGATTGTAGGGGCTAAGAGTGTGATATTGAGCTCATAACATTTCTCACAAACACAGTTTTGGAAAAAACAAAAGAGAAAACCCAGATGCTGAGTGACATGCCCATATTTTACTATGAAGCATGAGTGAGGCTAGGAATGGAGCACATGACACTGTCCTGTGTCTTCTGTATCAGGAAAATAAACCATCTTTTTACAGAAGTCCTATTCAAGTGCAGAGCTGTAGGATCGATTGCTTTCAATGGGTGTTCGAGACGAAGAGCTAGGAATCCAAACTTTCACATCACATCAATCATGTTCAAAGAAAAGAGATCAAAGAACAAGAAAATCCTTTCTCCACTGCAAAAGCACTGCCTCCAAACCACCTTTCTTCTAGCAGTCAAAAGCCTCAACAGGCTCCAAATAATCTGTAAAACCCAAAGCTTTTCCCTTCTTAAT
Source organism: Gallinula chloropus (assembly GCF_964237585.1). Lineage (NCBI taxonomy): Eukaryota > Metazoa > Chordata > Aves > Gruiformes > Rallidae > Gallinula > Gallinula chloropus. The sequence goes on along the minus strand of NC_140090.1, from coordinate 32,253,609 downwards.
GTCTACTTACACATGGGGAAATAGAGCCACCACCACTGGTAGGCACAGTATGCCTAAGACCCAGAACATATTAGCCATTTAGGGTTGAGTTTGTAAACCATCTTCTACTTCAGTAGCTACAAACGAAGCACGGGTCTCCTTTAGTTATTAAGTCCAGACACTTGAAAATGCAGGCTTGTTGCCTGCAGAACAGAAACCCCAAAACTAAAGCACCCCACAGGGAGAGTACAAGTCAGAGTCACTCCATTAACCAAGAGAAATGGCCAGTCAGGTAAAAAGGTGCTGTGAGCCCAGGGAGGACTCATCTCTTCAGAGACCCTACCTTTGAACTGGGGGAAAATACTAATTCTTTCTCTAAATCTAGCAAAGAACACAATCACAGCAGCAATCTGCATGGACCAGGTACCCACAGGGATTTCACAGTGCTCCTTCAACATCCAGGGGAGTTGCTGTCATGTTGTGTGAGCCACATCCTGCTGGTTTGGTCCTCAGTATATGGAGAACATGAGACCTTAGCCAGGACAAAAAGTTATGGGATTCTTGGCAAACAGCAGAGTGATCTTGACCCAAGGCTTCCCTTTACCTTACCACGTGGCACTAGAAAATATACCTGGCGAGAGACTCACTGAAGACAGGAGGAAGGTATCTCCTGTCCTCATAAGATACTATTTAGGCGAATAGAAGACGCTCGTACTCCCTCCCCATCAGGTAGAATCTAGTGCATATTTCTTAGGCAGGGGTGAGAGAGGTAGAAAGCCATCTCAGGCTCTATGCTTTTCTGGCAGGATTTTGGGCAGGTGTTTGTTCTCCATGCAAAGCAGACAAGCTGTTCTTTGGCCTGATCCTGAGTTACTCCAGGGCCTGCTACCCCTCATCATGAGGGCACTGCCCCATTCAGTTTCAACGGTCTTTTTAATTTTTTATTGGGAGGTTTTTTGTGTGTCTTTCTTTTTTATTTCTTTGGCAGACCGAGTTTCAGTTATTTCCCCATGAATAGTTTCCAGCTTTTTGCTTTCTAAGGCTGATGACAAAGGAGAGAGCATGCTGACAAAACCCAGCCTTATCAAAGCACGATAAAGTTCTTGCTGTCTGCCTTTATCACAGATCTAAGCAGTGTCAGGCACCCAAGATTTTAAAAAGTGACAAAGCTAAAAATAGATGGAACAAATGTGCATGTTTTTTTGACTTTTAAGAATTATTTATTAGAGGTGAAATCTGCTTTGTCTTTAATATACACAGCAGAAAGGGAGGGGGGCTTCTAGGAGACTTGGATGCATTCAGCTGTTGCCTTGCAAGCGTGACACATCCGAGCCACGAGCCCTGGGCATGTGAAGGCACATTTATCTGCACCTTGACTCTGACCTGGAAGGGTTCCCATTCCTGTGGCTGGATCCAAGTGGGTCAGTTCCTGCATCTGCACAGAGTTGCACTGATTCCAGTGCCTGCGGGCTGCAGGATTCATATCCTTGTGGATGGATCCAAGGACCCTCGTCTTTGGACTAAGGGCTCATTCCCATGTCCAAGAGTCCTCAGCAGAAAGTCCCCTGCAGAGAGGAGGAACCACTCAAGACTAACTAGAGTTGTACCTACTGATCCTCCAGAGCCCTGGAGTGCTGACTTGCAGCTCACAACTCACACTGTTATCACTGTGTTCTGCACCAAAAGCAAGACTGTCTTCAGGATTGCCTGTGCCAAGGATAGAAACAGCAGGTCATTCAACATGGGTTTCAGCTTTCTGGTTTAGACCTCTCTACCACCCATTCCTTCCATTTGCTATCACCTTCTGTACTTGTCTCCCTTTCTCAACAGTGAGTTCTTGTGTGTCCATCTCCTGCATTCACACCCCTGTCAATCCATGTTGATTTGGATGCACCACTACAGAGTAAACACAAGGCCTGCAGCACTCAGCAACTGCTGGAACACTCAGGTTGTCATGAGCTTGTAGCAGCAGGTTTGTGGGGAGACAGACACACTCTCAGTCCTCAACAGACACTGAAGAAGTGAACTGAAGATACACTAAATGCTTCCTGCCTGTCTCAGGCCTGGGTAATAGCATCACTGTTGGGATTGTATCATGGTTTCTTCTTCATGCTTTGCCCAGTTACACTGGGCAGTTCACTGGCACTCATTCTTGGTGGAGGTCAAAAGTAGAGATGGATTCCAAAATGACTTGGCGCTTTTGTGGCAGATGCATCCACAGTGATTTTTAAACACAATGATGCACTTATGAAGTCCCTAACTTAGTAACTGCTGAAAAGGTGCAAAGCAGAGAGTTACTCTGCACTCTCCCTTTTTCCTATACTTCTCCTCTGAACATGTGCTACTGGACTGTGTCAGAAGAGGCTGTGGAGCTAGAGGGATCTTTGATCTAACCCAACAAGGCCATTACCATGTTCTAAAGGACTGAAAACTCCTGCAGTTCCCTTATTCAGTCTTGACCCCAGTGCATATCCTTAAGTGCCGCCTGGTCTCTGCTACCCCGCTAATGACCTCATCTTTTGCTTATTACTGGAGGACTACTCTTTCTTTGCTTAATCATTCTCCATATTAATATCAAACAGCCTTTGACCTTCTCAAGCAGATTACTGTTTCTGTCAAATTATTCCCTCCCTTTCCCCTTGGATAAAGAACACAGATAAACGATGGCCATCAGCCCGATGGGAATGAAATAGATGCTTTTTAAATATAACTTGGGAAGAGAAAAAAAAGAAGAAACCCTACCAGTGAGCGAGTGTTTGATATGAACTTGAAATGACTTGTGAAATAGAAGATCAAGAGTCTTAAAGGCTGAGACCTATATTTTGGTTTCTATAAAGTTGGGTGAGAAAATTGTGAACATTTTTTGTTGATCACTTAAAGCAGCTTCAAAAACAGAGCTGAATTTTCTTGAAGAATAAAAAAGAGATTTTTAACCTTTTTAATTTTCAAGGTGTAGGGAAGATATCTTTTTTAAAAGCAATTAAAATCCTATTTTACAAGGAACTTGTCAGCATAAGTTAGCTAAAGTATGAGCTCTTTGTAATCACAAAGTTCATTTTACTCAAAAAAGTTCAAACCAGTTTATCCAGAATCAATTGTTGTACGCAAGATAGCCAAGTGTTACCATGCATCACTGTCAGATGAACTCAGATCAAACTAGTCTTTCAGTCATCTTGATTACTTGAATGAGTCAGGCAGCAGTGTCATCGAACCTGCTCAGGTAAGAGCTGCTCAGAAACAGTCCAAGGCAGTTGCAGAATGAGTCAGGAGCCCTAATTCCTGCTCTATTACTCTGACTCTTCACTTCCTCCAGTAAAGCTGCAGACATTTCTTTTGCTACCATGGCATCTCACATGAGCTGGGGGAACAGAGTTGCTGAAGAGAGGGTGGTGGTTTTTTTTTTTCCCCTCTGACAAGTTTTCTAGTGAGTTTAATAAATAGAATTTGAAAGTTTTTTAATATTCTCCCCTACAGCTGTGTGAATGGCACTGAGCAAGCTGTTATCTGCTGGATTTGCAAGAACATGAGCTAATTTCTGAGCTCCCAAAATACCATCTGATTTCTCTCCCCGATCAAGAGACAACTGTCTCCAGCACAATTTCAGCTGAATTATTTTGGCAGTTTTCATCAAAAAACACACTTCCAAAATACCTACTTGGGGGTGGGAAAGAATGGGGCTTTGGCTTTCAAAAAACAGTGCTTCAACAAAACAATTTCCTTATGGAGGGAGGCAGCATTTATGCTGGAGACTACCCAGCTGGAAAGCAGCTTGGCAGAAAAGGACCTTCGGGTCCTTGGAGATACTCAGAAGCTGCCTGGACACATCCTGGTCCTGGGCAACTGCCTCTAGATAGCCCTCCTTGAGCAGAGGGATTGGACCAGATGACCTCCAGAGGTCCGTTTCAACCTCAACTATTCTGTATCTCTCTGATCTGCTGACAATGTCAGCAGTGGTAACAGAAGGGCTGGGGCTACTGACTCATGCAAAGACCAAATAAGAGACCTATGAAATAAATTCCAGTAGGTTAGAACAGATTCTCACAATTGTCCCTTCTTCAATGTATGTGCTATAAATCTGTGATTATCCTATGTGGAGGATGTTTTAAGAGAGGTAGGCTTGAGTTTGGGCATGGAGCAGAAAGCCAGCAGTACTCACAGACCACAGGCCTATTTCTAATGGTGACCTTCCATACAGCACAGTTCCAGACTTGCCTTTCTGGGCTGTATTGCTTACCTGCCCCACTGCATGAGCGTTATCTGCTGTGCTCATGGAGGCTTGAACCTGGTCTCTGGGAAATTGATGGGACATTTGCCACTGGTTTTGACAGAACTACAAACTGATCCAAGTTCACAATTCCTATTGTGTCCGTCTACTTAAGAGCTGTTCTGGTTTCTGTGCCCTATGCATAGATCAAAAGACACAGGAATGTTTGTATGTTCACTATGTTGTTTCCACAGCATAAAAATCTTTTCCCACTAGATCTTTTAAGTAACACAGGCTTAGATGGGACGTCCTGTAATTTAAATAAGTCCAAAATTCAAGCCAGAAACCTCTTTGATATGGTTTGGTGTCTGTAAACCCTCTGAAACCTTTCCCAGAGAAAAATCTCATACTATTGCTTCTTTTACAGAGATTCCACAATACAAAATAATTATGAGGAACCAGTTACAGCCCCTCAGAGTTGGTCTCAGTAACCAAGTTGCTGTGTTTGAAAAGCGAAAGTTCACTGAAGTAGTAACAATACAGATTGTATCTGTCTCCAGTCTTCACAGGAGTTTATTTTGATTTCTGAGACAGCTTTGCTTACAGCTTTGTACAAAATTAGCAAGTCACTGATTGAGTTTTAAGCTCTGTCCCCAGACACACAGACCAATAGGCAGCTCCCAGGGCTTCTGCGTTGCCTGGGAGTCAGTGGAAGTTGCTGGCACAGAACAGACAGCAGAATTTTGGATTCTGGCCAGTGCACAACTGTGAAAGGCTCAAACCACTGTACAAACAACAAGGATCCAGTCCCATCCAAGAGCACCTTAAACAGCACATTATCATGCAAATATCCCAACATGGCTTGTATAAAAAGCAAACAAACAGTGGAGAAAAACCCAGCTGTGAAATATAGCTGCGGTCTTGATTGAATGTCTCTCTTTACGCCCCCCTCCACAACAGTAACATCAAGGCCAACAAAGCAGTCTGAGTAAAGAAGCAAGCAGAGCTGAGACTTGGAGGTTTGGGGAATGACTAAAATCCCATGAGAAATGCAGCTTTTAAGGAAAGCCTGTCCACTGTGCTGAAAGGCCCCAGGTGCTGGGATCACTTCGATCAAATGTTCACAAACATCTAAATTCTTGTGTGCACTGTCAAGTGATCCACACCACCAGAGGCTCACCTGGCATTGCGTTATGAGCCTTTCAGCCAAGCAGAAGGTGTGTGGTGGCCAAGACACTGTTTCACAGGGCTGCCCTCACTTGCATCACACCCTGTGTATACACACAAAGCTGGCAAAGGATGTGCAGAATAGGAGAAGAGAGATTTGCTTGTGTGCACCTTGTGATGGAGATCAAAGGTGGGAGATTCCAAAACCTCATCTAATAAGTTTTTTGCAAGCAATCACAAAAATATAGAGCAACACCCTTTTATTTGCCACACCCACTGAAGCATGTTTTACAGGTAGACACACACAGCAGTTACCACCATCTAGTACAACTGAGGCACAGAGATAGGCAGAGACTTTTCTAAATAGGTGCACAATTCCTCTGAATTCAACATGGGCTCTAAATTCTTGTTTAAATGTGAATATAACCAGCCTAACTTTTAAACACATACAGGTTTTTCCTACATTTCAGTGAAAAAGATTGTAGCATTCAGCAGTCTGGAAATTTAGGCCATAAATATTCAGGTGGGTACTACTTCAGGACTTCCAAAGGACTTAATCACCTAGGTATTTTTGAGGAACTTGGACAGGGATCTTAATTTCAGGTACCGGTTTGGCCCCATATCTTACTGTCAATCTAAAGAGAACGCTTGGCTAGCAACTCATTTGTCTTCCAAATACTGTTCAAAAACCACCAAAACTACAAATTTATTTTCAATCAGCACTTCTTTCATGGTCTACAAGTAACAGGACTAGAACTTGCAACTCACATCAAGACTGTATTCAGGCCTGCAGAGCAAACATGGGTGTGTTGCTCCTGCACTTGTGTGTGTGACTGCAAAACTGCAAGGGCACATGAGCAGTGAGACCCTGCAATTAATTTGTTGTGCACCTAACTTACGGGCGTGCTTGTGCCTGTCTGGCTGAATTAGGCACCTACCTGCACCCTGTGTGAGTACCACAAACCCTTCAATCTCGCCCTATCAGATCTACATTAGCACCCAGGAGAGGCAGTGGCTCTGGAAAGGCTGTGCAGTCCTGTGCACGGGGCGCTAAATTGACTCTCCAGAGACCTCGGCTCTTTTCTTGGAAATATTATGCATGTGCTATGTGACCTGTGGAGTGTCCTACACTCCTTTGCACTTCTGCTTCCCCTCCCAGGCCTGCTTTCTCTCCCTGCAAATTCTTTAGAGCAAGAATTTCTTTTTTTTCAATCCTTCACTTTCATGTAGGGGTGATAAAATACAAAAAAAAACCCCAACAGCAGCTGAGAAAAATAAAAGAATATAAATTCACTTTTAGTTCATTGATGTTAGAATTTTGTCCATGAAGATGAGACGTAGCACCACATATTCTTGCGACTGTTTCTTTAAGGTGTGCCAGGAAAATGTAAGTCAGGCCTTTGGCTGCATTGCTGTATACATTATTAAGAAATAACCCCAAGCCCTCAAACAAATCTCACACGGCAGACCCACATCCCTCTCAAAGCTGGTCCGTCTTCCTTGTTTTAGCCTCCCACTGACACAAAATAGTGTCTGCTTGCCAAAGAAAACTTTGGCTTCTTGAAGAACAAACACATGAGAAAAACAACCCCAAACCCTGAGAGTTTTGATGGCCAGCTTTCCCTTTTCCACCGAAAAAGCTACCCAAACTCCTGCGGCATCAGTACCGCTTCTGTTCTTCGTGGCTGCCTGCGCACGTCTTGGAGAGGCAGATAAAGTGCCCCTTGTGTCAGCACTCAAGGAGCTGCGGGGCCTTCCCGCGGCTGGGGCCGGGGCCGGGGCAGGAGTGGTGAGCTCGGTGCCGAGCGGCCGCACATCCCGCATGTGCCTTGTCAGCCCCGCACCGCGCAGCCCCGCACCCCGCAGCCCCGCACCCCGCAGCACCGCATCGCGCAGCCCGGCACCGCGCAGCCCCGCACCGCGCAGCGCCGCGGCAGGGCGGGCGCCTCCGCTTCCCTCCCTGCTACATTTGTTTTTCTAATTTCTTTTTACTTGAAGGTTTACCAGCTGCTTTATTACCGGGCTGAGCTTTCCTCGCAGTCTCCCCCTCCCCGTCTCCTCCTCCTTCCCCTTTTTTGTTCCTCGAGACAATCACTGTCTCTGGTCCCAGCTGCCACTGCTGATTTTTCATTACAGTTTAATTTAAAACTGGGATTGGAATGGAAATGTCTTTTTGCCATTTGGGGTTTGCAAGGCCCGTGGTTTTATTGCCAAAGGCACAAATGTTAGCTACTACTGTTTTTCCAGAGTACAAGCATAAGGGGCCTGCCAAAGGGGGGCAAAAGGGTCGGGAGGCTTGTGGGGAACAGTAGCGGGGGGTGGGGGGCTGGGGGAGGTGGGTATAAATCTGACTCAGAGAGAAAATAACCCAATTCTTTGCTTACGCATTTATGCTGGTACATGTGCTGGTGTGTTAGAAGGAGGTGGGGTTGTGACACGTCTCTGGGCATGGGGTCTGTGCTGCGCACTCATAAAGCAGATGTAAAAACAGACCCAAGCTCTGCTTGCTTCCTCGGGGCAGGGGGGTGGGGGCAAGCAAAACAGGCTAACTACTTTTCATTTAAAGCTCCCTGGCTCTCTTGCTTTATATAGCAAGCTGAGTGTTATATAGCACCCTGCTCAGTAATAGCACTTCCAGGGAAAACAAAACTGGAGAGCGATGTGTGAGAAGCAGACCTGCTAGTCCTGTCTTTAGTTCCCTTTTCCTCATCTACCCTCCAGAAAGTAGAACGCTACAGACGTCATTGCAAGCACTCCCAGGAGGTCAACAGCAAGCCCTCCTAAATTGGTGTGTCCCCCACATGTCCCCAGCTGGCAGAGCCCTCTTCTGCTCCTTCTGGCTTGCTTTACCCAGTCTCCCCATTCATCTGTAAGGAAATGATCAGAGAAAGAAGAAAGTAGCAGCAGTGTTTCCAAGTTCAAAATTAACTTAAGCTGGCTGGAAATTTAATCCTTTCTCTCCAGAGATAAATGGAGGAGGATGTCGTGGACAGTTGCAGTCTTCAATTTAAATATTTAGCATCAGCACAGGAAGCTACTGTTTCCAGCATGTCAGATTACAGGCAGGAGTGCCTAATCTCTGATCTGTTACGCTAAAAAAACAATTATTGTCTCTCCTCCTAGGGAGAGACTTATCTTTTCCTGGCTACATCATTTCAGATGTCAGGCGGAATTTCTGCATTATCTCGGTGGATCACACTGTCTCTTCACACATCCTACATTTCAACTTCCTCCCCCACTGGCCTTGGGCTGCTCCGCATCTGGAGCTTGTCTGGTATGGATACGGCATTGCCCTGTCAGTCCACCAGCAAGAGAGCATGTGGTGCTCTGCAGAAGCACACAGAGCCTGTTCTCCCCCAGCATTTTCCGTATCGGTCTCCACTGCCAAACAGGTTCTCAGTTTCACACAAGCACTGACAATACATGCAGTGGGACAGCACAGCTTCTGCACACGTGCAGCTTTAGCCTGCTTTCCTCTCTCCCCTCCAGACCTCTAAAGGCACTGTAGGTACCTCCAAAACACCGATGCTGCTACCACACCCAGTCGAAGACAGGCGTTTCTACACCCTACTGCAGCGCTAAGTGTTCCTCCCAGCTCTACCTTCCCCATTTGAGGGGGTACACTGTGGCAGAGCTGTGTGGAAGCTAGTAGGGGAGGATGAAAACAGTGAATTTGACAAAAGAAGGAACTGATTAAGACTCTTGTGAAAGCAAGTTGCATGATTAGAATCAGCAGGAAAAGATTTTAGCTCTGAAGAAAGCTCAAACAAAAAAGCTGATCCACAAAGATTAACCAAGATGCAATAACAAATGTTGAAAGACATTGTGCCCAATCCCTGATTGACTCTGCAAGACTTTGCAGTCAGGTTCAGAAGGAAAGGGTAGTTTCCAGAATTGCTGAAAATGAAGAAGTAACAGAATTTGGCAGTAGCACAAACATGGTAAGGGCTGAACAGAGCAATACTGAAGATTGAGTGTCATCTTCTTGAAAATGCTGTCCATAGGTTTCTCTGTCCACTGACTGTGATCATCCAGGAAACATTATTTTGTGCAGTGATCTTCCTGTATCCTTGTCAGCCTGAAAATTTAATTTTCAACATCTGTTTTCTCTGCTGCCTGTTTCCATAGTAGTCCTATGTGCCAAAGGATAGTGACAGAAGGCTAACAATAGGGGTTATTCAGTCTTGGTGATGCCCTCTTCACATACAGACAGTCTTGGACAAAGATCTGGCTACTGACCAGGGAAAATTCAAACAAAACAAGCCTCAAACAAACAAACAATAAAACCCAACCAAAGAAAAACTTCCCATAGCTGGTCTTCCCCCTGTGTAGAAAGAGTCTGCCACGGTCACTGACTAATTAAGAAACAGATCAATTAGCAGAAACTTGGATTAATTGCAATGGTCAGCCAAAGGTAAACTGGACAAGGGTTTTATTAGAGAAGGGAAACTCTCTCCTCTACTAATTCAGAGAAGGAGGGAAACACCCAGACAGGTTCCATGTTCTTGAGGAACAGCCATGTCTATGTGGGAGAAACTGTGTTGCAGGCACATTAGAAGAAATCATATATTCCCAGGAAGGGTGCTTGTGAGAGTATCGAAGCCTACCCCAAAGTGGAGAACCCAAAAAAGCACATAAACATGTCCACCAGCAGACCTATACCCATATCTTCCTCCTCCATCACCTGCTGATACAAATTAATGCTGACCTTCCTGGCTGTCCTTGTGATTTTTGTGGAGAATTGTCCAGATTTGCCAATCTTTGCAGCATCTCTTACCTTCCAGAACTTCTCTCTCTTTCTGTTTGTCTCCCCTCTAAAAGAGCTGTAGGTTGCTCTTAATTGCCCAGATCTTTATCACTTATTTCTGGAATAGCCATACAGGAACAGATAGATCTCCAAGATCAGTTCAGACTGTAATATGGGGAGTCTCAACAAATAGTATCTCCCCTATAAACACCTACAGTTTTCCCTTACAGTTTGCTGCATTCTTCAGCTTTCTCACTGACATTTTTCTTAATCAGTAACACTTCACATTTCTTGAGCACTTTCCACCTGAAGATCATGCAGAAGGCTACAGACAGAAATGAATGAAGCTACCCAGAATCTCAGTCAGAAGAATCTGAGAATATGATTATGTGTTATCTATTGATAATTTAAAAACTTCTAACTTCTAAAGAGGCTAGAGTTCCCCAAAGTGTTAAAGCAGGCTCTGCAAATGGTCTCAAAGGAATGGCAATTCTCTTTCCTGCTCTTAGGGGTAATTGCTGGCTTCTACACTTCTCCCTTTCCTGGGGGAATGTGAGGAAGGTCTCAAGAGCTCTCCTAATTGCATTTGAGGCTGTGTCATAAACACAGAAATGGCCAAGGAAGAGACAAACTTCTGAATGCTGGCATGGAAACTGCATGGATACCAAGAGAAATGCTGCTTCAGCCTGTAGTGTTGGGTTTTTTATCACTTTGCCTTGGGACTCATTCTTTGTCAGGACTTCTAGCTCAAAATTCCCCAAATGCTATTTCTGCCAATCTAAGCCCTTAAAATCACACAAGCAAAATCCCCCAGAACATCTGCACTCCAGGCAATCGTTGGGAGAAACATGTTGCTTTTCGTTTTCAGACGTAGCCTACTGATCCTTTTCCTATGCGATGATAAACAGAATTCCAGTGGTTTGACCTTTCTTGCAGAACTGATGTAATGAAAACAACAATATTTCTTATCCCTGCTATGCAGAACACACTTAAAATTAACAAGGAAAAAAAACCAAACCAAAGCCAGCCTCCTCAGGCTTTGTACAGTCCAATACAATGAGTATTTGTCCCAGTAAAGATTAAACAGCAGTGCTATGGCAACACTGGAACATCTGTGGAAGGCATCACCAAGTTCATCAAGTTACTGTGTACACTGTACAAGCAGCAAGGCACACAGTCTGACTGCAACATATGCATACAGAAATAAATACCTAGGAAGACTGTAAAAACTCACATCTCCACAAGATGCATTAAAAGGTAAATATTTTCTGAACAATTTCAGATCTTATCTTGCTGAGGAGCTGATTAAAGCTTCAAGTGCCTTACTGCTCAGGAATAGTAGAGCCTGTCGTCTGGGTTTTTTTACAGAATAGGAATCTTATCCAAGTTTGTTAGCCTGTATTCATACAGTTAGCTATGGAAGAAAATACTGTCCAGTTTAACAAGAAAATGGATTTTTGATCTCATTTGCTGCTATAGAAATCTTTTCAGAAATCTCATGGAAAATCTTATAAAGCCCAGGTTAGCTGCCACATGTGGGACCCATTAACTCCTCATTTCTGCTGGTACTTAGCAAATTTTTGTCTGGTGACTACACATGAACTTTTGTGTTTTTGTTTTGCTTTGCGCTGCAGAGCGCTCTGTTGACTTGGTTTGGTTTTGGAGAGCGCTAAGCGTGGAGCACAGTCCCAGTATATCTGAGAGCATCAGTTATGTTAAATCATGTGGAACCAGATTCAGATTCTTTGGCAGACAGAAGAGTCTGCTCTTCTCTGCTCTTGGGATTTCAGAGTGTTGGCCATTGTTGCACTGAAAGCTTTGCCCCACACAATGAAGAGGCACACCTGAGGACTGCGCATTCGGATGTGAATTGTATCCCATCCTCCAGGAAGTGAGAGGAGAAAATGAATCACCTGTTTTGAATGTGGTCTCTGCACTAGACGTGTGTGTGTCTCTGTGCACACATGTGCGTGTGTGCATGTGTCTATCTACAGGGAGCTGCACTGCCCAGCCCTGAAGCTGAATATGCCCATTGGAAAGGGCAGCTCATCCACACAGCTGAATATCTCTGTATCATCCTGATAGAAAATGGGAAGATACTACATCCAACTACACAGACTTTCTCCCTTGGTCTCTGAAACTCAGAAGTTCTGAGGATCTAAATAGCTCCTGGGTCCTCTATGTTGTGGGAGACAGGAAGCAAATCCCGTACATCAACAGACAATATTTCTAGGTTTCAGCCATTTATTTTGAAAAGCCAGAAGGCAAGCCCTTTTCAGATCATCTGTAAAAATGAATTTTATAAGTCATAAAGCAATAATGCGGGTCATTGGCAGACAGCTGCTTCTTCTGTAACACACATTTCCATCCCCCCCACCCCCATCATTCTTCATGTGTCTTCTGTCCCAGCATCCCCCAATACATTCTGGTGCAAGGGAAGGACATTGCTCCAGTGCGGCTCAGCTTTGTGACGACAGAGCTGCTTCTAGAGGGGCTGAGCTGCATTGGCAGGGAAAGTGGGGAAAGCTCTACAGCAGTTGGCAACACCAGGTTTATTCAGGTTGGTGTGATTACCACTTATTTTTCTTAATCTGCCCTTTCCTTCAAACTGTAAATTATCAGAAGCTGGAGAAATTTTTTTGGTCTTTGCTTTCTGTTTGGATGACGAGGGGGCTTTGTGGACTGAATGTGCTTAACAGACAAAGATGCACACCTTGTATTCATGGCTATGTCTCTGAAATGCTCAGCTCAAACCATTAGAAAAAGGGTTTGTGTATTTAACCTTCCTCTGGGGAATAGACTACAGGAAAGGAAAGGCAAAACCTGCCAGATATTGAAGGTCTTTCCTTATAAACTCAGGGCTATTTTTAGTTTTCTAATGTAAAAAGTCAGTGAGATGAAGAGTGAAGTGATCCGTTTCCAGCAGAAAAAATGTCTGAATCTTCATTAATAATACCTCATAGATGGCTGTGTGCCTTTATCTGACAGACTGACAAGCCATACTAAACAACAGTTACTGCACAAATGGAAAAGATATAATCTCACTAGCCAGCCTCATGGTGCTTCCATTGTCATGTTACATTATGACTGGAGTCTCCACCTTCCCAGAGAGACATGGCAGCAGGGTTATTTTATTAGGACTTGCACAAATGTGCTTATGATGGATGAAGTTTAGTGCTTTGACACAGAAATGTATTTGGAAACTAGAGCTGACACATGATATGAAGAAGGAGAGGGAAGAGAAAAAACAAGAACTCAGATGTATAATCTTACCCTCGATCTGCCTGTCAGTGATAATTAGAAAAAGGCTATATCAAATGCTGAGCTGCAAACTGCCCAGAGGATGGGATTTCATAGTTCCCAGCTAAATGTCCTAGCTGGCTTTTGCAAAGCTAGGTTATTGGAAGTCAATGACACAAGTTCTATTCTGGCCTTTGATTCCCTTGTAAAATAGGTGGCTTCTCTTCGCAGTAGCTATGAGGCAGTGGAAATACTCTTCTGTTTTGCCACACCCCCACATCTGAGGACAGCATAAGATGGATCATCTTACTCTCCTATGTGGTGCTGAAACCAAGCCAGAACGTGGTTCAGAATAGAATCCCAGCTAAAGGTAGTGAATACATCTCAGCTGCTGGTGGAAATGGGGTGACCTCATATGCAGCACCAAATCTGTGGCAGTGACACTGCAAGGGAAAGAACAGCTTATAAAGCTGCTGGCCTGGGCCAATTTTAAAATGACAAACACGCCCTAAACTACCAGACTGTTTACTTTCCTCCTTCTTCCTGATGTTATCAGTATTTCCTAAACCCTGCCTGTCAGGCATGCTTTGTTAATAACCCTCTAGTACCCTCAGAGCAAAGGTTGCCCAACAGCTTTCTCATCTTCCTGCTGCCTGTCAGGAGAGGAAATCACAGCTTTCAGGAGAACCTGACACAGAGGGAACTGGATAGCACACCGGGGTCAAGGGTAAGAATGCACGAAGAAGTGAGAAAGCCCAGGCACTCCAGCTGGCTGCACAGGAAAAGCTTTACCTCTGCTTTCCCTTGTTTACTGTGTTGAGATGTTCCAGGAAGATACTCAGCAGGCTCTACATCTGAAACAGCCAGCCAAGCACAAATCACTGCTCACAAAGCAGCATGAGGGACCGAAATGACCACTAAGAATCTTGGCTTAAGTTTGTGAAGTGACTTAGGTCTATCCTCTTTAACAAAAGAGTCTTAAAGTGTTGTGGGCGATGCTACCAGCATCTCACAGAGCTGTTATATTCCCTCTTGTCTGAACTGCCACCTGTGGGAACCCACAGACGCACCAGTAGTACCAACACACCATCAGAATACACCTATCCACTCCTTCAGTAAAGGAAAACTCTCCCAAGTGGATCTCCTATGACTGTTATCTGGAAAAAAAAAAGACTGTCTGTAGCAAAGTTTGGAGAGGAAAGAGTTTTAAGATGTGCTCCTACAGGAAAAATGTGCTTAATGGAACCCTCTGTACAGCTAGCCTGTGGGTCCACTTAGGTCATGTCTACAAAGGTGGGACAGAACAAACCTCTGCATGTATTCCTCCACCCTCTCTAGGTGTCTCCAGCCACCATACTTCTCCAGCCTCTACCAGCTCTGCAGCAGTCCAGTGCAACTGCCTTCTGTCAAGTCACTTCTTCATGCAAGTAAAGGCGTTTTGTCCTGCCTGCTGTGTTCTACCAGTGTAATGAAAAGAAAGACTATTCCACTAAAAAGAGACCAGAGAACTAAAAATTCACCAGGGCTGGGGTCAGCTGAAATAAGAGTGGTCTCTGACCACATTACATTTGGAAGTCTCAATGACAGATACAATATATTCCCCATCATTTGAAGATGTTAAAACAAGTTTGGGCATCTTCCTAGGATGAACTGTAGCCCCATCAGAAGATATCAGCCTGTTAAAGTGCTGTGAGTGACCCATGTTAGGAGTGAGTTTGGACCTGATGCTACAACACTCTTTTCTCCAGAAAAACTGGGTCCCCAGTCGTTTTTGATGTCTTCTGGCAGAAGGAACCCATTCGTGTCTACCCCAACCCCACTTCAGTCAGCTCTAATTAGACAGACTCTGTCTCAGTGTAAATGAGATCCCCAGTCATAATCCTTTTTAAATGAAATTGCCCCATATTTTGTGAGTTAAATGGAGTTTTTCTGGGGAATTAAAAGGAGGACTGAAGTGCAGCATTGTGTGATTGACAGGATATTTTTTCCATGCAATGGTCAAGAAAACTAGATAGAATTGAGATTGAAGGAGCAAGGAATGGTTGTGTTTCAAATCATCTGCATTCAGATTTACTAAAAATTCTTAAAATAAAACACTGGAGATAATTTGTATTTTTCCTTCATGAAGAAGTTTGATAAAAGTAACAAGGTAAAGACATAGTTAATAAAAGATATATATTGTAAAAGGCTATATCATTTCTTCTGGAAAAAATAAGTACTCCTCCACAACACAACAGAATCCCAGAGGAAAACAAAGAGGAGGCAGGAAAATAAAGGAAACACAGACCCCTCGAAACAGTTTTCTTAGAACAGTTTTCTGTTGGAAGGTGAATATAATTAACTGTTCTAAAAAATTGCAATATCCTAGTTAATCATTGGGAAAAAACCTCAAACCTTTAATTTCAATATCCCTTATGTAAAACAATCTTCACCATCTGTATAATAACTGGAATGTCACCTATTTGACATAATTAAAATTAATTACCTCTTAGAATCCTCATCATCATGAGATTACAAACAGATAAGTAATGTTTTACTGATCAGGAAACAGAGGTATATACAGGAGAAATGGCTTCATCATCATCAAGTAGGCCAGCAGCAAAAAGGCATGGAGTACCAACCTATCCTGAATGTTCACTGGGCCATGGAAGGGCCATTGATCAGAGATGGCAAAAACGTAATCAGCAGATGTTGATCACCTTGCATAAAGTTTGATATTGGCTTGATGGGAGAGTGGGTAGACAAACTTTTGTGGAAGAGAAATTGGAGTGGATGAGAAAAGAAAGGAAAAAAGGAAAAAAAGAAAGGAAAAAATGAACCAGTCTGCCTTGGCATGTACCTGAGTGCCAGACAGATTCCTCTCAGGGATTCGAAAAGCACTGAGTGATTTTGATCTTCCTGTTAATTGTTTCATATTTGTTTTTCAGATAGCACAAGAAAGCCAAGGCACTACCCAGGGGAGCACTGGCAGCTGTTCAAAGACCATTCTCTGGAATATCAGACGTTGTTGAGCACAAGTGTCCAGGAAAAAGAAAACCAAACAGACACAGGGAGAAGTCTATGGAGAAGCAAGCTACAAAGCAATCAGCCATCCCACAGTGAAAGACATCCTGAGCATGCTTTCCAAGAGCAGTCACAGCCTTTATCTTAACTGCTGCAGTTGTCTTCCCCATGCAAGGAATGGGGCTGCACTTTCTACACCCCAGGCTGAAGCTGGGTGCATGAAAAGCAAGTATCTGCAGATGGAAACAAAAAAAAATTAAAACCAAAAATACTGTCTGAAAACTAATTAGAAATATACAGGACTGATCAGGGTGGTAAGACAAGCCAAAAAAGCAATTGAGAGACAGAGATAAACAAGTAAATATGCATGACTCCCTTCCAGAGGAAATTAATACCATGGGGGGAAAGTAAGCTTCAGTTATGGGAGCAGGAACTGCTACCCTTTCAATTAAAAAGTGTTCTTTAAATTGCCACTGTTTTGGAGAAGCACTTTTCTAGAAAATAGGTGGCTTGGATTTGCAAACATCATTAGATGTAACTCAAGATGCCAAGAAAACACAATGGATAAAGCAGACAGGGTAGGCAATAAAATGCCAAACCTTCCCCAGTTAATTAAACAAGCCTACCAGATGGCAATGGTGCAGCGTCGGGGTCCTGAAGGGGGAGCTCAGCTGTGGGCCATTGTATGCCTCTCCTTTAGCGACCCATTACAGATACAGGAGGGAGGTACCAGGAGAAAGGTTACTCTGTACATTCCAGTTTCCCATCTCAGAGTCAAGACCATGGGGCTGACAAGTTCTGATGAGTCACAGTTTTTGTGAGCAGAAGGATGAATGATGTCTCAGGATGAGGACTAAGGCAGAACGGCTCGTGACAGACACTGCTTTTAACAAACACACACACACACACACACACACACACACACACACACACACACACACACACACAGAGTTCCTGTGGATTATGGACTTCGTGTTTTCCATGGAGGAAGGTATTTTTAAACATGGGTATGATGAATAACGCTGGAATACTGGTAGCATTGAGCCAGTGAGTCACACATTGCAGAGCCTTAGCTGTACCTAGCCCAGAGCCCCAGTTTTCAGACTAGCCCCTGACTCACAATGCTGGTGGACAGTTAATCCTTTACTTGAGATAAAAACAATGTGAAATGCTGCCAACATTCTTACATTTATTAAGTTAAGAAATCAGACTGTGCTTTGCATGATTTGTCATATGGAACCGATTTTGGTGGATTTAGTCTTCCTTCTGACCGAGTAGGAAATATATAGGGTGTACTTGTTTTTGTCCTGTGTTGTTCACCAGGTTATTTTATTTAAAGCCCACTTCAGCCTGTAAATCTGTGCCAAACTGTCCCAGTTATCTGTTGAAAATCCACCACTTTCATTGTATCACCGATCACTGGAGTCACAGACCATTGTTGTTTTCTCTTTGATGAAGTGACTAGAAAATCTAAAGAAAGCATTTTGAAGATACCCACTGGTAGGCTGTAGAAATCAGTTGTCCAAATCCCCATAAGGCCAGGTCTTCCCTGTCTATGAACTAGTGGCAGGCACATTCAGAGGAGCTTCATATGCCACAGTGGAACAGCTCTTTTCCTCCAGTGACAGCCTCTCACATTACACTCTTGAAATAATCTTGTTCTAAGATGCAGAACTAGGGGTCCTAAATGCTTACACTTAAACACATACAGTCCCCAATCCAAAGCGCTGACAACCCAACTACACAATCTAAACAGAGTAGAAGAAAAGTGGATCTTCATTCTAGGAGAGCAAGCTGAGGCCCACAGAAGCGTCAGGACTCGCTGACACAGGAAATGAACTTCTTTCTCTTGGTTTTCACCCACCAAATTTCTATAAACCACATCACAGTACCTCTCTTTAGTAGCATTTAAGGGCCACTCAATAGCCTTTTAAATGCAGAAGCAACTTCTACTCATCTACTGCTGGTATCTGTGACAATTTTGTTTTGCTTTCCAGAAAGGCCCAGTGTAAGTTAGGAAAGGCACACACACTGAGCAGGACTTCACCATCCAAATCAAGACAGCTAATTAGCATAACAAGGTGTAGGAAGAAACTCAAGAAAGTGGGACTACACAAGGTGATTATAAAATCAGCAGTGGGCAGACTGCAGTCGTGTACAAGTCAAGGCCTGAATTAGCTATTTTTGTGGAATGATTTCAAGACTACCCACAAAAATAGCATTTTCCACTGAAAAAGATCCACCTTTGGCAGCATGGAACACAAACTCCTTTCAATACCATTCAATACTACATATAAGGCAAAAAATTCGATAGACCCTCTACTAGATAAAGGGGAGGAGTCAAGGGGTCCCCTCCTCTACTGCTCTCATGCCCCAGTCCCCTTGCACCCGGTACAAGTGCTAATGAACTGGATCTGTCCAGCTGGCAGAGAGAGACCCCTCAGGAGAAAAGGGCTGCAACATCCCCAGAAGTGGGGATACTAAATTGCCCAGGCTGTTTCTGAAAACCTTGCAAGGAAGAGGCTACTTCTGTTGAAGGCTGAGACTTTTGCACAGGACTCTGCAGGAAAGAGAAACAGGCTCTAAAGTGAACTGGCTGGTAGGGAAAAGGATGCTTGTTCTTCCTCAGAGAAAGCAACAAACTAATCTCACATTCATCAGTCCCTCACAAAACCCACAGATTTTGCAGGGTAAAATAACATCTTCCAGCTCAGCCTGAGGATGTGCTGAGACACATACTGTTCATAATCGTCTGCTTGGAGGGGCCAAGTTACCTTGCAAATGAAGGACAGTCCATTTTAGATCTCAGCTTCCTCCCAAAGCACAGACTCACAGGTCTCTCATCGGTTTCACAGAGCTCCATGTCCTACAAGGTAGATGTAGTAGGACTGAGGGAACTGCTGATGGGTGAGAAACAGCCTGCCTCACAAACAGATGAAAAAGGCCTAAAGGGCCAGGGCAAAAATGTCCTCCTGCCTCTCAGAGATAAGATTGACTCTCCAACAAAAATGCCATTTGTGCCAGGACCCAAAAACAACACCAAACCCACTCCTAAACTACATTCAACCCTCTTTCCCTCCACTCCTTTCCTTTTCCTCCTTTTGCATGCTTCAGTGGGCCTCACAGGTTAACAAACTCCAGCTGCATCCACTCACCAGACACTTATCCCTCAGCTGTCTGCTTCCAGCCCCACAGACCTGACAGGAAAGTGGAGTTTTGGCCTTGGCTCAGATGCTGCAGTGATAAGGGCCATGGAAATACCTTCAGTTAAAACAAACAATATTGCATCAGCCTTTTCCATTTTAGGATATTGAAGTCAACAGATCCAAAGCTTTAGCCTCCTTCTTCCATCCCTTATCCCACTGTAAGAAAGGATGGCATCACACCCCAGCTAGGTTAATGCCTAGCACGGGGAACTCCCTGCATGGCTGGAGCATTATCTACTCTTTTCAAGAGTAGATACCATATCTACAAGGATTCTGGGAGTAATTGTGCGAGTGTGCTGCAGCAGCAGTGCAGGTTGCAGTGGGGTCAGATGCATGTTCAGGCTGCTCCTCACAGCACTCCAGAGCTGGGGTGCTTGCCTTGGCCAGCAAGTCAACAGCCAGCACCTGGCCTTGAGACAGCTCCTCCGTAAGAAAACACACCCATTGCAGCAGCTGCTGGTGGTGCATAATGTGCAAATGTGCCACACAAACCAGCTGGCAGTCCATGCTCTTCACCAGAGGGGCAAATGATACCTGAAGGCAGATGAAAGCAAAGAAAAACTCAGACCCCTCTGACTTAAGCTCCCTTCCCCTGCCTTCTCCTGTTCTCTACTTCATCTTGAAAAATAAGGAGCTGCAGCAGTAGGTTGTTTTTTGTGATATATCATCATCACTGGGAAAGAGAAAATAATTTGTCATTCCTTGGTCTGATGGAAACTGTGTTTACAGAAAAGTCCCTGCTGACAGGATTTTTTATTCCACATGAGCTGTCAAGAACCTTGGTTGATGCCATCCAGCAACCATATAGATCAAATGAGATCAGTACAACTCAGAGCCCAGTAATTCCTGCAGGAACCTGTAGGAACCTCCTCTCCCTGTCCCAGCACATAGGGAACATTTGGGAGGCTATCTCAGGATGTCCCCAAATGTGTGATTAAATGCACAAACAAAATAATGAAAACTGAAAAATATGTAGTTCCATCTGTGTCTCTCAGAATTGACTCAGCAAAATGAGCACCACCAAACTAATATTGATAAATGAATCCCTGAAAAGTGCAGGCCTGCTGCAGTGCAAAGATTGGCATTATTTTGGCAGTAGCATCATAATAGAGGCAAAATTAGAAATATTTGAAATATTTTTTTATTTCAGTTCAGCTTTGTCTAAGATTTAACCCTTACTCCTCTGCTGGGGAGGAAGACTACCCACTGCTGTTGTGTTTCTGTGTGCAGCTGAGAAGGCAGAAGGATAAGAACTGTCAGCAATATGGGATACCTGCATTCTCCTCTCTAGATAAAGCACTGACCGAGTCATTTAGTCTCTTGTATGAATTGTTCTTGCTAATTCCTGAAAGGGATCATACCAGTCCTTGGGCCAAAAAGACCTTTTGTCAACAGCTTCTGCAGCAGCAGCAGGATGAGGGCCCAGATGAATGGCTCACAGGCCTAAACCTGTAGATGCTGAATTGAACAAATAAGGAAAAAGAAATCAGTGGGGGAAAGTCCCAAGGGTAGGTATCACTTCTGGTTGCAAAGCTGACACCAGTCTCACCCTTGAGAGCAGAAAAGCATGAAGGGAACCTGAGTGAGTGGCTGAGAGTTTCAGTGAAATCTGAAGAATAGGAAGAAAAAAGAAGTTAGATACCAATAAGGTGCTTTAAAACTTATGTTGACTTGTATGTTTGTTCTAAAATCTGTTCTCTAAAACTTGCAGTTGCATGTCAGTCCATCTTTATTTTCTATAGTTGTCTTATCAGCATATGTGGTTTGGGCTGTTCCTTTATATTCTCTCTCTGCTCTCAAGGAGATGTCTGATTTTGGGCAAATCATCCTGCTCTTCTGCCTGTTTATCCCTTTCATCATATCCAGCAAATTGCTCCTACACCATTTCTATGGATTATATGTAAGAAGCTAGAAACACAGGAGTTTGCTGTTCTGAAGAAGTATCTCTCCAAAGATTTTCAGAGTATTCAGATAGGGTTTGTTTTACAAGCCCCCTCTGATGCTTTATTGACATTTGGTTTTGGGCTGCTGACCCTTATCAGCCTTGCCATGTCTCAATTAATATAAAAATAACAAAGTGAAAGCAAATAATATGAATACATGAATATATTGCTCTTATAAAAGTATATATTGAGTGACTTGAAACTTAAACATAATCCAAAAGGCTCTGCTTCAAACACTTCTCAGATCATGCCTTTTAGATATTTGTGAAAACCACCAAATTCAGATGCAACTGCTGAGCTGCAGAGTTTTTACTTGGCACAGGAGAGAGACTGTTTGCAAATCACTCGTGCAAACTAGGACTTCTGGTAGCTCCAAAGTAGGCCAATGTTAGAATGCATACATCACTCTCTTCCTTTAGTGTGACAAATCTTTGTGGGAGCTGTTGCTCTTCTACAAGTTGCATGTTGCTGACCTCAGCAATTACCTTCCCTACACTTCCTTTGGAAAGAAAGTCCATCACTGGAATTGTATCTGCTTTTATCCTGAAGGTTAATAACTATATTCTTTGCAAGGAAGGAACTGTCTTGCCTCTTTTTTTTTTTTTTTTATTGTGGCTGTAATCCTAAATGGGATAAAGAAAAGAGTTTTCATACACTAGATATTTGAAGGGCTTTGAAGATTTCACTTCACAGAACAAGTAATTTTAGAGTTTCTGACAGATGGGTTTTATGTGGTCTGAGGAAGAAAGGGCAGAAAGGCAGAAGCAAAGGGTACAGTACTTAGAGAGATATCTAGTTGTGTTGAAGCATTTATAGTGAAGGGGGGAAATGCTGTCTATGAGAGCCTGGCTAATTCTCTAATAGCAGATCAACATTATGGGCAGCATGCCAAGAGGGAAAAAGAAGGAATGTATGTTTGGCTGCAAAATGCATCTAAGGAAATATATTTTCCTGGCATTGCTAAGTAGGTGTTTGCTCATTAAGATAGTATACATTAAAAGATGCTACCAGTAGTTATGACTTTTAAAACTAAGGGATTGTTTTTGAAGTTTTTTGCAGTTTTTGCGCATTCAAATCTTCCAGTCCAGGAAAAAAAGTGGGGGGGAAAAAAACACAAACAAACAAAAAAAACCCAACCCAAACAATGAAGGACTGATTGCAAGTTGGGTTGATGGCAGGTAAAATGTTGACAAGTAATTGGTGAGAAAAGTAATGACAAATAATGGCTGTGTATGTGCAATACAAGCAAAATGTCCATCAGTATAGGAGACATACTGTACCACAGAAGTAAGATGGTTAATGACAGCCTAAAATGCCATAAGCAGTCTCCTCCTAGACAGGAGGGACAGCCAAACATAAATCTGAATTGGGAAATAAACCCACCAAAGGCCAGAATTTTTGCCTCTCCTGTCCTAAGGTAGTGTATAAACCATGAAATCTCCTTCTTTGTTTAGGACTCCATATAGATCCTAAATTCAGCAGAGCTTTGAGACCTCACGAAAATAGCACCAACAATAAAAACTCATTCTGAAATTAAGGAAAACTGCTTGCTCAATTCTTTTTTGCTACCTCAGTAGCTTTTTTATTAAATAAAAATTAATAATTATTCCCTGTCCATTCAAGCTGTACAAGAGATGGCATGCAAGCATTAGTAGAGAAGAAGCAATGCTTTTCTAGAACAACACTGGCACACTCCAGACACTATTGCTGAGCTATTTGCTGCTGCTCCTCATGTTATTCCCCAAAATACAATTTTGAAGAGGTAGGTTTTTTTATAAGGACACGGTGGTCTGTGCCACCCCAGATGAAGTTATCAGTAAGTTGGGCAGTAGCACATTGGAGAAAAAGACTTCAAACATCATCTAAAAAACTCTGTATAACTTATTCTTCCAAGGCAAAAATAGCCATGTTAGGCCGTAACTATGCTACTTTCCTTTCAATAGCTCAGCTGTAATCAGACAATCAGAACCCTCTGCCAAAGTCCCTGATATTTGGAGGAATGATCATCCAAGCTGACAAAATGTAGTCCTGATGAAATGTCAAAAGGTGAAAGGCTGCATCCATTACCATGTTCTTATCTGCACTGTCATCCTTAAGCATAGGAAGACATGGTCAGACCTCCCTTCCATCAGCACCTCAGCGAATCTTGCTGAATTGCATCTTCTGAAGTTTGAAAGCTTTTGTCTACAGTGGTTTGACCCTCAACTAACAGCTGAAAGCTGGGTTAAAAAGAAATCAAGTCTTGGAATTCCAACCGGAGAGCAAATGTGAGCTTTTTACCTTGTCATTTCACAGTCAAAGCACACAGCATTCAAAGATCAAGCCGGAGAGATGGGAGGCATGTGAAAGATGAAGTGAGAAGAGCTTTTGCTTTTTAAAAATGAAGTAATTAGCTTAGTAAGTGCAGAAGGAGGAGAGAAAGGAAAGGGAGATCCTTTTGTTAGGCATTTATAATACAATCTCTCTCCTGGACAGGTGTGCTTACAAGATGTTACTAGATTGCACACAGTGCTGAATGTAAGGAGTAGGGCACCACTAAATTACTTTCAAAGGCACCTGTCTGGGGAATCCTCATTTCCAGAAGCAGGAGATGTTCCATCTGTGTGCAGTACATAGTTTTTGTTAGGGACTGCCAGTCAGAGTGGACGCTGTCAGTTTCCCCATAGCAAACAAATGTTATTCCTCTGGTTTTAAAGAATGGATGGAACCTTTGGTTACAATAGGCAGTTTCCCAGGCTTTTAGGGCTGTTATGATTAGGACTTTGATGGGGAAGGGACAAGGGTGGAGGAACTGGCAAGCACTGAAACCAAAAACCCTATAGATACAGAAGTTCCCATAAATCAGTTCTTTGCATGCTGGCTAATCTTCAGTTAAATGAATCTATAAAAAGAAATCTTCAATGTATTTAGTAAATGCTTGAAGTAACAACTGCCAGTCTTCTATCATCCAGGAGCACAAACAGCTGATTTACATTTCCCCTATTACCTTTAGCAAAAACCTTTTCTAAAATGAAGTCTCTCAGCCCCTGATTGCAGCTTGAATTTCAATATTAAAACACAGAGCTAGACCGTGGAAAGGGGAAAAGGGTTATGAGTAAGTATTATATAAGCTCTTTCCCTTTGAACCTTGCCTCACACACTGTTCACCAGTCACACAGCCTTGCCTCTGAGCTTCTTTGTCATAATATAATGGGCAGAAGTTGGAAGCACAGCTCAGTTCATTGTAAGCACTGTGTAAACCTCAAGGGTAATTGAAATGATACATATTGCAAGAGTTGTTTGAATAAAAGAATATCCAAAAAGAAAAGAGCAGATTCAGTGTAAACTGTTCTGAAAGCAAAGCTGAGTGTGTTGTCCTGAAACCTTGAGGCCTAAAAGAAGAAACCTACCCTGCAGAGAAGTTTAAAACCTTCTCAGGAAATTTTCTTATAAGGAGACACATCACATGGGGGAGGAGGAGAGCAGGGGAGTCTCTTTGAGCCAAACACAGAGTCCTGCTAGGAGGCATAGGTAAATGCACAGAGACACCAGGAAATAATTAAACTTGCAGCCAGTTTTGCTGCAAGAAGCAAAATGAACTCTTCATGAAGAGGGAAAGAAAAGGACCCTCACTGATTCCTGAAGTGTGTGGGGCACAAGAACGGTTTAAAAAAAGTTAAGAGAGATGGGAAGAAAGGATCCTCATCCTTATGGCGTCTACAGGACTTTTCCATTGCCTTAGCTGCTCCTTTGCTATGCCTTCCTGTCATTTTCACCACATAAAGATATTATTTCTTCTACTCATTAGGCCTCTCAAGAATACTTATTCCATATGCCCTCGTGCTCTCCTTCTTACACTATCTTGCCATAAAAAATCTTATTAATATTTTTGTTATCCCTCCTACTATGTTAACTGCCATCTCATCCCCCCCCCCCCCCCCCCCCCCCCCCGTTTTGTAGCTCCTCCTCTTCCCCTGCATCATTAAGCCCGTGGAAGTCCCCACTTGCAGTTGAGGGCTGTAATCAAATCAGGTTAAAGCAATTTCTACAAAAGGTCCATTTGACAAAGAAAAGATATTTCAGGTGGCTCCAAACTGTGAGCTTCTATGGAACACTCTGACAAACTAATCTGATCTGCATAAAAATGGAAAAAAGAGAGGAAAGTTCATTTAAAACAAAGCAGCATTTTAAAAACAACATCCCTCTGTATATTTCCCTCTTTGTCAGAATTTGTTTACTATCTATTCTGCCTAAGTTCACAATACTCACCTGAAACTACTTTACTTTGACAGTGTCAGAATGTATTGCCAACTTGTTTTTCAAGAGTTGTATTTCAAGAACGTATTTCAACTGCTTTGGAATAAGACTTTGCATCTCCCTGTACTTGAAGGTCCGTCACTTCCTCCTGTTCAATCACTGAATATTATCCCCATCCTGTCCATGGCCCAAGTGGCATCTCTAAATGGGACTTTTCCCTCGTCCCTCCAACCCAGCCTACACACAGGCTTCACACAAAACTTTCAGCACAGCATCTCTAAACATTTCTTGCACAGTCAAGGTTTCATGCTGACTCATGACTTCCCATCTCTATCACTGAAACATCCTTTACCCCAACCTGCACAAATGGCATCTTGTCCCATCAACACCTGCTCAGAATAGTGTAGAAAAATCCCTTGACAGGGTTCAGGAGAAGCATGTACTGTGGGGGCCTCTGATGCTGTTCCAGATAACTCCAGAAATAGAGCTTTGAAGAAATCACTGTGAGATGAGTACTGGAGTTGTTAAAAAATCACTCACAAAGAATACATACTGTCGGTGGATCTTTCTCCAGCTGGAGGAATACTTGAAGTAGGACCCAGCACTGATCTGTCCAGGCTCATCTTTTATTTCATTCATGATAGTGACTGAGGTGAGAGAATTGAGCATGACATTGACCTGACTTGTTCTTGGTTTAGTTTTCCAGGTGTTTTTAAAAATCCTTGAAAAGCTGGAATACAGAACTGAAATACTTTCATCTCTTCTTTTTGTTTCTTCCAAAAATTTGAGAATGTTTTATTCCTAGTAACCATAAGAGAAATTATTTTATTAGTTACTTATGGCGGCAAACCAGAATTTGAGAATCATCAAACAACTCTCCACATCTCTCTTTCTCCCCGCTCAGTTCTCCATCATATTCCTTCCTTCTGCCAGTACTATCTGCACTGAGCTGTATTTCATTTCCCAGCAATAAAGCAATGGGAAAATACACACCCTTCCCCTTAAATGTGCTTCTCCAGATCTAGTCATGGAAGCATTTGGCCATAATAACAGAAGGGCAGGGTGTCATACTTACAAAACATTGGCTCTGAAAAATCTGGCACTCAAAGCTACAAAGTTAAAATCTGCCCAACTTCCTGTACTTTAAAAGGTCCCTTCTTTAAGCAATAGTGGCAGGCATAGGTTCTCCATAGACCCTTTTAAAAATAGCTACTGATTTGCACTTCTGTTAAGTTTACATATTCAAGAAACTTTAAGCATTTTCATTTCCTTTTGAAAGCATAAAAGGGTTTTGGTTTTGCTTGGTTTTTTCTTTCCTTCCCATTCTGATTGTAGAGGTCAGCTTAACTTAATCAAAAATATATTGCCTGTCACCAGATCACTGGCTTTTAAATGACACAGACTCCATAAAAACCTCATGAAGTCTTTCCTGCAAAAGCTATTCATTCAGACAAACTTGGGAAATTAGAACAGAGATTTAATTTTTAAAGTAAATTTAGCATGCAGGGATGCTGCTAGTCACCAGTCCCCAAGGCTGCAGTCACCCAGTGAACAGCAGGAGTCTAGAGATCCTTACTCAGACCTGCCCACAGGTCTTACTGTGGAGCACAGAAGTGATTCAGCATTAGTGACTCTTTATGCCACTAGTCTGTGAGTTACTCCTGCTCAGAGCAGGCAATTGAGGGTTTTTGAGATGGTGGAGGATGTAGCCAGAATCTCTTCATGAGGAAGAGCTCCCAGGGAGCAAGATAACTAAGTTTGGGAGACAGGTATTCAGCAATAGACTAAGCCTACCCTAAGCTTTCAAGTTGGCCTTCTCAGGGCAATAATTACTTGGTTGCAAGAAAAGGAGAAATATTGTCAATCCATTCCCAACTCCCACTTCATTTATCAGTTCCTTGAGCCTCTCAGCTCCCCTTAGGCATCCTTTTCTCTGACATTTCTGCCCTCAGCAACTTGAATATGCCTCCCAGGCACTCTTCATTGCTATAGTGATAGCTGGGCATATTTTTCTATTAAGTCACCAGCTTGCTTTACCTTTACTCCCCTCCAGGCCCAGGCTTTGGAGTGCTTCCCACAAAATCTCTTTACCCAACATAAGCTTTCCACCCCCCTTGATTTTGCTCCCCTGCCCTCCTACCACTGAAGTTCTAAGCTGTTAATAATGCATTGTCAGGTATCCTCTGTGTTTCTGGGTAGCCGAGCATAACATCTTTAGGTATCTTATCTAAATATTTTACATGCTAAACTACAGTCTCTTCTCAAAACATCACCTCACCGAGTCCTTCAGGTTGCAGCTGAGTCTCTGATGATGTTTTTAATGGTGAATCCCCCAAAGATTGCTGTTTATGTCACATCCTGCCCAAAAATAAATTTTGCTCTTGTGCTGCCTGCTTCTCATAGCAAGTGACAAGCTTTGCTGTTAGCAAAGAGCATGTAATCACACACTGTACATTCCAGCTTCAGCTGTAATGATTTCTTAAAGATTTTTAAATGATCTAAATGGTGAATATTTGGGCATACGGACTGCCTTGTAATCCTGTTTGTTCTCAGAATATCACTGCTAAATTATATCTGCAGAACTACAGCTACCATTGTAATTATAGCCTCCATAAGGCTGTAACCGTCCAACAAAGAGAATTCATTCAGGTCAAAACAGTATTTCAATGCCATTATGGCTACAGGGGGCTGCCTGGTAGTGCTGTGCAGACTTGCTGTTGTGTTAATTGGTAGTCACAGATGTGGGCATTGAAAAGGAGCGGCTGGAAGTTGGGTGAAAGACAAGCTGACATAATTAGTGGGAGTTGGTGAGGAGATGGACACAGACTTGCAGGCAAAAGAAGCTCCCTGCTTGCCAGCTAAAAAAACCATCTCTGTCTCTGGCTGCAGGGGTTGCTTGCTGAATCTCGCTTCCATCTGCTTGGAAGATGGATCTCCAAAGGTGGCAGACCAAATCCCATGCTCAGACAAAACACACCTCCTCTGTAGCACAAAAAAGAAAACTCTGAACAGAGGGAGAAAACAACTGTGAAATCCAATCTAAACCAAGCACAAATACTTGAGCCAGAAGAGTCCTCAGTCTTGAGACAGCCCCCAGGACAGCTTGTTAAAGCAATTTCCCTGATTACCAGAAGACTCCACTCAGTGGCACAAGATGACATCTGCTCCCTGGGAGACCTCACAGTGGGGCTCCACATCCATCCCCCCGTACCTAGGTGCAGCATCTGGACACTGCTACCCAATCAAACCAAGCAATGGGTCACCTTAGCAATGACAAGGCAGTTGAATTCAACGTTATATGTATGTTCAGTTAGAAGACAACGTTTCTTGAGGAGAGAGTGTCCCTACAATTCTCAAATTAAGACAACCTAGCTGGATGCCTTCTGCTTGGCACACACTGTTTCTATAGAATTCTCTACCTTTCCCCATGCTCCACTTTACTCAATCTGTGGGCTGTTTGGTTTTTTACTTCCTTGAGAGACCAGTTCATAAAGAATTTGAATTCAACACTCAGTCCTGGTTCAAGTTTGCAATTTCAATTAATAAGAATTGTGAGTCATTATACATATTATGTCTCTGGATTCGTGAGGATTTATTTATAATCATGGGAAGTGGAACATGAAGACCTCTGAAAATGACCTTGTTACCTCCTCTTCCTAAAACAGGAAAATCTCTACCTGTTCCATGCCTTGCAGACTGGAGCCTCTGGCTTTAGCCTGTCTTACACTAGCCTTACAATGCAAAAGGTTCTCATAATCATGACTTAAATCTCATGCTCCATTTAAGCCCATTGCTTCTCTATTTATGGGCAAGGAAAATAGATTATTCTCTTTTCTTTGAAGCAAGCTTTTCCTGCTTGTAAATTTATTATATCTCCCCTAGGTATCTTCTGGTAGACTGAACAACCTTAAAACCTTCAGTCTGTCTTCACCTGCCACATTTTCTGAATTTCTGATGGTGTGTGTCAATCATCTTTGCACCCCAGCCAGGCAATCCACACTTGGAATTACAGTACCATAAACTGGATATTAGTTCAAGTACTACATGCAGCAAAAAACTGTTGTCCCTAATTTATAGACAATTTTATATACATACATATATGCTAGCAATTCTGCTTTTGTTATAATGCCATCATATTTTTGGCTCAAGGCTCTGCAAAGTTTCTATGTATTTCTTTGTTCCCTAACTGATGTTTTTGCAACAGATTACTGTTAGTAGGATACAGACATTTGTACCTTTGCCTTACAGAATTTTCATTCACTGTTTTTCACATCAGATTTCCAAACTGGAAATACCTTTTTGAATTCTTTTCCCGCTGAGCATTGTGCCTGCAAGCCCTCTGTGCCTGGTGCCACCTGCAAGTTTAACTAGCAGGCACATTCTTACAAGCCTGTCATTTACTGAAGAGATACAAGCCTTGTCCCCTCCAGAACCCATTCACATAGCACAGCCCCACTGGAACAGGTGCTGTCCAAGCACAGCACTAAAAGATGACCCTGCAGCAGCAGAGCTGGCAAAGTCAATAGCCTTTCTTTAACAAAATTTCAATATCCAGTTAACCTTCACCTGGTCCTCAGCACTCTGACTCTGGTCCCACAAAGGACTCCTTTGGTATGAACACTCAAAGCACTAGTGACTCTCCAGAGATCTGGCAAACCGTGCCAGAGTTCCAGTTGATGGTAACTGCCCAAAAGCTGTCCTGCCAAATTTCATTACAGCTTTAGTATCTACAGAGCTGTAACTGGCCTTCCTCATTACATCTTTCCACTGCAAATGCCCATATAGAGAAGACATTTCTTTAGCTACAAGGACAGCACTTCACATGTGTCACAGGAAGAGAACATTTCTCTAGATTTAAGTAAAATAAGATCTTGAGCTTTATCCCTGCCTCTGACATCAAGGCACACTAATCACCTCCTTATAGAAAATACACAGACATGATTTATGCATTTGGTAAAATTTTATCAATTTACAGCAATCAAATTAATTAGCTAAATTAATTCCTCCTAATCTATTTACATTGCCTAGGAATATTTCTTGCATGGATAGCTCCATTAACGGCAATGTTATGTTTCAGAGAAACACCAGATTTGTTCAGTTGTAGATCATGTTTAGGCTATGACTTCAAGCTGTATCAGCTTTGGCCAAGTCTGAAATCCTGGAAGCCGTTATCTCACAGGTGATTCACTCTCTCAGGATTTCAGGCAGCTCTGGAGGTGAGTGCTCCCCTTGAAAAGACAGCTTTAAAGCACACAAGAACTAAAAAGGGAGGCCCCTTTGTCTGACCTAACCAGGGACAAGAAAAGTATAAACATAGCCGAGTCTGGCAAATCAAAGTTAACCCTTTAAGTCCTGCTGGAGCCTCAAGCTTGGCTCCCCAGTAGTATTTTTATGCAGAAATTACATTTTGTCTGCTAATAGCTTAATAACTTGAGTAAATGCAAGATAGTTTGCTAGTTTTTCTTCTTCAAGAAGGCTCATGCAATGCTGTCTCCCATTGAGAGAAAAAGATCTTATATCACTGTGTTGGTCTCAGGTTTATAAAAGTTTTCCCCTCTCATCTTCTTCCTTCCCTTCCTCCCACTCCCACACACACTTATTTTCCTTGAGTGCTTCATGGAGGCTTTTATAAATAACTGGACATATTCATTCTACCAAGCACTCTGGCCAGTCAGATTCATTTCTGTATAACCCCTTGCAGTGCTATTCAATAAAATGCGAATAATTACCATAGCAACTGCAGCATGTGGTACATATGGTACCTCTGAGAAACAAAGCATTTTCTTTCTTTTCTTACCCTTAAAAAAAAGCCACACACATTAGTTTTTAATACAAAATGATTCCTTACAGTGTTTATTAGAGGAGAAAAAAGGTTTTCAAGTGAAGATCCATCTCTCGCTCTGCTTAGAAGCTTAGATAATAAATGTTTTATATGGCACCATCCTTTAATCTCTCATTTCCTCACATTTATCAGTGTGTACTTTTTTGCAAAATGGAAACAAAAGGTACTTAGACAACAAAGTACCCTAATCAGGTCTTCCTGTGCTCTTACTGTCTGGATCCTCCAACAGACAGCACAAAGTGAAGATGTTGACTCATGGAAGGACTAGATTAAACCTGAAGGGTCGCAGCCCTTCAGAGCTGCCTTACATATCCCCTGCAGGCCTCCCCCACCCTTGACAGGGAACACTGAATTATCAAAATGAAACTGCACCTGGAGTACTACAGTGTACATCTCATGTCCTGAGCACACTGGCAGCATCTTGTTCTTAACACTGAGCTAAAAAACTGAGCATTGCAGGAGTTGTTTCACATGCATTTCCACAGACAGCAACACACCCAGGAGGGACCATTTGGAGCCAGTAACGGTGTCAGTCTGGTGTTTGTGAGTGGAGGTCCTAAAAAGTTGTGCCAAGATGTAGGTATGGTAGCTTTTGAGCCTGACTGGTTGTCTTTAAAGGTATCATCTTGTAGACCACACAGCTGGAATCACATGCTCATATGTGCCCGTGGATATTGAGTTTTTTGATTGTGGAAGAACAGTGCATTCTCCATCCCACAGCTCCAAAAGTCTGAAGAGCTCTGAAACAGCATAATTTGTTAGCATCTAGACAAAAGCTGAAACTGTGGAGGGCCAGCAGACATAAGAGGAATGGTGCTGCTGTTGACTCAGCCTGCAAGTTATGCATCTCTAGTACAACTTTTCTCAGCTTGCAAGTGTTGTGATCCTAATGAATTCAGAGGCACTGAAAAAATACTACCCAGTGTTAGCAGCCACAAACCAGCTAATATCCTTCATAGCATTGTACTGCAGCAGGACATCTTGCCCAAAACAAACATCCCAAGACCTTATTTGGACTCTTCTTGCGCAGCAGGCTGCAAGGCTTACTGCCTAAAACTAGGAGAACCCAAGGGACTTGTAAGGAACAGGGACCATCCCTTCAAAGCTTCAGACCTTCTGTACCAGCCTTTGTTTCCAGTTAAACCCTTCTTTCTCCAGTTAAACCCTTCTGGTGTTCTCTTTGTTGTCATCCTCCCTACAGGGCCAATATCAGAAAACGGTTTCCTGAATGTGCAGACACCTTCTAGACTCAAGCTTAAGAGATAGAAAAGACATGACATGCATGTCTCCTGCCTTTGCCTCACCTTCCCCTTCTGACATATCCTTTCCTGAGCTGCACAGAGCCTGGTTCTGCAGGAGAGTGAAACAGTATGGGGGGGGGTAGTAATGCTGGAAACAAAACCCTTTTCATGGCTGTTGTTCCTACCTGAAAGAATGACCTGGATGTGAAGGATGCCCCATTATTAGCTTTCAGACCCCTAGGACAGTCACAGACATTTGGATTCTTGGTGGTTTGGGTTTTTTTAAGATTCCTTTTGACAACATTAGCTATCTGCAAATCTGATGTGAAAGAGATTAGTTACACCTAGCTCTACATATGTTGCACACAGAGATGGCCACCTGAGGTTCATAAATGTGGACCTGTTTCTGTCTGTTTCCAAGCTTTGCATTCAAACTCAGTTGTTAAACCAGCAGGTGACCAGCCGTGCACATTCGCTCTTGCAGCCTTTACCTTCTTCAGCTGCAGAAAACACCAAATGCAATTTGGAACTGAAATAAACATTTCTTTTCAAAATGGAATTATTGGTTATCATTTACCCTTGATGGAATAAGGCTGCAAGCACGATAAACATGAGCTCACTGTTTAACTAATAATGCCTTCAATAAACACAAAAGAACCCTTTAGTCTTTGGGGGAGTATATTATTTCACCAAAACAAATCTCGGACTGGGATAACATGACTTATCTGAATACAACTTCCTGCCATAATCGCCCTTTTCCACATTGAGATTAATCTATTTTGAGCTACCCTACCACTACCCAGCAGCAATTTTTCAGACAAAAAGCCACTAGAGAGCGCCTCTTCCACAGTGATGGCACAAGCACCGTAAACCTCCTTGTGGGAGACACTATTTTCCTGAGACATGGAGAATTCAGCGACATGGGGAATTATGCACCGTTCATTTCCTTGTAATTTAACTCTCAGTAACAAAAGCATAATGTATAGTCTGGTTTACTGGTCTGATTTACAACACTTTAAGTGAAAAGACGATTTCCTTCTTTTCATGCTGACATCAGCAAATACAAAGCGTGCATCTTGTAACATGACATAACTGTAGACAGTGCAATGCAGAAAAAACCCCTAAGAGGTTGTGACACCATGAACAACAGCTCAGCAGAGAAGCAGGCCAAGAACTGCAAGACAGTGCCTCACACTATCCTCCCCACAAGAAGAGCCACCAGCAACACCTCAGCAAAGCAGACCAATAGGAAAATTGGGCTCCCACTGTTTGCTGCAGCTGTGTGGTTTGGCACCTTCTCACAGAAGCTGGTATCTTTGATCAGGCAGTGTGAGCCTTGCTGTATCTTCTGCCAAAACACTGTCCTTAGAGACCACCTTCTTTTTGAAACCCAAAGTCTCATTTTGTTGTCTGGGCATGGAAGGGAGGAGACTAATTAAGTATGATATAGTTCATTTTATGGGACCATGTTAGAGCACCATGCTCATACCAGGTGTATCCATGAATTGTGTTTGCTCCTTCACCACATGTAAGAAAATTGGATAAGAAGACCTCAATGTGCTGATAACAAGACTTACAAACACCATCGGGCACTTTTCCCTTCTCACCCTAATTTGAAAGGCTAGAGAGAACCTATCATTATAATACACCTTCACACAGCCTTGGTTTACACCCCAGACTCCTTAACCCAGACCTCTGTAGGCACCTCTTAAGTTTGGTTTTGCTGGTTTAAAAGAACAACAGCAACAAAACTATAGAAAACCCCCTCACTTTCACAGAATAGAAATATCATACTTTCAGCCTTGATCAAATGTGCTCTGTTTCGGCTCAAATGTGACAATTACAGAGGTATACACGAGGTGCTAAAGGAACATGAAATCTCACGAGTTTCCTCTCCTGACTTCTGTGCATCTTGTTGCTCATAGTTGGTCGGAAAAAATTAAGAGAGGGACATCAAGCATAGTGTTTCTCAGAGTATTTCAGAGCTGAGCAGGAAGCATGGCTGGGCGATCTCTTCAACCATGTACACAGGTGCAAAAACCCAGCATGCTGTAACGGAGAAGGGGCAGGCGCAGGAGAGGCTGGCTGCTCTGCTCCTTTCACGCTGCTTGTGGGACTTAAGAGAGTAACAGCGACTCCTTTATTTTCAGCTGACAGTGCAAGGGGGAGAGCAAAAGGCTTATTCAACAGTTGATGCCTGAGGAGGCAGCAGAGATAGACAAAATGTCACTATATCTAACCTAGGACGTGACCCTGCAGTATCTGGAGGGACACAGCAGCACACCATCCCAAGACAGTCTTATTTCTGAGACATGGTACATGAGAAGAACAAGCATGAGAGGGAGGCACCACTTTTCCCTGTGAACAGTCATGGAGCCTCCTGAGGAATAAACTGCTATCTGCCAGGTGCCCACTGCTTTGCAATGAAGGAGGGATGAATGATGCCATGATAATACTGGAAGAACTCTACAAACTGGATGAACAAACAGGGAAGATGGCAAAATTTATAGCAGGCCAGATGCCAGACTCTACATTAAGCCAGGAGATTCCCTTGGCCTGCTCAGGTGCTGGCAGTTGTCTGTTTTTACCTCAGAATTGACACTCCTGCCCACACACACAAGAAAAAGCTCTTTTAGGGGCCTCACAGCCACCATTTCATTCTCAAGCAGATTTCTCAATCAATAGGATGACCTACCTTTGGGGCTTTTGTTCAACAGAGTGAGACCTGAAGGAAAAGTCGTCACTCTGCACAGAAAAAAAGTCAAACCGTGAGCTTTATGTTTTAGTAAGCAATACATCTGACACCTAACAGAACTCACAGGTGCAAATCTCAACAGACACTCAGGTGCCACAAGGCAAATACCAGAAAAAGAAACATACAGCCATAGCTCTGCTACCGAGTCACTTCCTTCCTCTTCAAGATTTATTGCAGTAAGAAAATCCCACAGGATAGGTCATCTCAGCTGGATACCAGTGGCTCCTTCAAAGAGACTGGTAGGAGATGGTGTGGAAGATAGCCAACTCTGCAGTGACTTAGGTCTGATGCTACTCCCAGGTGGGCTGTCTGAAAGCCATCTCTAGACTGAAGAGTTCCCAGTCTATAGGCTTGGTATTAGAAAGGACTTCTAAGAAGAAAACTCAATATGCCTGTCTCTGATATAAAAAATGAATAGGTTAGACAAACCAAAAAGAAGCAAGTAGT
This sequence comes from Gallinula chloropus, assembly GCF_964237585.1. Classification (NCBI taxonomy): domain Eukaryota; kingdom Metazoa; phylum Chordata; class Aves; order Gruiformes; family Rallidae; genus Gallinula; species Gallinula chloropus. The sequence continues at coordinate 32,217,599 of NC_140090.1, read as the reverse complement.
AAAGAAAACAGAATCCTCCACTGATTAGCACTTTAAGAGTAATCATGTGTAAAACAGTAATAGCTGTGATAGTGGTATGTGTGTGATGCAGACTACAGGAGGGCATGGTACCTGCTGGATGAGACTGAGTTGCTTGGGTACACAGGCTTGCAGGATAATTTTGAGGCTCTCAGGACACACTGTAGTGAAGAGAGTTTGCAACAAGAGTATTAGAGGCTGAAATAACCCCTACAAGAAACTCTGATAAGAGGGTATGTGTGCAAACGTCTTCCAGCCCACTGGCTCACTTCAGACAGCAAAGTAAATGTGTAGACATACCCCAAAAACAGTAAATTAGCTTCCCTGCTTCTCTTTTATCAGGTATATTGATGATTCAGCAGCAGTGAATTGACAACAAAAAGAGGAGCAATTTCTTAGTCTGAAAGCACAAGGAGTCACCCTGTACTGAGTCCCTGTACCTGACATTGTGTTGTCATTACCTCAGCCTGTAGGCAAATCTGTAGGAACAACATGTTATAGCAAATGGCTGGATTTCAAGGAAGTCATTCACTTTAACATGAATTATCAGGACCATTACAAAGCAGCTAGGATGTCTGGTTCATGTTTTGGTCAGCTCATTGGGACCTACCCATAGCATCTTCCCTGCAGACAGGAGCAGCAACGTACCGCCGAGTTCTGTGACTGGAAGCTCAGCCACATGCACTGCGTCTCTGCTGGGGAGAAGTGCAAATCTGGTATAAGCAAGTGCAAATTTCACTGAAACCAGCATTATGCTCTTGACATGCAGCATCTCTGCCAACCTCAGTTATGGTCTGTTGAAGTTCTTATTCCCAAAGTTTTTGTGGGATTTGCTGTCAGTTTATATCAACCGTGGGACAGATTCTACCCTGAATACCTGCCTGATAGCTAGTGAGGAAACTGGAGCCATGATAGCTTAGCTCTGGTCAACAGCTAAGATAGTTACCAAGAGCAAAAATATATAGTTTATTGAATAAACTCTACAGTTTATCCAGGTGACTCTTACAACTTAAATAAATTCTCAGGTACATTTGTGTTCACACTAAAATAAGAAGCAAAACCACACCTTATACAACTCTTCTGGGAGCTATTTATGTGACTTCATGAAAGTTACAAAGTCCCTGAGCGCTGATGGTAAAGAATGCCCTTACTAAATAGACCAGCAAATATATTCTGCAATTCTTCTGAGTTATGATCATGAGAAAAACCACACAAAATAAAACTTTTTCATCACTCCCAGTGTTCATAAATTCTAATGAATTCCCTGATGAAAAATTTGGTTAAAGGTAAAGGTGTATTGAGAATATGTTCTCCCTTAAAATACTACTAGTATGCACAATCCTAATGCTTTAGATTAGAAAAAGTAAAAAAACCATACCAAAAGAAAAAAAAACCCAACCAAGGTGCACAGGAAGTCCCAGAAGTGTCCTACAATGCTGTTACAAGCACGTATTTGGAAGCTCAAGCCATGCTTTCAATACGTGTTGGCATTACTAAACTCTTGCATCCCAGCTAAAATCCAAATCATAACTTGCTGGTCACCAGAGATATGCGGTTATGTTTCCCAGGTTTGATTAGGTGACTTACAGAACTAACATAGACGGCCTAAATGAAATGTTCTGTACTTCAACATTTGCACATTGTTAAACACATGATTATTTGTGTAGCTCAAGTCGTGCAATTGAACTTAAATCAGTTAGTTACAAGCTTCACAGTGTGGAGGCACAGTTAATTCTAACATTTCCAACTGACACGATCTGAAACCTTAGTATTTTTCCATGAACTCACTGGAAAATAATTTGAAATAATGAATCAATGTGAGAATTTCACAACTGTTTGTGAATAGGGAAAAAAGAGAATTGTTAAATGAATTATTTATTGAGAATTATTCCCTTCTGTCTCTCAAAAGACCTTCTAAAAGCCACAATGTGCTCAGCAAGGGAAGCTGTACAAGTGTTTGTTAAAGTTACAGCATGGGGCTCTTGACTTGATTTTGGCTATGAGACCTGTTCAGTAGAGCAGTTATGGTATGGATTTCCTCACAAACACCAGCACTGCAAACTAAGCCTGGGATCAACCCTGCTGGACTCCTTTGGTTCTGTTTATCGTTCAGGCAAGCAAGAAGAGCTCCACAAGCCCAGCAACAGCCTCAGTAAAGCACAGGGAACTGCATTGCCTTCAGTTTATGAAGCAGATTTGCACAGGTGCTCAAAGGACGATGAACTAGGAGAATATTCTGCTTGTCATGCGGAGGGAGGAACTGGAGGCGATTCTGTTCCCTGGCTGTTCCCATGGTGCAGCGTTAATGGGAATATCAGGCAATACAAGGTATTTTTGTTAGGAAAGGCAGCAAATGCAAACAATGAACAGGTGTCTTGAGCAAGATTCCAGCTTTACCTAACCACTTTTCCAAGTCAGATCAATATTAAGTTTCATATGATACCTGACACTTTTCATGAATTTTGTGCATTTAGGGCTTCTAAATTATACATTTATATTAGAATTACTTTAAAGGGCAATATATTCTCAGTCTTATCCATTCAGAAAAAGTTTTCAGGGAAATCATTTAAACTCTGCTAGAATAAATAATTCAAGCTTTCCTTTGTTATTACCTACCAAGAATATCCTCATGTAAGTGACAACTGTAATGTCCCTGTAAGGTAAAATTTTTACCATACAAATCCATGGCTATGTTTGCAATGCTTTTAAGACAGTGTATAGTGTATTTATACACTTTGTTTTTTCCCACCTGAAAAAATGGGCTGAATGGAGCCGTTCCTTGTTATGAATTTTAATATTTTTTCACCTGCATTACATACTGACTCCTGATAGAAGTTTAGCGTAGCTGTATAGTGTGAAGTGTGGAATAAGTAAGTAAATAGATTGGAGTAGACCCTGACCTTAACACAAGAGATGAGAGGCATAAGGAGGAGTGTAGGGATGCTATAACTACAGATTGCTTTGGAAAACCTGCAGCATCATTTCATGCTCAGTGGATATTGCTGAACCTATATTTTTTGATTTTTTAACATCTCAAACATCAAAAAAATACTTAGGTTACTTTGTTTCAAGCAGGAAAAGATCAGGAGAGGTACCACAGAGGACAGTTCCGTCTTCCCAAAATCATGAGTGGGAACGGCCATGAACTTCCTCTCATCATCTTCCCTTTAGCAATTTGCCCCAAGATAATTTCCTACTTGGTGTTTGTTAGTACTTTGTGTTTCAGTCTTATTTTTGCTACCATCTTTTCTTCCCCAACACAAACAATGAAACAAAAAAATGATACAATTTTTGCCACCCAAATTTATAGGGAACCTGAATAACTCATGTCTGTTTATTGCAGATAACAGGACTGATAAACAGGACTACAAATTCAGAACTAGATACCACTGGAAACCCAAAAATGTTGCTGCTATTGGCTCACATGAATCACATTGCAGACTGAAGGAAAGAGTTCCCTAGCTCTGTCCTTCCAGGCTTTCACTAAGATTTTAGGATCCATCTGAGCTGAACTTGTAAAAGTTCAAATATTTTTCTTAGACTTTTCTTGACTCCACTTAGTAGTTGAAGAAAACATGAGAAGAAAGGGCAGGGAAGGGGAATTCTCCAAAACCAGTTTTGAAAGTCTGAAGGTCTGAATAGTTGAAGGATGGCTTGGTTAAACTGTGAAAAATGTGTAATTCTTCCAAAAGCCTCACATTACCTTTTGTTGACTATTTTCTTCTTGTTGTTGGCAGTCTCAGTTATCATTCAGATAAAATGCATAAAACATACTGACACAAGACCATGGTAAAACTGTTTGGTCTTTGTTTTGTTTTCTGAAGGCATGACTTTATTGTCAGCAGCTTTCCAATGACACTGCACAAACACTGATGGGTCCTGATAATATCAGAATACACACAAGGACAAAGCGTGACTGGGGTTTGATGCCATGAAAACTAAGGTATTTCATGCAGCCACTTGTACAGGCTATCTAGTTTCTGCCAGATTTGAGGCAAAATACACATCTTCTGAGCTCTAGCTTGCTCTTTCTGATTTCTGAGGAATTTCATCAGCTGCATTTTCTTCCTTAATAAAAATAAAATATCACTTGAAAACCCCAGCCTCCTCCCTGTTTCTCCAGCCTACATACATACAGCATTGTAACAGCTTCAGAGTATTCACAGAACTAGGCAGTACCTTAGTCCCATAGTCCAGGGGCGTATCTATACCTCAGGAGTTCCTACTCAGTAGGCATTTGTGCCTCCGTTCCTCAAGCCTCCTGCTCTCGATGTAGACGTCAACATTTCTTCTTCACTTTCCCACATCTGTATCCAGAAATCCCAGAGGGTCTTTCTGGATCCAAGGCATGGGACAGCCATGTGAGCATCACCTACTAGCTGTGCAACAGAAAGGAAAGTGTACCCCCACACCTTCCTCAGTCCCCTGTGACTCTCTATCTGTGCTCAATGGAGACTCAAAAATCACGTACATTCCACAGCCACAGCCTAACATGTCATCATGGCCAGATCGTGGCTAAGGTCACACTGTACAGGTGATGCAGTCAGGAAGACTGTGCCAGCATATCAACAGTAAGATTCAATTTTCAAGGGATAACATAATTCAGAATCATCCTCCTTCTTCCCATAAAACAGGGATGACAATAGCATTTTTTCCCTTTTAGCTGATTCAGATTGCATTTAGGCAGATATAAGAAGTTAAACACACAAGTAATCTCCCTGAGTGCTTACAAAGTGCTCAGGCATTTAAATGCCTTCATGAAGAAAGGTTCAGATCTCATGGGTACTCTCTCTGAGTATAAAATACCTGGCAGAGTAGCACTTACTACCTTAATGACAAACAAGAGTTGGAGAAATGTGGGACTTAGCTTGTATGAGTAAACTCTTTTGGTTGCTGTCTGGCGCCTTTCAGGATTACTTTCATGATTAAAAAGGGAAAAAAGAAAAGTGACTTAGCCAGCTGAATTCTGGCCAGTTCAACAGCTAAATCTGGACTAACTCCATTGATTTTGGTGAAGTAATCTTCCTTTTATTCTGCTTTAATAGAGATGTTTTGGCCTGGGATGATCTCTAAAAATTTATCCTTTTCCAAATTAAAAGGACAAAAAATATTTGGGAGGGCAAAGAGTTTAAAAGTAAACAAAAAAAGGAGAAAAGAAGAGGACATTTGGGGTAAGAGAAAGAACACGGAGACTTTTGAAAAGACTTCCAATTGGATTAAAATGATGATAAATGGAGGTGCAGCACAGGGGTCAGGCTCCTCTCGATAACAGGATCTGAGCGCTCTCAAACAGTTGGTGTCTGTCAGTTATGTGGGAGCCCCTTTGGTCTCTTGTGACTAGACTTTTTCATCGTGCATTTCTGACAGGATAAAGCAGAGCAGCTAAACAGGATAATTCCCACATTCTGCTGGGTGAGTCATTTCCCTCATGCTTTTGAAAAACCTTGCAGGCAAAGGGGAGCCGTGCTGACAAAGCAGAGGAAGTGCACTTTTTTGGATTTCACAGGGCGCCTGGTTCAAACATGTGTCGCCGTGACAGAGAACACCTGCAGCATAGTTCAGCGGCAGTCTGGCAAGCACAGCCAACCGGCTCGGCTGGGGCCCGGCACAACACATGGGCTGGGGGGGGGGGGGGGGCGGCTTTATTCTTAATTTTTATGTTATTTATTTAAACCTTCTGGGCAGTAGAATGAAACCTTCAGCCAGTGCGCTTTTCTCCCTCATTATGCAGCAAGATGCAATGACTGAATTAATGAAGCTGTCCAATGCAGAAACAATCTCTACAGCGAAGAGCCCCATGGTGTGAAGGAGAATATGGATAGCTTAATGCTATTTGGCAAAGCTGAGCTCAACTGGAGCATCACAGTGCTAACAGTGTTCCTTAATGCCAGTTTAGCATTATGGAGGTAAAAGGGCTGCCATTGAGAGCAATCTGAACGGCTGGTGAGGTTGCTGAACCTGGTGATTAGCAGACTAATTACCCCTTGTGGCTCACAACTCATTAATCAACCATTAAAATAATCACTTCCAAGAACAGTCTCAGATGTATCAGGAGAAGAGGGCTGGGATAGTTAGTCTGTGGTGTCTTGGTTTCGGTAGGAACAGAGTTGATTTTCTTCCTAGCAGCTAGTATAGTGCTGTGTTTTGGATTTAGGATGAGAAATGTGCCGATAACACACTGATGTTTTAATTGTTGCCAAGCAGGCAGGGACTTTTCAGCTTCTCATATGCCCTGGGGGCACCCAAAGAGCTGGGAGGGGACACAGCCAGAGCAGCTGACCCAAACTGGCCAAAGGGATATTCCATACCATATGATGTCATGCTCTATGTATAGCTGGGGGATGGGCCAGGATGTGGGGCAGCTCGAGGTCTTGCAGAGTATTGACTTTGGCTGGTGAGAAATTGTGCTATTCATCACATCTTCTTGTTATTATCTTCCTTTTCTGTCATAATAAACATATTTATCTCAGTCCACAGGTTTTATTTATTTTTTCCATTTTCAATTCTCTCCCCAGTCTGAATGGGGTGTGGCATGGGCAGGAGTGAATGGTTGTGTGTTCCACTTTGGGCCAATTTGAATTCGGCTGTTCTAGCAGCCCAGAATGGTATCTGTGAACTGTGAGGTCCCTTAGTGCCTGCCCAGGACCCAGAGCTGTCCAAAGATTCTGAGTGAATAACACTTTTGGTGTCTCACAGCCATCTCTTTCTTCCCTGCTCTGGTCATACTTTCCACAAGGACATGCACCTGTTTCCCTGGTACAGGAGCCATAATAGTAGTTGCCTCCCTATCAGCCCCTGGGCTTAGGGGCTGACAGCAGTTGCAGCTGACACTGAGCAGATCGGAGTGCAAATGCACCCAGCCCATATTAAACCATACTATTCTCTTCATTCAAACCTGTCCAGCTTAACCCTATGCCAAATGAGGAAGAAAACAGAAGGCAAAATAAGTTTTCACTCAAACTATAGCTCAGCTGCACTCACACCACCTTCCCAGCGCTACAGCACCCTGATGTTCATCCGAGTGGGCTCCAGGGAGGACATGCTGGGCGAAAGCACCTGCCAGTGACGCACACTGCCAAAACACACCAGTGGACCCCAGCTTCTGGCAGACAGCACATGGTAGGAGGCCCATCTTTATGTTCCCAGTTTGGTTTAACAACTTTTACTAAGCCCATGACTTGTGCTTCCAACTCTGTGCACAGTGGCCAGCCTAGCAGTCCAGGTGATCTCTTCTTCACCATTTGTTCCTAACACCCACTCCTTTGTCTAGTCTTTATACTTGACTCTTCTATTGCTTTAGAGAAGATCTGTGTAAAAAGGCAGGCCAGCTGAAACACTGTCCTCTTTTGACTCCTGCTTCAAAATCCCCCCTGCTGGAATGCCTGCAAAGCGTTTGATAACAGCCAGACCATGTGCAAGATGACGCTTTTATCTTTTAAGCTAATGAAGAATGTTTCATTGTTTAACCTGCCTTCTGTCTGGCCAGAGGCTTCTGCTTAGTCTCACTGATCCCTATGTTCAGCTAATCAGGTCGTTAGTGAAAGAGCTATCTTTATTACTTGTGTCCAGCACTTAGCACGACAAAGTCCTGAACACGTGCTGAGGCTGCACTACAGAGTAGTGGGATAATTCACATATTTTCAGATCAGCTTGTCTTAACAAAAATCCTAGGATATTTAGAGAACTGTGTGGAGAAGATGTCTCTGAGCACCAAGACCCCGAAAAGGAAGGCTGAGGCTTCATAAAAATTGCAAAATGGCAAGAGGAATGCCTGTCTCTTAAGGAAAAAAAAAAAAAAAGGAGGAAAGGATGAGTCAAGGAGTCGAGAAATAATAGAGCTAAAATCCAATTCCTAGAAAAATGTTCGAACAAATAAACAAATTACTTAAATACCTAGAAGAAAACAAAAGATGAGTAATAGCCAACTTGGATTTGTCACAAAGATACTATGTCAAACCAGTCTAACTTCTTCCTATGATGGAGAATAACTTCAGGGGGAAAAGAGAAAATGTCATATATCTTGACTTCAGTGAGGTTTTCGACACTGACATGATACTTTGAAAAAGAAGCTAAGGAAATGTGGGACAGACAAAAGTACTCTAAGGGTCAGGCAGTGCAGACTTAGTTGGAAAATCATTCACTGTCAAAATGAAAAGATGAGCCTAGTGAGGTTCCATAGGGATGATTTAATGTTCTCACTGGGGCCTAGATGATAGATTAGGGAGGACACCCACCAAATCTACAAATGCTACAAAGCTCAGGCAGCAGCAATCAGTTGTACGAGTACAGAACAAAGTTGGGTAGCAGCTCTGTTAGAAATAGTCACAAGCTGAACATGACTTGATAGCACCATAGCATCTCTATATGGAAAAAGAAAGAAAAAGGCACAGAGCATCCTGTACAAACAAGAGTGTAACCCTCATATCTACAAACAAAAGAGTAATCTGCGTATCATATGAAATAATGTTTCAAAACTATTATTCAGGCCTCCACTGGAGCAATACCTATTGGAGAGAGACACAGACCAACTGGGAGACAAAGGGAGATTGACAAGAAAAGACTGCAAATACTAGTGTTGCTTGTTGTGGTGAAGATAACATGGAGGGAACCTGTGCTAAGTCCAAAAATGCAGACAGAACAGCTTCAGAGAGGAAGAGATGAGTTTGCTTTCTCGCTGAGTGTGGGCAGGATGAGTTGTAATAGACTGAAATTACAGCAAACGTCAGGTTAATCATTAAAAACTGAAACTGTAGTGTATCATTAGACTAGATTTCCTAGGGAGGCTATCAAATCACCATCACTGAAGGTTTTTAAGACTATTGCACAAAATATCTTCAAAGAAGAACGTAGGTTCAGGTGAAAGTTCCTTAAGGCAGGGAGCTGGACTACATATTCACACTGGAAAAAGAGTACTAAACTGGATTAACTTCGAGTTGAAAAGCACAAGAGTTCCTGTGCTTCCTAATCTATAATGTAGCCAGGGAGGATTTTGTTCTTTCATGGTACACTTTTCACAGGTACTCTTCTGCCTTCAAAGTGCAAAATGAAGGCAAACATCACTGTATTAGGTTAAACATTTACACCCAATTTGTGCAGGTGTAAGCAGAGAACAAATCCCTGTATTTACAGTCAGTGTTGCATTGGGCAGCAAGACATGAAGGTTAGAGTTGTTTCTGGGCATTGAATGACAAAAGCACGATCCAGCTGCCTTTTGGTTCCTGCATTTTAGCCCTTGTTTCTCCTGAGAGAGGGACATGCATACATCTGTACACCAAATTGCAACCTTTTTCCCATACTCTGCTAACACAGAATCTTACCACATTCCTCTGGTTTAGCAGCAGTTTTAAAGTGCTATTGAAAGGAACAGAACAGAATCTCAACCTGTGATGTATGAGAGTAGTTCTGAGTGACACTTAGGCATCTGTATGCTTGTTTCATGCGTAGAGTTGTATCATTGCAAGATGTGATCTTGTAACTAGGACTAAGCTCAGTTAACACCTGACTAGGAGACTTTGGAAGAAAATCTAAGGGCTAGGGGAAGTGTTTGGCAAATCTTTGAACCAGTTCCTCAGCATGGTGCTTGATGTCACTCCAGAACAAAATGGGCCAAGTTTTATACAAAACACAGCATAGGGGATACAAATCTGCAGAAAAAAAAGAGAGAGAGAAGGAGAGGAGAGGGAAATGGGAAAGGGAAAGGGAAAGGGAAAGGGAAAGGGAAAGGGAAAGGGAAAGGGAAAGGCAAAGGGAAAGGGAAAGGGAAAGGGAAAGGGAAAGGGAAAGGGAAAGGGAGAAAAAGGGGAAAGGAGAAAAGAAAAAGGAGGGGAACGGTAAAATGAAAGGGAGAAAAGCTTCTACAAAATTCAGGAAGTTTCTACAAGAAAACATTGGGCCTGAGCTTTGCTACACACAAAAGTAAAAGCCCATATTTTAATTTGAAAAATAAAAATTAATATTCGAGTATTTTCCAATATTTTTTCCTGCAGAAAGGCTGCAATGCCCAAGACAAGGTAAGGGTAGACCCACTGCAGAGCAGAGTCTGACTTCAAATTTACAGCTGCAATGTCCTTACCCCAAAACCTTCCCACCGAACATTGCTACTTCCACTTAAGTGGTCTGAGCCCATCTTGCCTAGGAGGCAAACTTTGTTTACCTGGACAACTTCCAGCTGGAGTCTGGAGTCAGATGCTACTTTCAATGTAAAATAGATGCTGTTTCCATGGAGGCTCCTGGCTTCTGAAGGCTTGACTTCAGAGATGGATGACCAGCAGGTGGGGGAAATACACACAGCACCGTAGTCCTACAGGGTGCTATGATTTCTAGGAGAGTTTAGGATCCCCATAGCCAAAAAATGCAGAATGCTTTTTTTTTCGCGAGTCCTCTTTTGGCTTGTTCATATAAGCCCTTGTGTGTCAGATCTTTGTTTGTACAGAGACCAGGACTGCCTGTACTTCCTATACTGTAAAGCCTCTTACACCTTCTGACCAACGCTGACACTGTTTTTTCTGGGCAATTACAGATATTGAAAGCTGGAAGAAAAGAGGGGGAGAAAGAATCATCAACAATTTCAGGCATTAAACTTCTGGCTGGGTTGGGTGTGTGTGAGATACAGTCAGTTTAACAGTGGGACTATCAGTTTAACTCACAGGGAGTGCCTAGATTTTATCAAGTAGCCATCATAGACCAGACACTTCCTAGCCGTAGGCTGCCTTCATCTGCGGCTTCACAGAGGTGACAAACATGGCTTGTGGTACACTCCCACCTTTCTTACACAGGCCACATGTAAGGGAGGTACCAGCTTACTGCTGAACTTACTAGTGAAGGACATCATATTGCTGCAGTGATGGGCATCTCTTCTAATGGGCACCTGGAAATATATCATTAGCTAGGGCACCCTTTCCATTTCAAGAAATACAGAGGGATTTTTTAAATTTCATAGACTAGTTCTGCTTAGAAAGCCCTCCATCGAAGCATTCCCAAGAATCAGGCAGTTTTGAAACTGAAATATTTAAAAAGAGCTTTGATAATTAAGTTTCAGAGAGAGAATGTGGAGTGCAGAGTTCCCAAAAGCACGCTGAGGGACGGTGCTATGTAATGGGGCCTGAGCTCCCCCAGGTCCCACTTAAAGTTCCAAGGCTGGAGCCACATTCCATTCAGCTGAGGGAGAGAAACGCCTAATGTCCTTTTGTTCAGAGATCCCTGAAATAATAGAAGTCAGTGCCCAGAGGCTATGAAGGCAGAGAAATCAGGGTTCATCAGGGGCCTGAAAAAAAGAGGATTCCTGCAGAACAAAAGTAGGCAATCAAAGTACAGCCAAAACACAAGGGCTTTATCGGGTACCTCTTGTTTCTGGTTTATACACCATGTAGTGATGGCACAAGACTCTCATCTCCATACCACCACCAGTGCTTCACTCATTCCAGTCCACACTCTGCTCTATGGGTTTAACAACCAACAGCAGATTGTTTTGTGCCGAGAAGCTGGTGTGAACGGGTATGGGCACATCTTCTGTTCTCCTGTGACGCCCTAAGAAACTAATGTCCTCAAGGGATGCAGCAGCAGTTTGCTCTGTGCATGTGGGTCTTTAGCAGCATAAGGCATCCAACTGACATTCAGGATCACAGACCAATAGAAACATTTAGGTTGGAAAAGACCCTTAAGATCACCAAGTCCAATTCCCAGCACTAAACCAAGTCACTAAGCACCCCATCAACATGTCTTTTAAATACCTCCAGGGATTGGTATCTCAATCACTTCTCTGTGCAATACACATCATTGCAAAATAAATAGGGGCCAAATAAACATTTGCTGTTGATATGCAGTCATCAGCACTGGAAGGCTCATCAGAAATACAGTGTTTTCACCAGCCCCTTCATAGATGAGAGAGAGGCTGTCCATCAGGTAGGGATCAGCACTGTACTAGTGCTCTGCTGATTAGTTGGGATTTAGCTCAAGGAAAAGATGCCCCAAACTGGTCTGCTCTCTATTATTTAACTGGCACAGACCAGGCCCATGAATATTTTTTGGACCTGTTCATAGAGAGGCAGAGGCTTGCAGGAAGATCATGATGAACCAATACTCCATCAACTTGGGATAGACACTTGAGTCAGGAGCACAAGAGGACACATCTTCCTTTGGTGACACAGTGAAAGTGGTCAAGCTGCAACCAGCTCTGCAGAGCGAGGCAAGGACTCATTATCAGAACCTTGAAAGGTTTTCATTGAGCTGGAAACTTATAATACTCCCATACTGACAAAAATTGCTCTAGTGCCGTGTCAGCACAAGAGTTTGAAGCTAAGGAAAGTGGCTTGCTTTGAAAGTGAATGTTCTGGCTATGGATGAAGGTGAGACCATCAGCCCCAGCACAAGCATTAGCATCCCTGTCTGCTCACCCCAGCCTCTCAGTTAAAGGCCACGCTGCAGGAGAGAGATCTCAGAAAAGAAAAACAGTGTTCATAATAGGCAAAACAGAAAACCAACCAAAATCCCTTCCGTGAGCAGAGGGGGACACCTGGCAAACCTCTCTCAACAGAAAGATGGAAAGGTAAGATCAGAAAAGCCATGCTGGGCTGCAGAGCATAACAAAGCCTAGTACTGGAACTCAGAGGAGGACTCATTTCTTTCAAAGGGGATCTCAAGTTTTCCAAGAGTTAGGTTTCATCAAATCCCATTTTCACTTTGACGTAAGTTATATATCAAATCAGAACATTTCATCTAAGCCTTGCAGATAATTTCTTCATCAACATGCTTTATTAAAAAAGCTATTTGAAAAAATCCTGACCTTTTATAGGTCACTTCTCTTTTCCTAGCCAATCAGATCACGTTGTTCCCTGAGGTCCTAATCAATTATCAGCCCATTTATTTCACTTGATATGAAGACTGTGCCCAATTAATTCAGAGATGCATTAAACTGAAAGGTTTTACAATTGAAATGAATGTTTCTCACTTTCTGTCATGTCCTGGTCTAGGAAATTAAGTTTAAATAAATGCTAACAGAATTGTCAATAATGCATTGCATAAAGGTCAGGGTGGTCAGGCTTTAATACAAGGATGTTTTTATTTCTTTATTATTAGAATGTGTTTTCTTCTTTTAGCTGGTAAAAGAGGAGATGCATACAGCTACCACATCTGTGGTATAGTCGAAGTTTTATTGCAATGAATTCTGATTTGATACTTTCTCATCCACAACTATTTCCTGTCTCCAGTCTTCTGTCATAATTAATGCAAAGTTAAATAGGTTTTCCATTTGACGTACATCAGGTAGACTGAACTTTGTATTGGTTAATCAGCTCATTAGAAAGATTGGTCTAAGTAGAGCTGATACCTCTGATTCTATAGCAAAGCCTTCACCCATTTGAAAAAACAGTAATTTCTCAGGGAAGTAAGGCAGACAAAGTTTTAAAAATTATAAATAATGTGCCAGCTGCACCCTTATTCCCACTCATAAATTTCCTTCCTTCAGTTCAGTTTAGTGGAATAAATTTTGCCTCTTATTCTGTTGCTGAGAAGAAGTGATGCCAGATTTTCCTGGTTATGTTCTGTATGTGGACGGAGTATGTGGAAACCCTTGTCCACCTGACCTTTGTAAAAGCCTTGGGTACAGACAGGGACTCCACATACTTCTTAGCAGGCTTATCAGTAATCACCTCCAGCAGGCACAAGAAATTTGCCCTCTCTACAGCACTGGTAGACAGGGGGGAAAAAAACCTCTGTTTTACAGAGATGATGCTAAACAGAGAGGACTTAAGGCTAGGATCTGCAGAAGGACCTTGGCATCCCATGTGGCAGCACTCTGCCTAAAAGCCTGGCAGCTTCCTGACCAAGCAAATGCACAACACATAACGTAGTCTTGCTAGTGATTATCAAAGAACTTTTGCATTTTAGGGAAGAACTGAGGATACCTAGGAGTGCTGAATGTCCTCCAAATCTTGTGCTAGACACACCTAGTTTCATGCCACTCAGGAAAGAATACATTTCCTTAGTATCCTTCCAAGGCGTCAGTGTCATGGACACCGTCGCTATGGACTGCCACTTGAGAGAGCATTGTGCCAACACACCATTTCTCTCTGCTTGTTCCGCTGGAGAGTGTTACAACAGAAATGAGCACTAGGCAGCTGCCCTGAGCACTGCAGAGCTGCTCAACTGACTGCACATGAGCACCCAGTCCTTCCACCTCTCCCAGGGCAGGCACTGAGCACAATGCAGGATAAATCAGCACCAGTCTGGACAGAAGGGTTTGTCAGTTGGTTTGGGTTTAAGCAGAAATAATTTAGAAGTGCTTTACTGAGTGGAACTGTACTTAATGCCTCTGCTGTTGTACTCCCTGCTAGAACAAGTAAGAAAAAGTACAGTAACAAGTGTGAAAAAGTAAGGGAAATGTTGGTGGCAGGTGGAATACATGCCTTCCACCTCATCTGCCAACAGTTGAAAAATCGTTGAGTTTTAAAGCTGGGAGTTTGCACAAGTAAAGTGGCTTTGGTGATGCAGGAAAAGGCATCTTCTTCCTTTGATGGCTCGGTTGGGAATTTCTGCAGGAAACATGCCATGTGGAGGAAAAGGGCTAAAATTCAGCTCCCCAGTGTTACCCATTTGTCTTCTACAATGTGGCTGCAATTATGGCATTTTCATTGTTTCAACAATCTGTACAGAATGAGTCAAGGTCCCTTCTGGTTTCAAACAGTTCCTGATCAACAAATATATTGCTTAAAAAATCTGTGTAGGATGCTAGGAAACACAAACTTTAACTTAACGGGAAAACTCAGCCACTTCTCAGTTTCCTGCACTTTAGTGACAGCATTCACATCATAAAAACACCCTCAGAAAGGGATACAAGCTTCTAAAGTCAGAGATGTTGTCTGTGTGCAAAGCAGAAGCAGTTTAGAAGCAATAAAGTTACTCAGTTTGCAACCAGTTTATCAAGTGGCTGCCATTTCTCAAGGAAGATGTAAGGAATGCACTGGCCTTCCTCAGACTTTTTAGTCTCAGTATTCTTTCTTCTGTAGCTCTTTTGTTTGGGAAAAAACACCACAAATAACAACAGCCAAACAATGTGAAAACATAACTCAAATGTAATCAATTCATTTCCTGCTGGAGTTTGCTGAGTGCCTGAAACATCAGTGATGAAATGCATAATCTGCTCTTTTCATTTCAAAGCAAGCCAGTTCAGATTTAATTTCCACTACCGTTAGCTCCTTCACAGTCTCCAGCATGTAAGAATAATGAAGGAGTATAACACTAGGTGGATCTGAAATACAGTTAGGTCCTTAACCACACGAGGCAGCACTGGAGGTGCATGATTGACTGTAGTGAGGAAGAGCTCAGCTCTTAAAAGTTTGCAAAACACCGCTCCAAGATACTGAGCATTCTCAATTCCCACCGAGTCCCAAGTAATTAGGTAATGGAGCTTATTTTCAATCTTTATCCTGTGCTCTTCTTAAAGCTTTAAGCCAAAATACATCATCACTCATTCTGAGCTGCTTCCCACCCTGTGAAGCTGAACCAGCACTTACTACTAAACCTGTCTCTGGTTTCAAATTCATTGCTTGATATCACACCGCAGGAATAGGCCCAGTAGGTTTTTAGGGATTTATTTGCAAGTCCAGATTAGTACCTATTCATTTGCTACAACCATCTGTATTTTTTTTAAGTGTAGTTATTTCTTTAACTACCTTCATTTAATTTTATTTTTCAAACATCAAAAAAAAAAAAGCAATGGGAAC
This sequence comes from Gallinula chloropus, assembly GCF_964237585.1. NCBI lineage: Eukaryota > Metazoa > Chordata > Aves > Gruiformes > Rallidae > Gallinula > Gallinula chloropus. The sequence goes on along the minus strand of NC_140090.1, from coordinate 32,201,862 downwards.
TTTGTGGAAATATGGATTCAATCAGTGATCATTGGCTATTTTTTCCTGCCTCAGTTATGAAAGGAGATGAGGTGTTTAAATTACTAGATTTCACATGTGGAAGGAATTTCCTTCACATTTCTGAAGGAAATAACATAGGATTCTTTCCAAGCTTGAATTACAAATTATCCCAGGACCCAGGAGAGGAGCAGAGCAGAAAACAAGATTTCAGGAGATTCTTTGTCAAGTTAGTTTCTCAATCAGCCTTGAAAGGCACCTTGAGGACCCAATTTCTTCCTTATGTTGCATTCCTCCACTGATGTAGAAGCTTAAGGACTCCAGTTCATACCTTTTTCAATAGCTGCTTATATGATGTGCTGAAGTATTTATCTCACAATAATGCATGTTAATGTCAGTTTTGCAAGAAAAATGAACTAACAGATGAACTACTTCCCCCAAAGAGCTTACTTGTTAGTGTGAATCTTGCAGGTACATACTACTTACATATTACTAACCTACAAGCTCAAAAGGATTCTTTAAAAAAAACCAAACAACTCTCATGAGGTTTGATATGTGGATGTTATTCAACTATTCAAATATTGGATAGGTGGAAATTCGTATCTTCCTTTAAGCCCTTTCAGTAAAGCAAGAACAGTTATCTCCATCCATTCTTTTACTCTTCCATGCCAAGTTTCTTTTCCTAAATAGGTAGTTCTTTCAGGCAGGCAGAGTAAACAACTTGACTATTCACATGACTAGCCCGAGTGCTATAATCAGCCATTTTCCAGGGGGTGCTGTTTCTGCTCTGAATGCCCACAAATCTAGAAAGGAATCCTGCCTGGAGGTTATCTTTCCTCTGGCATCTAGATAGGGGAAGATAATTTCCCTCCCTGGTGCAATGCAGTTCCCATGTCAATTGGTGCCAAGAGCATTCTGCAGAGAAACAGCAGTAAAAGGAAGACCAGCAGCCAAGGTCCTGTATCATGTTTTAAATTTAATTTTTTAGTTTCTTTTCTAATAATTGACTTGTCAGGATAATTTCTGCAGATCATGAGACGTCTCCAGCACATTTTGGAAAAATAGACCCAATCAGGGGAGAACATACATTTTCAAAGGGTTTGCTGCCTGGAGTGGAATGCAATTTCATCATCATCTTGAAGGCAAATGTTAGGGAAGAGGAGCAGGATGGGCAGATGAAGAGCATGGCGGGGCGGGGGGGGAGGTGGGGAAGCTGAGCCATTTTTAACTTTAATTTTTGTTAGGCTTTTGAGAGTTAAAAATCCAGTGGCTAATGAGCTTGCCTTGTAAAGGCTACTACTACTGAAATTAATTACAGTAGACTTTTCTTGGAGACAACTGCAATGCAACAGACTTTCTCAGTGACAGACTAAGGATAATGCTGTGTGTTACATTATTCAGTGTACAGTTTGCATAGTCTTCAGCTGTAGAGCCAAGTCCATTTTGTTTCACTTTTGTGCTTACTTCCAGTGGGGCTTGTTTATGCTCTGCTCCCCCATTCAACTTCCCTCCTCCAAATACTCTCCAGGGACCATGAGCTAGAGCATCTCTACAGGCTGTTATGCAGGAACATGTTGCAAATTCAAGCCATTAACATGACAGCACATCTGATCCCAACGCTACTGTCCACCACTCCCTAGCTCTCCTATGGGAACAGCTGCTTTTAAATGGCAGACACCAGTGTCTAATGCTTTGATATTCAAAAGCTTAGTGGACCATGCTCTGTGCACTGGGAAGAGAAATATAAGCCAAATCTGCCTCAGAGAAATTCTGCTGCACAGTTTAGCTTTCTCAGTTATTTTAATGCAGCACTGACCAGATAATAAAATCCTTAATATTGAATACGGGCTTCTGAAGTCACAAATGTCATCAGTTTAAAGTGGAAGCAGACATCATCCATCCTAGTATAAAAGAAGCCTAAATCATGGCTCCTTTGAAATCAATATGAAAGCACTTCTTAGCCTGAGTAGGCCAGGAAATGGTCATAATTATCATAAAACATAAAATTTCACTTCCCAAAAGGAACATGCATGTTCTTTTCAGGACAGGGAAACAGACAGATGTCTCAGTTGTACACTTCACTCTCATTTTCAATTTCTAAGCACCTTCTAGGTGTGACAATTGATAAGGGAACTTTGAGAAAGCAACTTAAGCATCACTGCTTAAAAGATCTGCTGGAGTCCGCAGCTAGGCTGAAATGCCAGCTTTGAATTGTTCCTTTCCAATCCAATTTGGATTCCAAACAGAATACTCTAATTGGCAGTATTACTAAGTGCTTCACTGCTCAAAAGCTTTTGAAAAGAAGAGGAAGTACCAGTGTGAAGATAAGTACTTCTAGGGGTGGGTGTGCAGTAATGGAGCTGGGAGATAAAGTTTAGGTTTTAAATACTTGGACAATACACTCCTGACTGCTGACTACAACTTAGACCTATCCTTCTATATTTTATAGTTGACCCTGGATTTAATAAGAGACAAATCATCGTCTTTTATTCAGTAATAGGTAAGACTGCATGATCTACTTATTCTCACAGGATGACAATGGTGCCATTATCTGAGAGGCTACAACTGATCACTCCTGAATGAATTGGGGCTACACGGCTAAGCAAGAACAAGTAGTAGAGGAATAGAAGTGGGACAAAAATGTAGCAGGCCACAGTTTAAAATAAAGGAAAAATGTTTCAAAGTTGCTCTTAATCTTGGCTTAATATCCCCAAGGACAAGAAAGCTCTCACACAGCCATTGCTATAAAACAACCAAATGAATAAAAGAGACTTTCAGCTATTCTAAGCTCTATTCTTTGCTCTTCTTTAACACTTCTATCCAAACCCCAGCTACCATCCTGTGTAATACTGGTTTCTGGTGCCTGGCAGGCTCTGTGGTTTTACTGCTGCTAGTACATTGGGGGATCTTCATCTCTGTAACAGAACACAAATTTCACCACAGAAAGGAAAGAGAAGTAATCTGCTCTGTCACAATTACAAATTCAGCTTCATAACACTATGAAAGTTGTTATGAGGCATTCCCAGAAGGAATTAGTGTCCAGCTGGGACAAAGCAACAGTGACCACCTGAATCCAGAAGACATTAAAATATAGAAGCATCACTTAACACTGGAAGAAAATGCCTTTTTTCCCCTCACCTTACCTTGCTTCTGTTTCTTAAAATACCACTCAACATTATTTAAAAAGAGCTTAAGAAGCTTCCATTCTGTTTTTTAGGGAGTACCAAATGACAGATCAAGGCCAAATGTGACCAGAGATCAGTTTTGGGAATAAGTGCTGATGACAGAGTACTTCACACCTGAAAGCATGTTCATTGCACAGGCAGAAAGGAATAGAGGAGGCAGGGAACTGAAGCGAGGGCAAGAAATGCATGTTACTGCATAACTACAGCTCTGTGTTCAGTTAGCCATTTACCATCCACAGTGCTTGAGCTGTGTCATGGTTTAACCCCAGTCAGTGACTGCACCATGCAGCCACTTGGTCACTGACTCACTCCTCCCCCACAAAGGAATAGGGAAAAAAATAGAAAAACACCCAGCTTGTGGGCTGAGCAGTAGCTTGCAAGAAAAAAGAAAAAAAAACCTGCCTCGATGCCTGATTTTCCAAACTTGTTGCTAGTTTAAAACCAACCATCACACAGGAAAAGAGGGAAAAGCCATCAAGTCCATTACTCACAACTGCAGATAACCCCTGATGACATCGTGTTCTTCCCAAGTGATGTGACTTGGGGCAACGTAAGTGCATCAGTTTTTCCACCTGGATACAACCTTCTTGGCATGTTTACTAGTACCTTGTGTTGCTTGCTAAGAAAGTGGAATTGCAAGAGTGTGGATATATCTGTTCTCTGACTCTCAGAAATCCTTGAGCCAGGCAGTTCCTATTAGGTATGCACGGGAGAAGGCTAAATGTCTTTTATGGTTCAGTGTAGATGATGAAACACGGTATTTGCTGAGGAGAGGAAAGGGGATGTCCCCCCTTATAATCTAAGATTTATTTCTCTCATCTCTGCCTTTCTGCATTTACAGTAAGTTTCTTCCTTCAAGAAGGTTCATCTACAGTTCCACAGTGGTCACAGGAGGATTTTCCTTCCCTTTTGGAGAGTATCCAGTTCTCTTTCTCTCTAAGGAAATGGCAATCCCTCCCTCCCACCCAAAGAAGAGCAGCGAGCTGGAAACCAGCCATGTCTGACTGTCACATCAGTTTAATTTTACCGGTAGCAATAAAGAGGGTCAGTACCCAATTCTGGAGACAGTGGCATGCATACTAAAACTACTGATCTTCCAGCCCCTAGCCCTACTAAGAGCTGTTATCGTAGAACTGCATGCAGTATGCTGTAGCCAGGGGTTTGCCAGGGATCCAAACCCAACCTCCTTGCTTGGAAACACTGAACTGCAGTTTCTACTTTGAGCAGGAACCAGAGTGCCTTGAAACTCTACCATGTAGACACAAAGTTTGTGTGAGAATATAGAACCTAATTTAACTCCTTCCTGCCTTCTCCCAATGTTTTTTTTTTAATATGGGTGAAGAGTAAGTCCCAAGTCAAAAAGGTCCTCTTAGGATGGTAGCCGAGGAAGCCATGCTTTACCTTTCCCACTGATACTTCCCAACCATACCCCCTGTGAAGCAATACTGCCTTCCCAGCTCAAGTAGATCAACTGAGCTGTCCACATGAGCTGAATGGCCTCAGTCAAAACCAGCCAGGTGAGCTAATGCAGCTTAACTGACAGGCTTTTGCTAACCTTCTTCATTTTGTCTGAAACGTAATAGGCAGCACCCACAGCAGCTTCATCAACAGACTACACAGGAAAGTATGTTCCACAAAGAGCTGGTGACAAGTTCCCAGTCAAATTGTGTGTCAACACAAGTGCAGATGGAAAAGGATGCAAAGCAGATGTAAAAGCTCAGTTTCAGACAGTCTAAAAGCTCATTAAAACACTGAGTCTAGTAGCTAAGCACCTCTGAAGACCTAAAGCCAACCAAAGGGAAAGAGCGGGCACAGGACACATTTGTGTTTTTCAGAGTTGAGGCCTAAAATACATATTTGCCCCTTGTCTTAGGCAGAAAATTCTCACTGCAGTAGCACTGTCATCACAATATTTTCCCCCAAAACACCTCCAAATCTACTTCAATGCTGCTAAAAGACTGGTGCATTGTTTTTCTTTTCCCAGCATCCTCAGCCTGCAGGTATAAGCACACATATCATGTATGCAGCACTGCAGAAGTATGTACTCCAGAAATCCGGACAGTGTGAACACAGACCCTAAAACTTATTTCTCAATACCAAAACAGTAAAGTAGGTATGTAAAGCTGTGTTCCCAAAGAAGTAATACTGTATATTACTAGCATGTGAATGAGCAGAGAACATTTAAATACTATTTGGTCCCTCCTTTCAACATTTCAGATCTTTAAAAAATACATTATCTTATCAGGGTTGAAAAAGCCTGGTCTATTGCTTCATATAAAGCTGTATCTTTACTACACAGTGAAATACCATTGTATACTACAAATTGTACATTATAATAAGAAATGATCCTGCTATAGATCACACTTGTGAAACAAGTCACAATGGCTGGCATAGTTTTAGCTGAAAAATGTTACAAGTTAATGTTGTCAAGGATGATGTCTCCAAACAACATAACTGTGGCAAAAGTCTATTGTATAACCCGATGGATATGAGCCCCTCAGGCACAAATCTCAGCTAAAAGTTCATAAGGGTCAAAAATGAGGAAAGAGAAGGGAGAGGCTTCATGAAATTCATGGGCTTTATTACAAAAATCCACACTAGCACTACTTCAAGCCTTCTGTGGCCAAAACAGTCCATAGACTTCTAAAGATATATATGCCTCCAAAACCAACAAAAACCAGCCTGGACCATAAATAAACCTAGCCTATGAGAGTACCGAAGTAATTTCAAAATATTAGCTCATATTGAGTTGCTAGAAAGCCACCACATATCCCATGTTCCTCTAGATGTAACTTACCAGAAAATGTAGATTTCTTCCTGGAGTTAAAGAACTTGTAGGAGTTATCAATGGGCTTAGGTAGGAGTAACTCCCCTTACATGCTCTTAAATAAGAAAGTCAAGTCCGTCCCTGTACTCCAATCAGCCAACAGTAATGCTGTTTCAAATGAGTTAGCATGAAATTGGACAAAAGCATTTGAACCTTGCACACATTTTGGTTCTGTCACGTTAGGACCTTGCCAGGCTTAACAAGACAGATGGGTTCTAAATTAGCTATAACTAATTGGATAAAAAAAAAGAAAAAAAATCTAGGTGTCTTTGAGACAATCTCAGTGGAAAACATCTAGTCATTGCTCAAAAAAGATTAAAAAAAACCCCACAAACAACACCCCACCCCACCCCAAAAATAACATCAGGAACATCAATGATGAATAAGAAACAGGACAGAAAAAAAATGAGGGTTTTTTTCCTAATGCCATTCTATAAATTAATGGTATGCTTCAGTGTGAAACTCTCCCTCATTTCTGGTCATTATCCTGGACAGATACTGCAGTGAGAGGGAAAAGCAAAATCACACCATCTTCTGTTGTCCCACATTTTGAACCTCCATAACATTTTTTGACTCTTCAGCCATATTCTTTCTGTAAAAGGTCTTCTCCTGACTGGTACCATCTACTTTTTTAAGTGTTCCTCTTAGAATGAAATGCCAACTAATAAATTGTTGGTACCCTTATGGACACCAAGCTATTGTGGGATTTCTACTTAATGGCTCACATGCTCCTTCTTAAATAAACTCCCATTAGAAATCTTTCATGCTTATTAGAGTCATCCCTCCTCTTGGATGAACTGGCAAGAAGAACTGCTTTCACCCTGGGAAACTGCTGCTCTAAACCCCATCCTTTTGTCATATCCAAATACTTCACGTTATGTTTGGTTGCAGTTCCCCTGTTATTAGTGCTTCATTGACTTATTTCTCTGTGATTTCCCTCAGCAGCATGCATGCAGTATTTATTGAGGAAAAAGCTGCTCTCACAAACCTGTTAGTCCACCTCTAATCACAGCGTTGGAGATTTCTATCCACAGACTGTCACGCGCACTTCACTAAAATTTTACCTCATCATTTTACTCAGTCATTTCTTTCTTTAAAGCTATAGCACTCTTCTCACACCTCTGTGACCTAAGCTGTCCTTTGGGTATAGTTCATAGCAGGAATTACAGTATTTTATTGATTTTTGTCATTGCATCGTATTTCAAGCTGTCTGTTGAATAATGTCTATTCTATCAGGGCCCTCTTCTCATACTAAGCAGGAGTGTCTAGGGCTGTCAATCTCACTGCCATTCATAAGTACCAACATCCACTAAAAAGAAATTAGAACAAAAGTGATCTGACAATGAAAGGCTGTAATTTGAAGATATTGAAGAAAAAAGGCTTTTGTCAAATTTGATTCATATGGAACGTGTCATATAACACGACCCAAACTGTTTGACAAGAACAAATTACCACAACACTCCTTATCAAAATAAGCCAACGCCATTAAAAGATACAAATAAATCCCAGCTCAAGAATAAGAGTAGCATACTGTATTACAGGAAACAGTGTTTACTAGATTACACAATTGGATTAAAAAAACAGTACATGTCCTTTTCAATAATTAATCAAGAACTCCGTATTTTTTCATAATGGAGGAATTTTTAAAATCTTAAACGGAAATCAACTTCAGAAGTAGATTGTGTAATTCCACAGGGTTACTATCATATTGAATGAAACTGAGATGCAAAAGCTGAAAAAACCCTGACACTAACAAAATGTAGATTAACTGCAAAAACAGACAAAAGGCCGCAGCAGCAGATCAAAGAGAGAGCAGCTTGGCAAAGTATGATGGAGCATTACCATAATGAATTTTGTGAGTAAGCAGTGTCCTTTAAAATAATTCTTTTGATCTCTTAAGAAGGCATTTACTATAATCAAGAAAGGGTTTACTTAGCAAAAAATGAAAAATAAAATTAAAAAAAAAAAATAGACTTACTTAGGATTTAACTTTAACCCATTTCCAGCACCTCCATCATGATGTTTCATAGATTTCTAACAGGCTTACCCTGATTATCTAGCCTGGCCTTCTGAATTCCAGCCAAATTAACTTCCTGCAGCAATTCCTGACTTGTACATTCTAAGAGTAATTTCCTCCTGTTTCCTTTCAGGATCAGGAGTGAAAGTGAGACACTAGTCAAGACATTTCAGTTTAACTACATTTCAGGTCAGGTGCCTGGACTAACACCTGTATCCCAGGTGAAAGTGAACCCTCCCAACCGAAGGACAGACAGACAAGGTTGGGATGCTCTTAGGTGGCTGCGATGGAATAGTGAAGCCAAATGGAAAAATCCTGGGGAGCTGGGTTTGCTGTTCTCACTGCTGCTGGTTACGCAGAAGCTGGGGCAGCAAGCACTGCTGCAGGAAGGACTGGTTCTGTCATCCCCATTTCTCTCCATCCCGCAGTATAAGCTATACCCATTCCTTCAACTTCCTCTCAGCAAAAGCAGGAGCCATCAGCAGCGAGAGCAGTATCTTTGCAGGGGGCTACAAACTAGCAAAACTGCGGGATTGCAGTTGCCATGGGCAACTGCAGGCTGTGCCTCTTCTCTACCCATCCTCTTCTAGGCTGTGCTGGGCTTGCAGTGAGCAGGCAGAGCTATAGTACCTCCACAGCAAGAGCCTACAAGACTGGAGGGAACCTGCCTCGTTCTGTTCAGGTTTTGATCCAAACTAGACTAGCAAGTCTACAGGAATCACGGAGCAGACTTCTGCCTGCCTAGTCATCCAGCTGCACGCTGGTGCCATCTGACAGGCCAGGCCATGCACTGGTAGATCAAAGGGAGCCATAACTGTCATTACAGCTAACATAATGAAGACATGGTGCTAATAATTGTTTGGATCAGGAGTCTGCTTTTTGAGAAATTTTCCCGAGTGCTGTTAAAGGGGCCCTGGTTGTTTTCAAATGAGCAAGTGAAATCTAAGGCGCTCAGATCTGCTAACAATTATCCTCAGAGCTGCTCTTGCTGCTGCCTTTCCCCGCTCTGTCCATCACATGGCTGTCTCAGAGCAGGAGCTGCATGGCAGGTTGAGCACTCTGTGGGGTGGGAAGCCATTACGCCTTATTAACTTTGAGTGACTAAGCCTTTTGTGCAGGAGCTGAAGATAATTAAAACACATTTTCATTGCTAAACTGTTAGAGCGAGGAGGAGCTGGGCTTGGGCTTTTCTTTTTGTCTTACTTGTCCAGTGAGCTTGTGAAAAATAGCAAGGCTGAAGTTAAGAAAAATCTAAAATGATTTGTTGACAAAATAGTAACAGCAGCAACAATAAATAAAAAGGCAAAGGAACAATGACTTCACATTATTTAAGCCACACAAACACCTGCTGCAAAAGGCAGGTATCTCTCATTTCAGAAAAAGAAGAGACTTACTCAAACTCTGAAGGCAACTGTTCATACAAGCTTATACAAATCCGTTGTTGTACTTAATATGGCTGTTGCCTTGGAAGATTCCATTTTCCAGTCTTGACTTAAGATACAGAAACTGCCAGAGCCATCTCAAATTATTTAAAAGAGGCTTCAACAAGCTGGAAATCCCTTCCACCCTTGTGGGAATCCCTGCAAGGAACTGAGCAGGCTGAAATATGCCAAAAAACAATGTTTGGCTGCGGCTGTGGCTGCTGCTGCTGCTGCTAGAGTAATTTAAGACAGGCAGCAGCTGGGAAAGACTGTTTCTCATGGTAACCCTTTCCATGTGTGTCCTCCACCCAGATGTAAAGTCAAAGACCCTCCTCTCAAAGGCACAGCTTTGAAGTTCTTAAGTGATATTTAACTCCAACAACATAACCCCTTTATCGTTGTTATAAAGCAACCAGTAAAATAGGATACCACACCCCAAAGACTCCAGGACTTTGAAGAGAAGAGTTAAAGCAGAGGAAGGAGACACAACCTTGCTTTGCTCAGGAATCCTAAGAATTGTGCTACCTTTTAACAGCATTGTTTGAAGTCAGAGAATGCAAAGCCACTCAGCGAGATTTTTATCTCCTGGATTCAAACAACAGTGGTAATAGAGACTCCACCATCAGAGTACGCCTATGACCTGATTTTTGGCTGCCTCTCTGAGATACTTTTGAATTCATATGCTTTTAATTTATGAAAGAAAAAGTGTTTGGGAAAGGAAGTGGGTATGAAAAATATATCTGCAATCTGGGAGCCACAGTTAGTAGAAAGGAATTGTCTGGTTTTTATTTATATATATAAACAAAGTGATGATGAAGGACTGTAGACTCTCTGGGAGTTTTTCGAAGTGTAATGAAAAAAAGCAGCCTCCCCCCCCCCCCCCCCCCCCAGTTACAATATGGCTTGTCACATACAGATTGACACTATCAGCATGTGGAGGAAAAGCAATGGGGTCTATAACATGCCCATTCCCTGTGAGCCATTCCCAGAACTTTGAGGTACTGGCACAAGGAGGAGCTCCACAGCCTCTTCATCCAATCCTTGTTATTACGTTAATGGAAAACATGTGCATCACACAATTACATGGTAGTATTGCATCTATTTAACACTGTAAGTATTATTTCTGGATAGAGTAGGACCAAGTATCTAATATCTGTGTATTTTTTAAATGAAAGCTGGTGGAGAAGGGGGGAGCATGTGTATTTGAACAAAATGGCATATTTTTAGTGGTAGTTTCACTTCCATACAAATCCTCTTCTATTATTCTGCAAACATTCACACTAGCTGTTACTAGAAAAAAAAAATGTTCAAAATGCTCAAGCATGGGTTATATCTCCATATGTATGTGTATATATCATATTCACATGACTATTCATGGAGGAACTGTTCAAGCAACAAGCTGAAAAGGTGGGCAGAGAGCTCAGGGGGAATGCCATAAAATTTGGGTGATCAAGCACACAGGTATAGTACAACAGTCCGCTTTCAAAGCAGAACAACAAACAATTAATGAGAAATGTATTGGGTGACAACTCTTATCAGCCACTTCTGAAATAATTGCAAGCATGTTTACAAAACTCTGAGCATATTCAATGACAATTTGAAAAGTGAGTATGAAAATTAATTAAATAAGTTAATTATTTCAAATAGTTCAACCACTTTCTGTAAATCATGATCTGAAGAAAGCAGCCCTGGCTGAGAAGGCAGGTCTGTTCAGCATGGCTTGTCACCATGGTTCATCCTACATTTGCAAACAGTGCCTTCTGGTTTATAAAGGAGGTGATGGCTCCAGTAGTTCTTGGTATAGTCACTCATTGCTTTGTAAACAATTTACAAAAATATTAAAATGGATCATTTAAACCTACAGCAAAGCAACAAACAAAAGCTTCTCCCATTACTTCAATACAATGAACATACAGGGCTTGTGTAGATCAGCTTTACTAATGAAGGACCCCCCAAAAGGAGTGTTGTTTGGATCACCCTGGAGCCTTCGAAGGCTGCCACACACCACCTAGAAGTTACCTGGTCTTTTCCCACTGTGCCATCAGCTACTGAGCACCAGCAGCCATTTTCTCAGCAGGGGCGTTGGGATCCATTTTCTCAGCAAGGCAGCACTCATCTCCTTGGCAGGTACCAACAGTCATTTCCTCAACGGGCACTGGAACCTGCTTCCTCAGATGTCAGCATCCATCTCCTCAGAGGTGCACTGGCATCGATTTTTACAGCAAGTCAGCACCTGTCACCTTTGCAGGCACCTGAGGCCATGCCCTCAGTGGGCACAGGCACCCATCCACTCAGCAAGGCACTGGAGGCCATTTTCTCTGCAGGCACTGGCACCTGTCTCCTCAGCCAGGGGTGTTGGCATCCATTTCCTCAGCAAAGCAGCACCCATCTCCTTAGCAGGCACCAGAGGCTGTCTTTAGTAGGTACTGAGCAGGCACTGATATCCATCTCCTTAGCAGAGCACAGGTTCTATCTCCTCAGCATGGCACTGGCAGCCATTTTCTGAGCTGGCACTAGCTGCTATCCCCTCAGCAAAACACAGACATTCATCTCCTCAGGTAAAGATACATGTTTGTGGTGCCAGGCACTTCCAAGAAGATAGGCAGGGCATCCTGCAAGGATCCTGAGGTGTCTGCCTGGCTGCCAGGTGAACTGTGTGCCTCTGTCTTGTGGTGGGAAACGGGGGAGCTGGAGAGAAAAGGCGTCTGGATCAGGCAGTGCGGTAGGTGGACAGACAGCCCAAAAGTGGGGAGCGTCAGCATTTTCTCAAGTCTCTGCTGCCCACATGAGGGGAGCAAAGCAGAGCAGAGCCCTGGGCAGCATCGCTGTGCTGGTTTGGAAAGCCCCAAGAAGCAAAGGCAGTGGAGGGTACACATGAGCAGTTCTAGCCAAAGAAGAGACACAGGCATCCAGAACCTTCTTCAGTGTGCAAGATATGCTTGCAGGGACTGATCTTGTGGGCTCAGCCTGGGCCACCTGCTGACCCCTGCTATGGGGTCAAAAGCAAATGCACTGACTGATCTGAGTCCACTCTCATCCCAGCTCTCTACATGACAGTGATGATGCACAACAGGAGAAATCCTAGCAGCCATGATGACTGAGCTGTGACAGAGTATGAGAGAAAAACTTACACGTGACAGCACTTTGTGCAGCTGCAGACATCACCCTCCATCTTGCCACAGGCCCTTGCCATCACCCCACACTGCAAGATGCCATACAAAGTGGCATACAAAGGAGACCTGCAGCTTTGTGTCTCCACATGACCTGGCCTTTGTCAGCTGAAACAGGACAGGTACTGCTGCTTCCTTGCATGTTTGATGGCTGTGATGCATCTTTTTTCCCTGGGGAATCCTCAGAGCGATGGCAAAAATAAAGTTGAAGGTGGCCAGAGACCTGCAAGCCAGGTAAGCCTGCTCTTGTCTTGCTTCCTCCCAAAACCTTGGTCTTGTGCTGTCTCCTAAGAATGAGAGAAACACACAGTGGAATATCTTAAAAGCAACAGTGGAGATAATTTTGGTAAAGGGCCCTTTGAATGCACAGACTTGAGACAAACACAGTTTAACACATGCTGAGTCATCCCAAAATTTTTGCCATTGCTTCTCTCAGCATCTGCAGGATCAGCACAGTATTCCTTGTTATCTCACTAGGCTCTTAGGTGCAGAGAGAGCCTGGAATAACAGCATAGTAAACGTAAAAAATTGCAGATTTTGACAGGTGAAGTGGATTTTTTAGATAACCTTTAAACTAAAACGTTAATAAATACTGTGGATTTGGGCAAGAGCATTGTGATTAAAATTACCTATGCTTACTAGGCAAACCAGTCTAGGTAAATCAACCAATGTACATTCCTGCTTATTAGAAAACTCTCCACTGAACACATTTGTAATTTAAATGATCTGAACAAGGAGAAACTTAAAGGAAAGAAAATCATGTTAAGGGCGAAAACTTGAAGCATTTTTATTCATGTCAATTAATTTTTGAGTCTTTTACTTACATTAATGTAACTGCAACATAATAAGTTTCCATTTATTGTTCAAAATCTGTCCTGTCACAAGCATTTTAAAACAGCCAGCTAAAAGCCGGGGCATTATAAACATCCACTAAGCTCCACTAAGCTGCTCACTGCCCGTGCTCTTCTTCTGCACTGTTGTCTTTTTTTTTTAGTTTAGACAGCAGTTTCCCCTCTTCTCAGTCCGTTGCACTTTCTCATTCTTTTGAACTAGCACAGGGTGTTGCAAACTGAAGTGTAGTGCTTTTAGGATAATTTCAATAGAAAATATAACTAAAAACACACATTAAAATCTCCCATGTGTCTTCAGATTTGGATGACCTGGCATTCTTTGTCTTCTGCATTCTTTTGTTCCCCAAATCAAATCCATGTACCCAAATTACTTGACAGCGTGCCCTGAAATATCTATTAAGACTTATGTATAAGGAGTGTGTTTATGGCATTTACTAGTTAACAGGAAGTAATTTACTGCTAAGTTGTTTCTCGTGGTATGTATTAGATTGCTGCTATGTGGTATCTGTTGTGGGTTCATATGCCACCTAATCTGTGTGCTTTATAACCTATAAAAGATTAATCATAAGAGCAAGTTGTAACTTCATCACAATCAAGGTAAAACCCCCTGCTTTTATGGTTGCTTGTTTTTTATTAGCTACAGATTTTATAATAAGTATTAGATATTGGATATAAAACTTAATTTAGGTATGTTCAGAAATTTTAAATGCTGTCTGGAAAAAAATCACAGTCAGGAGAACAAACACAGTAAATGCAAGGAAGAACATTATGAAGTAGGCATCAGCGTACTGGCAACATTATTCAACATAGAAGATGAGCTGAGTGTGTATTTCTTAGGACCAACTTTTTCACACTGTGGGTGTTCTAGGTTTGCATTTGAGGTTCATTTGCTTAATTCATTGTTTACCACTTAGCCTAAACTGTTTCACAGCAAAGAACTCTGCCTTCTCCAAGGGCCTTTCAGATACATTTAATCTACAGATTGATTAGATCAAACAGGATCTAATAATGAACAGATTTCTTAGGAGAGGAGCTGAAACCAGAAATGCTCTGAAAAAACAGTAGTAGAGGAAAGCCTCCTACACTTCTAATTATATAGAAAGATAATTACATAGCTGTTTATTTTGTTCTGTTTGCAAGGTGAGCAGTATCAATCCTATTTTTGCTTTAGAGGAGATGGATAAGAGGTGAGTCTCTTGGAAATAGTGTGTGGAGGGGGGCTCTCAGCTAATAACAGAAAGAAGGGAACTTATAAACAATGGCTTTATCAAGGAGCTTTTTCTGGTGTGTTACTAGGCTATTGGAGTTAGGCAAATGACGAACTGATGTGGCTTTGTGTTCTTTCTTATGACGTAGGAGAAAGGTTAGAAAAAAAAGTCTGCTTTCTTGAAAGAGTGTATCCCTATGCCTCCAATGACAGTATTTTTATTTGTTAAAATTTCATGTACCTTCATCCCAGGAAATTACAATTACTGAAGTTACCAAAATCATCACAGTATAAAAGCCACAAGACAGGAAGTTGAGCAGTCAGGGAGTGATGAGGCTATCCTCAGCTTGTTTAAAACTACTTGCCATTTGTTTTTTCTCATAGAAACACTGACTTCTAGTGCTAAAGATTCAGTACAGATGCAATGATAAATATGCTGCAAGGCTTTCTACAAATGTATGGGAGACCAGAGCTATCAGCCCTGATATTACTGACGTAAAAAGCAAGTTGAAATCAGCTCTTAAAAATATATACAACATTTCATTATACAAAAAAGGAAAGCAGAACCATAGTTTTAAAAATCACACCTATGCCTCTTGTAAATTTGTATCAATGCCCCTTCACTGTTTTAAAGGTGTTGGTTGTGACTGTTTTAATGTCATCATACAAAACCCACTTTTTTCTACATTAACCTTTCAGTAAAAACAAGGTAAGAGTGGAATCTTCCAAACAGATACCACATTTTGGAAATTTTCAGGTGATCTTCATTAAAAAAGCAAGAATAGCATAGAAAAAGAAGATTGTTTCCAGTAACACCTTTGAAGGTGAATACGGAAGATCCCTCTAATAATTGCTCCAATACCCATCCTTTCTTTGCCAACCAAGTATTTCTGTATTCAGTAGATTCCACCTCCCCACGATGAGTTGGATGTTCCTATCCCTCCGTGGTTATCACTAAGAGATTTGATTCTGGGCAAGCTGACAGAAATACACCATGGCAGCAGCATCTTCAAATTATGAACGGTACAAGATTTCTGTGTAAACATCAATTTTTCCAGATTGCTACTGCCTGAAAGCTTTAGAAGCTGTGCTCACAACTTGTGCCTATGCTAATAAATCTTCTGGATGTTTACCAGCAGAAATGCAGCTACCACCAGCGCTGACTGTAACAGCTCTGCTAGGGTAGGCCAGAACCAAGCCTTGACAACCTGAGTAATGCTGAAGTGTTGGCAACTGGCCACGGTACCACTAACACCTTCTTGCATCCTTAGGCTATCACAGAGTATATGCTTGTACTGCTGCAAAAATCTTTCTGAGCACTGGAGATAACTATGCCACTGTTGGAAAATAGGCGCTAAGTAGCCTGCATTAAGACTGTCAAACTGGCAATCCAGCTCCATCTGGATCCTGAATGATTTTCCATCATCATATAACAGTATAAGGTTCATTTGCCATCTGGCTCCTGAAGCAACTGCTGTCATACAAGCAGCACCCAGCTGGTCCGGGGTCAGGATTAATTTGTTATTTGGGGTATCTCAATTTTTAGATGCCCATCTCAAGTAATTTTCCTTTCTGGCTGGTTATCAGAGGGGGTTACAAGCACTTCTGGGATACTGGGAGACTTTAGCAAACCCTCTAATGGTACTCACTGGGGTCAGCATTGCTGCAGTAATCAGAAAAGAGCTGGAGTGGGCACTGTTACAGTAGATGGGCCTGGGGTGTCTACAGGCACTTCAGTTTATGGGCTTATTGGGAGCTCAAGCACCTCTGTCTTTTTCTTATTGGCTTTTGTTGGTGGCTTTAGAAGCAAGAAATACTAAACAGAAAAAAAAAGACTATCTTTAACGACATTACATTTGGGTCCCAACCGTTAGAGTAGTGAAAACTGATCACTGCTTTTGAAAACTTTTCCCTATTTGCTTTAATCATTTGTCTGCCATCAATCCTTAAACAGTCTCAGTTGTTTATCCTTTTCCCTGAGCTTTCCCCTGAACATATCTGTTTCAAAATTGTAATGAAGGCAACTCATTCAATGAAAGAGTCTCCTTGCCCCAAGGAAACTCTGAGGTGGAGTACTTTCTGAGTACCTTGCCGTAAGCACTCCATGAACAAGCACAAGTGCTAAAAGAGCCATTGGTTGTAGAGCTCACCAGCTACTGGAACACTTTATTTCTCATTTTTCATTCTTATTTCTTTTAAAGCCATTTGTAATAAAGCTACAGCCTGAAGTGGAAGAACTCACCTTAGCTGTAAAGCTTCATTGCAAGGCAGCAAATTGCACTGTACCAGAATATCAACCTTATCTAAGATTCATGGAATGAATTATACATATTGCATTGCCTTAAAAATGAAACCTGGTGAAATATTACTGTAATTTAAAAATCTAAGTGGATTTGTACAGTGAGATTTAAAATTTAAACCTGTTTAAATATTGAGCTGATTGGGAAAAAGACTTTTGAGAAATGGCATTCAATAGGGAAAGAATCTCCATTCAGAGAAAAAACAGCCCCAAACTAATTTTGTCATAAGAACAAACCATGAGGAAAGGTATTCACTGGGCAGCTTCCATCTAGGAAAGCACATAAAATCACAGTCACCTGAATGTACTAATGCCTCTTAGTGCGAATCTATACTGAATAAGGAGTTCAAGGAAAGGCAAGGTAATTTACCCTGCAGGATGATAACAGAGACATTTTGGGCAATATAGATTGTGCTAACTTTATTTTATTGATTTATTTTGACCAAATAAAAGCAAACAATTGCTGTTGGTGGTTGATGCATAACTTTTTGCATGTATTTTCAAAAGCACAAACCACAGTGGCAACCAGATCTGAGCCTCTTGATTGGTGATGCCTATTCTCAGGTAAAATGGCATTTTAGCCCACATCCTCCAGCAATAATTACCTCTTGCCACAGCAAAAGGAACACCTCTGTGAGAGCAAGGTGTCAGATTGCATCCTTGATCTACTAATTAGCTGATCAGATCAAGGACCAAACTGGCATGATGATCTCTCCTCATATTAACTCAGTGCTAAAGGAGTCTCATTTTACTTCTTCCTCTGTGAGTGTTGCAGGATTTTATAGGTACCATTTTCCTACTTAATAATTATTGACCATCTTGCTGTTATATACCAGCATTGTTTGGCACTGATAAGGATGGAAATAGAATGTTTTATCTGGCAAAAGAGAGAGATTTGCCCAAATGCTGTCTCACAAATGCACTTAACATTAGTGAGGTCATCTTGAAACTGATCTGAAATCAGGCATCAGTTTTAATCTCAGCATTACTTCGTATGCTTCATACACCATGTGTCCCCTAAACAAATATGCAATAAAGCAGGCTGGTGAAGTTAACCAGACAGATGGCTGAAATTCTACATGTGAGATGGATCGGTAAATGGATAGGTAAGGACATGGTTGGGTGTTTCAAAAGGCAGAAAAAAAGTGTAGTTGATTACAAGGCTAGATAGAAAATGGAAGGTATTATAAAAAGAAATATGGGATAATATAAACAGAGCCCCTAATCCAGTTGACTGTAAATCCCTTTTTCTTAATTGGTTTAGAAACTGTGGGCTGTAATGTGAGACAGAGAGCTCTCAGCTGCTTTTCTTCTTTGCTGTCTGGAATCACATTAAGTGGGAAACAATAGCAGAGCTGACAGTTCCTTGTCTGTAGGGGCACTTGGAGCTAATCTGCTATTGAGACTAATACAATTATATGGGATTATAGGATTGCCACTGATACACAGATTAGGGAACTCTCAGGGGAGAGTTGCATCTTGGGGTATTACAAAAGAGGAAAATATACAAGGGTCCTGATTATCTAGATTATCCAGAAGTCAAGGAGGAAAGCTCCATACAGAGACACATTTGAATTTGTTGTTTCTCAGACTCTTACAAAATACCACTTGCACACATACACAAGGTTCTCCACTCCTCAGTAGGAGAATAATGCAAGAGACTTAAATATACATAGCTTACTCCATACACAATGCTCCAGCATTGTTCTGAGCAATCTGAGGTCAAAGACAAAAATGCTCATTTCAGATTAGTCTCCTACAAGGGTATCACTTCAGTGCAGTAATTTGAAATGAAGGCACAACCTAGACCCAGATTTCATATATCAACTAGCCATTCTTGCTTCCTACCTTCCAGTGCATGCACAACACATAAAGAGGCCAGCCCCTAAATAAGATGGTGTAAACTCTCTTCGGTGAGTTTTGAATACCCATAAATACAGTTGTGAGCCTGGTCCTTACTCCCTCTTACAGCTTTACGCCACACTCCCAGAAGAATAAGCAAAGAGCTGGGTTATCACAGCCCACTATGAATGTATGTGCTGTAGGCATTGAGGCGACACTCCTGCTACCAGCTTCTGGGTACCTTGAGCCTTTAGTGAATTACACTCTTAACAGCACCATAAGGTGTGTGGATGCAAATATCTTCATTTTAAAGCTTATTAACCAGCTCACCCTGAGTAACATAAAAAAGTCTGAGTCAGTGTAGCAATCCCAAGTCTTAGGTTTTCGGGCCATGTTTCACATGTAACCCTTTCAGTTTACATAATTCATACACATTCCTTTTTCCAGGACAGTTGGCAACAGAATGTAGCATATTGTTCCCATTATTTCTATTCCCAACTCCAGGACAAACATCTGCAATGCTGTTTAACAGCATTTGCTCATATGACAATAGCAAGTAGAGTTCTTCAACAAAACTTCCCAGTTTCAAGTTTGATCCAGGCATCTAAGGCAGCATATTCCCAGCTCCTGAGTTTTAGCATAAGCAAAAACCAGAAACAGGGAAAAGAACTATGGTTATTTCTTAGCAATGACTCATGGCAATGCTGTGAATAAAATTTGATTGACACCAAAGTCCAGGACTCGCTGAGGTAATTGAAAACTGGAAGTTACTAGCTGTGGTGAAGATGACGACTGATACTCTCATTCCAAAATTTAAGATTTTTCCATGCATCCCAGATGAATTTGTAAGAGAATTTATGCATTGTTTTAATCTAAACAAGTGCATTTTTACAATGCTAGACAATATCTCCTTGAAAAACACATTCTTTACATCTTGACCTGGAAGACCTTTGGCCTTCAGAGAACAAGAGCAAGCGTTACACATGGGCCTAAGCATCCTTGGGAACATACCCTTCATTGTCTTTTAGCCAAAGCATAAAACAAAGTAGCCTTCAGGTCTTGAATCTGCATTAGGCACTACCCAAGTGCCAAAACAATTTTAAGGTTAAAGGAATCAGGTAGTTGTTTCACCTCCAGCGTCATCCATCTCTTGCTTCTTCAGTAGAGCATGAGATCTGGTCTTTATTTGAGGTGCCTGAGGGTAAGTTTCAAGAAGTGACCTCCCATTGTCTGGCATCATCCTTCAACACTCAAAAGCCAGTTCCTCCATCTGACCAAACAGAGCACTGTGTTATATATGGATCTGGAGACTGAAGCACTGCCTGAGGGAGTGACCTGAATTACTTGTCTAGAGAGAACATACCGCTTGCCAGTTTTAGCTGTCATCCAAGAAACACCCAGCTAGAGCAAACTGGAGGAAGAGTAGTCAGATGTTTCTGAGAAGCAGTCCATCAATGAAGGTTGAAATAAGACACATTGCCTGAAGTGAATTTAGTTCTAGTCATGGTCCCTGCATGAGTAAATCAAGGGCTCTCTAATTCCTATGGACCTTCTCCCATGTTGACAGGAGGTTTGCAACAACATGAAAAGTTGGCCTTTCTGTAACAATTCTATTATTTACTATACTATAGACCTGACTCAGAAGGAAAAGAGCTTTCTCCACTTGGACTGCTGAGGCTGGGCGCAATTACTGCTTCATCTTCTATTTTCTTTCTTTTTTCTCCCCCCCTCTAAGAGAGTTTTTTCCTCTGATCTGCATTTTTCTCTCTTTTGCAACAACTTTGAGCCACTAAAATGAACCAATTCCTGCTGAGGCTAATACGGCATTGTGAAGCTGGAGATTTAATGCCCTAACATACTCAATACAGAGGGAATTTCAACTCAAATACAGGTCATGCTGCCTGCACATTCAGAAAAAAGCTTTTGTGTCCAAAACCTTATCTATTTGTTTTCTTACTACATTATGTGACTCTGCAAAATAATACCTCTCCCTATAGATCCAAGCTTGAAAACACAGCAGTTCTTTATTTTTTTTTTTTTAGCATTTTCCTTTTTTTCTTTGCAGGACAGCTCAGGTTCTGAAAGCACTGTCTCTAGGAGATAGGCCATCCAAGCTTATTCAGAAGACTTAGAGTCTGTATCCCCAAATTAGATGAAAGAGAGATTAGCTTCATTCAGGCTTTATTTCTGTTTGGAGTACTAAATTTTAAAAACTGGGCTGATTGGGTGAAAACAGAGCATGTGTCTGCCAAACCTGTTGGACATCTAATCTGACTTAAAGTGAAGACTTTCATGGTGCCCAGAGAGGTGTTCGATGCCCCGTCTCTGGAGGTGTTCAAGGCCTGGTTGGATGGGGCCCTGGGCAACCTTGTGTAGGTTCAGGCCTGGAGGTTGGTGTCCCTGCCTGTGGCAGGGGGGTTGGAGCTCTATGATCCTTGGGGTCCCTTCCAACCCATGCCATTCTATGATTCTGTGGTGGAACTATCTGACAGCAAGACCAGATGCTGTGCATGCAGGTTCCTCTGTGTGTGTGTGATAGAGAGAAGGATACAGCTTTCCATCTGGCTGAGCGCTGGGGGCAGAGAGAGAGACACAGGTGCGGCAGGGAACGTAAAAGGCAGATAATGTGCAGCATGGAACAAGAGTGCTACATACAGCACTTTAAAGTGGGACAAGTGACAAAATCTCTGCTTTTTATAGGTGAGGAGCATGTTGTTATGGTCTGAATTGCTTTAGAGAATAGAGTTTACAGAGGATTTTTTGTGAGGGGAAAGTGTAGAAGGCAAGAACGAGGGGAGAGTGAGAAAAAGCAGCCCTAGTAAACTGAAGTCAGAAAAAGACAGACTGTTGTGCAGACAGCTGCTGATGCAGGCTCTGAAAAGAGGACTGTCTAGAAATGAGGCCATCAGTGTAGATGTATGTGTAAACAGGATGGGTGCCACAGATCTTTTTACTTGTAACCCACAATCTGTACTGCTGCTGTGCTTAAAAAAAGATGGGAGAGTTCCTGAAGCCCTACAGTCTTCGACCTAATGCCTCTCTTCTAGGGCTGCCACAAGAAGCCATACCGTAACCCTGTTGTCCTCAACAAAATGGAGCCCACAGCAAACTGCGTGCAAGGGTCTGTGGCCTTGATTTCTCCTCTTCCCACAGGATGTGGAGTAGCAATGAGTGCTGCAGCCAGCAATGGCCCCAAAATGTGGGCAGATGAGATAAGTTTATGTTTAATTAGCAATGCTGTGCTTTCAAGTGGTGTGCAGGGGCCTTGAACACAGCATCCTTTACAAGCACATCCATGCATCACCTGCAACAAATAAATCCACATATCCACATATTTTACCTGGGAAGATCCGTGAGATCCACCACAAAGCTGAACACAGCTGCATGTGTGGGAGTATGTGTGGGATTCAGAAAAAAAAATGAGCCTGAAATAGCACAGGGCAGATTAGGTTATGATATAGCTGAACAAGAGATCACAGGTGCCATTCAGTATACTACGGAGGTAAATAGACTCAATGGCCTCTCTTTCCAAGTGCTGTATTGTACAGCTTCTGATTGCAATGCAACTGAAATAGAATAACTTGTGGTAACCTGGAAGGAATCAGCAGCTACGTTTGTTCATGAGTATAACATGGGTTTCATGGGTGTTTAAGTGCAATAGCCAACAACCAGCAAAAATATTTCTTGCCATTTTGGTTTGCGTATATATATGAGCATTCAAAAAGTTAAAATGATGAATTATTGTTCAGTCATTACTGAAGAAATGTGTCTACAAATCAAGAGTGGGCAAAATTACCACTTTGCTGCCAGATTTATATACACAGCTTTAATCTTGATTATATACGAGAGGAGCTGAATGTTTATGGTTATCTAACCAAGGGACTACAAACTTTGAGAATGGAAGAAGATAGAAAAGTAATGTAATTCAAATGAGTAAGGAGGGTCAGTCAGAATTAAAAGAGAGACAGGAGAGAAGAGAAACATTTAATTTAAGCAGCATTAGGGGGCTAGATTCAAAATGTTATTTCCCTGGTGCTTACCTGAAAACTGCCTTGTAGACATGCAAGACTGTTTCTCATAATCACAAAAGATGTCAACATGTGCATGGAGTGACAATGAAAATTCCCTAGGATCAAACTTTCTAAGAAGCAAATTACAAATTTGGGGTGTTTAATTTGGGGTATTCAGCTTAGGACTCACAAAAGGCTCAGCAGTCTCTCTTTGAATGTTTCTTCAAATGTCTCTTTGGTGAAAAGTTGAATATTAGAAACCAGAGACCCCCAACATCATTAATCATGTCTTGATAACCTTGTCCTGTAACAAGAGAGGTGAACACAGCATTTTCTATATATAACTCTCACAGAGTGCTTTGGGGTCTTGAACATTGAAGATATATTAAGGAATGATCCCAAAACATTTTACAAAACAATATATCTGTCAAGAAGCATCACCACAAATGAGTGCACTCTGAAATTCAGCAACTGTGTAGAGGTGGTCAGCACCACAACACAGTAGTTCAGAGCAGGAAGTGAAGGCTATTGTAAGTAAATAAAACTGTGGGGATGACGCTCAGGTGGCAGAAAGTAATATTCCAAATTGCAGCCTGATTAAATCAGTTTCTTAGGACTCACTGAGAGCAATCTGGGATTTCTAATGACCAAAGCCATTTCAGGAGTGATTCAGTTGCATCCAGTGCTAGTCCACATGGCCATGTTTTCTAGTTTCCAGCTACTGCTCCTGAAGACTATGGGGCTACAGACCCACACCCTTCACAGCATCAGTTAAAGTCCAGGAAGGATGTACAAGAGTGTCTGAGATGGTACTAGATGCTTGTGTTCAGGCATCTGAATCCCAGTTCACACATCTCACCTAAAAGAAACTACAGCTAAAAGTATGCTAACTGAACTAACACTGTGAAGAAACAAAGAACTATCAAGTGGTAGACTGGTACTTTGATAAAAAGGAGCAAACTACGAAGCAGTAGACCACAGTTTTGTCACAGCCACAAGAGATGGAGTAGTCCTGTCACAGAACTCTTCAACCACTCAAAAGTGGAGACATCACAGTGTGATGAGCCACTATTCACCCTAGGATGCACCACTTTCTTCACACTGTTCAAGAGAGGGAAAGAAAGAGATGGAGAAGAAAACTATCAACTACCTGCCAAAGAGCTGGGGCAATGAACATGTGAGGCAATGAACATGTGGGGAAATGAACAATCAATGTTTGCCTGAAGACCATTTTTGGTTTTAGCAAGATATGGAAATCGATGTGTTAAAACCGAAGCATGTCCATATTTTACACTTGCATGCTTTTAAACAATATTAACAAGATTAATCCGGACTCTTTACAACAGAGAATGAAAGAGTATTTAGAAACTTCTAAAGCTGCACACTGTGAACCTAACAGTCTGTAACTGCTTTGTTAAAATATAAAACTTTTCAAGCTAACATAATGGATTCATGGATAGCAAGGTCTGGAAAGATGGATCATTATGCTCATCAACTCTGACCTCCTGCATATGACACAGTCCAGAGCATTTCACCCAGCGATACCACCATCAAGCCCAATAATTTATAGCTGAACCATGCCATCTCTTTTAGAAGGAAGGACATCCAATCTTGATTTAAAGACTCTAGGCGATTAATTTACCACATCTCTTTACCATCTGTTCCAGTGGTTAATTATCTTCAGTTAAATGTGTATCCTATTTGCAGTCTGATCTTTGTCGACTTTAGACTTTTATCTGTATCTGTCTCTCTGTGTGGACATGATGGCTCATAATACTTTGATATTTCCTGTGCATTAGGACTGAAATGTGATGCCTACAGTGGAAATTTCAGGTTTGGAGTTTTGTTTTGGTTTCTCCTGTTGAAACCTTAACACAAAGACTTTCAAGGCATTGGCATAACACACTATAATATTTCATTTTGGAGCAATTTCAATGACTCAGTGTTAATGGCATATAGTATTCCAGATTTTGAGGAATAAAAATATTATGTGCACTTCATCTGTTTGTTTAAAGTGTTTTTTTTTCCTAATGAAAGCTGTACTGTGCTGAAGTGTGGAAGCAAGAGTTTGATCTAGTGGCAAGAATCTAGTGCTGAGAGTTTAATTCTTCTGCTCTGATCCCAGTTCTGCCACTGCAATTTGATTTGTGAGCCAGGGGAAATCACCTCACTCAATCGTAAATAGTTATGGGGGCTGTGTTACAAAGTGCACAGAGATTTTTGGAGCTGGACTGGTTGAACCACATTAAAAAACAGTGTCTGCTGGACACTGTGTACTTTTGAAAGTTTATTAACTTCAATTAAAGTGATTTCAAAGTCCAATCCCTACCCTAAACTTTTGAGTTTTAAGTGTGTCATACCATTATGAAAAGTGCTTTATCTGCCAATATAAAAATAAATCGTCATGGTCAACCAGACACACAACCATTTGTACCTGCCATGTGCAGATGTAAAATCTAATTTTGGCACTTGCATTGTTTTATTGTTTAACCTCAATTACTGTTATTGCCATGTCCCCTTTATAACTGTATTCTATATCACATTTACTTGAATAATCCCACTGTCTATTAAACCCAGAACTCCATTTATTCTCTGGTATTGTACTTTGGCTGTTTTTCTTCAAATGCTTTCCTCTAGCTGAATAGTCTAAGTTCCATTTCAGATTACTCTTTTCTCAGAAATGCTACTACCTCTATGAAGTGCACTCCTAAGGCCTTAGTCTGTGTTTTTGAAATACAGAATTCAACCTTTTCCCTCCCTCTACAAGGAATTTAATAAGGCTCTTTCAGGTTACTGATTTCTTAGCAGATTTGATAATTAATATAGAAAGTTCCTCAAATACTTGGTATTTTCACTACCTAAATTTCTCTCTTCCCCATGCCACCAAAGTCTCCAAATTTATCAACAGACTGCATCTTTCTTGGTAAGGAAACACTCTATTCCTGGTTCTGCATCACACTTGGTTCCCTTGAGCCACATAAAAGGAGTCTTCCATGTGGAGCAGAAAGCCTAGAGTTAACTAAGGAATAAAGGAGGAGAACAATTTAACATGTTCATAGGGTTCCCTGCCACATCTACAAAGTTTTCCAGCATCCTCTGAGCCAGGTCACTCCCACAACTGGCATATGAGCTCCCCCCACAGATGTTCCCCCAGTTGCCTTTTCCTACCTATCAAGAGAGACAGAACTCCATATAGGGATATTACATACATGGCTGTAAATTTAGTGCTTAGAGCCTCCTTTGCAGTAATTCCTCTCCTGGTGCCTGAGGTACAGCCTATGTTTTTGTGTGAAGTAGCATAGTTGGTTACATGCACTGGTGCAGCTTTGCCAGTACCATTCAAATTCATGCTTTTGGTCACCACCCAATAACTTCTATGTACAGACAAGGTCATGGTGATAGAACCAGCCCTGCTATGACAATAAAGGTTCCATTCCTTTCTCCAAAGGGATCTCTGGGATCCACAAAGAAGGACCAGTGCCTGCTTCTACTGCCAGATGGTGCTGCACTACTCCTTCTTTATATTAAGCAATTAGGACTGAATTCTGGCAGGATACCATAGGCTGCCAGAAAAGCAGAACTTAAGGAGTTAATTCCTTCCTAATCCTCCTGTCTTTCAACAATTATGGAATGCTCCTAGAACTTCTTCAGTCAGGAGCCCTAATTAAAAGAATACTTTCTTGAGCCTAATTAAAACCTAAGAGCCAAAGTCCGCTTAGGTAGCTTTGGAGAGATGCTCCCAAGATAATAGGAAGATTTTTTTTTTTTGATGGAAAAGGATCTTCAAACAACTATAAAATTATTAGAGGAGTGTAAATGCAAATGGAGGCACTTCAAGGAAGTCTACCAAGTTCCTCTTTATTTTAATTCTCCCCTCCTTTGAACTAATATATTCTCAAGTTTTATTTCCCCGACCTCATCTTTTCTCAAACCAGCTGGCATGTTCTGGATACCAGCCATATTAGCTGGATCAAGATAAATAACTGGAGATAATGGCCACACAGAACTACATAGATTACCTCATAGGAGGCGGTTTTGTTAAGTCATTAAGTAAATAAGAGCTGCAACTATTAAGAGTTTTTCCTCCCTTCTACCTCTGTTTTACTTTACATGGATAATGTATTCCCAAGATACATCAGGCAATAACAAAAGGTGAAAAATGCTGTTTATCTCTCTACATAAAACACAACATGAAAAAGCACTTCCCTTGAAAGATCTGTTTACTCGACTGAGTTTGGCAACTATTGGCTCAGACACATTTGAGAGTGCTAGAAGCCTATGGATTGGGAAGTGCACTGCTTATCTAACAAGGAGTGACACTGCAAAGCAGGATTATCTGCAGCAGGAGTTAATGAAAAACAAAGCGGTTCAGTAGTAGCAGTACTGGAATGGTCAGCAAGGGCTCAGTCCTGAGCAGTGTGGGCACACAGGCCACTCAAATGACCCTTTTAGTTTGTACCCTCTTGTCCTGCAGCAGCAGACCTGGTCCAGGACACAGCAATGGTACTCTTATCAGAAAGGAGCAGAAATAGCTTAAAAATACTGCTGTACTTCTGTCTTGCATTGAATTGTGCCAGGCACACAGAAGTCAGGCCAAGCTATCTGGCCATTATGCTGCACTGAGAACAAAATTTCCTTTGATCCATATTAAATTTGTGCCTTTTTATTTCATCAAGAGCTGACTTGCATTTAGGCCATGGGACAGAATGGAATTCGTTATCTCTTGTCTCTTATCTCCTCTATTACTTTGCACTTTTCAAATTAAGTCATTCTAGTCTTTTTTTAACTTCATCTGGCATTGACTCTCCCATTCCTCCATGCTGTGTCTTTAATAATTTTGTTGGGCTCTTGTCTGGCTTGGTCTCTGCACTGACCATTTCAAAATGAAGCAACCAGAACTGAATGCAGTAGTTAGTTCAGCTGGAGCTGTAACACCAATCGATGTCATCCTACTTTACTGTGTCCTGTGTTATTCTTCTTCCCTCTTTCATATAATCCGATATTTTTGCTGTTGTTTTTTTTTTTACCAACTCTGCAATAGAGATGATGTCTTCATTGATAGTGGGTTTTTTTTCCCCCAGAGAGATTGCAACCAAGTAAAACATAATCCCTGACTATATGTACATACATACTTGTGCATAATTTAAGTAGTCCTTTCCAAAGTGCACTGTTTTGCACTTCTCAGTGCTAAATCCTCTGACCTCATATCAGCAAATTGCTCTGAACTTTGGGACTTACATGAGGTCTCTGGTCACTTTCTTCCACTTCTGATTTCCTTACCTTCTCCCTTCCCCATTACCCTTTTTGCAAAATTTGATGTCAGTGATTCCTCTAACACAGGACTCCCGTTCCCTCCCTCTGTCCCAGGTCCCAGCCAGGCACTATTAGCAAGCGGCCAAGAAAAACGTGGGCCAATTGGAACTGCTGCAGAGTAGGTTGGTGAGAATAAGCAGACCTAAAATACCTCAGTGTAGGGGTATTCCTACAAAGGAGTTGTAGTTGTTAGGTAAACAGAATAAGGAAAGGTAAACAGAAAGGAGTCAAGGTAATGGATAAAATAGTTATAAAGGCACAACCCCCGTCCTGTCCCCCCCTCCCCCCCCCAAAAAAAAAGAAGTGGTAAGTAGGTGTGACAGGCAGTAATGACTCAGCTTGCAGCAAGGGAAAGGTATGCAAGTTACCTTATTTTCTAACATTAGTAATGGTAGAGCAGTGGGATGGGTAGAATGCAGAGGTCTCGAGCCTCTGCCATCTTCAATAACAGGCAAGGCAGGTGAAGTAAGATAGATGGAGCAGACCCTGTTCTGGTTAGAAGTCTTCCCCACCCCTGTTTTCTGTGACTGTGTGCAAGACAGCTCCTTGGCATGTGCTTAGCAGCATCTCACCTTGTTCACAGCTGATGTAATGAAGAGCCCAGACTTTATGCAGGGTCTTAGAGTTGCTGAAGATAAAACAGTGGCAACACAGAACTGATAATGGAACAATTTTTTTAAAATCCTGATGGGGATCCGGAGTGTCCCAACAAATAAGTAGAAAATGAGCTGTGTAACACAGTGGCAGTGGTAGTCTATGGGCTTCAGTAGAGCCCACAGCTGTGCCAGGGAGGGTTATTTCTCAGTGCTCATGAGGTCTTGTTCACCTGCTGGGTGACACTAATGGCCTGCTTTTAACCATAATTCAAGGCTGATTTCTACTAGGAACAGATTGATACAAGGTAGATAGTCTTCTTGTAGACACCAGGAATCTTCCAAGTCTGCAACTAAGCCTGTATCGAGATGTACGAGCCACTACCATTAAACATGCAGTGCAGGATGTGATAAAACCTTGCTTCAGTGCTCATGACTTAAATCTAAAAAATGTTTTAGAGGCAAATTGTCTGTCGCCCAGTCCTAAGGCTTCTCTAATTCCTTATTCTCAGCCACCTAACCACTGTCTCCACCTCACAGGCCTACGCCACATCCTCACCTGAAAAGTGCAGATCCCACTGCTGCCCTGGAAACTGCAGAGCCTGTTCAAGTACCCTATATGTGTGCTACCCTCTATCAGCTATGGAGCAGTAACAGCCTGTGTGCAAGATCTTATCATTCAGTAACTGTAATGCTATTTGAGGTCACATGCTCTGCTCTGAAAGAAATGTAAATTACCTCAGTTCAACCATAGGGAAACAAGACATAGCCTAACAACAGTCACAGTGGAGCAGCTGACCTGAGGTAATCTGATGCAAGGAAGGCACTGCGCCCAAGGAACCTGTAGAGTCTGTAGACACAAAGAAAACTAGGACACAGCTAAAGGAAACCAAAATGTTGTTAATTAAAAATGTTCATGAACAAATACATTTCTGAGCTCCAAAGCTTCCTGGGACCTATTAGTTTTCTAAGCTGTTAGAGGCATGTAAACCCTGATTATAGCCCCTCATAAAGAAATTCACCTCACAATAAGGTGGGAAAATAGCTTTGATGGAACAAAAGTGAATGTGCTGTTTACTACACAGTTTGTCTTCTTATAATTCCTGTTTTACTGAAGCATCCTAACTCAAATCCCATTAATTATGAGATTCTCCAAGTACTAGCAGGAACATTCCCTGATAAACACAGCAAAAACAGTTCACAGGAGTATATTTTTGGAGTTAGGGGATTATGACATACATCTGTGTGCTCTTTTAATTTTATAAACTTGGGATAAAAATGGTAACAGAACACTCTTGGTTTACTGCCACCTCCACCTCTTCTGAAAAATAGCAAAAAAAAAAAAAAAAAAGAAAAGATATCACAGAGGGGATAACCCATTTAATGACATAGAAGCAATTCCTTCAGTGCTGGATTCAATTAACAATTGTGCAAAGTCTGTCCAAAGGTATGGATGGTTCAGGGGTTTCTTGACAGACAAACCAGACTCCCTGAGTGTCGTCCTTAGCCAATACACTCTCTTGCCATGCTGTTCATTAGGAAGGCTGCCTGATAGTTATGCACAGCGGTGTGCTGATATGCTTTTCAGTATAATGATATACTTGGGCGTACAACTAATCATTTGAATTGTTTGCCTGTGGAATTGCAGGTCATTCAAGTTTTTCAGTGCTTAAATCTACACAGATTGGTCTGGAGATCCCAAAGAACTGGCTGCTCCTTACACACGTACAGACAAAATCCCTTTAAAAGAAGTGAGCCTCTGAGTTGGGAACTGCCTTGCCAGACATGAGACTCCCAAGAAGACAGATCGTCTCACATATTGATACAACATCACAATGCAAATATCATATTGCAGTGTCGGGACAACATGCAACAAGTGTTTTGTGGCTCTCAAAATCCATTTGATGTGATCCGTTCTTCTTCTCATTCCTTCTGTCTGTGCACAGAAAATGTGGTTTGTTTCTTCTCTCTTGCTGGATGCTTGGGAAAATAAGAGATGAAGGCTTAAAAAACATGCTGCATACGAGCCACATTAGCTGCCCTAGAGAGCCACAAATAGCCCTATTATTCTTCCAGAATATTTCTATTACGGTAATGCCTAGAGGCTCCAGCTAACAGCAGGGCTGTACAAAACCAGGCTGTGTGCCAGCCACGGTATAAATGCATGTTAACACACAGCCCATTCTCCAATGAGCTCGGGATGCTCACTGCAACCTCTTGTGTATACCACAGAATTAAGATTTTTTTTTCCCCCTCAAGTGCTCCTGTGAGAGAGTGAGGTTCTAGATACCCACAGTGCTCTCACTGCAGCCAAAACCTGGGATAGTTCTAATAGGAAATTAGTGGAACAGAATTCCAGGTGCAATCATATGAGAGGGGAAGCTGTTATTTATTTACAGATCTCTAAGTTGATTTTACCCACTCCCACGCTCACAAATTTCGTACACACTTTCTCTAAATACATATTTTATATAGATCTGTATCATTTTGAAGAAGCAGGCTGTTTTGATAGTTAGCTCTGGGTCATATTGGAAGTGAACATGTGTTTACAATATATGTTAAAGTTATTATGCAGTTCAAGCTAAGTCATTAGTGAGAAATCAGGGAGTTTTCTATTGCAGTGGAGATTATGTATACAAGTGGGGATGACTTGTACTAGCAAACCCAGCTCTCAACACCAGTGGTTTGAAGAACCTCTTCAGGTGACAGAGCAAGAGACAGGAATGCAAAGTGCTGCATTGCTGAAGCGTTACACTGAAGGCTATTTGCTTTAGTTGATACACCATCCTTTTATGAGGAAAAACATGTCAGCTGAACAGTAACCCCCACATACTACAAGGGCTAAAGGCCTCAGAATTAGAGCGAATAAGGTCAATGCTTAATTAATGCTTTAACTAATCACAGGGTATGTGCTTCCCACCAGAAGCAGCCTACAATACTGGCTTAATCTGCCATATATATGGTCTGGAGCTGCTGCGATTGTAGTAATTTTTTAAAAAGTGTATGTATATATATGTTGTTACAGTGAGCCCAGTATTAAACTTTGAAGAAGTCAGGCATGTTTTTCAGGACTGATCTTTAGTGCTGGGCACCTCCATTTAATCAGTTTGTGCAGACAAGCACCAACATACCCCCAGCTTCCCAACTGGGACTGCAGTTTGTGGCCTGCTCAGTACATGGCCAAGTGCAGCGCTACAGCAGGCTGGCACGTAAAAAGCAGTCACCACAGTTTTGCTACTGGGTAGGCAGAAAGCTGCATCCATAACTTAGAGCCTTTCTCTTGCTGGACAGCCTGTGGGCCAGAGGTACGGCCACAGAGTTAGTGCAAATTCCGGGACAAGACCAACAGAGCAAAACCAAGAACAAAATCCCAAAATAAACAGTAAAAAAAGGAGGACACAAAGAAGGAGAAGAGTGAAACCCTTTCGCCTCCAAGTCATAAACATCTCTTTTGATCTATGTATCTCCTGTTTCTGAACTGACAAGTGTTACAAATGCCAAGCCCACACCCCGCTTCCCTCCAGTGATTAATGTGCCACGGTCTTTCTGAAAGCTTAAAGATCTCTCCCTCCGGGCCACAACATTTGATAAAGAAATGAAGCTAGCGATTAATAATTCCCCGGGCTGAGTTTTTGTTTAATAACTATTCTGTCAGTGATAGATCTAAAGGGCGAGGGTGTGGATGTGCGTGCATGCGGAGGGAGTAATTTGATTGTGGCCAGGAGATTTGGCAGGCTGGCATTACAAAGCAGCTCTTTAGCAATGGCTGGAAAACCAGCGTGACAAATCACTCCGTTCTCTGCTTCCCCTGCCTACCCCCTCTCAACAGAGCTATCTCATTAGGCTCGAGCCAGCCAATCCAAGCCTATGATTTGGGAAATATTTCCTTCTTGACATTCAAGAGAACAATTCCTTACCCGGGGAAAATTACATTTAAAAATAAATGGAAAAGCATCAATCAGCTAGGAAAATATATTCAGCTTTTTGGATCTCTGGAGAGAAAGTGATTTTTTTATTTTATTACATTTAAATAGGACTGAAGGCCATGGTTTGATTTTTTAAAAAACTAAGATAACTAAAAAGATAGCACCGTAACATTTGCATATAAACTGTTACCTTTTCTTTATATAGAGACAGTATTTTTCATTAAAGCTAAATCTTGAATATTTACAGGCCTGCAGAGATGTGCTAGCAGATACCTGTTAGTAGAGACAGATATGCGACATAGTATGAAAAATTGTAAGGCCCTACTTGGGGGTGATTTGTATCTGGTTTTTTAAACCATCAATCCAACTGTTTTTCCAGGTGAACTTTTAAAGTATTCTCAAGCCTCCTTTCGGGTTTTAAAAAAAGATTAAATTAAAATAGCTTTCCTTTAAAAGCAGTTCTCTCTGCTGAACAGCATCTTGTTCACTCTTGTTTCCTTAGTCCAGAAAAACATGAGAGTCAGCCAAGTCACTAAAGCATAATTTTTTTCATGCATAGTAGCTCCAAACTTGGTCCATGTAGGGCAGTCCTCTTTATAACGTCTCATCCTAGGCACTGAGCCAAAAGAAAATAACCACATTGGTGACAAGTTTCCTGAAGCATTCAGAAATCCTAGCTGAGTTCAGGGCTGGATCCTGTGCCTGTCTCAAGGAGACAATATCTTACAGCTCTGGACAACTGTACTTTCCTAACCATGGCTAGATCTACTCAGGCCTCTCCACAGCCGTGCATCACCTCTCCCACTGAAGATTACTTCCCTGTCAGAAAGACTAAATGGCTCCAACAAATTTCACCCAGAATGAACAGCATTGGCTTAGGCAGCTTAAATAAGTGAGCCTTTACTACACCAGCTGACCTGTGACAGAGGGAATAGGAAGAGTCACAGGAGAGTCTCAGCAGCCAAGCGTGCTCACCCAGCATCATATAGCAGCAGAGTCAGGAATATAACCCAGGTATTCTGGCTCCCAGTCCAGCTTCCCTGTTGATGAAGCTCACTGCCGTTACAACTGTGAAAAAAATACATTCAGCAAAACCTTCTAATGAGATTCCCCCACAAATGTATCTAAGGAGATATTTTCATATTATGAGAGAGATTATGAATTTTATCCAGGGGGTAAATAACCTAGCAAATGAAATGTGTCATTGCTAGGCCATGAAAGAAGAATTGATTACATCACCTTTTCCTAATGGGACATTATAACTGATCGTGTTTTATTTCTGCAGTCCTGCAAGCTCTACCGTGTCCCATAATTCACTGCAGAGTGTTGGAATTCAGGCTTTGCCCATATCATTACACGAAGATGAAGTGCTAGTGCTGCTCTGAATTACATTTCTATTCATTTTACTCATTTTTTTAAAGTATTTGCTTCCCATACATAAATTGTTACTATTATATAAAGATTCGCCGAGGCACCTTGCTGACAATTTTTCCTCTCTTTTACTCTGAATTAATAACAAAATGCAAATCAGTAACAGTGTTTTTTTTCCTTCCACTTAATACAATGCTTGAATAACAGAGCATTTAAAGATTTACAATACATATTAATGGCATTTAAGCACCCTTCAGAGTAAATACACCTTTGTTTTTCATCTTCTCTTTCTATATTTACCTCTTCCTACACTGTCTTCTCTCTGCACCTCACACACTTTAAAACAAGGCCACCTCAATGCATTCATTCTTCTTTTCCCCTTCCTTTTTATTTGGCAGCAAAAACTATTTCACTACTTAAAGAAAAATGACCACTCATCCCCTCCACCACCCCCACACTGCAGAGCGAAAGCTCAATATATCTGGTCACCTAGATAAATCCAGGCAGCATTGTCAAGGCTGAATGTCAGGCCACAGTCACAAAGACTGCTGCTCTATTAAATTCTTTAGCTGATAAAACACTGATGTGGCAGCTTTAGTCTGTACCATTACAAACAACAACTGACTATTGCTTATTAAGTCACAGAAGCTGCGATTTCTAAGACTGGGCCAGATTTTTACCTCGTTTACCCAATTAAAGCTCGTGGTTGTACATACAATTTCTGTTTTGTCAGTGATACTACTCAATTGCTACTTTTTATTCAATGGTGAAGTAACAGGAATGTTTAAAAAAAATTAAACAAAACCCAAACACTTAAAAAAACCCCAAAACAATTCCCTAAATTATCTACCCCGGACTTTATGTGAAAAAAAAATTACAAAACAACATCTTTTTCCCCAGCAGCACTTTTAGCCTTGTAATAGGAGGATGGTTTTGTGGAATGATGAGTAGCGTGAATGTCATCTGCATCACCATCTTCCATCTTCTCCCCAGAACAGCCTGGCTCCACAGCACACTTAGCCATTCTTGCTTTCCTCTCCCCCACAAATACAACTTCCCCTTCTTCTCTAGAGTTCAAGTGGGTTTTCTTGGTATCTTTAGGAATTATCACCTCTTCCTAGCACTTTTAGCTCTTCTTAAAGAAAGATGACACAGTGATCCCAGCTTGGAAATTATTGCAAATTTCAGCATCATTTTGTGGTTGTATTTGGTTTGGATCCACCACCATGCTGAGAGATTGTGCAGCTCTGATCATTCATAACCTGTCCTGGAAAAAACAAGAACATAAATAACAGCCTTCCCTTCTTGCATAAGGGTCACTTAAACCAGAAGCTAGACTAGCCCACCACTTGTCAAGTCCACAACACCCAAGTCCCATTGCCTACATGCTGAGCCTACAGTCCTCAAGAAGGAACCTGAAGAAGTTTTCATACAAAGATGGCCATTTTCAAGCATTGCTGTTTCTAACAGGACCTGAATATCTGCTTCAGTAACCCAGGAAGGAATATTCTAACAGGGTCCAGGAAGAACCAGTCCAGGACATGCCAGGTACCAGCTACAGTGCTGGACACATTAGCAGCTCTGAGTGCCAGAAACCAGCACTGGGTGGCAGGCTAGGACAGCACTTAGTAGTGACTCCCAGCCCCCGTGCATCACGTCCCAGCTTCTCCCCAAGTTGTCTCCTTGTCACCTACAAAAGGCTACAAAAGCTTTAGTTGGGTGGTGGAAGAGCAGGAGAAGCCCAAGCACCCAGCACTGGTGACTGCTTTCTACTACTAAGTGTAGCTAAGAAACCAGGCAGAGCTCTCCGGCTTCCTGCAACCAAAAGAGGCTGCAGATATTGGCTCACTCTTTTCTCTCTTTATACCTGAAGTAAAACCAGCTACGCCTTGGAGAGGGAGAAGTGCAAATGGAATTTGTCCAGGCAACTAATCATGTGGGTGTAATTTTAGAATGGAGCAGTCTGGTAGTAACACACCTTAACAAGCATTTCTTCCACTGCATCCCTGTGTGATTCCACTGCATCCCTGTGTGATGTAAAAACATTTTGGGAGTGAGCAGCCTTCTTCCCCATCAAAGCATTTCTGTTCCCCACAACCAAGCTCCCGATGCTTCTGTGCAGCATTGCAATCTCCTTTCTACATGTTTGAGTGCTGTGTTACAGTCCAGTCACTTTTGTCTCCTCCTGGGCCTAACGTGATGTCTGCAGACCATTCAAACACCGGGCCCTGTCTGAATGCATAAAGTGCTAATCTCATTAGATTTCTCATTTTCAGCGTAATATTGTCACAGTGCTGTGCACCACTGCCACAGATTAGCAGGCTTGCCAGAACGGAGCCCCACTAATGAGTTAATCCAAATAACACTCAAATCCCAAATCAGATTTAAAGCCATCTAGACAGAAGACCCAGCAAGGATGGGTGAGGGGAAAGAAACTAGAGGGTCAGCCTTGTTTTGACAGAAGTAGTTGTCGATTAATGGAGATGGAGGTATAAAGGAGAAGCAAGAATGCGTTTTATTTTCATTGGTAGGACAGGCTCAGTCAAACTCCAAGTTACCATGCATAGCCAATAGCCTAAATGGACCTGAGCAATGATCTGCAGTAAAATGTGTATCTGTATGGACTGTCAGCTTCTGATTTGAGAGAAAGACACCTAGCTATAAAATTCAGGAACTAGCAAAGCTTCTATTGCCATCACTTAATCTGTGGTGCTTGGAAGGTCTAAGCAGCTTATAGATCCAAGCTTGATCCATTCCAGCTAAGAACCTGGAGATGAGGAGAGGGCTGGTTTTCCTGTGTTAGTTTCGTATTCTGCCAGTAACCCAATGTGCTGAAAAGATGTGCAGTGGCTCAAAGGAAAGGCACTGAGGGAAACACACGTCTCTTATTGTTTGCATTCCAAATAGGTTCTTCAAAAGTAGCTGCAGTCTGAAGGGTAGAGCTGGCAGGCATATATTGATTTCCCCACCCCCCACCTCCCCCTTTTTTTTTCCCTCTCATCCTTTTAGATTAAATTGCTCCTTTGGTGGGAAAATACTGAACTACTGAAGCTGAAAATTTTCATGGGTACATACTTCATCAGACCTCCAGTAAGACATAGTTCTACCTTTGGTTTGGAAAATCTGACCAGAGCCCAGAGAAACACCTCAGAACAGTCTGGCTGGCAGAATACTGTCCCAGAACAGAGGAAACCAAGGACATGACAGGGTCACCCACATCAATAACAAGAGTCCAAAAACTACCTCTTCAGTGTACTTCCATTTCATTTTAGTATTTTCCATAAAATACACCTTAAATGCCTCAGTTTTGCTTGATGGAGAACAAAGTATCTTTTGCAATGTTGGCATATTTCCTTGGACAGAAACACTGTTTCCTGTCTGACAATTCACCAAAGAGTGCCTAGAAAACAGCATGGTTTGCCATTGCTCATATTTCCTCCTTGTGGATCCAATCCTGTATGTTTTAGTCAGGAAAGTGGTCCACTGCCCACAACAGGATTTTTTTGCCATTGGCAGGAAACAAGTCTTGCATCTTTTAATGGGAATCCAAGAGCTTAGCATAAGGACCACACAGTTGTAGAGAAGACAACTGCATTTTATGCTGGCTTGTGCATCATCAATAAATTTGTTTGCAAAGCTTCAATTCATTTGACAGAGCTGGAAAGAAGGTTTGACTCTCAGCTGTGGAATTCAGCTAAGAAAGGCTACTGAGAGAATCCTACTTTGACTGGTAAATGTAGCCAATTTGTTATGGAAATTTCTCTCTCTGGGACCTTTAATGGAACAAATGTAGTATTAGAAAAGCTTTCTTCCCAGAAGCCATGCTTCTCAGCACATCCTTTACTGCTGTACCTTTTAACTATCCTGTCAGCTATTAGAGCATGCAAGCCCACTGGTCTGAGCCAGAATCTGGAGAAGTCAATGTTAATCTGTCTGTTGATTTCACAACATCTTGATCCAGGCCTTAAACTGCGTTCTGTACAGAATAACTTGCTTATGTCTCTTCCCACCTCACACTGAGCAAACAGATAAGTAGTAAGCAGCACATTCAAAGAACAACGGTTCCTTCTGGTTTATTGTGGTGTCACTCCATTAAATTTCCTGCAGATAGAGCATGCCAAAGTGCTGCCAATTTTTAAGCATGAGATACATTTTCCAAGTCACTCATATCTTTTTGACAAACAGATCCCAGCGTAAAGGGCGTGAAGTAGCCACCAGCCCCAAACTTTCCAAATGTAGCTAGGCTGCCAGGAACATGCTTTTGTGTGTGCAGATCCCGCCCCTTTCAGAGACAACTGCCCGCAACAATCTTCCAGCTCCATGCTAACAAGGTACTAATAACAATAGTAATCACAGTTTGCCTGCTCAGCTCACCCCAGGAGCATGGCAGCAAATTGATGATCATTTCTCATTGTGAATTATGACACAGGCACATCACCTCACCCCTGGAATAAAGCAGCACCTGCCAATCCTGTTAAAACAGCAAGGGGAAAAATGAAAGCCCTGCCGTAGCCAATCTGATTCCCTGCTGACTCTAATTACCCAGACGGGAATTTTACAATTGCTTCCTCCACCAACTCCTGCTCTGCAGTCTGCAGACTTTGGCTAGTTCTTTCTTTTGTATGCCTACCGCCACTGAGTAGATTGGGTTCCTAATGAGTCTTGACACTAATGGTACAGGGAGACAGCGCAATTACATATCCCCCTCCCATTCAGAGCAAACCTGGCAGGAAATGACCTGAGACCTCACACCCTTCTACCCCGAAGAATCCAGTTATAATGCCTCAGGAGCAGGGCCAGCTGGTGCACACTCCCCCCTCCAGCAGCCCTCACTTCACTTCCCCTTTCCATTGTGCAGGTGGCTGGAAACAGTTCTTTATGGCCTAATCCATGACTGGTGGGTTGAGGCTAATACAGAAGCTGGAGAAACCCAAGCACATTTGGAGCTGAAGCCCGTCAAGAAAGAAAGGGGAAAAAAAAAAAAGAAAAAGCCTTCCATTATTTCACATATGTGCTGGGGAGATCTAACACACACAGTTGTTGTCTATTAGGTGTTTAACAATGTGTGTAACTCAGACTGCTTTTAAGTGGGGAGGAGAGAGACATGTGCTTCTGTGATTTCAATGTTGATTGTAGTCCAGGTGTAAAAGAGACTGGAGCTACCTATTGAACTGTGAGCTAATTACAAGAAGAAACAGATGTTGTCTGCTAATGAGGATGCAGATCCATGAGAAGCATCTTAGTTGGTGGGTGAGGAATAAACATGTCTTCCACTCCTTGAGTGAGCGGCAGTCTACAAAATAAGTCTGATGTCTATGACCCATGTTGCCACAGGATCTGAAAAACTCACAAATGATAGTACATTTGCCTCTGCAAAGAGTCCTGCAAAAGAAGAAACCACTAGCCCAAATGTACAGGTGGGAAGATGAGGCAGAGGACCAAGGACACACATGGAGTCTGACCAAAGCATAAAATAGGTCCAAATCAGCTTATTTGCACTCTGGTGCTTTAAATAAAAATCTATCATTTGCCTCATACTAGTATGTCTGAATCCAGCATTTCACGTATCATTTCATCTCTTTCAATGCTTTACTACTCTATGATAGCATAATTGCTGTTAAACTCACTTTTCCTTCTGTTTCCCCTCCAGACTCTAAGTCTTCTGCCTCCCAGCTGTTAAGCATGAGGTATGGGATGTTTCTTTTAGCCCTCTCAGAGTTCACCCAACCACTGATGTTCTTTCTCCTCTTCAGCCACAGGTAACAAGTTACTGCTGCAGTTCTCAGCTGCTCACCAACTTCTGACTTGTTACTCTTCCCCACACATATCCAGACAGTTTCTTTATACAGAATGTACTTTCTCTCCTGGACAGCCTTATCTGTGGTGTTCTAAGGCAGCCATCAGCACAAGTGAGCTCTCTAATTGCTATACTTATGGATTATTGCAGTTTAACACCAGGGGAAAAGATTGGAGAATTTATCTCCAGTGTAACTCCACTAGTAGCAGTTACAGCATGGATCATTTCAAGAATCATTTCAACCTTTTGAATCCTTTTCTGAAAATTTGGTCCGAAATGTTTATAATTTTAAGAAAACAACATCTAATGTAAATCGAACTAATTACTCTTTTCCTTATTGGCAGAGGTGCTCAGAACCATATCATATTCTGCAAAGATTTGAGACATGAGAAATTATGCAGACAAAGCATCACAGTTATGCAGGTGTTGCTATTCTATAACCCACTGCACAAAGCATTCCATACTTGCAAAACATGAAAAAGGAGCAGTAATTTCAAGTGGTTCAAGGAACTCCTAATGGAGTTCTTTCTTTTTATTTTCCTCTCCAGTTTTAAAGTATTATTTACTGTAGTATTCAATTAAGAACAAGGGTTTACTATAGCAACCGCAGCAGCAAGAGGTACTATTCACACACGGCCTCTGAAACAGAAGCTTTTAAGCACCTTCTTAGCAACACTTGTTGATAAACCTATGGCATAGGCAAGTGCTCTGTGGTTTACAACAGGTGACTGGCACACTACATTGAGTCTGCAGGAACTGTATTGCATAAGGTCTTCCCCTTCCTCCATGACTTTAACCCCCTAGAATTAGCACACATGTTGCCAGAGAGCTACACAAATAAAAATACAAAGACATCATCTTTGGACAAGGACTACAAAGCAGCAGCTGCCATATGGCAGCTTTTCTCTCTGCCACTATGTGGCAGCAAAAGTTGCTTGTGATTCACTGCATCAGTATCTTCATAGGCATTCCAGCTGTGACCTTGCCATCACTCATTCTGGGGACCCTCTCTCATTCAGCATCTGCCAGCTGTCAGCATGGGACTCCAGGGAAAATTATAGAAGATTTCTGGAAAATTACAAGGGGCAGAAGAAGGGAGGATTTGATTTGTTTCTATTTTCTCTGTAAAGGGAGTTGAGGTGCCTGCAGTTTGCCATCTTCCTGACTTTCTTTTGCCTGGGTGTCTCTTTCTATTCTTCTGTAGTCTTCCACTTCACTGCTTTTGTTTTTCTCATGTCTTTCCATTTCATGCACTTCCTCTTCCCATGATGTCAGAGTTTAAAAGCAATGTCAGTCTCCAAGGAGTCAGTTTTCTTTCTCTGATTTTACTCCTTGAAGGACCATCCTAGCCTGCTCAAATCTATTCCACAAAAAAAGGGAGAACAACAAAGAATCCTCTCCCCTTCTGATGTAGGGTCTGGGCATTATTTAGACTTACCAATGAGTATCAATTATCTTCCTTGATAGGTTTTCCATAAGCTGCACTTCCTTTACAAAGGCACCTTCCAGACCCAACAAAGCTGCAAATAGATGTGCACTGGGAAAACCCACAATTATAAAACATGGTTAACCACAAGCAGATAAGACCGTTTTACACATGCCTGTCTTTGTCTAGACTAGATGCTAAGCGGTGTTTGAAGTATCCTCACTTTAGTTGCTATGAGTAATTCTGTTTTCACATTCCCACCTGCTTCCCCTACTGGTTGAGAACATCATAACAAATATATTCACGGTTCCTGTGGATTTGGTATTCAGGATTCTCACTCTCTCATCGATTGAGGTATCATTGAATTCAAGCTGGCAGTGTTCCACACTGCAGGACAGAAGTGCTGATCACTTCATCCTGATTTCTTATCTCATTATGGCCTACATTTTAACTGATGTACTCGGTTGCATTTCCACTTCCTTCCTAAAATCCAGCTGCTAGCATGGTCAGGTTACCACTTCACTCCACTACAGGGTAACAATATTGGGGCAGTATCTGAAGCAGCTATTTTGTGCACATTGTTTATAAAATCAGTTATGGTTAAGAAATCAATATGCACATAAAATATTACTCTTCTTTCCAGAAAGGTATCTGAAAATACGTTGCAAACTCTGCATTCTATCATTAGTTTAGGGAAGTGTTAGATTTACATAAAGACCAGAGACTCCTTTAGATAGGAGCTCCTGGTTTGTACCCTTATCTAGGCTATGGCTGTAGAAAGTGTCTGAGCACATGTAAGCAAGGGCCTGATCGGCTGGAATTGGGTGCTGCTGATTACAGCTGTTATTTCAAGAAGACTTAAGGGAAACACAGATGCACACCCTAGGCTTGGCAGAACAAAACAGCTTTGAGCACTCACACAATTACAGCTGGAAAAATAGAACTACTATGGAGTATCAGACTGCTCATTAACTTCCACTGCCAAGGTTAACACCTATATTTGAGCCCTCTCACGTACACACTGTGAAACTCCGTTTGATTGTCCGCCTCTCTCTGCCTGCTGTAGGACCCAAATCAAGCCCTGATTAGACTGTTTTCAATCTTCTTTAAAAAGCCATGGACAATTTTAGGTGAAATGGTGTTGCACAAATTGTTTTAATTAAAAGAACTCTATTTTCTCCTTGACTAAAATCATACCCCAGGTAGCAACAACACTGACAGGAAAATCAACAGGTGGCCTGTTTGCCTATTATACCTGAGCATCACATCTGCTTTGCTCAGCACATTTTCAGTAGCAGTTGGTTACATTCACTCAGACTTTTATAGCCCAATTTATTAATGACTCTCTTAATCCAAAAGCTAGAAATTTCATAGAATCACTTCAAAAAAGATGTCAAGATAAGTTATAATCTTTGGCAGGCTAATGCCAAACAAAATGTGTAGCCAGGGTCTCATTCATTAAAAATCATGCTATTCAGCTCCAGCACATCCATTGGTTTGCTATTCTGGAAGGCATAATTTTATGCTGATAGTTTCCCAAGTCCCACATTGCTACATATTTTGAATATTTTGTCCCAGTATGACCTGATTATTGCTAAGTTGGAAACTACTGCCAACAAATTTCATGCCGAAAAGGGTAGAGGATGAACACTGCAAAAGGCCTTCCACTGCTCCACTCTTCAGCTCAAACTATTTGGCAAGCCACAGGCAGGTGTGGTACCCATGCTAAGATCCATGTTACTTGTATCTCCAAGAAAGCCCTCTTCATCATAAATTCAAATCTCTGCTTCCTTAGCTGGGAGCCAGCAGGAGCTGTGCATTCCCTGTCAACTGTGAAAAAAATCCCCCAGCCCTAGACCCCAGTTGGACCTAATGCACTGACAGAGCACTTCAAGTCCCTCTGTGTTACTGTCCCCAGGCTCTTGATACTCCACTTTTTGGCACCCCCACTAGCACCTCAGAGCACTCTTGTGCATTACTGCAGGACCAACTTCACAGAAACAGTTGCCTGCCATTTATATGGGAGAAAAATAAAATGTTTCCACAGTGTTCAAAGCACTGACACAGGTTGCAGGGGCTCTGGATTCAGCTCCCTTCCTTCTTTGAGAGGTATCGGTCTCTTAGCTCTCTGGTGGAACAGACTTAACCATCAGTCTAATTCCAGGAAGAGACTCTTGCTTAAACATATGATTGCTGTGAGAGATGAGGAATGTGATTGAAGAGACAGGGAAGTCCCTTGAGTGAGAGCAGATATGGGTTCTTGTTCTTTTTGCAAAGACTTTACATTA
This sequence comes from Gallinula chloropus, assembly GCF_964237585.1. NCBI lineage: Eukaryota > Metazoa > Chordata > Aves > Gruiformes > Rallidae > Gallinula > Gallinula chloropus. Next base: position 32,158,322 of record NC_140090.1, on the reverse strand, counting down.
AGACTTCCTATTAAGGAGTTTTTGGCAAAAAAATACAACTGATTGATAGACTCAAAAAGAGCTGAATCCAAGATTCCCATTCATTCTCCAGGTAAACCCCCTGCTCCCGAGTGCTTTCTCTGGCAGGTCCCACAAAGGGAACTGAAACCTTTCAGTAGCAAACACCTTTGCTGTTTGAACTCAGTGTGTATGTGAGATATGGGTTCAAATCTCCTCAGGATGCCTGAGTGTTGATGGGAAATACAATCAGTCTAAGTGAGAAGTGGTTTGGAAGTAGGGTATTCTGAAAAAAATAAAAGCTTATTCCCAACTTTCAGGAAAGAGCAGCTATTTGTGAGGACTAAGTAAGCAGATGTCTCACTTGACAGGACTGAATGTGGTATCTGAGTTCTAGAAAGCGGCACAACTTTCGAGACACATGCATCTTTGGCTTGCTGGCTTTTGTGAATTGCTCTCTGAGATCCCTGTTTCTCCCTGGATACTGCAAGTGAATCTAGGTACCTCAGTCAGGTTTGCAATATTACAAGGTATAAATGCTTGTGGCTTTGTGTCCTAGGTGTTACAGAAGTTGATGCAATTTTATGCTACTATAATCCTCAGGAGGAATTCTTTCACCCACACCCTAATGTCTTCTAACCAACACGCTCAGGTCTAGGAGGCAGCTCCTGAGGAAGAGTTGCTGCAAGCCAAACTGTCAATGCTCACTGTAACTGTGCTTTCAGCAGGGGAAAAAAAAATCCAGATTCATAGTAATAGTCTGAAGCTGACTAAACTGAGAGACTATGATGCATGCTCTGTCATAAGCCCTCTAGATTATCAGCAGAGATGGGTGAAATTACCTCTTCTCCGCCTTGCTGATGACTAGGCCGGAACAGCTCTGCAGGGCTGCGAGCAGAAGAGAGGAGACACTTTTTCTGTGATAAGACCAGCTCTAAGACCACCAGTAGGAAGAGGAATTGGAGCAATCACTTGACACAAATTCAGTGGGACAGTCAGTGGTTTTCAAGGGCTTGCAAGTAGTGGTTTTGCAGCAAAGCATCTGAACCACAAAAAAAAAAGGCATAAATATTTTATTTGGATTGAACCAAAGCTTTTGTTTTTAAACTCATCATCATTCCATTGTGCTCCCATTTGAGGAAAAATGAGATATTTTGCTTTCAAAGACTTGTAAGAAAATCAAAAGAAATGAAGGGTTAGATTCACAGAGGTGGTAGAAGAGGCTGCCTCCAGTGTAACTGTCCCCCGGCAACAGTTGGTAAAATTACCTGTTTTGGGAAGTCATCTCTCTAAAGCTAATTAATAATGGGGGCAAGGATTAAAACCCAGCTCCCTGCTGAATGTTTTATGAGTTAGATTAGGAAGTTGTGGTGTCTCTGAACCCACAAACATACACAATCCCTTGAGGAGGATCTACCTCTCATTGCCTGTTAGCAAGGCACATTTCTGTGTGAGAGGACTTTGAAGGAAGGGGGGAAATCCTCATGATGAGAAGTAATTGATCTGGATTCTGTCATGTGCTAGAGTTTTTCACCATCTACCACGCTCTTATCCTGTTCTGCTGAAGTTATGCAGTAAATTAGAATGCCATCTGCCAGTAATGATGTAGCTACAGCAAATCCTGCCCTAAGGTGAGAGATAGCCTTCTCAGCATCCCTTCCAGCTCCCTTTTTCTGTGATCCTGTGACCCTGGTTGATGGAGAATTCTTGGGTGAAACAAACACGCTATTTACTATTTGTTTGTGTACCATAACAAGTTACCTATGGGTGAACCAAACAGGATAATGGCTGGCTGGGTAAATTGCTGAAAAAGGTTTTCCCTGGTCACTCTGTAACTATGCTGTATGTCCTACCATTATTCAGCAATTTATCTGGGGTCAAAACAGAAGCAGCAAACAAAGGAACTACTGGATAAAGGGAAATTGTTAAAAGACTATACAGTTACATTGTCAAATAAGCTGAATTTTAAATGTTAACTGGACTACAGCAGGGTTTATTAGACACTCCTGGCTTTGAGAATTATTTTCCTTTGCTGGAATATTTGGTAGAGTCAGTGTCGATTTTCCCTGTTTATCCAGAGGTTATTTCTACCTGTCTCCAATGGCAGTCCTCTCCCAAGCATTCACTCTCAGCATAAAGGCTCATTCCAGTGATTCTGATCCTTTCCCCTGTTGCAGTGACAGTCTGTGGTGTGGCTTTGCCTCCCGTTAGACTTCCTGAGGAAAGCCAACACTAATGCCAGGTTTGGAGACAATACTGTCCCTCCATGGACTGTAATATGAGGCTGCAAAGCAAACTTTGCTTTCAAACAGCCACAACAAAATAACAAATCCGCCCCTTCATTTTCTACACTCTATTTTCCTAATTAGGTGGGTGGGAGAACAAATGTCCACATGCAGAAAGTAGGTGGGCATGGGCTGGATAAATCCCATGCTCCCAATTCTTGGCATGGAACAGTGCAGCCATTATCCCTTCTAAATGTCAGGGAACTAGCTCCAACTCTACGAGGTGCCAGACACCTGCTCCCACTACTCCCAGCTTTGCCTTCTGCTGTTGCATCTCTCACTCACAGGCCTTGGTGTAATTCCACTCTGCACAAATTGAGCCGTGAGTGCCAGGAAAGTGGGATTCTGAAAGCATTTCATAGAAAGTCACGGACCAGGGCAGCAACAGACCCACAAGGAGGGACACAGCTGCCACTTCCATGAAGAGGAACTACTCAGTACTGAGACTGCACATTGATAAAAAGCCAGCGGAGGGTTAAAGCAAGATGCTTTCTTGCAGGCAGATGAAATGAAATGGATTTAGGGATTTTTTTTTTTCCTCAACAAAAAGAGGCAGAAGAGCCACAAAAGGCTATTGAAAGAAGATAGTGAGCTCTCCTATCTGACACATGTCGACACAGAAACAGTGGCAACAGAATAAGGCTGTCGTATTGAAAAAGCAGTTCTTCCAGCCACAGGCTGGGCTGCCAGGCAAATCCTGTGCGGTGAAGTCCTCAAAAACAGGGAAATCTATCTGACTCCATACAAGGAAGCAGCAAGATAGGCAGAGCCTGCCTCAGGAGGTCATCACTCTCTGCCTATGATCAGGACTCCCTACACACTCATATATAACAGTTTAAGATGGGTAGAGCGAGTGGATCCATCAGCAACCATGAATTGTAGCAGAAGACACAGCTGTAAGGAGATAGGGTGAAGAGTAAAGAAAAGGGGAGAGTCCTTCTCAGCTTCTTTCTCTGGCCTCATGCAGGGACTCACACTGCTCATCTGGGGCAAGTGACACCTAATGAACCATTCAGCAGCAACTCTAACACCCTTTCCATGTGTACTATATGGCAAAGCAGCCTGATGGCCAAAAAGGAGCCTGGTGTAGCATTCCATCTTGGTCCAGCAAATCTGTCACCGTTCTTTGCAAGGTGAAAGTGGTTGATGCCACAGGCAGCTGTCAGCCCGCACCCTTTGCCACAGGGAAAATGTGGTTCCCTGCTCCCTGAACTGCACAGAATGTGCCATGGTGCTCACACCACTTTTGTCACCTGGGCTGGTTTAGTTTTGAACTGGCTGGAGAACATGTTACACATGCTGCTCTTCCAGCACACTTGGAAGAAGGCCATGCCAACAGCCAAGAGTAGTATCTCTTCCACAAGAGGCTTGGAAGCAGAAAAAGACATACCTTGCCACATGGGACACACAGGGAACACAGGTGAGAAGAAGAAGGAATATGTGGCACAGGCCAAGATGATCATTTTTGTAGACCATTGCGAACATCCCTGAGCTGAGTTAGACCACTACTTACAGTACATATTTCCATGACTGAAGGCATATCAATTCCAGACTCCTTGGTAAACAAGAATACCATGTGCCATTCCTGACATACTCCTGCTTGTTACAAAAATTACTGATGCAGGGTATTTATCTGTTGATGGCAGATCACAACCCTAGTACCAGAACAAGTTCACTACTCTGCTCAGTTCATGCCTCTGGGCAAAGCTTCAGACTGCTAGCCACAGCACTGCAAATCAAGCAAGCTGTTCAGCAGCAAACTTCAGAGGCAGGTAAGAAAGCCAGCCAGTAGCTGGCTTTCTATTTCATCACGTGGCTCCACCATGTTCATGGCAACAGCAGAGCTGTTCAGTTTTCATGGCAGTAGCAATGCTGTCACCACCACTTTCAGGCACTTCAGATTACCCATTTCGCTAAAGCCAGTTGCTAACACCAACCTAATGCACAGTCCCAGAAACAATGGCCCCACCTGAAGGCAAAATATTACTTGCACTTGAGGAATTGTGTAACACCCAAGGAAAATGGGGCACTTTTCATAACACGACCCTTTGTACAACACCATCCTGCTCTGGAGACTGCCAATTAAAGACACCAAATAATACACCAAGCAAAATACAACTCTCTTTCTGACTACTGAGTGGTTTCTCTGGCAAAGAGAAAAACTGCTCTCCTGGTACAAAACATTTGCCAGACTAATGCTTCCACAAATGACCAACCAGTTGTCCCCATGAGTGGTCCTCAGAAAAGGTCCTAATTACACCATGCTAATGCAGAGGAGGAAAAGTATCGACTGGCATTGAAAGAAAAGAATATTCCCAGACTACTTTCCACCTCATTTCCAAACTCATATGACTCCCCCATATGTCAGCTCGAGTAGCAGTGTTAACTACTCCATTTTCTGTGGAATTGGGGAGAAACGACTTGAAAGCTCTTAGGTAGGAATTTAATCTCTCCTTGTGAGAATTGTAAACATTAATCAAACCATACACTGCAAGATAATAATCTTTAACTGATATTGCATAGCACCTAGCAATTCCTAACCAAGTTACAGAAGTTTGAACAATGTTCAAATAAGGCAAAGATATTGTCCTTCAGGAGACAAGAAGCAAACAGATGGAGAGGGATCATAAGAAACAGAAAAGATGTAGATTTCAGTCACGTTCTGAGTCTTCCTTATTAAAGAACAAGTCACTTTATAGTGGAAGGTTTCTGTTACCGTAGGGGGTTTTTAAAGGAAAATCATCATCAGAGATGGCAAGATATGTGCCAAGCACATATTTTTCTCACAGAATTTCTTATTTTCTAACCTTATATAGTGCTTCAAAATACATTGCTATGGGCAAGTATCCTTCAGAGGGAAAACCTCTGAAAAATCACTATTGAGACGATTAACATCTAGCACATAAAACAACATAAGACAAGAAGCAGCTGTATATGGAAAGGAGGAGAAATACTTGTCTAACCAGATTTCAATAGGTCAAATTTTGGTCCCAGACAACCAGTTTGAAATAAATCCATTGACATGAGCACTAGCCTGATGTCAGTGGGTTAAATGAGCTCAAAATCTGCCAGCCAAACACACAGTACACTTGAAATCTTGTTGCTTGGCTGATACGAGTCTCATTGTTGGGAGCCATGTGGTTTTCCACTTCTGGAGTATTAACTTCTTTTCAGCCAGCAAAATCCACAGGATCTGTTTGTCTTGGATCAGAAAGTGCCAGCTGTCTACTTCACCCAGTATGAATAAATGCAGATTTACTGTTTCAAAAAGACTTATAAAGAATAGTGGATGTCTGAAGCCAGAAACAACCTTATTAATCTCCACAGGCAATCTCCAGACATATTTTCCTTTTAAGCTACCTGTAGCCTAAAACCTGAAGATTGCATATGAAGATTGCTAAAGATCAACCTTCAGAGAGAGAGAGAAAGTCAGATTCTAGCTGGGAGTATTGAAAAAGTTTCCTCGTTTGCATTACACGCTGTCTTGGAGAAGTGCCCAATTTCAGCCTATACAGGAAGCATTCCCATGGCCCAGTGTGCTATAAATGTGAGAAGTAACACATGGTCCTGCCCAAGTTTGTTGCACAGCATCTCGCTTGAGGGAAGGAAAGAAGAGGGAAGTCAAGGCAATGGAGTAGGAAGAGCAAGAGTCAATGAGTCCTAAAGGGAATGAAAGGGGATGACTGCCTTCAGTTTCAGGAAGTAAGATGAAGCTGAGGGTATGTAAGTTCCATTCATGTTGTCTATCTCTCTTCCCACCTGTGCAAACCAATCCATGATATTCAGCAGGCAAGTAGGTCTGGCTCTGTCTCACTCCTAATGCAAGTGCAAAAGCAGCACATGCTGTTGCTGTTGCAAGAGCAAAACAAATACCTGACAAGAGGTAAGCAAGAAAGACATGTAATCTAGATGGCTTTCTCCTCACTTAAATGGAACCCAATGCTAAAATCTCAGCTTGCATTCATTGTTCCTGACACAGAGGGTCAGAAAAACAGCCACAAATCCCAACCGTATTCACATCCAGGCAGGTTAAGCATAAAGGGATATTTTGACCCTATTGGAAAACAACCTCAAATTTGGATACAAATCCAGAGAGGCTCTAAACTTTTTTGCCTAAAATAATTTGAAAGTTTCCATGCAAGATTTCAGCTCAAAAGACCCATCCACTCAAAGTGGCACAAATATCACAAAATATCATGACTGGGATAGACATCTCAAGGACACCTCAGACCACTGCAGACTCAAACCACAGATCCATCAGGCCTCACACATGAAATACAGGATTTACTTCTGAATCCTATCCAGCATTCTACTCACTCACTGTTTTACCTGTCTTTAATGGTTGACCAAGCAGCACTGTAGCTTCTCTCTTCATTCTGGGACCTTGCAAGTAATTTGTTTCTACAGTCTGCTGTATCCAGCACATACAGTTGCATTGCAGAAAAAGCAGATGGTCTCCAGTGTGTAGGTACATGCCCCAGCAGCTGCCTAGCCTGTCAGCCCATGGCTATGACCTGGGAGTATGCACCAGCATGTCAGATGCTCCTTCTCATTTAGCGTCCCACAAATGTTGCCTCACACTATAAGAAGTCTGGGTTGGTCAGAAGCCCAAAAATAGCCAAAAACACAGGTCCACATTTAAATCAACCCAAATACCTTGACTTAGCTATAAAGGTGCACCACCCAGACATCTCTGTACTTGGAGAGACTCAGATTAACCTTATTACTTCACAGATCTCTCAGAAACACACTACCATGGTTTAGAAAAGTTGTTTTTTTTTCACCTGCTTACTTTAAACTAATTTCACTGCTGCAAAGGCATTTTGTCTCTTCATTACCAGGGTTTTCACAGAAATAGCTTTGCTCCAGATTACGTATTTAAATAATTTACTCAACCAGCAGGTACTTGCTCATTTCCCTTTCAACTAGAGGTGTAACCATGCAAGTGCAATTCAGTGGATGAAGCAGCTATGAAAAATTGTTTAACTGTGACCTTAAGCAGCCTAGTTATGGCAGCAACCCACTCCCACTAATCAGTTGCACTTGTCTATAGTATTGACTTTGTACTCTTTATGGAGCCTTTCACTGCAGAAAAGCTGGTGGATAGCTCAAGAATGTCCAAATTACATTCAGATTTCAGAGCATGGAAAAAATAAACAGGAGGAGAAAAAATCTTGACAAAATTCTTATGCATCTTCCAGATGCTGCAACATGTACTTTCAGAAATGTGGTGCGGCGTTTTCCTGTGCTATTTGAGAAAGTGTGTAATCACCCAGTTGTTGGGCTTATCATACAAGAAGTTGCCAGCAAATAACTGTTATCTCTCAAGTATGAGATTTCTGTCCCTGGCTGACATTGCTGATTAAAGAGTTCCTGTGGTGAGCGAGTCTGGAAAGGCAACCATTTTAGCTGCTGGGATATTGTTCCCCATTCGTATTATTTAAAAAAAAGGATGGTGCTTACACAAAGGACAAACAGCATCATAGCTGGAACGGCAGAAGCAACTGTGAGTCTATAGAAAAACAAGCTACAATTCGGCACCAATGCAAGACTGTTGATGTGATGTTACGCTGAGGCTGGCAGGCCGCACTTCCTTTGATAGGTATGAAGTTCTTACTTAGGCAGCTGCCTGCAAGAAGCTGTAGAGATCATCCTGATTAGAAAAAGGCAGTTCCAGAAGCTCCTGTGTCCTGGATAACGCCACACTTATAGATCCTGGCAATTCCTGCAAGTCCTGGTCAGAGGGATACAGGCAGAAGAGTACATGTTTCTTAGGTACTCACTGGCACTTTGGGGGAAGCCAAGATCCATCTGGGACACCCGGATTTCTGCAAAGAAACATCAAGCAATTAACAGAAACCCCGCTGGGGGCAAAGACTGTCTTTGCAATCAGTGTTTGTGCAGCACCCAGTGCTGTTGTCTTAATGGTAAATAGTTTAATAGAGAGAGACAACACCAAAGCCAGCAACAAACACAGCTGGGGCTCAGAATCTGAACAGCCGCATCTGACCCTTCTCTTAGCTGTCAGGGAAGAAGAATGTCTTCTTTTTATACAGGCAAACCCCAGAAATAACATATGGAAATTGAGCAGAGGATACAGAGCACCTGAAATGGAAGGGTTAACATTCTTTTCTGAGAAATGGTGTTACTCCCTCCATAATTGATACCGAAGCAGTTTGGGCACAATGCATCCCAATGAGAGAGCATGTGGCCTAATTTGGCAGTTCTTCCACCAGCAGGAGGCTCTTCTGCAGGCTATTCACAATCCAACTGAGGTTGGCATCCTTGCCTGGTTGAAGCTGACATACTGTGCCACATTATGAGTGGGAACAGGACCATTCTAACAGATTAGCATGAACACAGGCTTGCCAGAATACCAGTATGTGGATAATACTTAAGTGTTAAAGGGGGGATCTCTGTCCAAAAATGATAAAATGACAGTCTGTCTTCAGCTTGCCCAGCTACAGTTAGGAAATCTGTCACAGGGTACCACAGCTGAGCTCAGCACACCCCAAAGCCATTTCTGCAGCCCATGTCAAAGAAGGAAACCTCTCTTTCAGGAGTCAGGTTCTCTAGAAGACACAGAGCAGATCCCCAGACGAAAACTGTGAGAGCCTCTGTAGACTGGTCATGGTTCTTGCTGGAGTGACTTCTTTGGCAGGGAAGCCCTGTTGAGAATTTCTTCTGTTTTTCTGGGGTACTTCATAGCAGTGGGCTTCATGGTAATTTTGTAGTGAGGAAAAAAAATATTAGGGTCAGACTGTGATGAGGTCTATGCAGATACACAAAACTAAAGATAAGGCAGGAGAAGCCCCTACATATCTCTTATTGCCTTGGGAGGTTAAAGCAACTCTGTGTTGGGTATGAGTGCATTACCCCCCATTTTCTCCCTGGAAAGGTACTCTGACCAACTGATCTGGTATACTGCTGTGTCTCAGCAAGCATCTCAGGCTGGGGACCTTCGAAGCTTGCAGAATCTGAACTGAAATTTTGCAAGATACTTGTTGCACATAACCAGGAGCTATGATGTGTAAGTCAAGGAGTCAAACTCACAGGATCAGCATCAGTACAACTTGGCATCCTCCTTTTTGCTTCTCAAAATTAGGTTTTTTCCTGTCTGTAGTTGGAAGAGGGACCTACCATTTATGCTGCACAGGTGATTTATACAAAAAGTATACTTCAGCACCCTTCACAAGCAATTAATGTCACCTCTGAATACACTTTTGAGAAGGTTTTCATAATAAAAGAGGGAAAAAACAACTATATTTGCACAAACTGTGGCTAAAGTGTTTGACATCTTTCAAAGGTGTGTGTTGAAATACAGAAATACTTTTAACCCCAGATAAGATCTTGAGGAAATGTTTACTGGGCCTCAGAGAAAATGTAAATCAAAACTGCCAAAACGATGTCAGTAGATTTCATTACAGTTTACTTATTTAAGCTGGGAATGAAAACAAGCAGAGTTCTGGGCAAGTTTGTACTCCTGCATCTCCTTTTAGATCTGTCTGTTTACATTTTACAGTGTGTTAGGAGTGACACAAAGGTGGCAAGTTGCTGAATTCTAAATGCCCTTCAGTAGCTGGAACATTGCATTCCCGTGCCTTTTGATGAGTCACATTACTTATTTGTCACATATGTTGTTAACACAAGGAAATTTATTCAATGAAGAAATTAATCCAGGCAGCCAGCCATGGACAGATGAATGAAAGTGACCAAAAGCAGGTTGGAGCAGAAAGCGAGGAAGGGAGAAAGAACTGTTAAATCTGTGCAGTCCCCAGATCCTTTTAATATCAAACACAAAGGCTTTAGAGAGTGAAATCTGCACTTCCCAATGCAGAGACCATTTGCTTCCTGTTTCTGAGCAGGAGCCTGAGTTGGGACCATGTTCCTTTCTTGATGCTTGACCTCTGATCTGTGCTTTTTCCCTTGACCTGAGGACAGAGAAGGAGCAGCAGCCTATATTTGGGTAGGCTGTGTAGCAGAGCTGTGAAGAGCCTATGGATCCTTCATTGGGGCTCACTGGGGACCTATTTTGGAAGGAATGAGAAAGCTGAAAGCATTGCCAGCATTATGCTGTGCTGTTGTTCTCTGGAGTCCAGTCTTCAGCCAGATTGTGAAATCAGAGGACTTGGAATTGAGACAAGGATAAACCCAATTACAATACAAGGTTTCTGCTAGATTGCCTCATTTCACCATCGTCTCCCTAGGGCATGTGGACACCATCACAGGTCATTGCCACATTCATTCTTCTAACACAATATTTTTTCCTCTGAATTTTTTGAAGGGAAAAGTAGCATTCTGCTATGATAACCAGGGTTAATTTTTGGTTATCCCAAACAGTACATCCTCATGCCTGATAGCTAAGACACAAGGCTATTGCCATAGTGATGAATTAGCACTATGGCAGCTTCTTCCATCCCAGATTAGTCTTAGTGATTGTCCCAGCCATTGAGAGCCAAATCCTGGCCATGGTTTCAGGAACTTAAATACCACATGGGAGTGCAAACTGGGCCTATATAATACAGGCAATCTACCCAAGAACCATTTGACTTACCAGGAAACTAAGGAAATAAAGGACCCCAGATCTTTGTTCCAGTACCAAAATGGCAATGAAGTCAAATAACATTTTTAGTGAACAAACTCATTCATGGTTTTCTCAACATTTTTTGCTCTTTTGCTTTAGAGGAAGTAGTAGCAACTTCATCACTTTTCTAGCAAAGAAAGGCTTTAGGATGTCCAAATATTTTCTTTTGAAATAGATGGGCCTTTGCAAATTTTTGTCATGATTCTTGCTGCCCACTGCCTGGCCAAGGGCTCATTCCTTCCAAGAGATGGACTCAGACCACTCATCTTACTGTGATCTTCTGCATTCTGCTTTATTCCATATTTCTAACCCAAAGAGGGAAGCCCTTCAAATGCCAAAGCACGAGGAAGGTCTTCAACATTGCCTCAGTCCTGCATCCTGCTCAAAGGCATGGCTGACTGCCTTGGGAATGGAGACAGGTTCTGTGCCTTTTGCTAAAAGGCCATGGTGCTTCCTCTGTCAGGAGGCAACTCCTGGCTCTGCAGGCTTGTGCAGCTCCAGCAACTATAGCTGCTATGCACAGCATGGAGAGGTGCATCTTGTGGTAGCCGTGATAGTGAAGGGTTTTATTTTTGTTTTGTTTTGGGTTTTTTTCTTCTTTAAATAAAGGCAATTTAATATTTCATTATTTGAGACATGTTGCTTTTAAATCTGTCCTCAGAGAAACTGAGATCACTGCAGCCTGGAGACCAGCCAGGGCTCAAGGGAATTACAATCCTAGACTAATAAATTTTGGTCTGACCTAGAGCAACCATAAATCCTAAATAAACTCTCTTACTTCACTCATGTTACTCTAAGCTCACCATGGTGTTTCAGACACTGAACATTGTCCATGCCCTCTTTTCCTGAAAGAACAGTTTGATGGAAAATTTGTGTCTAATGAAGCATCCCTGCTAACCAAAATACAACAAAACTCTTCTCTTGTACTCCGGAGAAGATGACCAATCAATGTTTTCACCCCAGGCCTTTCAACTTGACAGTGAAAGTCCTTCTCATCCTTCCTTTGCTGGACTAATCTCAGCAGTTTTCTCAGAAAATTGATCGAAGTGTAACCTGGGATCTCCAGCAGAACTTGAGCATGTCTATTTAAAGGCCTCCATGGATAAAACCATGATTCAGTGTCACACGAAACAGTTCTGTTGTCCCCCAGCTTCCACCAAGCGTGGCAGAAATTGCTGCTACTCAGCAAGAATTAACCAGTTCACAGCATTAACCAGTTAACCCTCACAGCTTTCCAGTGAGGTCAGGATGTTGAGGCAGCTAAGGGAAACTGGATGCACAGTTTGAAGTAATTTACAGCGTAGTCTGGCTTCATGCAGAAAGATTTGCACATAGCACAGAATTACCTTCAGCTCTTTCTGAAAATCTGGTCCTTAAAAACGGATTTGAACCACAGTTAAAATGAAAACCTGCTATATTTTGTCCCCAGTCCTGCAGGACAGAACAAACTCCCAGTTCATAAGGCTTTCGAAGGGAATACTCTGCTCTAAACCCACACCAACCTCCTAAATTCCCACAAAGAGCCCAGACTGTTCCTTCCTTGCTCACACACACTCATTTGTGATTCACACAACCCACTCCATGGCTTGCATTGTCATCACAGCGCACTTGAGATTCCAAATCAAACCTGCGCCTCCTGCATTCCCGCATACGCGTGATTGCTTGCCCACCAGGGGAGTCCTGATATTCTCATCTACCTTCCTGAAGGATCATTTGTCACTTCAAGCCCTCTAGACACCTGGAACATGGAAATTCCATTTACATAAATTCAGGGCCCCGGTTGTCTTCCTGCTCTCTCTGGCAATCATAGCAGCCTAATTCATGGGTGGTCACGTCAGCCCTTCACCCCCTCATGGCGCCTTAGAGTTACAAGTAGCAAACACAAAGCAGAAGAAAGGGAAATGCATCCTTCAGTCTGATGCAGAATGGCAGGCTAAGCATGCAGAAGAAGCCTAAGGGATTTTATACAATCAGAGAGGTTTTAGAGAGACGGTAAGCTACTCTGGAAATAACTTAGCACACAAATTAATAGCTAGTTCTTCCTCTCTTTAGCACAGACTTTCACAAAGGTTCACCTTACCCAGGAGTCAGGCTCTGGAAAACCACTGGTGCCCTAGGGAGCTTCCTAGCTGTCTTCTACTACAGAACAGATTACTTAAGGATTTCAGCCATGGATTAAACTCCTTGGGAAGCTTCAGATGTTGCCTTTCCACACCACCAGCATCCAAATCAGTTGTTGGCATAAACAACAGTCAAGCTGCCTTCTCTTCTTGCCAGAAGAACTAGGACCAATGGGACTTAGCAACCATAATTTTTTCCACCACAGCACAGGACTTCCAGCTCAAGACTTCTCACCAACCAGCACTCATTTTTTGTGGATTCCAGCACTGGGATGATCTCCAATAGACTCGGTCTCAAGCTCAGTAAGACAAGGGTATAGGTCCAGCTCCACTCCAGGAGGTACCAGACAATTTTCTGAAATCTTCAGGAATTCTATTTGTCTAAACCTGAGCTGAATTTGACCCTTACTGAATTTTAATGGAGCTGTCAGACTCCTACATTACAACCTTCTTCTCTTCATTTAGTTCGCAGTTCAAAAACTAATATTCACCATCTATCAGCATTTCACAATGAGTTATTTGTTTAGTAGCAAAGAAAAGTGATTAAAATATACAACATGGTGAAAATCACATTCTCATCCTCTCTCTGTGCTGCTGTATAATTCACGCTGAAGAACAAATGAGATTACAGCTCTGGGACTGTCTCCAGAATGAGTTACATTTGTCCCGTTTCCCATTCTTGTTATAATCTTTGTCAAGACAGTAGAATGATACGTCCCATTTGCTGTCCCCTTCACAATATTTGTCACACTACTGCAATAATAGAGTTTCTGTGTGCCCAAATACACATCATGAATTATTTGTTGATGTAAGGAAAGTTTTCTTGCATTCTCTTTGAGTAATCTGCCCTTCCCTTTAAATCCAGAAGCAGGTACTGATCAACATTATTCCTTTTTATTGCCTTTAGGATGAGATTTGCTACTCTCAACCTTTTGTTTAGAAGCCTTAGAGGAGGAGGGGGTGAGCAGCAGAGTGGCAGACACAGTGTATCACTTGCCTAATTGCAAAGAGGGATCCAGGTGTTGGCAAAGATCAAGCCTACTAATATAATATCACCAGCCCTAAAGGGCAAATAATTGCAACAGATAAATCACTGTTCAATAAACATACCACTAGAACAGCCATCTACCCCTGAGCAAACATCTTTGAGAAAATTTACCTTCTTATGCAGGCATTTGTGTGGGATTGATAGTCATCAACCAACAGCATTTATTTAAGCTAACTTCAAAAATGGATATGCTCTGGTTGCTGCTGAGTAAATGCAAATAGGAAAAGTAAAAGAAACAAAATGATTGCATGAGAAGTGGTTGCAATGCTTCAAAATTAATGGGAAAAGGAGGGAATAAACATTACTCTCTTTTGGTTGCACTACTAGGAATAACTTATATGGCAGGATACTGAAAGGGGGGGGGTCAGGTGATTACCCTGAACAAAAAATCCCCTGTTATTTTAGAGATTCAGCTGAAAAACTTACCTGCCCCTCCGTGGTTGGAAATTGTGTAAGGCCAGACTCACTACTGTGGTCTTCAATGTATCTCTAGCCTGACCAGGCTGGAAATTAGGTGGTTTTGAACACTGGGCCATGGTAGTGAAGCACTGCTTCAGACTCAGACTCCTGAAGGAACTGCTCCCCTCTGGAGAGGGACCCACAGAAGCTCTGAGCTATCACACCCCACAGTGTGAATACTGCTCGGTAGCCTCTCCTGTCCCTGGAGCCTGGGACTGACTAAAAGCAAACTTCTGAAAATGAGGATGTGGAGGTTGTGGGTAAGGTAAATGTGGTCAGAACCAGAAAATGCAGAGTAAGTGGGATCCCAGTCCTGCAACCCCAGAGCTGCTCAGGCAACTTAGCAATGAGCAGGTGATTGTAAATAGGTACATATCAGGAGTATTCACGGCTTTCTCTGCTGCATCTGTCAGCAGTAATCTGCATTTGCTGTGTGAGCTGCAGCTGTACAGGGAGATGGTTTTGCTCCACTATGGTACACTCAAAGCAGCTGTGCTCTGGCAGTACTGCTGCTGGTGCCAGCCACACTGGAGAGGACCCAAAGGAGTGTACAAGAGGAGGGGAAGGAAAGAAGGCCAGATGAATCAGTCTGACAGCAGAAGAAAAGCCCTACTTTGGGCATTCTGCCTGGGGCATCAAGACACCATGGGAACCAGACAGTTGTGATATATGTTATGTCATGGAGATATATGAACAGCCTTTGTAGTCCTGCCCAAAGGTCCCTCCAGTACAGCTCACTGTCAGACCTAGCCTTGGCAAGGCTGTTAGCAGGGATCCAGAGCATACTGGAGCTAGCGTGGGCAGAGAGCACGCAGCAAAGCAACCACGCAGAAGGAGCACAAGAACATGCTGCCCCCTCAACAACAGGGAAGAATGAAGCAGCCAGCATTCCTTCCCTCCAGCACATCAACTGCACCGCACAGCTTGGTGTCATCAGTAAACTTGCTGAAGGGAGCACTTGATCCCACTGTCCATGTCACCAACAAACAAACAATGCCAGTCCCAGTACCAACTCCTGAGGAACGCCACTCGTCACAGGTCTTGACTTGGCCAACAAACTGTTGACTGCAACTCTTTGAGTGTGACCATCCAGCCAAATTTACCATTAGGTAAATCCTGATCAGCGATAAAAAAAGATTTGTTCTTCCCAGGTCAAAGAGCCGGGGTGCTCACTGCAATATGTATTTCTGTAAACAAGCAATCGATATCACATGACAGCTAGAAATTAACAGTGGAGACTTCCCTCCCCCAGAGAGAGACTGAGGTGGCCAACAGCATGGTGGCTAGGGCAACCACAGATGCAGAACTGGTTGAGGACTTACTTTGACCCACACGTGCAGTGACTTAAGTGCTTCTACTCTGACATAAGGACCCAGAGACTTTTAGCTCTGTCCTAAACAGGATGTAATGAGCCAGCTGTGCACTCACTGCATCTTTCTTTTTAGGGGGTTTGCAAGCTTAAGAATCCTAAATGACAAAGAAATCAAAATAGAGAGTCTGCCATTCGTGCTATTCACACAGAAGATGAACTTTTCTCACCACACAAACAGAAGCAGCAATATGGCAGGCAGGTTTGTATTTAGAAATGAAACAGTAGCAAGAATGCTGTCAGGTTTGGGTTTTTTTCCCCAGAGATTATACATTCTTCATGGATAGTTTTTGTATTGCTGTTTGAAATATGCATTTTGAATGTGAAATATAGGCGTGAACATTGTGTACCAGTTTTAAAAAAACAACAAAATACATAAAACTGTGACAGTGAACAGATGCCTAGGGAGAATAAGAACAGAGAAAGCATAAGGATACTCCTTCACCCCCCCTAATACCACCCTCCCAGCATCCAGCTATTTTCAGCTCAAGATGTCCTCCCCAATCCAACATTTTCTTTCCCTTAACCATAAGTTTTCAGTCAGCCTGTTCAGGTGAGAGCAAGATTATAGTCAGCTGTCAATGATTTTCAGCAACGATCCAGAAGGATTTCTTATTTCAGACTAAGATAGGATAGTTTGCGCTGGTTAAACTTGCCATGAACTAAAAAATCCCAACCCAAACCACAAGTCATGCTTCTCAGAGGCAAAATGCTACCTCAGTTTTTGCACACATCTATCAGTCAGCCAACAAATTAGAAGGAACCATTGACCACAAATTCCCCTGAGAGAGCCAGTTTTGCATTTGCTGCTGTTTACAAAAGGTGTGTAGGCTTATGTAACTTTCACACACCTTGAGAGCAAGACAATTTTATACATATATAATTATTCAGATCTTTATTCTTAGTTATATGTTGCATTCACCGTAACAATTTATTGCCCCTTCTTAACTACAGCAGTCGTGTTTATGCAAAACCAGAGAAGGTATGAATTCTGAGGAACCATTGTGGGGTTTCACAATGCACTACAGAAGGAAAGCAAGCAGTTGCATAATTATTCCAGCATGACATGTTCATGCATAAAATTAGGCCTTCTCTCCAAGCACTGTCAATAAACCCTGTAAGTCTATAGGAGAGCTGTTCATAACGCATTCAATTTTACCTATCAGTATGACGCCCAATTACTTGGGAAAGGGTGAAAGACTTTATGCCACATCTAAACATGACAGACATAACCTTTAAGTACTGGCAAATGCCAAGATGTTGCTGGCGGTAGGCATTCTGAGCATGTTTGTGTTTTTCTTTGTACATGGCTTTTCCTTTTTTTTTTAATATAAATGAAAATTGTTAAGTATTTTAAAACCCAGCATTATCACATCTCCTGAGGAACCAGTCTGGAAAATGGAAGGAAGTTTTACACTAGCTAAGCTTCTTTAAGGCATTTAACATAATGTAGGGTTTTTTTCCTTCTGCAGGTACTAAAGTACCATTTTCCTGATCCCTGGTTTTGGCACACAAGTATCAAGTTGTAAGTTCAACACTAGGTCCAATCACTGAACAAAAAATAAAATAATTTTATTTCCTAAGTAAAACACATCAAAAACTTCTGCCCCATCTCCAAATGGTAAAACTGATCTGTACCTCACGAGTATTTTGAAATAGTCCAGCATGTCATCCTTTTTAATACTTCCCAGCAGGGACCACAACAGCAGGGCTGGTTTATCTTAATTATCTCTCTTTATCTCCATAGGAGGAGAAGATTACTGTCAGTTTGTTGCTGGCTAGAACAGAAGAAGTCAAGGAGCACAAGTCATCTCCATTTCTCTAGGACTACTCCCACAGCTCAGGTAACGGCAATATTAAAATCTGATGGAGGGAGTGGAGGCTAAGATTTCTGATGTTTTGGGTTACCCATTGTAACTGGAAGCAGACAGTCAGAGTTGCACTGCTTGTAAAAGAGAGGGAAATGTTTCTCTGTCTAAAGGGGGATGTGTTTTATTGCTTACAGTGCTGGGAGACAACAAAGAAAACTGGCTGCAGTCACTGAGACAGTGTGCTCTGGCAAAGACAAAACTTTAAGAAACACAGCCTCTCTGCTCACCAGGAAAGAGAGACAGTGCTCCTTACAGTGTGAAGTGACTATCAGGGGACAGTCACGATATAGGACAGTGGGTATATAGTAGTTGTGCATTAGTGAAGTTACCTTGTTGTCAGTTACTGACTCCTGGTGCAGCACTGTACTGCTGCTGCTCTTTCAGCTAGCTTAAGGAGCATCTTGGATTTTATGTTCCTGTAAAGGTGTTGGAGCCTTTGATCTGAAGCCTATGGCCTATTGGCAATTGCAGTGTCATTGCTTTCTGGCAATTTTGGTTGCATCTTTAATAGTGTCGCTACTGATTGGGTAACGCGCCTTTGCGTTATTAGAGGACTCCCATTCTGTTCTCAGCAGGGCATCATAAACTGTCTTAGGAGTCTGCCCAGAGAAGTTGATGGGGACTAGAACAATCTTCTCATATGTTTCCTATAGGCCCTCATTAGTGAAGCAAACATTAGATTGTAACATAAATGAGTCACCTTTTTCTCATGTGCTTTGTTCATCCATGGTGATCTTTCCAAGACTGCCTTTCTTTTAACTCTTCGTGGCCCTGAGAAAAAATCTTTTGCTGTCACTTACATCCTGGGCAGAACTAATAACTTGGGAGAAATTTCCAGAAATGTTAATAGAAATATTTAGCATGTGCAACTCAGCAGAAGCACCTTGCAGAGATATAAAAGACAATTATAAGTCTTCTGGATCATACCAAAAATTTTACTCTGATTGACCCTCTATCTGCTCCACATGCTGAATAAACACAAGCACCATAAAATCATTCCCTTACTGGCCTAACCTAGATTATTATTATGGCTCTTACTCTGCTGATTATTGTGTGTGAGAAATTAAAACTCAGTTCAATCACCTTTTGCTGCCTATTCTGCATGATGCATAGCTACTGATGGTAAATAATTTTTCCTTGACATGAAGAGTTGGATTGTGGTGCACAGTTCAGTCCATTGGATCCTCTTTGAGGATTGTGGAAGTCTGCAGGTCTCAGTTATTTAGTGGGTTATGGGTAGAGCTTTTTGCCTTTCCTCTAACTCTTCTGTAAAGGCACAGTCGTTAGAACGGGGTCATCACTAAAAAAAGAAGCTCTGAGCTTAAGATACCCCAGTGTAAAGTCAAAATATAAGTTGACCGTAAAGCTAAATAAATATTGATGAGTAGCCTCTTCTTTACCCTCATGCAGTGAAGGGTGGATTTACAGGACTGAAGTCAGCAGGAAATCCTTTCAAGCAGCTTTGAAAATTTTAGCCAAGAATCCTTTTTTAGCAAACTTTTGGCATCATGTGCACACCCTTCTGGTTTCTTTTTTGATGTGGATCACGCTATCCATATAGTGAAGGATTAAAAAGCAAGAAACCAGCAATAATAACATATTAGTTTCAAAAGCGAGCAAGGCTTTTTCCTCCAAATCAGGAAGCACCCTTGAGCCAGCTGGACAGACTGAGTACTGGCTATCAGTAGTGTTTTCTGAGACAGAAGTCATTCAATAGCCTCTTTCAAGCATAAATCTTTATCTCTTTGAAACATGATCTATATCTTCTGTCTGTCTATAAGAAAAAAAAAAAAAAGTAACCCAGTTAGACCCTGACAGGGTTCTTCAGGACAGTACAGCTGATAGATCAAGTGTTGATGATGATAATTGCTTTAATAGTTGTAAAACTCCTACTATTGGCATGTAGGCAGCAAGTGAAATGGTTGCCTGTTTCACTGTTCTGGGAATCTCACAGCAGTCCAGAAAATCTAAATCTTATTCTGAGTCCCATGTTTGAGTTCCAGCCTTACAGGTCTATAGGACTTAGTGGCCCAGTGTCTGAGCATGCCTTTTATATCAGAAAGCATGGGGAGATGTCATAGCAGTAACAGTAATGAGAGCTTTGGCTAGAAGAACGTCCATATCTAAAATATTTACCTGTTCTTTACTAGCGATGGCCCAAACAAATGACCGACTTGCTGAGCTTTTCTCCTGTGACAAATGTAAAGTGGTAGAAAAGAGTGATTCAAGCACGCAGGACACTTCCAAAGGAATGCAGTGGGGTAGCATATGTACAGTTCCGTTTGACGAACCTTGACTATTGTGGTTGGTAGAAGAGGAGAGTTCATTTTGTACTATACTTGTGCAACTCTTCATTCTGTAAAAAGACAAAACATGCCTCACTTGCTCTTGTGATTCATGCCTGTGATGGTTAGATGGCAGTTTACTTTATACTATATTTATTTTTGTTACTGACAGTCCTTTGTTATTACAGATATTACAAGGATATTTTAAATGTTACTGCATTTTTTGTTAACCTAAAGAAATCCAACTATAGACATAACAATTAAGAACCTTTTTCTTAACCTACTGCCATGTAAATGGGCGGTGGGGTAACACACCTCCCCACATAACCTCTAAAAGCAGGGAAAAAAAAAGTCCAGGTTGTGCAATTCTTCTTTTTCTCTCCCAAGGCCTGTTTTCTTCTGTACCTGGCTCAATAGCATTTCCAAACAGCTGAATGTTTTCGTTCTTTCTAGTTAGATTTTCTTCTAGGCAACCAGAATTCTGCTGCAGCATTACATTTAAATAAATAAATAAAATGAACAGTTCAACTACAAGCAGTCTTTGCTCTTTCACTGCAGCATGGCTCCCATCCAAAGCCAATTATGTAAAACAACAGCACCTCAGCACCATTACCGACAGCCATCTAAAGGGAAGAATTGCACCTACTCAAAGCTGAAAACATTTTCAAGAAATTTAATTATTTTCTTACTTTCTCACCTCAAGCATGCTTTTTACCTTACTTCACTCTAAAACGCCTTGGGTGTTATTCATCTAGAACATATGGAGCACTATATAAATCCAAGTTGTTGCTGATATTACTTAAAAGTCAGGTTTTATTTTCTGTTTTTACTTCTGCCTGTTTACACTCCTTGAAACATCTTTTGCGTTGCCCCAGATGTCGCTTCTCACAGTGCTTCATCTTTTGTACATGTTAATCTTGCTTCCTCAGTACTTGTGATTTTTGCTTCATACAGTGATGGAGAGAAATGCAGTGCCAAAAACTAATTGTCAAAGAAAATGGCAAAGTGATTTAAGTTCATGCCTTTAAATTCAGTATCAATTAAGTTTAATGGTCAAAATTCTTTCATCGATTTATGAAATGGTGTAGATCTTCTAAAGGAAGAAATGACTCTGAGACAGCTCTATCTAATAGAGAGATTTCTCTTTATTTTACAACCAACTGTCTTAACTTTAACATACTATGAAAATAATTTGTAGCCTTTTGTTCTCATGTTGGGCTTTCAAGGATCTTGGTCAAGAATTCCAAGTATGCTGATAACAACTGCTGCCAAAGCATGTTCTCTGTGCTGTAGTGGGCTATAAGACAAAATAATCAAAGCATGATTTACTCTCAGATATGGTACCAGCAGGCCCTCTAGAATATCCATCAGAGTTATATCCTGGAGGCACAGTGAGTCATTAAATATTGGCCAAAATTCTGGTGGTCTTCTAGCATGTTTTTCATTTAACAACTGGCATGTCCAGCAGGCTGTATTCATTTCCAGAAAGAGTTCTTCATAAGGAAGTTATCTCAGTTAAGATATATAATGTTTCACATACAGACAACACACAGCTTTCCACATAAATATTGATGCTGATTCATATGTGCATTCGTTATACTTCCTAAATGAAAAATTGTTATAATGAAAGGGCTGAGGGATTTCAAGCGAGCTCACCGTGTTTTGGGTCTTCCCATCTCTTGGTTGGTAGTATGACAGTGCTACATGCAAGGGTAAGGGCAAAGAATGATTTTCTGCCTTAGATGTCTCTGGGTACTCATTCAGTCACTCTGGGTGTTGACTTCACCTGGCTCCAAATTCTCTCAGGTAGTCAGTACCCTGGAAACTGCTTGCTCATGGTCAAACATGACAAATCTTATTACTTGACTGATTTTGAGACAATGACTACAAATTATGCCCTTTCAATTAATTTTTTACTCCTTCATGTACAGTTGTCCCCTAACATGAACTGAGAACTGTGAATGAAAGGAAATGTTTGGAAGAAATCTCTTTGACTTAGGCATGTGAACAGACGGCCCCAAAGATATAAGAGGCACTGAAGTGAGAGGTAAATGAGGATATGAGTAGGAAGAAGAAAATGGAGGGCACATGGGAATATAAATAGGATCAGGGCACTATAAGCAGAAGAATAGAACATGGTGCTGCAGCAGCAATGGGTTTTTTTGGAGATTAAATGATTAATATAGTATAGTGCCAGCCATCAACTTGAATTCCTCTCAGCATCATGGAAGAGAATAAATGAGTAGACATATATAAATTTTGAAAGGAGGAAATATGTCCTATATTCTGAATCATGTGTGTTTCTGTTAACTGAGTTTATAGTATGTGAAGCTGGGTGGGAAGAGGAAAAAAAATCTGTGATTTTAGGTCTCAATCCTCTTTGGAAGCTTCCACTCATTTAACCACCACCCATAGTGACCTTGTATCTCTGCAGCCTGTCTTGGTACTTAAACTTGCTCCTGCTGCTGAAAGCAATGGCAAAAGCATCATTGTGCTCAAAAGCACTGGAATTTGAAATAGTCTCTCTGGAATCATTCAGCATGGGTATCAACAGAGCTGTGCTGTTGCCTGATTACAGTAAAATCCAGATTTTTTACATCAGGATGAGGATTATAGCAAAACCCTATGGAAAATAACAGAGCCACGGCCCCTGCCACTCAGTAACAGTGTGCTAGCGGGACCACAACCAGTTTGCTGTCAGTAAATAATAGAAAGACATACCACGTGGCTCTGTTGTGGGGAACTTCAGAAAGCTCAGTGAGGTCCTGCGTCAACATATTATTATGCTCAGCAATACCAGCTGCTGCAGGTAATGTGTTGTTTGCTTGCTGTCCCTATTTGAAGGTCTGCTGTGCGCAATGCTGTTAAGGTGCTGGAGAGCTCCATCAAGGAAAAGAGCAGTTCGTTGGCTTACAAACCCTAAGAGGCCTTAAGAAAGGCTTGTTGGTTCTGCACAAACACAGCAGCATTAAATCATAACCCAAGCTTTTTACCAGGCTCACTCAAGTACAGCAAATACCAGCTGGAGGGCAAGGAGGGATTTGCTTTCCAAACAGCTAGGGGAGGCATTTATTTCACTAAATTAAACAAATATCAGCCTGTTTATGACAGTAAAAGTCAGCTGGACATCACAAGCTGTGGGTTGTACTGTGGGCTGTTAGGGACTTGGCATCCAAGGAGAAACTGAGGGAGTACAGCAGAGCTACAGAAAACACAGATGTGTGGACTGTGTGTCAGCGGAATCAAGGTATCATGCTGCAAAGATGGAGGGCAGGTTCCTTCCATGCACCAAAACCGATGTTGATTATGCCCCACTGTTCACTCATGGTCTCCTGAGAGACTATCTGCTTGCAGAAGAAATGCAGCATGCACCGAGCTTCTGTCTGGAAGAAAATCATCTCTACTCCACCTTTAACTGAGATTGTTGAAATGGGCAGGGACACCAGGAGAGACCAGTCCCTGGGTCTCAGAGAAATTAGAAGAGGAAAAAAGGGGGAGGATGCATTTAGAGTAGTGGCCCCAGTTGTCCACAATGGAAGAAAGGGGAACCCCATCACACTGAATGAGAAGGAGGATTTCCCACAACAGTTTCCATCAACTAGTTATTCTTAATGTGGCCTGAGTTTGGGCATTTTGTTGCTGGCTGCTCATGCACTGAATGAGTGCATTAACCTGCAGAGAGGCTGTGACCCTCTTCACTGCAAGCAATCTAGGAGACCTTGTGTCCCAAAGAATACATGGGAAGTTTGCCCTTGATTTGTCATCTCCAATTGATTTCAGAAAGGGCTAGATTTTCACTCTCTCACCAAGTCTTTTGCCCTGTATTCTTCTATTCCCTGCTTTCCAGTATGAATACATGCTTTTTGTGGAATTTAAGGCCTTCTTTCAATACTTTTTTAAGTATACCTGTCCTTCCTGATAACATAGCCAACCCTGAAAATACAAAGCAGAACCTGCATACCACCAGGAACAAGAGAAACTTTCTGATTAAAGGCTTGTATTCTTCAGTGAATTGAGACCTTAGAGAAACCTTACCTGAGGTTTGTAGGAAGTCTCTGGTGAGGCCACCATTTTAGTAATGCTTTTGAATCCCAGCCTGGTGTTTTTTCTAAGGACTACCATTTTGCTGGTAGCATTAATACCTGTGTGGCTGCAAGAAAGAAATGGGAGTGGACAGGTAAATGCTGATGTCAGTACACACACACAGACTTACTTCAAAGGATAAACCAAGTTTAACTTACCTAACAAGAACCTAGAATATCTGATTTCTTATTTGTTCCAATGGTGAGAGGCATTTCCTTTGTCTCAATCTACTTCTCAGCAGGAGTCCCACACTGATGAAGTATCATCAAATTGTCAGCTCCCACTGAGAGAAACACCCGCACTGCTCGCTGATTGGAGAGATGGAAACAGTGACAGGTGTTTCTAAAAACTGTTGGGCTTTAAAATTAAAGGGGAAAAAATGTCCCCCTGTGGCAGATATTTCCAAAATAGTAGAGTAAGGACATGAAAATTATGTTGGGAAAGACCGAAGGAGACAAATGAAACTAGTTAGTAGAGCAAGGAACTAGGTGACAAATGTTTAAGACAGACAGCCTTAGTGATGCAAAGGACTTCATTTTAGGTCAGCTGAAACCTCAATGATTCTGTGGCAGAGTAAGATGAGGCTGTTGTTGGGGTTCATCTGACTATAGCCATTCAATCAAAGGAGTTGGTGGGATTCTGAAAATAGGTTAACTTTTCTTATGATAATAAGATAATAATAAATGTATTTGCCATCTCATTGGATAGGATGAAAATGCAAAATTTATGCAGGACTAGTAGCACCACTTATCATTAAAACTGAACTGCTCTCCTCATGGTAAAACCATATTTCATTTGCTTTTTAACCATTTGAGAGTGTACAATGAAATTCTTACAGAAATCGTTCAGCGATGATGTCCTCAGCTAAATGGGGATAATGCCAAGCCCTCTCTTCACATAGATGAAAACAAGTGGGTTAATTTATGTGAGGTCCACAGCTGCTAAAGTCAGGAATGTGACAAGAATGTTCATGATAAGATGAGTAATCCTACCTCCAGCATGAAGTGAATAGTGTTCAGTGAATAAGCCTGAGACCACACAAACAGAGAGGAGAAAGGAAAATATTGAACAGCTTCTCACGCAGTGGATCTTGTCTGTCCCCTGCATTGTGAGACACAGGCCCTCTGGAGAGAAATAATACAAGCTCATGCAATTAGGTAATGCCTGCCCACAGGAGGGTTAATTAAGGTTGCACAGTTCTGACATCTCCTATCTGTGTGTCTGAGTTTAAAGTCTTAGTGTTTTAGTATTTTGCAAAGGATTGTTTTTAACTTTTGTATTTGCCTAACTGGATGCAAACAGTATTTATATTCTAACACCAGCCAACCAACGACTCGCTTCCCCCTCTTGCCTAACTTCATTGAAGCCCCCTCTTCTCACCAACACATGATCCCTCTTAGAGCTTAGATCATGATCTATCCCTTCAGCATCAGCTTATAGAACAATGAACAGCATAAATTATTTTCTGTTTCTTTCTGCCACTGTCCTGAAAAACAACAATAATGCTGAGCAGCCAGAGAGAAACTCAAAATCACATTTTATCCTTTATGTAGGGATACATTCAAAACAGGACTGGTGTGAGAAGGCAATTGAATGGGAAGGGTTTGGTCTGTGTGGGCATGGTGAGTGTTCATGGTAGTCTACCATGCAGTGGTTTTGTGTAGAACACAACTGAAAGGTCCCAAATAAATTGGGTAGATACATGCTAACTGAGCAAAGATACCCAATCCCTTCTCTGGTCCAGAATATTCACTTTGTCTGTCATGTAAGGACCAGATGCTTCCTCTGAACCACTTGGGTAAAGGAGTTTTTTTGCAGGCTATGAAGAACACCAGTCTGGCAACTCCACAGACTGATCAGTTGCTGCCTCTACTGCAGCTGAGGGCTACTGCAGTAAGCAGTCAGGGACTTTGTACTCCACCTATCATTATTAGACAGATAAAGCAGTTTAATTGTGTATCTGCTGGGCATTCTCCTGTCGTTTCTATGGTTTTATCCCCATTAACCCTCTTCTGAACACACCTGACCCCTTTATCATGGAGCTGAATAGTCCCACTATGTTTAAGCCTCCCAAGACAGCTTTTGGTATAAATTTCAGCCAGACATTTTCCTGCCTCTCTACAGTAATTTTTCTCACACCATTCTTCTCATCTTATGTGCAAACCCTCCTGGGAAAGTCCTACAGAAGTTAAGAGGGATGAAACCTGTAAGAGTCCCTAGAAGTGTAGCAGTACTCTATTCTGGAATTGAAATAGAGTGCTGTCTTCTGCAACCTTTTCAAGCCAGCCTACCAGATTATATTATTTGACAAAGATGTTAATTGTATTCTATTCTATAGGATGTTTGAAATGTAAGGAAAGGTTATCATTTTCTCTTAAATTCTACAGGGCTTTACCACAGAAAATGGCATCACAGACTGTATAATGCAATCACCACATGAAGTGTGCCCATGTCTCCTTTGTTAGGTGTCTTTTTTATTTTTTGTATGAATTATTTATTACTCATTAATACTGGGGGAAGTGAATTGTGCTCCTGAACATGACCAAGAGAATGACAGAGGCAACGTGGCAATAATTACAGGAGTGTGTGAGTTCTCTAAATGCCTGTAAAAATGATTTAGTTGGTTGTAGTGGGAAAAAAGGGTTCTGTATGAAACTCAATACCCTAGTGATGAGTGCTGTATAAATACAATAATACAGTATGTAAACCCCATTTAGTATACTGATAATGAGAGTAACACACAACTGGCACAGGAGTTTTTGACATATTGACAACTACTCTTAGATATCTAAGAATTTGGTGGGATGAAATAATCATGGTGTCTCTACGTGAGGAGTTGAGCACAGAGTAACACAGGTGCCCATCTGCTCCTCAGTAAATCTGTGAAAAGAGGAAGAGATCCCAAGACATCAGATTCTTGTTCCTGAGCTCCAGGGTGTGCTTGCCCTGCAGAATGAGTATCGTTCCATCAGTAGGACCCTACTTTGGTTTTGTGGTTCTCAAAGAGTTTTAATATGTCTTGGGTAGTGCTAGATTAGACCCAACAGATTTTCATGCACAGGGATACAATGCACTCAGCACACCTGTCATAATTACATCTTGACCTTTTCTGGCAGGTAACCCCAGCAGGCTGGCATCAATAAATTTAGTAGTGAACTCTTTTTTTAAGATAACCCAGTGTCTTCATTTCCCTTCTGTAAATGGTTTTACCTTTTTTTTTTTTTTTTTGCCTATCTTGTTATGGCTGTTGGTATAATTAGTTGCTAAAATATGTCATTCTTACAAATGCAGGGGGAGAACAGCAGAGTACAAAATAGGTGCATCTTGGGGAGCTGTCACTGAAGAGAGGATGAGGCTGACCATGACTGATATCAACAGGCAAAAGAGTTATGGGGGATTGTTTTCCTTAGACAAAGAGCAAATGTCTTTGTACTCTGAATAAGATTAAAGGAAGCAGAGACAGAGGGTGAAGGGGAGTTTCAACCAAGTAGGTAGAGCTACAAAGCAATCACAGCTGACTTCCTGTGGGGCTTACAGAGGGGTCTTTCCCTTTTTGTCCATGTCATGATTAGCTCTCCATTACAGTGCACCACCAGGTATCAGTAGGGAGTTACTGGTGCTACTGGCAACAACAGGAAGTGGAAAGTTGAAGAGAGCTGTGTGTGTAAGTGCATGGGTGTGTGCACAGATGATTTGCACTGTGACAGTGACTGCACTGGACTCAGCTCAGAAGGAGCACTCCCTGAAGAGTGGCTGCAGGATGGCTTTAGTGGTGCAATATGTAAAAAACCACAAACCACGGGCACACATTTACATATTTACCTTGTACCATTAGAGGCACCAACAGCCAGTGTCAGCAGCAGAAACTGGGAGAGGGCAGACTTGGAAATTTTGTCAGTAATGCTTAAACCTCACACCCCCTACAGCCCTGCCCTCTGGTCTGCACAGGCACTGGCTGAGCTTGAAATAGTTCTAAAATATGTCACATGCGAATTCATTGAAGAAATTGCTGGTGCATCTGCCATGGGAGACCAGTTCCTATTGTATACAATACTGTACAGGTCTGCTA
Source organism: Gallinula chloropus (assembly GCF_964237585.1). Lineage (NCBI taxonomy): Eukaryota > Metazoa > Chordata > Aves > Gruiformes > Rallidae > Gallinula > Gallinula chloropus. The sequence continues at coordinate 32,130,152 of NC_140090.1, read as the reverse complement.
CTGAGGGCAAAGGAAATTAATGCCTCAACTCACCCTTCACGTGAGGTTCTGACTTCTTTAGCTAAAAAACTAAACCGAAGGTGGGCTCACATACTTCCTTCAAGGCTTTCTTTAGAGATCCAGCACTGTTTAGCTCTGAAAGCAGTATAGTGACACTGTTTTCTTTGGCCCTACATAAATAAAATATTCCTATTGAGAAACTTGGAATGTGAAGTGAAGTTCTAATAGGATCTTGGCACACACTTAAATTTAATCATGTAAGGAAATATTTTCCTTAGCAGGAGTGGAAATAAAAGAAATTTCTGTCTCCCGTTTGCCTCCACCCTTAAATTGAGTCTGTTGTGTTTCTAGTTCCAGCTGGGAAGATGAAGTACAGAAAACTTCCCATAAAAGCCATTTTGCCATAATCCACATTTTTCTCTGACTAGTGACACTCACTAATATTTCTTTCAGGACTTTGTCAGTGTTCAAGCTTCAAACCATAGTGGGGGTCAATTTTTTCCAGCACTCAAAACCTGATAATAAGACTTTCCTGTAAATCATGAGATCACTGTTAAAAATGCAGATGTTTAAGAGTAATGTACACTTAAGTTTCTTTAGGTTTATAATTTTTCAGTTCTGTTGGATGACAGGTTTTCAGGCTTTCCTACTCCATCAAAAAGAACAGACAGCATTTTTTTGCTTTTTTTTTTTAAGAGAAAGCTAAGATTCCCTCAGACCAGAGTTGGGAACATGAAGAAAACAATCACCAAATATGGCAAGAAACCATGAGCTGGAGATGTTGAAACACTATTATTATTATCTGCTCTCATCCTGTCTTTCCCAACAGGCTTCACACCAAACAGAGAACAGAGAAAATGCTCTCACCTAGGACAGGATGAATAAGCTAGTTATGTTTTAAGAAGTGCCAGGCACCCGCGGCTCTGGTATCAGTGGGAAATGCAGGTGCTCAGAGAGTAAGATCCTGTCGTCAGTTTTTTTCTGTTGTTGACTTGCCTTCTTGTTCTCTCTTCAGGGAAGAAACAGCCCCATTGCTTTTCTGTGTAATAATAATGGAGATTTGAAGCAATGCTCTGCCAACTTTATCTATGCTTTTAGGATCTTGCTGCCTGGGCAAGACCAAATCTGTGAGTTCTGTGCTTGTGGTCTGAAGGACAGGGATCTGCCTTAAACACTATGTTAATTTAGCTTTTCCTGTTTATTTCCCATAGAAACCAGGGGTGGGAGGATGCGTATGCCTGTGTCCTGTCCCAGCACAGAGTTGGATATGCCTGGTTGAATGTCTGTACTGAGGACTAAAGGGATTACTTGCAGTTTTCTGCCATGATCTTACTGAAAACAGCAGTATGTGGTATGAGGCTTGGGTTCGGTGCTGGAGTGCCAGACAGTGTAGTTGCCCAAGCAAGTTTCTAGAGTACCCCACAAAAAGCTTTTTGGTGACTAGGAGCAGGACTGTGCCATGGTCTGACTGAAGTTGTCTCTCTCCTCAGGCTGTGACAGAGCCAACAGCACTAATTCTCTGACTTGCTTAAAAAAAATTCCCTTTGCTGTCAAATCCTAGGCAAGGATTCCTGCTAGTGTGTGATGGAATAAAAGGGACTGTAAGTCATCTGACAGAAGGCAATGGTACCAATCTCCACAAATGTACCTCTGCTGGAGCCCAAAAAGAGGTTTGAAGCAAGCTTAGAGTAGAGTAAGCAATAGGAATCCTAGTGAAACCCACCTGGACATGTTCCTGTGTGACGTAATCTAGAGGATGCTGCTCCGTCAGGGGGTTGGACTAGATGATCTTTGAAGATCCCTTCCAACCCCTAACATTGTGTGATTCTGCGTGATCATTGACAGAGGTGCTCCTATTTCCTTGTTAGGCAGAGGGATGGAGAGACCATCCTTTGCTAGACCTGCCCTGGCAATATATCCTCAGTAGCTTCCCAACTTGTGAACACCTGTGAACTAGCAAAAGCTGAAAAGAAACATGGATTTCTCTCCCTGCTGGTCTTGCATTGATTGCAATTAAGAAGGAGGAACTGGAGGTAAGGCTTGTATGAGTGCATATCCCCCCCCAGTCCAGATGAGTTCTTGCTATTTGATTTTTTTTCCTTGTCACTTCACTCTGCTTGTTGAAGGTGCCAATTGTATAATTTTGCGCTATGATGTGAGAACACTATTCACACCCATGGTAACGATATTCCATCTCATTGGGCTGCACAGCTTTTAATTTCAAGTTAATACAGTATAGAGGTTTTATGTCCAACATTCTAAATGCCACAGCATGTTGATGAAAAGAAATTACATTGATGAAACAGTTAGGCAGTGATTAATATGATCCATAACTCAGAATGATGTAACAGCCCCAGCTTTCTATCCTACGCAAAATGATGTCCAATTACTTGCTATTGATCAGATATTGCATTGCACCAAATGGGATGCCAGCATCAATTCATTTCATCATATTGAATTTCAGCCAATATCAATGGATATTTGGCACATGTTTTGCTGAAACATTTGTCTGCCATCACAGAGCTGATGAACAGGTTGGCAGGTTTTGTTTGTGAAAGGGGTGGAGAGGGGATAGGGAAGAAAAAGAAAAGGAACATGCTAATCTTGCTTGTGAATGTGTCCTCATGCCTGGCACTGACAGGACAGGAATGCCTCCATCCACATGCACATCTGTTTCATACAAGTGTCTGCATGCCCCTTTCAGACACGTTAACATTCTGTACTGCTCACTGCTTATTTTTTATTGATAATCAAGTGAATAATTAAAGCCCAACAGCTATGTAAAAAACATATAAATCATTTTCAGTAGGGGAGTAATGCACCTCTGCTCGGGCACAGCTCCCATTATAAATGATGGTCTGGAAATCCATGATTCATATGAGTGTGCATTGCTTCCTCACTCCGCATTTGTCACTAGGAGATGTAGGTGCCAACCAAAGCTCAGGGATACTGATTGGAGGTATATAGGATGGTTTTAAGATGTTTCTTTCGTCCCACTTTCCCACAAAATAATCATCTTGATTTTACATCTCCTCTTGGTTGTTGATGTGCTATTTTCCCAGCCAACACACCATTAGCTCCGAGCTTCCCCTTATATTATTTTTTCTTTTGTTCCTGCTGTTATTGGTTCACTTATAACATTTGTTCCACTCTTATTTGAAAGAAAATCCTCACGTAGGAGTGCCCATCCTGATTAACCTCTCTGGCTAAGATCACCAGTCGTGTGACTGCCACATGGAGTACTGCTAGGCCAAATGTAACAACATCTGCCATGCATTCAACAACTTCCTTTTGGATTCCTCGCACTCTGTTTTCACTTCCAGCTCTGAGCAGGAGTGAGATATGTTCTGCTGTCTCTCAGATGCCAAAATGCTGGGAATGTGCCATCCTTCCACTGCAAACAGGGTGAGTTTTGAAGACAGTCAAATTAAGCCAAGCACTAGAATAAAAGTGGAGATGAGCTGTCCACATCTTACTTCTGGTGACCCTCGAGGCACCTTCTGCTATAGAACTTCTTTCAAGATCCTTAAAAAATATAGTTGCTGCAAAATTATCACTTATCGGGCTGTAGCTCTGCAAATGTTTACATATCTGCTCCATTTTATGTGCTTGAATAATCCCTGGGGCTGCTTAAAGGTGTAAAATTAAGCATACGCGGAAGTTTTTATAGGCTCCAGCTTTCTACCTTACAGAGCAGATGGCATCTCTGTAAGCTTTGTGAAACATTATATTTAGAAACAATTCCATTTGTTATTCTAATTATTTGTTTACTGAGCACTGACAGCATAGTTGGTATGTTGCGGGTGTTGAGAAATTGCCCTCTTTTCCAAGAAGCCTGTGACTTCAGTGGAGTGTGACTACAGGGACCTGAGCAAGACAACCTACTTGACCTTCTTTCTTGGGAATTTGGTTGGCTTAACCTGATGGCATCATTTTCCCTCCAAGATACTCCACTCAGTTCCACACTGAAAATACTTTTGTGCTGGTAGCAAGATTAGAAAGTATCCTCGTGCTCAGGCACTCATTGTGCTTTAAAAGCCACGACAGATCCATTTGATCGTGTTACTCAAAGTTGAGATCAAGTATACAGAGAAAAATTGCTGAGATCACAAAAAAAAGAAAAAGAAAATCTTAATTTATTGTAATGTCTTTTTATTCCATGACCACTTACATTTATCTTAATCAGTTCTAGTGTAGAATAATAATCACAGCTGTCCACTCAGTATTGAACTTCTAAGAACCAAAATATTTTCCATCCTTATGCTTTTTTTAGAATATTTTTTCCAATTACAATTTCAAGTCTATGAGCAAATTATAACTCAGCATGTGTCTGGAGAGAAAAATATTTTTCTGCAATTCAGTGGATTTGGAATTTAAGGGACAATTCCCCTGCCAGTGTTTCTTGTGCTGTGGTCAGTATGCTCCACCTGATGAATCAGTCTGATCCATTTGGGTTGCATCACTCAGATTTTTCAGAGGAGCAGTCCTTATCATTTCCCCACAGTGTTTCAGAACAAGTAGACAGAAAACTGAGCTATCCCAAATCAGGAGAACCTTCTGATTTTGTAGGTTTATGTACTTGTTAATGAAAAATATCCCCTCTCTTTTGAACCAAATATCCAATGCAGGATTAAGTTCCACACTTATTCATAGCTTTGCACAGTTTCATTATGATGCTTGAATATTCAGCTCTGCATTGAACCACTGAAAACCTAAATATCTCAAAATGCTTTCTACCATTTCCTCTTTTAAAGAGTTTGTGATATGAGATGGTCAGCTTTAGTCAAAAAGACAAGGAAAGCCTGAGTTTTTCTGCAATAGTTCTATTGGGTTTATGACTACTTTTAATTTTTTCTTTGTACTAGGAAGGTGAGTTTTTTAATCTCTGTTGGCAGCAAACAGTTGAAAGAATGAAAGGGAATAAACACACCTACTGATTACTCTTATCAGGCTTTCAAAAATGAAATGTAAAACCTTCAAAAGTCGATTAGCCTGATGAAAATCCTCCTGCAAATCTCTGAAACAAACTTCAAACAAATTCACAGAATGGTTTGGATTGGAAGAGACCTTAAAGATCATCTGGTTCCAACCTCCCTGCCATGGGCAGGGACATACTCCACTAGACCAGGCTGCCCAAAGCCCCATCCAACCTGGCCTTAAACACTGCCAGGGAGAGGGCAGCCACAGCTTCTCTGGGCAACCTGTGCCAGTGCCTTCATAAAAAAAGGATTTTTTTCCTAATATCTGATCTAAATCTACCCTCTTTTAGCTTAAGGCCATTACCCCTTGTCCTATCACTTGTATAAAGTCCCTCTCCATCTTTTCCATGGGCTCGCTTTAGGTACTAGAAGGCTGCTGTAAGATCTCTGCAGAGCCTTCTCTTCTCCTGGGTTAACAACTCAATTCTCTCAGCCTGTCCTCATAGGAGAGGTGCTCCAGCCCTCTGATCATCTTTGTGTCCGTCCTCTAGACTTGCTTCAACAGATCCATGTCTTTCTTGTGCTGGAGACTCCAGAGCTGGACGCAGTACTCATGAGAGCCGAGTAGAGGGGGAGGATCACCTCCCTTGACCTGCTGGTCACACTCTTTTGATGTTACCCAGGATACTGTTGTTTTTCTGGGTTGTAAGTGTCCATTGTCAACTCATGTTGGCTTCTCATCCACACGCATGTCCAAGTCCTTCTCCTCTAAGCTGCTCATAATCCATACTCCAGATAGCCTGTAGTTATACTTGGGATTGCCTTGACCTATGTGCAGGACCTTCCACTTGGCCTTGTTGAACTTCATGAGGTTCACATGGACCCACATCTTCAACCTGTCAATGCCTTCTGGATGGCAGCACTTCCCTCTACCGTGCTGACTGCATCACAGAGATGGTGTCATCAGCAGACTTGTTGAGGGTGCACACTTGCTGAATTTAATGTGTTAAATTCACACCTAGAACTTTAAGCTTTTCCACCTCTAGGTTCAGTTTCATGTGTGGTTGCTTAAATGAGCAAATATACAAGACACACACTGGAAACTACCCAGGTACTGCACTTTGCAATGTTGAAGCTTCAGCTTCATCTTTCTTTGGTTAAAGTGATGGTTACACCTTGCCCATGAGACGCTGTTGGAGTCAATTGTCTAACTGCTGTGCAGTGCATTGCCAGGGCTCATTCCAGAGTTTGTGCCTATTTGAGGGGAAGGATTTGAGCTTGAGGAAAACAAAACATAATATTGCTGACATTGCTCCTGAAAAAGAGCAAATCAGCTCACCATCCAGAATTTTAAATGGTTTCATATCTAAAAATTAACAAGTAAAATCATAATTCTAGCATTCTAGTAGAGAATCATGGTATCACAGAAGGTCTGAGGTTAGGCTGCATCTCTGGAGATCACCCAGTCCCACCTCTTGCTGCAGGCAGGGTCAGCTGGAGCAGGCTGCTCTGGCATATTCAGTCAGGTTTCAAGCATCTTTAAGGATGCAGCCTGCTTGGGCAGCCTGTGGCAGTGCTCAGTCACCTACACAGAAGAAGAAAAAAGAAAAAGTATTTTCTTAGGTTCAAATGAAGCTTCCTGTGTTTCCTCCTCTGCCCACTGCCTCTTGTCCTGCCACTTTTTGTCCCTTTTGTGCTCGACTTGCTCCAGTATGTCCATAGCTCTTTGTACTGGGGAGCCTAAACTGGTCACAGCTGCTGAGAGAGAAATGCTCACCTCCCTCCATTTGCTGCAGATCTTCTTCCCAGTGTTAATCAGTGTCTGGTTTTCAAACTAGATCCATTTGGTTCTTGTTTTCAAGCTTTATTCCATAATTCTGAAGGATAAATGGGGGAAACAAGAAAGCAAGCAAGAAAAAAGAAACTCAACAAACCCCACAGCAGAAAGAGTAAGCAGAGAATGTCAGACAAGTCCTTGAATCCCGAGGCCAGGGCTCCAAGAAGAAATGTCACACTGTCACACTGCCACAAGACTTGTAATACCTGTAATAACTTGTAAAGAGCTGGCACTGCTGACACTGTCACTTAGCCACCCTGGCTTTAATTGCACCATTTCTTCTGTGGGAAAACATCCGGCATTCGAGGTACAGCTGGCATGAGCTGTGGTTCCTGGTTTCTCTCTGTACTCTACACTTTCCCTTAGCCTACAGAAAGTCCAGAGTCATTTCTTTTGCTCCTCAGGTATCTGAGCCTGTGGCATTTGCTCTAAGATGGCATAAGGTAATCTGAGAGAAAAGTTTGTCTTAAGGCTGTAGGTGGAAACCTGTATGTGTGTGTCATGGAGAAATGGAAGGGAGGAGGGAGGTTGTAATGTCTTGATATAGAGAATTAATCAATTAAGGAAATGATGTGGAAGAACAGAGGAGGAGAACTGAGGAAACAAAATGATGTAGTCAATGTATGATCCATTGTGGCAAGAAGCTTCATAATTTCATGAGGCTTTCCAATATTTATAAAAATGCAACAATAGGCTTAAGCAAAGAAAGGCATGAGGGTAGGCATCATGTGATGTCTGTGATAAGAGAAATGTGTAATTGAGCTGGAGTGGAGGTGAAGGCTCTCCCTATGCCTACAATGATATTACATTCTTTTCCACTTGGATACCTTCTCCAAGCACACTAATCCATGGATCAGGAGAAGAATAATCTACTGACATTCAATTTTCTGGGATTTTTTTTTTTGGCCTGGATGAACCAATTTGTTCACTGAGCGGTGTGGGTGTTAACCCTTTCCTGGGTAAATGGACCTCTAGAATTAAAGATGAGTTTATTCACCAGCAATACACAAGCTATGCTTCTGTCTTCTTAATGACATGAATAGGTGTCCCAAGCTAGGGAAGACATTAGAGATGTTAGAGGTTAGATCACCACTGCAATTAACGTGTAGATAAAGGAACACACACAGGCTCACAAAATTAGCTGAAGCAAAGAGAGAGGAGTAAGCTAAAATGTTCTGACTGTGATCCATGTTCAGATCTATTCCCTGGAGGTCAAATACAGAATTCTGGGCAAAGCCCAATTCTAACAGATATTCCTCACTCTTACAAGATGAATGCATTTCTTTTTCCAACCACAAATGCCTTGAAGCTAGAATAAAAAAAGGCTATTGTGCTTTACTAGTGCTCCCTCCTCCTGGTGCTGACAAAGCCCCATTGTTCTCCTCAGGAGGAGGAGGAGGAAGAAGGCCAGGGAGCAGGGTGTGGCCAGCACAGCCTCACAGGGAGTTTTGAAGGTTGCTTGCATCCAGTCACTTCTTTCCAAGCCACAATGAAAATTTTGCAGCTGCTCTTGCAGTGGAGAGCGTTCGGGTGGTAGCTGATGTATTGGTACATGCTGCATCCTTACAGCTCATGCTGCAAAACAGTTTTGACATTTTCAAATGGCTTATTTAGGGGAGGCATCTGTGTGGTGGAGGTGCCTCTGCAAGCAGGGACTTGGGTCAGTGACTTCATTCTTTCAGTCACTGCCCTGCGCTTGACAGCTCTTCCTTCTCACAGTGGACATACCACTGCCCTGCTTTCTAGAAAGGACACGTAGCTGCAGCTGGAGGGTAAAGGTGAGATCTTCTGCAAAACCAGTTAAGTGGAAATAGCATATCCTCAGCACACAGAAAAAAAAGCAGCCTAAGAAGCATTCCTGCTTCTGATCAGGTCTGATGAAGGACTGCTCAGGGTCAGCATGGAAGCCCAAGTTCTGTGCATGGCAACAGTTTGCATGTCTACCTCAGAAACCTAAGGGCTTCTGTGTCAAAGGGGAGTGTGGGTGGCCAAGGTTTTTCCCACAATGTGTCTCTGCAGCAGGAAAGTCATGTTTAAATACAGGAAAATAGGAAAACTGAAGAGGATGACAGGTCAGGGAAGGCGTGGGTTTTCTTATAAGTACAGAGGGACCTATTTTGTCACTGGCTGGTATGTTGACCTCTAGGTTCTGTGCATTGTCAGACACAGTGGTCTGCAGTTTGATCCAGCTGCAGGCATGATGGACATGACCATTCCCACAAGGGAAGGGGAGTGTTTGGGAGGAGGACATCTCCTTTGACCTCTGTCTCTAACACTGTTGGGTTAATTTTGTGTACAGGGGCAGTCTCCAAGAACCTAATTATTCATTAAAATCTCATGTAGCAAGTTTCTCCCCAAGGGAAAGGAGCATTTTTATAACTGTCTCTTCCCATGCAAACACATGCACACACCTCCTGTTTTGCTAGTGCCTGGCTGGGTGTTCCCCTTATAGGTTGACCCCAGTCACCAGATAAAAGAGAATGTCAGATGGGAATTGATGAGTCCAGCTTCCTCTCACTGAAGCCAGGGAGATAAATTCCGGTAATGGTTAGCAAAATTATGATTATTTTAGTGTGTAGAACAAGGACACTGCCTTGCATTGCCAAAGGGCTTGTATCTCACCCTGTTGGGGTTGTACTTCTTCCTTCCGTTTCAGAGTGGCCCCAATCCCGGCACGAACAGCCGTAACAGGAAAACTGCACCCAGTTCCCTATGCATCTCCTGGCTTCCTGTGCAGAGATGGGACAGGTCTTCTCTGTTCTGAGTTGGTTCATAGTCTCTGTCCTGTCTCTCAGCAGAACTGTCCTCCCTCCAGCCTTAGCAGGGCCAAATTCATGGGTTTTTTCTAGTTCTTGGATCATGACTTTTTGATGGATCGCGCTTTGGCCCTAGAGATTCTCTCGATTTCAGTTCACATCACTTCCTGCTTGAGGTGCCTAGCCCAGAGAAGTAGTCATCTGTCTCTGGAAGATCTGCTGCATTGGAGGCAAATAAATTTGCTCAGAGTGCAGATAAAAGTGTTAAAACATGCAAGCATTGATGCTTCACTTAGCATTTGGAGTCATCAAGAGACAAAAGGGGGCAAATGGGGAAAAGGGGCAAGTCATGTTTGTGGAGTCTTTTTCTTTGTGATGAAGAGTAGCCACAGCCAGCCCTCTACTGCACACCTGCTTTTTCCTGGCTGGGGAGGGGGGGAGTGAAAGGGCAGGCAGTGATTTTCATCCTAAATCCATCACATGACTTGATTCTGTGTAGCTCTTGCCGGGGGAGTGCCTCATAGTTCTTGACAGCCTGGGGCTCCTGGTTCTGCTCATTTTAAATTAAGTGCCTCATTCCCCAGCATGCTTACATGATGGCTTTGTGTCCCACACAGCTTACCGCTCATTCCCCACCTCCAGCCCTGCACAGGAGACACGTGCACATCAGTTTGCCTAATGTAATATCCTAGCTAGAGAAATTACTGTCAGACCTGGCAGATGGACACAAGAAAGCATTTGCTGCTCTTCGCTTCCTCCCCTGGCTGTCTGTGTGCTACCCCGCCTGGCTCGGGAGGGCAGAGGCAGCTGCTGATGAAAAGAATGAGACAGATTTTCTTTATTATTCCAGCAGGGCAGGAGACAGAGAAGCACTTGACACAAGAGAGCGTCCCTTGAGGTGGCCGAGGCCTGGCTGGGCTGTCACTGTCATACTTTCCGTGAGGATGACTATTGCCTTGCTGAAGCAGCATCCCCAGTGAGTGGGGAAGCACAGAGCACAGCAGTAATGGGGTTGGTGGCTGTTGTAGGGGTTGATGAAGTAATAGGCTTAGCCTGCTGTTTCCTCTCTCATCATTTCCATACTCATTTGTTAAGGTGGATGGTGACATGTCAATTTGTCTCCGGTCGCTATGGGGTCTCTGGTATTCCAAGAGTGGCCGTGTCCAGCAGCATCTGGAAAAGCACGGTGGCTGAGAGCAGTTCTTTATCTTTACACGACAGTGTTTTCAAGGAGAAGGAGCTGGGGTCAGGAACATGACATCAGATACATCCCTTGCAAAAATCAGCATTGCGATCAAAGGGGCTCTGCCAGCTCCTTGCTGCTTGTCTGGGATCAAAACACGGACGTTCATTCCAAATAAAAAAATATCAGGCTCTCTCTGGTAAGCCAGCCAGCTGGTCAAAATTACATAAACACGCGGCAATCAAAACACATCTTAATAGCGGTGCTGTTTTCCCGGTGTCACCTCTGCGGGGCAGTGTGTGTGTGCGCATCACCCGGCTGAGCAGCCCTGCCGAAGGGGCTCTGCAAAGCGGCACCGTGGTTTTCTGCCCGAGAAACAAGACGTATTATAGAAAGTTGCTCTAAGGACAAGCATAACAAACGTGCTGCATAAATAATGTAAAGCAAGAAGAAAGCCCAGCATTGTTTAGAATATTTTATGAGGAATTTATTGCTGTTAATTGAAGGGGAGAGATTGATCACTGAGGAATCTAGCTCATTACTTAAGAAAACCTGGATAAATGGTGTGTCACCCCTCTGTTCTGCTTAGCATTCTCCTTCTGAAGCCTCACTTCTTTTTTTTTTCCATAAGCAGAATTTCAAACCAGATACAAAATGATGCTCCAGGTCCCCCCTCCTGTTCCCACATAAACGTATCATAAAATAGAGCCAGGTCGGCTATAAATCTCCCCCCTTCCTTTTCTTTTCCTGCGCCCTGACATTTTGAAATGCCCGTTGAACTTCAGCACGTATAAACAAGAGGGGCCAGAAACGGGGAAGAGAGGAATCCACTGTGCTGCGCCCTGTATTCTCCTTTCTTAGGGCTTCCTGTGGTTGAACGCCGCAGAGAATTAGGATGCTGAGTGCTCCAAGCAGCAGGTTGCAACACTGCTGTCAGCTCCTCTGCTGAGGAGCCCTGCCAGCTATTGATCTGGAAGTGGGAGTCACCTCAATGCAACTGCACACAGGGCCTGATTCTTACCAGCAGGACAGTTTTGATAACAAGGATGCCTACATGAAGTGCTTTAAAAGGTCTTTGCTGTTAATTTGGTGGAGAAAGAAGCAGGGGGAGGTGAAAAGCCACCACATTATGCTCATTCCTCCCCTCCTCCCCCCCTTTTTTTTTTCTACTTTAATTTTGGATGTAGTGTGTAGCCTTTGAATAGCTTCCCATAATGAGATGGCTCTGAACAGAAATACTACTGGAATTAAAATAAGACAAGACTAACTTGGACATGGACAGGGATGCAGATTATATCCAACCCACTGCAGACACCCTCTGCTGCCTGTGTAATATTCATTTTCCAATTATCAGCATCAGGCAAGTGAAATTAAATGGCTCTGGGTAGGTATTAGAGTCTAACCTTGCTTTTTTCAGGCTGGAGTTGAGGGGGCTGGTCAACTGAGAACTGCCAAATCTGGTCTCAGCAGCCACAGAAACAAATAAGGGAGCTCCCTCACCCAGCAAACCATCCCCAAGCCACTCAAACAGCACTGCTGTTGCACTCTACAGGGCCTGGGCAGGATCAAGCTGGATGGGTACTGAAGCAGCAGGGTTTTGCAGGAGCACAGTGATATTCTCGGTCTCCCATCCCCCCAGCTACAAACTAGACTAGACTGGAGTCACATAGGACCACACGTGTCCCTGGGTGAGCATTACATGATATGATCTCATGGCACTAAGATAATTTTCAAATATATCATGATTTTACTCACTGTGTTTAAAAACCTTCACTTTTATCTCAATTTGGTCTTTTTTTTTCTAATGAAACATTTTGATTTTCAGTCATCAGCATGTTTTTATTTTCAAACTTCCATTTTATTTTATCTTATTTGCACAATGTACAGATCAGCAAAACTGCTTGAACCCAAATTTGCATTCAACCAAAAGCAAAATTTCTTCTGTTCACCAATGTTTCAGATCTAATATTAGCCTGAAAACATTTTCACCCCATTTTTTTTCTCCCCAGGAATGCTAACACATCAGATTTTAACTGTAGTTTCAGTGAACCTTCTCCTTCTCCACCTCCCAGGCACTGGAGCACAGTTAACGCTTTGCATGGTTCAGGTTATAGAAGATCCTTGAGATGATCTCTGAACATCATCTGGCACCAGGGGCTCCTGGCTGTAGGCAAGGCACCACATAACAGGGAGTTGTGATTTCTTTTAAAATAGCATCAGATGAGTCTTTTTCAGATTTGCAGTGCTCTGCAATACAGTTCATTAACTGCTTGTTAAAACATTTGAGGGACAGCTGCCTGTTTGTGTGGATAATACTGTGAAAAGTGTAGTTATGGGCAAATTTCTGAGGTTCCAGCTTTCTTGTCTTTTTTTGAATTTTTATAGGGACTTAATGAAAATCAGGCCTTAATTAAGTGTGGGATTTTTTTTGTCTGTGCCTTGGTTATTGCAAAGAAAATACAAGGGTTGTGAGGAAGAACAGCCTATTAAGAAGGAATCAAAGTCTTTGGGTAGTTTTTTTTTAAATAGTCACCTGTCTCATTTCTGCAAAATATTCTTACAAACCTAAGGAAAATCCCTGAGTCTGAGCTGCAGCACATGGGTGTTACTGCAGCCATGCAAACTGCAACAGCAAGACCTGCTTTGACTGACCTCCTTCCTTGGGCCTTGGGTGGTTTCTAAAAGACCCAAAGTGGAAGCTGCACCCCTGGAGTCACACAAAGTCACCTGCTGAATCCCTTTAAACTTTATACCTAGGATGGCATAGAGGAGTTGGTCACTGGTAGGAAGAAGTAACACATTCCTTTGCCTTGTCCTGACTTCTCCTGCCTGCCATGCGTGTCTCTTGGCATGCATGAGTCCCTGGTAGTGGGCATGTCCTCTCTTTCATGGGCTGCTTTTTCTGTCCTGAAGTCCTCCAGGCACCCCAGGATCTTCTGATGGCCTGTTACTTTTCATGTCTGTCCCTCTCCACTGACTCTCACAGGACACCAAAAACAACATCTGTAGAGGTCAGGAGCACCATGAACCTCCCATAGATGTTTTTGAGCACAGATGGCAGGTTAGGCAGCTAAGTTTGTCTTCAGCCTCAGAGTTGGCTGCTTGAATCCAGCCCCAGCTACCTCGCGATAGAACCACCACACGGACATTTCATCGCGTTCTTTAGAAACGGGTTTAGTCAGATGGTTACAAATAGCTTGAACTGTGCAAAGCAAACTCCCTTTCCTCTGTGGGCCTGGTGCTAGAGAAAGCAGGTGATTCATGAGAGGACATGACACTCTTCATTCATCCGAGGGCTGCAAAGATTGGATTAAGCTGCTTGTGTACACGACTGGTGGCTGAGCCAAAGCGCCGCCGTAGCAAATCCGGCCCCTCCTGCTGCAGCAACCAGTGGGCAGCTCCTCGCTTTGGTGGCCCCAATGGTGCTGAGGGTCTGGCCAGTCACCAGTGGTCAGCTATGGGTCAGTGTTCATGTTTCTGTATTTGCGTGTCTGAGTGTGTCCCTTGGATCCCTTTATCTGGCCCCATCTGGAGTACTGTGTCCAGATCTGGGGCCCCAAATACAAGAAGGATGTGGAACTGTTGGAGAGGGTTCAGAGGAGGGCCACAAGGATGATTAGAGGGCTGGAGCACCTGCCTTACAAAGAGAGGCTGAGGGAACTGGGCTTGTTCAGCCTAGAGAAGAGAAGGCTGCGGGGGGACCTCATTGCAGCCTTCCAGTACCTGAAGGGAGCTTACAGGCAGGAGGAGATTTGACTTTTTAAAAGAGCAGATAATGGCAGGACAAGGGGGAATGGACTAAAGCTAAAGGAGGGAAGGTTTAGATTAGATATTAGGGGGAAGTTTTTTACAGAAAGATTGGTGAGGTGCTGGAACAGGCTGCCCAGAGAGGTAGTGGATTCCCCGTCCCTGGAGGTGTTCAAGGCCAGGTTGGATGGGGCCCTGGTCAGCCTTGTGTAGATCCAGGCCTGGAGGTTGGTGTCCCTGCCTGTGGCAGGGGGGTTGGAGCTCTATGATCCTTGGGGTGCCTTCCAACCCAGATCATTCTATGATTCTATGATTCTATGATTCTATCTCACATCTAGCAGGATGGCCCTTCCATGTCTGGGTACACTCGCAGACAGTGACACAGAGCTGTGATATTCCCTTCCTCCACCTCCTCTCAGTGTTGAAATTGAGAGAATTTTAACAGAGTGGATTCCAGCAGAGAACAGGAATCAAGAGCAAGGGACTGAACCCTCACATGTATTCATGACCACGCACACTTTTATGGACCCAATAGTACTGTCAAGCATTTCATGGGGCTTTCTATCAAGGACACTATATAACAATAAGTTGTATTGTACTGCACTTTCAGTGAATATATGAGGTAATTGGTGTGCAGTTCCCTAGACTAATACTGGAAGACAGGCACCTGTAGACAGAGAAAATGAAGTTTAAAAATCTCTTTGCTGACTGCATTGCCCCACTTGGAAGAGCAAAGCACAGTCAGTAGCAGCTGTGGGTCAGTTGTTCTTAACCCTCTCCAAACCTGAACTGCATCCCTCTGCTGCCTCCTTGTCTTACTAGGATGGAGCTGGGGACAGGTTTCCTTTAGCAGTGTGTGTTTGGGGGGGGGAAGGAAACACCTACACCCCCTGCCCCTTTTTAAGTCCCAAAAGAAGAGGCTTGCCCCCTTTCCACAGTGCTGAGCTGAGATGTAAGCCCCTGGGCGCTAGGTGTTTAGCATGTAGAAGGCCAGGAGAGTGAGGAGAAATCCCTGGCATCTGGAGTCATGGTCCAGGCTGCTGTGAAGGAATGTCTGTTCCCAAGCAGGATGTCCCCACTGGTAGCTCTCAGGGGCTGTGTAACACACATACTATCATGGCATCATGGAGTGCTTGGGGAACAGAAAGACCCAAGCCTGCAGTTCTTCTTCTCCTAGCACCTTCCCCAGGACACCGTGGGTAACACAGGGGCTGTGTGCTGCAGGCAGAGAGCCACTCCCTGCCTTCTCTGTAACTGAGAGCAAAATAGATATTCATCATAGGAGCCATAAATGATAACTCTTCCCATTCATGGCCTCATCCATGGACTGCCACTGTTATCTGGATGGTCTAGGTTAGCCCTTCTGCAGATGGTGTAAGACCTTGATTCAAGGCCTTTTTGTAGTGCATGGCTGAGGTCTTAGGGACTTGCCTGCTGCTAGATATGAGCTACAGCTAGGAGGAATGCAGTAGATTTTCATTCTTGTTGCTTCTTGCTCTGTGAGCCATCACAGAGCCATTTCACTGGATTGCTGAGTCCCAAACATCAGGAATGTAATTAGGTTGAGTCATTATTTCGTACAGATTTCTTTATTATTACTTCCAGCATTTATGCCCTTGACTGTGAACAGTAATATTTACGGGGACCATGTCCATTGATACATGTATATTGCTAGTGATATATGCATAGGGACATCCACTTGCTAGGCAGCAGGACTTTAAAAGTGTTGGCAGTGTATTAAAGCCCACCCATGATGATTTATTTCCTGACTTAATTTCCACAGACAGAGGCTGTGCTGGCAGTTCTGCCATGCTTGCAGTGGCCAAAGAGCAGTTTACCATGTCAGTAGCAGTGTGTACCATGGTAAAATTGTGCTCAAGGCAATCTGACACCCATTGCTGCCAGGGTTAGTTATGGATTCAGGTTCACCTACCCATGTGTGGGAATGTGAACTTGCACATCACTGGAGACCCCAGAGCTTTACTTCCACCACATTGTGTATATAAGCCAGTCAGAGAATGTCATCCTCTGACCAACTGACAGAGCAGGTGCAAAGCACAAAGAAAAGTGGCTCAGAAAAGAAGAGACCTGTGACTCACAGAGATATGTCCCTCATAATACAACAATGAAAAAAGCAGCAGCAAGATTTTCAAAGAAACACGCTGAGAAGAAATTAAAAGGTTCTGTGGACATTCCTCATCAGATGTAGCACTTCATGGCAGAGCAAGAGACATCAGACTGTAAATTCTCTGAAGGCAAGGGCAGTCTTTGTAGTCTGTGTTTGTGTAGCACCTTGGAAAATAGTGAGCCAGTCTATGACCTGTCTTCCTGGGTGCTACTCCAAAGCAAATGTTTGTCAGTCTGCCCATCTATAACAAGGTTGTACAGTTCTCCACTAGCAATATAGCAACTGTGTTGTGATAACAAAAAATATATACACAATATTTGGCATCAAACCTTTTTTTTTAGATGGCTGCAGCACTAGTCTAAACCCCTCCGTGCACCCTATTGACTATCGTCCTTTCCATGTTATTGTTTAACCGTGTCTGAAGACAAATGTTTTATATTAATTCTAATTTCCCTTAAATTGTCTTATTTCATGCTATCGAGCAAATTAATCCACTGAATCAAGGGCAATTCTTTCTGTTGGGCAGCTCGTCTTGCTCATTATTCATTTCTGAAAGAGTGAAAATCCTTTATGTATCTTCATGCTTCTCCTGCTTGCAGTGCTCCCTGTAAACACAAGGAGTTGTTTCCTTCAGACATCATGTGCAATTGGGTTGGGAGCTGGATGGGAATTGCCACTGTGGCAAAGGAAGAGGCAGATGGGTTTAACCCAAATCTAGAAGGAATCTAGAGTCCATGTTGGGGGGAAGCTTGCTCTAGGAATGCTTTGGGCCTGGGGAAGCCAGCATGTGTGCTTCCAGTGTATGCCCAGGAGCTGCATGCTGTCTGCCTCGACCTTCGTGAACGTGTTCTCATCAGCAAGTAACTGAATCCAGAATCTGTTTCTGGGCCCAACCAGTGCTCGTTGTTTGGTCACTGTTTGGTGAAGATTGGCTGTTTCCCTGGGGATCTGGGAGTCCAGTTACAGCATTATTGAATATTTATAACCTTGATGTTTTGGGAAAGAATAATCTACAACACCTGGTTACAGAATATTCACATGGATTATTATTAGATGTTACAATACAGATACACTATGCACTTTCTAGGTACCTTTTGGAGTCTCAGTGTACCCACTGGTTGTTCCCAGCACACATGTTCAAGAGGCAGGCCTAGCACTGTTGGAGTTACAGAGTAGATTTGGCCCTGCAGAGGGAATGGAGTACAAGCAGAGAGGCCAAAAGCTTGGCTGGTCCTTATCCCACAGGCCTTCTAATGCACAACATATGATGGCACAGGGAAGAAGGGATTTTGTGCCATTATCCAACTGATGTGAAAAGTGCTTAGAGGCTGTGGGCTGCCTGTGGGTGCTGCAGCCACACAGACATCTATCTATGCGTGTCACTTTTGAAGACGTTGGCTTTGTCTGACATGGAGGCTTTCAGTGTGGTGGCTGATAGAAGGTCCCCTCCTGAGAGGGGAGTGAGTGACAGACAGAATTAAGACACATTGTTTCTCCTAATGGCAGAAAAATTTTTGAAGAGCTAACCTAATTTCTTATCTTTTTATTTGTTTTAGCAAGACAGGGTTGTATTTTCATCCTTGTAGACTGTGCTCATTCAATATTGCTCATTCAACAGGAAAGTAAACAGCTCTTTGGGCTATACTTCTCTCCCCCACTTCCTTGGCAAGAGAGACCTGTAAAAGAAGAAGATAAATAATGTGTCAAACATGGTCTGGAGAGGATTCAGCTGAGCAATTTCTGGCTTCCCATGCCTGTCCTCCAGCTGTTGTGCCCCATGTAACTTCAGTGGCTGTACGCAAGCTTGGCCTGACTGCAGTTTCCTTCAGTTGGAATTGTGTTTCCAAATATTTTTCTGATGTAACAGTCTGTGGCTGGGCCAGGGCTTCAAACCTCCCCCTTCATGGACTGAGAAAAATGTATAGTGACTCTTTCTGCACTCTGCTGTGAACAGACACTTAACCCTGTGAGTAAAAGGTTTCAGTCAGGGTGCTGAGTCAGCAAACTGCTTCTGTGGGTACCGGAGTCCCATGTGCCAGGTTCATCTGTACCTCATCACATACTTCCATAGCTTGAGTTCCCCACAAAGGGAGACCTTAGGCTCTAACAGCATTAATCAAAATTTTATATGACTACCAAAGCTTCTCCACAAATCTGCCCTGAAAATGTTTTTATGAAAGATTATATTAAAACAAAGTTGAAAGGTATTTTCTTTCAACAGAAATTTCCTGTTATTTGTCAAAAAGAAGTATTTGAGCAACTGTCTCAATTCTAAAATTTTGATGGGATGCTCCACACCAAAGCGATTCTCTAGCTTGCCCTGGGCTCCCATCATGCTTGTAACAGCAGCAGAGCCAGGTCCCCATAGAAGCATCAGCAAGAAAGGTGGCGGCAGAACGCCATGAGACTTGGGGTACAGCCATTCTGCCAAAGGCACAGAGAAGGAGAGAGTGGGAGATATTTAAACCACAAATCCCAAAGCAGCATTTTAGAATGCAAATACTCAGGGGTTGATTTTTTGCCAAAACCTTGAAACTTCTCTGAAAAAGATAAAGGGGAAGGTTCTTAAAATCTTCTACAGCAAAAAAAGATTAATTCCAGTCATCTCTAATGACTACATTAAATGATGAATGCGTTCTGTTAACTTAATTACTGTTTAGAAAATGGATTGCATGTTCTGATCAGTTGCTTTGCTATTTACACCTCAAAAAAAATTACTAAAAAATTATCTGCATTTTCTGAAGTCCTAGGGATTCTCTAATAATAGGCAGTCTGGGTGTGTGGTAGAAGATACAGGACTTTAGCTGGAGCTCTGAGTAAATCTGGTGATCTGTGATTTTCCAAAGCTGTTTACTCACTGATGTTAACCAGTTATACTTGGTGACTCTTTCCCTGTCATTTTACACAAGAAATCTCCTCATTAATCCAGCAACTAAAGATTTAAGGTCCATTTTTAAGAACAGCACAGGAGATGTGGCTTCTTTATAAACTCACAATATCAATAAATAATGCTCAGTGTTTAAATTTGTAGGACTCCAGTTAACATCCTCCTCTCAGCTATTCAATGAATGTCATCAGCTATAATCTCCTCTCAGTATAAGCAAGTAACACCATTCATATCAGCTGAAGATCATACATGCAGGGAAAGCAACATATCAGAACCAACATTAGCTGGGAGCAGAGATGTTGCCAAATATTTAGAAATGTCCATTTCAATGAGGGAGCTAAGCATGACAGCTACAGCAAACTGTGTCATGAATGGCAATCAAACGTTTAAAGGAAAGACAATGTAGCTTTTCTGTTCTGTTCTTTTTCTTCTTTTTTTTTTTTAAGATGTAAAGTAAAATCTGCTTCTCTCTAGCTGGCAGCTGTGAAGGAAGAATTCTTTTTTTTTTTAAACTCATGTTGATTAAATTAAAAGCTTAATTTTTGGAGAAGCATTTGATAGGGAACCACTTACACTGGGAGAATTTTCCATTTCATAAGAACAAAACACAATCCTTTCTGCACTTGGTTTATAGATTGATTACAGGACGTCAAAAAAGCCAAATAGATTGATTCATAGCTGTTTGCATGCTTGTGCTTACAAGCCACATACTGCATGTGCTTTTGTTGTTAATATGATTTATAATAATATGCTGATAGTATTAACTGTGTGCAAGAAGCTTTGCAACCCAGGGACCTGACTCTAATAGTTTAGAGAATAGCCAGGCACTGATGAGTGAGTGGATGCCGTGCTGCGGCTGCCTAGGACAGTTTTCTATGTGTTCCTCTTAAATGGTAATTTCTGAGATTTCTTTTTTAATGGGTATTCTTCAATTTTATGATTTGCTTGCAGTGCTCTGGAGACAGGCTCTGTGCTTTGGGGAAATTGTTGCTTCAGAGTTGTGGTTTAGAAAGCTAGAGATTTAAGAGCAGAGAAAGAGGCAAGGTTGAAAGCTTGGAGGCAAATGCAAAAGAAGTTACAACTGAGGTGGAAGAAGGTGGCACTGATGGTAAACTTTGCAGATTAAATAAACATCTCTGGCATGATAAGTGATGCTAATAAGGACAGAGCATTCCTACGGCAAGATCTGGATTGCTTGGTAGGCTGGATGCTTTTAGAAAGACGCTGGGAA
The DNA here is from genome assembly GCF_964237585.1 of Gallinula chloropus. NCBI lineage: Eukaryota > Metazoa > Chordata > Aves > Gruiformes > Rallidae > Gallinula > Gallinula chloropus. The sequence continues at coordinate 32,109,464 of NC_140090.1, read as the reverse complement.
GGTCACATATACACAAACCAAGAATGCAGGTTATATTTTCAGTTTCAGACAAAGAACTAGAAAGCAGAAATTCTGGAAAGGATGTAGAGGCTATTTTGGATGAACAACTGAATGTGAATTCCCAGTGTGAAGCTCGTGCTACAAGGGCTGATGCAATCCTTGGGCAAGTAAACAAAGGGATTTAGGAGGGCTCTGGAGGGAATGATGTCACTTCTTGATATGGGATTACTGAGGGATCTACTGAATTCTGTGTCCAGTGCTTATGCTCAGACATCCAAAAAGGGTGCAGAAAACTGGTAAAGGAGTACAAAATCAACTTAAAGAGTAATTCCTGGCCCTGGAAATTCTGCTTTGCAATGAGAGACTTAAAAAGCTCTTACAAGTCTTTTCTCACATAACCAAAAGAAGGTTAAGAAGTAATTTGACTGAGATGTATCAACATTAATATTGTGAGAAAAATTCTGATGCTAATCTTCTGTCTGGAAAAGAAACTGCAGCAGAAAGAAAGCCATACGGACACAGTAGGGGCTGGTCTGCAAGAGCTATTTGTCCCCTCTATGGAAGTGTGTGTTTACCCCTTTTACCCTGGTGGACAGGGTCCCCTAATAAATCATGTCACCGTTATTGGAGTTTGCTGTAGGTAAAAGCATGAATAGGGGTGATTACCACAGGGAACCTGACCTGCAGTAATTTTTTCTCTTGAGGTGAACTGTTCAACTGCTAAAGTCCACAGAGAGGTCCAAGGGCTGCCAGCTGAGGCTAGCCACTTTGGGATGAAAGATATGATGCCTTTTTTTTTTTTTTTTAACAGGGAGGGTTAAATCTTTAGGTCAAGCTGTCTAGGAATGTAGTGGGTTCTCCATTAGTTGCAGTCTTTTAATCAAGACTAGGTGCCTTTGTAAAAGACACGCTAATCATTCAAACAGAAGTTACAGGTTCAACACAGAAATTCCTGGATGAAATTCTATGGCCTGTGTGGCTAAATGGCCATAATGAACCTCTCCTGGCCTTTCACTCTATTAATCTGTGAAAAAATGAGCAGAGAATTGAGAAATAACCAGGAACGGTGCAGTTCAGATTGTGGATAGCAAAGACAGTGGGAAAGGTAAGAGGCAGTTACAGAGGAACTCGCCAGCAAAATGGGCAGAGAGCTGGGCTTGGCTGCAGTAACTCAGGGTGCACTAGGAGCACTTGTGGGACAATCTGGGATGTTCAAACAAAACAGGAGTGAGTAGGGGAGGCATAACTGATGCAAATAGCAGTCTATGTAATGGAGAGACAGGCAGTTCTTGAGAGAGGAAAACATCTCCACAGCAGTGGAAATGTCACTGCTGATTTAGGGGGCTAGGGTGGGAAGTGACTTGCCAGTTCTGACAGAGGAGGGAGAAGAGAATGATTTGGGCAGAAAGGTGAGACAGCCTGGGGGGAGAGGGTGCAGAAACAAAAAGTCTGGATGCTGGGGGAGAAGTGAGACAGGCAGTAGAGAAGGGTTGAAAGACTCTTGCTTCAGAGAGATACAGAAGTCAGCAGAGCACGAGCCCTCGTTCATTTAGCACACACCTGGCTTTCACAGTTAAGTTACCTGATGGCATTACACCTGTGCTACTGAGGGAAAAAAAATAGGGCCCACACATAATATAAAAGCAGCATTCAATTTTAACCACTCCGTGACCAAAAATAAATTGTGCAGTCATCCTGTTCCAGAATACCAAATTGATGGCTGAATAGTTAGAACTCGGCAAGTTAGGTAATTTTGCACTGAATATAAATGAGAGTTATCAGATAAATGACATTTAGTGACATTAATTAACTGATTAAATTAAACCTGATATTTTAATCAGAATTTGTTTATGCAAAGCTCTGGATAAAAAGAAATGGAGTTTAACCTGGTTACTTTTAAAATTCCAGTTACCATAACAACTTCTTGTGATATCAATTAAAGGTGGTCTTTTCTTTACATTATTTTTAGAACTTGAGTTACCATAACAACAGAACGCTGCTTCATTTGCAAAGAGTTAAAATGTGTTGTTGTTCTTTGAGAAACAATCAAAATACAAGTGGGATGCCAGGAATTAATACCCCAGAATGGCTGCGCAAACAGCATTTTTCAAACACCTCACTTGTGGCACAGGAGACTGATGGATCTTCTCCAGTGTGACAGGCTCAAGATGTTCCTTGGTTGCTCAAATCAGAAAGAGATTATTTATCAATTGGAGAAGAGTGGGGCTGTCAGGCACCAGAGGTATTACGAGCTGTCAGATCTGCAAGGAAAAATGTTGTGATAGCAAATAAACTCACACGGCCCTCAAGTGCTTCCGGAGGGCAAGTAGGAGCGTGTCTCTCACAGCCAAGTCAGCGACCCCACACCTTCTCCCCCAAGAGCTCTGGTGGGAAAGAAAAATGCTGACTAGTCATTTCTAGGGCTTTTGTTTGAGTGTTCTGGGCCCCCTTCGAGATCAGTACTAGCATCCTTCAATTCTACCTCTGGCTGCTCTTCTCCTGTGAGGGGTTTTACTTCATGCAAGGGCAACACCCGCTGAAGAAGAGCAGCCTTGCTAAGAACGGCCTATGGAGAGGACTGGAGGAAGTTAGTTTCTTGGCTCAGCCCCACAAGAACCTGCATGAGACAAAAGCCTGGGTAAGATCAGAAGGCAGGTGTGTCACTGTGGCCAAGACACAAAAAAGGGCACCACAAATATTCACACATGTGTGGCTGTGTACCTTCACCACAAAACTAACTGAGGGCTTACATTTGTATCGCTCTGGCCCCAGGGCTGATGTAAACGTAACTGCTATGCTAACTTACTTCCAAAGGGGAGGTAAACAACAGCTGTTGGGGGTGTGCCCTCTGCAGGCTCTGGAGGGATGGAGCTTTCCCTCTTTTTGCAGAAGTGGATCTTAGGGATCCCATTTACTTGTGTAGATCAAAAGGTTGGCCTTTATGCACTTTCAGGCCCTCAAATTTACAAAAAAAAAATGCCTTGAGCAAACAGCAGCCCATGAAGCATTGGAGAAAGAGACTTTTTGTAACCAGGGTCTGACCTATGGTCCAGATCTAGCCTAGAAAAGTTAAATAAGGCAGGCATAAGCTTCTGTACTTGCTGCCCTGTAGAGCACTGATATTCATCTGAGGATGCTGCAACACAAATGCAGTCCCTCTTACTTCAGCTATGGCTTCGAGTGGATTTGTGGGATCAGGCTGTAGTCAAACTGGAGACAAGAGCAGGATGTCTGAAAGCACAAACTACTTCCCCACCACACTGCATATTGACTGCAGAGGAAGAGGGGACTCATACTGTATTTCTGCTGTTGCCATTTGATGACAGAATGAAACGAATCCATCTTGGTTTGTTCTGCAGTGACCTTTTGTCCAGGCAAAGACGTGCAGATGACAACCTGAAAGTAGGAGAGGCAACCCTGCATTCCTGGTTTGATTGTGGTTCTCTTCCTTAATGAGTTTTTAAGAGGAAGAGGAGGAGGACAGCACACAGGGGAATTTGCATGTGCTCTTGTTTCTGAGGCTTATTTAATTAAAAGACAATAAAAATGTCAGATGCCACAGGTTGCAATCTGGATCCCCTTCCACCACCCCCACCTCCTTTTCTCCTTCCTTCTTTCAAAGCAAATAAGTTATGTGGAGGAGGGGGGGTGAAGGGACAGGACTGCTGCAAAATGCCAGCTTGTATGCATTTATGCTGAGCTAACTGTAAGAGGACTCGAGGCAGAATCCTTCTCCTCTCAACAGCTACTCCAAAGTCAGTGCTTTTGTTTCTTGCAGTGGTCACTAGGTGTAACTTTGAGGCATCTTTCCCAGGAAGGATGGCTTGAAAACACAATGTCTTCTAGAGGCAGTTACCTTGGGGCTAACTCAATCTGCTCTTCACAACCGCTCTGACACCCTTCACCTCCTTGGGTTTGCTGGCAGGTGTCTTCTGTGAATGTCTTTTGCCCATTTAGGCCAAAATAGGCCACTTTGGTGAAGTCTTTAGTGTGTGTCCTGGTTTCGGTCAGGATGGAGTTAACTTCTTTTGTAGCAGCGGATGGAATGCTGTGTTTGGGTGTTAAAATGGAAGCAGTGCTGGTAACACCCTGATGTGTTTAGTTGTGGTCAAGCAGTCAAGGACTTTTTCAGTTCTTCGTATTTCCCTATTTGTGAGAAAGGAGGGATGAAGCCAGGACAGGTGACCCAAACTGGCCAAAGAGAGTATTCCATGCCAATTACGTCCTGCTCAGTATAAAGGGGGGCTGATGGGAGGAGGAGCAGGGGCAGCTTCAGGATGTGTGGTTTCTGGGGGATGGTCGGGTTCCAGGACAGCTCTGGGTGGCACGGCCTGAGTTGTGTGGTTTGATGAGAAACTGCATTGTGTAGCACCAGTTTCATATATTTTTTGCTCTAAAGTCCTGTTATCATTGTTATATCTATCTTTCTGCTATTCTAGTAAACTATCCTTATCCCAACCCACGGGTTTTTTGTTTCTTGGTTTTGGGTTATTATTTTCCCTTTCCTTTTCCCTTCCCTTCCCTTCCTTCACCACCCCCTCCACCCCACTTCTCCCCCTCCTCTTTTCCTTTAAGGAGCAGGCAGCTGCGTGGATCTTGGCTCTCAGCCGGGGTAAAACCTCAACAGTGTTACACTGGGACCAGCTCATTTTCCCAATGTAGACAAAGGTGAGCTCACAAAGAAAGCTCATCTGGCTGAGTTTTGTGTGTTGACCATTACCAATGGTAGAGAGCACTGTGAAGAGCTGGGGCTGAGATAGAGCCAACCTATTGCAGAAGGTTGAGGCAGCATGAACTCACCCAGAGAGGTTGCCTCCGATCTCTTCAGGAATCTGAGGTTATAGCAGGGCAGAGCAAAGCTTTATTATCCACCTCCGATTCCCTAAGATCATCTTGTGTTAGCCCTCCTGCCCAGCAGGGCCACACCGAACCTGTGGTTCTATTCTATATTCTTATTGTTTGAAGAGAAACTAAAGAAAAGTAGTGCCTCAGGCTTGTTTTACCAGTTGGTTATCCTTCACTCAGCAAGCCTGTACTCTGGGCACTTTGTGCTGTGGGGCACAAGGAGTTGTGCGAAAGGCTAAGGGCAGAGTATAAATGCCATCAGAGGCTGGCTCGTGTCCCTCCACTCACACAGCATACTTGGAGTCCCAAAGAGGAGCCTATGATCCAGAGAATCCACTTTTTGCCTGAACACACAGTTTCTATTCGAATGGCAGCCATCCTGCCTGGTGCAAGTTCAAGCTGGTACCATTTTTGGGGTAACGTGCAGTCATTCAGAGGTAGCAGGCCAGGGATGCCAGCCACAGGCAGGGGTACCCACTGAGGGACCGAGCATGCTGAGTCCTTCCCCAGCCTCTGTGGAGAGCTGGAAACTCAGAGAAACTGGTTCCCTGAAGCTGAAGTCAGTGGCAAATGACTGGGGTAAACATGGCAGTGGTAAGTGATGGTGCTGTACACAGAACAGCTGACCTATTTGTCATGGCAGCAATAGCAACAGTGCTCATAATGTTAATTTGTATGAATTGTTCTGTACAAGGTCTTGCAATGTGCTAATCTGCACAGCTCCTGGGTACCTCTCCTTTTGCTTCTCCTCATCAGCTCCTAGGAAAGCTAGCTCTATGGAGAGAGTGCATTGTTTTACTACTGCAAAAAAGAAAAGCATAAGAAGATGGAAATAAATGTATTGACAAGTGAGACGAATAAATGTTCCTCTTGCCTGCACTATATAGAGGTGTTTGACATACCAAATTATGGCATAACTGTAGGAGTAATGGTTGCAGCTGTTGCCTTTGTAAAATGATCTGCAATACCACATGCTAATAAGTAAGACAACATGTCAAAGTCATTTTATATGGTGCCAGAAGACTAATCCCATGCCATGCATGCACAGTGCCAAAAGTGGTCATATCACAGCAGTAGGATCAGTCCTGGAATAATCACATCCTTAGGAAAAAATCCTCTGTGTAATACAATGAAATCCCACTTAAACAAGTCAACCTTGTGAATCTATTAGAGCAGCCTCCCCAGAGTACTGCTACCGTAGTGTGCTTCTAGCACAAAGTAGAACACTCATGTGTAAAAATGAAGACAGGAGCAGAATATTTACTCAGGTGAAAATAGGCTTCTTTGGGGAATCCTAATGGGGAGAGAGACAGAAGAGCTGCAACTGCTGTAAGGAGGATATCAAAACCGAAAATCACTTGTATGCAACAACCTGTCAGCCTGGTTCTGCACCCCTAATCCATACAGAACTCCCGTTGTCTTCTGCAGGAATCTTCTTTGAGCTAAGATGGGGGATCATCCCCCTAATCTAAAGAAGTTCAAGCCCTTGCTGCGTTTTCCAATTCATGCATTCATCCTGAATGGGAAAAGGATGTCAGAAAGTCCTGAGAAAGCTTTGCAAATCCCATCCTTTAGACCTACAAAATCTGGATTATTTTTCCCCTGTGTACTTTGCATTAGCTCTAAACACTGCCTTTGAGAAAAACGCTTTTGACAACTTGCTTCTAAGTATCACCACGCGTACAAATCTGAGAAATACATGAAAACTGCCTATTTATTGGCTAAGGAGACCAGCCTAGCTAATTCAGCTGTGCGACACAGACAGATGTGATTTTCCTAGTACCTGGGGCTTAATAATTGCAGTATGTTAAAGCACATCTAAGCTTCCAAATCACAGCAGGTTTTTGTATATCTGTGCACAGCATTGTCCAAGCATACCTACTCCTTGCTCTTTTTCCACAGAATGGTATTTATTACATCTATTTGCTGTCACAAAGCATGGGAGGAATTTTATAAAAAAGCATGTTGGTCAGACGTCTTCAGGGTCTCTTAAACAGCTGTTGAGCTTTCCACTTCCAAGGAAAGCTGGGAGATTTTAATAGGCTGGAGCCAGACCATTCACAGTACTCCCCTGGCAGGGGAAAAACATGACCTTGGATAATTTCCTAGGCAGAGATAAATATGCATCGACCAATACTTGGAAACTCATCCTCTACTGCTGGCTGCTGCCAGCCAGTCATTTACCAGTTGGTGGTTGGTAGCTCAGCCTTGGGTATCAGCAATGAAAGAGGGTACTACCATCAAAAGATTGCTGTACTCTTCTCCCATTCCTCTCCAGTTTCAGGCTGGGCAAGGCACAGTGCTACTGTGGAGGATACACAGTCAGGGACTTTCAAAAAAATCTGGGATCAGCATTTGCACTGATGGTCCCATGCTTTGCTTCCCTCTGGTGCACTCAAGTCCTGATTGATCATCATAGAAACTATACAGATCTGGACAGATCTCTGAGGCAGGAACCTTAGTAGGTCTTGACGTTTCTTCTGCCTGCAGAAGTACAGCCTCTGTGTCCATGGTCTGTCTGCAGGGATTCCTTGGCAAATTCATCCCAGTTCAGTGAATAGCTAAAGGACAAACACAGTTTCTCTCTTTTTTCCTCCAGTACATTTATGGATCACAAGAACACGCCAGCCTGTCCTAGTAGGTGTGCACAGGGTATGAAGACAGGTGGGGCAGTTTTCCAAGGAAAGCAGCAAGGCAAATGCACTCCTACAGAGCTTCAGCACATGCTGTTCCCAGGCAGCTTTCACTAGCATGTCATGAAGTGACAGGTGATTTAGGACAAAAGGTGTGGGAGGGGTCCCTATGTAAGCAGAAGGGACATATTTGCCCAGTGAGTTGCACAAATTCTTTTTTGCCCAAGCAGCTTCTGAATCATCCATACAGCTGTGTGTAGAGCACGGTGGAGATCTCAGGCCTCTTGGTAGTCCTACTGTAGAGATGATACTGCTATTCCAGAAATTCCCCTAACCAGATGGCCTCTGCAGACCAGAAGTCCTATAAATGCATTGAAACTATGTTAATCGGTTTTGCATGCAGTAAATAGAATTTATTCAGGATGGAACATTTTGTGGTTTATTCACTGAAAACAGCTTGAAATTATTTATTGGAGAAGATTTTTGTTTGGGTGCCAGGATAATGGCTGAGAAAGATCGGGTCATTTTCAAAAGTGAATAAATCTACCCATACAGATTTTCTTTCTCCCTATCCCTCTTTCCCTCATTACTCATTTTTCTGTCACTTTGTTGTCTTGATTTACCATAGCTTTTCCCAAAGCAAATTTTCTAAGAGAATGTCAGCTAATTAATTATTGTTTCAACATCATTTTTATTCCAGACCTTTGACCTCTTGGCAGCTCTGCAAAGCATTCTGATGCATTTCATATTTGCTTAGTAAATATTTCTTTCGAACAATAAATTGAGAAACAAGGGAAAGAATGCATAGTCTTTAAAAAAATGAAAAATAAAAGAAGAGATGGGAGAAGGGAGATGGAGGAAAAACACAGGCCAAAATCACTAATCAGAGACTAAACATAGATCAATCAGTGCATTAAGTCCCAAGAAAAAATGGAATAGTATGCTCTGTACCTAGTACTGGGCGGAAAGGAACATCTCAAGCAATGTTGTGCTGCTATTTTTAATAATTCACTTTCTTTTACTGAGTGTATTCCTTGATTCCCCCTGTGAGAGTACATGCTCTCTCTGGAGCAGCATCATTTATCTTTACACTGGTGAGGAGTGGACCATTCCTTGCCGAGGCTGACGTGCCAGTGCAGCACTGCAAATTAGCAGTAACTGCCATTCTTCAAGTGACATGTTTGGCACTGTCCTTTGGGGGCCCAGTCAGCATCCCTCTGCCTACCCGCCTCTCCGCTTGCCTTCAAGTCCTGGCCGGAGAGCACACACTCCCACCACCGAGCTCTCCTCTTGCAGGACATGGAGGGAACCATCTCCCTGCAGTCATGACCAGGAAAGAGGGGATAATCCAGCCACAGGCCTCCTTGAAGTCTCAGGACTATATTCTGGTGTCTGAGCATCACTTTGTGTCCTTGACCCAGTTTGGTAAGAGAGTGAGACACGTCTCAAAATCCCCCAGTGATCTGAGTAAGGCACTGCATGATAGGGAGTAGGAGGCATCAAGTCGGGACATTGTCTCTCTGAATGCAGCCCTGAAGGCAAAGTCCCAATTTATTTGTGAAGCTGAATATTCTGCCTTGGCTGCATTTTCCCCAGATTAAGGGCTTGCTGCCACTCCGGCTCTTCTCCAGCTGCTCGTCCCACACCCATCCTCATACCCGCCAAGCAGGTGTCTGGCCTTGTTCTGTCAGACCATCCCAGATCAGTGTGATTGTTTCTTCAGAAAGAATTGTAACCAGATAACCAGATCAATTTATTTGATTAGATTAATTAATTTGACTTCATCTGACCTCAGTTCCTCAGAAATCTGCTGAAGTTGGGACTATCTACCTTGCCTTGCTGCCACAGGTCCTGGGTTCCTATGCCCTTGAAGTGGATCCAGCACTCCTCTGGCAAGCTGCAGGCATCTTTTGCTTTTCTTCTTTTTTTTTTTCCCCCTGGAAACTGTGGAAGAAGAAGACAAAGCAAGGTTTCACAAGCTGTGGTCGCAGTGGTCAGGCAGTATGCAGAGAATAGTCTCTCAGCCAAAGCACAGGGCTCTGAGCCAAGCTTTCTGGATCCTTTTTGTCAGTTCTCCTACACGTTTCCTGGAGGACTTTGAGGGATTCATTTAAGCTAAATTGGGCATTTGCATCCAAAAGAGCAACTGAAGTAGCTTGATTTTCAGAGGTGCTGAAAGCTTACAGCTTCTGTTCAAAAAAGAGGGTGTCGGGTTTTTCACAGGGCAGGAAGTGCCTGCCCTTAGAACCCCAGTTTCCTCATGCAGTCTTCATCTTTCTTTGCCTCTGCTTTCCACATCTGTAGACTAAGGAGAGCAACAGCTAACTCGGAGGGCTCAGAGAGAGTTAATTCGCTAATGTTTGTAAAGTGCTCCGAGATCTCAGATGGAAGGCACTATATAAATGCAAAGTATTATTTTATGAAGATCAGTTAGTAGCACTTCATCATTTCAAATGGCACCAATTATACACAATGTACATTGATATATACACTCTATTTTCATAAAGTGCTGCTGCATTTGATTCAAACTTATTTGCAGTCTGATAACTACACAGATATTAATAATGCCAGAAAGAAGAGACTTTTGCATACTTTATCATTTGTTAAATGATTTTCCAAACATTATTTTGTATCTACTGAATGCCAGATTCAGATTCACCAACCAGAGCAGTGGCCTGTGCTCAGAGCACTTCTACTGTGATGGTGACACAAAGCACCCATAAACTCTTGTATCTGTTCTGTGTCACCAAAGCAGAGGTGCAATAGCCAAAATGTATTTGTCGGTGAAGCTGGCTCTGGACAGGCTCAGCCTGTGAATGGTGAAAGGTGAGATCTTCTCAGGTCCTTTTAAACAGACTAGTTTTTTCCTTAAAGAAGTAATGAAACCTTTCTGTAAATACAAAGCCTCAACAGATACTTCAAATTAAAACCTGCTTTTAATATCCTGGATTTTTTTCAGTACACAATAACAGAATTTACCCAGCTCCAATAAAAATATGTGGGGATGCCCCCCCCCGCACAAAAATTAAACACTGTTCCTGTAGCTTTGCCAGTCCTTTCTTTTTCAGACTGTGCATATGGCATCACTAAAAAAAGCTATCAAATCATACAGCTAAACTCAGAAGCAGTGTGCAATTTTGCATGTCCAATATTAATTTCTCTGACAAAATACTGGAAGGCAAACTATGAGTTTTCTTTCATCCCTTCACCTCTGTTTCTGTGAGTTGTGTCTATATTCCCCTGTTGCATTCTCAACCTTTGCAATTGTTTTAGACGACTTGTGATATTTGGTGCTCTGTTCCTCCCTTGGTTGGCACACTACAGAGAAAAAAGCCTCAGGCATCATGGTTGTTGAACAGCTTGAGAACTTGAGCTAATGTGTCCCAGTGGTTTCTGAATGGACATAGGTAGGCCTCATTAATCTGCATTTAACCCTGTGGCTACACCTGGTGCAGTCTCTGCTGTGCCCACAGCCTGTAAAACGTGCCTAAACAGCACCTGGGGGGGACAGAGGTGAGCCAGCCCTGCACATCACCTGTCAGAATTTTCACGTGGTTAAGGGCCACTAGACCTACCTCCTATCCTTAAAGAGCATGGAGATGGTCAGGCTGGGGGCCAAAGAAGGGCACACTAGTCCTTCATGATTCTTTGCTGGCCCAGCAATAGTTGTTGGTTGGCTTCTTCCTAGACCAGGGGCTCAGCTGAGTGAGCACAGCGGCCTTGTGGCCGTGCTGCAGGTGGGAGCTGCCCCTAACATCCCTGCAAACTACATTTAGATTCAGAATCACAGTGCAGCCTGCTGGGTGCTGACAGCCCTGTGCACCAGGGCTGTGGACAGCAGTGGCAGCTGCCTTGGAGGAGGGAGTGAGGTGCCTGGGGGGAGTCCCAGCATCCTACAAAGTCATGAACAGGTTTTGCAGCTGGGCACCGTCCCTTCCTATTGCAAGAGGCAGTGAGAAGATGATGTTCATATTTCTTTGCTGGAAGTCTTTGACTCTGTGTTCTTAAGGACACAGCAAGCGCAGAGGGCACTGGCACCCTGCTGATTTGAATTTGCAGTTCACTTGAGCTCAGTTTCAAAAAAGCCTTTCATTTGAGTACATAACGTATCAACTTCCCCACTACCTCACATACAATTTAAGAAAAACCTTTCACAGATCTGTAGCCTCTCACAGTGGTTCAGACTGTCCCAGGCTTCAGAAAATATCAGGGAATATACAAAGAAATTATATTTTCAAATGAATGTGTTTTCATCAGTTTCTCTCTGCATCTGAGAGCTGTGCTGTTTGTGAGCCTGATCTATTTGAGGACAGCTGCATAATTTCAGTTATTGATGGCAGTATCTGTAGGATAAAGATTTTTACTTTTCCCTTTTTTCCTCAGCCATATTTTGCTCCTTCACTTGAGTCCATGCCAGCATAATGGGTTTAAATATTTGATGGCAAGAAAATTGTTTTATTTAGATTATAGTTGAGCATAAGACTTTTCTAGCAATAGAACTACAAAAATCATCATACCATAAGATCTAGAGGAGGTTTTTATGTGCACATGAGAAAACTTTCAGATCGTAGCAGTGAAGCCTGGTTATTGACACAGTGAAGTTCAAAGCATAAACCAAAGAAAAAGCAAACTGCAGCATGGGAAGTGCAGGCTGTGCATGAGGAGGGAGGGGGCTATGTGCTGAAATGGACACCTCTGAAAACCTGACAAATTTACTTGTGATCTCACATCTAGGAGTGAATCTGCCATAGTTTCTAGAATTTCTAGGAATGGCACAGGGTGCTTGGGATGCCCTGACTTGCTTCAGGCAGAGGTGCTGGAGATGCCCAGCTCTCCAGACAGAAGTGGTGTGGCTTTCCAAAGGCAAAGGGCTGAGTGGCCCCAGTGGTATTTGCAGATCATCAGCAGAAAAAGGAGTACCCAGCTCAGGTCTGAAATAATTTCAGTACTCATGTGCACAGATAACCTTTTATGCCAGGTTTTATTTTATTTTATTTTTTATTGGATGTACTACATTTCTAAGCACTATAATCCAACATCTTCTGAACAAAAGTATTACAGAAAGGGAAGGAACTGTATGCAAAGTTAATTTTTCAGTCCTTCCCCTCTGACAACCTAAGATATAACTCAGGGCCAGATAACAAATGCATAACCTTATTTTAGATTTTAATGGATGCACCTCCACACAGAAAAAATTGCCACATTGAGCACTTGCTTCCTTAAGAGAGGCCCAGTGTGGAAAATTGGGATATCAGGGGACACAAAATAATGGAATAAAAATGCCTGTTGCCACGTTTGCTTATTACACACTTTGATCAAGCCAATCCTATTAGTTTGCTTTCAGTCTTTTAATGAAGCTACTGTGTGTAGAGCTTTAGCAGGAGGTACTTGATGCATTTCAAAATAGGGATCTTTTGGTTGGGTAGGGCTCAGAACCAGGGGCCTTTCACACGGAGTTAAAGCAGTGATTCCCAGCGGGAAGCACAGGAGCAAGAATGCATACTATTTTCTCTAGCTGGTGCTGGTTGTAGAAGGAGGCAGCCACGCAGGACGAGCTACAAACAGCTGCAGCAGTTCAAGATGTAAGTTTGAGCTGCTGGTTACTGCCCTTCAGCTGGAGGTCGGTAAGGAGGGAGCAGAGAACCGGAGTCTGGGCAGGGTATCATCTCCTGTTCCACCTCCGCGCCTCAGCCATTAACAGTAAGCAAGCTCAGTTTGTCTAAATTCCACACCCATGACAGTAATTTTAGCAGCTCAATTATAATAATTGGTTGGTGACTGTGCAAAATGAGGAAAAACTCATCAGGCTGAAGGTGAAGAACCCCCTGATTTATATCTGAGGCAGTGAACGTGGGACTTGGAATTGGGTATGAGCAAGCTGGGTGGCCAGGGTGGGTGCAGTACAGCAGCAAGCCTTTGGTTCCTCAGCAGGCCTGTGCAGCAGCCTCAGCAGGCACAGAGATGACCTTGCTGGAAATCTGCACCTCTGTTCAGGTGAAAGTTTGGTCTCCCAGGCTTAACTATTGAGTGAACTGGATTCAGAAGGAACAATTCCCTTATTTGTTTAAAGGAACTGTGAGACTTAGAAATGTAGTGAATCACGGCGAGACCCAGATCAGAATTAGAAGACACACATCCTGTTTCTCAGGCACTTAATGCCTCTTTCTTTAATTGGGCTTACTGTGGTTTCAGCTTATTGGAAAATAGCTTCAGATTATGCTTGGATTTATTCTAGCTTGAATGATGCAATGTGATATTCCTGGGATTCAGAGAGGGCTATGGGATTCTCATAGGTATTTTAAGCTGAATTTTAATGGGAAAGGTGACATGGATTGTCACACAAACGGAAATTGCCATGGCTACCAGTAGTGCTAATCCAGTGCCTTGACTGACTAATCCTGACCTCATTGTGCTCAATAAAGAACTAAGCAAAGATTTCTGCAGGTTGGTTGGTTGGTTTTCCAGCTATGATACCGGCAGCTATCTAACCTCAGACAGCTTGAGGAATTTGCATGGATAATGGTCATGGATTGAACAGCATCCCAGAAAGCTACTTTTATAAATAATGCCTTTTGAAGATCACTAACAGAGTACAGTGTAGGGCTAGCTTATCTGAGCTCTGGGATGAAATGGGGATCTTATGCTCCCCTCTTTAATACAGGAGCACAGGGACAAGATCAACATACCAATTACTGGAGAAGATGTTGCATCAACTATCAAGTTAATGAAATTAAACAAGTCCCTGGAGCCAGCTGATTCTGATGCTTCATTAGTAGACCTTTTGTTCAGATTGTGCTCCCATAGTTTGATGAAATGCTGAACTCAGCAGCCATCTTAGCACAGAGATTTTGGAATAGGTACAGGTCAGGCCTGAAATCCAAGCAGCTGAAAGGCTTTGCAGCTGCTCTGTCAGGTTACATGGCTAGATCCATGTACAGTGCTCTGCGTGTGCAAGTGCAGGAAAGAAAATGATGAGCAGGGCACAGAATTCAGCAAGCAGCAATGAAACCACTGCTGTGCAGAGGCCAAGCAGCTTGCCCTTAGCAGCAGGAGTAATGCCAAAGCTGGGTCTGCATGGCTGGGGAGTTCATTTGCATTCTGTCAATCCACTTCAAAGCTGTTGTCTTTTCAGGGATACAGTCCCTGCAACTGTATTCCCCTGGACTCCAGGTTGTGAAAGAAGGCCAGAACAAGCCCTACATGCTCCCAGAGTCCCCCAGGGGCCGCCAGGAAGGCTCTCGTGAAAGCATTTGCCTGGTTACCTTGGCCCTTAGCACAGGGATTAATTTCATGAGGACCTTGAGACTTCTTGAGTTTCAGCTCTTGGAGTTATGCCTGCTGCCAAGCTCTGCCTCTGCTCAGCAGTGACCTCTGCTCTCCCCACAGTCTCCGAATTCGTGCAATTTCCATTTCCTCCTTTCATTTTAAACCTTAGTACCAGTGTGCAGCCTGCAAATGAACCAGAACACATCAGTGTCACAGGCAAAGTGTTCCTTACAAAATAAAATCTTTCACTTTGAATAAATTCTAAGCATCATTCTGTGAAGCACCTTCCTTACTAAAGTGCTCCTTATTTTACCAGCCATTTCTCTAATAACCCTTTGCACAACAAACTTGGAAACACAATTTTAATGGAAAATGAAATCCAAAGGTTTCCTTATGATTCCTGGTTCCCAGTGTACCCTTTCACCTGTTCTCTTCCTCCTTATCCAAAAGCTGCTAGTACTCCTATGCTGAAAGGAAGTGACCAAGTGTCACTGTTACACACATACTTCATGCTTTATGACTTCAGAAAATTAAATAGAGTGTGGGGATCCCCATGCGCTGGTGACTGATTCCTTATCAACACATCAAAGCTCTTCCCAAGTCCACAGAGGACCCATTCTCTTTGGGACTCCTAAAATATTGACAAAAATCATTAATAATATCATGTGCTGTCTCTGCTTCTCAAGACCAGTCCAGACCTGAGCTATCTTTGACCTGCACCAGTTTCCTCCATCCTCATACATCTCCTTTGGCTGCTGCCATGGTGGTTGGAAAATGATCTCAGCAGATTTCATAGAATCATAGAATCATAGAATCATAGGGATTGGAAGGGACCTCAAGAGATCATCGGGTCCAACCCCCCTGCCAAAGCAGCTCCCTAGCTCATATTGCGCAGATAGGTGTCCAGACGGGTCTCCAGAGAAGGAGACTCCACCACCTGCCTGGGCAGCCTGTCCCAGGGCTCCCTCACCCTCACTGTGAAAAAGTTCTTCCACATGTTGGTGTGGAACTTCCTGTGCTCCAACTTGCAGCCATTGCCCCTTGTCCTGTCTCCACAGACCACTGAAAAGAGGCTGGACAATTCCCCCTGCATCCCATACTTAAGATATTTATAAACATTAACAAGGTCCCCCCTTAGTCTTCTTTTCTCTAGACTGAACAGTCCCAGCTCACTCAGCCTTTCCTCATAGGGGAGATGCTCCAGGCCCTTAATCATCTTTGTAGCCCTTCTCAGGACCCTTTCCAGCAGATCCCTGTCTTTTTTATACCAGGAAGCCCAGAACTGGACACAATACTCCAGGTGGGGCCTGACCAGTGCAGAGTAGAGGGGGAGGATCACCTCCTTTGGGTTATTGCTGTGTAGAGGAATATGGGGATGTGCCCTTGAAAGCCATTTGCATCTTTTTTGTACGTGTCCAGCTTTTGTGGGAAGAAAGATAATGGTGCATTTGAATCATGGGTTTCTTTCTTTATTGTTCCAGAATGCAAGGACAATGAAATGGGCCTGAGGCCGTCTGCACAAGTCATGCAGGGATAGCAGGCCAGTGGACAGACATCTGAGCTACTGAAATAACACTCCAGAGGTAAGTACTGAGCATCTGTCCAGGTGTGGAGCTGACACAGGCTTCCTCTCAGTTGAACACATCTCTCAATGGCACTTTCATTCCACTATATCCTTTTTTTCCTAGCCTGAGGAGAGCTATCTCTGTGCTCAACTCCTGTCAGAAAAGATGAGATACACTGCTGATTATTTGCTGCTGGGAAAGTCATTCTAGTGAACTGTAAGAGAAATCATCTGCCCAGGAGTGCTGTCGACTGCAGACACACACAGACCTAAAACAAAGACACACACCTTGACCAAACCTACTGGCTTGGAATTGTAGGCAATTTCAAAGGGGCGTAGAGGTGAGGGTTCCAGTACCCATGGAAAATAAATTGGAACTTGATGCCTAATTATATTACCTTTTTTGAAAATCCCAGCCAGCATGTGGAGTTTGTGCTTTGGCAGAATTACGCCACCAACATACTTCTTTTTTGATGCATGAAATACTTGAACATAGCTGCTGAGACTATTCCTCTTACCCACCCCCTGTGCAGCTCCCTGGAATTCAATCAGTCCCCAGGCCAGACTGTGTGAGAGACAGAGTAGGCAGTCAAAGGAGAGCTCCCTGTTCATGTATCTGCATTTCAGTCAGTCTAATATGCAAGGTTGTTTGGTGAAAATGTGCTGTTTGGTCATGCCAGTGAAATGCCACTTCTGTGGAGGAATAGCAGCTTCGTTGAAAAGGAGGAGGGTTTGTCCAGCAGTGTTGAATAGTGCTCTCAGCTCAGAATAGAAGCTGTATCATCTGTTCTGAGCACAAGATGCAAGAGCTCTTTTACAGCCAGAGAAGGACAGCAAGGGGAGGATATGGAACGGGAAAGTAAGCAAGTAGGCAACCTATGAGGCCAGAAAAGGCAGAGACCTACCCTGGAACACAAACTAAAAGCTTGTGGTGGCTCATGGAGGCCACCAACAACAGCCTGCAGGTGATATCCAGAGTTCCCAGTGACACTGGGAAGCATAGGGAATCTGACTGTAAAGTAGTTGTCCTCCCTTTTTGCAATTATTCTCTGCAAGCTTTGGAGTCAATATAGGCTTGATTTTGATACCGGTTTGATTTTCTTTTCTATGCCTTTCCTGACCATATGGCTCAGACTTGGTTTTCAAGGTGAGGGCTTGATTTTTCTGAGTGCTTAGAGCTCTTGTTGACCTCAAGAGGAGATGTAGCCACTCAATTCTTCTGAAAATCAGGTCTATCTTGTGTGAACATGTGGTTCTCTTTATTTGTCTCAAAACTAAAAATAAGTTTTGATGGAAAACAAATTTTATATCTTCTCTTTCATACAGAGAACATGTAGAACTGCCCTTGGGGCTTTGAATATATTTACATCCTTTCACAATTAACCCTAATGGGACAAATGTGGCATTTTTTTCTTTTCCAAGCAGATACACTCAAAGCTGCAAAACATCCAGTGTTTAAATAGATCTCATTATATCAGCTACACCAAATCTCTGCTCTTTATATACAGAGGATTAGACTTCTTTTCACTGTCATGCAACATTAAAATAGGAAGGCATACACAAGGCTGACATGGATTTGACAAAAAATTAATGATTTGTACATCACTTTAATGCTTTAAATCTGCAATTCATGTATGCTAATTAGGTCATAATGGGGCTGTTTGAGAACAGAACTGTCATCAGGCTGCTCTGGCGGCTTCTGGGAGCAGAGATACAGCCCTGCCTTCCCCTGGTTGGCTCCTGGAGTCTGTGCTGTAACCTGGCAGATCTATGACACCATTTTTTAATTTTTTTTTTCACAATTGTTTCCTGGATGTGGTGCTTTAATCTATCAGAGTTATGATGGCATATCTCAAATAGCGAGCTCCTGGATCCTGCAATACATCCTGGTGGAAACGGCATCCAGGCGCTATATCTCAGTGATTGATTCCTTGATTTTAAACTGTCACACTCTATCTCATAGGGCAGCTGTCAGCTTCCCAGATGCATGAAGTTATATTTATGCAGTGTGCTATGAAAAAAAAATATAAAATGATTTTATTTACAGATAAGTAAGGTTGTAAAACTTAGGAAAAACAAAAGGGGATTCAAAAACATGTCTATATTTTATTTTTCAGCTGAAAAGCCTGGCATATCTCTCTGTTGCAGGAGAACAAAACTGTTCCCTCGTTCAGAGATCTCTTTAGTTTTGCACCAGTGGTGCAAAGACAAAAGCTGTCACAACAGAGGGAGAGAAAGCCAGAAAACACCTTCACAAATGGGACAACGGGAAGCAGCGCATCTTGCAAAATGATAACGGTGCAGAGCATTGTGCTGTGTGATAACATGAGCTGCTGTCTTTGCTGACAGCTGTTCTTTACAGGTTCTACCAAAGCCCAAAGCTGCTTTACAGTTTGAACAAGGGTACTTTGTATGGAAATTCCACAAAGCATGCAGTAATAGAGGAGGAAGTTATGCCTTCATGGGATTTTCTTCAGGGAGAGCGTTATAGGTGTCAGAGGGCTGATCCAAGCTGTCTGAGGACAGCTTGATCTTTCAGTTAGCTCCAGATCCAGATGCCAGGGTATTTTCAGGAGACACACCATATTCTTTGTCCTAGAAAACTGGTATAAAGGATAAATATAGATGAATACTTAAAGATTATGGTATTTTAACAATGTTTCTGCAAGGAATGAAATCTGGGAAGCAACAGGTCCAGGTAGCAACTCGATTCTTCTGCCAATGGGATCTCTCTTTTTTACTTCTCTTGTAGTACATGGTCTTCAGTTTTGTTCTCTTCTCATTTTTTCTCTGTGTGCACACACATGCAGACAGAGATATTCACTCACTCATATTTATGGTCAGAACTCTACTGGGGGTTAGTGTGCATCTTCTACAGCCAATGAACACTAAGGATATCTACCAGTCAGATCTTTCCTTGGCCAATGTATCTGCCCTGAACCTTGTATATGTGGGGTGTTTTCATCACATTAACAATAACAACACTGTTTCTCATCCATTTGTTAACAGTCCTTTTTAAATATGGTCATAAAAGTTATTTTTCTTTGGCGCTTTGCATGGTCATATGTAGAAGAAGCAGCCTTCTTATAGCATGTCTGCTCCCTTGTAGAAAAGCACATTCAAGGCAGATATTCAAGGCAAAGCAGCCCTGCTGATAATCTCATTTTTCATGTACAATCAACAATCAAAATGAAAATACAGAAGGTCCGTTAGGAGACACATCTTGCCTGCTCTGTAGACAGAGTGCTGGGGTACATGCTGGATGATCTGAGAAATGCTGACGTGACAAATCTTGGAGTAGTGTCCCATTTTGACCACTCTGCAACACTTTTGTGCTAAATGGTAACGTAGACAGTATGGACTACAGAATAGCTGTAGGTTTTGTACTGTGCCTCAGAGTCCCAACAGAGATTAAAGCTCTCCTGTGGTCGGTGCTGCATACTCATCGTAAGAGACATCCCCCTCCCAAAGCTTGCAGTCAGGCAGACAAGACAGATGAAAGATGGGAAGTAGAAGAGGCACACAGAAGTGAAGTGATTTGCCTGAGGTCACGCAGCAGGTCAGTGACAGAGGCAAGAATAAGAAGCCTTGCTACTTCTTGCCAGCATGATCCCCATTGCCTAAAGCTACGTACAGAGTTTCTCTGAGGCTGAAATACTCGCAGCCTTCTGCAGGGCCACTGCCAGCAGCAGAGTGCAGGTGTGCTGGGCAATGATGGCTTTTACTTTCGGCAAGGGAGCACTGTGCATGGCCTTTGTGGGGCTTGAGCACAGGGCACCTGTTTGTGGGGCCACCCTGGTGCTGGCCCTTCACTGACCTGGCAGCCCTGTTGCAACACTGAGGGGAAAGCACAGTTGTGGTGCAGGGCACAGTCTGCGTACAGGAAATGTTCTTCAAGTCATCACCTCTAAACACAGTATTTGCCAACAGTGAGAATTGATGAGCTGCCTTTTTCCTTCCCCCTTATCTGGGCTGGCTGTGTTCTACTGATTGGCAAAAAGTGTTTCTTCTTGTGTTGTTCTTTATAACTTACTCATGATGCAAAGAGCATCTTTCCTCTGCACAGGGAGGCCAGAGACCACGTGTGAGCTTGAAACACATTTGTGTGGGGCCATCTTTCAAGAGCTTATGGTTAAGATACTCTGCCACTGCTAATCCGGGTCAGGACTGACTAGTGGAGTAAAATAAACAAGGCCCAACGCCTCTGTAGCCTCACAAGTATAATTCAGCACAACACTGGGCAGGACAGAGACAACCTGTCTGATGACTTCTCCAGCTTTTGCTGGTTTTTCTGAATGAAGTCTGTTCCTGACAGGACAAGCAGCTGGAGCCAGGCCAAAGGAAGCAATAGGGGATCTAGACAGAAAGCATTTTTCATGAGCATAGTTCGGATTGCATCTGACTAGTATGCTGGGGTTTCATGCATATCATAACTGATTTAAGCCCTGAAACTTCTCACCCTTGCTTTGAGGCTGCGTGTCACGTGGTGTACCAGACCAGGGCAGGAGTACAGAATGACTACACGGAAAGCATGAGGTGTAAAGAGAGCAGGTAGTGACATTAAGGTTTAACAGCATGTGCTGAGCAATAGTCCTAATATGACTAATCTGAGAAAATGGTGTAAATGCAGCCTCTGGTGTGTGTTTTGCTGGTGTTAGGTAGAAATTGCCTTCTGATTCTCTGCATACAGCAAAGTTGTCAGCAGGCATAGTAACGTCGGATTGATTTTTCCAGCACTCCATGTCCCACCCATCATTTCATGTGTAAACATACTGAAAGACAAAATCCCCACCTTTCCAGTGAAAAGCAGCACTTCTTTCTGCAGGGACTCGCGGCACTTGGTGACGTTCATCAAGCAGAACAGGAAATCCATCCATCGCTAAAGAGGCAGGGTGTGAAAATACTGGCCCAGCTTCAGTTCAGTTGTCCTCAGCATCATCACTGATGTCCTCAGGGTCACCAGTGCCACGTTCCAAAAGCTGAACTCAGCTTTTTGCAAAATTACTTCAGTGCCTGGTATCCAACTGGAGACACCCTGGCTCTGAGTCCCCCAGGTGGCAAACATCCACAGGCAAGAGAGCTGTCCCACAGCAAACACCAACCACTGTGTGTTGAGGGCTGCTGCCCAGCACCTGAGACACCCACACTGGAACTTCCACCTGAGCTTCTGAACTTTCTGTGCGCCCCACTCTGGCCTTTTTAGAAATGCCTCCCCCCTTGCCTTCAAGGAAACCAAGGGCCTTTTAAAACATGTCTGATGCTCTGCTTTCTCCTTCAAATTAGCTACCTCCCATTTCTGCACCTCTGTCAAGCAGCCTCCTCCATATGCATGCTGCCTGTCATCTTACTCAGAAAATGCAACCATAGAGCATAATTAGTATTAATGATGTGAGAGATTGAGTTTCTTATTTGTATTAATTGCTGATTAATGCTTTAAATGTCTCTAGCACTTAGGAGGATTTAAATTAGAAGTATTCCTTTCTGTAGTGTCTTCTCGGAGGGGGGCTCTTACTGCCTGGCGCTGACTAACCCAGAGAGTGCCATGAGGTTGTTTATATGTTCAGGTCTGTTACCACAAAACAGGGAAAACACTGATGGAGCTTGCTTAAGGGGGAAGAATTATTTCACAGCTAGTGCTGCACTGAGCTGCGTGTTTGGATTTTAAATAAAAAACATTGCTGTGGATCTAGAGGGGCCTTGGTTGAGCCCCCTGGTAGCACTGCGAGTCCCACAGGTGGAGGAGGATCTCAGCTTTTCTGGGCAGGAAGGTAAGGAAGTCTGTTAAGGGAACTTCCATAAGCCAATCTCTAGGGCTACTGGGGAGCAGTGTTTGGCTCTGCTTTGACAGCTGGAGGCTGGGACCGCTTTCCTATATGTAGTGTTGATGTACCGTTTAAGCATTTAAATTTTTCATGTGTGTATATGTAGCATCATAGAAGACAGTGTCCCCAGGTCCTCAGCCCAGCAAATAGCAATGACTGCTAAGGAGTCTAGGCAGGGACCTCTTTGGGAAGCAGGAGCAGTCACAGGAACCAGCACAAGAAATGTCTGTGTTCTCAAAACCTGGTTCATACATATGATTTGTAGGATAAGTATGTAAGGATAAGGATGGGTATGTTGTTATACCTATTCCGCAGGAACACTATCCTAAGGAGAAAGGGGAATATACTGCCCATGAAAGGTACCTCTGAACTGTATGAATTCATCCATAGCAGAGGCAAAATTAGCATAATGTTGCAGTTTTGCAGCAGTCTCATCTTCTGTGCAGGTATCTGATGGCATTGCTGTGGTACTGCTTTGCAGTTTAATTCAGTTCCTGTGTTCTGCTGCCAGTGTGCAGTTCTCAGCTGGAAAAAGGAAGTGTTGTGACTCAAATTGGTCAGCTGGGCTGGTTTAAAAGGTTATCATCTTCCAGTTGTTTCTTATTACACTGCAGCAGTTCACAGTAGTGTTGGCAGAAGGGAATATGCACTGTAACACTACGAGGGTCAGGGCTGTGCAACACAGCTGGACCAAAAAATGCAGGAAGGTGCAATCTCTTGCCTCTTGCCAGCTGGGGTGGGAGGCTTGCAAGAGTGTGGAGGCAGTTGCAGACAGCCATTATCCACATAAGTTTATGTTATTGACATAAAAGGAGCTGTGACTCGCAGGGATGGACCTTTCTCAGGGGAGGGAGTGGGTTTCTATGTATGTTTCCATGCAGATGACTGGTTACCAGTTTGGGGAGAAGACAGCCTGGCTCTTACTTCATGTTAAGGTTATTACTGTGAAACCACTCTTGTGCACCCTCTGTAGTAACTCCGAGAGGAGGAGAAGAAGGGGTGAGTTTAACTCCAAGGATGCAAAGTGTAATGGAGTGCATCACCCACCTGCCTGTCCTGCACACTGTGTTGTCATCGGCAATGAGTGGGCTCACAAGCCCACACAAGGTACTGTGTTAAACCAAAATATTTATCCTAAGGTTTTGTTTTGAAAGCATGTATGGCCTTTATCTTAGCTCCTTGGTGACATCTCAGTCTCTGTTTCAGATTTGTGGCCTTTCTGGGAAGACTGAACTCTGTTTTCAATTATTCTAAGAGTTTGTTCTTTTTGATCTGATTCAGGCCACTCACATAGGAAGAGATGTGCCTCTTACTGGAAATCATGTGAAGTTTAATTCAGCTCTAGAAAAATATGCTTCTGACAGACCTGTAGTGGAGAAGGCCTCCTGGGAGGGCAAGTGTGAGACAGTGGTGTGGCTGCCCGAGGTGTTTAAAGCCTAGACAGCACTTGGGTCAGCTGTGCTTCCCAAACCCGTGCCCCATGCTCTCAGAGATGCAACGTGGACCTTTCCTTCTTGCTGTTATGATTCTTCACAAGGACTAAAATAACACATTTTCCAACCCATTTAATTTTTTACTTCACAGAAGGTTTTAAAATAGCAGGGTTTTGGCAAGTCCACAGATTTTAAGTTCAATAAATAAATCTTCCTATTTTTAAAGGCTTTTGATCTCTGTAAACATGACAAATGGACCAGAAGGCATAGGCAGTTAAGAGGGGTCTCAGATCCATAGCGTGTATGATATTTCACTGCAGGAGCAGAACACTGTATGAAGACATGCTTTAAGACAGAGTTAAGATCCTTATGCTGGGTCATGTCTGGTCTTTCTCTCATAGCCCTGGGACAGTGGCTGTCCCTTCCCTTCTACATGAGGATGGGTCCAAGATCGCTGCTAAACCCTGCACCAGAAACGGTGCAGCCCCACTCCTTTTCTGCATGGCCAGAATACTTCAGCCTCTCTAGAAGGGCTCTTGTCTGTCTGTCCAGCCTGTGGCCCCAGGGCATAGGCATCACAGCCTGCCCCAGAGCTAGTCATATCTGGTTCCTGCACTCAGGCTGGGTTTATCCAAGTGGTGCAGTGGTCCATAAGCCCTCAGCAATCCACTGGGTTAAAATGCCCTTCAACATGCACAAAATTATGAGGGATGTAGGACTGCCTGGGGTCCTTAGCTGCATCTTTATCTTGTCACTTGACAGCTGGAGTGGAACACACATTGCAATGAAATGCAATGAAAATGGGGGTACAAATGGACATTTTAGCAGCATGTCTTGAGCTATTATGTTGACTAACATCTGAACTCTTTGCCCTCCTCTGCAACAACACAGGGAGAGAATAATTTGCAGTGTTCTCCTGAAAGACTCTGGGTATCATGCAAAGAGTCTGATATAAACTGATTTCAACGAGGAACTATTAGAGAACACTGGAGAGCCACTCCGCAGTGGCCCAGCCCAGCCTTTGGTTGTGCGGTGTTCATATCTATAAGGGAAGCAGGAAATTCCACACCCAGCAATGGAAAATAAAGGAAGTTAGATGATGATTTTCATGCCATTTAACAACAGATTTGTAACCTGTACTTTCTTCTCTTAAACAATGGCTGGTAGATGGGGGCTTATTTTTCTTGTTCGTTACATCTATTCAGGGGTTACTTTCTTTTTATTGAGCACGTGTATGTATGTGAGTGTTTTACAGAAGCATAAAGGAAGCTTTTCTGTGGGCACCTTTTTTCAGTCACCCCCTTTTGCATGGTAGCTAGCATTCAAATCACGCCATGAATAGCTCAAAACACAGGCATGACTATGCAATGCTGACTTCGCCAGTATTCTGCATTTTCATTGGCAATCCCAGTGCAGCCTGCCCACAAGTTTAGTGTGGCTATTACAAAAGAGGAGAGGAAATGCCAGCCAGTCCAAACACGGAATATTGAAAAGGTCAACATAGTAGAGCATGCTGCTATGATTCATAGAGACTTTAAGAGTCTAATATTTCATCTCATGACAAAGATTGTAATGAGAACTGAAAATGGCACAACATTAATTCATCTTTGTGACAAACACCATAATGAGAGTGGAAGTGTACAAGCTTCAAATATTCGTGTTACTGATCTGTGGTCCTTGTTCTGTAACAGGACACAAACCCCAACTGCTCACTTAGAAACAGAAATCTAAAACCAACAGCTTCTACAGCTACTCTAAACAGCCTATTACATGTTCTGATGCTAATGCAAGCCGAGAGCAGCACAAGCCTTTTGAAGGCAACCGAATCGGCTGTGTGCTGCCCAAGCACACGTGGCACACTAGCAGAGTCTGGCTGCCATGGCATGGCCGTGCTGAACTGCCCACGTGCCTGTGTGTTTGCACAGCTGTACAGCAAACATGCTGTCTGCTTCAGCTTATGTCCCAATGGTAGGAAATCTCTGCAGGTACTGAGAGCTGGTTGGGGCATTAGGCTGAGTAGTAGCTGTAAGTCCCTTATTTTCTGCCTCTGACTAGTCCTTATATAAGTGGAGGGGGAGAAGGTATGTGTGTGTAGAAAGTGTTTTCACTTAGTACATTTTTAGTTGGCATTTTCCATGCTACCCTTCAGGTCACAGAAACCTAAGCAGAGCATGAATTGCAAGTCTAATTTTATTTTCTGCTGGTTTGCTTTAAAAAGAGAGAGAAAGCAAAGAAATGGCATATGGACTGTGGCAGCAGTTCTTGGAAATGCTCAGATTAATTAAATAAATAGACATGTATTCTTAAGTATTGTGATACAAGAGGCTGCAATATCATCCTTCACTTTCTGTGCACAGCCTCTGGCTCCAGCTCCACAGGCTGCTTTAATATGGCGAGCCTTTTGTCCGTGGAGAGTGCCACTGTAGATCCCCCCCCACCCTACCCTGAGGTTCCCAAGTGACCCATCACTTTGTGTACCTCAGTCTGTGGCTAACGATCTGGATCCCCATCCCCTGAAGAGAACTATGATTATGCATGTGCCCAGCATACTGACAAGCATTGGATGTCTGAGAAAAAGCACACAAGAGAACTGGCAATTTTCAGGCATCTGCCCAAAACACAGCTTGGCTACTGGGACCCAGCTCTGCACGACCCCTACAATGTTGCCAGAGCAGGGTAGTTTTTCTGTCTGGGAGCAGGAGTCCCCTACGGCTGGACCACATTAACCAAGGGATCACATCACCGGGGAGATTCTTGTTGATGGTCCTTTCCCTTCCTTTCTCCCCATGCTTGCAATTGCAGAATTTCCTTCAGGCAATGAAAGCAATTTGCTTGCTTAAGTAACATTAGAAAAGTATTTAACGTATATTTAACAGTGTCACAGTGCAATTTAGCAGCTGGAAACAAGGAGCAAATGAGCACCATGTGACATACCAGCTCATAATGGGCCATCCACAAGCGCTCCATGGAGCACAGTTTAAGGATCACTGCCTTATTCCATGGTTTAAAGAAATCCATATTAATAAAATACTCAATCTTCCTCTCTCACACATATACAGACACGCAGAGATGTGTGTTCCACATTGCAAACTATATAGACAGAAGATGTGTTAGCCACTAATGAAATGGAGCTCTGGGAAGGACTGCAGCAGCTGTTTAAATGCACACAGTCACACTACACAGCATGCTGGAGTGGGAAGTGAAGAGAAATATTGTATCAGGTTGTAACTACAGGAGGAATTTAGATAAGCAGAAGGAATTTAGAAAAGCAGAAAGTGATCACCCACACTGAAATTTAATTAGACCTCCAGAGCTTCCACCGTCTTACAAAAGGTGTCACAGGATTGCCAGCAAAGGCGAGCAGTTACTGTTCTTGTGCTTGGCGATGTACAAACACGCAGGATGATATAATTTAAATCCTGAAGACTTAACAGTTTAAAGCCCCCAATTAGAGTGTCAGGAAGGAACGTGGAGTAGAGACAAGTGGGGAGAGGTGGGTTGGGACGAGGGAAGAACATGTATGGTTAACTGGTGGTTTGGATGTCTGAAGGGAAGATACAGAAGGGCAGAAGGGTGGCAGGCAGGACTCTGGTACCAGTCTCAGTCGAAATGAGCTGGAGATGAGTGGTCATCTGCAGTTGCATACTCACTTAGTCATCGTTTCCATTACGTGTTCCACTAATAAAGATGGATTATACCCTTTAACAGCATGCTGAAGCATCACTAGCTCCATGATTTTGCTGTTCAAGCCAGGGGAAATGTACTATGAAGTCAAAATGTTTGGGGTTGTAAACGTAGCCCTAACTGAAGTTGGTTTTAAAGATTTCTTCGACTTGATTGCAGGCCAGGCTTCACCCCTGGTGCTTTTTTGAGCCATTTTAAACTTTTGTGATATTTTAAACTGATTATTTTGCAATTGGTTCCCAAGCATCTTTTTCATGCTGGAATGTCACATTAATTCATTCGTAATTGATCCATACACTTCCAATTTTCTAAATCCAAACAAGTCTAGAACTTGAGTTGCCAAGATAGTATCTTAATTTTTATTAGCAACAATACAATTTGGGGGGTTTAAATTCCCTTGCAGAGGTAAGAAACAGCAGGTTTTTTGTTTTAACATAAAAAGAAGTCTTGGAGGAAAGGTGTGTTCCTCAATTGTACTATTTTTCCAAAGAAAGATGTTTTAACTGTGGTTATTTAAGCTGCGCTTGATCTCAGAGGATGTAAAGATGACTAGACACCATGGTTACCTGATTTCTGCAAGCTGTAGTTGCTTGCCAAAATATAGTTGGAAGGACTGCTATTTAGTAAGACTATTGCTAAATGTTGTGGTCTTCTTTTTTCTCCCCTGAACAATGTGAAACATGTCCATACTGATTAAAAATATTCAAGCTCCTTCTGCATGACAGACATAAAAAATTATTATTCTCATTTGAAATTAAGTTTTAGTGGAAAATGCCTATCAATCTTACTTAGAGAAAAGAAAGATTTTTCTTCTACAGCTTTATAACTGTAACAATATGCAGATATGTTTTACTTCTCATTCTAGGGAAATAGGGCTTAAAATGTAGAGGGTGTTTTGAATTTACAGAGTCTGAAAGGATAAGCTCATGGCTTATTTTGTGTCAGTAATGAACAGAAAAAATTGCTTCTCATACTTCCATTTGGCACTTATTTTGTATTTTCTGCAATTAAAGTGGGGTTATAGTCAAAGCGACTCTAAAAATGACACATTTATCCTCTTGCAGTGACTCCTGTATCAAATTTCCTCTGATTATAAATCAAGAGATGATTTCTCTAGCTGTCAGCACTGCAAATTCATCCTGGGATCTCAAACTGCAAGCTGCATTCTTTATGCTTATTACAACATCATTCGTAACAAAGACCCAGGAATGTGGTTGTGATTGACTCTGCAAGATGCAAAATATAACCCAGCTCATTCCCCCATGGCATAGCTGGGGGCACAGCAACACGGGAGACGGTCTGACAGAGCTGTGAGTCAACATGCCCACCCATGCTATCCTTCTGTAGGCATGTTTGTGTATCTCCCTCACCTGAGATTTGTTGCCTAGAATAGACAGTGTGTCCAGGTTGGACAGCACTAAAGTCCTGTGAACATCCCTTCACACGCTGAATGACCTGCAATGACTTGAATGCAGCCCTACCCTGCAAAACACAGCCCTTCACAGAAACAGAGATGCCCAGGCTTTAGTTTCACTTCAGCTCTGGTTGTCTTTAACCATAATGTAGACATCTCAGTGTCTGTTTTGCCAGTTCTTGTGTTTTTAAGTACCTGCCCAGCTTTCCATTTTGACTTTTTTTTCCAGTTAGGTTGATGTCCTGTTGCTCAGCAGAAGAAACCTGCAGTTGTAGGTGTTGGGGAGACAGTTGTGGTGCAGGAGCATGGTGTTATAGAGCAGGACAGAACTGGTGCCCTCCCTTTACTAGCAAGATTTACGCTAGCAGAGGTGTACCTCTCTTGCTCTTAGCCTTTTTTCTTTCTTTCTACACTTCATTTTCCAGTATGACCAGCACTGTGGGGACTCTGGTCCATCTGGGTCTGGAGGGCAAGATGGTTATTCCTCAAGTCATTTGTCCCACCCAGAGGACACTGCTTATGTGGCAGGTTTAGCAGTGTGAAATTGTGCCCAGGCTGCCACTGCTCCCTGCAGCCTCTTACCTTGGATCATCAGGAGAAGGAGATTTGTTCTCAGTTGCCAAACTGTAAGCTGGAATGGCTGAAGACCTGGTCTCTGCTCCACTCTCCTGAATCCGCTACAGGGAAAGGCAGCACCTCCTATCAAAGGTTTGGGTATTAGTGACATCTCACAGGCTCCTGCTGTTTCTTAGGGAACTCAGCCCACAGACACGTGACTCAGAGCCCAGGCACCTACATGGCTTTTCCCAATTTCCAGTCCATATCACAGTGAACTCAAACTGGCATGTTAAAAGACCAGGAACTGTATTGTGTCAAGCTTATTTATCACCACCTCCAGGTGTGGGAGTCGTTTAGCTCTACATTTTATGTGGCAATTTAGTGTGCTGCCACCTCACCAGCCTGCTGAGACATCTTCTAGCTAATTATGCTCATTCATTAAGTGCATACTGCCATGAATGTCTCCTTCGTGCTAGAGCAAGGGTAGTGCAAACTTAGCTGGCAAGTGAAATACAAAAATGGTTATTGTTGCAGTAGTGCTGGCACGGGAGAGAGATGTGAACTTGCATACAGACTCAATAATAAATGAAATGTTTGACAGAGAAAAATGAATTGGCGATGTTCCTCCATCTTTCTAGGAAACTGACAGTGTATCCTACAGCCATGGGGTCCACATGCTGACAGTTACAAAGAGGTTTTGTGAACAAACTAATATAGACTGTGTCAGCCTGCCATTAATTCTGGAGTTTCTTTTCTGGGCAGTTTGTAAAATCTAATCAATGGAGGATTTTTCAAAAATCTATGAAAATTGTGAGCCTGTAATTGTGCCTTCCTAAAATAATAACAGGGAATCTGACAAGGGAAGGTGAAAGCTACACAATGTGCCTTTTTTCCTGGCTGCTGCTGGGATGTGTCTTGCAAGCACAAGCTTTTCCCATTATGCAATAGTATCATGCAAAATCTTCAGTGATACGATGCTACTTGGAGGAATGGTAAACTTCAGCTCCACTTTCCCATCTCTATTCCTGCAATATACATGGTGGAAACATTACTACCATGGCTTTCCCCTTGCATTTTCCCCACATAGTTCAACTGTTTATTTACATATTTTCCTTTTATCTCAAATTGTATGGCAGGCTCTACGCATCTGAAGATGGGCTGGTTCCAGCCTCCCCATGCTTGAACTGCCTCTTGAACTTTCTCTGATTACATCATTATATATAATGATACATTATTAGTGCCATCAAAGCATGCAGAGTTGGTCACAGTGCTTACACTCTAAATCTGACAGAAGCAAAAAAAGAGGGCAATAGTTTAAATAAAGGGGGAAGTGGAGATGACATTGAGGAGGAAATTGATTGCAGAAAGCTTTATGAAATGAGCACTTAGATGAAAGAGGGCTCTGAAGGAGAGAAAAGAGCCTGTTGGACTAGAAATTGGGGCTGTTCCAAAATGAGGCCCCTAGTCAAAAAGCATTTCTGTTCAGGGTAGTGTTTAAGCATGAAGTAAGGCATTTTTTGGACTGGGGGACATAGAGTTTAGGGAGACGTATATATAAAGACATGATGAGAAGGAAGAATCAATAGGAATGTAAGTGCAGGATAGCCAGGAAGCCTCACAGCCTGTGGTCAACAGGATCAAAGTCAGCAAAGTAATGAAATGCATGAGGGGGAGATCAGAGCTGGTCACACCGGAGCTTCAGGAGAAACTGGCTATGTGAGTGAGAAGACTTGCAGGGAGAGGTGCTGTCTTCTACTGCACAACCAATATCATAGAATCATAGAATGGCATGGATTGGAAGGGACCCCAAGGATCATAGAGCTCCACCTCCACTGCCACAGGCAGGGCCACCAACCTCCAGGCCTGGATCCACACAAGGTTGCCGAGGGCCCCATCCAACCTGGCCTGGAACACTTCCAGGGACGGGGCATCCAACACTCTCTGGGCAGCCTGTTCCAGCACCTCACCACTCTTTCTGTAAAAAACTTTCCCCTAATATCTTATCTAAACCTTCCTTCCTTTAGCTTTAATCCATTCCCCCTTGTTCTGCCATTGTCTACCCTTTTAAAACATTGATTCCCCTCCTGTTTGTATGTTCCCTTCAGGTACTGGAAGGCTGCAATATGTTGATGGGGAGGGGACAGATGAACTTTCGAGTGTATGAATTTTTCTCTGAGGCTTTAGTAGCACTATTTGGAGACCTGGACAAAAAGAAACAACAAACACACACCTTTTCCGCTCTCACAGGTTTTGAACTCTTCCCTTCCTTGACTATATGGCTTATTGCTTGTACCAGAGTTGTAGAGCATGGACTTGAACAGGAGGCTTTTCCACTCCAGAGGAATGTCAGAGCTCTGCTTGGAAAGAGGGGAGTGATAGCAGCACTCGCATCTTCATCCACAAACAACACTAGAGGCTTAAGAGACCTTGCAAACCCAAGCCTCTCATTTGATTTCACTTATTTCTGCTTAGCTGAATTGGAGTTTTCCAGCCAGCCTGTGTTCTATGGCTACACAAACAGCAGGAACAAAACCAGGAGAAAAACACGAGGCTGTGACTATGAGGAGGAAGAGAGCAGCGTGGGTAGGAATAAAGGAGCAGACAACAGAGATCACCTGATGGGCATACAGCTAATTTAAGAGAAAGGAGACAATCTGCTCTTGATTCCTTTGCCATACGCTTTTAGTTTGACAGTGGAGTTTGAATACACAACATCTGCCACAGTACCATTAACTGTTATATTTTTATCTGCCTTCTGACTAACGTATAATGTGAGGATTATTTGATTTTTAAAAAGATGGATCATATAGAAGAGTATAGCCCATGGACGAGACACAGGACTCTGTTGGTAGTAAAGGCCTCAATATTCTTGACATGAAACAAATAGTGCCAGCTTCAAGGGGCTTATAGAACAAATCTGTAGGAAAAATACCTCTGAGTAGAGCCTTTCCTCCCCAAAATAATACCACAACAGTCTTTGAAACTTCCAACAACCTTTCATTCAACTAAGAGCATAGCCTGAGAAAACATTTCCAGTCTGGCCCAATCAGAGTATACTGCAAACACACACTTGTGTGTGGTTCAGAGGGTGTATGTTCTCCACTTGCTCAAGATGAAACCCCATGACTGAGCACCCTTATGTTCAGTACGACAGATTACTTTATCTGAATATTCAGGTGAATAAATGCAAATAAGAGATAGTCCAATCATATAAAAATCAGCAGCTCTTGTGAACTTGGCTTTGGCACACAGCTGAGTGATGGCATCACCACCTGTAGCTGTGCAAAGCACTGCAGCCTGGCATGCTGCTTAGTTCAAACTGCCATTGCCAACACTGACAGCCAGCGGGTGGTAACCTGTAACACCACAGTTTAACCCCCAGATCCCTTTACTTAAAAACAACCTTGTAATGAAGTTTCACTGGAAAACGGGAGTTGCCTCAGTAACAGTGTGAGGTAGAACAGAGTTTAACAAAAGAAACAGTGGGCTGGTAAATAAACTGTTAGCGGAGGTGTAAGCTGCTATGTCTTTGCCTACACTATTTGAATCATCCAGCTTGCTTAAAATAAAATGGCTATTTACTTCAGGCAGCATCCTACAGCTACCTTAGCTGTCAGAAGTCATACATAAAAATATCCTTTCTTCCTGAGAGAGCCATTCATCACTCAACCTGTAAATATTACTCACTCTGAGTATTACTACGCTGTGATTATATTTTCCCTTTAAATGGATGTTAGAATTGGGTGAAAAAGACCCATTTGTTTCTGCTACAGATAGTCTCTGTCTTTAAATGCTTCATTGTTTTGAATTAGTCATTGCTGTTTGCACAGCTGAAATGCCAAATGTGATGCCTTCCTGAGTGAAGTCTGGAAGCCTTTCTTCTCTTAATTTTTGGGCCCTCAGAGGCAACCCCCAAATCTTATACAATGAATTTAGAAGTTATTACTGCCATCCATATGTAGAGAAATGTAACCTGACTTTCTGCAGCACCAGAAATTCAGAAATAATTGTCCATAACAGAAAGGCCTCAGTTCAAGTGAAGTGATTTTTATCAGGTAAATAGAGTGTCAAGAGACCCAAATCTCAGACACAGCTCTTCTCTGCCTTGGTTTCCTCCAGCATTTCATGTGCTGTTAGCTGAGGGTAGTGAAACCTCACATAAAGTTCTTTATAATTTGCAGGTGGCAGTAAAAACTCCCTCTAATCTAGCCTGTTCCTCCAGGTCTCTGTGCTCTCTAGATATAAACTGCCAGGCAGAACTCCCTATAAACATCGTGCAGCCCATGAACATTATCAACCCATAGACAACCTGGCATGTGGTTAATTAATTAGACTGATTACTAATTAATTAAGGGGCACCCTCAGTGATTCTGTCCAGAGCCAGCTCAGATGGAGCCTGGCTCAGCAGCACTTGTGCAGCCCGAGGCCTGAGCTTGCTGCCTGCCTTCATGCAACCGTGTGACAGCATGCAAGAGAACCATCACAACACGAGGAGCAATCCTGTCGTGTGCTATGTGGGTTTTTTTCCACCACCTGGGTATCCCTACACAGCTGAGTGTCAGCTGAGTGTAGGTCTGGCAGCCTGGCACAAAAACCATGGACAACTTTCTTCGTTGGCCACCTCTCTTCTTTCCAGACCCACCCCGCCTTCCCTACCCCTACTCCCCTGACAGTGCAAAGGTCTCCCACCAGCCAGTTGAAGTTTTACCAGTTCTTTTGGGGGTGCTCTCAATATCCTGCAGACCAGAGGGGACTGTCCAGCTGCAAGGAGCCTCAGAGACCCTTGCTGTACACCAGCCTTCCCATCACTGCACTCAGCATCTGCAATACAGGGGCTTTTGACAGAACTGAAGTTTGTCTTGCAGATGGTCAGTCTGTGTGGGAAGAGGTTATTCAGGCCACATAATGGTGGGAAACTGTCCTCACCTACCTTTAGATCCACCTCAAAGGCATTTCTTGGGCTTGTTGCTGTGTGAGAAAGCAATCCTAGCAAGTCTGTCCATGAAAATTGAAGTTTCTTAAGCCTGGAGAGGAGCAGGAAAGTTTTAACACTTTTCAAATGTCCAAGCTCTTATCTGCTGTATGTGTATGAGTGAACAATAGCCCTGTGGTCACATCAAAATAACAGCACATTGTAGGTTGACTGGTGAGCTCTTTTTAAGCAGTTTAAATGGCTCTGAAACTGATCTGTGTAATTTTATTAAAAGACAACACACGTGTGTTCTGTTACAGATATGCTACATCATGGCTGTAAGAGAAAAACAAAACTGTGCTTAAAATAAAATCTTCAAAGGTACAAGAAAAACATGAAATGAGATAATCTGAGGCTGTGAAGTTATGCTGAGATTCACTTATCCATTATCTTCAAATTAGCAACCACCTGTTCTTCATAACCGTCTGTTTGTATGAATGAGGAACTCTGAGTTTAATTAAGTAGCATGTGTGGGTGGAACAGGCTTCCCGACAGCAAGGAGATTATTAATGGACATCTATATTGAAGTTCTTTGCATTTTTGAAAGGCTAATTACAATGTAAATTTAGTTTTAAATTATTGCTTTGCTGTGGGATGGGACTTGTCATTTATTATTAGGGTGGGTTTTTCTTAGAACCTGGGAAAACATTGGTTTGACTATATAAGCACTATGTAGTCTCTTATTTTTTCCTAATTTATACATTTTGATTGCAGTTCAATATGCTGTAAAATATGCCCCCTTCTCTAGTTTCATTAATTTTGTATGGTTTGGTTTTGTTTTGTTTCTGCCCTGCAACATTCTAAGATTTTGAGGAGATGAAAGCCAAGCTCTTCCAAAGCAGGCCCCAAGCTGAAATCTGGAAAAGGTGAACTTGTGTAGGAAAATAGCCCCCACTGACCTCCTGCCACTGTTCTAACTGCTAGTTTATTACGTGTAGCTGGTGGTGTTTGCAATGTAAACTCAAACACGCTGGATGCTAGACCATGTCCTGTCGTAATGAAACCAGAATAATTCACATAGGGTTTGTCAGTGCCACAAGGAAGAACAAGCCTCAGCTGGTGGACAAGTCTGCAGCATGCCCAGCCCTTCCATGCCCTGCTGTTCAAACTATGTGAAAGGCTGTTTTGGCCCATGCTCTCAGACAGGGTAATGCATTATTTACATTCTCCCTATTTCCTCACCCAAGAAGCTTGAAATTTGGCCGGGAAGGGGTTTGAGATGTGAGGTGCAAGTGGCGTAAGTTAGTCAGTGAAGCACCAGGTGTGTTGTGCCCGCACAGTGTGTGCAGGTAGAGGCAAGAAAAAGGCAATGAATGAGCACACCCAGGGAGATATTACTTGACCTGTTTCTGAAGCAACATGGGAAAGCAACTGGTGGAACATCAGCAACACGTTGGTTTGGTATTCTGTGTGCTGGGGGTTATTAGAGGAACGAGGGCTCTCCGGAGTGAGCTGCAGCCTGCCTGCCATCGGCCCAGGGTCACTTTGAGGCTAGTAGGAAATAGAAACATCTGATTCCACCCAGGCTGCATTAAAGACCTATCTGCTTTGGCACTGATGGATAACCTAAAGTTTACAGATGGGAACAACAGGAAAAGATACAATATCTGGTCACATCTGAAAGACCTGCAGAACATGGTAACTCAATTGTATGCAGTAAGCGCTTCTCTCCCATCGCCACTGAGAGAATTCAATTAAAAGCTATTAGCATAACAAGCCATATAAGGGCTCGCCAAACTGCAAGGAAGCTATAAGGCATCTGTCTGGGACTAGGAGGGGACTGATTTGACAATTTTGATCTTCCCTGCTCCTTCCTCATTTAATAGTGAACAAAGTGCTGATCTGCCCAGTGGCATTTTTTCTTTGCCTGTTTCATAAGTAAGAACTAGCTCGTAGAGATTTCTGAGGCCTACATCCACAATCTGTCTGCCTTAAGGCTCTCTTGGAAGAAAAGAAGCGCTCTATAGCTCTTGTTATGAAAGTTGCACAGTTCGTGTATTGCTGGGGGAAGGTACCCACAGCAGGAATTTGATTGTGTGGGAGGTTGGATTAGGTATTTGTTGAAGCCTCCTTGGCCTTACACTATGTGACTCTCTACAGCTTCTTTTCAGAGCATTAAAAATAAAACAAGGCTGTGAATTCCTATTTTGTCTAGTAGTCTCTGAAGCAAATTTCTCATGGCTGTTGACGAACACTTCTAAGAGCCCTGGCAATGGATGAAAAACAGGAGAAATGTGTCCCCAAAGGACATGCCACTCCCTGTGCGTTTCCCTCATTTTGGCTCACTCACCTGCACACTCTCTTGCTCTAGATGTGTGGGGTCCTGCAAAGCTGCATGCCCCAGCGCAGAGCTCCTTCCTCCTGGCCATGGGTGACTGGGGCTTGCCCTGGCACCCAGCAGATGCCACAGGCTACAGGGGTATAAAGCAGTCTGTCCTAACCCTGGGCCTGCCCCTATCCATTACTGGGACTGGAGTATTTAAGAAGACAGGAAAGAAGCGATCATTAGATATCTTTAAATTCTTAGAAGACTAATAAATTACATTTAAGTGGTTAAAAGCTTAAACAAAACTGTAGCAAAACTATGATCACCTCAGGGTGGGACTACTGTTGCTATTATTACTACTATTGCTATTATTACTACTATTATTGTTGTTATTATCATCATCATCATCATCATCATCATTGTTATTAGTGGGTTTGCTGTGGGGTTTGTGTGGCTGATCCAGAGTTCTCATTTTGCTATAAATTGGAGAAAAATGACTAGCCATGTGAAGGCACTTTTGTAACCGAGTCTCTGGCCATGGCCATTCCAGTGCGGCAGAGATGCTTTGCCCGGGTTGGTTCCCAAGGTGACCCTCTGCCTCTTGGGGACAGTAATACTTCCCAAAGCCACACAGACTTTGTGTCACTGCTGAACTCCTTTATGAGTTCCCGAGATGAAAGCTCGTATAATAATACAAAATAAGATTCATATTTATTTTATTCCATAGTCCAGCTAAGGGCATGTTTTGAGAAATGGCAGAAAATAGTATGAGATTTTCATTTTAACTAGTTTTTCCTTAAAGTATCTTTTGTCTGGTTTTCATATGTACAATAAGGTTTCCTTTCTTGCTCCATAGCTCGGCAGTCATTTCTTTTTGTGTTATTAAAACTGAGAAGAAATGCCTCCAGGTGAAAAGACTTATTAGTGTGGTAGGTCTTACTCTCAGGAATAGATCCTGATTTATGTGTTACAATTTGGGAATGATATTAACTCAAATTTCCTTTGTAGAATGAGAAGGTACACGTAAATTACAGAAAAATAACGGTGATTTAACAAAATAAAACTATTTTGTTTTATCTACACTCTCTTTGAAGTACTAATAGCAGTAGTATTATTAAATTATCCCAAATGCATAGATTAGTATAAACTGTTCCCTGAATGCAGCATTTTGGAGAGAATTATTAAAGAAGCAGCTGGTGTTTTTCTATACCAAGTTCATTCGGCTTCATGTGCATGTGGCTCAATTCAATACAGTGCTGTAGTTTCTTCTGGAACAACTTTATGGACTCGCTTTGCACTCTTAAAACCTGCCCACAGATAGATCAAAATGTCCCAGTTATTCTCCGTTCTGCCTGGGTTAAATGTTTGAGGGTAGGTCAGGGGTGGATAGAGCATTAGTTCATGTATGGTACCACAAGAGGCTGTGCATCACATTTTCTGATGCTTTTGCATTTGAAGTTTTTATTTGATTATCTTGTTGTGGGGTGGAGTTGAATATGTTTTCAATTTTGCAGTGAATTGTTACAATCTGAAATGGCTTTTGTAAGCTTCTTGGCATCGAGAAGCGTAAGTGATTGTGGTTTTGAACCCAAGGCTCATAAAGATGGCCATAACATCATCATTCCTCCCTCCCCACACATATCCCCTCCCTCCCCCCCATTCTGACTGTGGAATATTCTGAATTAGCCAAAAGATGCACATGGAAAAATGGCTTTGTTTTGAATAAATGTGCAAAGAGGAACACAAATGCAATGTTTATTCCTATAGGCTAATATTTTCAGGCTTAGTTATATACTTGCTCTCACATATTCCAGTCCCTGAATCTAAACCAATTTTCCAAAGAAGTTACAGCATTCTCAGCAACTCTGTAGTCATGACAAAGCAGCAGGATGCTGATTTAGATAGTTAAATTTGCACCTGTAAATTTATCAGAACACTGTAAGTGTAGAAAACGATGACTTCAAAAAATGTCTTCATTATTAAGGCCAAATCAATAATTGATTTTTTTTAATTTCAACATCCTTTTCTTTGTTTTAATTGATTTAGTTCAGTTATTGTCATGTTTAATAAAATGACTTCTTTCCCTTCCCCCAAATTTTACTTAGTTCAATTTAAAAAAAATAATTAAAAAGAGTAGAGATTCAGACAACTGTTTGAGGATGCAGTGGTGGTGTTCTGTAGCTCAGTGTCTAAGAACACTTCTCTGAATGTCAAGAGACTAGTTCAAATCTTACTCAGAACTGGTAAACTTTAAGTAAGAACCTCTTTTAGGTAAGTTTTCTAACTAGGCTGTAAGTGCTTGGAACATGAACTCAGTCCCTTCTCCTGGGATTGCAGCTGTACTTTGTACTTGGGACTGCTGAAGTATTTTGTGTGGAAGATGATTCCACAGGCTCGTGGTTAGAGCACGTGCCTGGGACTTGTCCCAGAAAGTATTTATTCAACTGAGTATAATGAAAAGTATCACTGGAAAAAAGACTATGCAGACAAATGATCCCCTCCAAAGGCAGTTCCTTCCTTGGGATATGGGACATGTGGTGTCCAAGCTTTTCTGGCAAAGAAAGGAAAACATTCTGCATCATTTGCATCCTTTTGAAAATGGGAGAACAAAATCACATCCTTCCCTCGTCCTGATTTCCCCTCCCCCTACTCCCATCAGGTGGTATTTCTGGCATACTTTATGTTAACTTGCAAAACTAAAAATAAATGGAGGTTGTGAAGGTGAAGTTACACTTTCATTTGCTGTACAGTTTGTTAGCAGAATTGTGAAAACCCTCTGTTCTGATACTCTCTGATGCTCCTTTCTCAACTTGACTAACAGATCACCCACTTTGCCAAAACACACCCTGCAGCCAATTGTCACACCAGTGTATATCTGGTAGCATCGTAGTGCACCCTGGGAATGATGAGCAATGGGTATAGCAATATTTTGGCATGAATATTAGCTGTTTAGATTTCACATGCACTGTTTTAGGGAATGTGTAAGGCTCCTACCCACACCTTGAAACAGTACAGAAATGGCATTAAGCCATGTAAGAAGTCTAATTGAAATATCATATGAAAGGAAAGAATTTGGAACACAGTGGTATCACCATATAACAAGTCCACCATTCAACAGTGGAAAATAGTCAGAAAGAATATGAAGTGAGAGGAAGAACAAGTAACTGAATGTAAAATATCTGGATTCAACTTTACATTTATAGCAAGGCAACAGCACACACAGCTAACCCTCCTCCAGTTCTTGTAGTTGACACTTCAGTCTGGCACAGTTGTCTAAAAGTAGGAAATCTGACAAAGCTGGGGACTTCATGGCTGTGAGAAGCAAACTGCCATGCAAAGAGGATGCTCTGCTGTCCCTTCGTCCTGCCCCTGTTGAGGCATGAGGAATCATATGAGGCAGATGGAAGCCTTCAATGTTGCATGCCTGCTCTATCAGGGAGTTTTAAAAAATGAGAAAAAAAAAAGCTGGCTCCATCAGATGTACATTTTAAGTGGCTAAGCAGCAACCAAGAGAATCCCTAGATGAATTTGCACCTTGTTGACAAGGCTTGTGTGACGTGCACGACTACTTCAAATGCAGGCAATCATTCCTTCTTCAGTAACAAAACTGTTTGATGTGGCCCTGATCTGAGAAAGCCATTAAGCCCATCTTTAAATATGTGCATAACAATCTGAAACAAAAAGGCTTTCCGAATCTGGGTCACCTGTGGAGATACATCTAACAGGAATTATTAAACACAGCCTAGGAACCCATGTTTGCAAAAAATAGAGTGCCAAAGCTGGGCTCCCAGGAGCCTCAGGCTTCAGAAAGGCTGAGTTGCTTAGTGCTGGCTGAGGCTGCTGGGGGACATGTACCTTTACACTTAAAGCTGCTCAGCGCAGGTATTTCTGCATTGGTCTTTTGGGAGGGGGCAGGAAGGTGAGCAATGTGTTTTATCTTGAAATGTTAGTTTTGCAAAAGGTTTAATCTGTACAGACATCAAGGCACAGGAAAGTAAGGCAGAGCTCGCTGTGAGAAGTGCACCAGCATAGGAGTGACAAATCCAAGGCTCCTGTGCTGAATTTGGACACTGTGAGCAGCCCACCTGCCACCCTGGAGGCAGCTGCATGTTCTCCTCCAGCCTCAGCCAAACAGCAGGCAACAGGCCATAGAAATTGCTCCAGCTGCTCGCAGCCAAACCCTGTGCCATCCTCACTGAAAGTCACTGGTGTACCCGTGTGGCTCCAGCCACATCCCTGTGCATGTACGTGTAGAATCGCTCTAGCAGGGCTGGGCAGGGCTTGTCACAACCTTTGCTCACCAGGGCGGAGGGTGGCAGTACTGTTAATTGGCCACAGGGTCAATTACAGCCTGGAAAGACAGTCAGGGCACTGCCATGCTGGGTAAAACAAGCATGGCTGGGAACAACCTCTTGGCAGGGCTGCATGGCCCGTGCAAGGTCACTGACCTTACGAGGGAACCAAACCCAGCCATTCTGGGCTCACCCCACAAGCTACTCATTTCAGTTGGATGTTTTCTCCTTGAATAAGCAGGACAAACGGGATGTGATATGCTGAATCATTTAGGGTAAAAAAATCGCCCTGTCAAGTAGATTATCATCAGCTAAGCAAGGCCCTGGAGGCCAAAACCTCAGCCTCTAAATTATACATGCTGAATGCCCATGCTCTAACTGTGCTGCTGAGGCAAAGCCTACGCTGCGTGTTTCAGGGATGTTAAAGAAAACATGAAAGCAAAGTTACATCACAGCTGGTATTTGCCCAGTGATTCCACCTTATCATTGGGAATAGCAGGTGTCCTAGACGCTGAGTCCCTAGCAGGAAGGGAGGGAAGGAGGGGATGCCCGGTGTCTCCCTTTGTAATTGTTGGCAGAGATGCCTGTGGGGTCACTCAGCTGCTAAAACATTAAAACATAAAAGCAGATGTGGGAACTACAAACTTCCTAGAAGAATATATACCGTGAGCCTGAGAGAGAACAGATGCCTTCTCAGGAGGTGGGTGTCACTCTTGCTTGTGCCACCCACTTCTCTGACGTTTCCTCTGTTTACTGTCTACCTTCTTCTGATTTCACTTTCTAAGCTACCTGTGCACATAAGCAGATGGTTGACTTTCTGGCTATACTCTCTTTCCAGGAGGTGTTTTCAGAGTCAAGGTTTACTTGACTGGGTTACTTTAGGTTTGAATATGATACTAGCAAAATTGCACAATCATTTTCTTATTGGAAATTGCCTTCTGCAATTGCATTTCATTCACATGGATTATATCCTAAACCAGCTATTCTCCACTGAACTCTATTTTTCTAACCCAAAACTTGGGATATTAATTTAATAGTTTCTTACCCAGGCGATTTAGAGTAGTGGTGATATGAGTATCTGGTGTGCATCTCTGGAAAAAAGCTGTAGCTTTCCCCCTCCCACAAAGTGCAGCTGATGGCATTTACCTCCCTGGCTTTGTTCTGCAATGAGTCTCTTTTGCTTTTTTCACTGAAATGCTGCTTCTGTGAGCATTTCTGTGGCAATCATGGTCTACACTGGTACACCTCATTCACTGTGCATTAACAGAGTCTCTGAATAGGGCGTTTTGTTACATGCCATTCAAAGGAAATCCATCTCACCTGAGGAAACGTGTGGAAAATGACCTGTGAAGCACAGGGAAAGGTGTAGGGCCTTGATCATGCATTTCCTTGCTTGCAGTTAGGTCACATGGTGCTTTGCAGGGATGCACTGGGAAGCATGAAGCCCCTTAACTTGAGCATCACTTTCCTGGACCGCAGGTAGCAGCATAGTGGGAAAAACTCACCTGAGCATTGCTACATCCTCTTTTCGTTTGTAAGCATGGGCAGACCCAGCTGGTACAGCCGTGTCACTCAAAGCCAAGACAGGCAAAAGGGGCGGTTACTGGACTCTGCCCCTCAGGACAAGCCTGTAAGCATGTAGGCTTGTCATACCAAGCTTTGCTCTAAGAAGGAAGCCAGCGTAGGGGTGAGGGTTGGATGTGCATGAGCTTCACACCTTTAGGTAGTAACCGGCATCAGGACTTTTATAGCAGCTGCCCTGCTCCAGGACTGTGATAATAAGCTGCCCCCTTACTCTGAGCAGTAGTATGATTGAGTCCCCATTTAAAAACCGTATTGATTTTGATGGGAGCTTTGATAGAGTATGGGTGTTGAAGGACTGCCAGAGTTGGCTGTTAATCTTCAGGATTGCTTCTTTCTGCTTGGCTGACTGTATGCCTCATGTTTGCTGTCCCCAGTGTAAAGGATTTAGGAACTGTCAATATATCTGTTGATATATGACGCACTAAACACAGTGAGAGCAAGATGCATATTTTGGCTGCTCCTGCTGAGGCCTGGCATTTATTCTGGGGTAATTTAATACATTCCCACCTTTTCCTGTCCTACGTAAGAGCCTGTTGCCCCAGGAATACAAGCTGTGAAGCTTTTTGGGTGCCTACTCCTCTGCCACCAGTGCTGCAGCTCCACAAACAAGTTGAGACACGGTGTGGTTTCAGTTAGTACATGCTCACCACTTTGTCTCCTGCCTTTGCTTGAGAGGTGGTCCCCCTGCCAGTCCAGCAATCACTGACCTGGCACTGCTTTCAGAGCTGCTCTGCAGAGAGGTGGCTGCTTGAGCCCATATCAGATAGTCAGCAACACGTTGGGGTCTGAATTTCAGAGCTGCTGAGGACAGAATCACAGAATCACAGAATCGTAGGGGTTGGAAGGGACCTCAAGAGATCATCGGGTCCAACCCCCCTGCCAAAGCAGGCTCCCTAGCTCATATTACATAGATAGGCATCCAGATGGGACTTGAATATCTCCAGAGAAGGAGACTCCACCACCTCCCTGGGCAGCCTGTCCCAGTGCTCTGTCACCCTCACTGTGAAAAAGTTCTTCCGCATGTCGGTGCGGAATTTCCTATGCTCCAATTTACAGCCATTGCCGCTTGTCCTGTCCCCACAGACCACTGAAAAGGGGCTGGCCAATTCCCCCTGCATCCCATACTTAAGATATT
Source organism: Gallinula chloropus (assembly GCF_964237585.1). Lineage (NCBI taxonomy): Eukaryota > Metazoa > Chordata > Aves > Gruiformes > Rallidae > Gallinula > Gallinula chloropus. Next base: position 32,065,996 of record NC_140090.1, on the reverse strand, counting down.
TATAAACACTAATTAGGTGCCCCCTAAGTCTTCTTTTCTCGAGACTGAACAGTCCCAGTTCACTCAGCCTGTCCTCATACAGGAGATGTTCCAGGCCCCTAATCATCTTCGTAGCCCTTCTCTGGACTCTCTCCTGTCTTTTTTATACCAGGGAGCCCAGAACTGGACACAGTACTCCAGGTGGGGCCTGACCAAGGCAGAGTAGAGGGGGAGGGTCATCTCCTTCGACCTGCTGGACACACTCTTCCTAATGCATCCCAGGACCCACCACTGCCATCAGTCCTGCCTGTGTGCTCTGTGCTCCTGAAAGCTAACCCCTGGATATTGCGACACAGGGTGACCTGCACAGGATGGTTCATTCAAAACTGTGCTTCAGATGTCTATCTTTGTAAATTTACCACAGATGCCTTATTTCAGTAAGAATGAGTTACTCCTGCAAGTGGTCTGGTGCTTGGACTGCAGTGGCTTCTGCTAGATGACTGTAAAGACTGTGAAGTGTTGTTGCTGAACCAACAGGTTCATCAAATGCATATGGCAAACAAGGCTTTTAGAGGGGGTGATTTAATTTTTTTTTTGAGTAATGCCTGGCATTTTTGCCACAACCCCAGCTGACAAAGCATTTTCTGGTCACGTTGCCTCAAGACAGCACAGAAGATTAATGTTTGGAATATGCTAAGCTCTTGAAAAAATGTAAAGATAATATCAGAAAAGTAATTCAACATGTCCCTGAAGCTCTTAACCACAAGTGATGACATTCTAATCTTAGGGGAAATGCAGGACAAGCGCTGTCAGCCTTTCAGAGCGGTGTGAGCGTGTCGCAGTGCAGAGGGTGCAGAACCAAGGCTGAATTTGGACAAGGATCACTGTGCTTGCATGGTCCTCTCCAAAGAGCAGAAATTCCACCAGCGCACCACAGAAAGTTCTCCTTTTGGCTAAGTCTGTGGGTGTCAGCTGGGTGTGGGGTGTGTTCCTAGGTGTTCCTCAGAAGCTTCTGTGTGACCTTGGGGCATACGCTCCCTGTTCCCACATCTGTAGAAACGGGCACGTGAGCAATCTGTTTTACTGTTTGATTGCTTCACTTGTGGGCTCTGAGGGAGCCTGGAAGCACGCCCCACAGACAGCAGCAGAGAGAGGCACGGAATTTGTATAAATGCTAATTGTACTGGGCTCACGCTTAGGTCCTCTGCTCTCATCTGTATGCAAACACGCAGGAAAACAACGTGCACAAATGTGCTTCATCTGGCAAGGTGGGAGCGTGGGCGCGGTTCAGTCGCAGCCCTTCCTGCGGCTGGGTTTCGCCTCACGCAGTGGGCCTGGCCCGCGCTCTGCCGCAGCGTGCTGCGCAGGCCTCAGCAGCACGGACAGCACCGAGGCCAGCACCGCGCACTGTTACACCTGCGTGGGCCGTGGAGGGGGAGCAGAGTTGTGACAAACAGCTGCTAGGTCGAGTCCTCACGAAACAAAGCTGCTGATTTCTGTTACAGCAGCGCAGTTTGTGATGTCCTTTCTAAAGCAGACGAGATCTTTGTAGAACAAAGCCTGTAGGAGGATCAGACCAAGGGTCTGCGCTGTTTGGAGGTGAGGCAGGAGAGCAGAGGTGGAAGGGTCCATGCCCCCAGGAATGGTGTCCTTTATAGGTGCAGCCCTTTTGAGAACTGCTAGTTTCACACAGCGTTGGTGGAAAGGGGGCAACAGGTTTTGCTTCATTCCTGATGAAATAAGCCTTAGTTATATTACAGTGAAATGACTCTCAATGACTTTCACCCCAGGACCAAAGCTCACGAAGGGTGGGGAAGGGCCACGTAGCTTGGAATGGGTTGATTCCAGCTATTGGCAGGGAGGAGGCAAAGGAAGGTGCAGCACTGCTGGTGGTGGTCTGTTACGCTGCTCCAGCGAAGACTGTGGCTGTCATCTAGGTATGCATAAATAGATTGATTTTCTTATAAACCTCCACTTATCACAGTAACTCATTGTCTGACTTTCTTGAAATGGTAAGTCTGCTGAAACAAATGCACAAGTTTTTGTTGGGTTGATTTTAAAGAAAAGAGTAAACCAGAAATCCCCCAGCCAAGCAAAAGAAAGCAAGATTATCCTTGAGAAATGGAAAATGTCCTAAAATCCAAGTTAGAAAAAGGACATATGTTCTTTTGGATTCTGAGCCTGTACAGCACAGTAAAAACATGTGACTTGACCGCAGAAGTTTCTGGCCCTAATACTTGCAGGTCTGGCTTGCTTGTTTCTTTGACAAAAACTGGGATGTTTGTGTGTAAGTTGACTCCATCTGCTGGGCTTTACACACGGTATTAAGTGTCATGAGATTTAGTTTTGCCCACTCACAGTTTTATCTGAAGTTGAGCTTGCCAGTTGACAAGGGAGAAGTTCACATTAGCTGGGAGATTAGGACCGTAAAACTGTGACTAACTCAAGGAAAGAAAGTAACCTGACAGTATTTCAGATATCCCCACTGGATCAGGAATACTGTAGACCATCAATCGCAAAAGAATTCTTAATTTTCAAAGCTATCCCTATGGTTTCATAAACTTTTGTCCCTACCAGAAATGCAAGGAGTAATAAAAGAAGGCATGGCTCTAAATGCTATAATGGATCCAAAGGGAGCACAGATGGGGCAGATGATTACAGCACTGAGCTCCCTGCTATGGAAATGGACATGTTGGAATAGAAATTCCCCTTCAGAACTTAACAACGAGGTTACAGCTCCTGAGACCACAGAGTGCTGACCAGTACTACTTCTTGGCACAGTTTTCTTTAGTAACTTCAATAAAAAATATCAAATTGGTAGTGGTACATTTCTTTCAGAGACTCTCTAAGCTTCAGGCCCCGAATTGATCACAACCCACGTATGTCAGGACAACTTTGCAGTTAAGCCCTTCTTCCCAAGGATCTGTGAGCATCCTGTGAGGAAAAGCACTAAGAAGCCTGTTAAAGATTGTAATGTGCCAGCCATTAATCTGGAAATTCTTTATAAAAAGAGAGTAGCCTGATTTAAAATCATCAAGTGGGTGGTTTTAAATTATTCAAAATATTGTATTACAAATCCAGCTGAGTCAATTCAATTTTCAACACCAAAAAAAAAGAAAAAAAAATCAAAGGACCATAAATTATCTGACTGGCACTACGTATTACCTCAGAAATCTTAATGACTAACAAAAATGTTTCCCTGTAAAATCATCAGATAAATTAGAGGAATGAAAACCACTTCCATAGCATGTTTCAATTGTTGCAGCAGACATTAAAAACCTGAAAAAATATTATAGAGAAATTCTTTATCTTCCCCATTTTGCAATGCCCAAAGTAAAAAATGTCTCTTTTTGTTAATTTTCTGTATTGCTTCTAAAGCTCTAATCATTCCATTCTGACTGTTTGCGTATTTAATCACTGCTCATCAACACCCATTTTCTATGCAGCGCTGCTAAAAATGTTTGTTTGCAGTTGCCCTTGTGCTCTGAACTGTGCTGTTTCCCATGCATAACTTCCTATGCAGGAAGGCAGAGAATTAATACCCTGTTCAGGTAATTCAGAGAACACAGTGACACATTGGCATAATTAAATAATGTCATCAGTCTCTGAAGTGTACTCCCTACGGTGATGCACCGCATGAGAAACCTCCTAATACGACACCTATGGGTTTCTTACACAAAACTGACTTTGCTGTAATGTATTCCATTAGGGCAGCTAAAGTTTAATGGAGAAATCATTATTTTATTCTATTGGTATTTCATGGGTAGCATGGTATGAATCTTCTGCTCACTGGATCCTGTCAGATTTTTTCGATTTCAGTCAAAGAGCTTTCGGTCCTATGTCTTTGTCACATAGGTGCTAGACCACCATGGTCCAGCCTCTTCAGTGTAATGAGTTTGGGTGGTCTCTGATTGCAATGTATGGTTAGTATGGCAGAAGTTCTTCCAGGTTCTCTTCTAAAGCCTCTGCAGTTTTTAACAGACGTTTCAAAGTGTGGGTATCCAAAGCATGACACAGCATTTGAGTAATGGTGTCCTCAAATATTAAATTGTACCTGTCTCTGCTATGTCCATCCCATAGCTGTAACCCTAAGCATTTCTCCTATCACACAGCCACCAGGCAACATGAGATCCCAGTCCCAAGGCAGATGGCTGGGAGAGGGGTCTCTGCAGTGCTGCAGCCATCAGGCAATGGGCAGTACGTACCGCATTGGCTGTGACAGCAGGGCCAGGCTTCAGCTCTAATCCCACTGCAGAATCAAACACATTTGCAGTTCTGCTGTCTCAGAAAACCAGGGGAGAAGTAGAGGAGAAAGCTGGGACAAAGGACACTTGCCCCAGGGTGCCATACACATCTTGGCTTACAGCTTCTCCTGGCTCTCATTCCTTGCTGACTTTGTTTGCTGACCTCCATGTCTCTCGCCCTTCCCTTCCCTGCCGTTATGCACGAGCTTTTCGTTTCCTACCTTGTATCACCTCTTGCAGACAGGCTTGCTTTGTTTTACCCATCCCTCGCTCTGACTCCTTGCCTCTCCTGTAGTATTTATTTATCCATTTAACGCTGTTCTCATGATTATGGTATTTGGGCACCAAGCAACTCGAATAAACTGTCTCCTCCACTGGCTCAAACTGTTCTCATTTATGTCAGTTGCCTGGTAACAGCTGTTGTAAGTGAAGTTGCAAAATTTTCACTGAAAAAAGAATCCCGTGCTCTCAAACAGTCTGAACTTGAATAAAACTGCAAACAGAGCTGGAATTTTCCGTGCTCTGGGCTCTCCCAAGCTGATCTCTTGCTGTCAGCTTGGAAGAGTTCAAACAAAACCAAGTCGGCCTCCTTAAAGTCCTGTGGGGGGGAGTGCAGCGAGCCCTGCATATGCCTCTGCTGCCTTAACTCCCGTCCTCGCTGCACTCCCATGAATGTAAATCATTACCTGAGCCCCGCAGCTGCCTGGAGGCTGCCAGAGAAGCTCGCTCCTGGCTGCAGGGTGTTCCTGACTCTCCAAACGGCAACAGAGGGTTTGCCTCTGTTTATCAGGGCCAGTGGTTCCACCCTGCAGGATTCAGATTTGAAGCTAAAAGATGTTTCCAATTACAAGGATTGCAGAGCCGGTCTGGGAGCTGGGAGGCTGTGTGATTTTAACCTCGCTGAGGAGAGGAGGCAGGGCATGTTGGCAGGCAGGCACATACCCCACTTGCTACCTGGGATGAACCCCTTGTGGCTGTGTGCTGTGGATCTTGATGATGCACTGCCTCAAACCTGGCCTTATGATGGCCCACCGCCCATCTCACGCTTTGCCTTTATGGGTTGGGAAATGAAACGGGGGGGGGTGTGGAGTGATAAGAAGTTAACCTGACAGCTGGACAAAGCAGCTTTTATTCAAAACCTGGGATGCAGAGTAGCGAGTGGGGCACTGCGAAGATGGGGCAGCTCTTGTGCGCACCCTTCTCTGACAGCTCTACCAGCCCCTGCCCACCGGCTGCACTGAGATGCCGTCCCTTGGAGCTACCACAAAACACTATTAAAACCTCCCTGAATGACTCCTAAATTCTACAGTACCCTGTAAAAGCCCTAATCCTCCTGCTAAGCAAGAGAGAAGTTCAGACCCTTGCCAAAAGCACCCAAACCTTGCTGGAACAGACTTTCATGTGACTATAAAATTAACTTCAGGGCCAAAATTGTAACTGCTGCAGGAAACTGTGTGGAAAGAGATGAAAAATTAACTGTTAACCTTATAATGAAAAATCCATACTATAGAAATCACGGGGAAGGAGCGAAAAATGTCATGGGCCAGTTACAGTAAAAATAAGAAATTTCACGCTTTGTTACATTAATTGAAAAGCATCTAAAAACACCAACAACATTATTTCATAGTATTAATAATGATTATTCAGTGTTCAAAGTTATTTAATGATTAATTCAAATACAAACAAAATTAGTATGACCAGATCATAATCTATTTTTAAAAATACGAATGAGCTGTTGAAACAGCAAGAAAAAGAAATCAGCATGTGTGTATTTGTTTGTTTGCTTTATTCCTTATGGAATTAGTGGGTGTATTTCATTTCCAAAGCCTAGCAGAGGGCACAAAGAGCATTTTGCCATCTATTTAATGCGAGTTCTGGAGGGGTGAGAAGCTGTTCTTAATGCCAACGCGAAAACTTCCCCTCTGTGTTTGTAAATATGTGCACAGATAACAGCAAAGGAGAGTCTGTGTAGGCTTTAACTGCTGAGTTTTTCAGGGTAATGTTCTCATCACAAGGAGAAATTATTGAGATTTTCAAGCCTCAAGGAAACACAAATTTAGCTTCTTTAGGGAAGTGGCAGATACACAATGTTGCTTCCCAAAGTTTGGGCAGGGTAGCTGGCTTTGGGGCTTCTGAAAACCAGGCTCCTCCCATGTGAGTTTAAAGAGAAAGGAAGAAGCAGGATGTTAATAGGTAACACTGGACTTCATTTGCTTAAATTGCCATGTACCTTAATTACTGCTGAAATATACTAAAACTAAATCATGTGTAAGATTTTATTTTGCTCCTTACTGATCTCTGCAATGTGTGTAAATGTGTTGGGGCAAAATAATTACAGCTGAAAAAGATTATTTATTATGAAAACAATGTGCCTTTTATAAATATCATTATTATGGCCTCTGACATGAGCTGTACAATGTCTAGAACCATAAGGGTTGCTTGTCTGTTTTTAAACAAATCCAGCACTTGGTAAATACTTAACATTGTCTAAACAGAAACAATCTTTGTTTATTTCCTGAAAACCCCTTTGGCTTTCCATGTAGCTAAAGAGAACATTGCTTGCCCTTTACCCCCAAATTTCAGCTTCCCCTTTCTCATCCTGATTAAATGATAGCAAAGGTACAATTTCATTTGCTTCAAATGTAGCATTTAATAAAACAGGCGGCAGGTTTGCCTTGTGGAGCTATTGTTCTGTTGGTTGGGTTTTTTCCCCCTCTGTTCCCAGGTGTCTGGTTTTGGTCCCTTGCCTCCTCTGTTGCATGACAGCACTTGAGCTGGCTGCCTTATGCCTTGCAGAAGGTGACCTGGGGCAGGTTTGTCCCCAGCAGACACGTGGTGAGTCAGCAGCGTGGGAACCTCTGCAGAGGAAGTTGCAGAAGAGTCCATGACAAACCTGGTTCCCATTTGAAGAAGCCAGTGACTTCAGTAGGAAACGATTTTCTTCCCTAGTGGAGAATAGATCAGATTGTTACTGAAACGAGGGGGAAAGCTGTCGATAGAAGTATTTATGTCTTGGATCTATTTATTTACAGCTGTGGGGTTATGTAGCTGGTGTATTAGGTACTTGCTAGTCCTGTGGGAGCAATAACTCAAGAAAGCCCAGAATTGCAGCTCAGATAGATGTCAGGCAGTGGACAGGTGCCGGATAGGTGTATTTATGTCCTTAAAGGTCCTCAGGTACCTTCCAGACATGGCTGAGGTTTCTCCCCTTTTGTCCACCCCTGTGCTTTGCTGGAGCTGGACACACCTCCTAATCAGGAGAAACACAGTGCTGCTGTACAGCCATCCCATCAGTGAAGGGTTCATTTCTTCTGTCCAGCTCAGAACCTTCAAAATAGGGTTCTTTCCTGCATGGCCAGGAGCCTGCGTTGCAGGTTTAAATCAAGCCCTGGGCATTGCACGTCCATTAAGCTGGCATAACCACTGCAGATGGGACATTACACAGTGTCCTTATGCTCCTCATATATTCCATAGAGCATGTGGCTGCTGGGGAACGTGGCTGGCTTGCATGGCCTCTTCAGTGTGGTTTGTAATAGCTGCCAGCTTGTGCTGACCATCCAGGGGGAGAGGGAGGTGGGGTGGGGTTGGTTGTGATGGAGAAGATGAGTGTAAACTCTTGAGCAGATGAGAGAGTTTGTCCTGCCTGATATCTCTGTGTTTGCACAGGTAAAGTCAGAGCTGGTCCCCAGGCAGCACCAGTGGCAGGGAGAAGCCGCAGCAGTGAGTGTCAGGCTGGGAAACTCGGGGCACGGTGCCAGGCACTTGGAGAGGAGCTGGAAAATCTCTTCCTGTTTGCCACACCGCCAGGCTTAGGCAGCCTGAGCTTGTTGCTGTAGCTGCTGGAAAAACGAGAAATCCCTTAGGAGGAAGGGTGTGATAACATGACTGGGCCTTTATACAAAGGCTGCTAAGGTGTGACCAGAAGGCATGTTTTAATGAGAGGGAAGCTGAATTCTGGTCTGTCCCACCTGTGAATCCCCACTGAAGTCAGTAGGGGAAGGCCTAAATGACAGGAGTGTTTGAAAACCGCTTGCAGTTTAATTATTGTCAAAAAGCTCTAAGAAGAATTTGAGTGGCTGAGGAGTTTTGCAGTTTGAATATTTATCACCAGAGTGAAATCCCATTAGAAGCAGATGAAACTACAAGAATGAGATAGCTGGACAACAGAATAAAACCCTACTCAAAGACTGATGTAATGTATTTTTCCACTGCAGGGCAGGAGTGAAACTTCAAGCTATTGTTAAAGAGAGAAAGAAACTCTGGCCCTCAGGGCTGCAGTTGGAAAGATAGTTAAAAAAAAGATCATTAAAGAAAAATCCCTCTTGAAGACTTTGATGTCTATTGATGCAAGCTTCTATTTGTTCTCCTACTGAAGACAGATCTGAAAGACTCTGCAATTACTAATAAATCACTTGCAATATTGAGCAATTACCAACAATGCAATCATAAAACAGTGCAATAACTAAATAATTACACACTTGTTAGGAGAATACATTATTGGGCACCTTGGAAAGAAAGGGGAAGGAGGTGAGAATACAAAAGACAGGATATTGGATACCATACAAATAGCAACAGAATGCACTTTGCAGCCAGAGTGCTGAGTAGTTGTACATGCTCAGGGCCAAGCCCCAGCCCTAGAGGAAATCAGGGAAAAAATTTTAATAGGCAGGTTAATCTGTTATTCAAAGCACTGAATACGATGGCTAGAAAAGGTCTCTTCTGCCTACTGGCCATATTCCTTCCAAACCCAGCCCTGAGAGCACCACCTATCTCAGCAGTACTTGTTATATTACTCATCCTAACGATAATAGGCTGCCACCTCGACTGGGGCCCCGGCTGAGGAGCTCAGAGGAGAGTACTGCACTGCAGTCAGAAAGGCATGTCCCTGCTGGTTGCCATGGCCCAGCTGGAGCCAGAGGAAGCAGATTCCCACACTTGAGAGGCACCTCAAATCCCTGTGGATGTGTGGAGGCCACCCTTCCCATACCTAGTACTGAGGGATTGAGAGTGCTGGGGCTGGTTGAGTTCTGCACCGGGGTAAAAAAAGGGGTGGGAAGGAGAAAATAGGTGAATGGGAAGCTGAGATTTCATCAGCAAAAGCTGTTTATGATGATAAAGGGTGAGAACATCGCTGTCCTTTAGATTTCTCCCCCCCCACCCCAATGAATTTGGGGCTATTCCAGAAACATCTGGAGAAAACATCTGCATGAATGATTTGCTTCTTGGAAGGAAAGGTGTGTATCAGTTACCACAAGTCAGCCTGATACGCCGTTGGCTTGACTCACTGGTGTTCAGCCGTTGCCTTAGGTGTGAAAGCTGGAATACAGTGGGAAAGAATGAAGATTTTGAAATCCTGTTGGGAAATACTGTGAAGGGCTGTAGAAGCAGGAAGCACACCATGTACTGTGTGTGCTGAAGAAAAATACCAGTTGTCGAGGAGATGGAGAAATCATAGCTGGGAGATTTTGGTTATGTACAAGGATTAGAGACCATCTGGAAAAAGGATCATGTGAGGGAGCGTCGGTGGTAAAACATTAAAGGGAAGGCGGGGTGCTTAGCATGCCTGACCCAGATAGCTTTGTAGGCACCGTCTACATAAGCAGAGTACAATTTATGGAGTGGTCTACAGACTCCGATATTCCTGCAGAGCACAATGCTATCCCTGGAACATCAAGCAATCCTTTTAAATAGCAGTGGCAAAGTATGAGGGGAAGGCAAGTAGGAGTAGACTGGGACTACTAGGTGAGCCCAGGCTCCAGTAGCCACGGGTTAAAGCTCCCTTCCTCTTCCTGAACAAAGGAGAGGAAGAGAACTCCACACTAATCCTCCTTCTGGCATCCATTTTAAATAAATCCTTTGTGGTCAAGGGAGGGGAACAGCCACTTACACACCCTCCTCCTTCAGCTGCTGAAGGTAATGCAGCTGGCAGCAGGCACAGCATCCTTTCCACTGAGTCCTCTCTCTTCCCTGCTGTGTTGCTAGAGAGATTGATTTGTGATCTCAGGGACCAAAATTTCCTCTCTGAGTCACCCCTCCGGGCCACTCTGGCCTGGGAACCCACAGCTTTTCCACATTTAGAGCAAATCCTTCTGTTTAGGGGAGTGAATGGGTAAAAACTTAGCATCTGTAGCTCATGTTGCCTGACAGTATGAAATAGCCTCAAAGGAAGAGAGCAAAATAAAGTAAACAGAAACCTGAGAAATCTTGAGAATCTTTTTAAAACCCTGCATCTTCAGCTGTCATATCTGAAGTAGACATTTAACATTCACATATATTAATTAAAATTGTATATACTGGCCAGCAAATATAGATATTGTTGTTAGCAGCAACCAACAGTGGCTGCAAATGGAACAACAAATAAAACAGAAGCAAAAGAAATCAGTGCTGAAAGCTGGAAGTAAGTGCAATCTGGAAACCACACACTATTAAATAGCAGCCAGGGGTGGCCCTTGAAAAGTCGCTTTTTTCTCCCGGATAATCAAAGGCCACATTGTGCCTTTAGGCACAGCTTTGAGCAAGGAGAGATGAATAAATTGCATTGCCACGGGAGTCGCCTTGGGGTGGGAAGAACAGAGCACCAGTGTAACATCCCAGTTGCTCAGCTGGGTAAGCAGATGTGCAGCAGCAGCAGGCCATCCCCAGGCACCGGCACAGCTCTCCTGAGGAAGGGTGGTAATGTCCAGCCTCAGGGTCAGACGGGCAAATCACCACTGCAAAGGTGTCACACACATGCCATGAGAACATCCCATAGGCACAAATGGGCTCTAACACATGGTGCTGTGTTGCACAGCTGATTTCACAGACCCTGGAATCTTAACCTGAATCTCCTTGGTCAGTGGTGCAGTAAAAGGGCAAGACCGTTGTTTTCCTCTCTAGCTCAAGGGGAGAATTCCTCATGTACAACTACTACAGATTTTTGTCCACAAATCCCTGTGAGGAAAAAGTTAAGCCTGACTGACTTTCAGGACAGCTTACATGCTTCTGCATAATCTCAATTTACCATACAACCTGTTTGTACATTGAGCCACCTGGAGATGAGCAAGATCATCCCAGGCAACAGTACACAGCTGACATTATGACAGAGTTAATAAAGTAGTTTATCCTTACTATGGAGATCTGGGGGTAGCCCAGGGCTGGGTAGGCACTCTGCCATCTCACTGCCTGATAACATTCACTAACACAAGACATCTCTTCCACAAAGTGCTGCGAGCAGAAGGGCACCTTGCTCCCTTCCTGGATGTCCTAGGGAAACATCTTGCCATCCTGGCACAGAAGTGAATCCTGGCCAGGGAACCAGAATGAAGAACTCTGATGAAGTGATAAATGGGACCACAAAATCAACCTTCCTAAAAACAGAAGTTGAGATTGGAGTGAAGCAGACTACAGTAGTCAAAGTGAAAACAACTGCGTAAGATTTTTTGAGATACATGATCAGAAATAAGAAAGAAATCTGGGATTATGTCCACCTATGCTTTTATGTTAGCTTCAAAAGGCTTTTCTTCCCCTCTCTTTCTGTAAGTCCTAGTGATTATATCACCAAGGTTTTTACATAACTTTGTGGCTGAGGACCATTTTAAAGAAATCTTTAAACATGTAACTTTTATATATAAATCACCCCAGGGGCTCTATTTAGATTTTGCTTCCCCTCTGGATCTCTCTGAACATACCTTTGGTTTATTTGAGGGACTAATTTCTGCACCTGCCAAACTTTTAAGAGTGTTAATATCCTTTGGACCTATTTTGATGGAACCCTCTCCTGCCTACACTGTAAACAGAGCGTGTTATCAACAGCTCTTATGCTTAATTAACTGTAAACAAATCATTATCCAATTGTGAGCGAAACATTCCTTTCCAGGCTGCAGGCTGGGGTTTGGCCCTCAGTGCTCAGCTCTGGTGCACTCAGGTATGCGTATAGGGACAGGTATACATGATGCCAGTAGAGCCTGGGAGGATGCCTAGGCTCTTAATGCCCAGGCTGATATTGCCTAGGTCGTTATTGCATGGGTTGTTACAGCCTGGGCAGCTGCCCCAGCTGACGGTGGGAGTGGAAGGGGGAGTGGTGCTCCCTTACCTTTCCTGGGACCTAGGGGACCATTTGGCGTCCGGAGGAGGAAGGAGAGATGTGATTCTCCGCAGAATAACTGAAGCTGGATTTCTCCCACCTGGTTCCACACTTTTATTTTGATATTACAGGGGGTGTAGCACTGGCTATTCAAGCACACTCTTCTTTCAGCTCCTTACAGAACAGAGATATTAAAAAAATTCTTGGTTGAACTAAATCAATAGAGTTATATGAGCAGAAAGAAGATCCGAGGTGAAGTAAGGATGGCTTCGTGAATGGCAATGGAGAATAATCTGGCTTTGCAAGTCTATCTCACAATTCCTTTATTTATTATTTCAACTTTAAATTAGCTTCAGGATAAACTTTTGCAAGAATGCAATTTTATATAGATTGCAAACAGGGGTTTTTTTTATTGTATTTTTAAAAATCCTACTGCAGTTTCCAAGAATGTTTGTTAGTTTGCTTTCCCTTTATTCACCAACATTGTACCACTGAGACTTGGCAATGAAAGTGGTTTTATTGATTTTCATTATCCAAGCTGGGAGAAATGCAAAATATAAACAGCAGGAATTATGACCTTTTTTGCCTTTAGTAATTGAAGGGTTTACTGGTAACAACATTCAGTAAGTAGCAAACAAATATATTTTACTGTGTTAACAGGGGGAAAAAAGAAAGAAGTTTGAAAAATCACAAATCAGCTCTCCAGGGACCATGAGATTGATTCAGATGCTAAAGTTTTTTCTTTTCTTTTCATCTGCTTCAACTTCATCCCCAAATCCATTCCAGTCTGATGCCCAGGAACAAAACATACCTGAAATAATAACCTCTCAATGCTTTTTTAGGGCTTTTGGAGTGCACCTGAACTCTGATTGACTGTATTCCTTTTACATGGCTTATTAATGGCAGAAAAGAGGCTGAGCCAATAGTGCTCTAAGAGTATCTTCTTTGGCAGCCCTGGCTACTGATGTCAAACAGTTAAATGCCTAACGGGTGATAGTGTAGGAAAGAGGCGCTGCTCAAAGCCAAAAATTAAAGGTCAAAACTTGTGTTGTCTTGTTAGCAGCAAAACTAGGGAAAATTCCTCTGTGTTTTTAGGCAAGTTGCTTAATCAGCCCATGTCTGCTGGCACGATTCTTGTGAATCTTCACTGACATTTGCTGACTGTTTTGGGATCTTTAACTGCAATTTCCAGTTATAACAGAGAACCTGCAAGAGCTGCTCAGCTTGGAAAAATGTGAATGCAGAAGTCTGGAATTGTGGTCCCCTGGCTGACGCTGTACCAATGCAGTACCGTGTGGGAAAGGCCAGGAGAAAGGGCAGGGATGCCAGTGGGGCTGCGTTACCGGTACAGTGTCTGTGCAGCAGGGGAGTCCCAGCAGTACCAGTGAGAGCTGGGTGAGGCATGGAGCATGACCACCTTGCTGTCCTGCGAAACAGCACAGCTGAGATGGAAGCCCTACACTGTTGCATGGAGGGTGATATAGCATAAGTGGTGATGATGATGGTGTAAAAACGTGAGTTTATACCTGGTCAGCTCCTCGCGATGTGGCTGCAGAGTTTCTGATTTGGTGCTCAAGAGCTCGGGGACTGAGTGGATGTCCTGACAGCCCACAGCCGATGTGGAGAAGAGCCCAGATGAATCAGCTGGAGTACAAAATGACACAAGAAGTGCAACAGATTTGCACTTTTGGGCAAATCTGCTGTTTGCCCAAAAAATCAGCTGTTTGGGCAAATGACTTACTGGGGTTGATGAAAGTGGAGGTCTTGTCCATTCCCCTTGCTGCTCCCAGCCGCATGGCCCTGCTCTCGCTCTCCAGCCTCCCCTGGGATGTGTCAGACCCTTCCCTGAGCACCCTTAGCTTGCCAACAAAGCAGAAGACAATCCTTTCCTTTTTCCTATGTTAGTTTTCTACCAGACTGATGAGCTGAAATGGCTCATGGAGATATCCAAGAAGCATCAGGTGGGAAGGGGCGATGGGAGGGAAGACAGCAGTAGCATCCTTCAGTGACACTGAGCTGTTAAATCTGCTCATCCCCTCTCATGAAACCGATACACAGATGTTATGAATGTTATCTCATGGATATGTCTTTATGTCTGAAACTCTTATAACTAGGCTGCCTGCCAACCACTGTAAGCTGGTAACCAAAAGGAAAAGGCTGTTGTCTTGCTGTGCCATGTCCTCCCTTGGGCCAACAGAGGCTTTAAACCCCATAATGAAACTGAGTTCTGATTTCTCCTGATTTTCTGCTTTCTGCAGAACTGATTTGGCTGAAAGCTAAGCTGGCAAAAAAAATAATTTCCACAGCATCTCATTGCACAGACCTACAACTGTGCATGCTGGCACATGAAAGGGAATGGATGGGAGCAAACAGCTGGGGCAGGGAGGGAGCAGAAGTCCTCCTCTCAGGGCAAAGCCGGTTTACACTGCTTACAGCATCAGCTGGATGATGATCTCCTTAGAATGAAATATGGTTTAGATTTCTGTAAGAGAACCAAGCAGGAAGCCCTTCTTCAATGCACAACAGTAAAAACAAGACCTCATTATTAATCCGTTTTAAAAGTGGTTGTATTTTACTCTCAATAAGCTTAAAGTTGACATAAGGATGATGTCAATGACCTGGTTCTTGAAAGTTTTGTGCACCCAACAAGAAGAGGAACATGTGACTGCAGCTCCTTTAGGGTTTGAAAGCCTTCAGCTCTAAAAGCTTCACAGGTTTTTATTTGTCAGCTCTCTTTCACTCTTTTGCAACTCAGGCTGTAGTTTCTTAAATGTTTTACAGGAATTCCACTTCAACATTCTTTGTCCTCCCATAGTTGGCTTCTCAGCTGTGCCAGTACAGTATGACAGCTTTTCTTGCCATGCTGTTAGCTGCCTTGGAGGAACTTCCTTTTGGAAAAAAGTGCTTCTTGCTCCCTGCCCTGAGAAGAAAAATACTATGCCCAGCTCTCTGGTAAAGCAAAGGGTTTCTTTTCAGAAAGGTGTGCAGACTGAAGCCCCAGAGATAGTTTCAGGCAAACCCCTGATATGTAGGTGTTAATTGTTACCAGCTGGCTTCAAAGTCTTTCAGACTGTTTCAGTGTAAACAAACATGCAGCGCATGGGGCACACACTTATTTGCAACGCCATGCATAACTTTCAAACAAACAGTCAGGCTGTAAACACACTGGTGATTCCTCTGCAACCTCCCCCTTGTTGATGTGTGATAATTAAATATAAGCTCAGTTTCTGTAAGACACTCAGTATGCACTTTTAAAGAAAACATTTTATTTTCTTCCTCTCTGAAGTAACTTCTAGGCCCTTACAGTGTAACCACAGACACTTTGAAACCCACCACTTGTGCTTCAGGTATGGACTTGAGGCCAAAATGGTTTTATTTTTTCCCAGGTGTATCGGTCTATAACATAGGACTGTCACCATCAAAAGGCTCAATCCAACCCCAGTTACAGTGCAAGTCACCTGCACTTATCAGAACTAGAGAAAAAAAAATAAATCATACCACGTTTTTTCCTGAATGTGTCAGACTTTGCTCATAAACAGAGGGAGAGGGGGAAAGGGAAAGAGAAACAGAAAGAGACAGTGAGAAGCCTTTATGTTCACAGTCAATTATTAACCTAAACACCCCTGTACTCTGTAGCCAAAGCCATATAAGCACAAGGACTCGGGCTTACCCACCAGCACATCAGCAGCTGAGATAGAGGGGTGCCTTAAACTCCTCCTGCCTCTCACTCCCACTGGCTCAGACAAGGTTGCTGTGTGGGTCTGCTTCCCCCTTATCATTTCTCAGGAGCAATGAAAGGTGTGAGGAGCTGTTGGCTCCCTGCCCCAGGTACCCATGCAGCTCCCTCCTTACAAACGGCTTACAGAGTTGCTAGGACTTACACCAAGTCTTCCCTTTCCCCCCTCCTTGATTATTTTTCACATGAATCATTTCCATAGCCGTGCTGACCTGATGGGTCCCTCCAGCAGTTGGAAGGAATAATTATTTAGCCTGATAGATGCTTTACAGTGGTGCAACCCATGAGAAACTGTTGGGCTCTGCTCCCCGTTTGGGAACTAGGGCTGGATTGGAGCTGAGCTGGCAAGGACTGGGCAGTGGGTTTGGGGTGGCTGCAGGGCTGACTCCAGAGAACCACTGAACTGCCCCTAGCACATCCAGCCATGCCCTATCTGCCCACGGATGCCTGCCAGTGGTGCTGCCTTACCCACAGTGTTTCCCTCAGAAACAGAGTATTCCCGTTCCTTTGCATCGCTGCTTTGCTCTAAAGGGAAAAGAAACGTCATTTTTTTTTGGTTCAAAGCATATGGGATGCACATTTGTGCACTTGCACATGCAAACATGCATACATACCCAGGGAAAGCAGTTCTATATTTGGTTTAATAGATTATTTCCCCATGATTTGCTCTGAAATGCTGCGGGCTGGTGGCAGGCACGTCTGGATTTGAACAGGCAAGGAGGAATTGTTTACCACTGCAGCAGTCCCACAGCCTGGCTGTGCCCCCTCTTAGGGAACTTGCTTGCTGGAGTTTGTGGCTCTATCCCCACCTCATCCCAAAACTCCTCGTTTCACTTTGGGCCTCCAGCTTAGGCTGTTTTGGCCCCCTTCCAGTGCATTTGGTTACGTTATACATAACCAGGGTGCGGACTGCTTTTCTGAATGCTAATCTGAGTTGGCACGACATCATTTTTACCACAGCAATAGTCCCCTGTGTTCTATGATGTCATGCTGTGGTTTAGAGGTATTTTTGTGTCGCCTTTTCTTTGCTTTGTGGTGATTTTCAGTGGTACCCATCTCCGCCTGTTGATTGACCCGTTACGATTGCAGCGCCGTTGGGCTGTCTCACGTATTCGCACTATACTGCCCACGACCGGGTGGCTGGTAAGATGCAGGGCGCACTGCTCGATGCCACGCTGTACGGAAGGGTGGGCTTGCAGAGTCACGGGTGTTTGGGGCACGCTGCAGAGCCCGACACCCCATCGTGCAGGTCGTGGGGCTCTGCAGCAACACGTGTTGCAGGGTATGGGCTGTTCCCGTATGGGGCTGACGCGTTTCTGTGTGCGTTGCTGCACGCTGCAGGGCAGGGACTGTGCCCCGAGTGCCTGCGGGTGCTGCGTGGGGTGGCCAAGTGTGCACTGGCCCACTGCTCGGCAGGGCAAGGCCCGTGCTGGGGCGCCGGTCATCGTACCACGGCGCAGGGTACTGCTACTCCCCTGGGAGGGTATTTTGGGTGACAAAGGGCCTGCTCCGCGCGTGCGGGCCCTGAGCGGTGTCCGGCGGCCGTGCCCGCGCAGCGCTGCTCTGGCAGGGCGGGCTGGCGGGCCTGTTGGGGCACGGCACCGAGCCCAGCGTTACAGCGTGATGCCCCCGTAACGAGCAGCTGCAAGTCACCGTTCCGCGCCAGTCCCTGCCCGCAACGACCGGACAGGGCGCTGAGGGGCGGGTGCGGGTTCCTGGGCGCCGAGGGTGCCTGGGCGCGGTGGGCACCTGCCCACAGGCTGCACTGGGAGGCTGCAGAGTTCCGCCGCTGTGCCCGGCGCGGGCTACGCGCGGCAGCGTGTCCCGCGGGGGCGCCGCGGCCCCTTTAAGCCCGGCGAGACACCGTCTGCCCGGCGCTGCCGTGCCCCGGGGCGAGCGGCGCCGCCGCCCCCGGCCGTCCCGCCGCGCCCCTCTCCCCACTGCGCGGGGCCGCCCCGCCCGGCCCCGGCCCGCGCCTCCCTGGAGAGCCGGGCGGGGAGGGGCGGGCACAGCGGCCCGCCGCGGCGGAAGGAGGCCGCCGGCCCCGGCCTCGCTCCCGGCGCTGCCCGCGAGCGGCGAGGCGCGGCTCCCGGGGCTCCGCGCGCACCTGCCGTCCCGCCCCCGCCGCGGGGCCGGGGACAGGCACCTGCCGACGCCGCCGGGCCTCCCGCACCTGCGCCGCTCCCCGGGCCGCGCGGCGGCGGCGGGCGCCGTTTCTCGTCGGGCAGGGCATGGCGGTCCGCTGAGATGAAAGTGACCGTGTGCTTCGGGCGGACGGGGATCGTGGTGCCCTGCAAGGACGGGCAGCTCCGCGTGCGGGACCTGACCCAGCAGGCCCTGCAGCGCTACCTCAAGGCCCAGGAGAAGGTGAGGGCGTGGGCCCGCGCTTGCCCGCCTGGGGGGCCGGGCCGTGCGTGCGGCCGGCCTGCGGGGAGAGGGGGGCGACGGCCGGCGGGAGGGGGGCGGCGGCGGGTAGCGGCCGTGCGAAGGCCCGGGGCCGGCGTTGGCGAGAGGAGGCTGGGCCGGAGGGGGCGCCGGGGGCGCTCGGGGTGGGCTGCGGGGCCCCGCCGGCGCTGGGCCCGGGGGCGCGGTCCTGGCGGTGTCCGTCCGGCGCGGGCCCGCGCTGTGCCCCGTGCCGGGCACTGCGCCTGAGCGAGCGGCCGGGAGCCTGTTGGCGCCGCTGACCGGGGAGCCCGGGCGGCTCTGCGTGTCCCGGGGTTGGCGTGTGACCGCCGTGCGTGCCGGCTGGCAAACTTAGTGCGGGCACAAGCGTAACTCGTTCCTAGTAACGCCGGTGTGTTCGGGCAGCCGCGGCTCGGTGCGCCGCTCCCTGCGGGGGGCATGACCCCTTTACCTGAAAGAAGCCCGAGGTTTTCTTAAGTTCTACCTAACTGAGCATAAAAGTACTTTTTTCCTTTTTCCTCCAAGAGGCAGGTGCTGAAGGCTGGCGGGATACTGTTTAATATTGATGAAAGGCCTAGTGTTGCCAGTTCTGCTTTGTGAGAGAGATTCCAGTTACAAGCTCTGAACTAAGGGCTTGCAGGATTGTCCATCCTCCTAAGACACCAGCATAAAAGTACAGCTAGCAGCCTATGGGCTCTGTTTTGTGCCCTGTGCTTCAGCGGACTTCGTTGCCCAGTCAGCTCTTTGGTATCTGGAATGCAAACCTGGAAGTAAAACTCCTGTCCTTGCAGGTTTATTTTGAGAGAAACTTGTCGCTGATATGTTAAATCAGTGATGAACAGCTGAGCCAGCCTTGTGGTAGAGGTTATAGCGGTCACCACGTTAGCCTTTCTGAGCAAGAGCTTTAACCTGCCTTAAGATACATACAGCTTGACAAATACCTTGCAGGAAAAATATTTTTCCTCTTGGATTCCTAATTGCGTGTAATAACTGCAGAACGTTTATAGAATCCTTGGTGCTGTTGCAGCCAACAGACCGTGAGATCTTTTGCACTGGGTCATGGTCCAGAGTATTACAACAGGAGTGGGGTTTATCAGAAGCAGAGTTACGTTCAGTTGAGTTGAACTTAGAAATTTAAAACTTGAGTTTTGCTTTGATTTGTGCTTGTGATGACATTGGAATTAGGCTCGTGATGATGGTTGAAAGATGGCCTACAAAACTCTTGCACAAAATAGTTTTTGGTAGGAGTAGAGTTAATTATTTTCATAGTAGCTAGCACAGGGCTATGTTCTGGATTTGCGCTGAAAACAGTGTTGATCATACAGAGATGTTTTTGTTGCTGCTGTTGAGCAGTGCTTACATGGAGCCAAGGCCTCTGCTGCTTTTCACCCTACCAGTGAGTCATAAGAAATTGGGAGTGGACGCTGATGACCCTAATGACCAAAGGGATATTCCATTCTATATGATGTTATGCTTAGCTTACAAAACTGAAGGAAGAAGGGGGTAGCAGTCTCCTCAAGTCACCGTTAGGTGTGAGGGAGCCCTGATCTATTGGATATGGCTGAACACCTGCCTGCCCATGGGAAGTGGGGGGTGAATTCCTTGGTTTGCTTTGCTTGTGCGTGGAGCTTTTGCTTTTCCTATTAAACTGGCTTTGTCTCAACCCATGAGTGCTCTCAGCTTTTCTTGTGATTCTCTCCCCCATCTTGCAGTGGGATGGCGCGTGAGTGGCTGTGTGAGGCTCAGCTGCAGGATGAGGTTAAACCATGACATTGTTCTAGAATGCTCAATAATCAATTTATAGGACAGAAACTCCAACAGCTTGAGAAGGGTTCAGATAAATGCCAGACATTTAAGATGTACTACAGCCCAATTAGTTTCTCATGATTTGGTACCCAATTTGCTATTTAGGTAATATTGAAAGAAAATTATTTTTATGCTAAACAGTCATCTCCCATGCCCCCTTCAGTGTGAGGTCAAAATCATCCATCCTCCTGTATAGGACAGCCAAAGGCCAGAGTTAACATTTCTGACCTTCCTGTATTTCTTGCTTTTGCAAATCTTTCATTATAGAAGTCTTGAGTTCCCTATTCTGCATTGTAGACAAAGTGAATACAGGCCAGTTTGTTCCTGTATTGCTGATCACTTCGAGTAATGGTGATTCAGAGCTTGTACGAAGATGTGTAATAAAGAAGCAGGGTGGGGGAAGCAGTCTAAGGACCTGAAAAATACAGGACAGGTTTTTGTTCAAGTCACTAAAGAAACTGTTAGGACACTTGCACCCTCTCTCCTCTCTGTTCCCTGGAAATCTAAACAGTTCTCTTAGTGCTATAAGTTAGTTTTCGGTCTGTGTTTTGCAGTGGAACTAGACAAAAAGATAAATAGATAAATTTCCCCTTACCTTGTCAAGCATCACTTGGAGTTAGTGCTCTTTCCTGATGGAAATTTGGGGTTGGTAAAACAGGTTGTACCAAAGTCATAAGCAATTAATGTTATTACCTTGTGGAGAGTTTTTGTCCAATCTGATGTGGATATTTTGCCGTTTTCCTTCTATCACCTCTTTCTAAAATGAACTTTCTTTACGAAAATGTTGAATCTTGGAGAATTGGACTATTTCAAGTGAAAATCTGCTGTGAGTTGTGGGCACACGCACAGGTTTATGTTAAAGAGAAGTGAAGGTTTGTTTTTCTTTTCATAATATTTAGAATGTTTGGAATACTTCCTGTGGCAGAACGATGCTGTTTCTGTTGGCATGTTAAGTGTTCTTTATCTATTTTTTTTTGAAGTGTTAGTCTTTTAAAAGAACAAAATGGAAAATGGCATTGTTAAAGTGCCTAAAGTATTTGGAGAAGAGAGGAAAATTGATACAAGAAATATCTTTCATAGTTGCAGAATGGAAAATGAAAAAGGTGTCAAGGATACAAGCTTTGGGAAAATTTTATCATTTATGGTACTGTCAAATACCACACAAATGTGGGTGAGAGGCTCTGTTTTGGGGGTTGTTCTGGAAGCCTCATTTTGCTATTACAGTGCAGTCTCTTGTCTGATAAAGGGGTTATAAGAGATTAGCATATTCATTTGTGTATGCTGTAAAATATTTCTGTGTGTAAAAATAGCAGATTTTTTTTAATTGGTTTGAAGTAGTTGGCACTTCTCTATAATTGTAATGAAAGGAAAGTTGATGCAGTAAATGGCCGAGTCTCTCAATTCTGTGAGACTTTTGGTAGATGGCTGAGAACTCTGCAGGCGGTTGCTTATTGCAGCCCACTGTGTTGTCTTTAGCGAGTTTCATTTGGTCTCTTGGCTGGGCTGTATTGGCAGGGTTTGGTTGTGAAGGCTCAATTGCTCTGTTAACTAAACAAAATATGGGGCCATTGTTTCAGCTGAAAAATCAGAATTTTTTTTTTTTTCTTGATGGTACTGAGCAGTTGGTTGTAGAGGTATGAGGCATGGGCAGATCTTGTCAGATTCACTGGAGGATACAAATAACTCTGGATTTAGGAACTGTGGTTAGTATTATAGTATCAGCTAAGGTTTCGATGCTGTGGATTCCTTGATGTGAACAGTATTAGATGTTTAAGGAAATGTTCTGTTGATCAGTGCTTTTGTGGGAGTTGTAAATAAATTTTCAGGCAGTGACTGTCATCTCAAAGTAGCTTGCGTTTTGGGAAAATGAATCTTGGTGGAACCTTTTTTGCGTCTCAGGATGTGCTTTTGTTGCCATTTAGTAATGTGTGTGTTAAGACTTCCTGCTGACAGGTAGATACAGTAGGATTAACGAGTCTTTATTGTCAGCCCACCCCTTAGTATTTCTTGTAGTATTTTTGGTGCCTTGGGGAGCACTTGCACGTTATCTGTTGCATTTAAGATTCTTTGCTTGAGTGAGAGCAGATGTAGCTCAAAATACTTGAGTTGCTGTGCGTGTTGTTAGTGTGTTTGCTTCTCTGTAGCTACAAGGCGTAGCCCTTGGGTGCAAGGCAAGGTACCTCATTAATTGTTTTCCAGTGAATTGTGAGGGACCTTTTGTTTGCTGGGTTGGTTTTTTTTTTTTTTCTGTGTGTGTTTTTCCCTAAGTTTGTGGATGAGAGAGGGAGAAAAAGAAGGGTTCTGGGTGAGCACTGAAAGGTTGTGTGTGCTCTTGTGGCGTTGTCTGGGTCTGCATGGTCCTGTTGAAAGCATTTCCTCAATGTATAGGGGTCAAATCCATTCAAGCTAAACGCACCATTGTGCTCATACTTGTCCCTTTGAGGAGATACTAGGAAGCAATACTTGAATTACCAGCTTTGTAGTGAAACCCTTGGTTCAGCTGGAGATGCTAGTTTGTGAACTCGGAGGCCTTTACTGTTGTTGGTGCAGAAAGCGATGTAAAGAGAAGAATGAAGAGCGTGGCTATGAGACTAGCAAGGGAAATCCACAATGTTTGTTGTGGTTTTTTTTCTTGAAGCTACAGAGAAACTTTTCCCAGGAAAAATGCATAAAAGCGTCTTGCTGCTTCAGATGTTTAACTCTCTGGAGAAGCCAGAGATGGGGTAGTGGTGTTTGTGAGCATGGCACTCACCTCCATGACTTGCTTGAAGTGACTGCTTTGGCCCCCTGAAGTCTTGCTTATAGGAGCCGGTGAGATGTGGAAACCATGTAGCGAAATAATCAGCACTGTAATTTGTCAGTTAAATAAGGCTTGAGCTCAGTTAAATTCCTGAGTGGCTCACTGTCACAGCCTTCCTGGGCATCCCTGCAGGAATGCTGGCACTGACATTTGAACTGTCTTATAGGGACTTGGCCTCCAGCTCTTAGGGACGTTGGAGTGTGGGTTTCCACTGATGAGACTGTACAGAAGTTGATTCTGGAATGGCAATGGTAACTTTAATTTGGGGTCAGACAGAGTAAGAAGCAATAATATAGTGATGAAGTTGGTTCAAGGAGGGTGCATCTTTTTAGGGAGAATCATGGGTTAGTTGTGCTGGCGATCTTCCCCACTTCCCAGATGAGATGCAGTGGAAGAGCTAACACTGGGCCTGTCTGTCTGTATCATTTTCTGAGTGCTACCAATAAAATACTTTTTCCCTTTCTCTCTGTTTTCCTGTGCCCCACAACATGACAATTAGTTTTCTGGAATTCTGTATTGCTGTTGTACATCAGCCAGCAAGCAGAAGGAGTACTAAATGTTCTTGTAGTTTCTCTAAAAACATTGGCATAGGGAAAAGGACAATTTATTTTGACTCCAAACTCTATGCTTACAAAAAATGTTTGCAACAATGTAACTGATTTCTTCAGCAGATACACAGGGAAAGTTTTGAAAGACATCCTTTGTTAGGCACAGTTTTCTGTTTTGGGCAAATCACATGTATATGGTCCTTTATAAAGGCAGAGTAATGCAGTTGCATTTTCATGGCACTTTTGGACCAGGTCTCTAGTTTCTATTGTTGTGGGTTTTTTCTATCCTAGTTTGTCTTAGAAACTTTATTTTATGCTCTAACAGGGATGAGGTTAATCCATAATCTTAGTTTTACCAAACCAATTATAAGTACTGTTTTTATGTACTAGGAAGTGTTTTAACTCTTCAGTCCTGTATTTGTCTTAGTATTGCTCAGTCAGGTACAGTATGTTAGTGAGCTTTGACTTTGTCTTAGGAACTGATGTGTTTCAGGGAGCTGCCTAATGATCACTTTCATGTTCAGCCTTCAGACTTGAGTGCTGTATTGTGCTGCAACAGGAGACTGACTTGGTACAGTGCTTTGCCACTACTGGTGTGTGAGTTTACGGGTAGCTGACTCGTGCCTAGGAAGAGGCCGCGTAAGCAGAGACACTAAAGGAAAGGAGACAAATTACTCCAACTGTTTGTTTTACATAGAATTTTTATTAATAACACTCATTTTGGTATATCATTGAGACTGGAAATAACTTTTGAGGGAAGAATTTTGGGTCTCAAAGCACTTTCAAGATCACTTTTTACAGTGCTCTTAAAATTGAGAGTTGAGAAGTGCTTCCCTGTCTATTGCTTTTGCATAGAACATCTGCTGCTCTGCTGCATGGTAGACACTAGTGTTGATGTAATGAGATTTTTGTAGATTTCCAGTCTCCTCTTTCTAGCAGCTTTTTATACTTAGAGCAGAACTGGCCATGTGTCCTGGTTCTGGCCAGGCCAGAGTTAACCTCCCCAGGCAGCCAGCACAGGTGAGCTGAGTTAGCTGGGGTTGGTTTCCACACAAACATCAGTCCCCCATAAAAGGGGCTGGTCAGGGAGGGGTGTTCCTGGTGCCTCTAGGGCAGTCTGAGTTGGGCTGGGGCATCCAGATGTTCCTCTCCTCATGAGGTACTCTGTGTTATCATCAGGTCGGTAAGGTACTCTGTGTTATTGCTGGGTATGAGTGTAGTTGGCTTGGGCTGTTATTGTTCCCCTTTCATGGTGTTTTTGTCAGTAAACTGTCTTTACTCCAACCCAAGAAGCTCTGAGGGTTTCTCCTGTGGGAGCGAGTGAGCAGCGTATGGTGCTCAGCCACTGTTTGGGGCTGAATTGCCTCACTATGGATTTAGTCAGACTTGTCATAGAGGATGCTATGTACTTATGTAACCTAGAAAAGACAGTTTTGTATCCCTTTGCTCCTCTTAAGTAGAGTGCTGCCAGTAACTCCGGCTGCTGGCTGAGTATTAAGTAACTTGATGTTAATGTATTTCAGGGGAGCTTGGTTGAAGGGTAGAGCTGGATAAAACTGGTGGAAAGTCAATAGGCAAAATGAGAATGACCAGGAATACTTCCAGGATGAGTTAGATTTCAGTGCCTGTGAGTTTTCATTCTTGTCTTCCAGGTCATATTTAATAAGCTCTGAGTACTATTTGGTTGATATCACTGTAGAGACAGCAAAGATTCCTGGAATATCGAAGTGTCTAAGCAGTCTTAGCAGGAAGTTGTTGGAGAGCAGTACAGAGGTCTTGGCAGTGACTGCTTCCTATTGCTCTTTGCCCACTTTGAGTCCCAGAAGTAGAATTCGTGAAGAAGGAATTAAAGTCTGAAATAGTATTTTTTTGTCTATTTCAAATTTGGGAAGTACCATTAGCATGATAGTCTTAAAGTTAAAGGAAAAAAAGCATTCTGGCTTAGCATGGAACTGGGAGGTGCTTTTGTTTCTGCATAAAATACAGCTTTAGTATCTTTATCCAAGTATTTGAAAACAGAGGGTGTATTCTGTTGATATTTTATTAAAAACATAATGTTTTTGTTTTTAACAGATAGTTATGTGGGAATAATGTGTTCTGATTCATATTATTTGACTATACTTTCCTCCTTACTTATTCACTATGATAGGTCAGTTGAATCGCACCATACTGTGTAGAGTCTTGTATCCTGCTAATGAAGCAGCAGTTTTCTTCCCCTATTGAGCAGAACATTCTTTAGGCTTTCTTAGGTGTGAAGACCTACTGCTGCATTATTGAAAACTCCCTCTAACCCCCATTAAGATGCCTGTGTTGTATTCTTAATAAATACGATAATGCTAAAAGTCTAGAGCAGTTAGTATTGTTGAAAACAGATTTTGCTTTGTATTTTTTATACTTCCTTCTTGAGTCCTGCTCATAAGGATACACCCATTTTATGCAGGATATTTCTGACTAAAAACAAATGAGGGGCTAATGTGAATGATTTACTGACAAAATAAACTTGGCATTTCCACTGACCAGAGAGTACGCTTGATACACTGGGGTTTTTTGGTATGAAAAATATAGGAAATCGGCATGTTATGAGAATTTTTGGCAAAAAAGAAGTCTATTCATACTACTTGCCTAGTACCTTTAATAAAAGCATTTTTCGTTCCCCTTTGTTTCACTGTTGTAGTGGTAGTTCTGCAAGTTTTCATGTCAGTACTTTATTTCTAAAACAGGATTAGCTTTAACTTATTTGTAAAGAAAACTTGGGATTGCAAGAAATTACTGATTGTACTGGACTCTCTCTTTAAAGAGTAAATATGTAAGACTTCATTTTGTATAAGCTTTTTTCTTATGCCTAGTGTTCGTGCTATAGACACCTCCAGTAAGTGAACTGTTGTAATGTTTTAATGTCATCAAAATCTGTCTTACTTTCCAGTGTAAACATGTAATTTTTAAGCCACCAGTACATCCACTCAGCACTGATGGCTTTGTTATGGCAGGTGCCATAGGACTACTCCCGTGTTAGGTTTGCTCTTGGGAATGCTCCTGAACTGGGAGGTTTAGATAAGTTGCTCATTGGCTTCATGCGGATGCACGGGCAGCATTTATTGCCACAGTGAGACACAATGCCTCTTCAGCACTTTTCTTTATTGGCTATTACATGTATGAGAAAGAAGAGTACAGAATGCTTGAATGAACATGCTCCTTAGAGCTGGTAATGAGGATAACATTGGTGTGATTAGTAGATGGGGAGGGAAAGATGGATGGCTGGAGCCTAACAAAGGCTGGTATTTGGAACCCCAGAATTCAGTTGGATGGGTAGAGGCGAACAGCTGGCTCTGTTTGGGCTCTGTCCTGGTTCTGGCCAGGCCAGAGCTACCTCCCCAAGCAGCCAGCCCAGGTGAGCTGAGTTAGCCCGGGCTGTTTTCCACATCACCTGACATCACTCCCTCATAAAAGGTGCACCCTTCCCTGACCCTTATGGAACAAGGTGGGCTCAAAGGGCTGTGATAGTGCATAGGACTCTTCATCCTGAAGTGCTGAGTTTGAGCCCTGAGTTGGGCACTGAAAAGAGGACTTTTTTTGTGGAGCTACACTGAACCACCTCTCTCTGACCAGCCCCTTTTATGCTTGGGGAGGTTATCTCCAGGATGGACTCTTTTTTCTTTTTTTTTTCTGGCTAGGGAGTAGACCTCAAAGATGAGGTTCCACTGAGCCAAATGGTTTTGTAGCAGAGCTTATCTAATGGCACGTTTTCCAGATTCTCAACAAAATACCAGCTATTGGTGAATCCTAACGTGCACCTTCCCTGTTGTTTTCTTTGACAAAAAATGCAGTGATTTCTCAATTAGCAGAAGAAAATTGAGTGCTTAGACTAAAGGAGAATTTGATACAATCCAAAGAAGCTCCAAGACCTGGGTTCCTGGAAAATTGTGTGGCTTTTTTTTCTTTCACTAGTAAGTTGCTCTGTTCTTCTCTTTCCCTAAAACCTTAGAAGACCTTCAGATTGTTATAGAAGATACTGTCTCATTCTCATTAATCCATCAACAGCTGAGCCGATCTTTATTGGCAAACCTGAATATCTATGTTATAGATTTTCTGAGAGGAGAAAAGTTATAGTCATCTCCTGTTTCGTTTAATTTGGCTGTCAGTGTACAGGTTAACTTCAGAGTAGTTCCACCAGTAAAGAGGTTAGAATCCAGCATGTCTCTGCTTGGACTTTTGAAGGAGAGACAAGTCATATAGCCTGATGGACTAATTACCTATATGGGGTGGATTTGTCCTGTGTCTGAACTCTGAAATAGGTCTTGAGCACCCACCTACTCTTCAATGAGGAGACTTAAATTAAATGCGTATTTATACATTTTGGCAATGTCTCTATAAAAGCAGCCCCTTTGTTTCTCCTCAAAGTGGAAGTGTTGAGACCATGCAGTCTATCCTAGCCTTTTTTTCTCTTTTTTTGTTATTCTTGCAGTACTGCATGTCATTAATGGTTGTAAGGCCAGAATTTAAAGTAGAGTGTTTGGGGTATACTACTTCTTTTTTTATTCCCCCCCTCTATGTTTTAAGGAGTCTTGTGCAGAAGTAGGGGAAGCAATAAGCAAAGCTACTTGTGGCAGTGTGTCTGTAGGTCTTCTAAAGTAGAAATAATTCAGGTGTTCTACAGATCTGATCAAGGGGAGGTTGCTATTTTGCAGCAGCTCAAACCTTGAAAGGCTTAGTCAAAGCTTTTCTCTTTCATGGGTAGTAAGGCTGATACAGTTGTGCAATGAAAACAGTTCCTCAGTCTATCCAGGGCAAAACCAAGTGGGTAACTTCTGATCCTCTAGCTTGTGTCGTACTTTGTCATCAGTAAATGAGATGATCCTAAAACATCCCAGCTGTATATTTTTTTAACTGACATGTGTTTGCTGCTTTTAAAATAGTAAACTTGAAGTAACCCACTCACTAAAGTTATTTCTTTTAAAGAAGTTCTTAGTTTTTGTTTAAGCTGTGAGCTAGCCTGCATGAAAGGCTGCATGGAAACCAGGAGTCATACAGGAATTTTTTTTGCACGGTAAAGACCCCAGAGGACTTGCATTTGGGGGGGAAATCAGTGTCTGTTAAGCTTGCAGGAAAAGATGAGACGTTGCTGTATCAATCAAATATCTGTATATGGTGAATACCATGAAACTGCAGTTTACCGCCAAACCACATTCCATCTGTTCTCATCGAGTTAAAGCTGTTGACTGTAACAGTGACTTTTTTCTAAGGTATAACCTTGATTTCTAATAAACGATTGCTGACAACCCCTTACTGTAGCCAATTTATTGGATTAGTTTTGCAAGCTGATGTATTTCATACTGAGTAACGACCTCTAAGTTGGATGAAATATCTGGTCTGCTCTAGTGTACCAAAAATATGGCATCCATTGCTTTGACTTAATGACTTTAACTTCTTTAGGCTACTCACTGTTGACATTTTCTGTAGAAGTTATCTTTGTCTTTAACTCCAGGTTGTTGTCCTATCCCATGTGATTCCCCCCCTCATATCCTGTAGGATAGGTGACAACAGTATGCTGTTACCAAAATTACCTAATCGACATATTTTTCAGAAGTTTGCTTCTAGTAGTTCCCTTATGTAACAAATGACATATGAGTTGTTTTAGTTGATGTTGGAAATTTGGCTGTCATCTTCTGGCATCTCAACCTGTTCTTTGTCTGCCCAAATAATAGAAGATTGGAAAGGAGCTTGTCTTTCAATTGACTCTACTACCCCACACAAGACACAGGAAAAGACTTGCTGAAATTTTTCAAGGACTGAAGGGAGTTAACATGCTCAGCTCCCACAGAATTAGGCTTGTTTGAAAAATCTAGATGCTGCCAATTTGCAATTAATTTTCCCCTGCTAGCTGTAATGAATGTATTCTGAACAAATGTTTCAGGAGTTCCTGCCATTAATAGGTACAAAAAGAAAATTCCCTGAAGAGCTGGAAACCTGGAATAATTGTGTTGAGCAACGAAAAGGAGAGGGTTCATTGACATTTTGACATTGTGTGTAGAGAAAGAGTAGCACTTGCATAGTAGCAGTTGTGATGTAGGCTTTTAGACCACTGTGAAAAAGGAAGATTTTATTTTTTTTGAAAAAACTAGATGTGTGTGTGTGGAATCTGATGTTAGCCTGACCTGTCAATGATAAATGATGACTCCTCTATGTTAGGCAAGGAGATTAGCACTTTAAAATCCTGAGAAGTCTTTCGTATTAATGTTCCAGGAACAGTTATTTGGATAGCTCTCATTCAGATGCTGACTGATGGGAGATACTAAGTTTGCTTGAAAAACCCTCATAGAAACCACTCCAGTGGCTTTGCAAATAGTAAAATTAGGAATTAATTTTTGCGTGAAATACTCAACTCAGAATGGTTCAAAGAACACTCATGGTCTGTGCATTTAAAATGTATGACTTCTGTGGGTTTTTACCTACTTATGGTTACAGTTGTATTCAATCCGCTTCTTAAAAACTGTCAACAGAATGAAATTGCTCTAAACTCATATCCTTCTCACATGCTTCCACTTGAAGTAAGATGGATCAGATGGGAGTATGCCAGTGTTGACCCCTTAATTCTTGAGTCTGAAAACGTTGGTTTAGGTCATCCGCCATGTAAATTAGATTTTGCATGTTGTGGGAGAGTAATTGGAGCAAGTCAGAAACAGAAGGGGGTAGGTGGCTTGCTTTTGTACACGCAGTGTGCTTCTCCTTCACAGACCTTTCATACAGTGTTAGAAATGCAGTGCTGAGGCTGGACTCTGTCATTTTTCTTGCTTCAGGTCTCTGTGAGCTACACTTGCAATGTGGGTGTTTTGTTTGTTTGTTTCTGCTGCAGTGATGTTTGCTACCGATTCAGGCTGAGTAGAGGCTGAATACTTTGGTTGTGGCTCTTACATAGCTTGAGGTTTGCAGTTACGTTGCCATCATATCCTTTCATATGTGGAAGGAAAAATACATATTCATTGCTATCATAATTAAATAATCCATATTCAGAGGCTCGAGGACAACACTAGGTAGGTCTCCTGGTAACTTCAGATGTTTCAAATGTAGCATGCATCTGGCAGCATACACACATTGTTTGTCTTGGTATGACACAACTGTCTTTTGAATTCAGCGGAAGCGGAGGAGTCTGGCTTATTGTTCATCCTGCAGTTCATTAATGGCTGTAGATATGAAATGAGCATCTTGCTAAATGGAAGTCTTGGTCAACCTCTGACTTGTGCCTTAAAGGTTTGAGAATAGACAATATGAAAAAAATACCAGCTTTTTTCCAGATGGCTGAATGCTTGATGTGTCTTTATGTTTAGCTGTCATTCAAACGTGAATGCTGTGGTGATTATAAGTGTCTTCCATTTTTCTGGTTTGAAATGATCCCTTTTATGCATTGTGTGCTAGAGATTAACTGTTTGGCTTATCAATAGGATTTTAGAGCAAAAAAACCCCCAACTGGATGGTATAGCAGAACCAGGATGTTAGTGTTCATAGTAGATTTCACAGTGTAGGTCTTGGCTCTGGCCAACAATAGCTTTGAAATAGGTTGTACTGGACTATTAACTTTCTGCAAAATGTTATTTTGGTTTTGAAATATCTTGTACG
The DNA here is from genome assembly GCF_964237585.1 of Gallinula chloropus. Classification (NCBI taxonomy): domain Eukaryota; kingdom Metazoa; phylum Chordata; class Aves; order Gruiformes; family Rallidae; genus Gallinula; species Gallinula chloropus. The sequence continues at coordinate 32,034,807 of NC_140090.1, read as the reverse complement.
TGATAAGCTTCATGCTACTGGTTTTTCATAGTGAAATTTTTTTTCTGCCACCTAGTAGGAAAAATGTTTGATGTGGGGAGGCCTTTTCAGAAGGAGTCTCTCTTAATTAGGGAGAAAAATTCCCTACATTGAGGTTTTTGAACTATGAGTCTCAATCATACTTTGTGTGATGTGTTTAGATACATATGTGAGTTACTACTCAAAGATACATGCTGATGTTTAATGATGAAGCAGTTTAATGTCATAATCTTGCTAAAGCTCACTTAATTTCCAGGCTTTTTTTCTTGTGGTTTTTTTGTTTGTTTGTTTGTTTTGGAGCTGAACTCCATAGCTAGTGTGAGAGAGCTCTAATAATGTCCTAAAGCTGTTGCCGGCTCTGTATGAGGCCAAATCACTTACCTTACGAGTAAATTCTGATGGTATCTTTTTTTTTCTTCTCTTAAGGACAATGGCCTTTTCCTTACTTAGTTGCCATTTAAAGAAAAGAGAATCAACTGCTTCATTGTATGTGCTGGCTTCCTTTTTTAGGCACCTCACATAGCGATAAAATTTAGTGAAAGTAGATCCAATTACTTTGCTGAAAAGCCTTCAGCCACAGCTCTCTGCTGGTGTTAGTGTTTGTCAGTTGGGAAGGGAGATATAATCACCTCTGTTAATGAGAAGGTAACATTACACTGGAGGTCCTATTGAGAGTGTTGCGATAAAGCATTCCTGTGAGTAATGGCTGTGCTGTGTCCTGTTTGCTGTGGGCATTTCCAGTAGGTCTTTGTGAAGTCCTCTTACTGTATGTAGGTGCTTGAGCATGGCATCATTGGTGGAGCCCAAAGAGAATGAGGTAGCTGACTGAAAAGTAAATTGAACTCATACAGATGAGTGATGGATGGCATCAAATTGTAAATGAAAAGGAAGGTTGTAATGGCATCTCAGGACTGTTGCAAAATATATCCAGATGCAGCATTTAATCAAGTTTGCTTACCAGGTGGTGTTAGAAGTTTCTTGTGAGGTGGTGTTGATGGAATTAAAACTGTGTAGGGGGAGTTTCTGTGTGGCCATTCTACAAACTCTGGAAAGAAATTTCTGCACAACAGTGGTATTGAATTTCAGTGAAAGAGTGAGGGACCTAATCCCTACTTTGTCTTCTGTCTGGTCAGAATCCACTTAATGAGATGTGGTTAGGCATATGGTGTAAAGTTTTGATGGTGTGTTAATTCTGGCATGTTCTCTGTTTTCAGTCAGGTGAAGGTGGAAGTTGATCTTGGGAGCCAAGAGTGTTGTCCTTGCTTGGGTTTCATCCAGTTCCATCACTTGGCTCTTCCAATATCATTAGAGCTTGTTTGGGATACTCACCAGCTGTGTTTGCTCTCTCTTGGAAGTCAAACGCTAAAACTTACCAATATTGTACTGTGATAATAAAAATGCTATTACATAACCTCTTATGTGTTATATTACTATTTCCCATGATGTAATATTATGCTGGTAAATATTTTTGTTACTGTTTAAACTTCCTGCACATTTTCTTCAAACAATAGTCAGTGCCATGAAGCTGACTAATCCTTATGGAATTAGGCAGTGCTTGTCTGGTTTGGTTGTGGCTTCAGAATGTTCCTATCCTAGTCATCTTTGCTACTGAGAAAGGAAGCTGGTTAATTTACCCTTTCATGTGAGAACAAAGTGATGTGTAACAATTTCATCTAGTGCATCTGTATGACTGAAAAGCCTTTGTTTCCCTTGCCTGTATGCACAACTCCTAGTTGATATTATTACTTTCTACCACCACTATTCTTTTTCCTTTTTTTTTCTTTCTCTTGTAGTGAGTTTCTGCCTCAAAGGGACTCAACTTACATCTTCAAATGCTTTGGGTATTTAAAGCTACCATGGCTGTCTCAGCATCTTTCTAGCACTGGGGCCTACAGTTGTCCTTAATGGCGCTATTTTGGAGCACAGTGACCAAGTGTGTGAAAGGTCATGTATTTTCTGTCTTCTGAGTGGGGAAAGAGACCCCAAATCCATGCTGAACACCTCTCTAAAGACAGCAATGAACTGTAACTGCTAGCGGATTGACAGAGTGGGGAGAGAACTGTTTAGGGTTGATGTGGAAGTGTCACTGATGGGAACCAGTGCTATTGCTGCAGTGCACTGGCCTTGGAAGTGTGAGAAGACAGCAGTGGTCTGGGGTCTGACTGAGTGCCCTGACAGTGTGGGTCTGCCAGCCTTTTGGCAACATTCCTCCCCAGCATTTGCTCCATGGCTGCTCCATGCAGGAACCGGGGTGGCACTGCAGCAGATACTGTTATCTGTGAAATATTTTCCTGTGATTGAGGGGGAGAGGATTATTTTTTTTCTTAAAAAAAAACCAAACCAACAACCCAACCCCCAAAATGTAATGGCTTTCTATGTGGAATTAAGGGTATATTTCTGTAATTTACTACTGTCTGCTCTTACTTGAGCTTTGTCTAAAGCTTGGCTTATGTTTTAAGGTTTTATGGGATTTCAGCATACCTGATCTGCGTTGTCTCACAGGCATTTGTATTCTGTTTGTGGGAGCCTGGAGTCTGCTGTTACTCAGTCACACGTTTAAGCTCCCAGCTGCCTCTGATAAGGGCTCCTGTGTCAGCTGCTAATACATTAATCACTTTATCAAAGGAAGGCCAAACCAGTTGTAAATAACAATCTTAGATAGCTTGTAGATGCAGGACTGAAGTGTGGCTGCTCCTATTGTGGATGCTGAGCTGCTTATCGCTTGTTGTTCAAGATCTGTGGCGCTGAGTTTGTAACAAACTGAGTTGTGTGAATTTATAGCCAGCCTGGCTTTGTTATCTGTGGCTGTATTGAATGGTTTCAGTGTAAGGGATCTTCCGTTTTAGTTGGCAAAATAACAACGTTGTTCACTCAGGCTGACTTTGCCTTTGAAATACCCTAGTCTTGTCCACGTGCCTTATTTCCTGAAGTTCCCACCCTGTGTGAAAAGCAAGGGGCGATCTGAAGGAGTAGCTTTATATTTCTGTGTGCTCACTTGAAGCTGGATTTTAAGAAATCCTGATTTAGCAACCCTCCAGCGCTACCTTCAGATACCAAACAAAAAGCCAGGCTCCATGCAAATTAATTATTTGCCAGGTGCCTGTAGCTGCGTTGCAGTTTGCTCATTAGCATAACAATGCCACTCTGAAAATTGTAGCTAATGTGTGGCAGAGAATGTGGGGTATGAAAGGTACAGCTTAAAATGTGGTTTTACTTAATGACCTTTTGTTCTGGAGCTGCTGTGTTAACTTAGAGGTGAGTGTTTTGTGTTTCTGCAGCGTTGTAACAGCTTGGTGTGATGTGCCTCAGGAGCTCAAGGCTAGCCTTAGTCTCTCACTGGAGATCAGTTTTGCTCTTGCGTTCCCATGGGTATCTGGGATTCAGAGCCTGGTACACAGGGCACTCCAGGTTCAGCTGAGGCTTCAAGGGAGGAGTCCTTCCAGTTGTTACAACTGAGAGGTGTGCACCTCTGTCTAAAGAGGTGTCTCCGCTGTATTTGGTTTTGCATACTTGCTCTTCACTGCCGTGTTCTTAAATGTCAGGTGTTGGAGTGCAGTGTAAAGGTGGGCTTTGTGATCCCTCTGCTGATGTATTCTGTGCTCTCTACAACGTATTTTATTCAGATAATACTGAGATAGCGGGACATGTTCAGAGAGTGGCTCTTGTTCAGATTCAGTGTAAAATCAGAATGCTGCAAGTTAAATCAAAGTTTGAGTGAAGTCTAAGGTGTTCTGGGTCACTTTGGATTTATATATCAGTGCTCTGACTGTTGGACTGCTTGGAATGCCATGCAGCTTTTTTGGTTTTCTTCAGACATAATGTTGGGGAGTGGGGTGGGGGTGGGGTGGTGGTATTTTCTCTTTTCGTTCCATGAGTATTCAATTACCAGGATAAACCAACTTTGTCTTTTTCTTCTTTCTAGTGATAGTGGAGTTCACTAGGTGAGATGAATAACTGCCTTCCATGCCTTCTGAAAAATGAAAAAAAACTGTATTAGTCTATAGTCCTACTAATTTCTCAAAGCATAATCATCCAAGTATGGCCAAAGAACAAGAAATAGCAGCATCTTTTTGCAAATAGTGTAGAGATTCACTTGTCCTTCTCTGGCTTACAGAATGCAGGTGTTGAGTGACTCGGGTGGAGGAAACCTCTTGACTGTACTCCCTTTGCCATGCTTTCTAACCTGTCTGAAGAACTTTCTGTGATTGTATGCTGTTGTTTGTCTTCCAGGAGCTCAGAGTAGGATCATTATCTTAAAATAAGAACCGGGATATTGTTAAAAATTGAAACTGAGGTGATGTGTATGTAACCTGTATGTCAGGTTGTTTGTAGTAAGCATCTGCACCTTGAGAAGCTACTCAAGATGGAAGCTCTCTGATGTTTAAGCCTGTCTTGCTCTAAGGAGGTGCCTGTTACAAATTGTGTTTATTTTAAAACAAAATGAGTTACTGGCATGTGAAAATGACTAGAAGGGAAGAGGAAGAAAGAATGAAAATGATGAGTTTCATTAATGAAAAAAAGAATGAAAATGATGAGTTTCATTAATCCAAACTGGAGCTTGGACGGCAGGATGGAGATGATTGGTGGAGACAGAAAGATGTGGTTATCAGTCCTTGAGCTGCTGCATTTTGACCTGTAGTCATAGTAGTACCTACTTCTTTAATTTCTCAGAGTGTAATTATGGTGACTGGGGATCGACCAGTGATGATTATTTTTTCCTGACAATGTAGTAGGTTAAATACAAAGCTGGTAGTGAGCTGTGTTTATGCTGTGTTAGTCGTATTCCGAAGACTAAAAAGAAACTGTGCTTGCTGCTTGTCATCTGTGTCTGTCTGCACTCAGTAGTCCCATCCCTCGACTTCAAAGGAAAACAAGGGAAGGTTTTTCTGCCCTTTCCCAGATGGGTAACAGTTTTTCTGACACAAGCCTGTGGTACTCCACAGGCCTTATGCATGAATTGTTTGGTTGTCTTTGTTGTTTGTTTTGCTCTTCCCACTCAGATCCTTAAGAGCAGCCAGCAAGGCAAATGGTGTGAGCAGACTTCACAAAACCTGCAGATGTGCAGAGATAAAGCCAACCTTAGTGACAGAGATGAATTTGTTTCTGTACTAGCCTGATCTGATAAGAGTCCTGGTTTTGACATCAGCTTTTTAGCACCTTCAAAGACAGAAACTGTTAGAATTGGGTATTTAATGTGACATTGCATAAAATGTTTGCAGGACTTCTTTCCTGCTTTGTAGCTGTAGCATTTAGCTCTGTACTGCATTCAATGCTGATTAAAAAAGTCCCAAAACTAAACCAACTAGGATTTTCACAACTAGTCGTGAAAGACAAAGTGAATGCAACTAAACAAATTAAAATACATTAAATGAGATATTTGATTTTTATTTTTTAATTTGCTTATTGAGATGGAATAGTTCCTCTACTGTACTCTAAACTCGGATCTTCTAAACAGTAGGGCGAATTGTGTTGTTTTGAAAAAACACTGCTTTTAAAAAAAGGTACTGATGTAAGGATCCTTCAGTTACTTTATTTCTTAGATGCCCCTCGTGCATGCAGCTGCTTAGAGGCTTTTTTGTCTTGAGAGTCTAACTTGAACTTGGCAACAGTTCAGTGTACTGAATTAATAAGGGAAGCTTTCTAAGGAGAAAATTTAGATAGGAGTTGGCTGCTAATGTGATAGGATGCTACTGTGCTTAAAAGTTATGTCCTGATCTAGTGTTTTTTAATTTTCTTGAGGTAATTGGTCCAAGATTGCTTAAGTCACTTAGGTGAAAAGTCATTTTAGGAGGCTCTTTAATGTAGCAGACAATGGTGTCCTATCATAGCCTGAAGAAATGTGCAAGATCTCTGTGATTATTTCAGCTGTGTACTTAAATGCTTTGCAGTTGTGTGACACAGTGTATAATTTCAAAAGCATTTACTCAAGTAGTTTGTTCAGTTGGACCACCTCTTGCAGAAAGGGAAATGTGAGAGGCAGCTCTCAGTATTACAGTGATGAGCTGGTTTTCCTTGTTTGCAGATGCCTTCCTGGTAGGCACTGACAGATGCAAACACTGCTGAAAATTATGTCATTGTCAATATTGTGACAGTTTTCTGTTTGTTTTTTCAATTTCTCGTTTGTTTCACTTATGGCTTATGATAAAGAACAGTTCAGGGTTACCTGCCTGTAACTCCATTAGCTGTGACGAAAATGCCCATGGTATTTGTGAATACTGTGGAGAGGGAGATGAAGTTATGTTTTGGTAGTGGGGTTGAAAGCTTGCTAGTCAGCCCTGCTGGATTTACTCTTGAAAGTGAAGAACTCCATCTTGTATGTACTCAAAAGCTTGATTGCTTGGAAGTAGCATATTTCTTCCTGTAGTCCATCACCTCCCAGTTAAAGCAGAATTCTGCTCTTAAGATCCTTTCTTATGTGACTTTATTTTTATAGTACTTTGCTTTATCTGGAAGGCAAGTTAGGAAGTACCTTTTACAGTCATCTCTCTAGGTCTATTTCTACTATATTATGATCCTCTGTATTTTCCGTACTTTTATTGCTGGATGCTTAAAAGCATTTTCCTTCTGAGCAGATGACATTCTAGAAGCCTTCAACTCAGCTTTTTCTGCCTTTAAGCTTATTCGATATAGATCTTTCTCTTTAATATTATTGACTTGAGAGGATGTGTGTAATTTCAGCTGGTAGAAGGATGTAAAGAAGCTTTATCTTCTCTCTAGCATCTAACACTTTTAGTTCCTAATTTAGAGTTTTGGTGGGGAAAAACAATCCTAGGGAATGCGAGGAATCTTTTTGTTTTTCGTACTATTTCACTGTGCTGTAGCATGTTTCTGTTCCTTGTGTGTTATCTTGAGGGTTTCTCGGAGGTTTCTGCTGCTTTTGAATTTCTAAATAGAAAGGATTAGAAATGTCTTGTTAAAATTCATGCAGCTGAGCTACATATAAAGCTATAAGGACAATGTAATTAATTCCAGGTAAGACTTTATTTTTAACAGTGAGATCTAGAAACGTGGGCTTGTAACTTTATCCTGTTTCACTGGTCAGGAAGCTTCCAGAGTTCAGTTTGCGTTACAGTGCAACCTAAATGTTGCTTTTTTCTTCCTGTTTTTAGAGGTTTGAGAAACAAAGCTGCTTTATTTCTAGTTGGCTTTTGTATAGGGAGACTTATTGGATCCTGGTTAGTGCTAGGATATGCTGCATTCATTATGTGTCTGGAACATACATAATCTCTTGTGCAGAAAACTAATTTCTGACTTCTGCAGAAGCTTCTTGCCTGTTTTTATTCCATAAAATGTCATCTCTGCAGCAACAATCTCGCTACAGAAGCAATGCAGTTCTCATCCTCCTGATCAGACTTTGTGCATACGAATGTGGTTGGTTGTTTGCCTGCAAGGAGGAAGGGGTGTGATACACGTTTTCATTAGCCTTTCTCCTAGGTTGTGTAAGGACATTCAGGCGTGTGTACCTTGTGTTGCTGCTGAGATTCAACCATTCAACTGTAGATAAATCTGGAGAAATCCCTCTGCTGTGACTGAGGAATACTTAACAACCAGCAGTGACCATATGTAGTATGAAAACGTTTGCTTCCTGATCAGCTGTTGATTTTGGGAACTCTGTATTCATGTTCCCATTAAACAGAGCCCTACCTTTACTACAACTGAGGATGGCAGCTCACTTGGTGGCAGTTGAAATGCAGTGTGACTGGAAGTACCACATTTGGCTTGCTTGGAGGTCGTTATGGTAAACAAACAAAATGCGAGGGGCTGTTCTAATGTGGTGATGAATTTTGAGAAGGATTTAGAGATGGAGCTTGGGGCTGTGACCGATCTCATCTGTCTGTTCCTCTCCAACTCCCTTTTTGCACTCTGCTCTGCAAGCTGTGGTTTGAGAGTAACCAGTGCTTGGAGCTATTTATGTGATGACATTATCCATAGCAGCCTTAGAATGCTGGCAGAAATCATTCAATATTTCTTATTTATTGGGAGGTAATGGATCACATTGTAATATACAGTCTAAAAATAATAGTAGAATATGCCTCTTACTGACCTGAACCTAAAATATCCCCTTTGTCAGAAAATACATTGTGATGGTGGATGATTCAATCTTATGTTTGCACTAAATGACAGAAAACAACGTAGCCAGAGTCCAGCCCTTTCCACCAGCTTGGACCTTGCACTTATTCTGTTGCTGTAGAACAGGCATACGTAATTCCCGTTTTTAAAATACATTCTTTTTCATGCTGTATTTCACTGAAATCCATTTGCTCTGGTGAAGCAATGATGTGGAGGTGCTTCTACAATGCCAGTCTGAGAAGTAGTGGTGTGAGGAGTCTTAACAAGTCATTCCTACTTCTGAGGTTTTTTTGGTGCATCCGATCTTTACTATATTTACATTAAAGATGCCAAGGTAGGGATTGCAATTTTATGCATTCTGCACAGCAGAACAAATAACAGCACTAAACAATAATTAATTGTGAAATCATTAGGCAGTGTTTATTGATGGGCCAGCTGAAATGTGTTTAGACTTATTAGGATTCACTTGCATATTTTGGACTGTTGATGAGCTATATGGACTGCAGCATTTATAAAGAATGCTACTTTAGATTCCAGGAAAGTAGACGGACACTTTCCTACTTGAGTTTGGGGCGGGGAGGGAGGGGGGGAGGAGTCAAGATGGTGCTCCAAGATTTTGATATGTTAAAAATATGTGTGTGTATATGTATATATAATCTAACAATAAATGGGAGAGTCTTTGGATTCCAGACTGGTTGGTTTTTCACTTGATTGGTTGTTTGACTCAAGAATGAATAGAAGAATTCTTGCACTTGCTTTAAACCATTTGAATGCTGAAGGTGTTGCATTAGGTGGCAACGGTTAAGTTGGGATTCTGTGACAACATGAATGTCAGACCCACTTCTTTAATTCATGTCACTTCTCTGCCTACGTCGCACTTGTGCATTCATGTGACCTGGCTTTAATTTAACATTTGGTAAATATTTGCCTAGTAATTCCTAAAGTGTTCTTCCACACATAAAGGAAATGATGATAAACAGCTTTTAAGTGGCTTGATGTTAAACACAAACATGACTTGCAGCCCTAAGGTAAAATGCACATTAGAGTAACTGTTCAATATTCATTTTGGAAGTGCTGGTATGTGTTATACCAAGTAACTTATTCCCAGTTTTTTTAAAAACACATTTAGATGTTTCTGTTATATAACTTAGCTCAACTTCTGCATAAGGGTTATATGCCATGGTGTAAGAGAACTCCCTGCTGGTGCTGTTTGGGTTTTTGGAATAAAACGTGGAGGTGTGTTTATTCCTAAAGACCCTGCTAACTGGAGAGCATTTAGGAGCACAGATAGATGGTAACCATACTTGAATGCTGCCCAGTGCATTCTAGGCTGCAATGTGTGTTTTATTATTTAAGAGACTCATTTTGTTTTTCAAAGCTTACTCTTTCTTCTTGAGCACGTGTACTTCCCATGATGATGGTTAAGAAGAGGGCACTCATTAGAAAAGGACTCTAATCTCAAACTAGAACCTCTCAGTTAAAAAAAAAAGTTACTCTGGCATTTTCGAATATAGTCCTTACGCTTTTTTGCTTTATATTTGGTGGTTTCTCGGCTAGTGCTTTCTCAGTGAATAAGTCCTTAATTGTTCTCTTCCTTTAGCAAAAATGGGATAAGTGTAATCTTACCCTGTACTGTTTGTAAGCTTAAAAATCCAGGATTTATTTCATTGAAGCAAACATACACAAGCTGGGATCAGCCCTTCACATGTGTAACATTGCCTTTCACCTCTGTTACTGGTTTTTGACCTACTCCTGTCAGAAAATACTGTAGAAGAACTGTCTGTTTTGCAAGATCTTCAGTGATACACTTTATAAACTTACCCTGTTACTTTAGAAAGGCAGTCTCCTGCCTAGTACTTTCAGAATATTTGGAAACCTGTAGTGTCCTTGATGCACACTGCAATTGTTGTATCTTACTAAAATATGAAAAACTTGAAGTAAGCCCATCCCTTTCTAAGGAAAGCTTTTACTTCTCCAGTGATGATTCTGTCTTTGATTTACCACAGTTGTTTGGTTTTTTCAGACCTATTTGGCTCCTTTTGAGCCCTGAGTAATGTGTGAAACACAAGTATTAGTGTGCGTGCATATACATGTGTTCAGTTTTCCTCCTGTTATTGACCATCCCCTACTTACCATGTGGATGAAATGCTGTTGAGGAATTAAGATTCTCAGCTCTTGGATCTGCTGGTGGTTAATAGCGAGCTCGCTATATAAAAAAAAGCCATATTGTGTGTGTTGTGTTTACTGAAGCTGTGTGGACTCTTGGTGGGAGTAAAGAAGCACAGAAGAAACCGCTATATAGATGATGGCATTTTATATAGGGGTTTTGTGTCCCGTGCATGGCAGTGTTTGGCATTCATCCAACGAACAGAAAATGTTCTCTGACTTTGAAGTCTCTTTGGAACGGGTGAGTGATTTTGCTGGTCAGATGAACTGTTGTTACTTTTGTGACTGTGCGAAGGGAATTTCTTCCACCTAGGCTATCTAGCAGCAGTTACTATTTGCTTCATCAAACAAGTCTATAAAAAGCATCTCTCACCCTTCCCCTTCGCAGCTGTGTTTTTTAACTTTCAGGGATGAAGTTTTGGTTAAATTAATAGAAGCCAGTTTCACATTTGTAATTCTGAAACAGCGAATGTTCGGTCTTACTGTAATATCTGGTGATTACACTGATAGGGGAGTATGAGACACCAAATGATCACAGTAGCTTCACATTCTGTGTACCTGGGCCATAGTGTGTATGGGAGTAGCACCTACGCTGTTAAGTATTTTTTCAGCTAAGGAAACTCTGTGAATCCTGTTCTACTGTAGTTCTTGTATTGCAATACAAACTGTTATTCCTTTCTTTTAAAGAATCTAACATTGGCTGCACTTGCTTCAAAAGATTGGCCAGGAATGTCATCTTCTAATCCTTCAGCCTAATTTAGAGACTACTTTCTGTTGATATGGCTGCTAACAAACGTGTTATGTTTCAGTATTTGTTGTGGCCCCAATTGAAAGGAAGGTTAGGAATTGGTAAGCTTAACATAGTTTAGGGTGACTGTGTGTCTTGAGCTCGTTTCCTTCCAACTTGCTGCATGCATTCTGCTGGGACAATAGAGCTTTTACACTCCTTTTTTTTCTTTGTTTCTTTTTCAATGACACATCTGGGTTGATACAGCTACTGAATCACAAAATAGAAGCAAACACTGAAAGCAAAATTTTCCAATCAGCTGTTTGTTTTTTTCACATCAGCTTTATTCTGTCTACAGGACACTTAAACAGCGTAATACATCTAACAGGTTTTAATATATCTTCAGACAAAAATGTTAGCCGCAGAAGTTTGTCTAATTAAGAGGAGTGGTTTTCAATGATGCTATTGTAGCATTGCTAACTAGGAAAACCTTTTGTGATTGCATTAGTTAAATGCTTCAGGAGGAACATCTGTAGCTACTGATGCATTCCCGTTTGAAGGAATCGCATTTTGTAAGCCTATTGGTAGGGTCAAGTGACACACTTTTCACAAGGTTTCTGCATTAGGTAAATTGTTTGATATAAGTTAACAAGCTTGCTTGGTGTGCAGAGGTACTTCCCTCAGTGCCTTTTCATCTTTGAATGTTGTGGTTATGGTAAAAATGCGTAAACCATGGGCTTTAAAGCAGAGCTTTGAGCTATAATGGTTGTCTACACTTCATCACTTTGCACAGACAAAAGCATGATAATTGATTTTCCTAAATTTTGTAATTTTGAACACCTGATACCTAGAATGAAGAAACATTTGCTGTTTCACAAATGGGTGGTTTCAGTGTGAAATGAAATAACTGTAGTTAGAGGTAAATTACAGATTAAATACACGTGTTAGAAATAAAGATACTTTTAAGTGCTTAATTGGGTGGCTACCATTCAGCCATACGGTACCTTCAGATATACTTAACCCTCAAGCAAGTGCAAGGGGAGGACAAAGACGATGGGTTAACTGAAGGCAGTGAAGCCCCACACAGCTGCTTGCTTGCTCCTTGCCTGTGGGGTTGGGGAGGAGAATTGTAAGAGGTCTGGTGGGAGATCTCAGGAGCTGAGATAAGGCCATTTAATAGGTAAAAGAAAAACTGTATACACAACTCTGCCTACCTCATTCCCCATGTACTATTGCTGAGCACAGTGTTACATGGTATGGAATATCTCTGTGAGCAGTCAGAGTGGCTGCTCTGGCTGTGTCCCCTCCCAGCTGCTTGTGCACCCCCAGTCTGCTCGCTGGAGGGGCAGCGTGAGGAACTGATGCTGTGTAAGCACTGTTCAGTAACAGCTAAAGCATCCCTGTGCTGTCATACTGTTACGGTTGCAAACCCAAAAACATAGTGCCCTGCATACTAGTATAAAAGCAAACTAACTATCCCAGTCCAAACCGCTGTGTGTCAGTGGAAGAACTGAAACTGAACTGTGGAAGCTAGATGTGTCAGAATAGGAAAAACATTTTGGTTAGAGTTCACCAGCAAAGTTGAGAGGGGCATGATGAGCTGACCTGTTGGCAATGCTGTGGCTATTGTGGTGTGAAGCTTTTTGGTTTATGTTTTCGCTGCTACCTATTGATGATACAGTAAAAAAGAGAGCTAATCCAGTTGATCTACATCTGTGCATATGATGCATCCTGATTTATCTGCTGGCTGCAGCATTCCACAGCCAAAGTTACAGAATGCATGTAAATAGATATGGAGGGGGATATCCCTACTAATGGGGACTTCATTATGTGGGGAATATCCAAACTAGAGATAAGGAACTCTGTATAGTGTGTCTGTGGTGCTTTACTTGGCTTGAGAACTGTGATTAGGTTAGATTGGCCGAAGAAGAAGGGCTTGTAATATAGATGTGGCATAAATGGAATAACTGGATTGCGTATTGCCCATCAGCGGTGCTCTTCTTTCTTTGTCTATGCCTAAAACCTCTCTCAAAGCTATGTGTGTCCATGCCTGTTTCTGGGTCCTTAACTTAAGCATATTCTGGCCAGTTTCTGTGATGTCTGATGTAATCTTAACTAAGCATGTGTCCTTTCTTCAGTGTGTGGTGGAAGATGGTGCCAGTTCAACATGTATAAGTGCCGATCCTATGGAGCAGCTGTTGCTGTGATTCAGTGAGCTGCCACGTGCCTGTTAAACCACACTGGCTGCCCCTGTGGGGTAAATGTTCTAGTGGTAGCTAAGGCACCGCAGATGTAACCATCACCTACCCTGTCCCCCTTGAATGTTACACGTACGTGGGTAGCAGATATGGTTATGGTTTTGGGGGGAGTGGGTACAGGCTGTGTCTCTGTTCTCTGAACTGTATTTCATGTCAAGGAGAATTTGCTGTTGAGCTACACACTCTATGGCCTTTGGCTTCAGGGTCAGTGGAACAATGGCTAAGTTCCCAGTTGTTGTAGTTAACAATGAGGGAAGCATTAGTTCTGGAAAACTAATGTGATTCCCGTTAAAATGGTACACAGTGTTGCATTAGAATTTGTGAAAACAAACTGGGATTTTTTTTTTTTTTTGCTGTAATAGCCTGACTTACCTCTTCAAAGGGGAAAACCAAGAGTTGTGTGTATATATGTAAATGTATGCATGCACCACTCCCCCTGAAACTGTCAGGGATGGTGCATGTCCATGCATATATATATTTACCTGAGTATGCTGCTGATAACCCAAAGATTCCAACTATAAACTATTATAAAAAAAAGTTAAATGTTAATAAAAAGTAAAGATTAAACTTTAGTAAAGAATGATATGTCAATGGAAACATAGATTTTAAAGATTTTTTGCAAAGTGTTCTATAGGTAGTATCTATAGTTACATGCTGGTAGTTTTCATTCTCTCAGTTTCCATTTGAAGTGATGGCTCCAAGCTTTTACCTCCCCATTAAAGAGGGAAGATGAAGCTGCTTTGTCCAATAGCCTGAAACTATGCAAGGTTAGGTTAAGAAGTCTTATGTCTGTCTTACAGGATCCAGCTTCCTGGGTGAACATTCACCACCTGGAATATACAGATGGAGGAATCCTGGACCCAGATGATGTACTGGCAGATGTTGTGGAAGACAAAGATAAGGTAGAGCTTGAATGAAAACATTACATTTGTGTTTTGCTGTGTCTTTCCAAATAATTAATGCTACTTCCTCATTTCTTGGCCATCTGGCAGGTGAATTTGGGTGTTAAATATTCTTAAATTAAACACATCTGCCCATAGGTGCTACAGCTCTCTGTTTCTGTAGTAAAAATTGGTGGGGGGAGGCGGGGGGGAAGAAGAGGGGGAGAAGGACGGTCAAAGCAGTGATGATATGTGGAGGAGCCTAGCAGCTGATTTAGGAGTTAGCCTTTTCAAGCAGTTCTGTGTTTCCTTTTATTGCTGTATGAAAATAGAGTGGTGAAGGAATGTGAGTTTTGCAAGACATCTTTTTTTATGCCTCTTAAAATATCTTTTATAAGCTCTTCCTTTGCTCAGAATTAAGTTTTTGAGAATCATTCAAATGTCATGGTTGGATGTGTGTGACAAAATAGACAAATCCTGTGATGACAAGAACAGCTGCCTCAACTGTGCTAAGGAGGAGTTCCTGTGATTTGCTGCTGAAAGTCTAAGCAGTTATTAATTTTAAAAGCTGTGAGTCTCTAACTTTCATGTCAAATCAGATAGATTTGGTAGAGAAGTAGTAGCTGCAAAAAACCCTCCAAAACCATTAAAATGTGCTATCAGGAAAATTTAGTTTTGGGAAACTAATTGATGACATTTCAGTGTAGAGGAAGAAGAGTATAATTTATAAGACATTTTTTTACTTCATAAAATCAGAGGAAAAAAATTATCTAATGACTTAAAACTGAGGAACCAAATAAGGGATATTCCTGTGCTTTCAGACAAATAGCTTTTCTAGTTACAGTGCCATATGCGTGGTGACTTCAAAAATAATTTTGTGTATTACAAACAAATGGTAGCTTTGTATGCTGTTGATTTGTTTAATGACTTTATACCAAGTGCAGCATTTTTCTTGTGATTACTGGGATGCAGGTTTTCTTAGAAAATTGTTGAAGATGTATTTCAATGTCATTTTTGTTTATCTATGTGGTAATTATTAAAAACGAAGGAGTTCTGTTTAGTATATGTTCTTCTTATCAAAGTTGCATTCCTTGCTTGTCCATATTCACTGAAAGTGTACTTAAAACACCCAGAGGCTTTTTTCCAGAAATGTTTGGGGATGAAGGACTGTGTTCTGAGGATTGACACAGCTGTGTGGAAGGGTAAGACCACAAGCATAAGATGTCATAAAACAAAACATTGCATCAAAGGGAAATGTTAATGGGTTACTAAAAATGAACCTGTCCAGCAGGATTTCCTCTATTTGAAGTACTGATACAGGAACACTTATGCAAATATGAGCAGTAGTTTGCAGAATATGTATATATACACACATACATACACACACACACCATCCAGTTTTTAGCTTTTTGTGAAGCTTTTGCTGTTCATTGGTGGGTGTTACTGCTTGAGTATATTTAATTTGCACACAGATGTAGGTCTAAGCATTTTCTGTTATGTGAGACTCTGTAGTTTTGAGGCTGCCTTGAGGAAAAATAACACTAGAAAACTGAGAGTTTACTTTCTGAAATTGTCTGGGGTGGTTTAGGAACAAAGAAAACTTCTTGATTTCTCTTCCTGTGATGCCTCAATTACATATGATGCATCACTGCAAACATCTTCAAAAGGCCTTGGTGGTTAAGATTTACTGAACAGCAGCAGTGGCTGTAATGACAAAGGAGAATTTTGATCAAACTAGGGGAGAACCATGTATGGGGACTGTTGTTTGAGAGGTCAAAGAAGTCTTTCATTTGAGTGTGGAACTGGGCCATAAACCCTTCGCACCATGTGCACAGACCTGTCCATGCTAACTACTTACAAGATTGGTATGATCTGATAACTAATAACCAGCTCTATAGAAAGGCTGACACAGAAATTTTTTTAATAGTTGCATTTTGTGGCCTGTTGGCCTTTGAGCCTCTGCCAGTGCCACTCCTCACTGGGAATACTGGCTGGTCTCCCGTGAAAACAGTTGCTCTATACAAAAGCGTTGCACTTAACCTTGGTGCCTTTAACCAAAGGTGTGTTTGGCTTTGACCATCAGGCTCTTCTCTAGTGGCAGAGGAAACTAGGTGATGCTTTTTTTAAGGGTTAATATACTCTAGATGGTGCGTTGATAGCTGTAAATTAGCACAGTTTCTTCCAAAGGAAAACGTGCTTGCTACTCTATTGAAATTCTTTCACTGTGGCAACAAAACAGTGAATTGGAGAGAGCTATCAGATATAATTTATTTGGAATTTCAAAAGCTTTTGACAGCCCTTGACAATAGACTGTTAAGGAGGCACAACTACTCATGAGGTAAGCAGGGAGTGCTGCCGCAGGTCAGTAAATAATTGAGGGAACAAAAAAATAGAGTAAATGGTCAGTTTCCAACATTGTGAAATGATGGTGCAGGGATGCATCATGCACAGCAGCAGGAGTGGCAGTGTTTTTGAGCCCTGCTTATATTCAGTTCATAGTTTTCCCTTTAACTCAAGGAGTAATCAGTAGATAGACAGTACAGTGGATGATGTTAAGTGCTGTCAACTGCACAGTTATGCATGTTGGAGAGGGTGACTTTTTCTATTTGCATGTAAACTGGGTCTAAATTATGTGTGCTTGGTAATGTGTGTTGTGAAAATGCTTTGGAAATTGTTTATGGCAAGAGCCCCCCTTGCTGCCACTGCCTCAGCAACAATCTGTGGCCTGAATTGGATGTCAAAGTTAGCGTTGAATAGTCTTAAAATAGTTTGTTTTCACTGAGTTATCTAGCAAGTGGTTTGTGTCCTGATTACGCTGACTGATGGATCTAATTAATTACAAAATATGAATTTTGTCATTTGAATAAAAACATGCTATTTAAATGGTCTGTTGTTACTGTGTGGAAGTTATAAATGGAGTCCTCTTCGTATGCTGCTGTTAACAGGACTTTATCCTCTGAAATTACTTTGTCCCTTGAGGAAGAAAATGCCCTAGGAAAATGTTGTTGCTGTGCATAGCAAACAAAGCATTCCACTTTGTATGGTTGTGTACATTGGGCATGTGCTTGACGCTCATCTTAAATGCATGAACTTCATGTACCCACCCAGCCTTACCTCGTGACTTTAGTACGGGTCCATACAAGTACGTACCCAGATCTGGTAAGATGAAACGTATAACAAAGCCGTGTGTCATTGAGTTAAAACTCGCTTAGTTTATAGAAGTTTAAACTGTTAATAACTTCCTGGATCAGAAAAGCTTGGCTCTCTGAACACACAAAGTCGGTGTTTTCCCTGTAGACTTTTATATCTTACCTGACATAGACATTCATATTTTCATAGGATTAAGTATGAACAAAATATGCTTTGTGCCATGCTTCTATCAGCAGAGGCAGAGTACGATGTGATGGCCTGCTGTCAGGATGATGGGCTCATTTGTTGGTTGGTTTCCTTGTAAGATTACCCTTTCAAGGGCAGTGTTGCACTATCTACAGTTCTGCCAACAAAGCTGTTGAATGTTCATGTAAAGATACTGTTTGCTGATCGGTCCTGCTGGCAAAAGGTCTAGGCTTGTCATCCTAGAAGGTGGTGTAGGTTTAACCTTTCCAGAAGCTTCTTGGTTAGCAGTTCTACCACTCTTAAGCATACAGTGGGGGTGTTTGGTGTATTTTGTATAGTGGGCTGCGTGGGTTTTTTAGAGTGGAAGGAAAAAGCAGGGTATGCGATTGTGATGGGCACTGCAGAGATACTGAAATAGCAGGGTGATGGTATGGTCTTAGAAATAGCTTATGCCTGGATACCTCCTTTGTTAAATACTGGTGGCTTCTGTTTCTTAACAGCAGCAGAAGCTTTTGAAGGACACAAACGTCAGTGAAATCCTGAAACAGTAACATTGTTTCAAGATTGGTGGGGATTGTAACTGTCTTATTTTTAATGATAATATCAAGGAAATTATATGAATTAAGGGTAGGTATGATATTTAAGCTAAGCATGTAATGAAATATTAAATAGCAAAATCAATTAATTCTTCCTTCTCAGTTATCTACCAGCAGAAATTGAATACTGAGAAAACATGTCTAATGCTAGAGCAATCACTGCTGTCTGTTCAGGATTGTTATTGGCCCTCTGCATGCTCCTACTAAGAACCTGAAGATCTGGCTGAGTTGTTTTCATGGAGGAAGCTAAGTAACTCTTAAACCTTACTTCAGAGGTGTTTGCAGTAGTTTTGGTCTTAGTGAAGGTATTGTGAGGGTGAGGCTGGTTTGAACAGTCATTTTAGCCAAATGACAAAAACATTTGGATTCAGAAGCAGAAATAAATTTCAGGATTAATGCAGTTGTACAAAGGAAATGTATTGGCAAGTACCTGACAGATGTGCTTTCTGTCAGTGGATGTTGAACTTTTCCTTTTTTTCCAGGCAGGTTTAGTCACTGGAAATGCTGGCTGCCTGGATATAGCACTTCTGCAGAAGTTACTTTCTGACCTGGGTTTAGCTCTGTAGACCAACAGGGTTGTTATTCTGGCTGTGAAAGTGATGGCACACTCTAATGTGTAATGTTTATTTAAATGAAGTTATATTGAAGTAATTCTACCTTTGAACAGTTTCTGTTCCCTCCAGCCATCAAATTCCTTATGAAATGGAGAAGAAAATCAGAACTGAAGTAACTTTTAGGTAAGTGAGGGAAGATGTGGCTGTTGAGCATCTGAGGTGATAAATAATTTTCCTTATACAAACAGGCTTAAAGTGGTAAAATGAAGTCAAAATAACAAGGCAAGTGGGCAGGAGTATCTTGATTAAAGAATAAACAGAGGGCTGTGGATGTCTAAGGGAACTTCTTTTACCAGGGAGTTACAGCATTGCTGCTTTAAAAACTTCCCCTGTGAATCACTGGCAGAGGCCTTGATGCTGACTTGTTTAAATTACTTTCCAGTGGGTCAGCAGAGCCTGAAAATGTCATGCTTTATGAATCTTTTTGTTGTATGGTTTACCTCTCAAATGTATGATCCATGCAAGTAATGCATACTTAAGTTAGAGAAATGCTGTTCAAAGCCTGGACTTCTGTGCAACTGAGCTTTCTAGTTTTTTTCTCTAGGGCTTTTAAAGTTTCTGGTAACTGGAATGCAGAATGGAGAGTTTCTTCTTCAGTTTGTTGTACAACAGTATATTATCCTTGCTTCAGAAAACCAAAGCAAGATACACAAGACTTGGTTACAGCTGAGAATTTTTACCTATTGAAGTACAAGCTGTAATGTTTTTTATGGAGGCTGCTCTACAAGTTGCTGTGTATTACTCAGCTTTTTCCTAGAGGTGTGGTGGCTTTTGTTTTTTTGTAGTGGTGTTTTCTTTGAATATCCGTTTGCTGTCATGAAACAAGTATGTGAGATCTGGTAGTAAAGAAAACAATTCAGTGATGTTTGTTTCTCATAGTGTGGAGATAACACTTCCAGCATGCAGTTGGACACAGCACAGTCCAAACTGGGGTAGTGTACCTGAGGTACTCAGTGTCTTTCATAAAGCCTGCACTGAAGAGAGCATGCATCGAAGAAAAACATTAACCACAGCTTTCTTTTCTGTAAGGTGGTGACTGTTGCTTTGGACTACAGTTTCTTTGATACACAATGTTTTATGACATTTAGTTGATTAATACCATGGTGAAGTTACTGTTCTAATGTGTGTACTCTTCTGCAAGTTGGAGCACAGGAAGTTCCGCACCAACAGGTGGAAGAATTTTTACCTAGTGAAGGTGCCAGAGCCCTGGGACAGGCTGCCCAGGGAGGTGGTGGAGTCTCCTTCACTGGAGATATTCAAGACCTGTCTGGACACCTATCTGAGTGGTATGTCCTAGGGAGCTGCTTTAGCAGGGGGGTTGGACCCGATGATCTCTCGAGGTCCCTTCCAACCCCTATGATTCTATGATACTTTCACTGGCATGTAAGCTGGTTGCAGCAAATACACACTTCAGACTTGTGATACTTGGCGCTTCTGGCAGCGTCGTGGTTACACTCACCTAAGCTTGAATGCCACGTTTGAGAGAGCTGCTGTCCCGGGGCAGCCAGCTCTTGTGTTTAGCTCCTTGGGCCTAATGAGGCAAAGTAGGGATCAGTAAATCAAAAGTCTGCTATGTATGAGTTGGGAAAAATGAAGTTGCTAAAATTTATGAGGAACGGGTATATAAGGGCTGCTGCTCTTTGAGTTGGTTTTAATGTGTTTTTTTTCTAAGCATAACTTCCAGGCTGGCATTCCTATTTACGTGTATTATGGCAGAGATCTGTCTCTGTGACTCTTCCTTGCTGCTTTTGGTTTTGCATTCATATTTTGTGGTTTCAGTAATAAATCATTCAGATCAGTGAAAATCATAAAATCTGACTGACAAAAAGGATAACTAATAAGCCATTCTTTTAAGCCCTAAATTGGCAAAAATTAAAATGGATTTAACTTCTATTATGAATAACAAGATTATAGCTTCCAAAGGCATGGTACAGTGTGCTTATCTGTTAGATTCAGACTAATCTGTTTCTTCCTTATAAATAGTTTGTAATATGTTTCAGCAGTAATTTCCCATAATCAAAGTTACTGGGAAATGAAATTGTTACTGCTGATGGTATTTGTTTACTTAAACATTCTTAGCTTGTTCTGGGTGGGGAAGATGTAAAGAAAAATACTGCTGTGAATAAAACGTCTGTGTAACTTCTGTCTTGTCAAGGGAGTCCCAGTGTAAGTATCCTTTATCTGATAGTTTGCTGTGCATGGGTATGCCTACGAGGAAGTATTAGAAATGGCATATTTTAAAAATTACCTTTTGCAGCACATTGAAATATTGAGGAGACATGAGATACGAGAAAAGCCTGGGGAAAATGGAATATCTATCCTTTTGCGTTGACTGTAGTGCTGCCTTTTCCCCTCATCTTGAGTCCCAGGTTTTTTAAGTTGTTCAGAAGGGTAGTGCCAATGCTTGCTAACCACCTCTGAGTTTATCTAAGCTTTATCTGTAGTTTAAAAACAAACAAAAACTGCATTGGGTAAGGGAGGGCATTGTTAGGGAAGAACTGTAGACCTTTATTCGGTGACCCTTTGAACTAAGATGGAGTTCTTTTTTTGCTGTTGATGAAAATAGTATGCAAGCCAGTTGAGCTGCAGCCTATTTAAAAAAAATAAATAATGTTTTCACACTTTTCCGGAAGAAAAGGTTTTATGCCAGTTTGAGCCAATGCTTGTTTAGGAAACAGATGTCTGATTTCACTCTTGTGTAGAAGGGTGTGTGCTGTAAGCCATCATATATATATATATATATCTCCTTTTTATATATGTAAAAAGGATATTTTGATAGGAGTTAGCCTGTTTATTTTTGAAGTGGGATCTGAACTATGAGTACCAGAGGGAAGAGGAAGAAAAAAATCACAATCATTAGTACTTACTAAGCAACACTATTTCAGTAGTGCAGTTTCTTTTAGAATACAGATTATGAAGCTTTGCATTTTTATGAAATTTGTTTTAATTTCTTGCTGCAGAGGTGCCATGCATTATTCAAGATTATAAAATGATTTGGATTTCAGGAGCATTTGGATTTGCTGATGAGGATTTCAAGCTGTGTAATTATGAAACTGTATGCACATAGGTTGGAAGTTCAGAACTCATTAGTGTAATCATTAAAATAACCATTTTTTAAGTGTGGTATTACATTCCGGGGTGTGCAATTACACTATCGTGCTTCTGGTGACTGGAAACATTCTTGTAATAAACTTCAGGTCTAGCAATGTGCTTTCAAGGTAAGTTCATAGCTTTAAGAACAGACACCTGGTCAAATACTGCTTAGCTTAATAAAGAAAATTCTGTTTTATAGATTTGGAGCCATAACACAGTACCTGTATGCATAAATTAACCTCTGGAAAAACTTACAAGCTTTTACGTATTTAGTGCTATACAGTATATTTTTTCTTAAAATAGGTATTGTCTTGGAACACATTACAAGGGTTATTTATTTCAGCTCTACCTACTTTAAAAGTAGAAACGTGGCTATAAAGGTTCTAACCAAATGGACCCCAAACCTTTTAGCTTTTCCAGTGTAATGTTTGTGTCTGAACAGTCGGAGCTGTGAGCTTTTCTCCAAACATCTGTAACCACCAGTTCTTCCATTTGTGAGAAGTATTCCATTACTTTTCCAAGATGAAAAAAAAAGAGGAAGAATTAACTCTGACAGTGGATCTGTGACACTAATAAGATTCCTTACAGTTTTGGAAGAAGATTGCCTATTTAAATGCTAAGAGGCGGATTTCTGGAGTCAAAATCCTTCTTATGTAAGATGCATGCAAATCTGAAACTTGTGCTTTTCTAATTTGATTTTCTATTGATCCCTCTATTATCTGATTTGTGTTTTGGCATTTTAAATGGAAAAGTATTAAAAGCACAGCAGGCAGAAGGTTTGTGGCCTGAGTCACTTGGGTTTTGGAAGATATTCAGCTGTACAACCATAACTCTTTCTCTTGACCTGAAAATGTGTTTTGTCATGTGGGCCCTAAGTACTGCAGCTAATTGGTGGTCGTATAACTAAAGCTCTTTGAGCTTCTGTTCCTTAAACAATGAGAGAGATGGAGGGAGGAAGGTCATTCTAAGGGCAGCTGCTCATAAGTGGTGGGCTGAATGGACATTCAGATGTCCTGATGAGAAGTTGCTTAATGTCTGTTTGTGTAAGAGTAACCTGGTAGAAGATGCTTGTTCCTTTATAATGATTTTCCTTGACGTAACAAATACTTGAAATGCTGTGTTCATGTGTTGATGCTTCAGTGCATGTAAGCACACATGTGGTAATGTTTACCAATGAAGTGACATGCATCACAAAAATAGTGTAATCTAGTTATGGAAACATTAATTTTAATTTTGGTGGGTTGTTTTGCCATAAAATAAGCCGAGCTCTTCTAATATAAACCAGTTCGTACACTTACTTGCCTTGGATTAATATTTCCCTTGTTTGACTTAAATTGCATATGGTTTGAAGAAGGGGATTCTGGTTCTGTTTTCAAGAGGGGACTCCAAAGACTACTTCAATACACAGAATTATAAATGCCTGCTGTGGTATACCTTATGTCAGACAGTGGTGAAGGAGGTGAGGTTTTTGTGTTCGTATTTCATTCCTTTTCCAAAGTGACTCTGTTCTGGCTTGAGGAAGTTGGAGTTGTTCCTGGCATTGTTTTGGGGAAGTATTTCAACATAATAAGTTTGTGTTACTTTTGATAGGTGTGGAACACCGATGTAATGTTCCTAGTAATCTTTCCTCCAGAAAGTCAAAGCATGTTTTAGGGTAGAAATGTCACGTTTCAGCAGTTTTGAACAGTTTGGGATTTGTGTTTTGGAATTCTCATGTTTTAATGGGGATATTGTAGTGGTTTTCTAGTGAGGTGCACTGATACCATTCTTGCTGTGAACGCAAACACCTTCTAAAAGCTTGGGAAGAAACCAAACTCAACCCAATTCTCATGTGCAGGTTTGAGACATCAACCCTTATTTAAACCCTTATTTAAACCCTGTTGAAATATTTGAGGAAAAGACCATATAAATTGCTATTAAAAACGCACATGTAACCTAGTTATGTGTCAGCTTCCTGGTATATACAATATTGAGCCTGACAGAAAGCCTGGCTTAGTTTGACTTTGAAAGGCTGGAAGGGGCACTGGCTCCATACTTCAGGTGAGGACACGGCTTTGTAGCTGAAGCATAGTAGACTACTGAAACTGCCAAGGAAGTGTGAGCTAGTACCTGCTTTGTGGGGTGGGACGCTGTAGGGATGAGGACAGCACTGTACTTTGATATATCTGTCATAGAGTAAATGACTTTTGACAATACATATGGGTAAGAGAACGTGCTTTTGTCTTTTTGGGAGCTTTGAAGCATCTTTTGCAAAGAAAGATCCAGAGAGCTGACTGTGTTCATAACCTGTTTCTCTTGAGTATTAATGCTTCCCTGTTGTTGATTCTATTATCATTCTGCAAAGGTGGCATTAATATAACAATTAAGTTACTCGTTAACTCAAGTTTTGATGGCTTTAATTTTCTTCCCTGTCTTCAAAGACACATAGAACAATAGTTCAATAACATAAGTTAAAAAAATTCTTATATTCACAACTCAACATTTGAGGGTCGAGATACAGTGCTGCTTTGATGTGGTTAAAGTTCAGCTAATTTTAGCCAAAAAAAGAAAGTTTAAAAAAATCTGTAAACAAGTGCATTCAGGAAAATGTTATAAAAATGAAATCCAGGAGTAGGTAGTCTAGCTGGGGAAAAAGAGAGTTGTTAACAGTATTCTGAACTTTGTGCCATGAGCATGTATTTGCTGTGCTGCTGCCTTGTACCAGCCCTTGACCGAATCCATTTGCTGCTGGCTCCACATGGACCTCTTCCTTTGTGTGATGGGCCATTGGGGTGTGTAGGTTTTGTTTTTTAATTCTGATGAAGCTGTTAGAACTGTTTTCTTGCTGTGGTAGTGCTAGTAGTCTGATTCTTGTTCTTTTACCCCAAACTCTTCGCAGACATTTAATGGCATCCTTGTTTTAAAAGATTCCTTCCCTGTTAGGAGATATGCCAGATCGCCTGGAAGTTAAAGCTGAGGAAGAACAGCTGACAGTAAGGAAGGCAAAACGAGTGACACAGGAGTTGATTACTGACTTGTTTATTGGTCATTTTGCAACAGTAGCTACTATGGATGTGAGGAGAGGCAGAAATAAGGAAAACCTTGGGGTTTGTGTCCTGAATTGTGTAAAGGTTTGTGTGGCACATCTTACTAACCACAGAAGGATGCCAGACACTTCAGGTTCACTTTTGCTGTTGAATAGTGGATAATGCTTCTTACTGTATATTCATCTATCTGAATGTTGTTTTTTATTTTCTGTTGTAGTATAGCTCATCCCCAACCTCTTACTTTTCTAGTGGAAGAACTGTCTATTCATATAACTGAAAGTGGCTATTTGAAAGAAGGAAAATAAATTTTTTCCACAAGTTTTAAGGCTTTGCAGCCTTCAGGATTTCACTGTATTACCTAAAAAGACTTGAGTATCAACATGGGATGCCTGAATCTGAAGGATCACTGCATTTTATCTGTTAGAAGCATTTTGGACAAGTATGAAGAGCAAAGGTGATGTTAAGAAAAGACATGGGAGCACATTTGCCATTGCTGGTGCTGTGTCTGGAAAACAGCTGGTACAGTAGTTGATAGCCTAAGTTCATGGTGAGAGCACCCCTGTCTGTGTACCAGAAGTCTGGGTTTGTGGAGGAAGACAAGGCTGTACACTACAAGTGCAGTTGTGATCCTCACAGCTCTTTGCTGTTACCTTAGGCCAGGCTCTGTGGCCAGTGAGCAGCTGCAGCAAAGAAATACAGGCATCTGAGAGGTGGTCTTGTACCCTTTCCTCTTCAGGAGGGAATGCAGTTACTGGAGGAACAACTTGGGGCTTGTAAGCTGGCTCTAGGGCATTCAGTTTCAGGCTCCTTGGTTAGTTTTACCCATGCTTCCTGACCAGAAGAAACTGTAGGATAAAAATGTCTGTTAAGAAATGCTTGATAATCATATTTGAATCTTGGGGAATAAAAAATAGCCTTTACTTCCAATCTGTTTAAAATGCATTTATCTTATGGTAGAAAAATGACAAGGAATGTCAGTTGCAGACAACATATGGCAAAGGGTAATTCTGCATGTACTTTCAGCTTGGATGGAGGCTTCCTTTGTGGATGCTTTTTCTGTTGCACGTTGAAAATAGAGAAAACAAGCAGTAATCAACCCCTAAGACAAAAAAATCATGAAGACATAGTCAAGTATGCAGATATGCATTATGTGGCTTCCTAGAACAGCATAAAAATAGTACATGGCCTTATACTACTTTTTTTTGCAAAGTCAGTTCTTTTTGTGGTGTGTGATTTCTTGCTAATTAAAAGTAGCCAGGCTTAAATCTATGGATGCTTTTGTTGCTGTTGTCTTTTCAACAAAACTATTTCAGACCTTCCTTGTTTTTTCACATACAGAGCTAACTTTTAGATGAACTCACGTTCTTCTGGTATGTCATTATTTAGCAGGCTATAATAATTACAGTAATTAGTGTGTTTTTTTTAAAGAAAGTACACTTTTCCCAGTACGTCTTTAACTTTAAGGTGTAATTCTCAAGAGGATAATAAAATACACTATGGTAGATCATGCAATCACGTTAATGTAATCAAGTTGCTAATCATTTTCTTGGAAGAACCTCTATTAGAGAAGATGAAGACCTGCTCTTCTTTTGCTCAAGGAAAGTCATTTGCTGTTGATTGAGGTCCTAAGCTTAAACTGCTAGGTTTAGCTTGACCCAGGTCATATTAGTGGCACTTTCAAGTTATGATTGCTTACTTTCCTGGAACTACACAGAGATTACTGACTGATAAGAAATCAAAGAACTGAATTTCAGAGTGCTGAGATTTTCCTGATCTTAATGTTTTACGTGTTTAAAATCTGAGGAGTCTTTCATATGGTGCTGATGCATTTTATATTAACACTTCTGAAAAGTTTTTCCTTAGATGGTGTGTTTCTTCTTATATCGTTTTATGTTTGGCCTTCAAGGAAGGCCTTTCCAAACTTTCACCATAAGGAAGAAAACCTGTATGATCATGAAGCTCTTACAGGTTAGTATAGAATAATGGTAGATGAACAGACAATATGGCAACAGGATCTAGGTGTCTTAAGATACTTTACTGTGCCTTTGTGACACTGAAGCTAAACTGCTGAAGGTAGGTATGAAATGTGTTGTGAGATTCTTTGATCATCTTGTGTGGTGTATTTAGTTTGAAGTTATCAGATCTATGTGAAGCTAAAAATATTCACTGGCTTTATTTACAATCCTTGTATAGGACTGTAGTTTTTATTTCCAACCCTCCTCCCCTCCAACTGAGGCTTTTACTTTGGTATATGAAGGCTCTGCTTTTCCATGAGGGCCACTGAAAGATAATGACTATTTCTTCAGCCTAGTTCTGCTTTGGCTATGATTTCCTGGCAGCTTTGAGCCAGCTTAAGTGTGTATTTGCTTTCAAAAGAGATAGTGGTCTCCCTTTCCACCTGGTCTTCCTGCTCTTGCCCTTTGAACTGTACAGGAACCGATCAGCATTTAAACTAGTCTGAGAAAAGAATAAAGCTTTGATGTGTTTACCTAGAAGTTTCCCAAAGTAATTCCCTTTGGAGGTGTGTGTGTCTCTGTCTGCCCAAACAGTTGAGCAGCAGCAGGAGTTCCTCTGGGTAGGGGGTATGTGGGGCTGTTGGTGTTCATGAAGAGGTCATGCCGCTGTGATATGAGTTCAGGCTCTTGTTTGTTGCTTGAAACCACTACAGGAATAGTACTGGTTTCAAATAGTTTATTACTAGGCAGTAACATGCCAGAATGGGGCAAAAAATGACCTTGGAAATTAGGGCTGTTGTTACTCCTTTCACTGCACTGCTTTGTTGAACTGGGTGCTCTCTGTGGTAGTAGCTCACAAGTTTGAGATTTTGCTGCCATTTCAGAGTCTTAATTTTTGTTGCTGTCCTCTGTTCCAAGAAATTCTGTTTGCTCGTCGTTGGCAGGGTATATGTAAATAAATACTTACTGCATCTACTCTGGGATGTTAGTCTTGTACCTAGCTTGATGGTGTTGGCATCGTCTGCTGCCCTGCGAGATGATGTGTCTTGGACAGCTCCTCATCCTGCCTCATAGCTACGGCTCTTCAGTGAGGTTTTAGGATGGGTATATAGGCTTTTCTTTGTGTTTACTTACACACTGTTTCATCTAAATGGAGATTGCCAACCTGCAAGCCCTTTTTCATGAAGTCAAAAATACTGCTGAAGAGTTGGTTTTCACCTTTTTGGCCAAAAAAACCCCAAACCAGTTTGGAAAAGGATTATGGTGCAGCATAAAAGGTTTTGTAACTACACTGATCAGCCCTGCTGCTTCAGAGTTTAGAAAACTTGATGATTAGCCACATACAGGAGAGGAAAACCTGATAATTGCAGCATTTGGAACCCCAGCTTTTCTTCATTAAAGCTAATGAGGATATGAATGAATAATTCTACAGTTTGGAGGTTTTAAAAGTAGTATGAGAGCTAGAAATAGAGATTGTAGGCTGGCTGAGAAGGATGTCCTTGTGCTGTGATACTTAATTGGGCAGTGGCTGCTCCAAAAACTGAAGTTGTACATACCTGTCAGCAAGCACCAGGAGGCTTATGTTGAAAGGTTCAGAGTGATCTGGATCATTATAGACATTAGCTGTAAGGTGTTTGAGGTTTTTGGGCTTGTCTGCTTCAATTAAGTATATTCTTGAAGCAGAATGGGGCTTGAACGTTAAAGTGTGCAAATGTTGTAGCAGGTCTGCCTGGCTGGTGACCTCACAGCAAAGGAGAAGTGAGGATGACTATGTCCAGCTTCTTGGTAGACGAAGCATGGAGCTTAACTTAGTTCTAGATGTACTCCTGTGTCCTTGCATGAATACAGATACAAACATATACTGTGAAAGTCTTTTGTAAATGTGAGAAGTGTTTCTTCTGGCTTGCTTATTACCTTACAAGTAAAAATTAGTAAAAGGGATAATTAATCCCTTGAAATGGTACCAAATGTGCAAAGCACACAAATAAATGCTTCCAACTATTCCTTTTCTCTTAACTGTTTAATTAGTAGTAGTAGCCACTTTGGAAAAGAGCTGAGAATATAAGCATACTTTAAATTTCTTCAAATCATAGAATGTGGAATTGAGGAAAAATAAACAGTATTTGAAATATCTTCATCTTGTGTTAACGTTTGATTGTATTGCAAACAGTGGGTGTTAGTGGGACTTCCAGTACTTGGCTTTTTCCCCAGTATGTTCTTTACTCTTAAGGAAAAACAAAACAAAACCCCAGAACTGTGCAGTGAACACATTATAAACACTACCATAGCTGCCTGGTGAATGTGCTCTTTAGTACAGTTTTGAGTAGTGGAAAATAGTTTTATGTGATCAGTAGGAGACACGTTGCTATCTGACTGTATCTGATATGGAGAAAATCTGTTAACGGCGATGAACTGTTTATTTCTAATGTATTCTGAAAGTGCAAACATGTGAAAATAAAACCACTAGATTGCTCATCTTCCAAGAAAAAAGCATCTTTTTAATCCTCTGATCTTCATATGCTCTTGTTTGTTGTCCCTGATTGTCAGTGCTATATGTTACCCATCCTATCTGACCCTGCTCCCATTTCTTTTTAATTTATCCTTTTACCTGAATTGCTTAGATATGATCTTATGAAACAGTTGAATCAGTTTAAAACACTCCCCCCACAAATTAGCTGGAGATGCGTTAATGCCACAAAACCCAAACCCTTGCTCCCAAGCAGTTGCAAACTCAAAGAAATATGCAGCTCTTACTGATGATGTTGTTTTAAGCTGTGAGGAGTCAGGCATTAAGTTAGTGGTGCTGTGACTTCCACCTTCTACCCAGCCTATGGGTAGTCTAGAGTATATAGATTGCTTCTGTATAGAGTATATAGACTGTTAGAAATACTTCCACTTGATAGAACGTGTGATTTTTAAATTCTGAGGAAAACATGTTTAGATCTTGAATGATCTTCATGTGCTTAAATCTCTTCTGGAAGACAAGACCTAATGTGTACTGAGAATCGAGGCTTTTCAGTTGAATGAAGCTGGAATGATATTATACTGCAGCATGACCTGGCAGTCCAGTGTGGTGAACCCTGGGGTCTTGATCAGAATTAGACCCGTAATGGGTGCCACTTACCAGCAAGGCCAAATACTGCTCGTTTGGGCAGATTACCTGAACAGTAAATGTACTTCTGTGGGCAGCTGGGAGCAGGATACACTGTGTGGGAAGGAGAAGGAATATCCTTGCACTTTAGGGGTAAAAGCAGATCTTTCTTTTGTCTTAGCTTCTTTTGGGTTAAAGAGAGGAATCTAAGGCTGTTCTTCTATGAGATGACTCTGTGTTTGAAGAGTGCTTGATTTAAGTGCAGACAATATCAGGTGAAATTCAGGAAAACTGCATTGTGATAGGATGTGTTTATTGCTCTTCACTGCCATTAATTTATGAAATTTTGAGAATTTAGCAGAAAGCTGTTTTGGGGTAATAGGTAACAAGATGGGTTAACATGGAGGGAAAGGGTAAGCAGTCCCTTGACCCTGTTAAAAATAAAGATCCACAAAATCCCAACAAACACAACCCCCCCAAAATCACCCAAACCCCACATAACCAACCAAACAGGCCAAAGCCACAAACAATCCACACCAAACCACCACCAGAGCAAACTCACCAAAATAAAATGCAAAGGGGAGACAAAAAAAGACGACAAGCTGCTTTTGTTGTATATATCTACAAAGAAAGAAACCAGCCTGTGGCCTGACGTCATACAGCTGCTTTCTCAATGTTCTGTCTTCCCCCCAAAGTTGCTAATGATGTATTTTACCTTCTTCTGGCCCTGGCTGGCCTAGCCTTTCATAGTTTTGAAGCAGGAGCCCAGATAATAATTATGCCCCGTCAATTGTGGGGACTCAACCTTCCCCTTCTGCAGTCACTTCAGCGAGCCTCTTCTGCTCACCAGGGCCCAGTTGGGGCCGTGCCCTCGTGCAGTTGTGAAGCTGCCTCTTGCTGGCTTCCTGGTAACATCTGCACTTTCAGAGGTCTCCTTTTTGAAGGAGCACGATAAAAATCCCCCCCAGACAAAACCAAAAACCCCCCAAACCACTACTGCATTATGTTAGTAGTGGCAGCAGCGTTTGTTTAGCTATCCTAGGAAACAATGGCTTTGCAGATTGTTCATTATCTTAGTGTGTTCCAGCTCTGCATCATAATGAACTTGCTTTCCAATTCCCCCCACGCCCCCGGCGTTTAGTATTCTGTTAAGTGTGCGTGTGCCCAGCAGTTCCGGCTTTATGGTTTGGAAGGTTTGCTGGGCTGAGCAAAGTGTCTTGGACTTTAGTTTGGACGTGTCCAGTGTCGCCTTTTACAGGTGTTGTCTAGATCTTTGTTCTGAAAATGTTTGTTAATGTCACCAGCTCTGAAGTTTTGGAGAAGCCGAACAGGCTGAATGAACTCTTCAGATCACTCACTGGAAAGCTTTCATCCTCTGGCCTGCTGCTGTTCTCAGCTTCTTTCTCTTCTGTGTGTGCATGCATTTACATACAGACTCACCCCTACATGTTTTAATACAACATTCAGAACTGTATGCCTTATACTTGTGTTTATTGCAATTAATACTGTTTATAGCACTTCCATGCAGCCAAAGGCTCAAAGGTTAGACGGTCCCTATGATACGAACGCTAGCATGGAGGAGCTGTGGTATCTCTGATGGGTCAGTTACAGTTGCTAAATCCATTTGAATTATGCTTTCCAGGGAAGTGCTCCCATTTCTGAAGGTGGAAACTACGTTCTCCATTCCTATTTTTTTTCAGGTTAATTCTCTTATTTCCAGCTGTCTTGCCAGAAAGGAATAGATACGGGATTGTTCATTGGATGAACATATTGCAGACAAGGCAATTTCTTTAATAAAGTCTAACACGAAGTCTGAGAGGCTCTGTCAGAGTGGCAAACAACTGCTTATCCAAGCTGAGATTGCCAAGTTTTGGAGGAGATTGCTTTATTTTGGCTAAGTACTGCAGCACATAAGGAACATCTTAAATATCTTTTTTTTTTTTTTTTTTTGGCACTTGACAAACAACAGATATATTAAACCTCATCACCTGTGCTTTATGGAAGACTATAGGTGTGGAGCTGGCAATTGCAGGAGGCAGACAGGATTTGAAAATGGCCACAGAAGTGTTTGTAACAGTGAAATACATTGTGCGTGGGGAAGGTCAGCCACAAATGCCACTGCAGGGCTGTGGGAGCTGTATGCCCAAGTCCTCTGCCATGATGCATGGGGTCGCTGCTGATGGTAAAGGGAGGCTCTGGGCTCATGTTTGCTAACAAGTGCTAAGTAGGCATTGTGTGCAGGCTCCTAGCTGGGAGTGCAGTTTCAGGTGGCTGTGGTCTTGCCAGTAGTGCTTTGCAGAGGTTTGTTTCTGGCTTGGGGAAACTTGGTGCTGTGAGTGGTATGTGCTCAAGAAATAATGAGATACATAAAGTGAGATACAGTTGTCCTGGAGTGGCCAGAATGTCTCCTCAGCCTGCCCTTCTGCAGCTGTTACACAGAGGTGCCTTGGAGATTGTACTGCCTGGTGCTGAATACTGTGGCAAGGTTCTATCATCTCATAAATCTAAACTCAGAGTACAGATTTCACTGGAGTGTGTTTGTTCATCATTGTAAGTCTTTGGACCATATCATCTCTGCTGGTGACTGTGATCAAGTTCCCTTGTAACAAGTGTCTGTGTGCAGGGAGGGTCTGGCAAGGTTTGTGCTGCTGCTCTGTGTCTTGTAAATGCCTTGGGCCATCATTTCTTCTTTTCCAACTGATCGCTGCTCCCATGTTCTCTCCTTCTTTGTTAACCTGGTGTGTGGCATTTGAGTACTAGAAAAATCATACTTGTCCCCTTCAGTCATTAGTTCACTGTAAGTGATAATATAGTACTTCTGGCAGAAGCATGATATGTTAATTTTTAAAATGGTTTTGTACACGTGTATCCAAAAAGAAAACTTTGTGAAACAAGGCTTGGAAAACCCAGTTAAGTGGTAGAATAATAATAAGCACATCGAATGCACTGACATTTTAAGCAATTAAACATTCTCAAAAGAAGAAAGAAAAGCTATTGGTTTGGAGTCATCTAACACTTTTTATTATTTCTAATAGCGAGTGCTTTGTTAGCTTGCTACTATTGAGAGATTTGTAAAAATGCTTTTTATGGTGGGTCTAAGAGGCATGCCTTTTAACTTGTATGAAAATTGCCTTTTCTGTTAATTAGATATTGATCTGTTCTTCCCAGTTGTTGACTGCAAAATACTTTATTAAAAAGTTGTATTTAGTTCAGTTGTTTGTTACTGGATGCATTGGCTTTCAGCAGTGCAAAACTTAAATAAACAGTTAGCAATGTGATCACATACCTTTTATTTTTAGATAGTGTTGTGGGTTGTTAGGGTTTTTTTTTTGTTTGTTTCTGGTTTTCTGACCAGATTTTGTAATAAGGTAGCATCTCTTCATTTGTCTATCTGGATGAACTTGCAGTGGCTTGCAGTGTAATTCCTTCGTAATTCTATACTGTTTTGAGTTTGTGCTGTGTATTTCAATGGAAAGCTTCTGCTTCATCTGAGAATTGAACTTAATAAACAGAACCCAGGGAGCTTTTTAAATGACACATGAATAGACTGTATTTAAAAAATGCAGAAACATTTGGAGGAAAAAAAAGTCTGATGTCAATATATGGTTCATTTCAGAAGTAAAATTGTTCATGGTGAATTGAAATGTTTTGCTTTTGTTGGATGTGATAACACTTGAACACTGAATCAGTTGGTTCTTGGTTATGGTGCCTTCAGATAATGTCTTTGGATTATGTGCTTTGGGCAGCTGCTTGTGCTGTGATTTATGCCTCAGCACATGCTCCTTTCTTGAAGATTTTAAAAACCTCGTTGTTGAACTTGCACTGATTCTGATGTTCTGGGCCAAAGTGTGAATTTGAAAGAAGTGGTGCACAACATGACTTTCACAGTTCTTGAGGGCTGGCTTCTAACAGAATGATTTAGCCCTAATAATGCTCCTGAACTGGTTTTGGTGGTGCAGTAGAAAAAGCGAAAGCAAATTTAAACAAAACAGGAATTTCTATTGATGATATGTAGCTGAAGAGTGGGCTTCCAAGTGTTTTGGCTTCCGCTTCCCATGGCCTTTGCAATGTTAAGACAACTTAGGCTGTGCAGGCTGCTATGCGCAAGAATACACAGTAGCTAGATTTTGATTGTGGGAAAATGGATAATTAAACTGGTAAGGTTCACATGAAGCTCTCCAGGTACAAATAACATACACATTTTTACATTCACAGATTTAGCTTCATTTGAAATTTAAAGCACAGATGTATAGCATTCAAATCACAGTTCTCAAGTCTCTGGCTCTGCAAGCCTTATTAGAAGTACTGCGTTTTGCCTTTGAGCCTGGCTATCTTCTTCCTCTTCTTCCTATCCCAGAATAAAAAACTGAAAGCTCCCAACTCTGTTCAATAGTTCTGAAGGGTCAGGTGTTTGTCTTTGGCCACTGGCTTTCTGAAGGAGCAGTGTTGGGTACTGTGAGCATTGCTTGGAGCAACTAAGTAGCTAAAAAAATAGTCTTTGCTCACTTAGTAAATGCAAAAGCATTTACAGGAGCGACAAAGGTCTGTGTCCTTTAGCTCTGACTCCTCTGCTCTATCCCCCTTGCAGGGTCCGGTGCAGCTGTGGCATGGCCACCTCGTGACTGGATCAAACTGAATGAGGGCTTCTCTTACTGTTTTATCTCAAGCATGGTCTTTGTTCCTATGTTATTCTTTCTTGGGAGAAAGCAAAAGGACAGAAGGAAAGGGAGACAATAGCTGAATTGTGTCTGAAACTCCTCAAGAGTTTTACAGTATGCTCATGATGAGCATGTAAGCCAACAATTTTGAGGGTTTTTGTGGTTTTCTTTATAAAAAATTTGATGAAAAATTAAATAAGCATTGGAAAAGCTAAATTTTAATTTGATATCCACTTGATATCTCTGTACTGGACTGCTCCTGTCATTGATTTTACTTTTTAAAACACTGTTTTACAGCCTACTTAAAAATGATTTTCTTACATGTGGGAAATAGTGAAGTAATTAAACACATTTGGGTCTCTGCATAAATTTTCTAAAATTAACTGTCTCTTTCACACCAATCTTTCTTGTCTTTAATTGGGTTGAAATGTGTGAAAGGGAATAGGGTTTGATAGAGAACTATTTTTCAGAGAGTAGTTTAACTACAGAGCACATAAAGGAGCTGTTAGATATGCTTGGGCCAGGGAGGCAAGAACCTCCTGTTAAAAGGGGAAATATTTTTGTATTGTTTTCTGCTGCATAATTTTTGAGTAAATCACCTGCTATTTCTGTGCTTTTATACCTTTCACTCCAGCAGAGAAATTCAGGTGTGCTGCAGTTAAGAACAAAATATCCTATCACTTCAAGAATTAAAAATCCTTAATCATGAAATTGTGGTTGTCACCACATTGTTACAGATACATTTAATGTTAATTAGTTTACATTTTCCTTTTTTCTTTTTATGCTTCCCCAGTGGTGTTTCCTAACCTATTTGGGAGCAGCAGTGCTGACTAACATTTCATTTGGGTTGACTAACATTTCATATCCTGCTGTAGTAGAGTTGATGTAAAGTAGTGGAATGAACAGTAGAAATACTCTGGTTGTAGCTTCAGTTACAGCTGAATTCTTACCCCTACTTACTTAGAGTTATTTCCTGTTTGGAAATTCTTTTCCAGCATGGAGTAGGATGCTAAACTTGTCAGGTGTGTGTATATAAATTTTAACCCCAAAGCAAATGTTTTTGCCCTAGGGAACTTTTTACCTCCAACTACATCATATCTGTTTTCAAAGAATATTTGATGTTATATTAAACAAATCTTTTCAGTTAACTGGAATTCATGAATCATATCTTGGGATCAGCATTCAATCTTTCACCTGCTATAACAAATTTGAGGCACATGGTTATTTGTTTGGTATTCAACTTTCCACTTTCGAATAAGTGATTAATCTTTCTTCTTGTCATGTTTCATGTCACAGAGCACTGTCGTTTTCTCCCTCTGACAGCCTGACACTGTTTAAACATCAGTCTAATTTTGCACATAAACCAGTTTTAAGAGAAGGCAAAAAAAATAATCACGTGAGACATGCCACAAACTTATTTTCAGAAGCAGCAGGCTTGCAGAAGGCACAACTTGCTCTGTTCTGTCTTGATGTCTGCTGACAGCAGGCTGTGGTGTTAAGCACATATAACAAAAATTAGGAGTATTTCAGACAACAGAAATATGAGTGAGTATTTATTTTGATGTGAAATGAACAGGCAAACCTTGTTGAAGGGAGAAGGTAGTGGAGCCCATACATGTCTGATTCGTACTGTTATCTCTGTCTGTTCAGGGAAAACGTCTGCTTTATGCCGTGTGTGTTAAGAATTAGTTCTCTTAATACACTATAGATTTGATACAAGTCTTGTCCCTTCAACATTTGAATCTTCACCTTTAGAATGATGTTTAAACGTGCTGATTTTACCCTCTGTTTTATATGTTCACAGTAAGTCATGGGAGGTATAAAATAGGACTAAGATCAGTTGGAAGTGGCTTCTCTCTCCCATGTATGATATTTTATATCTAGTATTCCTTATTCTGTCATCTTAGGTACCTTTGTATGGTAAAGACTTGATTTTTGTCCTCTAAGTACCAACATCTCCTGACAAACTGGGAAAATATTGTTGCTTTGCTTCCTTTTTAAACAAGTTACACAACAATCTAAAAGCAACATCTGTGATGGATCAAAGCCGTAACTTCTATTTAAACTTGATACACGGTCACACCTGAAAACTGTTATAACCACAGTATTCCTGGAGGAGTGTGAACATGCCTAGAAGAACAATATCCAACCAACAGGTATGGCTTATCCAAGAAAGGATGTTTGTGCAGAAAGAGAATTCTGTCTTAATGGGCCCAGTTTTCTGAACACTTTTCAGGATTGGTGTGGAAAACTTTGTGCAGGTTGGAGGATACTAACAAAAAAGCCTGCCTATGGTCTTGAATCTGGCTATGTGGAGAGTTTTGTACTCTAGGAACAATACATATGCATAATGAAATTCCTGGTGAATTCAGCAATGTGTTTTTCCCTGAGAGCAATGATATGTATATTACGTATGGACAAATTTTCCTTGTGTTTTAATGTCAGAATGCATGACTGAAAGCAACCTATGGTTTAACAGCTTTACTCTAGCAGGACATCTATGTTTAGTCTGAATTCTGTAGCAATGAAAAACTCTATTAACTTAATGTTATTTTGATGGACAAGAGTGAGAAAAAGATTTGGGAAAGCAGTGTGCATGGAGAGTGGAAGTGAAGTTTCACTTTTCATGGGAAAAGTTCTTTTTCTAGTGCCTTAATGTGAGCTGTTGTGTATATGCAGCTGTCTTGCTCTCATTCCCTGAGAATAGTGGTGAACTGGGCAAAGCACTGAACTGTCATGTTTCTGTTATTAAGGGTGTAAGGCTAAATAACTCTGTGTCAAGGTTGACACTTTTTTTTTTTCTTGAAATGAATTTTGCTCTGTATCTGTGCTGAAGAAGGCATGGCCAAATTCTTTCCATTGGGAGTAGGAATTTGCAGAGCTATTTTTTTCTTACCTTCCAAACACTGTAGTTGAAAACTTCCTTTCTGACATTGAGGAGATGCTTCCTTGTGATGAAGACATCTGTTGTTAGGTCCAAAGTTGTGCTCCTTTCTCACATTTGTCTGTCTTCACTAGAAGGCTGTGGGTTAAACAACCATTCCTTGCTTTACTGAATTCCACTAAAGGGGGGCGGGGGGAAGAAAAAACAAAATCACTTTGTCTTCACCAGGTTGACATCCAGGGGCTTATCTGTCTGACATAGACTTTGGTATCTGTTTGAAGGATAATGACTTTCAGGGGTTTTATGATTTATTTTTTTTCTTCTCAGTAGCAGCACAAATGTGCACTTACTATGGAAATGACTTAGCCTATCCACTGTTGAGCAGCAATACCATTAAAGTCTGAGAATTGGGTCTCGGAGATAATTATTGCTGTATCTACCTGAAGGACCATTCCTGCCCAAAACTCATGATTTCAAATTTTATTTTGGGTTTTGGTGTATCAAATAATATCGTTGGGAGTCTTAAACAATCTCACCTCTCCCTTGTTCCTCACCTCATCAGACAGAATTACTAAAGTTGTGTTGAAATATTAACTGAAGGACTCTTACTAAAAATATACCTTCTTTTTATTCTGTCTTCTAAGGATGGAAGAGAGTTTCTTGTGCTGAGTGTTTGCAAGGTCTGTCCTGGCTTTTTGCTGTGTCCCCCTGCCTTCTTGTTTGTTCTAGTTGGCTTCTCACAAGTTGTGTGGTGGTGCAAGCGTCACTGCCTATGAGATCACAATGTGCAAAAATGTTTTTCTTACACAGATGTAATAAAATCTCTCTAAAAAGAAATAGTATATACTCGGTCATTGAGAACAGCTTTGTCACTTCTGGCATTACCCTCAAGTACTGCAAATTTCAATGGGCAAACATCGCCCAGGGAGCAAAATTCTGAGACCTTGAAAGCATTTTGAGTACTTGCTAGCTATGAGGAGCAGAGAACTGTCCTGTGCGGTTATACCTCAACTTCTGTGTAGGTAATTCTCTGACTTCTTTTGACAAGTGAGAAGATGATGGAAATTTGGTTTTTCAAGTGGTGACTTAGCTAGAGCACATCATCCTTTAGAGCATGAAATGAGCTGGGCAATTAGATGGAAGCAAATACTTATTTTTCCATTAGTCTGTAGATGAAGTAGTATGTATCAGACTTGGTACTGTCAGCCACAAATGGTGATGTCAAAGGTGAAGTCCTGTAACTGCAGCACATGTATTCTGTGCTTTCAGAGACTTGTGAAGTGTTTTATTGCAGTCCTGAGGATCATCAGGGAGACAACAGTTTTTCTCCCATTAGTGGTGCAGCAGGGAGGGAAGTACTTCGTTTCTATTGGATTAAGGTGTCAATGGGTAAAGAGGGACATGCTGCCTTTTTTTTTTTTTTAACAAGGTCTGTTTTATTAGTTGCCTATCTGGATGCATTTTCCCTCCTTCCTTCTGGATTTCCCTTCCTTCCACGTACACATTCTCCTTTCATCTGCAGATCAGAGGAAGAAAGTGTTGCCACTGAAGAGAGGGACATGTCAAACTCCTTTTTATCAGAAATACCCTCTTTGTTCTACTTTTTCTTATACTCCTTAGAGCTTGGTGATCTCTCTTCCTACCGCTCCTTTGGGTTATCATGTGCTGTTGGCCTGATCCAGCCTGTTACTGTCCTCTGAATGATTGTCATACAGCCTTAAATATAAAGTGTTGTCAGGAGGAACTTTGGACCCTTAATTGGAGTTTGTTACTGAAGCAGATTTGTATTACGCTGAACTTGGGTTATTTGCCGGAGAGATTCCTTAAAAACTTTCAAGGAAAGGGAGAGAGCTAATGAAGGTCTTTGATCTCTTCTGTACAGAAGCTAATTGATGTTTGGGTTGCTCATAATTAATTTCATCCTTTAAATTAATTCTCACAAGCTTTAGAAATTACCAGTGAAGTAGTAGTTCATAGCTCTGGTCTTTCTAGTAGGCAATGGGCTTAATTGTAGCTTTGGGAAA
Source organism: Gallinula chloropus (assembly GCF_964237585.1). Taxonomy (NCBI): domain Eukaryota; kingdom Metazoa; phylum Chordata; class Aves; order Gruiformes; family Rallidae; genus Gallinula; species Gallinula chloropus. The sequence continues at coordinate 31,995,410 of NC_140090.1, read as the reverse complement.
TTCTGTTTATGGTAGAGGGCAGCATGTTGCCGCTGAATGGAAGAGTCAGCTGGCTGGCTAACAGCGTTATGTTGTGGGTCTTATGTACTTTAATCTGTTCAGTGCCCCTGTCTCCTGGTAACTTCATGGAGTAGTTTGCTCTTTTCTCCTCGTGGCTGCTCGCAAAGATGCATTGTAGCTTATCAAGGCATGTATGCAGATATGTGTCTAAAGAACGCTTGCTTAAAAAGGAATTTCTTGGTTTATACACCTTTGCTGATTGAGTTCACAAATGAAATGGCTTCAAATGCTTTTGCAGGATGATGTATGACAAGAGCATTGGACTCATTTGCCTTTAAGACTACTATTGCTGTGCCACGAGCCAGCAGTTTGTTCCTGTAGTGCCTTACAGTAATGGCAAAAGATACTGTCAATTCCACATCTGCCACTTCTGCAAGAAAACCCAGAGATGTCAAATTTCATGAAACTAGAAATTGCAGTTTCACTGAACTTCCGTGGAGATTCTTATAAAATCTAAAGATTTAATCCCAGGATTGTACTTTGAATAGCAAGATGAAATGGGTTTTGAAAGCAGTTCTGTTACATTCATGCTAACTCCTACTTGTTCACAGTCAGCATCTTTGGATGTTAGGTGGTTATTTGGTGGGGGTTTTTTTGCTGTCCCTGAGGAGGTGTTTTTTCACAATGTTTGGTAACCTGTCTAAAATTACTGAACTGTGAATTGTGCTTTTCTCTGAGTATACCTCTGTCCACATGTGCACTCTGTAGCAGTCTTCTGCAGTGTTTACAATTAATTTAATTTTTCATATAGCCTGGTAGGAATCTCTTTTAGACCAAGCCTGTTGTAATACTGGACTAGTGAGTCAGCATGTGTTTAATGCTTAAAATACTTTTGTTATAATATCCCTTTTTCAGTTAAATAGTGCTGTGAGACAAAGCAGCTGATTGCTTTTGTGTTTCGTATAGGATTTTTCCACCTTTGAAAAATACATTAAAGAGCTTGGCCATGTTTTATATTGTATTCCTATGAAAAAATAGTGATATGTTGGAAAGAACTTCTAGGTAACCAGGAGCTGCAGGCTTACTTGCAGTGAAAGTTGTTTTCTAATTCCTCATGGAGAAAATTCTAAGTTTGTCTGTTGTACCAAATGGAAATGTTTTCTACTGAATGAAGCAGCTAACTGTTCCACAGGAGACCTGCTTCTATATATAGGGCTTTGCAGTACAGTGTTAGTGAAATAAGAATAGGAAAAGGGGAAGTTTTGTTTTGCCCACTGTAATGCAGCGGATCTCTTACACTAGTGGTGGACCAGAAAGTCACTTGCGTGTCATCTCTACTTCTCTATCCCTGCTGCTGGGCTGCTTCAAAATGACAGCAGTGATGTTCGCCTTTATATTTTCCCATTTTTTTGTAGACTCTCATTTCTGTTGAAAATAAAAGCACTGACAGGTTGTATTTACTTCTAGAAGAAGTGAGAAATGGAAAGAACTCTCTGACAGTTGTCCCGAGGCAGCAGGAAAACTAATAATGAAAGAAATAGTTCAATGTCTGTAAAATATCTGGTCTAAAATGAATACATCTCTCTGCCCTTCTTGGAGAAAAGCTGGTTACCGCCATTTCGACAGGCTGGCGAGTATTGTGGGTGATACCTGTTATGTAAGAATGCTGGTATTGCTGCCTTGTGAACAATTCAGTGCTGATGTTATCCCTAGGCATCATTTACACATACTTTATCTTTTTGCTCCAGAGTTCATTATTTACTGTATCTCCTACTATTTCTGTGTTTTCCTTTTCTTTGTGTGAAATACATCAAATGTGCCAGTACCAGGTCTTTTCTCAGAACTTCAGGTGCTGCTTAGGCAGATGAGAAAGGTGGTGACTTACATCAAAGAATGCAGTGGGACAGAGATTGAGGAGATGAATGTTGCTGGAATTCAGAATTGTTTCCATATTGCTTTATGAAAGACTTCTGGATTGGTTCCTCTCTCCAGACTAGCAAACCAGAAATAATTTATAGGATTGTATTTCAGCATCCAGTATTTGCTTTATGTTCATCTTCAGACTATAGCAGAAGGCAGGCTCATATTCAAAACAAGCACGTTAATGTTAACAGAGCTATCTAGAGCTGTCAGAGGGTAGCATGTTCTCAATATAACCAGGCAATAAAATATGTGGGCTTGATGTCTAATTCCACAGCTTCTATAGCTTGCATTTAATAATTTATATTTTTTGTCATTGCTAGCGTGTAGAGCAAAAAAGTAGAGACTAATGAGGCAGGTAAACTTTCCAGAGCAGATTGAGACTTTTTTAAGCTTCATGATGCGTCAGACTATGTTATGATGATAAAACACAAGCAGACATTAGATGACATACTTGGCTTATTACATGCAGTCGAAAGACTGAATTTTGGTAGGAGCTGTGTGAATCTCTATTCAAATCAGATATAGGCTGTTTGCAGATAGCTGTCTGCAGCCCCAGCCTTGGATGACTGATGATGCATGTAATTTAGAAAGCTTGGAATTTACTGAAATATTTATGCTTTCCTGGACTGCCTTGTTCCATGGGTACATGGAAACTGTGAGGTTAGGCTGAGAGGCTGGCCAAGCTACACCTCTGTGTTACCTGAAACACGTTCTATAGGCGAGTGGCAAAAAGGGTCTGCTACTTTACTGTCCTTGAAATCAGATACCCTTAACATTTGGGGAAAATCTTGTATGTGTACATGATTGAACTTTGGCTTATTTAATGCTTGTATGGCTCTTAGACATTTAGTCCTCCATCTTTTTCCTGTAATTAATACAATGATTTCATTAATGCATTCTACTGTGAGAAGCAGTGGATGATGACTTTCCATTTCTTGGTACTATAGTAATTAAAGCAAAAACATATCACAGGAAAAATGAAAATTCTGGTTTTTAAAAAGCCATTTTAGAACTTTTGGCACCGTATAGTTTTTTGTACTTTGATACAGGTATAAATTGAAATGCTGTTGTTGAAGAGTGGGGAGAAAACATGCAATAGATTAAAAAAATCAAATAATGTGAAATAAGTTTATTGTTAAGTAAATAACTAGAATTGATAGGATTTGTATAGGCGAGCAGCTTTGGTGCTCACAAGGAGTAGCAGAGTTGTGTCTGTGTGCATGGGAAGACCCACCCTTGGTTATGTGTCTTTGCAGTGGCTATTGAAGTAGTTACAGCATTTTTTTGATTTCTTTCTATAATGAAAAAATAAGCTTGTTTTCCCTCCTGTTTGGGTTTTGTCTGTTTCCCACCACTCCAGCAGCTTTGGAGTACATGTGTACCTTGTGACTGGATGGGCATGTGTGCTTTTTGGACAAAGAAGGAAAGATTTTGCCAGCATTGCTGCCAGGATGCTAGCCTGGAACAGGAGTTGTTCTCTTATGTGTGGCTTAATGGTTAATTACAGTTTGTTGCAGAACCATTAAATATTGCTGCTTGATTTAAAAGGGTACTATTTCATGATGGTTGGGTTTTTTCATTTTATACCTCTCTTCACGGCTGTGGGTTTCTGCTGTTATCTTTTAGTGCTGTTCGTGAGAGCAATGCCATTTAATGTGCTGTGCAGATGGACCTTTTTTGTGACAACATAATTCCAATACAATTTCACTTGGAAACTGTACTAATGCTGTTTTGCCTTTAGCAACTTAACATAAAAAGTGTGTTTTAGTGTGTTCAGTGTCCCCCCCCTTGCACCTTTTACATGGGATACTGTAACCATTTTGACATTGCTCTTCCCTCTCCCTCACTAATAGGTAGAACAAATTTGTTGTTGTTTTATCAGAATGCTTAAGGAAGATGTAATAATATATTTATGACTGTGTTCTGAAAAAAAATTGTGCCAACATTTTGTATTCTGTGAGTACTTGAGGAAATAAAACAAACCCACAACAGCCTGTCTGGAATTTGGGATCATGAGCCTTGTTCTTCTGAAATTGCGTGACACGTGGATCCGTATTTTCTTTGTCACGTAACTGCCAGTAGTGCTTTGCTGTTTTCTGCAGGCTTTTCGTTTGTGTTTTGAGGGTTAAAGAACTTCTCTATTTTTTATTTGATCCATCACTGTAACCACAGTAACCATTTTAACTGTGTTTGATTTAGTCCCAGTAGGCAAGCAAAAATTAATATTTAGAGCAATTCATAGGCAAAGCGAACTTATCTCTTCATCCCAGAGGATTTAAGAAACAAATTAATTAACTATTGTTGGCTTCAAAATTGGTGTAGTATTGACAGGTTAAAAGTTGTTTTGTTGTGTTTTCAGCTTTTTAACTAGCTCCATACTATTTCAGCTTAAGAAATAGACCAAAAAAAGTGCTAGCACTCACTGAAGATACTGTTGTACAAATACCAAACAAAACAAAGATGAAAAACCTCCAGAGCCTAAAACACACACGCACCCCCAACAAAACCCAGACAAAAGAACCCCAAACCTTACCCCCACCTGCCCAAAGAAACAACTCAGGAGGGTTCACATGGCCTTGACTTGATTGCGTTGCTAGAGATGTGAGAAGCCAGAAAGGTCATCAAGTCCAGCAGCAGGTAAGCATAGTGTCCCTGCAGTCAGTGTTCCTTTTAAAATCTGCGTGTTGAGTATTGGGCACGTGTTGGATTTTTCTGTTACTTGCAGCTCTATAATTTAACTGCTAGGATCAAAACACAAAAATGAAAGCGTGCTTTACTTGCTGTGATCCCTCTTACAGCTACAATATACATATATTTTTATTACGTTGGATGCAACACACATAATAGCTCTAAACATACATATGTCTTGTAACCGATATAGCTCTGTATATATGAAATACACCTATATACAGTTAGAGAACATATAATGTTATATGTTATAGCTCTGTGGATGTTAGAGAAATATTAGACCATATTATCAGAGATATATGCTATAGCTAGTATAATTATTCATTGTAATAGGTATTGTTATATTTTATTATAACAATACATTCTGTATCTCAGTGTATATACAGTCAGGGGTCAGATTGAGCCATATGCAGGCAGAAGCTTGGTAGGCATAAGGGTAAAGCCCTTGAAGTGGGGTTGAAGTTCTTAGCTCATGGAAAAATGTGGGGACTTATTTTTCATAGTGACATTTGTTAGCACAAAAGTAACTTCAGTTATGTCACAAATGGAGTTGCAAGTGGGAGTTTTGGAGGTGAAAGATGTCTCTTACTCTTATGAGAAATGGTGGCAATTGTTTGCTAACAGTCAAGGTAGTGTTACTTTGTGTTGCAGGACTTGAAAATGCTGGTTTATTACATTTATAGCCTGAATGCATTCTCTTAAACTTGTACCTCCTTAAGTGCTTTCTACAACACTTCTTCATTTTCTTCCCAAGCAAATATCAACATACAATATCCTGAAGTGATTAATGGTAATTACTTTTCTGTATTATTCCCTGTGTTGTGTAGTTAAGAGGAAACTAATGAAAAACATAAGAAAGAAAAAAATGCAAACTGGAGCAGAGATTCAGAGAGGTACAAGTGCATCGAATTTTGTTTTAATGTGTTGGGTCTTTTGATGGATATTGTCCCATGCTTTGATCTGCTGATACACTTTGATTCCTAACTAGTCTAACAGTTTGTTGCCAAGTGTGCTGCACAGTACAGATACTGATTTTGTTTGTCATCTCTTCAGGGAACTTCCAGGGAGGCTAATGCAAACACACCATGGAGAAGTTGGGGAGGGGAGGTGGGACAATCAGGAGGTATCTCCAAAGTGTCATCATTGTGATCCACCTGGTGGTGCCCTGATGGGATCTCTGCTGTGCTGGATGCTGCTGTGGGCTGTGGCTAGCTGGGAAGCTTGTAGAATCACAGAATTGTAAGGGTTGGAAGGGACCTCAGGAGATCGAGTCCGACCTCCCTGCCAAGACAGGTTCCTTAGGACAGACAGTAGACTTTGGGGTGGTTCTACCAGAATGTAAAGATTAAACCTAAAGTCACGGTTTTATCTGAAAGTCTGGAGTTGTTTTCTTTGCTGCTTCAGTAAGTAACGAGATTGTTGTGGGTTTCTGTGCTTTACCAGGAACTTGGTCTTACCCTAATTAATCATTAAAGGTTGTCAGTGCACTATGGTGCAGCTTATTATTAGAGACTGCATGTATTTCACAGATCTGTGACCCTTTCTTGAGTAACTATAGAAACCCCAGCAACAGTACTTATTAACTTAAATTATGGAGTTCATGTTTTTTAAGAATATTGGGCAGAGTCAATGGCTAATAATTTTGGTGTCTGAAATAATAAAGATTGTAAAATTTGAATTCTGGTTATCTAATTTTGAGTAACGACATGATAAACAGATTCTTACTTTCCGCAAGATCTCTCGCATGCTTCTTGAGAATTATAGAATGCTTGTGCGAGTTATTAGACAACACTGAAAAACCCAGATAACTTTCATTTTTTTGTGAGGTTATTGTAGGCAAAACATTTTAGGCCCATGCTCCATCATATTCACAGTTTAAAAGCAAAAATTATTGAAACAGCAAATAAAATGTCTTTAGTTGTTTTGTTTCCAATATATTTCTAATGCATATTTTCTAGATATTGTACTTGATTTACACTGGTAAATGAGATAAAAGAAGTCTGTCTCAATTTGCAAAACAGTGTTAGGTGCAAGTGTCTCTGGTGAAATAGAAGGGAGAAAGAAGAAATGTCAAATGTGAACGTTGCTGTGGAACATTGCTAAGGCCGGTAGGTACAGCAGGTTTGAAAATGGGAATTGAGTATTTGTACAGCTAACAAGATAATTGAGTTGATTCCAGCTGATGTTTGGAAGAGAGTTTGAACTCAGTCCTTCATGACTTAAATTGCTTTATACTTTTTTTGAGGAGCAGAAGCAAACCTGCTGGGGAGGGTGAGAGTGTTTAATGATCCTTTTACGATTTCATGACACACATGGCACAAGCCAGTGTGGGGAGATGGGTCATTGGATTATATGGACAGAGCAAATACAGCGTGGTAATCCTAATGTTTTATGTGTTGCTGGAGTGTGAAATGCAAATGAAGAGCACACCATAATGCACTAAGAAAAAATAAAGGTACCACTCAAACATGTTGGGGTGGATTTTGCCCTTGTTGAGCAAAAGGGAAGCCATTTCAGCAGTGGCACTGGTTTTCAAAGGTGTAAATCACAAACATCGGTGCTCTGCACCAGATCAGTAGCATTAAGAAGACCATCCCCTGTGTTTGTGACTAAATAGGTTACGGGGAGCAAGTCAGTGGGTAGAAGTGAAACTTGTTTGAGGGCAGGAGCAAAACGTTGAAATTAGCCAGTGGGAAGAAATGCCTGTGTTAACTTGGTGTAAACATTGTCCCACTTGTGACTGAGCTGTTTGAATAATTAATGCTGTCGTTGTTTGGTTTTTCCCCTCTGTGTATACTGTATGTTGCGCTGGAGGCTGTTCAGCCTGTGGGTGTTTCCTGGCAGGGTGCTGCTGGCTGGGACGGGACAGGACTGGCTGCTGACAGGCAATAGTCAGTCCCTGTGCGTGCTGGGTGTCTCCGGCACACTCTCCAGGGTACTTGCACGTAAACCCCCTGCATTAAACGGTTACCTCCTTGAACTAAATTTGCAGAAGACCAAGTTAATTCTTATGCAAATATTAATCTCTTAGCAGTGTTGTAATAACAGGGACCTGTATAAATGTGTGATGGGAAGTTGGATTAAGCTTGCAGGTGATACTATTTTTCACCACTGATAGATTGCCAGCTCTTAGGTTCAGTTTCAGTTCAGCAGCCATTAGTGGCTTCTAGGGAAACATAGTACTCTGGGATCCTACTGGTGCTCAAACAAAGCGTGTGTGTCACCTCGGTGGCCTCTTGCGCACGTGTTCTCCCTGCCTTCCTTGGGAAGGGCCAGCCTCCCACTGGCATGGGGGGAGAGGCCCTGGGGACAGGGAGAGAGGGGAGCGAGGAGTTTGGTCTACTGCCTGCACAGCTGACCCACAGCTCAGTATGTTCAGAGGCTCCCAAAACCAAAATGCTGTGCCAGGAGTGGCGACCCTGGGAGCCTTTCACCCTGCTGACCTGTCATACCTTTCTGAAGGATAGTGAAACAGAGTAATTGTAATTCTCTAGTTATTATCTGTCATAAAGTGCATGGATGTTTTGTTCAGTGTAGAATATTCGTGCTGAAGTATATTTACAGGAAAATATATCTTAAATAACAAAAGCAAGATATTAAAATTTTTGGTACTCACCTGTTGTGATTCTCCTGGAGAACCAACTGCACTGAGGAGCAAGAACAAAACCCTGCTGGGTGCAGAAGCCTGCGCAGTGCTGGGGAAACCAACGGTGCAGAAACCAGAACTGATGTTTTTGCAGTAGGCTGTGTCTATCACGGGGCAGTTGTTGCAGTGTAGGAGTGGACTAACTGTGTCTTAGGCTTTTTTAAAGTAAAAAAACAAATGAGATATTGGGGTCAATCTTGGATCTTGTTTGCTGAAGATTATGATATAAATCTATCAAACTTGATCAGTTTTGTGTGCTGCTTTTTTTCTGGAGAGATATTGAGAGGGTAGGTACTGTATATATGTGATCAATAGGCTTCAAAATAATTTCACCAGTGACTTGATTAATCCTATTCAAAATGCACTGGCGGGGGGGAGGGAAGAAAAAAAAATCAGTATAGAATAATTAGCAGAATGAAATTGAGTTAGTAGGTGTGACATCCAATTATTTTCTGCCCTGGAGATAAACATCACGTGCGGGTTGGATATTACAGCTTCAGTGTAACACCTCTGCTTCTTCCGAATCAGATGGAGTGAGAAGTAGCCATGTTGTGTGAGGAAGAACCATGGCGTTTCAGACCATTGTGGCTAACACATAGTGTGACTAGGAGTAGGTTAACTGCTTGGAACAGCTGCTTTAATGAGGTCTTCAAAAGAATTACTGGTTTGTGGGTTGTTATGTGGCAAGTTGAACTCTGTTAGTCTTTCTGCTCTATGTGGGAAAAAATTCAGAGGTGGCTGATAATGCAAGAAGGTTGAACACTGTTTCTGTACAAAGGTGCTTTTGCACAAGTGTGTTCTAACTGGGTATCCTTGAGGGCTGAGGCAGAAGCACAGCGTTGCTTCTATGCATCCAACAATTTCTCCTAGGCTTTCCCACAAAGAAAGAAGCTTTAAGTAGTTGTACTTCATGTTGTGACTGACCGAACTAACGTGGCTGTGTGATAACTGGATTCCCTGATTTATTGAAGGGTTGACATGGGGTGGCAAAGCTGGACATGACAGACTGTATCAGATTAGTTGTTAAGTGTGTAATAGACCCGTATGCCCTGAATTACAACTGAATGCAGCCTTCTGCAATGGTTTAGGCTGTTGTAGATATGGTCTCATCTGTGAAATGTGAGAGCTTTTATTTTCCTTTCGTTAAAAAAGAAGAAAAAACATTGTGTTTTAAAACACTGGTGGGCTTTACTTGAGCCTTTTTTGGAAATAAGATACCACTGCCTCAGGTTGATCCTATGTTTATGTTGTGTCAGTGTAGTGTTGGTATAATTTTGCTGCTACCTTGGGATGTATTTCATGTATTTAGTTTTGGCTGGGAAAGTGCTTAGATTTTATTTTAATGAGACTACAGGTATCATTTGTTCCTTTCTTGTTGGTCACTTAGTGCGGTCCAGTTCATTCTTGGACTTCTCACAAAACTAGCTCATGGTCTATTAAGAAAAACTCAACTGTTTAAATAGCTGTCAAGAACAATGTCACAGGTACCTTTATGTCCACGCAAGTTACAGTTTATTGAATACTGAGTATTGTTGGAGAAAAGTTTCATTACTAAATTGATGTAGAACCAGGTTAGAAATTTTATATAGATTGTATAATTATCTGTTAGAAAGAAATGAAAAACGCTGTTCAAAGGTTTTTCTATTGTGCGAAAATGGTCTATTTCTCACAACGTAGTTATTTTTCCACTCTATTTTTAAACTCGTCTGCAATTTACAATTTTCCCCATGTACTGTTTTACTTTGAACTTCAACAGTATTCAGTACATGAACTTCTGTAGTCAGCACTTTGTTGGGTGAAAGAGGTGGTTTGTTGATATTTTTGTGTAGCTCTAAGTATTTGATAATACTGATAAGATGCAGAGGTGTTTATATTTGTTTCTTAATGTAGTCCTGGTATTCCTTCTAATAAAGTCCTTGACTGATCAGACTGTCCTCAAATTGTGTTGTATTAAATGCAGACAAGTGTTTTTTGGATTGAGATTGGATATGATGAAACTTGGTTCACTTGACTGGAGTATAGTACATATATTCAGATGTGAAAAATAAAGAAACTTGACTCCAGGCTGTAAAACTGTGGCGATGAAGAGGCTCTGATATGATGGTGAGAAAGCTGGCATCTCTCATTTGAAGGAGAAAAGCGTCTAGGTTAGTGAAAAAAAGACCTGCTCTTCACACAAGCAGGCTTCACAGTGTATGGAGCCTTTAAATAAATTTAAGGGGATGAATTTCATATTTGGCTGGTTTGGGTGCGATTTTCAGTTCTTATAGCTTTCATTTGCTGTACATTTGGGTCATTAGTTTTACTAGTAACTGTCTTAAGTGATTGTTTATTTCTTGGAAATAAACACAAGTTTAAAGAAGTAATTCTGTAGGACTTTAATAAATGTGAACGAAGCAATGATCCATGCTTACTGTTATTGAGATGTTGCTGTGTCTAGAACTAATGCAAGCAATCTGACATTAATGATGTCTTGGAATATTTTTTCAAGCTTCTCTGTAGTTGGAACAAGCACATGGAGTGTGGGAAATTCAGTAAGTGTTTGTTGTTGGGCAGAAAATGAGATTGCTAAACACTTGTTTGTGCAAATGAAATTCCGTGTCTATTTTAAAACTGAATGTTATAAAGCCCTGTTCTGTAGTGTATGTGTTTTTATGTGTAGTATTGATATGTAGGTGAGAGTTGACTTTTTTACTTGTTGGGATGGGAAAGAACACAGCTCTGAGAAATGCTAATGTTTGTCCTCACGGTAAAAATGCTGCAGCTTAATTGCATGTGTTTGACTTTTTTCCGAATGGTGCATGGCAAACAGTTGTCTGCAGGTACCTCTAGGGACAATGGCATTCCCTTTGGTCAAAATGGGGGTGCATATGAGCTTGAGAATATAGCAGACTTATTCAAAATCAACTTTACTGTATGTGACTCTTACTTGGCAGATTGTAAATGACTCATCAATCTCGTATGACTTAACCAGATCAGATTCAGGATATTGCTGAGCCAGTTTTTACTTGAGAATGACCTAATTTTTTGCAATTTCAGCAGACTTCATGGCCAGATGTTTTCCAAGTCTTCCAGTACGTAATTTGAAATTTTGTTCTACCTATATTTTAATGTCAATAGTAAAGATTTTTAATGCCTTCAAGGCATTGCTTAAGAGTGACCTGTGTTAAAGACTTCCTTTATCATATGGTCATCTGATGTCTTTCAAAAAACCATATGGTCATCTGATATCTTTCAAAAAACTGACAGTAGAAGGAAGTGCACTTTGGATTATATTTTGAATACAGAAAAGCTTTAAAAATGCTTCTTTTGATACTTCTGTAGCTTACTTGATTTCCCTCCTACCTTCAGTGTGAACTTGAGCAAGTATCTTTCCACCATCATACTGTCTGCTGTGTTGTCAGTCCATCTATGTAGCTGCTCACACCACCGAGCAGGGTTGTAGAGGTAATCCAAAGCGGGATCTTTGCAAGGGAATGCTCTGTTCATACATGCAGATTTAGTCATACCTGTCACAGTAGTTTTTGGTTGCTGTTTTATGTTAGGTATAGAATTTGTGATAGAAGTACTACACAGCTTTCAGGTTCTCTGAAAACTAACCAAAAATGATCGCTGAACACGGGATTTCATTGTAGTTGCACAGAGTCCATTCCAAGTAGACTTCAACTGTAGCTGATCCCTACGTGGCCTGTGGGCAGGGGTTTCAGAATGGTCTGATAGATAACAGGACTCTTATCAACACAGTTGAAGGAGGAAAAAGTGATTTGTGTTTTGAGGGAGGAGACAAACTCTGACTCTTAATAATTACAGTGAGTCACTTTGTATAGTATGCCGTTTATTTAAAAGGCAGAAGAAATAAAGAAGTAGTAAGCATTGCTTTAAGGGGATAAATCAGCCAAAAGTAAACGCTGTGCAACATGATGCTTATTTCAAGCTTTCTCTGAAGCATTACGTAGACCTTCAGTTGTGCAAGGATGTACTGGGTCTTACACAATTTCACATTTTCCCAGTAAAATAAGGTCTAACCAGCAGTTGTAGGAAAGGCTGTAATTCATCAGTAATACAGTTTTTCTGTCCAGTGACATTTTTGCCTGAGATAAAATGAATTCAGGGTCATGCTTACTTGCTATTTAAATAAAAGCAATTCCCTGATGTTAATGCTTTTTATGTAGAAAAAATTTTTCCCCTCCAAGTAAGTCTGCAGTGTGAAGAAGGGGGCAGCTGACTGGGGAGGCCCTTATCACCGTCCATAGCTTCGTGTTTAGAGTACAGCCTGCCTGAAAGCACAGTCCGTCCTAACGTTAAAAAAAACCCACTAATGACTAAAATTTTAATTATGCTGTAATGTATATTTTGTAAGTATTGGCATAAAAATACTGGCAAGTCAATACAGTGTCATTGAAGTGATTACTACATGCTACGTTGTCAAGAATTTGGAAGGGATTTGATGAGAACTTCCATGTTTAGACAACAGACGCTTTTTGTTCTGGATTCAAGACTGGCAGGTGTTAGTACTGAGACTTTGTGGAGACTGAGCACAGAGCGAAGAGCAGCATGAAGACTTAGGAGGAAAGATGGACTGTAGGAGTCAGTGAAAGACAGATGTTTAAAACAAACCAACACTGGCGTCTCTTCCCCCTCACCTCCCAGTATACCCCAGTTAGAGATGCAGTGCTCTTCCATTCACAGTGAAAACTGAACCCCCGCAGTCAGTTTTAGAGGATTTTTGTGGCTCTGCCTACACAGGGGACCTGACTTTGCCCAGTCAGAGCAAGCTAAATCCTGCAGCATGTAGGAACACCAGAATTCGGAGGTGAGGAAGTTTTCTATCTCTGAAGCGATTGTTCTTCAAAAGGAACTTACCTCTTCTGGTTAATTCTGACACTACAGCGGAGAATATTAATGCTTCTTTTAAAAGGTTAAGGGACTTATTTCATGTTGACCAAATAAGCCTATAATCAGCGTAAGAACAGGTTCACTTCAATAGCTGGTAGTCTCCTAATTGGAGTCAGCCTTATTAGTGGCATATTTTTCCTTGTAGCCAATTTCACATGTAGCTTCAAATCATCAGACGAGCAGCAGTAGGAACGAAGGAGTACTTGGAAGCAAGTTGTGATTGTTCTTATATTTATAATCTGGCATTTCTGGTGAGACTTTGTGGGTTTTCCTTCTCAATTGTCTTTATGAATTAATCTTAAAAGAATCCAGCTTAGTTCTTGTCTTCTGGACTGAAATCCATGCTCCTTTTCTTTACATTGCATTTAATTAACTTGATACAAAATAGTTCTGCTATTTTTAAAAATATTAATTGTATTTATAGACCTTAAATTAATAAAATATATAACCTTAGCTTGGAAGTGTTCAGTATCATAGCTGGGTTATATAAAATGTGATGGTAGTTAACAGTTTTGTCTAATTCCTAAAGGCTATCCATCCTTTCAGAGTAACAAATTACTGTTGGATTAGGAAATTAAATACCAGCTTCTTATATCTTTTTTTTAAAACTCTTCTGCTCAGTTGTAGTTAATCATTTGGTTAGTCCTTAACACATGCAGATGTTATCTCTCAAATGTTGTTGTAAGGGGTTGGGAGAAAGCACAACAGATAATATGCTTTGATAAAAGGGGAAAAGCATGATGTACAGATACATTATAATTTATTGTTTGGCTCTTTGGTGGTTTTTAATATTCTGGGTTTTTATGCAATACACATCAGTTGTTGCAAGTGAGCTACTTCAGGCTGTCAGTTTGACAAATGGTGTATTTTAGTTTTTACAGCTTATTTGTAGCTTCATAGCATCTCTGAATATATTGTTTCTGTTGTATGTCTAAGGTGCTCCTTTAGCATCACTTGAAATCTTTGAATATGCACAAATATTTTTTTTTCAGTTTAGGCAATTTTGTTATAATGCTCTTAAGAGAAAAGTATGGCATGACAGAGCACTGTAGTCAATGTTGGATTTCCCCTCTTCCCACCATCCCCATTAGTTTTTAGTACATTAGTTTTATTTTAACGTGGTTAGAATTGCCTTTGTAGTAGTTCTCTATGATTGCAACTTGCTTGCCTTCTGCTAGCATCAGTACCAGGTTATGGCAGTGTGTATCTGACAGCACCCCAGAAGCTGGTGGGTGTGCTGGCCTCCAGCTGGGGAGAACACTGCTGAGTGTGTCCTGCTGCTCCTCAGCATGTGTGGTGTTTCCTGTAAAGCCCGACATCTCTTGCTGTGACCGTCTGACTCTGGAGCAGGACTGACTTGTGCTCTGCTGGATTCAAGCATACAGAAAATTCACAGGTGCTCGTAGGCCCCTGGCTTCTTTGCCTGAGGAGTTTACAAATGCAGGTATCAAAAGAGTAGGTTTTTTCTAAAAACTCTGGGGGAAAAAGGGGGAAAAAACAACAAAAAAGGAAAAAAGAGGCGTCTCTCTTTTTTAATGTTTGAAGCTGCTGTTGTACCTTGCTTCCAACTGCTACACGCTCTGGTTTCCAAGGAGTGCAGCACTGAAGATCCTGGCTGATTTCCCATGGAAGTCTGAGTTAGCAAAGGTGTGATGTATTTTACATCAGCAGCTCTTGTCAAAAGAGTAACTAATCATCTTTGTTGCTGATTGATGAAGAAGTGTTTAGTCATCATATTTTTCCTTATCAGGCTATGAAAGCCATTAAAATACTGTTAACAAGAAATACTTGAGTAATTTTAGTCTGTACGCTTTTCAGTTCAGGATCTTAGTCATGAATTTCATGTGTATCTCATATCTGTAACAAAAGCTTCTTGAAACAGTATTATTAAGAGTGTTCTCAAATTGTAAGGCCAGACAGCGTGTTAGCTACTCATACCAGCAGTGTGATGCCTTGGTTTCCCAGTTTGAGATTTTATTGGTCAGAGGACAATGTGTACCCAGAATTGGTAGATATTTGCGCCACCAGCATATTTACAATTACGGTGCAGTAGTATGTCCTGCGTTCCACTCTGTAGCATTAAAATAACTGGAGTTTTAATTGCCAAGAGTATGTGTGTTTATGCTATAGGTTGTGTCATCTCAAATGATACTGCCCCCTGACCCCTCCTGCCCCGACAAAGGCAGAAAAACTGAATAAGGCAAAATAGAGGAGTGTCTCTCTTGTTAGGTGGTAGGAAAGCTGTACAACCCATCAGAACCCGGTTGTGCATCTCTTCCTTGTGTGTCTGAAGCCAGAGAGAATACAAGGAAATAGATTGTAGAACACCAGTGAAGTTTGTTTGTTGTTTCTTCTGTTTGTTTCTTCTACTGATAAGTAACCCGATGCTTTGCCAGTGATACTTTTCCCTTCCCTTGCTGCCCCACTCCCTCTGGATCTGAATTGCACTGAATTAAATGCTTCAGTGAAGAGCATGAGTTTAAGACCCATTGAGGGATTAAAAACTGATTTAGAAATACCAGCAGTGCTTCACAGGAGGCAGTTGGAGTGCTGGTGGTGAAGTCCTTTACTGTTACATGAGGGAGTAAATGAAGTTAAATAGTGGACGCTTTGAGATACCTCCTCTAGGTCTGGCTCATGTTCATTACCTCCTTTGGGTGTTCACCTGCACTGGTATGGGGTCCACCCTGGGCTGCAGATGGGATCTCTGCTCCACCGTCAACCTCCATGGGCTGCAGGGGGACAGCCTGCCTCACCATGGTCTTCTCCATGGGCTGTTGGGGGAATCTGGCTCCACTGTCTGAAGCACCTACTTGCCCTCCTTCTGCACTTACCTTGGTGTCTGCAGGGTTGTTTCTGAAATGCAAGGTCAAAAACTGATTCCTATTAAACTGACCTGTGTTTCTGAATGTACTGTGAACAGCTTACTGAAGCAGTTACATGTATTTTTGAGTTGGCCATGCTACAAAACAACTATAAACAGCGGTCCAAAGCTGAACTGTGAAGTACTGTTTGGGTAAGATTAAGCCTTGCATGTAGCAGCTTCAGAACTTGTTCTAAAACTTCCTCAAGTACTAAGCTTCAGTCTTTGCCCAGCAGACATGCTTACACAGTGTTTAGCATGAGTTAAGCCGCATTTATTTCAATGAGAGCAGACTTGAGCCTGCAGTTCTTGTCGCTCCTGAATTCATTATCTTGCTTTATCATTAGATTATCTTTAGATCAAATCATTAGATTGGCCTCTGATGGTTCTGTGTGGAAGAGTTGTGTTCACAATTCGGTATTTGAAACGCAGATGGTGTTAAGGTCAGGGGGCATTGTGATTTTTACCTTGGGAGATCTAAGCAGGTTTGACAGTGCAGTTGTAACTGCAGGATGCCACTAATACTTGCAGTAGCCTCAACTTGCACATGCCATTTGTATGTGCTGGGCAGTCGGTGGTGGAACAGTGGTTGGTTTCAGAAGCGTAGCGGCACTCGTGATTTTTCCCCTGTTATATTAACGTTACTGTGGCTTTGGCATTGGGGGTTGTGTGTGTTTGGGGGGGTTTACAGTTTTAGGTGGCTGGTGGGGAATAATTAATACTTTCATACAAAGAGATTTCTGAAGGTAGTGCATGAATATGAAGCCAGGCTTCCAGAGGAGAGCTGCTTGTACCAGAGGTGAGGGTATGTGTTTGACTGTGGCTGCTGGTTGCTGTAGTGGAATCTCTGGGAGTTACCTGCCTGGTACCAGCTGGCCTCAGCCAGCCAGCCCTCTCCTGCCATGCAAAAGCTGTAAAAGGACCAGCCTGGATTTGCTTTAACAGCTGCAGCCTATTCAGAGGGTTAGAAGGTAGTACAGAGAACCTCATTTCCACTGAAATGCCTTTGATTTTACTGGATCAACATTAATAATAAAATACAGTAATTTTAGAAATTAACTTCCTAATATTCTGAAATTGTTAGGGATAGTGCATAAAGCACAGTGAGGTATGTGGAATTTAAGTAAGTGAAGTAATGTAATTTAAGATACTGCGTTTCCAGAGGTCATGTTAATTTCATAGGAAATTTAATGTCTGAATAACTCATGACGAACACTGAAAATACTTAGAAATGATTACTTCAAAGATTTTTATGGTATGTTGCGAGGGTCGCTGAGAGAATCCTAGCCATGACCATCATAATTCAGAAATGTAAATAATAAAGCATTTATTTTTCTCGTGGCCTTTTAAACTTAGTCTTTGGAGTTATAAAACAGAAGTCACAACCCCTGTGTGGCTACTTTTAATTTTTAAACACGTTGACGATGTCAACAGAGAAAGAAGAGACCTGAAAGCTCGTATCTGTCTGATTTATGTGCTGTGGAATTAAAAGTAGATATAGTTGTTTTGCCTTTTTTCCCTTTACAAACAAACTGAAGTGATGGTCTTCTAAACAGACAGAATTGAATTACAATGCTTGAGAGTGAGTGTGGTTTATTGACAACTTGTGTATAAAATTATTTTAAATTGTGTAATGGTTTGTTGATGGAAAATTGAAAAGAGTAATTCAAAACCAAAACAAAACACTAGCTGCCCATCTGAAGATCAGGTAAAGAATGAAATGTTAAGGGCTACTGTTTTGCTTTTGCTATTCATTTGATTAATGTGGTGTGAATTGTTCACCAAAGAAAACTCCTGCTTTGAAAAACTGCATTTATGTTTTTGTCGTATTTGTTGCATACCTGAGGCTAACACAAGCACATGATACTGGGATTCACCTGGGAAGGTTACCAATGCTGTGTAAGGGCTGCTTAGCTTGATGCTGCTTTTAGTTCTAAGCTGTCCAAAAAGAAAAACAAACAGAACCCCCAGGATAAATATGCCAGTGGTGTTCTTGTGTGGAGAAGAACCAACCATGCTAGAGCAGCAGAAATGCCAAAAAATAAGAGTGATAAAATAGATCAGAAGCTTGACAGTAAGAGTCCTGGAGACGCGTGCCGGTAGTAGACATGATTGTTTTTGTTTTACACAGAGGATTTGCATACAGTAGGATGTGTGGTGAAGTGGTTGAACCTTCATTGGATGCCATGACTTTCTGGCTGTTGCAATGCTCTTGCCTTCAGCAGTGTTCTGGATCATGGGTGATAAGAGTATTGAGGATCTTCAGCACTAGTGAAGCTTGAATCTAAAAGTACTTTTAAAGTGATCAAAGCCTTTACAAGCATTAATTTACAGTTGGTAGGTGAAATTCCTTGTTTAGCGGAGACAGATACTTAAATAATGTGGGTAGGTCTAAAAAGGAGAAATTGTAAATTACCTTTTAAAAAAAAAGTATAAAGTAGAGATTTAAAGCTTTTTCAAGACTCTCTAAAGTGGACTCATGCATTTAATGTAGAAGATAATATTCTAACATTGGTGGTTAAAACAACGCAACATTCTCTGAGGATTGTGAGTTCTGTGGCTCAGAACAGTGTCGTGTGTGGATATGGGGGAGTTTGGTACTTCTGTGTGAAACTAGACAGAAGGCTGGCTTGGGGTCAGCTGGCATAGTGGGGTCCCGTGGGACTCTGTACAGTAAGTCCCGGTTGCTTGGCTTGGGAGCAGCTCATTCAGCACATCATCCCTGTGCTGCATACCAGGAAAGCCTGAGGCAAGAAGGATTGAAAAGGGGACATGTTTTTTGAGCATCACTTCAATTTTTGTAATCTACCTGTCATTAAGCTTTTAGTCTGATACAATTAACGCGAAGCTCCAAAGTATTCTGTGTATAATTTGGATCTACTGAGCACAAACTTAAAAGTGTGTTTTGGTGCTAACTGAATTCTCAGATGGAGCTGAAAAAGTGCAGTCTTGTTTCAGTTAACTTGGTGAAATGTGGTGCCGTGGTGCTGGTGAGGCAAGGCATGTCCAACAGCTTTCAGATATTTTTCTTCCTCTCACTTTCCAATTCCAGACACCACTTGCAATTCAGAGAAGTTATCAGAATTACGAAGATGACTTCTGTGATCTTGGGTCATGAAGGGAAAGTACATTTCCATAGAGGTTTTGACAATTGATCCTGCAGTCACTAGAAAGGGAGAAATTATGAAATGATTGAGTTTATTTTTAACAATGTTGCTTTGAAAAGTTGGAATAGAACCCGCAATTTTAGAATGTGGCACTGAGCTCAGTTTTGCAACAGTTTGTGATTAGGTTGGCTTTGAATAAAAGGATTCGTGTGTGAAATGAATTGGAAATTTCAGTTCAGTTGCTCCAGTGTAAGCGTTCCTGGTGTGCTTTCTGTCTCCCATTACATTTGACATGCTGTTTGACAGTCGAACAGAAACACAGCTCAGTAGACAGTGAACCTGAACTAGATTTCTTTATTCTTCTAACCAGTGATAAAAGCAGCGTGGTTATGAAAATAAGCTGAGACACTGAAAGAGAGCACAGCGCTCCAAATGGCAACTGCGTGAAGGCTGTGACCTCCCGAGTGTTCTGGGGAGCTGCCTTTCTGGAACTTAAAGCAGAGCCTCTCCTTTGGCCTTGGCACTGCTGCGGGTTGACATCACTGTCCCTACAGCTTACATAGTATTTGTATTCAGTTTGCAAAGCCTCACTAAAACTGGGTCGTTAATTTTTATGGTCCTAATTCTTCAAAAGTAAAAGCAAACGAGCTTTAGTTGCTCTCTCTCAAGCTGCGTGGAGTGCCTTGTGGTAAAAAGTCATTTTTAATATCAGATTGTTTGAACGTGGCAAATCTTTGTAGCACTCTGACCCACACATATTGTTTTTAAATCTTAAGAATTAACTTGTCATCAAAGAATGGTAAAAGCAGAAGGGAGAAAGGTGAAGCTGGAGCAGAACCTCTTTTCAGGAATATGGAATTAATGAATGACAATTGACTTAAGTCTGAGCAGAGGATTTCTGGGGATCATTACATTTCCCAGAAGACAAAGTCAATTTGCCTTTGGCTTGTGCCTTAATGTAACAGGAACAAGTAGTAATTTTGCAGACAGACAGGCCCCTAGAGGATCCTAATTCTTAATTGTATAAAAGTTCTAATTGTACTGTTTTTAAGTGCTAACTTATTTAAAGTGTGTGTATAACTTAATTGCAGTGTGAATATCCTGAATGAATATAAGTGAAGCAAATCAGTCTCACAAATATTACTTTAAAGAACAGAATTAAGGACACATCAAAAAGCATGAGGTGGAAGGTTTCATGTGCTCAAAAACTTTTTTTAAAAATCATCCTGTTACTGCAAAGTGTGCAAGTTCTTTTATCTTCCTGAGATTTCTGATTCCATCAGCAACCACTTGCTTAATAAAACTTCAGTTTGATAAATTCACCAGGGAATGACAGTGCAAAGTTGTTAAGCTAAGTGATGCTCTTCATTATTGAAAATGATGCCCTAGCAAGGTGTTCAGAGACATCAATTGCTGGTGATACCTGGTTGGAGGCGGATCCCACAGGCCCAGGAATGGGGGGTTGGAAAGTAATGTGAGAGCTGAGGCCAAGGGAGATGCTGTGGTTTCAAGCCTGTGTTCTGCTCACCACATCTGCTGTTGTGTGACTTGGAGGAAATTGGTTTAGTGGAGTGGGCTGTCAGTTGGGCCTCCTTACGTTGGCCTAAAAACTGGGGTTCTCTGGAGCACAGACTGGCTGGGGTTATTGCCCTATTCCTGTACAAGGGAAATCCTTCAAGTGGAAAACAAAAATTTCCATTTGGAAAGCAGTTGTTACTTTGGTAATGAAAACGGTGGGTTTTAAGGTCTAGTGACAATAGGAGGTAGTAAGGGTAAAGCCATGTGAGCTTTTGGCAGAATGGTTGGAGGGCTGTTGTTTCAAGCATTTTACTGGCTTCAGTACCACTTTAAATCCCCAAGCTAGTTGTTATGCAGTGCTGTTTTAACTAGAGAAAAGGAAAAAATGTTCCTTGCTTTTCTCTCAAACAGTGGGAAAATGCTCATTCTATTGGCTTCTCCACACACGCCTACCCCCAACTGGATTCCAGGATTGCTGGGTGGTTGTGCTGAAAATGATTGCTTTATGTTTGTCAAGTGGTGTGAGTCAGTAGAAGAGATTGACCTTTTCTGTGTTAAGTTATTCTCCTGCATTAGATGTGCAGAATTCGTGTGGCAGTATAGAAAGGTGAGAGATCAAACGCAGATAGTATTCACCTTCTGTAGGATTTCCTGCACACTATCTCCCACCCTGATTGTCAGGAATATGTTTTCGTTTTGATGGCAGAACAGCTGTGATACCTGTCTCTAAATGGTTTATTTTCTTGAGAGGATTTCAAAGCTTTATGTAATATTGAAGCCGCTTCAAAAATTGTGATGGTCAAATTGGTGTAGAACTTAGAGACTCAAAGCAGGAAAAATCGTACGTGTTTGACGCCTGGTTATGACGACATTAATGTTGTTGAAAGAAAAAAGGCATTTATTAATTTTTCCTCTTATTAACTGGAGAATATATATTTAGCTTAAGGGGATATTGGAGGTGCTTTCTTACAGTGTGTTCTGTGTAACTGCTTCCCAGTAGAACAGATACACTATGAATTTAAAAGATTGGTTAAAATGTTTTTAATTGGTTAAAATTGCTTTTATCAACAGCTTAACCATGGAAGGTACCTAGGAACAGTGTTGAATGAGGAACTAATAACTACTTGGGCATGTCTTAAATTGAATAGAATTTTCAAAATCACTATAAATAGAAATATTAAGGAACTAACTGCCACTTAAAAATCAAAACATGAAAAAAGCGTTCTCCCTGTCATTACTCCATGAAGAAAACACTAACTTTGAATGGCAATAAAAAAAAAAATCAAAAAAGCAGGTGGTAGAAATATTAGCAGCATATTTCTTCTAACAAAGTTATGTATACTAAGAAATGTATTTTGTAGTTTGGCTTTTGCTTTGGGGATGCTGATACTTTCCTGCTGCATTGCTGGTGTTAATAAATTGTGGGTATGTACAGCCCCTGATGATGGCTTTGTTTTCAATCCGATTATACATCAGCCATACACTGGGTACAAATAGTAATTTTTTGGTGAGATTTTTATGTATTAAAAGCACACATTGGTTTAACACTATGTTTACTAGGGAAGAAGAGGGATAAAAATCAGCGTACTTAGACTGCTGCTTCAGCTTGAGTAGTCTTCCCTTTCGTTGCAGTTCTTTATTTCTAATTGGAAAAGACTTATGAACAGTAAACCAGCTGCAAAATATTTTAATCTCCTGAATAAATTTAGTATAATCAGTATAATTTTAGTGTGTCTGAAGCTAGCTTATCTGTATCTTAATGTCCCGGTGCAAAAATGTTTCTGAAATAAGCTTCAGTGGCCAAGTTGAGCATGTTTTGGGAAGCGTACACTACTAAGCAATTAAAGCCAATGATCTCCAGCAGTGAGTCCATTGCAGTAAGAACACAATTCTAATACCGTTCTATAGCAATATTATTCAGACCAGAGGAAAAAACCAAAAGGATAAGCAATATAAGTTGTGTTTCATGACTAACAGCAACCCAGCAGGTTTTTTTATCAAGTGAGCTATCTCACACACCTAAACCCTTTACTATAAGGGGGACCTAACCAATTAATATAGAGGAAGTCACTAATGCAGTGGTTAGTTGAAAAACCACACCCTCCTGCAAGGTATTCGTCGCACCAGGTACGTGACCGAATGCTGGCTCCCATCTCTAGATGCAGGGAGCTGCTCAACTGTGCTTCAGAAACGTCCCTTGCCAGAAATAAATGTAATTTTATTTGTGGACACCGATTTCTCTCCTTCACAGCGCTTCAACAAGCGTTCTTTAGTTTGAAATAGTTACAGACATCCTCTCTGGATGGTGGAACGAGGCAAGACAATTGTTAATCGTGGGTGTGCTAAATTGGACCTCTTTAAAATAGCTATTGAATTCCTCACTAAGGTGTCTCTACCATCCAGCTGAGACACCAGGCTGTGTTAAGCTGTGCTCAATTGTTTTATTTACAGGCTTTTGAGATCCTGCTCTGGTTGCTCTGAACTTTGCCAGTTACTCTACTGAAATACATAATTTTGGAGATGTTTTTCAGTAAATCGAAGGTTCATGCTGCCACCTGAGCAATTAAACAGAAAGTTATGTTTAGTTTTATTTAGCAATAGATTCGTACTTCAGTTTTCAGGTTCATTTGCAGTTGCATATCTATGCCAAATTGTTTGATTAACATTCCAGATGTTGCAATTGTGATACAGAAGCGTAAGAAGGATGGAAAAGATGATGGTTAAAAAGATGAACCTGATTTTGTTGCCACCCTTTCAGGCTCAGGAAATGTGTTAGTGCATTAACTGTGTGTAGACACAGTTGTTACAGATCCATTACAACAGATTACCACCTTTTTCTGAGGACTTCAGTTATGCTCTTTAGTGTCTGGAATTTAGACAGATAAAACTGTTATTTCTCACAAATGAATCAGATGCTTGACAGTCAGTTAAAACTTAATTTGTGTGGGGGATATGGAGAGAGAATGTGGCAGAATTCCAGATTTTACTGTTAACTTATTCTGTGGCTCCTGATGAGCGTCTCAGCCGGTGAGCCCCTAAAAGGAGATGGCCTGCTGATGCAGACATGAGATAAATTCATTGTTTTAGGGGAGCTAAAGCAAACTGCCCTAGAGCATAATGCACAGCAAAGCCAAAAATTCGCTTGCTTTAAGGAATTTCCTGGTAGCCTTAGGGAGGGTATTAATAGAACATCTCAAGCTTAACCTTGTTGTAAGCCTGTAATGCAGCCCTTGTTCATTCTTTAAAGTCAGGAATTTTAAGCAGATTAATGTGAAGACTAACACAGTCCAGCCTGAATCAGGATTTATGGTGTTGTCAGGGTCTAGCTAATTCTTAAGTAGAAGTTACTGGTTTTGGTAAAATATATGTTCAAACTTGATGTTAGTTTTAGTCAAATATTTGTCCTTGATATATGTTAAAAAAAACCCACAAAATAAAGCTGTATAAATTCTTTTTGATATCTGTGGCATTATTAAAAACTTAAAGGTTTTCAGTGAACATTCTATTCACTGTGGATTTTTGGTTTGTTTTGATATGGTTGGTTTTTTTTCTAAGTGTGCAAATGTCAAATCTACTGTTCGATCTGGGCTGTGTCTGAACAATGTTCTCACCTCTTCAGGCGTTTTGGGCTGTGCTGAGGTGGAGGAGAGGGGCAGCCTGGTCTGGGGTGAAAAGATCTGCAAAGCAGGACTAGCAGGTAGCGTGGAGGGAATGGAGCATTGCTGTGAGGTGCCCCGGGCTGTTGGGCAAGAAGCTGGTGAATGATATGTTGGACAAAAGGAGAGATTTTACTGAAACAACTGGAACTTGGGCTCTTGTGGTGCATGGGACTTGCAGAGTCATGAGAATAGGACCTCTAGCAGGGGGAGAAGTTTGGTTTAGCTCTTGAATATAAATCTTGTTTACAGATAAAAAAGTGATGATGGATTATTCAGTGACACGGTTGTATCAATTTGTTTCTTGTTTCCCTGCCTAGCAGTTCAGACCCTGGAGAAAGGGGAAGACTCAACTACCGAAAGAGTGGTGTGTAGTCAGTTGGTTGTGTATCTCTTCTGCATAGGAAAAGTCTTATGTGGTCCTACACAATGTAAACCCAGCTGAGTCTGAGAAGGCTTTAGCAAATGACAGATTGGCTTTGGTAGTGACTGTGTCCTTCAAAGAACTTTCCTTGGGATTAAGAAAACAATATGATAGTATGTATGTCTTCCCTTATTTATCTTGTGTATCTTCTAGCAGGGTCCTGTTAGGTTCTGCTGTACAGTGAATCCATGCTGACATTTTATCTTGCCACAAGTGATGTGTGTTCTTTTTTTCTGTGCTAACAGATAAGAAAAAACTAACTTAAGATATCAGCTGTGACAAGAAATAAATATTGACACTTTAATCGATGTCTGTACTTAACATTTCTAATGCTGAGCTGAAAAACACATAGTCCTTAAAGCACTGAGGCATTTTTCTAGCACCTTCAGCTCTGTATGGTGACAGGCATGATCCTGCAAGTGGAGAAGGCTGAAAGCCTAGTCTGTAGCTGTCATTCTACAGTGAATAAAAAGGAGATGATAAAGTACGAAGGATTTGTTTTGCTCCCGAACATGAGAGCATATGATTGTCTTGTGTTTTTCATGAACTAAATGTGGACAATTAAAAGGAAAGTTGTGTTTGCGCTATTGATGACTACAGAAAATTACATTTGATCAGAATACTTTATTTCATTGAGCTTTACAACTGAATGTGTGGAACTTCAACTGGGCTTATAAAGACTTTGTAGGAGAGGTTTGCTGAATTGGCTCTGGGGTACGTGCTCAGAGATCAGAAATTTTTGAATAGCAGATTTCTGCTTCCTTCCTCTTCTGCTTTTGCTCCAAACAGTGCAGATAGCAACGTGAGGTCAGGTTTCCCTGTTTCCTTGTCTTGTGACTGAGAATGGCATCACCAGCAGCTTGGAGACCTGGTTACAGTTTTGGGTAAG
Organism: Gallinula chloropus; assembly: GCF_964237585.1. Classification (NCBI taxonomy): domain Eukaryota; kingdom Metazoa; phylum Chordata; class Aves; order Gruiformes; family Rallidae; genus Gallinula; species Gallinula chloropus. Next base: position 31,969,800 of record NC_140090.1, on the reverse strand, counting down.
AAACAGACTTAAAGTTTAAGTAAGTATTTAGGTTGTCTTCAATTTTGCTTGGGCTGGTAGCACAGAATAAAATAATCTGTATTAAGAATTTCTAAAAAATGAGACAAAGATGAACTCATCACGCCCAGGTGCTTTTGGCATCCCTGTGGGACACTGAAATTATTTCAGTGTGATTCTTGTAGCACTTGCAGTGGTCCTGTGCAGGCAGCAGCCTTGCGATGGCCACGTTGCTGCTGTTTAGCCCAGTTGATGTTGATAAAGTTGTTGGCTCCTTGAATGTTGAAGAATTCTCATCTGGACATGTGTTGTGAGCTTCACAGCGTGATAAAATTTGGTAGTGTCAGCTCATTCTCAGAATTTGTAAATATTTGTTTTTCATCTATTGGGCTTTTTTAAACTTAAATCTTGAAGTGTCCTTCTGCTTTGAGAGCATTTCATAAACATACTGTAGAGATTTGTTACATTTCTATTACCCATGCAAGAAGGAGGTTTACTTTCTCACTAATTTTCAGGCAGAATTCCTCTTCTGATGCCCTAGGGTAAAGTACAAAGCTCTGGCTAATGAGGATCCTCTTCCCCAGCATCCCAGAGTTTCCCTGTAGCCTATGCTTCTTTCCTGTGTTCTCAGTGCGGATTGTTTGGCTTTTTTAACCCCCAAACCCTAAATAAAACCTAAAAACCCCAACAAACCAACCACAAACACTAGAAGGAAAAATCAACAGCAACAAAGACAGAAAGCAAAACACACACACACACACCCCAACGCCTACAGAAAACCACAATAAAGCCAATTAAAAACCCCAGCCTTGCACCAAAACAAACAAAACCCCAACCCACTGACACTATAGTGAGCAGATTGTGCTGCTGCTTTGCAGCCTGTCTCGTACCACTTGATAGAATCACCCTCACCATATGAGCTTCCTTTGGTCAGTGTGGCCATCCATCTCCTGGTAAGGTGGTGGTTCTCTCTGCACCTATATGTAGAGAGAAGATATACCTACAGAATATTGCAGGATGAGCCTCAGAGAATAGCTACAGTGCTGCAAACTGTGGTAGAAATTCTGTCAAAAATCTTTCTGCTTTTAGAAAGTGAGTGCTTCAGTATTAAAGACTGGCACTGGTTAATAAGGATATTAAGGCTGTTATTGTTGGAAATTTTGGTTCCATCCCTCTGTGTGGTGGCGTTGAAAAAACAAGCAAAATTCTGACTTGAGCTTCAATGTTTCTGGCTGGTAAATGTGTTTTCTTTCAGCCACAGCGTCTTGGAAACATGAGAAATATCCCAATCATAACTACTCTTGAAAAGCAAGCCTAATATGCACTAAAAATGCTCTTCTCCTTTTTTTCTTTTTCTTTAAATGTGAAGATTTCTGTTTTTCAGTGTGTTCCTCTTAGCGTTTTATGTGTCATTCTAGCACAATGGTCAAATGTTGACAGTTTAATCTGTGATGAAACCTTTCCATAAATGGGGATAGAGATACTTGGGTTCACAACATATAAGGTTGCTATTCCAGTTATGAGAAAATATGCCATAGATTTGGGGTAGTGTATGTGAAATTCAAAATACTGCTGGAGACTTTCCTTTTTTAAAGGCACTGAATTTCCCAAATAAAATTGGCAGCATTTTACTGATACTGTGTGCTGCTACTTTGTGATCATTCAGCAATCTGTTGCACGGGGGGAGCAGGAGGAAAATTTGAATTCAGTACTGATGGAGAATCCTAAAGAAATTGCCACTGGAAGATGGTATAGAAACTCATTACAGTAATCTAAAAAAAATTACAAGAATTGTTATGAAAGATGTTGGTGTCTCTTGTTAGATTTAATAGCAATTACAAAGTGGGAGACCTCGTGAAGAATTACTCAAAAATGAAAGCCTAGCCTTTTTTTTTTAAAAAATAAATTATATGTATGAATAAATGAAGAGATTTAATTTTGTATGAACATAGTCCCTGGAGCTGTTGTATTTTTTTGATATTTGTTACATTTGTGCAGTTGTCAAAGCCCAGGTACCTGCAATGCGTCCTGAAAATTAGCAGAGTTTTATTATTCCCTTTTTTCAGCTGAGCTGATCTTACTTAGCATTTTTTCCTGACCTCAAATTGGAGTTCTGGATTTGTAATGGATAGAGTTTTACCTGTGGCCAGAGGCTTTGATACAAGTATGCACTCTGATGACTTGCTGAAGAAACTTTAGTGGGAAGACTTCAGCAGTTGAATTGATGCTCTTAATTAAATAAGCATCAACATAAATTGTGGACAAATGTCAACAGAATGTATTTCATAAGTATTGTTATCTCCGTGTTCGAGTTGCATGTGTTCTTGCCTCAGAGAATCAAAATGAAACTACTTTGGATAAGGCCCAGAGGTTTTGAATTAGCTTAGATGTAAAAGTTAACCCTCTTTCACAGAGCGAGGGGATTAATGGCTTGGTGTTTGCCTCACTGATGGTTTGTCATGATATCGCTGAGTATATACCCTTCTGTTTAACAGTGTTGAGCAGTTTCCATTTCCATTGAAGCCACATTTCTTCCCCAGAAGTGTTCCTCCCTGTCCAACTCATCAGATTGTTCTGCCATCACAGGCCACAAGAGCTTTGAGAAGTGTCCTCTGAGCTGTAGGACAGAACCTGTGCTTGGCCAGGTGCATCTCTTTGTGGCCATGTCTTACCTCCACTAACCTTGGTCTTACCGCATCTTGCCACCACTTAGCCTGTAGCTGTAGTGCATGTGAAACAGTGTGGCAGTGAGAGGTGTTTTAGGTCAAAAGCAGGCAGTCCACAGCCCCTTTGTTTCATCTGTTGGGATCACTTGTTCCACTAAATGAGCTACGTAGCTGAGAAGAGATGATTGCAGTGGAGAATGGATATACATGCACAAAAGTGGTTAAAAATTACCATAACAGTGCTTGTTACAAGCTGTAGACAGACTTACCAGTTCTTATTATTCCACATCACTGTGTGTATGTGATGGCAGGCTGACATTTCTTGGGTTTTAGGTTGCAGTTTCTTAGATGTCCTAGTGATTTCCATTGTGCAGAGCTAGATGGAGCTATAAGATCTTGTGTAAATTGGTACAGTGCTAGGGACTCCTCCAAGTTCTCTTGTTCCTGTATTTCACTTTGGCCTGGCTTTGTCTGTTGAAGAGTTCTGATGAGTAAGCACATTATAACTCATAAATGCTCAGTAAGTGAAAAGGCACTGTTTAACTAATTCCCAGAAAGAAAGTGTGCTGTAACCAATGGACACCCTACTTGAAAGGCACACATTTTCCTCTGAAATTTGCTCCTCTGGGCAATGAAGGTGGTGTTGAAGTTGACAGCTGAGTTTCCGTGAAGGCATTGCGCATGAGGCTGTCAGATCTCGGCATGGACTGTAAATGCAGCTGACCTGCGGAATCTGCTGAAGATCTTGTAATCATACAAGGGTTGGGGTAGCTTGTGTCATTACCTGTGTCCTGCACAAGTATTGGTAAATGATAACTAATAGCAAATTTTTTGTACTACCAGAGTGTGTGAACTTGTACATATATTCTCCCCATTATTTCCTCCTCTTGTCGTAATTGTGCACTTGCTTTGTGATGCTAAAGCATGAAATATAGGAAAATAACGAGCTGCTGAATGCTTTGTTTATTGCTTAAATAAGAATCCTGTGTATTGGTAAGATAGTGTAATAAAGGTCACCTTTGAAGTAGTTAATTGCAATAAATTACTGTGTTGGATACTCTAACTGGATTGCTCAGGTCCTTAGCTGTTAACATATGCAGATAATCATGATGGTGAGCACCACAATTTGTTAAGTTTTCAAACACTAGTGGAATCAATTAGATATCTTACGGGCTGCTTAAGCTCTCAAAATATTCATATTTCTCCTTATTTTTAATTTTCTTTCTATCTGGCTGTCATTTTGACTTTGTGGGGGACAGGCATGTGGACTGCACGTCCTTTGCAAAGAAACAGAAATACACTTTCTGCATTCCAAATTCATGTGGCTTGAATATTGCAAAAGATGCTATCTTGACAGGCCTGGGGGCTGAGTTTCTATCTGTAGAAAGCAGGCAGCACCCCGGGGAATGGTGGTGCAAAGTTTTCTCTTTTCCACATGATGCTCATCATCCTTGGAAGTGACCATCCTGAATGAGGTAGCTCTGTCTTCAGTAGGTCTACTGGCAGTAGACCATCAGCATTGACATCTCTGTGTGTGTGTACTCATCTGGAATATTAAGTTGGCATCATTAGTTACCCAAGAAGATAGGAACTGTGCTTCTGGACCAGCTCTTGTTTCTGTATTTCTTAATTTTTGCATGGTGTTCACACAAGTACACTAATGATTTTTCCCTGATGCTACTGCCCTGTGGCAACATACTGCTCCTACTGTTTACAGGCATGAAATACTGTTGAGCAAGAGGTGCTTGGAGCTGTGTAAGACACTGAACAAAAGCCAGCATTCTGGGATAGTGGTTTATATCCTGATCCTAATCAATTCTTTCTCCCTAGTTTTGGATTAAGGTGTCTGTAATATTATACAGGCAGTGATTGGTGTAACATTTATTCCTGTTTTCATTCTTTAATGGAACTACAGATGCTTTCATCTGTACAGATGTCATATCCCACTTTAAGTTTTTAAGTAATTACAATAATGAATGGAGTATAAAATTATTAAACTTCTAAAGTAATGTGTCAAACTTCTGTAGCACTGTGTTCGACCATTATTAGGGTGTTACAAGTTATACAACAATGCAGTATATTGGTTAATTATTCTGTACAAATATAGAACGCTGCAATTTCAGTGTGTTTCCCTTGCTTGATATAGGCTGGTGCTCTGCTGCAGTTTTGAATGTATATGAGAAGGTTGAGCTAGTCTTACATCTTCTGTTGTGTGAATAAAAAATATCTAGGATGCTCAACTGAAAATTGGCCACGCATCCAGTGTGTTTTAAAAGATCTCTTGTAGCAGAGAGCTAAGTCCCTAAACCTAAGTAAAAATTTAACGTTCTATATCTGAAGTGTCAGAAATCTGAGCACTGTTTTAGGTTGTTGGAGATTGATGTGGGGGTGTCTCTCCTTCTTATGTGTGTGTGTCTTGGTTTGCACTCTGGTGTACTAATTCTGTGACTTTATAGATGAGACTTTAGTTGGCTGCTTGTAGCTCTGTCTGACCAAGTACCTGGGTAAGAACCAGGGCAACAGGGTATCTGTCAAATACTACATGTCTTGGATTATAGACAGAGTTTGGGACCCCTGAAATGCACAAGCACCATTTGCTTTTACTCAAAGTATGCAACTGCTTCAAAATGCACTTAATGTGGTGTCTCATCTGAACAAGTGTTTGCATCCATAGGGGAGAGAGAATGTTTTTCTAACTGTCGGTGCTTGTGTTAGACGAGTAAATTAGGTGCTCTGAAAGGGTCACTTGAGTTGGTTACTTTTGGGAGAGATCTTAACCCTAGCAGTTAAAATGTGATATATATGTATATATACAGTAGATGATGCACATTGTCTGATAGTGAGAGCTCGGCAGTAGCCAATGATTTTATTAAACCCAACTACATGGTGTATAATGTGGTGCATGTGTTGGTTTTTAGCTTTGAAGCACTCAGAAAAGTGCATCTTCCTCAGTAAGACTGGCCAAGCCCTTAGATCATAGCTAGCTGAAGTTAACCACTAGGTTCCCTAAATATGATTTCATGTTTTGTAAAGGGAGGGAGCAGCAGTGGGGCTTGGGGAAGTTGAAGTTGGTGTATTCTTGAGGCACTTTGGAATGTCAAAAGGAATCTTAAGTCTTTTCCAGGGAAAAGTCTTCCAGAATGTCTTTTACTTTGCTTTTTTGTAGCTTGCTGTCATTAAAATTGAGCTCTCTCCAGTGTGCAAGCTGGTTTCATAGGCCCATGAGGCTCTGCTTGTTCACTTGTCATCCACACCAGAGTGCTATTATTTTCTTTTTTAATCTGATTGCCAAACGATTCATTGCATCAAAGTAGGGTTTAGATGGTTTAGAGATTAGAAGTTGGGATTTAGCAAACTCCTTGCAAAAGGGGGGTTTGGGTGAAGCGGGGCACCAGCAGTAAAAACGCCTCTGGAGCAATAGCAACGTGTGATATACCGGAGCCTCAGCTGCTCTGTTCTCTGACAGCAGGCTCCGGGCAGATGTGTGGTTTGGGCACAAAGGAGAGAGGCAAGGTGATGTAAAGCTGTGTTTCCTCACTTCGTTAGTGATACCCTAAGTGGCACTTGGCTGAGGAGGAGGAGACCTAAGCCTGGTGTTTTAGACATTTGTGCATGTTCTGTCCCTGTGTCATGAAGTTTACTTTCTGCTTTTTGTTTCGCGAGTTGTCTTTGTGCCAGAGTGCAATTTGTGGTACGATGTCAGATGGCTTTCCAAGCTATCTTAGAGGAGCACAGCTGGCATTGCATTGTCTGAAAAAGCAAGAAGACTGAGATGCTGGTAGGGACCTGCGAGGGAGGATAGGGTGTGAAGGGGTAGTGAGTGGGTCTTTGGATTTCTATTGATGAAGAAAATTCATTATATTAATTTAACAAGACTTTTAAGCTTGTTTTTCTTTGAATACTAAGGCTAGAAAAGAAGAAAATAAAAATTTGTTCACTGGCTATTTGTTTCCATTATGGAAGAGAAATAATAGGGAACAGATAAAAATAGATAATCAGCAAAGTGATTTACTGATGCATGAGTAGTCCTAGTTTAATGTAGTGATAATGTTCTGTCTAGAGCTGGGAAGATGCTCAGAGGAAGAGTTAATGATACTTTATTAATAGTTAGATTTTATCTTGTATACTCCTTCTGTCAAGCTTTGTCATAGATTATTTGTGCTGTGTATTTCTTGTAGGGATAAAAAAATCTGCTAAAGTTTTTCTGTCCATGTGTGTACACACACGTGTCCCTCTGTTGCTCTGTCTTAACTTCCATTCTCATGAAATGCTCTGTTGTCTACTCTTAACACAGTTTTCTGCTTTCAACAATGAATCCCTCTCTTGGTTGTAAGACTGACTCACCTTTTAAATGATATTTAAAAAGATACTGCTTGCTTCTTTTTATCTGCTTTGTAATTTTGCTGGTTGATGGGTTGTATCCTCCTGATTGGAAGTGTTTCTCCAGATTGCAAAAAGTGACAAACTTCCTTAGAGTCAAAGCTAAAACTCTTATCTCCTAAAATATGTCCCACAGCTGCAGTTTGAAGATAAGATCAATTATTGTGAGAGATGCACTAATGTGTTTAGAGAGCTGGCAACTCCTTGAGACTCCCTTATGTCTCTTATGACAGTTTTCAGTGGGAGGAACTGGGTGGGAATCTAAAAAACTTGCTATCTTTAGTGAAACATCCTAAAGTGGAAAATAAAAACTATTACATTACCTACAATTTTTAAAGGATTAGATGCTGTCCCTTACGATTCCTGGACTTTAGTTTCTGGTATCTGAATGTTAGCAGACCCCTTTTTAGTGACACTGCACATTGTTCAAATGCACACACTAAAAAAATCTCTGTTGGGGTTCCACAGTTGGGGTAAACGCACCCTTTATAAAGGCGTTCGGGCAAGGCGAGCGAAAAGATACCCCTTGCAATGGATCAACCAAGTTGCTTTAAGTAGAACAGGCTTCTCCCTGCAGTGAGCGTCTCTCACTCCAGACGGAAGGATCACTGACTCGTCAAAAAGCTGGGAAGACCATCTGGTAGGCATCCAGGTGTACCCGTAGGTTCCCATTGATGAAATCCTGATAGGACTGTGATGCATTTCTGGTCATCACGGTCCTTGTGCTGAGGCGCTTTCCCTACTATTTAAAAGACGGAAGAGGAGAAATCTGCTTAGAGGCTGCTGTGCCTGGTGTGGCTGGGGAACCCGAGCTCTAGAGCGTGGCTGTCATTGGGCTGCCAGCACCAGATGAATTAGAGAAGGATCTGTGCCAGCCACATACAGAGGGGCCAGGCACAGTGCATGTTTAATTGGACACATACTGATGCTAAGCAGGGATTTTGCTTTGCAAAGGGAGTGACAAGCCTGTGTGCTTACAACAATCAGTTAAACTGCACCGTGTTTTCTTTGCCTTAATAGGAAAAGATGTCGTGATTGTGCAACTATTTGGATGTGTTTCACTACTTGTGTGCAGTAGAAAATCCCAGCTGGAGATAAATTCTTGTCTCTGTAGAAAGGAAGGGTGTGGGCTATTACCTCCCCTTACCAAACTGCTAGCTGCCTTTTCTCTTGTGTGTAACTTCTGGCTGAGTATTCCCCCTGCCTCCCGAAGGCTCCCTTGTTACTTTAGTAGAGGTCATTCAGAACAGTGGGAAGACGGAGGCTGGTGGGGTTATGGTGGGGTAGAGACTTGGAGGAGATTTTAAATGTTTTAATGTAGCTGTAGGACAGCAGTGTAGTTGGATCTCCTTTGACTACTCACCCGAGCATTTCATGCAACATTTCTGGAAGACAGCAAATCGCAGGTTTTACAAACAATCAAGTAGAACTCACTGGTGTTTTTTGGAAACTTACAGATGATGTGTAGCTACACACCAGTTACTTTCCCAGTTACTTTAAAATAAATAAATAAATTTGCATAACTCTATAGGGAGTAGCATAACTGATGTAATAATTACTTAAGAGCAGAGCCAGCATCCTGCAATTACTTTAAAGCATATGTGCTGCAATGTCTCACTGTATTGACATGCTTCTAGTGACATCCTTCTTCTGACACATTCAATTAATGTTTTATTATCATCTTCCTATTAAAAAACCCGCAATACCCAGTGACTCAGCTAGAAGCAAAATAGCTGTTCACTTACTTAACAAGAATGGTTAAGTGTTTTTTGAACCGTACTGGAAGTACCTTTGCTGTATGAATTGACCTCATGTCATTGCAAGTTATTGATTATACGTATGCCTGTGGTTGGCTAAGAGCAAACAGGTTGTAGCGTTTCCTTCAGTGAGGAAGACATAATGAGATGGATGTGTTATTGATTAGAATTTTAAAATATGTCCGATGTCACCTCCCGCATTCCCCATGCAGCGCACGTGGCAACTGCCAGCCCAGAGCAGGGGTGTTCCTCGTCTTCCTCTTCAATGCATTTTGTTTAAAATACTCTGAGCAGGTAACAGTGCAAAGTACTGGTACTTCCATGGGATCTCTGTTTCCACAAATACCTCAGGTGCTCACACCTGTTTGGTACCAACAACTTTCCTCAGCTTGTTCAGCGAGTGGCGTTCACAACAAGAGCACTATGACAATTCCAGTTCTGTGTTGTAGTCATGGTAATTAATATTTAGCACGGTATCTAGTAATTTTCAGCTTCAGTGCACTTTACAAACATTAATTAATTGTCACAGCACCCCTGTGCAGTAGGTAAATGCATTCTTTACTGCCATCTTACAGAGCAGCCTGGAGCCCCGAGACATTCAGGCTCACTGGGTCTCACGTGCTGATCCTGTAGCTTAATTTTTTTGAAAGTTCAGTGTTAAATTAGGATAGCTTGTTAGCAGTTCTGGGTAAAAACAAAGTTGTCATTAGATTATTATTGCAACAGCTTCTGCAATGCTATGTCTGCTCTAGACCCCACAGGTTACATTACGAAGCAAAAAATTAAAAACCCAATTATTTCAGTGGTATTTTACCTACTCTCCAAATGCTATGCCATCCTCCTCTGACTTAGGGTGGTCATATAATTATTTGGAAGAATTTCAGTGGTACTTTTCTGTGGCAGTCTCATCCTTGTTGTCTCGCTCGCTTTCCTGGAGTTCCAGTCCTTGTCTGAAATGCTCTGTGAGTATAGATAGAATCAGCTTTGGAAATTCCCTGACCTTTGCTGTGTCCCACAGAACCCCAAAGTGGTGTGTAGGTGATCTGTATGGATGAAGGCGTGTGTGCTCACCAGGCTGTTGTTGCAAATGCTCTCCCCCTCGCCCCCAGTTGATACGGTTTAATGGGAGTAAAGCCATTCACATGTAAGCGCTGCTCCAGCACAAGCCTTGGTGTGCAGGCACTGGTGGCTCTGTGTCTGGCTGCTCCCTTTGCTTTCCCTGTGTTGGTCTCAAGCAGAGCGCTTGACTGAAAGCTTTCAGCTGCTGCAGTAAGGCTTTACCCTGGTAACTGTTTCTACTTAGAGCAGCTGACAACTCATGAAAGCATTTGAAAAACATTTTGCTTACAGGAACAATTCTGCTGACATATTTTTCTTCCTATCTTTTTATTACTAGTAAAATTTGCATGAAAACAGGTCTCTGTTTATTAAGAGTTCACAATCCTCAGTTTGACAGCGTAATTAGAGTGACGTTGAGCTTGCACAATGGAGCTGGAAGAAACTTGCTTGATTTCCTTGTGAACCTGAAGCTTCAGGCCCTGTTTAATGATCTTAAACAAATTTGACTCAATCCATGCTTTGGAGTGTAACTGAGGCAAGAATCAAGTGAAGCGTGGTGGACAGGGGAAGGCTTTGTTAGAGACAAGGCAAAACTGAGAAGGTTCACGTGAGGAGAACCCTCCCTACGTCTCCCCTGGCCTGATGGAAAGTATCAGGTGGTGCCCAGTTCCAGTCCTAATGACTGTGAACCTAATAATCTCCCTGGCCCTAATTATGATGCTGTGGTAGGCTGAGATATTAGGTGAGGAATAAGCAGCAGGAGTAGATAGCTCTTGAGCAGCAAATGGCTCATTAAGCTCAAGTCACTGATTTTAAAAATAAAGGGGAGGGAAGAAGCAGAAATACACTGCTAAAATACAAACCAGAGCAGCAGAATTTTCCCACATTTGTATGTATGTATTTCTAATTCTTTGCATGAAGCATGCAGCTATCTTGGCAGCGCAACATATCTTCATGTCCTCCTTCCTCTACAGGCTTTCGTTCAGCACATCTGTCCAGTTGTTTACCTGGGAATCTGATGTGTGAGGCTGGGCTCTGGAGTTCACAGCAGACCCGTGACAGATTATTTTTGTGCAACTGGGTTTCATCAGCCCTTTATTGGAAAGATCTATGAATGCAGACGTGTATGTTGCCGTCATCTGAACAGTTTCTCTCCGTTACTGCTCTTTTCAGCTGTGGGAGTATTCTGGAGTGTATTTTATTCCTCTGGCATAAGTGAATAGTGGCTGATGGTAGCTTGTTTACTGCTCCAGCACTTTGGAAGCATCAACATATAAAAATAAGAATATAGTCTGGTTTCTTTAAGTTAAAAGTTTCTGTTGATATGTTCTAAGAAATCAAGGTTACCTTTTATAGCTGCTGAATAATCTTCTGAATTTTCATTATTGTATTGCAGTTAACTTGAGCAGTAGTGAAACCAAACTGATTTTTCTAAGTTTTATTTTTGCTTAGAGAATTTTTTGAGAAGGTGATTCAGATTGTTTGAGCAAGTCAAGTGCTTTGAAATTAGTAATAATACTTTTGCATCAGCACTAATGTATACTTCTAAAAAGTAGTAATTCTGTCTTCCTGAATGGTATCGAGTATTCAATACAGTAAACATGTTGAATATTTATGGCTCTGTCTACAGATGGTATTTCTAAGGTAGGGTTTTCTAAGCAATGTTCTGGAGTATCTTTTCCCTCTTGCCACATTTTCATCTAAAGAAACAGCTTTTGCAACACATACAGAACACTTGCTGTATGTACTCCGCAATAAATTAATCAAGCAGAATTGGGTCCCTCCAAACCATATCATTCACCATATCATTCACCATGTGGTTTGTGCCCTGCTTTTCCAAGACTTGTGTGAGCTGCTGGCCAGCAACTCCCTGCCTTACTCTCTAGCCCTTTCCTAAATTCCCTTCTTGCACGATGGGGTTTGCTGTCTGCTCTGGTCAAGCAGCAGACATGCTGGTCATCAGGTACAGAGCAACCTGTCCTGGCCATCTTGGGCAAAAAGGCAATTGCTTGAAGAGACTAATCTGCCTGTGTAGTAGCTCTGGTGGTAACTCTGTAAGAAAGCCCTTTGTCTTGCTGGGTGTTACCTTTATGAAAGTTGTTTGGCCGATGTCTGGAATAACCTATTTCTGTGTCATTATGGGCTGCTAGGCTTGTCACTGTTGGACTGTTCCAAGAGTAATAATGGTTAGAATTCATCCTTTTCTCACTTGTGGTGGCCCAAAAAGTGAGGATGGTGAAGTCCAGAAAATGTTGACTTCATTACAAAGAACTCTTTTCATTTGAAGGGGGGAAATATCTTTTAAAAGAACATTTAAAAAATTAATTGATATTTCCAGGCACAGAAGAAAAAATTAAAGCCAGATCAGAGAGTGTTCAAAAACAATTTTACATTTCCATTTTCTGCTATCTTTATCAGTTCATTTTGGGACAATGAAAAGAAATTTTCCTAGGCTAGGTTTTGGCACTATGTATTAAGATGGAGTATGGCTTCATTAAATAATAGACCTATAAATGAACTGGAATGCTTTAACAGCTCTGTAATATATAAAGTGTGCCTCAGTGATAGATATAGTTTATATCTTGGTTTACTAGCTGTAAATGAGATTAATAGAGCTCTAGAAATAATGTTAGTTGCTTTTAGAGATGAAAGAGAATTCAAAAGATAATGATTACTTAAAGTTAAATCTCTTTGTACAGGAATACTACAGTAGACAGTGATTAACTGTGAAAGAATCTTATGATAATAAAAGCTTGCAGAGCTGTAATGTTTACGAAGACGTTTTTAATTGCAAGGTTATCTCTGGATGTCTTCTAAGAAAGTTCTATAAGGATTGACCAGACGGGTGTCCTGCTGCTACCCTAAGGCACTCTTGGGGTGTTCTCAAATACTATGCTCTAATTGCCTCTTAGAAGTGAAGTGAGATCACTAGCCTCATTTCTCATCCAAGGTTGTTTTAGTCCTACTAGCCTGGATAATAGTTTTTTTTGATGGCCCCTAATGATACTCTGCAGTGCTACTTGTGTAGTGCTTGGGATTTGCTGGTGGTGGTTTCCTGTGGCAGGGGTACCCATAAGCATTAAAAAAAAAAAGTAGTATTAAATACCTATATATCAGCTTCATCTCCCTGCAGCTCCATTTGTTTGATTAGTGTTACAGTGGTGTGACAGGGCAATACATCAGAAGTAATCGATCTGATTAGTATGGAGATGATATAAACACAGGCTGTATTGATGTTTAATAGTATGAGCACCTAAGTTCTGTAAACATGGATGTTGCATAGGCTCTGTGAAAGGTCTCCATAGTGAAAACAGCAAGTACAGCAGATTTTTGAGCTACATTATTTTTTTTGCCAAGTTTCACAGCAAGTTATGGATAGTTTGACTTTGCAGTGTTGGAGATGGCGGTCAGATGGGCTGGCATAAATTGCTTTAATTGTTTTTTGAAATACACAATTTTTTCCCCGAGGCATATGTGAATCTTAGTTTCTTATGCTGTTGATTGCAACACTTTGTTAAATTAAATATTACAATGTTATTATACATGGAAACAGACACTTCTTGTAATTTTGTTTCTGATAATTAGGTTACCTACATCTGTTGTTAAAAGCTTGATCTCTGGGTAATTTGACCTGAAGGAGAACTACTCCTTTTCTGTAACTTAACTTTTCTTGAGAAGAGTTGTAAATAACTAGGAGTAGAATATGTGTTTTTGTCTGATATTTGAGTGAACGGCTGGAAGGGAATTACGGGACTGAGGGAGCAGAATGCCGTATGGGAGCTGTTAAGGAAGCAAGTACTTGTCAAGCTTCCCCTGTTTCAGAAACGATCATGATGCTCTGTTTCAGTGCAGGCTCCTTGATTTGCTTGAGATACGTCCTGAGGAGATCTCCAAGGCTCAAACCTTGGATGAGGCTGGGTGTCAGCGCTCAGCTGTGATGGCCCTTCTCTGCCAGGAGGGCTGCAGGGGCTGAGCTGTGCTGCTGGGCAGGCTGAGCTGCTGCCACACCGCTGGACCTTCCTGGGGAATGCTGTGCTGTGGGGCTCAGCCTCATTAGGCCTGTTTGGGAGCAGGTGCTTAATTGGGAAATAGACATTGCTGAAAGACCAAGTTGCATCTTCAGAGTAAAACCCAACTTGTCAACGACTTGCTTTCTCAATCCAAGTCCTGAACTTGTCACAGCTACCAACTGTCTTGCAAGATCAGTGCTAGTGGCAGCTCCTGCCTTCGGTGCTAACTCTGTTAGCACCTCTGAAGGCTTGCTCTGTGGCTTGCAAAGCTGAATGCTTCACCAGAATTGCCAGGCAGGATTTCTGAAAGTAGCTCATCTGCTGCAGGGAGCCCATTCTGCTCTATTTCTGGTATCACCAGCAAGTGAATAAACCAAACGCATGATGTGGGCTGGAACTTTGCTCTTAAATGGTCCAGTGAAGAGGAAAGGTAGGGGGAGGAGGTGGCGGGTCAGAAGCTGCAGAACAAGCCCTGGAGCCTGGATGAGGCTTCCTAGGTTGACAGCTATGTGGAAGATGGAAAAAAACAATGGTGAAATCTAACACTTCAGACCTCTCTGAGTGTAAAATGGTTGCAAATTAAGCTTTCTTTCTAATGACTGGTCTTTCTGTGTTCAAGGTCAAGATGTAGAGCTTCTTAATTTTCTACTTTGTAGTAAAGAAACGTGGTGTGTGGCCTAGCAGAGAGGAATAGCTGTTAATGCTTTTCTAGGTATTACTTTCCAACTGAATTTGCTTGTTTAATTTGATCAGTTAAACAGAAAAGCATTCTTCCCTGTCTGCTTGATATAGTTCAGTTATACAAAATTTGAAGTTCTGTTGGGATTTTTCTTTCTTTAATATGAAACATTTTGGATCAGATCACAACCTAATTTGTGCCAGCCGTCTGGTATCGCATTCAATTTGTGAGGGAAGAGAGGAGTCTGATTTACCCACCTGCTTTAATATCATGGAATAGATTTCATAAAATATGGAAAAATATTCACCGCCTTGCACCTGTTTACACATGCCATAGTAACTGCTGATTGTAGGTGTTGCTGGGGATTAACAACATGACAGTATTGAATTTTCAATTCCGTAGTGGAAGTATGAAACAATGTGTGTGCACGCAAAGGAGTCTGGCACTGGTAGGAGCAGAAGTCTTTTATTTCTGAAATACATGCCCTGGTAGAAAAGTCTGTTCCTTCAACAACTCTTTCCTTTCTTTAGCCTTATGGAAAGATAATTACCTTTCAAGGTTGCCTGATTGGCTGTGTGCCCACGTGGGGTTTCTGATACTGATGTGACTCAGAGCCGAGTTCCTCAGATGCCTACCGTAGATCTTACGTGTTGTTTTGGGATCCGTCTTTGCTAGAAAAAATCCAGAAATTGGTATTTTCAATATCAGGTGTTCAGTTCAGCTAGTGCTGTGACAGCTTCCTTTTTAAAGTATTATTTATGACACAGCAAAAGATTGGAAGAAGATTTTTAAAATCTAGGTTCTGGTTTTGTTTTCTGTTGCTGTTGTAGGCTGACAAACCAGCTTGGATGCCAAAATCTGTGCTTGTTGGCAGCATTGTGTGTTTAGGTTCTCTAACCTCTGAACTTTTCAGTGGTGCTAGTAGTGCTGCAGTGGTGTGTCCATGTTGTTTTCAAACAACATGTGACATGAACACTGCTGTTGACTTAAAATTTGCGTAGAGCTGTAGTCAACAGGATTCTTGCCGAATTGGTCGCTAGTAACCATCATCAGAGACAGTGAGATAGTGTTAGGTTTTGTAATGAGAAAAGCATCCCACAAGGTGAGTGGGATGCATTTGTGATCTGCGCCCTGGTTCAGAGTTTACTAATACATTAAATGGTAGGTAAGCAGCTTCTGTCCCAGTTTGCTTGTGCTGTGGCACTTCTGCATGTGTCTCCTGTTTTCCCCACTTAGAGCAACTTGTTAAGACTTAGTTATAGACTGTTCAGGAAGGTCATTACGTTATTAAATGTGATCTTTAAAAAATCCAAACCTTCAAGAATTGATGCTGTCACGCTTGCAGTTCCCCCTATGTTTTATTTAAAGGGGTAGTGACAGTAGAGTGTCCTGGTTTTAGCTGAGATAATTGTAGTAGCTGGTGTGGGGCTGCGTTTTGGATTTGTGCTGAAAACAGAGTTGAAGACATAGAGGTGTTTTTGTTATATGGAGGTGTTTGTGTTGAGCAGAACTTGCACAGAACCAAGAAGTTTTCTGCTGCTGAGGGGTGAAACAGCCAGGACAGCTGACCTCGACTACCCAAAGGGATATTCCATGCCATATGATGTCATACTCAGCTTATAAGGGGTTTGGGGAAGAGGAAGGATGGGGACAGGGCAGAGTTGAGATTGTTGGTGTTTGTTTTCCCAAATAACTTTTACACCTGATGGAGCCCAGCTCTCCTGGTGATGGCTGCACACCTGCCTGCCCATGGGAAGTGAGGGATGAATTCCTTGTCTTGCTTTGCTTGCGTGTGTGGCTTTTCCTTTACCTATTAAAACTGCCTTTGTCTCCACCCACAAGTGTTCTCACTTTCACTCTTCTGATTCTGTCCCCCATCCCTCTGGGGGAGTGAGTGAGCGGCTGCGTGGGGCTTGGCTGCCGGCCGGGGCGAAACCACAACATACAGCAAGTAAAAATGAAACTGAGAAGGACTGTTAGAAATCTAAATGTTAAATTCGGTGAATGAGAAATAATTGCTTTTTATGTGGCTTGTGGGTTTGGATAAATAAAGCTGTCTTTTAAATGTAGCAACATCCTCAGCACTTCTTAAAGGATTTCTGAGCCACCTTACAGTGGCTGCACTGTGACTGATCACTCTTCACCACTGTCGCTTTGGGGTTAGCATTACAAGTAAGAAGAGCCTTGTGCTGCCCCTGTCCAGAAAGCCACAGCTGAATGCCGCGAGTTGTCTCTGGACCAGAGGGATTTTGAGCACGTGTTTGAATGCCCTGGCAGTGATAACTCACTCTTGAGTCTGACTCCAGGTTTTTTCACAGATCTCCGTAAATTGTTGTAAACTGTGTGGGTGCCTGAGTGTACTTCCAATTTAGCGATCCTCCTAGCATTTGGCTGAGTGTTAAGACTGCATCCATGCTTTGTGCATACTTTTTTCCCCTGACTAAATGCTAGACTTGTAGTGCTGGAAGTGTGTAATTGTTCAGCACTTACTTCCTCCTCCTTTCTTTAATTTGAGGATTTGTTTTGACAGCTAAAATTCTGGTGGTTTTCTGGTTTTCTGCTGCAGTAGAACCTACGAACAGATGTCGTAGCAGAATGTTTGTGTCCCCTTTTAAATAGTGAAAATTCAATTTCTCCATTAACTCAGTTTTCCCACCCAGATATCATAAATTTTTTTGGATGCTTGGGTATCGTTCCCCATCAAAATTTTAATTTTGTGGTTTAATGGCTTACTTAAATATGTCATGTTTTTATTATCTTTATTTACCGAACAATTATTTTTATTACGGAAAAGATAGTTTTGGTGATTGATCTAATAGATTTTTCTTGAGTTGGTCTGCTTAGTCTTCGTTTCAGAGTAGATTTTTAGCCTGTGCACAGAACTAAGAAAACACTCCATACTTGAAATGCTGTGTGCCCCTTGCTGTCTGTTGCAGCTTTTGTTGTCCAGGTAGCTTCTAAACCAACATTTTCTTTATGTGTTTGTTTAGAAATAATTGTTTGACCTAATTCATGTGCTAAAATGAAGATCCAAGCATGGGACAACTTCTCAGCAGATTTGCTGCTGGCTCTATTAACCGTGTTCTTGTGCTGCTGGCTCCTTTCTCACTGAAACTTACGCTCGTGTGCAAATCTATAGTGTAAAATAAAGTCGAGATGATGTTCTTCTTGGGGTGAATGTCAATGAGGTACCGTGTTTTGTGAGAGCTGGGGCAGTGATTAGGCTTTATTTAGCTATTTAGCTTTCAAAAATCAAATCCCTCAGAGCTGTAAGTTAAAAACCCGATGGACTGTGCTAATTCTTTATGGTCTGCTGAAATGGTTTGTGGTGGTTCCAGCTTTCAGGGCTGGTGCTGGCGGGTTGCATAATGAGCTCTCTTGCCGCTGCCGTGCTGTGGGCTGAGTGACGCTTCTCTCTGGGCCGTGTAGATGCAAGGCCTGAGCTGGTGTGTGGGAGGCTTTGCCTCCCTACTTGCCTCCTTCCACACTTCAGAGGGGAGAGGGGTGTTGGGGAAGAGGGATTTGGGGGATATAGTTTGTGATCATGTGTGATTTATCTTCTTGTGTGCTCTTCCAAGAGGCTTGTGGAGCATTAAGTCCATCTAATTGTTATTGGTAGTAAGGGGCAGAGAAATTATTCTTAATGCTGTAGGA
Source organism: Gallinula chloropus (assembly GCF_964237585.1). NCBI lineage: Eukaryota > Metazoa > Chordata > Aves > Gruiformes > Rallidae > Gallinula > Gallinula chloropus. The sequence continues at coordinate 31,951,598 of NC_140090.1, read as the reverse complement.
TAAATCCCACAAACTGGGCTTTATTCATTTTACTTGGCTTGGGTTATTAGTTCTGGTGTGATGTTGTCTTTTGTGGGGTTTTGGTTTTTTTTTTTTGGATCTGAGGGCAAACATGCTGCTCGTGTTTAGTATGTAAACTGTTGGTATAAAAAGTTTCGGGTGTTTCTATCTGAAGGTGCACTTACTTAGTTTAAATTTCAGTGGAAGGCAGAGAAAGCTATTTAGATTTTGGTGTCTGTTTTGAGGACTGATGATTTTTAGGACCCTGTTGACATTTTAAAAACAGAATTCTCACAGTCCACTAAGCAAAAAAAATCTTGTCTCGTTATTGCCAGTTCAGTATTTGTTTCTATAGAAACAGCTGTTGACAGATTTTTATTAAAAAAAAAAAAACCAACCAAAAAACCTCTTTCTGATTTCTCAGATCTTCAGTGAGTTCTAAAGGAACAGTTTTCTGAAACCCTTGCAATCAGTATCCTGTGACAACAGAAATGTGTAGCTTTAAGCACTACAGATTGGGAGAATATTAAGTGATTGAGAAGTACAATTGTACTTGCTCAGAATATATAAGCAAAACTTCCGTAGATTCTGAAGTGATACATCTGCATTACAATATGGTGAGCGTGATTCTCAACAACTTCTAACTGACAGAAGGCTGTTAGTTACCAGTGCAGGGTTGGTTTTTTTTGACAATTTAAACATGAGTGTTTCTTGTGATTTCTCAGGTGCATCTCAGCTGTGTGCTTAGGCTCTCTCTAAAACTGAAAACAACTGATGCTTTAGCCAATGTTTGGGGTTTTGGGTAGACTTGTAATAAAGCTTTTCAGAGAGTATGTAGGTAACTAAGAGTTTTTAACGTAATGGTTCCATTTTTGTAAATAACCAGTCTTATCCATTAGGGCAATATATGTTTTGTAAGCCTTTTTAGGGCGTTGCAGTGAGAGCCATAGGAACAGTTGGTAACTGGCTTGTCCAAAGTTTGCAGGTGCCTGCTGTGTTCTGAGGAGTGACTGCTCTGCAGGTACATGCACAAGCTCATAGTTGCTCGTTAATTGTTCCTGATGGTATGAAGAGTGTCGGTAATGCACAGTCTGTCACTGACTTCAGCTGTAGTGAGTAGAGCAGAAAGCTACTGCTTGGGGGGGGGTGTGGGGGAAATACCTGTTAAGGTGTTGACATCTGAGGTATTGCACAGGAGTTTAAGGAAGGAAAGATGAGCCTTGGGTCCTTTGTGGTCTGTCATTCCTATATGGATATTTTTTCTCTTCCTCATGCTTTTTTTTTCTTTGAGCTGGGAGTGATTCGGTAGGACCTGTTAAAGGACTACTGTACAGGAACCCATAGAGACAACCACTTGCTTGTGCTGGAAGTGTTTTCCAGCATACCTTGTTTCTGGCATGCTGTTGATCATCAGTCTAACCCCTGATACGAATTTAATCCTTGTTTAATTGCTGTTGGCCAAGACGATTTGGCTTTTGGGGACACCATTCTCAGAATCAGTAATAATCTTTCTTGTGGGCAGAAGGGTGGGGAAGCATGCAGTTTTTTCTTTGGGCTTTTATTTTTAAATAGTTAATCTAAAGATGTCAATGTCAGATCCTGGAAGGAGTTACTTGGATGTGTTTTATGGGAGCTATATTTGTATTACGGATAACTTTTGATAGCGTTCTCCATTTAAAGGGTTTTAACATCTGAGTATGTTTAGGAAGTATTTCTGTATTCCAGGTCTGTGAAGTGACATTATTCATAAGTTAATTTTTTTAGGGTCTATGTTGGATAGTTGTCATTATGAAGGCGCTTCTATCTGCTTCTGTATCTCCTCAGTTGCTTCAAGCAGGTAAGAAAAACAGTTAAGAACTTTGCTTTCTGTAGGACAAAGGGATTACTTTGCATTTTTCAGAAAATACGCTTCAATGTTGTGATTATGTTTTTGGAATATTTGAGTAATTTAAAAGTAGTTATATTTAGCTTGTTCTCTAGTTGTCTGATACCGCTTCTTTACCCTTCTGTGGAGCACTGTTGCTTTCAGCTGTCTTAATTGCTTCTCAAGAGACAGGACTTTTTTCTTTACTCTTCAGGAAGCTCAGGGAAGGTGCTGTCCCATGATACAGGGAGACTGGAGAGCACAAATGTAGTCAATTAATAACGAAGTTATGCTGTTGTTTGGATGCAAGCTGACAAAAGCAGAGAAATCAAAAGGTACTGCTGACACTCTGTGCTCAGTTCTGTTTTGCCTTACTTATTTTTCATGCTTACTGTAACGGTGAGTGGTGCAACATCACTTGCTGTTTGAAGCTTAGATGTAACATGAAAAGCGAAGATAGAAAGCCTTAACTTAGAATTTCCTTGTGGGGTTTTTTTTGTCAGTGAATGTTTCACCTTTAATGCTAAATATTTGTTTTGGCTGCCATTTTGTCTGTCAATTTGTGTACATGTGCTTTCAATGAAAAATACTTTATGGCTGTCATTATTGAGCCTAATACCTCATTTTATATAAAAAAATGTTTGCAAACTAGAGGAAATAAACCATTTCTTTGTCATTAATTTTGTATTAGTGCATTTTTTAAAAGAACTGTCAGATTGCTACCAGGAAAATAAATTCTAAACTCTTTTGCTGGAAATGCATAAGAATTTCAAGCATTTGCATTGAAAGCAAAATGACTAATCTATGCAGATCCCCCTTGATACCATAACACTAGACATAGGAAGGAAATAAATTGGGGAAAATGGGAAAAATTGCATGTTCAGTAGTCATGGAAGCCTTGTGTATTAAGCATTGCCTTGCTGAGTGTTTCTATGTCATTTTCTTTACTGTGCTGGTCCAGCTGCAGAACTTGCTGCTGTGGGAGTAAGGAGCTGGGAACAAAGGGAATAGCTCCAGCCATGGCAGAAGGTGAGAGATCGTTTAGGGCAAGCTCGCTGCTACCAGGTTTTCATTGATTTATTTTCTTACCTCACCATGCCTCTGCTTGAAACAGCACAGTTATATGTGAGCTTGCTTTAGGCTCGCTGCTGAGACCACCAGTGGTTATGCTGAGTTATATCTCCAGATAGACACATAGTCTCCTTGCTTGCTTTTTCCCATCCCTCATCAGTGGCATCTATTTAATACCATTGTGACTTGAGGTGCTGAAGAAATGTGAGGGAAGACAGGGTGCTGTCAGCGATAAGGATGGGGTCAGTAGTGGCTCCTAAGATAAATGGAGAAACTTATTTTTGGGCTGCCCCGAAGATAGGGTTAAAATTGCCTGGGCCCCTAGTGATGCCATTAGTCCTTTCTGCCCCCGATGCTTCAAATTCATGTTGCAACTCAAGACCTCGTGTGCTCGGATGAGCATTGGTGGCCCTTAGATGCTGCCTGTGCCCTCTTACAGCATCAGTGAGCGGCACTAATGCACCGCTCTGCCTTGCTCCCGTGGCGAGCAGCAGGGGCCCGCGTCTGCTGCAGAGTGTCACCTGCTAACGTGCTCTGCCAGGTGAGATACACCCTTTGTACAGGAGTGGACTAGGCAGTGCTACACTGTTACTGTGAATTACACAGATGTTTTTGCGAGGATGGTGTTGGTAGCGCTCTGCAGAGCTGCATTCCCCTGCAGTTTTTACTGTAGATGATGTAATGGTCAGGGCAGTCCCCCCAAATGTAACTGGATAGGCCAGATACTGCGGGACCTGGGCCCCAGTCTGTGCCTAGTCGGACTTACGTAGGAGATTTTACTTTGAAGTTTTCAGATTTAAAAAATTTGAAGCGTTTAAATATTTGGCACAGTTACTTGAACTTGCTGATTGGGAGTGGAAAGAAGTTACCTGTACTGCAGTTTGGTTCTTGTCGGCAGCTGAGCTTAGTGTCAGTGCCTCTCCTGAAATCTGAAATGAGGATAAAGAGCTCACAACCACTTCCGAACCAGGGAAGCATCCCAGGCAAGTACAGAGAGAGTGAAATAGTTTAAAGGGATAGAGGGAGAAAGGAAGTAAAAAATGATTAATTCAAGGCTTATTTTACCTGTTCAAGGTGCTGGCTCCGGCAGTACCCTCTTGTCTGTGACCTGCTCCTTGTCTCACCCCCAGACACTGAAGTTACTCTCTTGTAACAGTGCAGGTGAAAAGATAAAACAGATTTTTGTAAAATATTTTCTTAAGTGAGCAGCAGGTACTCAAATAAAATATTACAGGTGGTCACGCTTTGTATCCTGACCAGTTGTGCAATTCTCAGTGACAGTGGGACCTTGCATTTACCTGGTCTGTACTGTCTTGCTATTATTGTAGCTATGAGCATTTTAAGAAACGTTTTTTTAACATATTTGTTCAGTTACATGTTTTGTATTCTTTAGCTGCATACCTTAAAGCAACAAAAGCTCTGCTCCAGGGTACAGTACAACAGGTTTAATCATACACCAGGCTTTTATGGCATAGCTTTGAGCTGCAATACAACATTTCCATAGTGTAGCCGGTAGTGTCAAAATAAAAAGGTATTTATGCTGAAGAGTGTACTTCTAACATGCTTTAAAAGGGCGGTTAAGTGGTGTGAAGTAGCTTGTCATTAGCAGGGTTATCTTGTGTAGGGATTTAACCAGGCACTAAGTATTTCCTCTAACTTTCATGTGTTCCATCAGGCTTTATTCCCTGCCCCCGCCTTCTCTCTGCTCTGGTAATACCCAGAGTTCACGCAGGCCATGTAAACTCCTATATATGCACGTTTTGTATTACTTTAAACTTGGAATTGCCCAAATACTTGGAACTGGATGTTAAGATACTAGATGTAGAGGTCATTTGATAATTCTGGGTTTTTTCCCCTCTGGTTGTGTTCCCACTGATGCATACTGTGCAGCCTTTTAAATTGCCTCTCTCAAAGCTTTGTAGAAATCATATATGAAAGAATTAAAAATTAATTTGAGGTTATGATTGTGAATTGACTGATTAAAGGTTGAGTGGCTGGTTCAGAAATGTTCTTGGGCAGCCTGACCTGTGGCTTCCCCAGGGTCGGTTGTGCCCTCTCCTGGACATTGAGTGTTGGTATCATAAAGTACACAATGATTGTCTTCTATCAAAAGCTTGAGTAAAATTCAATGATGGAAATGCAAAGCAGGCCAAAAAGAGAACTGAAGTATGGGCTAATCCTAAAACCTTACTATTTGCACTTTTGTGTTGTTTAAGACCCTTAAAGAAAAAAAAAAAGTAGAAAACACTATTTCCATATGATAATGTAGCAAATATTCCACTATAGGAATGATACAGGATTGGTTTAGCTTTCTTCTGAACACACAGGAGACTGGAGAAAATAAACTCATAAACTGTATTTCAATAATCTGTAATTTTTCACTAGGCTTCTTCACACAAGCAGGCAGGAGGATATTAGTAATGTTACCACTGCTGCTGACCTCTCTTCCTCCGAGGTGTGTAAGCGTTCACTGTCATTGTCATCTTCCCTGTGCAGCCACCAGGAAGCCTGCATTGGGGGGGCTGACCCTACAAGCATAAGGGTTGTATACTTAAGTTTACACAGGGAAAGAAAATCAGAGCTGCAGAAATTCACAAGTAAACCCCAGCTGGCCTTGCAACACTTCTAATCTGTGGATTTCTAACAGAAGGTGTTAAACATTATGTATGTGTGCATTGAATTGTATATATTGAATTGGATACTAAGTACTCAATTAGTAGACCAAAATGAAAATATTTTAGAGTAACCAGTATTACAAGAACCTGATGGTTACAGAGGTATGTGGCAAAGGTACAAACCCCAAAATCTCCAGGGATAAGAGTTTTCTCAAAAATAGGTTTATTGTGAGTGCTTCTTCAAAGTGAGGAAGCAAGTATCTGTTCTGCAGTATCTCACGGGCTGGGCAGGAGCGCTGGAACATGACTATTTGTTTTAAGTGGGTGGAAGCTGGGATGGAGACGGTAACACTGGTGTGAGTCAGGAGGTGGACAGAGAGGGGCTGTCTGCTGGTGTGTCTGGGATTTACCGCCTTTGCTCTCCCATCATGCCATGTGTGCTGACACAAATACAATGAAATTGTTGTGTAGATTTGGACTACTGAAGAGGGAGAAGGGTGGTGTGTTAGGGAGAGCCATCAGTCCCAGCTTTAAATGAGACAGGCTCTCACCCTGCCACCGAACGTGAGCCGCCAGAGACGACTTGTGCGCTCGTAGGTGAGATGCCCGTCTGTCCCGATCTGTCTCTCCCATATGAACTGGATGTGTAGTAAATGGTGAGAGAATGCTGGTAGTGACTGGCTTGTCTTTTGATGCTAGCTTTTTGGAGTATGCTTTAAATGTTAACCTATTTTTGGGGCGTGAGGGCTTTCTGATCTCCTGGAGTCCTTCTAGGCTGCTGTACAGTAAGTATCTGGCAGGGTCAGCCCTTTCAGTGGGCTCTGGAATAATCTTTCAAGTATTCAGGACTACATATGAACTGACTGTACTCTAAACACTTCGTGGCCAAAGCACATATCTAAGGATAAAGAGGATTTTGATAGATCTGCAGTGATCAGTCAAAATGTGAAATGTTCAAAAGTGAAAGCCCAGCCACTGTGCCGGTGCTGGCAGTTATCTTTGCTGCTGCTAATGGACATTTGCATTTTGATGGTGGTGTTCACTGCTGTTCTCTTAAGATATGGATAGAGTTTTTTCCTTCCTTTAGCAGGAAGTTCATTATTTTCTGGTCTGAACTCACCTACCAACCGTTGCCAGACATGGTGATGATTGAAACGTTCCTCTGAATGGCAAATGTTTCGCAGATCTCCTTATTACAGCAATTGCTTTGGTCGAGAAAATTGCTGTAGCCATATTGCTATTGAGGTATTAGCTGCTAGGGTCTACCTGGTCATCCAGGGAGAACATCTTGGAAAGCTATGCAGAGACCGAGCTGCAGGGTGTTGCAGATCTTATTTTCCCTGAAAAGGATTTCCAGGGCGGACCCCTGCTAATGGCCACCCGGGACAGCTGTTGCGGGAACATCTCCTCCTTCTAGAGGCTGTTATTGTATCAGAGATTGGCCCTTTGAATTTACTTCCACTTCTCCCAGCCTCCCACCCCCTGGCTCTTTCTGGCATCCTTTTGACAGGCGTAGTAACTGCGTCTCCTGCACGTGAAAAATTCATTTTGTTTTATATGGTTTCTGAGTGTTTGATCTCAAACCTCCCCGTTGTTTTAACACTCTGCGTCTCTAGTAAACACAGTAACCGCTGCTATAATGTATCCTTGCGTTAGTCACTCCCATCAAAGGCTCGATCCTGTGTGATTTAATATAAGAAGTTATTCTGTTAGATTAAATGCAAAAATCTGTTTCACCCCCCCGTTTTTGTTTCTTTTTCTTCCCTCCCACTGTGCATTGTATAGGCTTTTTATTTACTCAGCCAGATTGACAAGATTATAAATGAGAGCTGCATGTGGAAGCCTCTAATTTTTCATAAGTAAATGAATTAATTTATCATAGCTGTTGTGTTTTATTGCTGTCTCTGTGCCAGACTGGCCAGCTTCTTTATTCCCCCTTTTACCTTCTAAATACTGAATCCATGTCATTGTGTTTGACAGCTTTCTGATTCCCCTGTCAGATGCAATTTGGTGCTAATCACATTTTCTTTGCTTAGTGTCAATGATACAGGCCATGCATAATATTCCTGTATGTCCACTTATTTACTTGAAACACAGCTGAAATGTCTTGGGCATTAATCTGATGGAGCTACTACATTGAAATGCAAAAATGATGCTTGAGTAGTAAGATAATGCGGTGTGGCAGATGTGCAGTAGATAACACTGAGGCTAAACTGCTGATCTTTACCAAGCTCAGATGGATTTTATTTGTTGGTTTTGCATACCTTTTCATTAAAAAAAAGATTGTAATCAGTTCTGGTTCATTAGAATGGTGTCATCTATAATTTCATTCCTTCTCTGTGATCAAAACAGAGAAAGTCCTTTTCATAGTACTTCACCTCCCTACCCCTCCCCCCATTTTAAAATGCACTCTCTATGTATTTTAAAGTTAGGGGAAATCTGTACCTTCTTTTAATGTGAGCGCTGATGTCTTTCAGTTACTTCTGGCTTGAAGCTTTTTAACTTCTTGTTTTTTCTTTCATACATATCTGCAGTTTTCAAAGCTGCTGTTTCTGAGGTCTGAGTTTTAAAATTCCTGTAGTTTCCAGTAGCCTCCGTTACTGAAAGCTGGAACATGCTCTCCATGCTCACCTCTCTATTCCTACAGAGGTTGGTTTCCAACACTTTTGCCTAACCTGTATTTTGGGGTATGTCTTCTCCAGGTAGCTGTTAATGCTTTTTATGTTTCAAAATCCTTCTTTGACAACAAAGAAATATGAATGTTTCTAGAGGATGAGAAGACCATGAAATTTAGGTTCCCATAGTGCATATCAGGAATTTGGTCATGTGTTTTTGTTAGTATTTGCCTGCTGAATTATGCATTCCCTTTGATTTCTGCATATTTTTTGTCTACTCTGAAATACTGCTATCTACTCTGTTGCTACTTTATAGAAACAGTGATGATGGCTTGCTAAAGATCTAACTGCTTTGTAGGTTGTTGAAATTTATTTCCTCTTTGTAAGACTGCGCTTAAGCGGGAGACATGGGAAGGGATGTAATGCTGATCTGTCATAAAATGGGTGACTTTGGAGAAATGGGTGTTCTACAGAAACCCCCCCAGGCTTTTGTGTGTCTGTCAGCTATGTAGAAAGGGAATTTTTTTGAATACCTCATTCTACAGATAAACTTTGCAGCTGAGTATTTTGGAGTGTGTACCAATGTTAAGAGTAAAAGCTTCTGCAGTGTGAATCAGCAGTTCTGAACTTCCCATCTCTTGCTATGGGAATTCTCTTCCCACGCAAACAAAGAAATCCCAAGCTGGAAACATGCTTTATGGAGAGCACATGGTTTCTGCTTAATGATATTTGCCTGTCTCTGTAGACAGGACTATATATGCTCCCAATAAAGCATTTCGGCAAGTAATAAAAGTGCAAGTAATTACATGATGGGGTTTCTAATGATCTTATTTCTTATAACAGCGAAGCTCTGAGCGTTCCTTGGGAGCTCAGGGTTGTTGAAAACTCCAGTTTCACCTGCAAAGCTGAATAAAGCTTTCCAATTTCAAATGCCTTTCTATTTACGTAGCATCTGCTCAGTTGTGCTCGCAACAAGATGGGTCGTGAAGCTGAATTTCTTTTTCCTTTTAAGAAGAACAGGTTAAAATCCCTTATTGCTCTTTGCAGCAGGGGTGCTTGCACTGACCTGTTCGATCGCGGCCGGAACAGGACCTTCGGTTCTGAGATGCTTCATTGGTTTTGTGGGTAGTGATGGGTAAGCAATTTAATGCAGCGCATCACTTCTCCTGTATGTAAAATTAAGATCAAAATTTTCAAAAGCACTCAAACTATTGATGAAAAGTGTTGGTAGGGAAAAGGAGATAATTACACGGTTGTAATAGTAAGCTGGGACTTAGGGAAAGTAGGCTTTGTCATGGATATCCTGCACTACTTGGATAAATCAGCTTCATTGAGCCTGTATGTCTGTTTACAAAGTAGGAGTGTTAATTCTGCTCTACTTCAGTAGTATTCCTTAAAGATGCATAAATACATATATATATGTATATGCACAGACACACGGATATGGAGAGTACACTTCTTGTACTTGGTTATTTTTGTGGCTTTCCTTTGTCAGTGTATTAGTGTGTGCTGGTAGCAACAAATATGCTTCATGGAACCTATGCAGTGTGTCCACTGGAGATGTTTAGATGTTTTACTTAATTTTAAGGAATATGGTTGTAGCTGTTCTGTATTTTTACTTGTGGAAATAGAAGATGTTTAGCTAATGACATTAATGTGTCATCCACCAAAAATATGGAGTTCTTCATAGTGTCTTCCTCTGTAGTAAATTTTTTTTAAAAAAGTGTTGTATTAAATAATCTAATGCTTTGTAAATCCTGTGCTAGGAGAGCTAAATTTTAGTTGATATTCTTTTTAGGATATGTTAATGGCATTTGTATAAGCTTTAAATGTCACAGATGATCAGTTTATTTTGCTAAAGGTATCTGAATCTGTATAATGATAGTGGAGCTTGAACTGGGATTTTATGGTACCTTAAAATCCATTTCCATCAAGTCATAGGGCTACATAATGTATTTGAGTGTGAACATAGATTCTTTCATATTTTTATTTACATTCTGGTTTTGTTTTGGAAGATACTGAAAAGGTTCCAAAGAAAGATTGAAGTGAGTATCTTCAACCCTTAGCCTCTGTACTGAGGCTCCCTGTGGTGATGATTAATTGGTAACGTGAACATCTGTGAGGGAATAGTGGAAGTGCCAAACTTCAGACAGGCTGTAACTGGTTTGTAGACTTCATGCTTGTGAGATGTGGAAGAAAGCACTGCAATGTAGATAAATCTCCCTCCATTAGTGACTCTGATGATGTAACTTGTGTTCAGCAATCCCTGAGGAGATGTTAGTGGAGTGACTTATTTGATTGGTGAGCCTGTGCTCTGTTTGGATGTACCGTACATCTTAGGGCAGTGTGTATGATGTTTGGGATGATCATGTTTTGGGGAGACTTAGAAACTAATCAAGCTGATCAACGCGTGTCCAAGGTGTAATGGTGGACTCCTGCAGGCAGTGGGAATACGAGTGTGACAGTGATGGGCTGTGAATTTGCATGATTTTACATATATTGATTTGAGAATCTCGGATTCATGGATTCACATAAGAGAGTGCAAGCAGCATTGAGGGCATATTTAACACACAGGATCTGTCTTTTGTTCGCTCATGTTTAGCAATGAAATCACTGCTAGGCTGGCAAAGGGCTGTTTATACGCTCATAACTGAAGTGTAGCTCTTTGCTTGGTGTGAAGTGGCAGGCTGCTTTGGCAGTTCCCACTAGCAGGGTCACATACCATCCGTCGTATGCGGCAGAGAGAAGCACGTAAAGGAGTTTTCAGGATGCAGGGGACACCTGGGCAGGTAGTGGAGACTGTTCCAAGTGCCTGCTTGAGTTGGGCAGGCTCTTCCATCTTGCCAGCAGGCTTGTGGCTGGCACCTGCTGTGCTACTGCAGTTGAAATGGGAACATGCTCCTTGTATGTAAAAATGTCCTTATTTCTCCTCCCCCCTCATTTTAGACGTGCTAAAAATGACTGGTATTCAAAGCTTGCTAAAAATGCTGAGATGGGGAAACCCGGTCAAGGCTGTCTTTCAGTAACACGTACTTGCATACCTGCTATGAAGTGCAAGTTAAAGCAGTGTGTATTTGGTGCTCTTGGATACAGAAACTTTCCAAAAGGGTTAGGTGGATAATCACATCAGCAGTTGTTGCCTCTCTTGTTCACTTTTACTGCAGCTGCTAATGGATTTGTTCTTTCTTTTTTTTTTAACAAAACATCAGTTAATGTGAGAATTAATATCTGATAATGGGGACCAAGAAATCTGACTGTTAATGGTATTATGTGTGCTCTCTCTACCCCTTTATATTTGCATTCTAATAAGATTGGAATATTTTAATAGCATTAAAAAAAAATCAGTAAAGAGATTGAGTCTGGGTAAACCCGCAGTGATGCACTTTTGGATGAGAAATTTGGGTCGCCAATTGATTTCACTGTCAGCACAACAACTGCTGATTGCAGAAGGGAAAGTACAGTTTTGTACTTAGTGGAGTTATGTCCTGAGATCCCTTTTCATAACCAGGGAGTGAACTGCCTGAGTGAAAAGTAAACAAAAAATGTATTTAAAGTAATTGAATTTGAATTAAATATATTTCTACATTTATTTAAAAGAATCATTGATTTTCAGTGATTGATCGCAACTAAAATGTTGATGTGCAATTAAATGTCTTTACATTAAATGTAACACTTCGTATGAAGAGCAAAATGCATTATATGCATATTTATGCAATGATACTTAGCATACATTTATTCAGAGTCTTAATTTTTACATTTAGCTTAGGAAATGCTGAGTGACAGTTCTTATTTAGTAGAATATTAATTTCTTTTTCATGGCTTGTGTCAAGCTAGTTTTAGTAATTGAAGTTCAATTAAAGCTGCAGAGAACTGAAATGAATTTTAGTTCAGAAAAAATTGGACATATTCTGGCAGTGTATTGGGAAGAGTTTTGTATTTAAAGCTGATATGTTGAGTGGAAGCAGTTAGCAGACAATGTGTGATGGACTATGCAGCTGATAGAATAGATGAGACCAGGAGGAGTCTTGCAGGATCTTGGAGCTAATGGTCCTCATCTCTTGCATTCAGTTTTTAATTCAGAGGCTGTAAGAAAGTAAGACTACTGAGCTTCCCTGCTTATCAATACTCAGCTGGTTTTTCATTTTGAATGAACTTATTGTTGAATTGGCTTGCCTAGATAAACTGAAGTGAGGATACACTCTTTGCCAAGAAGTGGAAGCTAGAGCTGTCAGGAGCTTGTCATTTTATCTCTTTGGGAAGCTCTAGTTCCATGTGGTTAGCTCTAGGCTTTCCCCTCCTCACTAGCCTGAGTTTACTTAAAATGTTTCACAGGAACGTGCTACTTGAGCAGTGCTGTGAAGGGTACAAATTGGTTGTGGAATCCTGCTACTTTTTTTAGTCTAATGTATGCTACCTTACCTTACAAGATGACACAGCAGCATACCTCTCTCCATGCTGCCCGGTTGTGGTTCTGGAATAGATCAGAAACGGTGTAAATGGTTATAATCCTGGTGGAGTGGGATGATATGTCCACAGATAAAGAGCTCTGATAGGTCAGCAGAAACTGTAGAGTTTCCTGATGGAATCTGAAAGGATGCAAGGAGAGGAGTAGCCAGCAGGCTAGCAGAAGCCTAGTAATTGTTGCAGTGACTTTGGACTAGAGCCTGGGGAATAGGATGGAGCTGCCTTTCTTGCCTCTTCCCTGTACTAAAGCCCCGAAGGTCAAGAGACGGAGGACTAATTAGTTATTAGCAGACTACTGACATAGGGAGGGATCAGCAGACTGGAAGCACAACTCTACAACCTTCATTTTGATTAAAAGCTATATATTTTTGGCAGGTAACCTAAACAGCTGGTATAGGAGAAGGCAAAGAGCAAAAGTAGGTTTTTACCACAAATTTGACCTGAGCCACTGGTTAGAGTGTGTACCTCTTGTGACATATTTTATAATGTCTTTGCGTTTGACTTGTGTTAGCTTAACTTAGTTAGAATTGATTCTGCGTTAAAATGCAACTGTGAGGGGGAAAAAAAAAAATCCCCGAGTCCTTTATCCACTCACAAGGATCAATTGCTTCTGTTTTGATATCCCACACAATAGATATTTGGCAGATTGTCCTCTGCTTCTTCATGTCTCTGGAGAGTAGATTAAATTCTGTTATGTTCTGTGCTTCAGCTTTTCTGAAATCCCTGAGTGTCGGTGCAGGGAATACCTGGAGGCTGCACTTCTCCTGAGCGCTTACCTTGTGAGGAGGCTGCTGGAAATGCTATTCTGGTGTGGTGTTGGGCTGCGGAGTGACCAAACCAAGCCTGGCCTTGGGGCACCAGTCAGCAGCCTCAGGCTGTGTGGTGCCCTGATTTACCTTTTAGATTAAAGTTAAAACTGTGAAAGAAGGGAGAAAGGAGGGGCATTTTTTATCCCCCTAAGCACCTGTCTCTTCAATGTGTGTCAAAGTGGATGGTGGGCAACCTTGGGTTAGCTGACTGTGGCGCCTATTCATTGCTGCAAAGTGTGTCTGTGTGGTGTTGGTTGTGTGTGGTTCTTTTGTTTGGGTTTGGTTTTGGGGTTTTTTTAGGTAGTTTAGATGCCCAGATCTTTAAATCAGGAGTGAAGTTATTTTTTGGGACTTTCCCAAAGACCAGTGTCAAGTTCTGCAGTGTGTGTGCCTGCTGAATTGCTAATAGAAAACTATTGAACTTGCACTGGATAGGAACCCCAGAGACTTGACTTCAGCTAAGTGTGAAAAAGCACTCTCCTTGGTCTGTTCGAAAGAAAATAATCTGGCTGGAGGATAAGGATTCAAGGCAGTATGAATATATGTTACTTTGTCTGGAATTTTTCTTTCTGGATTTTTTTTTCACCCTTGGGTTTTGTAAAACCCTAGAAGGTCTCAAAGTGCTGCTATGGAAGTGTGGCTTACCTGGAGGGGACTGGATGCTTTGTAGCCACAGAACAACATGGCATAACCTGAATTTCCTTTTTCAGATCCTGGTGAGACTGCAGCACAAATGGGTGAAAGAATAGACATGGTTGGTTTTCTGTTGTTTTCGCTAAAATACTTGGCTAGCTACGTAGCCATGTTTTTGGAGAATTTCTATTGGTTTAAAATGTTTTACTCTTCTCCCTTTGCATTGTTTATTGAGTAGTTTAGCTTGCTTTTGAAAGTGGTGCCCAGTATATCATTCATTTAGAGCTTATTTTATAGAAAATGCTTTGCTTTATGAATAGGTCCCTTTATCATTTGTAATGAGGAGTGGAAAATGGATGAACAAGCTTCTCTCTGGGAAAAAAAAAAATCACATTTGAAATTTCTGAGTAATGATCTGAAAGGTTTGAAGTAATTTATTCCCAAGACATATCACAGTTTTGCAGAATATTCAAACTACTGTAATCAAAATTAAACTATGCCCTAAGCATGACTTTTTTTTTTTCCTTAAAAGAAAGCTTCAGATCACATTAAAACAATGAATCAGAGTAACAGGGATCTGTTAATTGAATTCAACTTCTTGGTTAAATATATTCTTCAGTGGTTTTTATTATCTAATAAAAACTTTGAATTTGGAGTAGGTAAGAAACCATGCTCAGTGTTTTGTGGTATATTTACTAGAACAGAATGGTTTCCTTTTCTTTCAATGCTTTTCTTACAGAAGATGGTCTCCTTAAGAGATGTTAAGATAATTTTAATTATTGTTCAGAGGTCAGACTCGCAGGTCCACATTTTTACAGCTAAATGTTACAAAACTCTGCATCAAGTAAATGTTGAACACTGTATTTAATAGGGCATTGAAATTCAGCCTTGGAAATGAGGATTGTGTCAAAATCCATCTAACGAGCAATTATAGTATCACAGTAAATGTACTTTGGTTTTATATTTTGGATTCCCTGCAGTTGTGGAAGGACAAGAAGGTTCCTAGTGTTGTGGGGTTTTTTTTAATTGTTTCCCTTGTGCATCCTGTGTCGATAGGATGTGTTGATGCATGAGTAACAAGTACCAATGCACAGGTCGCAAGACCTAGTATGTGAGGTCTTGTTTGCTTGCAAACACATCCGTGTCCGAGGGGTGCATAACATATATGGATGCATACATAGCTGCTACTAACTTTGCAAATACCACTTTGAGTTCTATTCTGAATTCTAACTCTTAGAAAACCTTAAAATAGTGTGTTTAATTTTGCTGTGGATCTTGAACACGATGTCTGCATTTAATTTGTTTACGAAAAAATTAAGAAATTTAAGTATGAAATTATGCTGTGGGCAACTAATGCTAGGGTAAAAAAATGACTGAAATTTATAACATGTAGATCATTCTTTTAAGGAGTATAATGAGCAAGGCAGCAGTAGGATGTCTGTTATGAACTGATTGCTGAAATGAGTAATTGTCACTGAAGGGTTTTTTGTTATTGCCAGAGCTGTGACTATCTCTGGAAATTTTACTTTTAGTTTCATTGTTTTCACAGTAATGGTGCATTAAGATGTCAAGTCAAAATATTTTTTCTAGTCCTTCTGTTCTGGTAGTTCATTTGGGAACGTATGTTTCTGGAACTGCAGTGTTTGGAACTACCACACTACTTGTAAAGTTTCTGGATGTTTCACAATTTTGTTTTACTGATCTTCTGAGAGAGCATAACTTTATATGGTTCTTTAGTTGTTGTAGACTTCTTAAACTGGTTTGCCTTAAAAAAGAGCAAACATAGTTCTTTTCCAAGTGCCTGTGACTCTGTAGTCTTCTATGAATGAATACAATAAAGTGAGCCATGTGAAGTAGCCAATTATTAAAAATGTTCTGAGGATTTTGGTGACATGCCTTGGGCACTTCTCTTAAACTTCTCTTCCTCTTTCTTCTGTTCTTCAGTCACAAATTTTATGCCTTGAAGGATCATGGCGTTTAGGAACTTTTTAGGGATATGGTTGCTCAAGGTCAAGGTCAGCTGGCTTCTACTACTGAAGCATATAGGGTCATGATTCTTCAGAAAATGAGGTCACGCTGTGAAAGGCAAAAGTTGGTGTATGTTCTGTTTTTTCAAGGGGTAAGTACGTATGTCTTATTATAATGCACCAAACCCCCTCAGACTGTTTGACAGAACTAACAACAAACTAATAGAGACTGATAGCGTTAGGGGCAGACCTTTCCTTATCAAGGTGACAACCAGTTTCATAACTTACTTTTGCCTTCCTAGAGCCTGCCATACAAACTGTCAGAGACAGGGCAAATAATGCAGTCTCACTAAACTAAGCATCAGTAAGAATAGGACTCTTGGCAGTTGTAAATACTGAAATGTTTTTCAGCACAGGCAGAAACACAGTGTGAGAATTGTATGATGTGTGGCAACATCCCAAGATTTATCAAGCCTGTCTGTACTAATGAAAGTTGTTGTGTGTGTTATGCTGTACAGATGGTTTTACACTTTCTGATGGGTTTTACAATTCAAGTATTCTTGTGCTGCCTTTTTTTAACTTGTGAAGTTCTGTTCGATCATCCCGTGATTGTCCTCTAGAAAGACCAAAGCCATTTTAAAAAAATAAAGGGCAAATTCATACACTGTCTTTAATTGTGGCCAAAGCAAAACCCTATTTTTGCACATGATGTGTACTGTCAAATCAGTGAGGGGCGGGGGGGCGGAAAGGTGGCTTGGTGGAAATTGATCTGGGTTTTTCTTAGCTTTACAGCTGAGGAGGCTAAAGCACACTTGAGTGGTTTGCAATATAGCCATCAAGTCAAGGGAAGCAATTCCATCCCTCTGTTAGGTGCTTGAGGCTCCCCAGTTAGACTGCTGTGTCCAGTTTTGGTCTTCTTTGTGCCAGAAAGGTACTGACATTTTTGGAACAAGCTCAGCACAGGGTCACCCTGACCAGGGATTAAACACATGACATAGGGGGAAGAAGGTGCATGAACCTCATAGGATGAGGGGCCACCTTACTGCTGTCTACAACCACCTAATGGGAAGGTGTAGAGAAAACTACACCCCACCGTACCTCCTTGAAAATCTGAAGTGAGAAGATCAGTGGTAATGGACGTTAAGTGGTTATGAGGAAGACTCCAATATGAGAAACTTTTGTTTGCGCTGAGGGTGGTCGAGCACTGGAACGGGTGCTGAGGAATTTAGGAAATCTTCATCCTTAGAGATACACAAAACTGGGATGAGCTCTGAGTAACCTGAGCCAAATTTCAAGTGCTAGTGTTGGCACCGCTTTGAGTGAAGGACTGGACCGGTGACATCCAGAGGCCCCTTCCAACCTAAATTGTCCTGTGGGCCTGTTGTTATACTGGAATCTGGAGAAGATATGAAAGCTGAAGTGCATAGTTACAGAGTGCTTTTTAACATCAAAAATGGTTGCCTAGAGTATGAAGAGCTATGCAAATCCTAAAGAATTTCAATTTTACCCTCTGATCTTACTGATACTGTATATTGTCTCCTCACCACAGTGCACTTTGGCTTAAATTTCTGAGGATAATCTTGCCTGCGTAATCTGAAGGTTCTGCTTAGAAGATTCTGCTTCTGTAAATTTTGTATTCTTTGTGTGCAATTGAGATGTCAAAGGAGAAAAAAGAACAAGTACATTGTTGGTACTGGAGGTACATCTGTCAGTGTACTGAAGGCCAATGTTTTCTTCAAGTGTTTGTAGCTAACGAGGGTTACAAGGAGAGCAGTTGGGAGAAATGGTGGTGGGCTCCCTAAATTAATCTTCCCCAGCTCTGTTTGAGCTCTGTGAGCTCCTATATCCAAACCAGATGTACCTGGAATGGGGAAAGCTAGCAGGGAGCACCCTCTCCCTTGCTTCCTCATCAGCTTCCACCCCTATTACACACAGCTGTGCAACATTTCAGTCACCTTCAATGGCATCATAGTGGTCAAAGACAACTCATGGAGATTTGGGAGAGGCCACAAATGTGTATGGATGGGCTGAGAAGTAGGGACAGGGTTAGCTGTTAATTTAGCATTAGTGTTTAGCACTAAAGGACTATTTTAAGGTAAGATAATTTATATTATGGAATTACTGTAATATTACAGAAGTGAATTCATTGATGTTTACCCACAATATAGTAACTTAAGTAGTTCCTACTTTTATTTGTAAGGATAAAACTGTCTTATTTCAGGTACCATGTCACAGTCATTTTTTTCCTTTTCAATGACTGATTACAAGCATTTGACAAGCAGAGGTCTAGTAAGTAATGCAGTCTTTGCTATTAGTATCTATGTTTTTGTAGTGCCATTTTAAATGGACTCTCCAAAATAAGCTCGACTTCTGAAAAGTCTGTATAGGTTAAAGTTCTCAGTTTCAAGGTAAACAGAAAGGAAATAATCAGTCTCATATTTTACAGTCCTCCTTCCATTTGTTTTTTCACTTGGGTAGAAAAAGAATAAAAACAAAGGGCATTTGTTATCTAGCAAAGCTCAGAAGCTATTTCACATGAAAACATAATGAGTCTGACAGGCTACAAATAGCATGGAACATGAACCTTTTACAGAAGAAAGGAGGAATGTCCTTTGGTATATTTACTTCAATCAACCCTAATAAGGCTTGTTTTATGTGTTTTATGCATCCGCCATCATAATTATAAATCCTTGACATTTTAGCACTAACATTTCTATCTGCCAGGGAAGCTACCCAGAGTCAACCCTCAAGGAATGTCTGTATTGTTACTATGGATATCCATAACAGCTCTCAAGTAGTTACTAAGTGGCTTAAAAAATTACATCTCAGTCATGCTTGAAGGGCTCATCAAACTTTGCCACAAATATCAATGTTAAGTACCCAATCAGCTGCATTGTTTGAAGTACAGTCACGTGCGCTCACGAAGGAATAGGTTGGACAGGAAGAAGTCTGTGAAGTCTCATCAATCAAGTTGTTGTGTTTTTTGCCATGACCTTTCAAAAATAAAACAACTCAAACAAACCCCCCCCAAAAACCTGACCCCAAAATTTGCCCGTTCAGCTACAAGGAAGTAGCAGGAAGATAAGGGGATACTGTTAGATCACACACAAACAACTGCTGGGCTTTCTGAAAAGCATGCACAAAATGGTTTTCTTAAAACAGGGTTTTTTTTTTTTACCTTTGTAGAATAGTTGAGGACCTACCAAAAATAGCAATTAAAACAACACAACAAAAGCCACAGGAGAATTTCCAGCCAGCTGTTAAGAAACTCTTAGAGATCTGAAAACTGAGCTTCATAAATTTAGCTAGTTACTCAGATTCGGTGACAAGGCTGAGCACCAAGTGCAGGACTTGTAGTAACAAAGCAGTCCAGAAGTTTTGATTTCACAGAAGTAATGGTGACTATGAGCCCCTTTCTATGACTGAGATGTCAGTAACCACAGATTTAGTAAATTCAAGTAAGCACAGTCAGCGTAGCTCTTCAGCAAAGAAAAACCCCACTGGGTAAAAGGCAGTGCTGCAGCACAGGAGCAGCAGGAGGGCTGTGGAAGGAGCTCCAGAGGGCTAACGTGCAGCCTTCCCTTGATGTATGGCTGCTTCTAATTCTATTTTAGAGGTAGTAAGTGATGGGTAAGAAGAGGACCTCTAGATTTCTTGGGAAATAGGTCTTCTGATTAAAATGCAAAGACTGGAAGCAATTGGTATCTTAGTGTTTGTACAAACTTGTACGGCTTACTGATAACTTGAAAATCTGAGCTTAATTTATGAAGGAAATTACTATATAATCACCTCTTGGCATGGTGTGTGTTTATGGTGAAACATAAAACTTTGAAGCACTTAGCAGTATTGAGGACCTCCTTTGCCCCAGTGGATTTAAACTGGAATAAATCCTGCAGGGCTTTACCAGTCCTGACCTCTTGTTCCACCCATGGGTTTTCCTTTTTTGCCCCTGCTTTTGTCCCTTGGGTTGTGCCAAAACAGCTGTTCTGTCACTTGGATAAGGATCCCTTCCTGCCACTGGCACACTCCATTCCTTTTCCCCAGAAAGAGCTGGGTCTGGTCCCTTTGTTTTAGGCATGCTACTTCTCTTTCTAATGGGTGTTTTCCTGTATCCTTGAAAAGCCTTGAGAGCAGAGGCTCCTGGTGTTTGTACTGCATGCAGTAGAAATCAGCTCTTGGCTACTTTTAGAAACTACCAAAAGAAATCTGAATAACGAGGGTAGGAAAAGTGTCAGTGGTCTTGGGGAAGATACTTTGGTGTATGTTGCTTTGGCATGTAGGTAAACAAGATGAGCTAATCACCATAGCTTTCATGTGATGTATCTGTAATTTGTTTTCATTTGTAGGTGTGAAGGAAGGCTGCCATATGGTGTGTATATTGGTATTTTTCCTTGACAGCCTTTATTTTAAGTTAAAGGAATCCCAAGGCAAACTATACCATTTCAAATACTTACCAGTATATACCAGAAAAATACCTTGAAAGAACATTGAAGAAAGGCTATAGAGCTCTAGGAAAAGTTTAAATTGAAAAATTAAATTACACTTTCATCCATTTTTGAGGTACCCTAATTATAGCTTAGTTTTCTGTGTTGCACTGTTACCAGTCTTTCATCTTTTAACTATTTGAACAGGAGTCTTTCATAAGCAATATATAAAATCTGATTTTACATTCATGAATCTGGAGTTCTAAAACAACTTCCACAGTGGTTTAATGAAATTCTTTTGTTCAATATTTGCTACACTATGTTCTTGATCCTCTTGCCTCCATCTAAAGTGCTCGTTCCCTGGTGGGCATAAGTTAAAATTATAACCTGTGCCCGTAAAAGAGTTTCTGTTTGGCAGGTGAACTCCTTGGGAGACTCCTTGGGAGGACTGTAGAACCGTTCCTGTGTTGGGTTCAGGCTTCCTGATGTGTGTGCACAGCAGTTTGGGCTATCGTGGGAGCAGGGCACAAACTGGTCCCTCTTCCTTCATGTGGACAGAGGCATGGCAGCTTCTGTGGGAGTCTGAGGTGGTGTTTGTTCAGGGACGTGTTGGCAGAAATTAGCTTTGTGTGGTTTGCAGAGCTAGGGCAGCTGGAGGATGGAGAGCTGCTTTTCCTCCTGTAGTTCCCTGAATTTGTCTCACCATGGATCTAGGAAGCTGTAGTACTTGTGTGAAGGAGCACTTGTGGGTGGGGAAAAGAGGCAAGTCAGGCCCCTGCAGCCTCAAAGGAAATGTCAGATTTTGAACTTAATATGTCCTAGTCCAAACTGCTGGTTAAAGAGGGAGCATTTTTTTTTCCTTTGTTGTGGGTCGGTGCTGGTGCCAGAGTAGGGAACTGATCTGGCCAAACACATAACCTTGCCAAAAGAAGTATTGAGAGAGATGAAAAGATGCCTTTTCCTTTTTTGCATTGGTCGTTGGTTGGCTGCTCTCAACTGCAGCCTTTCTCCATCTCTGTCTGGTGGTTTGCAGGTACAAGCACCAGGGGAGAACTGAAGCTGTTCTGATCTGTTGGGTTTTTTAAAACTTTATTTGGGACTTTGTATTCTGGTATCAGTGTGTTATGTTTTAAAACACAGCGTGTCTCTCTATCTCCGTTATGTATGTGTAGGGATAAATACAATATGAATCCTACAGATCCCAAATTGAGGGATCAGAGAGCAAGGTAATGTGATGCTGTGGTAAACTTCATTTTCTACTGTAGCTTGAGCCATCGCTTCTCTTCTGTGACATAAGTTCGATGAAATTGTCACCAAGCTATTCATTCACCTTGTCTGAAAGATCTTTGAGATGTGCATTGTGTGAAAAATCTTCATGGACCCAACAAAGGGAGATTTTATTTTGCCCTGTTATTTTATAATTAACTGATAATCACCCCCACAGGAATGATGGCTCTCAATTACAGATACAGCTAAAAACCCCATAGGCACTTGTCTTAAATAAGCATTTGAAGCCATGGGCAGGAACATCTGAACAGGAGACAAACATGCCTTAAAGAAATTTTACTACATTTTGTTGTCCATAGTGGGAGAAGAATGTACTAAAGTTTTGATTGTGAAAAGTTTCCAGCTAATTTGAATTAAAAATTTAATACAAGTTGAGCATTTAATTCCTTTTTGTGTTTTTGAATGTATCAATCCAGCTGTTGAAAATTTCAATCACATTCTGATGCTAGCCTGTGACTGACTTCTCTTAGTGATTTTATCCTGACAGTAATTGAAAGCTGATTAATTTAATTGCAAGTAAGCTTTTATGTTGCCATTTCTTGCTTAGTACCTTGTGTGCATGCCTGGTGCTTGGGGTCAGAAAGGAAATAGTGGTGTCTATTTTCTAATTCCGCACAGAAAACCGAATAAAATACATGTTTTTTTAACCTTATTAACAGTAATCTAGTTGTCAAAAGTGTTAGTTTGAAGATAAAAATAATTATGAGACCTTGTATTTGAAATGGCATGTAGGGCACTGGAGAGTCAGCTGTTTGTAGTTTAACAGACAAGCGCCTCAAAGCGAGATCTGCAAAGTTCTGCTGTTCCTTCAAAGGTGGGGGTGTTTCTCTTTGAAATCCTGGAACTCCACAAAGTTGTTTAATTGAGCTTAATCAGTAAGCACTAAACCAAAGCTGTTGCAGTTGTAGGCTGGAAGGATGCTGTTTAGATGTCTTGTGTTTATGGTGCGTATCCCAGTGCACAGTGAAGTGCGGCTGCAGCCTGTGTGTGTGAGATGTGTGCTCAAAGGCAGCCTGGGTTCACCGAGCAGGGTGTGACTGGATCTGGGAGGACTGAGAGCCCCCTGAACAGGGATATGGAAGCACTTTGTCTTGCAGGGATTTTTAAATGTAACATTGCATCAGTTTTCTGTCTTTCAGCGATCAGTGCTTCCCTGGGGTAAAACATGTGGCTGCTTTGTACTCAGTCCCTGTCGCTCAGTGACATGGTCGGCTGTTGGTGCTTACCCACCTTTTTATATACAAAGGTTGATCTTAATCAAGTATTTTTATGTTGCTCTGCATTTGAGAATGTAGTCACTTAATTTTTACGTAGTCTTGATAATTTTCTGCAGGCTTTGCATTTGAATTATTAGCAAAATAGTCAAGAGCTGTACCATAGGACACCATATAAAGTTAAATTTTGCCTACTTCTAATGAGTTTTCCACTTACAATCAAAGATGCTAATAAAATAATACTGTTTGTTACTGCTGCCTTATGTTGTGACTACATCAATATAAGGAAGCAGGAGTTTAGTAGTAAAATGTCAGATAAATACTGTGTTTTGATAATTTATTGATTGTCTGGGTAACTGGTAGGTTGTTAGTAGGGATTGCAGCAACACTGGTCGTGCCATTTTGGCTATAGAGAAGTACATAGATATCTTTTTACAGTAAATATTAATGTTCTTTAACCTTTAAATAAGATGCTTAAATACAGCAAGTATACAAAACTGAAAGAGTACTAGATAGCTTTCACAGTTTACAAATGTCTAGAGTAGTATCTTGATGTGTTTCAAAAAATAAATAATCGGTTGACCTACTGAACTCTCAGTATTTATAAATATCAAACAGTTTTGCAAACAGTGTGCTTGGTTTCCTGATATGCTTGTGGGGGAATTCTTAATGTGTCCTGAAGTTCTTCTCCGTCAGAAGAGATTTGCAGTCAGTTCCAATTAAAGAGTTTTCCATACTGGAAATGAGAAGTCAATTGCCACAATTATTTTTGAATAGTGAATTTACATAACCTTAATTGTATTCATTCCCTTTGAAAGGCTGAAACTGATATTTATAATGCATTGATTGATTAGCAGTGTATTTGTTAAAATTGCTGCCAATAAGGTGTTCTTGCAAATGCAGTCCCGAGGAGTTTTCTCCTAAATAAACATTCTAGAAGACAAACGGCTGTTTATTTCATTGGTGAGGAAAGGCATTGCATCTTTGCCACCTCCACATGCAGAAATGGAAGTATCTCCTTTCCACACTCTCTAAAAAATGGGAGTTTAGGTCATGTTACTTAATTAATGTTGTGTTCCATACTGTAAAGAAGTATATTTTCCTTGTGTGTTTTTTCAATCTGTCAAAACAGTGCTTAGGTGCAGACTAGGGAACTGCAGGCTTTTCACTGAAGTCACTTGAGGAATGACAGCTGTAAAAGAACTTCCTTGCGTTCAGATGAGTGCGAGGCCTCTGTGGTTTAGCTCTAAGCAGCCCTGTAGCCATTTGCCTGGCTGTATGGCAGGTGCGTGCCTGCTGCTCGCACCTGTGCCCTGCAGTGGTGCACTGGTGTGGGTGCTCCTGACTCTGCTGCAGGAGCAAGAGGAGAGATGTGAGCATCCCGATCAGCTGCTTGTAGGTGAATGGAAGCGGAATTGATACAGGCCTGAACTCTTTGCTATCCTTCCATGAAATGAAGCAGGCAAAGACCTGGGGGCTTTGCCGCTTCCAGTCAGTGTGATTTCTCTGTGTTGCTGGGCCTGAGCCAGGCACTTTTCTGACAGCCATCAGGCTGTGTGACTCGTAACCTGTTAGTTCTTGTGTTGGGAAGTGTCACCCAATGCTTCAGGGATCCTCCATGGAGCAATGACACATTAAAGTTGTTGTGGGCAGACCTTTACTTTGGCCGGACCCTGTGCAGTGTGGGCTGTTTCAACATGGGCTGCAGGCCCGTGCCCAGACACCCTCAGCCCGGAGGCATCATCGTGCCAGGCCTTGCCCCTGTGCAGCTGCACAGGCAGTGCCCACTGCCTCTTCCTAGTCGGACTGGGCACATGGTGCCCCTTGAGAACAGGTGGTAGGTGCATGACCAGGCGACCACAGGCCATGGCCCCCCGTCCCATGATGTGGTGTGGCCATCTCGGAGAATCAGTGAGAGTATTTGGTGTAGCCTTTATTAAGTTTACCTTTCTGGGCTTGACTGGCAGGTAAGCTACCATATCGTGCAGGTATTGGGAGTCTGCCCGAGACCTTTTTGTCCATTAAAATAACTTTGTTGCTATTTCTGCTAAAGTTTCATTTGAACTTCAAAGGAATAAGGGAAGTGTGTAGTGCATAGGAACCTAAGTATGCAGTAATACCATTGCATGTATTAGAGTGGCAGTGCCAGGCCCTGGTCCCTGCAGTGATCAGTGGAAAGCCCATAGAAATAGTGTAATTACCACACCAGTGTTCTCCTAGTTTGCCTCTCTGGCTTTTACTACTCTCTTTTGGGGACTTTTGAGCCTGAGGTAGTGTTTGCATGTTTCCATTTAACAGTTCTCGCTGGTCTTTTGCATCAGTTTGATTTTCAGTCAGTCCCTACTTTTGGGCTCTGCACTATGCCAGTCTGGTAAGCATAGAGTATTACAACATAATGTATTTAATATGCTACGGAGTGAAACTGTGGGGAAACTCAGCTTCGTGCGGCTGAGGAATTCACTTGTTTACCCCCATCAAATTATAGCTAAGTTCCACTTATTTATGCTACATTGCAAATGCTCAAGTGCACTTTGTATCCTACGACTGTCTAAAGTGCTTTTAGTGCCATGGTCCTACACAGTCTCAGATTTCCTCTTCATTAGTAATAGCCACCTCCTTAAAAACTACGTTTCCACTGCAAAAGTGAGATTGAGAAAGCAAACCTTCTTGTGGGAAACAGTTGTGGGATTTCTGGAATCATAGTGGGCTTCCATAATAACAAACATGAATTGTCAGTTTAGAAACAAAGAGAAGACACGGTTGGGTTTTTTTCCTTGATACTGGAAAAAAACTGTCATGGTGTGTAGATGTCTGGCTCTGTGGCAGCTTTTTTGGCTGTATGTGAGGCATAGCAATGGCTTGGTGATGAACACAGTGTGAACACCCGGATAGTTTCCCGCCAGTGCGGGAGTAAAGTACAAAGAGAGTTACCTTTGTTACTGGGATTAATCTTTGCTCTATGCTTTGTACAAATAAAACCCAAATTGCATATTGTAAGAGCTATTTGTGTGGTCGTGGAAAGGAAACAGGCTCCATACGGAAAAGGAAAGCGAGTTTTCTACCTAATTATTTAAGGGGGTTTGTATGTCTCTGAAATATGCATTGGTAAATATGAGCTGACACCTTTCTAGCAACCAAATTATAAATGAGTGGAAGACCTGAAAATGTCAGTTTCTTCCTTAGAAGCACTTCAGGATTTTTCTTTTTCTTTTCACGCTCATGTGTTCATTTCTTCCCTTAGGCAAATGATTTTTTTTTTTTAAATGTTTATATCTGTTTCAGTATACTACTTATCAGAGGATATAATTCTTGATGCATCTTGGAAGTGTCAGAGACTTGATGTACTAATATTTTTGTATAGTGAGTATGTATACCTTAAAATACCTGAGGGAGAGAGAAAGTAGTAAATCAAAACTTTAAACCCATTTGTGTGTATATCGGGACATTGCCTAACCAATGGTGGGCATTGTGGCCTTTTTAGGATTAGCTAATCAAAACTTTAGGATAATCTAAGAAGTTAAGGGGGAAAAAAGATAAATAAATGAGCACCTTAAAATGAAGATACCTGTCTGGTACAATGCTTATTAGTCATTGTGTGCCACCAGAGATGTGCCAGGTCAGGTAGGGGATCATCAGGAGAAGTGCCTGAACTGCTCCTGCTGTTACATCCTCTCCTCTTGAAGAGGGCTTGGGGTGTCAGGTGTCCTGTTGGTTGAGAGTAGCAGTCTTGTAATTTGTTTAAATTCACTGGGAATTCATGTTTTTATTTGCTTTCCTTGAACTGTAACACAGTTAATTCTTCTCCTGAAATTAACACAATTTATACCCACCCAGGCTTATCTGAGTCACTTGCTGATGAAGCTGTGTACATGTTATCTGATTGCTTTCTATTAGTAGGGACCAAAGGGAACACCTACGCTGAGATACCCCCCCAAAAAAAAGTTGACGCAGTTTATTGTTGTTTAATACTGATCTTCCTGTGCACTTGGAGTTGTGGAAGTGTCAGTGAACAGTTTTCAGAAACAATGAACCTGACAGGAAGAGGGGAAGGAGATTATAGTTAGCTGGTTGGTATCTACCAACTGTCTGTGCCTAGATGCACCAAGAAACTTTAATACTTGTGGAGGCATAGGTTGGGTGATTAGAGAAACTGGAGCCTGCTGTGCTGGATACGTTTTGTCTTTGGAATGTGAATATCAGGTGCTTATAAATAAAACATGTCTCTACTCACTTAGTGCAGCTTCCCCACCTTTGGGCAGTGTGTCAGTAGCGCTCAAATTCTATAAAATAACACCCTTCACCCCCAACAGTTAAGTGCCTCTCTGTGTGTTTTAAGCATGTTCAGCCCTAAATTTTTTGGAACAAAGTTAAATGCTTGCTAACAATATCATGCTGACTCAGAAAAGCACGTCAGCACAGGGCAGTGCTGAAGCATATACTTAAGTCATGTTGAACTCAATGTATTTAAACACAAATGTACGTGCTCTCCTGAGTCCGTATTTGTTGGTAGCTTGTTCTGTTATTTTTGTAATCCAAGTGAAGGATAACTTTTGCTTTGAAAAACACCAAACTTTAAAATACTTTAAATATGCAAACTGTGTTATCTTTTTGTTTTGATAGCTGATTGCTGTCTATGATGAGCAAGAAACTCACCGTAAGACTGATGGCATCAACGGCAATTTGACAGACAGAAATAGCCCAGACTCTTTTGAGACAGATGTCGCGGCTCAGCTGGCTGCCTTTCAGCCGATTGGTGGTGAGATTGAAGTGACTCCTTCTGCCCTAAAACTGGGTATGTATATCCTGCATGGTTAATTTTTTTTTTACCAGCATACAGTCCTTTGTTATTTCTCTTTTCTGAGTATGTCTGTAGCTCAACTTCATGTATGTGAAGAATTTTTTTAGCACCCTGTTTGCTTTGCAATTCAGTGAAGACAATTGTAATGACAGAAATTGAGCTGTTGAACAATTGATGCTTAAATCTCAACTAAGCATGGCAAATTTGCACCTGACTCTTGCATCCTGCTGTATGTTATGCCCCTCCATTGCCCATCCTTAGAGCTGGGATCTCTTTTTTTTTTTTTTCTTCTCCTTTCTTTGGGTAGGTTGTTGAAAATCCTTCATTGTAACCTTTTGAGTAGAAGACATAAAAACTGATGCAAAGTATTTTCAAATAAAGTAAATGGGAAAAAAATCCTCACCAATGAGGCTCAATGAGTGTAAAACTGCTGCATGCAAATATTTTTACTGATTATCTGAGCTAGTGCCTTGTTTTGGGGATAGGAGGTAGGTAGAAAGGAGGAGATACTGATTCCAAACAGTTTAGCTCTCTGCCTTTTGAAGAGCACAGCAGAATCTATTTGCCTATCTGACTTTCAGGTGAGCAAACTGTGATTAGGAGAGGTTCCTGCTTAATCTTCTCTTATATCAGAAGAGGGAACTATGTGAAGTCCTGCAACTCTGGTCCCCTGCATATTTCAGTGGGCCTTGAAGGCCAAGGGTTCAAGCACTGGCTTCCAGTTTTAAAGAGCTGGAGTCTTGCACTTTAAACGTAAAGCAGTCTCAAATACTTTCTTGGATTGAGCAGACTAAGCTGTCACCTAGATAGTAGATATAGAAGCTTTCAAAATCAGATGGAAGATGAATCCTTTACTCTCTGCCTGTAAAGCAGTTTGTTGGCAGCATTTAGCAAGTGAATAATGCTCAGGAGAGGTGTGGTGGATTGACCTTGGTTGGACCTCAGCTGCCCACCAAAGCTGCCCTGTCAACTGGACAGGGGAGAGGAAATGTAACAAAAGCCTTAGGGGTCAAGGTAAGGATAGGGAGAGATCACTTGCCAGTTACCATCATGAGCAAAACAATTGACATGGGGAAATTAGTTTGGTGTTTACCAATCAAATCAGGGTAGGGTAAAGAGAAATAAAACCAAATCATAAAAACACCTCCCCCCATCCTTCCCTTCTTCCTGGGCTTAACCTGAATCCCAGTTTTCTGTGTCCCCTCTCGGTGTCAAGCAGGGCGGGGAATGGTGTTTATAATTAGTTCATCCCCTGTGGTCTCTATTGTTCACTGTGGGTCCCTTCTGTGGGGTGCAGGGACAGACATTCGGGACCAGACTGCTCCAGCGTGGTCCCCCACAGTGTCACATGTCCTGCTAGCAAACCTGCTCTGGCATAGGCTTCTTTCTTCATGGGGCCACAGGTCCTGGTGCAGCACAGGCTTTCCCACAAGGTCACAGCCTCCATTGTGCCTGCACCTGCTCTGGTATGGGGTCCTCCCTGGGCTGCAGATGGGAATCTCTGCTCCACCATTAACCTCCATGGGCTGCAGGGGGACAGCCTGCCTCACCATGGTCTTCTCCATGGGCTGTTGAGGGAATCTGTACTCCAGTGCCTGGAGCACCTCCTTGCCCTCCTGCACTGACCTTGGTATCTGCAGGGTTGTTCATCTCGTGTTCTCACTCCTCCTCTGCCTGCAGTTGCTCTTGATAATTTTTTTCCTCCTTTTAAAATATTGTATCCCAGAGGCACTACCAGTGTCACTGATGGGCTCAGCCTTGGCTAGCAGTGGGTCTGTCTTGGAGCTGGCTGGCACTGGCTCTGTTGGACATAAGGGAAGCTTCTAGCAGCTTCTCACAGAAACCACCCCTGTAGCACACCCTGCTACCAAAATCTTGCCACATAAACCCAGTAGAGGAGGCTTCTCTGCATTCCACCAGAGCTCATCATCCTGTTCACCCCATATTCTTGAGTGCTGCTGGCAGTCTCCTAACAGTCTGCATTAAATTTCTGAGTGCTAAGGCGTTGTGGTAAGGATAGAAATACTGTCTCTCATCAGGTTACTCGCTTCCTATTACAGCTTCAGAAATTGAATGTTCACTTGTCTGTTTATTTTAGTTGCCTTTTTAGAGGAAAAGGCTCACTAGTAAAACCAAAACAATAACGTTTCTAATAAAGCTCATTGGATGAGGCTCTGTAACTTAACTTACAATGGAAATCTGTGCTCACTTTTGTGCCTGATCTACAAGGTACTGAAATTCAAGCTGCATGAAAAATTTTAGATACAAATGTATGTTGTAATGGATTGCTTCTCTGTGTTTGTATGTATTCTAGAATATAGAAAAATAAATATTTCTATATTTAATGACATATAAGAATTTCTCATTCCTGAAAATCTTGGGAAAATACTTATTCTTGACATAACTTGTATTTGAGTTGTGATTTTGCTAAGCATGAGGTGTGAAAAAGTGTGTGGCTAGAGTTCCTAATGGTTGAATGGTTTGCACTTTATTTACTGCATATTATTAATTAACACTGTGTAAACACACTTTAGCATTTTTCAGAAAGTGGAGACTCTTCCTATATACTTCTGAGCCCTATTTAAAAAGAAAATAAGTGCTTTGTCTAGCGTACTGCTGTACACAAACTGAGGGTGGGAGAAAAGACACCGTTTTATCTAAAACAGTTAAATGCTTGGGACTCTGGAGCTCACTAGTGACTTCCAGGTAGTTTGATTTTCATAGCATTCATGGAATGCACTCTTATAGAGTGTAAAGGAGAAGGAATAAAACATTAGATAGCAAGCAATTAGAGTGCTATTTTGTTTTCAATGCAATACTAATACATATTTGAAGTTCAAATAGGTGCTTGCTGCTTAAAACAGAGAAGATAAATATAATGTCTTTATCTCAAGGGTTCTCTTTGGTTGTTTTATCTTGGAAGGTAAATGAAAGATTTTCTACCTGTCCGTCCTGTAAAATCAGCCTGCACTCTGAAATGTGATTGTTTTCTTGTCTGGAATTTACATCACAGATTATAGTTCTTTAGACTTAATTTTTGCCTTTGTTTCCTGCATGAGTCCCTGGACCTTAAATTATGTCCCTAGTTCCACTAGAAGCAAATTGAAAAGTAGATGAAGAAAAAGAAGGACAATTTGGTTGCATCAATATCATTGATGCGTGAGCCACAGTAGTCTGGCTCCTTGTCTAATTATTGAATTGACTCATGCTTCCTAGCTGAAATAAATAATTTTTAAAAGGTGTTCTTCCTTTGGGAGCAAGGAGGTGATTAAATGTGTATGTAGCAAGCATTGCCTTCCATGGCAGAGCTGTGTTTCAGAACTGTCATGCACTTACCTTTTAGGGTATTTTTGCAGAGTGCCTTTAGGGATGACACCCATTGCTACAGAAATTGTCAGATTGTGAACAATTCTGCCTGTTAATTTCTAGTGGATGCTTTGTATTCAGTGAAACCAGATCCACAGTTTTATGTAGAAACAATGTCCATTTAGTGTTCTGTTCAGAGAATACTTATAGCTTGATGCTTAAGTATGTGAAACTCTAGACTGTTGTTCTCAAACATGAGAGAATTGGCATTGATTTTAGAAAAGGCACATGCCATACTGCATTCAAACTTCTTTCTGTTTTTATACAGTGTGTGTTTGAGCCAGTTAAGTTAATCATATGGCATACTTAGTCTTAAAGCCTTTACTGGCTAAATGGAGATGGTGATGATGGGGAATTTTCTTTTGTTTTGTTGTATTGTTATTACTTTCAGATTTTTTTATTTTGGTGGTTGATATTCTTTACAATGCTCATCAGAGTGGCTGTCTGAAATCATAGTTTTTCTATTATGTGGTTAGTTACCCTTATTTTCCCCTTTGCCACCTGTAACTTTGGACATGAGCCAGAATATAAGCAAATCTTGTATTTGACTTGAAAGCTGTAAGTACTTTATCTTACACCACTTCGACATACCGGCAAAATTTTAGGGCAAAAACCTGTTTGTTATTTTACATATTATCAAATTACTTTCTTAATACATAGCAGGTATCTTCTTAAAACAGTTCAGGAAAATGGTCTTCTATTTGTTGTCTTTTCCCTGAAATTAATACATCTCTACTTCTAACTTGAACTCACTGTTTTCAAACATGTGAATTTGTGGGTTTCTTAATTTACCAAAAATGCATGAAGACTTTCAACTATGAACACATTATCTGCTGTGCCTGTAACATAAGTTAAGAGCACCTACCCCTGCAGAGATGGATTATCAGGTGGTGTTGCTGACAGTGTCTGAATTCAGACTGCAAAGTAAGCAATGCCTGATAGTTTCTTACAGCTGAAAAGGCTTAACTGAATTTTCTGGTACTCAGGGCTGGAATTACTGAGGGGAGCATAGTCATTCAGTGCTGTTGGGTACATAGGTCTCAATTTGTTAGTGGATTTTGCATCCCCATATCTTCCTGTTAAGCATGATGACCATAACAGTGACAGTGTCCAAGTAGTTGTTTCTCCAGAATTTACTTTCTCTGTATTTGGGAGATGTAACACCTGGCACTGAAACCTGCTGTTACCTGTTCTGATGGAGACAAAAGCCTAATCGTGATGTCACATGTACTTTTGCACACCTAATGACTAGTTTTCTGAGAATTACCAGTGCTGTCCCCATTTGCTTTTGAATGGGTTGGACAAGTAATGCTGCATCTCTGTAGAAACCTGAAGAGGGGGAAGAGACATTGCTTATTTTGTTTCCCATTCAGTGTACATCTTCCAAGTATCTTGCCTTTTTTTCTAGTGAGCAGAAGAATGCTAAAGATTCTGCAGAGGGGCCTTGGGTTCAGTTGCATCTCTGGTTTGCTTTCTACTTTTCATTCATAATTCAAGTATAATGCAGAAGAATATCAGTGCTGGAAGGGATTTGTTAATTGTATTCAGTTTCTCCTGTCAAAACCAAAAAGAACTTTTAGCATTGAAGATCTTCATGCATGTGTTTCAATTGACAATGAAATAAATACAGATCTATTGTAAGAAAATACAAATAAATGGCCATTTGACAGAAAATGTGATTGGAATACATTTCATGCTAAAATACAAGTGACAATAAAGCAGTTATCTGTAGATATTACAGAATTTAGAGAAGCACACAGCAATTTATTGTGTCCAGTCAGCTGTTTGGGACTGAAGAAATTATTTTGGTATTTCTGTGGGTAAGTGGGGAATATTGGGAGCTGAACTGGCAGCAGTTTGTTGTGAGTGACACTTTCTTATGAGCAGAACTGCCCTGAGCAGATTCATGATGTGGAAATCACAACAATTTGGTAAGAATGATGCAGACAACTAAATGCCTAAATAGCAGATTCACATTTGAAAAAATGAGTGGAGTAAAGTGCAGCCTCTATAACCCTGGGTGCTGGAATGTTGTGAGTTCATCATTGCCATCTTTTTAACCTTGTTCTGTGGACAGATAAAACCTTACTGTGAACGGTGAAATCATAGGATGTCAAATTTTTTTAGCTGCATGAATTTAGCCCATTGTAGATGTAAGGTAACAACACCCCTGTGAAAGAATTTATTTCAAAATTCTGTCAGAGATGGTCTTCTGACTGTCCAATTCCTTGACCCTTCTGCTGCCCTGCATGAAGTATTTTAAGCATCGCTGTTGGACATGTGTATCCTTTGAAGACTAATCCTGGCCATTTCACTGGAGCCAGACCATGGCTGACAATTGTTTTCCCACAAGACTATGGTGCTCTCTGGGATTATATGCTAGGTCTAACAATGTTTTCATTTCTGGTCTGTATTGTTACTGCGCCACTTGTGATCTGAGCTTACATAATCAGACAAAATTATTTTGAAAGGATTAATTGTGATGCTATAACATTTTTTAAAATATTGGTATATCAAAGTCATTTAAGAAATACATATTTCCTTTATACTGCACAGATGGTGGGTTTTGTTGTCTAATGAAATGCCATTTAGATAAATACATTTTGTCTGGTTGCTGTTGTTGAGCATCTATCTTCATAGGAGTAAAATGTATTATGTTGGATTTTTGGTAAATTGTGTGTGAGTATATTCATTGATGCAATAACCAGTAAATTAACAAGTGTTTGAAATGGAATACTTGGAGATTCCTGTGTGTAGGTAGTAATGAGTGCTTAAACTAGCATGGTTTTCTGTTGGCACTGGTTTCGGGTGTGTTTTAGTTGGCTGGTTTGGTTTTTGAGCATATTGTGTCCTAATATTTCTCATTGACCAGAGAAGACTTTGCAGAGTAGGGACTTACCTCTGCAGACCTCGCTGACCGACTGCTGCTGCTCCCTGTTCCGAACTGCTGTCTCGCTGCTGATGTACGATTAGACAGTCATTCGCTCATCTCAAAGGTAGCTCTGCCGGGGCAGCGGATGACATCCTGGTGCAGTGTGTTAAGATCTTTAGAGAGCCGTGATGGATGGGGTTATGTATATTAGGGATGCCAATGGTGTGTGCAAATAGTCCTGTCTGGTGTTCTCTAGCTAATAGCTTGAGGTTTCGAATACAAACACGTTTATTGTTAGAATCTTTAAAAGTGAACACAACTTCACAGTGACAAGTGTGTAAATTGATGTGATCCTCCTAAAATATTGTCAAACTGTTTTGGTTTAGATGTTTACCAACTTCAAACTGAAGGTTTTTAATAAGTTCTAAATAAATGGCTACCCGCCAGTAATCTTCTGCTCATGAAACTGGTGCATCCATGATAACTTAAGCAGTGGCCTGCAGGCTGTGAGTAAGCTAATGTCCAGTGAAAGCCTGCTGCTTCATAGCCTGCTGGTCTGTAGGGAATGCGCTGTGTGGCGGTGGCATTGGCTGCAGGTTGGTTATTCCTGATGAGTGTGAGTCACTTCAGAAATGTGCCTCCTTTTTAATAATAAAAACACTAGTGTGTCATCATAACTTTACAGGTCTGTAACATACCAGTGCAGGTGCTCTGCTTTCAGTAGAAGACTTTTCAATTTCTTATAAGACATTTCAGTTCAACTAGCTGAACTGAGTTTAGATGCTTATAGCTGTGTTAGCCCTCATATAAGCCTTGGAATTTTCTGTGTACCTGTGAGCATCCTACTGGCTCTTTTGGTTTCCTTCTGCACCTCATAGCTTGTGTTTTTTCTGCAGGTAGGTAGTGGAACAGGAAAAGTGGAATCAGAGGTTTAGCCTTTTGGGGGTTTTTGTGAGGGCAGTTAGTGGGTTGTCTGTCTTTGGGTTTGTTTTTTCTTTTTGAGTCCACATGGGCAGGAAGGAGAGTGCTTAAGTGACTTGTGGGAGATTCACTTTATGGACATGTCACTTTGAGCTATAAGTGCCATCATGACTGGTTTAGTGTTTTCGTTCGCTTTATTTGATGATGGTCAAGTGCACGCAAACGTAGCTGTAGCTCTTCTGCTCCTCTCCTTGGTGTTAAGTAGTCATGGTCTTGCCTGGAGGCAAGCAGACCATAGTTGGTGATGCTTGACACTTCTAAATGC
Source organism: Gallinula chloropus (assembly GCF_964237585.1). Lineage (NCBI taxonomy): Eukaryota > Metazoa > Chordata > Aves > Gruiformes > Rallidae > Gallinula > Gallinula chloropus. The sequence goes on along the minus strand of NC_140090.1, from coordinate 31,916,353 downwards.
TAAGCGACAGAAAAAGTGAGCTTTGTGTGGGTATCTTCATGGTGGTGATGTTTTGTTGTTCTTTCAATTACTCTTTTATCGTTTATGGGTATCAGGTTGAAGGTTCCTGAAACTCTTCTGAGTTACAAGCATGAGAAGCAGATACAATTAGGCTACTTTGATTGTTGGCTATTCCAGTAAAATTAACCATCTTAATGAATTTATACCTTTTTATTCATGTTTAGTTAAATAAATAAATAATTGTTTAAACAGTTATCAATAAGTTATAAATTTGGTTTGTAAACCACAGGACTTTAACTCCTTTTGAAAGCTTTCACTGCAAAGTAGGACAAGTGTCTTGCTTTTCTCGCTGAAGCTCTTACTTTTATTTCAAGATTTGCATGCCTTTGCAATGTAACAAACCTCCGAGAACAAGATTTTCTTCTTTTAAATACAGTAGATGTATAAACCCACTGACACACTCCTTATATCACCATTCCAGACAAATGAATGCTTTGGTGCAAATGATGGTTGGATGCAGTCTCTCTCTCCTAAAATAAGCTTATGAATGGCAATGATAGTTGAAGTGAAGGTCAAGCTCTGTTGAGGCACTTGGGCTTTTGAACAGTCAGTTCTGAACACTTTTTGTGTAGTGTCTTCACAGTGGACATCTGTTTCCTGAAAACAGATGACTACCTGGGGACGTTCAGTAGGTCTAAGTGTAGTACTATTCCATAAAGCTTTGCTTTTCCATTCTGATGCAGTCTTTAGTGTTGTGGCCAGTGTATTCTTCACATTTGGAAACAGTTACTTCCAACTTTTACGTAACTTCCTTGAAAGTGTTTCAGGGCCTTCAGATAAAGGATGTACATAATGAGCATAATATATTCCTGTGTCTTTGGGCTTGCTCTATCTTAAATTGTGCTTCATGGGGGGTTGTTCAAAACTCTCTGTTAGAGTGGCCCCATGTGTTTGGGTTGTGAAGTCAGTCAGCAGAGATGACTGCCTTAGTTTGAAGTCCAAGGGAATTGGAGGTTTCTTCCATGAGTCTTTGGAAGTTTCTCCCTTGATAGGCCTGATAGTTTAAATTGTTTACTCCAGGGTATGGAGGTCGTCTGTTTCTATGCTCAGACTTCAGAGCTGGGAAAGAGTTCCTTCTCTTTCTTGCATGCTTTGAAAAGAAAGTATTGTAAATAGGTTTGGGGGCATTTTAAGCAGCACACATTTGGTTATTCCTCTTCAAAGCTGGTGTTGAGAAACTACAGATATGCAGGCAACATAGTTTTTAAATACAGAGCAAACCATGTAATGATTGTTGTTATTTAGAAGTTATGAAAACAGATAAGCAAAATGTTGCTAATGTTTGTATACACCATACATGCTGTGTCAGGAAGTAGGGGAGAGAGTTTTTCCTACATAAAAGCCATACTGTTCATCTTAATCTTGCAGTGTCAGTTTATTGGCTGAGCAGTGTTTGCCAGTGCATTGAGTGTATGGCATGAATATAATAATTCTTTCCTGTATGATTCAGGGAAAATTAACATTTTTGAAATTGGTAACTTTCAAAAGAAAAGCAGTGAAGATGTACGTGCTGCCTCTGTGGTTTGAGGCAACACTGTTTATTTCCTTAAGCAAATATGACTTCATTCTCTTACTCTGCACCAGAGGGCTGCTCTCATAGTAGTGATATCAAATGGTGTTCTGTGCTCTTTTTTTATAGGTGTTGTGAGGATGACACTATACTTGATAGATTTTTCTCTTCTGCAACATTCAGTTTAATCCAGTTTTAAAGAATTGTGATGATCAATTAAAGTCTACTTGTGTTCCTAAAACAAATGGTTTCTGTTCTCAGGCAAGCTAAAGGTTTGAAGATAACTTTTCATTTCAGTCAGAATGCAGGCTTGGTACGTTTTGACCTCATGACTTAAGCATGGTATTACTTAGTTGTCCTTGATTCATGGAAATGAGCTTTGTACCAGTATAGCTAAAGTTTATCTTTGTATTGCAGGAAAAGATACGGTAATGCTTTCTGTAAAATGATATATATATAGATACATAGAAATGTTTTTATATATTTTTTTCTTCTCTTTGCGTTGTCCATTTAGAAAGCAAGCCAGTCTTCCCTTCTGTTCCCCATACCCAAGAATTTAGTAGTACTGTAAGTAATAAATTCATGTGCCTAGTTGGTTACCAGAGAACCCCTTTTCTTTTTAATAGTCCTTCAGCTTCTTACTTTGCCAAAGATTGTTTCTCATCAATTATTCCACTTGTTTCTATTCTCTTTGCACATGGTTTAATCTGCTATACTTTGGGGAAAGGGAATATCCCCATGTAAATATGTGAAGTAGGGAAAAAAATATTTGTCCATCACAAGTTATGCATTTTCCTGCATCTCTAGCTGAGATGTTCATTTCCAGCCTTCTGTTGCTTCAGGGAAGGTCTTGGGGGATGGTGATTAATGGGACCTAGAATGATGGAATAAAATATGTCACAAAGTGTGCACAACATTTTCACACAACTTATTCAATGGTTTTCATAAGACTTTTGCCTAATTTACTGATTTTGTAAGCATTTGTATATTGTTATGCATAGACAGATTGAAAGGTGGCATCTCTTAAAAAGAAACAGACCAAGGCACTTAGTAACCTAAATATTTGCAGCTGAAGGTTTTGAAATGCTGCAGTGTAGTGTAAGACTGGAAGGCTGTGGTGCAGCACAAAGGAGTGTGTATGTGTCTTTTTATACGTGGTAGCTTTGAGGCAATATGGCAAAACGTGTATTTCAGGTTGAAAATGAATCTGCAAGCTTGGCTGATTGATAGTTAGAAATTGTTCAAGGTAAAAAAAAATAAAAACTCTTCAGTTAAAAGTCGTGAGGTAGTAGATCACACTTTTTTTCTGAAGAAACCAAACCAGTATAGTTTTACACATGTTTTTTGCAATGTTTGTTTTGCTAATGGTTGTTTACTGTTTGCTCCCATATGAACGTGTTCTGGTATACAGCTGAACCCATCATTAGAGGAGTTACAAGGAACAGTTGAATGATTCAGTCAGTTTGCCCATTTCCATGTAGTTCTTTCTCAATGCTTTCTATTTAATTTACCCTTTCAAGAGCCTTAGTTGATAGTTAATTTTTGTGTGTCTCTCCACTTTGAAGTGCCACTTCAGATTTTGATTGTTTCTCACAACAGATATCTAGAATCGCAGCCAAGTAAAATGGAGAGTTGTGTATTTACTGCTCCTGAACGTAGTTGGCAGAAGATGCATCTCCCTCCCAATATGTTGCATGATTTTCCCATAGATAATGCTGACTGTTGATTTATGTTTTGCCTTCTTGTAACTCATTACTTCGTTAGATGGAAGTCTGTTTACTGTAGTCATTAAGTAAAAGAAGGCTGTGGTATGTTCAGTAGAGAGATGGATCCTACAGATTATTTTGGTCATCTTAACTCTCACACAAAAAGGGACAAATGACCCTCTGTGATTGAGTCCTTTTTAAACTTTTTTACAGAAACAGTCTTTTTACCATTTTAAACGTGAAGGCAGATTTAAAAGGCGCGGTTATTCACTTTCTTCATCACACAAGAGCTAAAAGCATTGAACAAAACTATTGTTTAGTAGAATACAGAGCAAAACAACCCTAAGCTGACTTTTTCATGAAGCATTCAACTAAATCATTTAACTCAATGTAACAAGCCAAAAATCAGTAAGTTGTAATAGAATTAGACAAATTCACAGGAGGTGGCAGCTCATCGGTTACTCTTAAAATATGTTGGTCTAGATGCCACGCTAATTTGGAAATCTTTCCAACATACTTCTTTGCAAGCTGGTAGGATACACCACTTGGCAGTTATGCCTTCTCCCTGAGTCTTTGCTACCATTGTTGGATGTGGGATAATGGGTGAGGTGGACCAAATATGCACTTAAGTTCTTATTGTTCCTTGATGCCTCCTATAAAGTTTTGAGTTCAATAGATTTCACTGTTTTATCCTAATATCTTTTAAAATTGGCAGGAAGAAGTTTGAAATTTGAGACTAAAACTAGTTTATGATGACCAGAAGAGAAAGTAATCAGGCTGCTTTTTTTAAGGAAACGTCAAAGCAGCAAAAGTTCTTAATTTAGGTGAGATATATAAAACACAGATCATGTTTAAATATTACTACAACCTATGCTAATACTGTAATTTGCAATACTCCATTAAAATACCATTAAAATAGTCAAAAAAGTATTTTATTATACTACTACTAGCAATAAAACGCTACCAGTGTGATATTTGAGCTGTAAAGTTTAGCTGCCAAAGTTTTAAAGAAAATTAAACTGTTGAACTGTGGAAAAGTGACTGCATAAGCACCTGTAACTGATGTTAGCTGAAGTGCTAAACCAGCTTTTGGCAGAGTGGCCACTCTTGCAGGTGCACAGAGTATTTTCTTTGTGTCAGTTTATTCGGCTAGTACAGTTCATTAAGTTTTTCATTTGAAGTTGAGAAATGGGCTGGGAATTGAAATAGAAGAAATGCTTATTTTCTTCTTTCGATCTGTGAGTAAAAATGAGGTGCAAGAGTCTGAGATCCATTAGTTTTAAAATCTTATAGGCTATATTAGCCTAAAATGATTGATTTAAATGTGGTAACCAGAGATAATATGCAGGGTTTTTTTTTTAAAATCCTGTTTAGTAAGATGAATGTTTTTTGCTGTGTCCAGCAAGTTGGATGACTAAGACAATTTATGCCTTTAAATATTAGTTACCATTGACATCTGAATACTGTTTGAAAGAGATTACATTTAAAAAAAACAACCCCCTCCATCCGACCTCCCAAAAAGCCCCAAACCAACCACAAAACAAAACAAAAAAAACACTGTTAGTATGGAGGAAAACTGTAATATTTTTTTCCCCCAAAATGATACTTAAGAAACCAAATGTTTGAAGCTGCTCTAATTCTTACTCCCGCGTCTGTACCTGGAAGTTGGAGGCTGTGCATCAGTCAGTAGGTGCACAGTGATGGTGTGGCTACAGAGATGTTGGTGTGAACAGAAAGATGCTTCATCTGGACATGAATAAGAGAAAGCCTGAGTCTTGTTGGTGGTAGCAAGCATGTTCTCACAGAGCTCTAGTCAGTCTGCCTAGCAAAGATAGGGATGCACATTTTTGGTTTTGGGGAAAAAAATAATCCCAGCTGTGCATTGTGAGGTGATTAATCCTTGGCGCCGGGAGGATTCTGCTGTAGCTGTTTCTCCTCTGCCCGGTGTCTTCCACATGGTACCTGCAGCCAAGCCTGGAGCAGAATTATGGTGCTCCCAGCCCCCCAAATAACTCTATGTGCTCCCTGTCTCGTCTCATGAGGAGCTAAAAATAGGAGCGCTGTGTTGAAAGAGGTGAGAAGATCCACACACATTTAGACCTGATGTGTGTTGTGACCTTAAGTGTAAGGAAAGAATATGTGACTGAGATCCAGACTGAAATCTGTCCCTCAGCTAGAAGCTTTCCTGAGAGAAATTTTGAAACAAGGAGGAAGTAACAGCATTAGTTGTATGTCTTCTGTCGGGAAGTATGTATCCTAGTGACTTAAGAGGAACAGGTAACTTCGTTTTACATGGATGTCGATTTTGATCCTGAAAATGGCATCTAGATTAACTTTATTACTGAAATAACATATGTGGGTGATTCTTACGTGTTCATCTTTGAATCTCCAAAAGCTGTAAGTGTGAATGCTCCTTAGTTGTTTCATTAGGCCCCACTGTTTCTGACAATGACAGTGCAGCAGAAGCTTCATTCTGATCATAAAAATGATGGTTCTTGTGTTTTGTAATTGAAATCTGATTTAATATGTTATGGCCTGTGCCACCAGAGAAAATAATTCTTTTGAAATTTAGGGCTCTGAAGAACACCCCAAAACAATCTCCATTTAAAGCTTTTATTGGTGTCTATTTGTAGGTAGTTACTTTTCTTGTTCTTTGTGAAAAGGGTACACTTCAGAGTTGATAGCGCAATGTGGTGTTAGGCAGTGGGGTCATATGTAAAAGAGAGAGCTTGTGGGAAATGGATTTTTGTCTGTTTATAGATTTAAGTCAATTGTCTTAACTGTTACATCATCCTAGTTCATTAATCTAATCTTGTATCCATGGGATTTCTAGGAGTGCAGTGCGCACTTTAGAAAGAACAGATAGCTGTGGATCTGGAATTGTATTGATAGGCGCTATTTATGAGTGATTTGAGTTAGCTTTAAACATTAAACTCACATTGTCAGAGCATTACAGATTTGAAAAAATAAAGTAGCGGTGCAGTCCTGTCACAAGGCAGAATGTACAGGCTAATGTCAGATACATTTTAAGTACATGGCAGAGCCATTACATGATGCCTCAGGTGGTGGCTAGCAATAAATCTGAGGGTGACCAAATTGTACCCACACTGATTGCTTAGAGCTCTCAAAAAGCACTGACAGAACTGTCTGTATGCCTGTTAACGAGAGATTTCTTTGATAAGAAGAAGGAAAAATAGACATATATCAGTGACCTTTCCTGTATCTAAATGCAAGGTAACATCTTGCTTAGAATATTTTGTTTAGTGCCTGAACTGTTTCATGCCAGCACCAGTTTAAAACTAATTCTGTCTTTCCAGTTTAAACAGTGGTTGTTTTTCTTGTGATTGTTCAGAGATCTTCCAGCCAGGAATTGTCTCTGCTGATGTGTAATTTCATATTTGTGCATGTGTGTGCCTGTAGTATTTGTGGTGGGTTTTTTCAACTCTGACTTGAAATTTTGTTGTGATTTACTCAGGAGCTCTAAAAAAAAAAATGCATCAAGGCACATGTAGGGGAGAAAATAATTTGTTCTTTGTCCAGGGAGGTGTAATTCGGAAGCAGGCAGGAGAGTAATTGTCATTGGTGTGGCCTTTACCATTTGACAGTTTGATACACTCTTGATGGACAGCTTTTTTCCCGTCCTAGTCAGCATTTTTATGTGGAGGAGCAGAATATAAAATTATGATTTTAACTGTGTAGGTGATTTATTGTAAATCTCTTTCTACCCTCTTATGGCATTCCATCCAACTGTATCTTTTGTTCTTCTTTAAACTAGTTCTTCTCTGTTACCTGCAAAAAGCAACCAACCAAGTTCATGTTAGTCCCCATTGATGCAGTGGTACCACATGTCCTTGCATTTCCTGTTCCTTGATTTGTCAGTTTACCAGACAGTTGAGAGTGTTTGCACACAAACTAATGCTAAAATCAATTTTTAGTACATAATTTGACTGCATTATAGCACAGCCTGCCAAAAATGCTCATGGGTGATAAATCTCCAGTGGTCTTCAGCATCCTTCTGAATATAGCCCTGTAACAGCAGCCTGCAACCTAAATCCTAAAGAATTAAAGGATTTCAGTCTGGAGGTAAATTGTGCTTTCCTGAGCAGGGATACATGGAGCAAATGAGTTAATTTAAGGAAGGATGGAAGGATGGGAATGATTTTTTTGTTTGGTTGGGTTTTTGTTTGGGTTTTTTTGTGGTAGTGGTCACCCTGAGTGATACTCAGTTGTCATCAAATTCTGTCCCAGAACTCAGAGCCTGAGACCTAGGCCCTCAGGGAACTAGAGACCCTGAAGATTTTAGGGGACCCCAGGAGGCACAGCTCGACCTCAGCAGTTCCTCTGACTGTGTTTGGATCCTGAACCCCAAAGCTCACATTTATCTGAGGTTGCATGGTGTCCTTAAACCCACCACTTTTTCTTAGCCAGCTAAGAAACCTTGGATGCTAACTTTTGATCTGCCAAAGGGCTTAAGATATCTCTTTACAGATGTTTTGGTGAAATTAAAAAAAAAAACAACCCACAAAGCACAAAAACATCTGGGACTGAGATGTTTCTTTTGTGATTGTGTTGATACAAGTTTTCAGTGTTTGATTGTGCATAAATGGCAGAACTTCTCTGTTCTGTTTTTTTCTAATGTAACCAATTTAAATCTAAGTGTGGTTTCTACCATATGCTTGTTTCAACCATATTTGCAGTTAAAAAATATTTCCAAAACATAAGAGTTCAGGAAAAATACACTGTTAACCGTGAGTCTGTGTAGATACTAATTTTTGAGGGTGATGCTAGCAAGAGGAAAAGATCGATCTACATGGCTTGAAATTGAATGACAGAGTTTAAGGAATTTAAACTGCTGGACTTTCTCATCAGCATTGTCAAAGAGTGAGCGTTGTGAATGAGACATCTACGTGTGCTTAGAAGGTGCTGTGGTACAATAACAGAAGGTACTCTGTGCAGTCTTTGATAGAACGGGAAATACACCCTGAAGCGAGGTGTGAGGTGAGAGGTTAAAAGCTGTCAGCATGAGAAAAAAAATTCACTCCTGTTTGTGTGTGAATTTCTGTTGTCTGTAAATTCCTGATGCAATGCAGCAAAATGAGGCAAGCTGATGTGTTTAAACCAAGCTCCTAAGTTTAAAACACAAAGCATTGCCCTGGCACAAACCAGTGGTGCTTGCAAATAACGTTTGTATGATCAGCTTGGGATGTGGAACGGAGTTTTTATGTGCCTCATCATTCAGGGAAAAGATGAATTTTCTGTTTGAGCTTACACTGGTTGTTATAAATGTTCAGCACAAATGCAGGAGTGTGAGGAGAATAACATGGAAACGTGACAAAAGGAAAGCAGTGAGGAAAAAGGCAATGCTCTGTTGCCTGACAGAAGAAAACAGATGACATAACCTCTTAAGTAAAAACGTCTGTAATTGTCTATGGCATGTCTGTAATAAATGGTATCAGTGATGGTTTTTCATTAGATTTTATCCATGTCTGAGGAGGACAGTGCTGAACGAACTCAATGTATATGCAAGAGCCACAGGCTGACTCCTGAGCTGGGTCTTGGGTAGTGGGATTTGGGGAAGTTTCTGTCTTCCAGAGTGTGGGGGAGCATGTTTGGCTTTCAGGATCCCTGCAAGTGCAGTACAGAAGAGTCAGGGAGAGGCTGAAAACAGAAAGGAGCCTGTGGGGTAGAAGCATGGGCTGGGAGGCACTGAGTGATGGGGAAGGTGTTCTTAGGGCGGGGAGCAACTGGAGCTGCAGGGGAGATGGAGGATAGTTGGTTATCTCAGGGAGCTGCTGAGAATTGCTGTCCTGAAAGACTGTAAGGGATTCTTCCTACAAAGAGGGAGAGTACCACTTCTCCAGTCTTTCATCTGATCTTCCTGCTTACCTTTTGTTTCCCCTATTAAAGAGGGTATTTTAGTCCAATTAATTTTTGCCTAATAAAAGGGATTTTTTTGTGTGCTTGCTCTAGAGTCTTAATTCTAGCTAAAGCCTTCAGCTGACTGTTCATGGAGATGTTGTGATTTCTGGTATCTCTGTACAAGAAGTGATTTTGTATGTCAGTAAAGGTATTTAAAAAAATTAAGGAAAAGACTCTGTTTTTCTCTTCAAAGATAAAATTATCTGTAGGACCCTAAAATTTACAACAAATTGGGAGAGAAGGGGAAGCCTTGTAGACAATTGTCAACAAGTCTAGGGGGTTTTGTGCAAGCAGGGAGGCTTTGCAGATGAGCACCATAAATTTCACAGCCTCGTGGCAGTAAGCAAAAGCTTGCAGGAATGAAACAATGGCGAATAGCTGCAAGGCCATCTTCACAAACTGGAGAACAGTTTGCTGCTCCTACAAACTTTGCTATCTGTCACCATTTCCCAGAGAAACTGAAGCAAACTGACATTATCCCATTCGCAGTTTACAGCTGTCAAACTTTGAAAACAAAGTGAAAGGTGGTCTTCCAAATTGAGGGCTGGGGTGTGGTGGAAACAGCACATTGCAGCAGTCAATACAGGGAGCAGCTAAGTGCAGAAGCATGGTCTCGTCTTACCAGACAAACATTGTGTGAATGATGTGGTACAGAGACATCTTTCAACTGATGTGGAAGCTGGGAAGCCCTGTAGCAAATGAGGGTCCTGTCCCCCAGCAGTCACAGAGATGGGGGAGAGAAATGAGTTGTTGCTTGTAGAAGACAATTCCGGGAAAAGAGAAATTTAATGCCAGTGTTGGCTTTGGGAGAAGGACTGAGCTTGATATAATTGGGTTGGGTTTGCTTTTGGTTTTGTTTGGTGATGTGGGTGGGTTGGTTGCTACCCCCCTTTCCCCATCTTTGGCCTCTTGGGTTAACATTTTTTTAACCTCTTCTCACTGTGGGGAAAAGGAAGTCAAAAATGAGAAAAGGGGCTGAAATGATGGTCTTGAACATAAGCGGCAGTGTGTTTGAATTTGGATTTGGAATAGGGGTCAGTGAGTTGTGAAAGTTACAAACACAACTAGCAATGCAAAGGGCTTTCTAGGCATATTTAGCAAGTGTGCAGAAGGGCAAAGAGTTGGAGACTAAATTATGCTGGGTCATACAAAAGTGTCTCAGCATCTGTTTTTACACTGTTGTGTTGAAGAGAGTCTGGAAATTGGATACAGGTCACCAGAAGCACTGTGGTCACACATGGGAAAACTATTTTAAGGAAACAAGTATTTATATTAAAGGAGTAACTTAAAAATCCAACACTTCTTGGCTTTAGCTTTTATACACCTTCTAATCAAATATGCTTACAGGGAAAAAAATTCTCTTCAGCACCGTGTGAAGATCAGGAATATTTGAGTGGAGAGATTCGATTTCTTTTGACCTACTGACACCTTTGGAAAATCACATAAAATGGATAAGTTTGTTAATCCCCTTTCTTCAGAATCTCCTAGTAAAAACATGCATAGTTCTTGTTATCAAGATGATAATCACTTGGAACAAAAAACAGTATTCACCTTTTGGGTTTTTTGACCATTCCCTCAATACCAGGACACAAATTTAAGTCCTACTTCTGGTTTTCTTACTGATTTCCTGCATAAGTGTTGGAGGTAGAAGAGACTATCTGTGTATGAAAATGCAGTTGCTTACTGTGAGGAAGTGGTAAGAGATTGGATTCTCTGGTTGCTCCTCAGCATCAGGTGCTGGTATTTATTCCATCTCTAATTACAAAATTGTGCTGAGAGTGGACGTGACACAGTCACTCCAGGTTTGTTAGCATCTCTCTAATGGGGAAACGGTTGCATGTTCAAACTTATGTTATAGATCTAGTAATTATGACTGCCATCAGTCCCAGCCTCTGTAATCAATATTATAACTGACAGTTATAATCTTATTTTTGCTCACTTGCAACATCTGAAAAATCCCTGTCTGAGAGCAGTGTTCTCTGCATTACTTTTTGTTTGCTCATGGATAGATTCTTTTTTTAAATACTTGGGGGGTGGGCGTGATTTTTGTTTAATGTCATCTTGGATAATGTATTTCTTTTCTCATATTACTAAAGACGTTTTCTCTCTCGCCCCACCTGGAAGCTTTGCAGGGAGTGTTTTATAGCACCCATATATTCTGGTTAACTGGACATCTGTGTTGCTAGAAGCTGCTGGCTGGTCTTTGAGGTTGTTCCCAGACAGTACGTGAATAGACATGAATAGTTGGTGAGTCTAATTGGAGTTGCCTGCAAGAGGAAGCTGTTTAGTCTACTGCTTTTCTGAAACAACTGCAAGTGCCTACGTCTGTTCCCTGGGAATCCTGGCAGTTGGTGGTGGGAGGCAGATCTGCTGTGAATAAAGTCTCTTCTCTCTCTTCTCTTTATATCCTTATTTAGACTCTCTGCAGAGCCAGCCCGAGGCATGTTAGGTATAAAACGAAGTTAATGGAGTGAGTTATCCATTTATCCTTTGGCTGCCTCTGTACCCAAAAAGCTGTGTCTGATCTGTCATTTACATGCCTCGGGTTGGGACAGCACAGAAGTGGTGGTGAGGGACTGTTGCATCTTGGGAGATTATAGAAATAAAATTTGTATCTGTGTATATAGATGTATGTCTGGTCACCTTCGTATTCAAAGTGACCTTCCATACAGGTTAAATGTGGCTTGTACAATTGGTATGGGAGAGGCCAGCAGTTGCTCAGTATGGCTTATGGGCATACACCAAAAGGAAGTAAGGAACAGTTGAAAACTGGGTGGAGAGATCCCAGTGTGGTGGGTTAATGCAGAACAGCACAGTGAGGACTCTCCATAGTATGGAGTGAAAAGCTATAGACCACGTTCTAGTTCAGTTAAGTAACCACTACCAGTTGTATGAACTAACAATAGCAGGCCAGTTCTTTTTTGGTTCACAGTTATTCCTTACATCAAGCGTACAATTTCCCTGTCAGAACTTGGTGGTATCTGTAGTCACAGGTATATCCAGCTACTTGTTTTTCTCAGAGGGTGCCTTTTTTCTTGTTTGTCAGCAGTTTTTACTTAATTTAAAAGCTTGTGGATGGAAGTCTGTATAATAGAGGTTAAAATGTTCTTTAGCTTAGTAAATACTAAACAACACAACCCATCAAATCTAGTAATTTATCAGGTGGATATGCCACAGATAAATATAGGTTCTTTCCATTAAATCATGTTTCCTGTGTTCCTGTAGCATCCTTGAACCATTGCTCTTTGTTTTGTTTCATAGGCACACCACTTCTAGTCCGAAGGAGCAGCGATCCAACTTTGGGCCCGCTTGCTGACTTCCACCCAGGTGCTTCTCATCCCAATGACCACAGTCTGAAGCATGTTGTGGTGGTAGGTGTCATATAACTCACCTTATTCTTAAGGGGAAAAACTGTCCTTACGTGTTGCTATAGCAGTTACGTAAGCTACGTATGAATTTGGATTTTAACCAGTGTGTGTCATATGTTTTGTCTATAAAGGAGAAAATGTTGTGTGAACAAAATGGTTATTTTAGATGACGCAGTCAAATTAACAGTGGTTCCCTTTTTTTAAAATAAGGCATTTACATAAACCTAATTGGTCACGTAAGGCAGGGGAATATGAACTTTTTGCAATTGTTTATTCATTTGGTAACATGTTGTCCAATTTACCTCTGCTTAGTGGAAAAATATACTTCCTCTTTAATAGTTGTCATTAATCTTGCATTTTTTTCACTTCCCTTGTTATGGCACTTCTGCCTGCCTTTAGCACCCTGCTTCTGTCCTGCATGGTCTCTTCTTTCTCTCACTTCTCTGTTTTACAGTGTGGTTCTTGGCTTTTGGGGAAAAAATTTCTTTTGAACATAGTTACTACTAAATATTAGTGCAATGACACAATTAGTGAGGATGCAGTAACTTACAATCAAATACTATTGCAGGCTGTCTTCTGAAAGTGATGCTGTCTTGGTCACCCTTGAGGCATATTTTTTTACTTTGCAGTTTTAAGGTCTTAAGCTTTGAGTTTGTGTGGGGGGAAGGTGTTTCTGTATCTGAATGTCTACTGGGATACATAAATGTACCAAGCAAAACAGCTTTTTCATAGCCTTGGTGTTTGCCTAGAAAGCTCTGGTAGGTCTGCTTCTGCACTGCTTTGTGCCAAATGAATGCTGGCTTCAGTAATGGTGCAGTTGCACCTGCTTTCATTTGCTGTGAAATTTATGCTTTTTCCCCTTTGGCTTCCCTAAACAGTGTTGCAGTTCACTCTCTGTCCACAATTGTGTAAACAAATCTTTCACTGGCGTTGTTTCAAAACAGAAAAGCACCCTTAGAAACCCCCAGCTTCTTCATTTGGAGTGAGGGGGGCTATTTCAGGCTAGGACACAACTAGTTTATAGGAGGGTTCCACAAATGGATGTATTGACACGAGGGAGCAGAAGGAAAGAACCAGGGGTCAGTAACAGGCACTGAAGATGTTTTTAAGACTCTATTTCCAGTTAAGTTCATGTGAATAAGGTAAGTAAATAGAAAGTCAGATTACTTGCATATAAATGATACTTTATGGCTCTTAATCTCAAATCTAACTCTGAAGGCCAGCACAGAATTTCAGTCGACTGTTCATTGCTTCTCTTGCATGGCCAAATGTGTGTGCATCTATGTAATTAGCATGCTTCTTATTTTGCACTGACTTGTGTCATTTGCTAAGTGGTGCAGTTTTAAAAGTACTAGTGACTCAAGAAGTACATTCTGATGCTACAGTGGGCTGAACTTTGACAGTGTCCTATGTCATTTGTCAGACCAGTTTGAGCCGAGAGACTTTTCTTGGTACTTGCTGCAAACACATGCTAAGGGAATGCTGACAGTCTGGTAAATGAACGTACAGAGATTCCTCTGGGTTAACAGTGCAGATGTCAGTCTCTTTGTAAAGTGTGAAGTGAGTGTGTTGGTAAGTAATGCTGACCCTGCTATTACATAACCATGAAGACTGGGGAAGGAAGTGGAAAAGTTAGTGATGTTTTTTGTGTTTAAGGATATGTTTTGGATGCTTTATTTTTGACTATCAAGGAGAGAAGGATAGGGGTTTGTTGTTGTTTTTAAAAATATGTTAGCAGTGACACATGCATTTTATGCCATTACATGAGGACTGCAGTTTTATTTGTAGGCTAAAACCTCACCATGCTTCACTGACTTGCATTAGCATGCAAGAATTCTCTAGGCCTAAAGGAATTCTCTACTCCTGAAATACAGAGCATCCCTCTGTCAGCTGTAGGGATAATGGTCAAAGTTGGATAGATAACAACAGTGGAGGAGGCCCTCAGATTTTTTTTTTTTAAAATGCTGTGTAGGGGGTGGGGGGAGAAAAGACCCAGAAGGTTGAAAGTTTTTATTGTTAAAGTAAAAATCTGTTAACAGCAAAATACACTACACCAGCTCTTATTTTTGCAACAGTACCATTTCTAAAACTCTCATCGTCAATCATACTGAAATATGCTTTGGCATAATGTTTTGGGAAGCATAGGAAGCTTAAATAACGTAGGTTAAATTAGGTACAGATTGTTTTAAAACAAGGAAGAATCAATATCTGACAAATGAAAAAACATGGCACAAACAACTGAACATTGCATTTTGAATATAGCTGTGCTCTCTCCCTCAAGTATTAAAGTGGTATCTAGAGAAAATGAAGTTGTTCTGTATATTGTTGCTGAAAATTTAAGATTAATTCTGCATTTCCTTTGCCACAAATGCATACTTTTTCACATTAAACTCTTTCCTTGCAGTCACATGCAAGTTAGAAAAAACAGAGCTGTGGGTAGATGAAACAGTTTTCAGTCCATGTAGTAAAAATTCAGTCTCTGTATTTATGCCACAATTATCTTAGCAATTATTTTGTAATTGAATCTGACTTCCATAATTAGCTTAATTGTTTTGGCTCTTCTGGCATTTTGGTATTTGGCACATGTAGAACCGGCAATTTGGTTCTGTGTAGAAATACTCAGAAGTTAGACCGTGTGCTGTCTTACATACTGCTACACCAGTAGATGATGAGATTTTTTGAGATGATTATCCTCTGGATTTCTGTAGACAGCACTGGTCTGCCTCTAGGAGAGTGTGGGACAGGCATACAGTAAGTAACACATAAAATAAAACAGCGAGCATGCAGTAATATAAGAACAGAACATTGCTGTCCAATTCAGTTGGATGTACCTAATGATCTATTTGAGCTGTTCACAGTATGTATAGAATCTAAGCAGGGTATATATTCTGGGGTGGGTTTTTTTAGATATTGTCCCATTCATTCAGAGGAGGATTTTTTTTCACGCCATATGATGATTACCACAATTACATAATCATTTCCTGAGTGAACAGGTAACTTGAGAAGAGTTAAAGCTATTCTTTCATATTTTCTGTGACAGTTATTTTGTCTTAGCCGTAGTTTTAGCCCCAATTAACAAAATACTTCTAGATCAATCAAAAACTGATAGTGAAGTCCAGCATCTGTTCTCTCAGACTGGAAGTCATTTAACAGATGGTACAAAATTTTAGCTTCTTTTTTCATCCAAACCTCTCCTTTCTTATCATGATAGCTGCCACTGAGAAATTTAGAGACTATAATCAGGGAAAAATAGGGATAATAAACATCTGAATTTGTTATTGAAGAAAAGGTATTTGTTAGTGAATTTGTTAATTTATGAAGGCAACTGTTAAGTCTCTTAGTCTAGATATACTCACAGATCCCTGCCAGGCTTTAAAGCTGGAAATTTCCCCCCCTAGGTCTCCGGAGAGGACCTCAGGGAAGCGTAATTTAATGCTTTTTCTTTGAAAAATTCAGTGGCCATAGCTTTGCTATAGCAGCAGCCAAGTGCTGGTCCAGCTGCTTTTTGGCTGTGAATGGCCTGGCTTCAGAAAGAGGTTAGCAATGGGCATGAAGTCTTCCACCAGGCATTTTCCCTGTAGTGAGGCCATGCTGTGCTATTGAGGTGGTGTAGTTGTTTAACTCAGCCAGCAGCTAAAACAACCACACAACCATTCACTTGCTCCATCCCTCCTGCCTCCCCCAATGGGATGGGAGGAGAACTGAAAAGGGAAAAAGGAAGAAAAAATAAGTAAAACTCCTGGGTTGAGATAAAGACAGCTTAATAGGCCAGAAAAGGAAGATAATAATAATGATGATGATAATAATAGGACAGAAAAGGAAGATAATAATAATGATAAAAGAATATACAAAGCAAGTGATGAGCAGCATAATTTCTCACCACTTGGAGATGATGGTCAGCTAGTTCCCAAGCTGTCCTGCCTCCTGGCCAACCCCCCTGCTATATATGGAGCATGATGTCATATGGTATGGAATATCCCTTTGGCCAGTTTGGATCAGCTGCCCTGGCTTTGTCCTCTCCCAGCTTTTTGGGTGCCCCCAGCCTTCTGTTTGGCAGGCCACTGAAAAGGCTGAAAAGTCCTTGTTTGGCAACAATTTAAATATTAGAATGTTATCAACAGTATTCTCTTCCTCAGTCCAAAACACAGCACTATAACAGCTGCTACGGAGAAAATTATATTCCATCCAAACCCAGGACAGTCAAAGTCTTTCAGAAGAAGGAAACGTTCTTTGGCCATTTAACACTTGTTCAACATTTGACCCCAAGTTGCTGGGGAGGAGCTGTGGTTTCAGGTTGTCTGGCTCGAGTCAGAAGTTCCTGGCTCAGTCCCTCTACCTGATATGCAGTAAGGCAGAAAATCTGAAGTGTGGGGTTCTCTTGGTTTGTTTTTTGAACTTTTCAGGGAGCAGAATACACTTTGCTGCTTTTGCTCAGTCCAGTTCATCCACATAATTGCTAAGGTATAATTAAAACATCTTAACTTTCCTTTCTGGAGCTATTACTTTTGCTGCTCTCTTTTTGCCCAGGGACAGGCTTCTCTATTATCTTAAGACTTGAAAGGTCATGAGTTTTAGATGGAGGGTTGTAGACCTATTTAAGTTGATGGGAGTTTTGCATTAATTCTGGTGAGACTAAGGTTTCACCCCTCCTGTTAACTTGCTGATTATTATGGGGATGCTATGTTCTGCTTGCCTTTCTTTTCTTTTAGAGTTGCATGTTTCCTCGATAAATACGTAGGTTAACTTGGAGTTAATCAATGGGAATGGCTGATTAAATTGCATTTATCCATATTTAAAGATACAATGAGATGCTGGATCAATTGAAGAGCTGGTCCAGTGGCTCAATACAGTTTCAATTTTTACCAAGATGTGACTTGAAATTGACTGTATTTTATGCATTGTGGACCTATAATTTGCAGTTTTGGATAAGGTTCACATATAATCAGAACATTTTTATGTTTCAAGCCCTTGTTGAAGAGGGTTGAAAACACCTCTGGTTCTTCTGGCCATTAATTGTGTTTGTACTGTATTAGCCTTCCTGATTAAGTGTCTGCAGATTAGCATAATGTGAAGATGTGTAGAGATGCAGCTCCATGATTTGTCCCCTTTACATGCTATTTTGTGTACATATGTAAACATACAGATATGCTTCAATTAGAGTTTGGCTTTAAGATGAAGACTATCAGTAGCACTATCAAAATGTATGTGTATTTTCTTATAATAAAAAGAAATCTTGCTTCATCTAGTCAGACCATTTAAAAGGAGGGCAGGGAAGAAAAGGTCCTTTTTGACACAGTGATGTGTCTCTAACTTAGGTTGATCTGGCAGGTTTTTGCTAAGGCTTGAGCTAAGAAACTGCGCTGCCATGAAGGTCGTATTGTCTGTCTGATTTTACAAGATAAAACTTTTGTCCTGTATGTTTATTCACCCCAGCTTGGTCAGGTAGTTTTAATTTCTGGTCCCTTTGCATGTGTTAGAATTTCAGTATGAAATTCTCCTGTAGTTACATGATAGACTCATAGAATAGTTTGGGTGGAGAGGACCTTCAAAGGTCATCTAGTCCAACCACCTGCAGTGAGCAGGTACATCTTCAAATAGATCAGGTTGCTCAGAGCCTCATCCAACTGACCTTGAACATTTCCAGGGTTGGGTCATCCACCATCTCCCAGCGCAGCCTGTTCCAGTGTTTCACCACCCTGATTGCAAAAAATGTCTTGCTTGTACCTACTCTAAATCTGCCCTCTTTCAGTTTGAAACCATTACTCCTTGACCTTGCAACAGGTCCTACTAAAAAGTCTGTCCCCATCATTCTTATAAGCCCCCATTTAAGTGTTCCAGGAGGTGGGCTATGAGAAGGAAGCCGGATACTGTGAGAAATATAATAGTCCTTTAGGAACTGGCAGTGCTGGAAGGATGGTGCACTTGTATTGCTTTAAATCCAGTGCTTGTTGACATATACTAATTAGACAACAAATAAAGTAGAGATGGAAACACATCTTAGGTATGAATGTGTGTGTTGCAGGGTAGAGGCAAGACTGCTTCCTTGAGGTGGTGTGGCTTCTAAATTCTGGAGGGCATTTAATTTTTCCTGGTGAAAGTTTTCCTGTTAATAATTTAAATACTCTTGAAATACTGCTGTGTGGAACAGAACAGAAGATTTAAAAGAATTTTCTGTCATTCAGCTGGGGAGTTCCAAAGAGTTTGAGGGTTTTTTTTAAGGGGAATTCTGATGTGAGTGAATCCATTTTTAAAGCAACTACTGTGTGTGTGTTTACGCTGTGGAACATATATAGAACACTCCTAATCAGCGCAGGAGGTTGTCAGTGTATTCCTTTTGATGTCTGATTAGATGATCATAGGGACATCTGCAGTGAGTTAGTTTTGAAGTTGTTGGTGTGAGGCACTGCAGGAACCAGAGCTGTGTGGCACTCTTACACCATGAAAAACTGCTGCTCTAAAAGAACCTTTTATAAATCCAACTATGCAGCTAGCTGAGGGCTGTCAGATTAACAAAAGCCGTTCCTTCGCGATTCCTGCTGTTGCTTTTCAACCCTGCGCTGCTTTTTCCCCCCCCTTCCTTGTACTGTGGTATCCTTTGTTTAAAAAACAAGAACAGCAACAAAACCTGTAGAGGAAAATCTCAGAAATGTAAATGAAATATTTGTAATACTTCAGAATGCTGAATTGACCTGCAGAAGTAGTGCCCTCTGGTAATTTCCTCTGAGTGTGCAGAGGTACGGGTGTGTGTGAAAACTCCTCTCTGGGTTCCTCACACAGCCTACGTGTCAGAGCAAGTGTATTGTTTTACCTGTATTGTTTAAGATGAGCACAGGGTGTAATTTACATATTTTTATTTGAGAAGGATAAGTAGACTTTTTGTGATTTTTTTTTTTTAATAAGAGCTAATAATGAATGTTCCTTGACATTAATATAGTATATAAATTATCAGTAAAAAATGTACAATTCGTAAAGGAAGTAATTCATTATTAATGTGCTGCTTTCTAAAGTCTGTTTCCAACAAGAGGAGAGCAGGCTTTTTTGCTGGCTGTTCATGAAAGTATCTATTTTGAAAACCCTCAAAGTTCTCCATCATTCTGGAACTTATGTAAGTAGGGGCCTGGGTTTTGTTTCCTCTTTAAAATAACTTTTGTGTCTTGGGTGTCATTTTGAAGATACCTGATTGAATATAAGCTTGCCTGCCTTGTATAGTCAGGTAGATGTGATTGTAGATGATGGAAGATGGCTGAGAGACTTAAGTTCTTTCTTGTTCCCACGTGGCCTATCTTACAAAGAATGTGAAAAAATTATAGGGTGGAAATAAGAACTGCTGACAAAAGAAAAAAACAGGGAAAAAGGTCATGCTTTCAATGCTGTTGACACATTCTTCTCTATAGCTACATCTTTGGGGTCCTACAAAATACTGTCATTCCATCTGGAACAGCTTTTAGCAGGCAGCTTACGCAACATGCTTATGGTGCTGAAATTGGAATGAAACTTGTATGTCTGACAGTCAAATTAAAAGTGGAAGATGACAGTCAACATGGCTCATGCATATCATTTACTGTCAAGTTCTAGAAACGCTTAGCTAAAATAAAATAGGTTCTCAGTCAGTGTTGTATTGAAATGCCTACTACTAAATAAATAACATTTTCCATAAGCATAGCATCTCAGTGGGCAACTGGAAATAATAGCAGAGATCTTTCATAGCTTAGACCCAAATGGTGCTGTGACATTAGGAAAAATCTCATTTTGGAATTTTTAAATATTCCATCTCGCAGTGCACTGATACATGAGACTGCTGTTGTTCTGGTTAATAGTTTTGTGTCTCTGAAAGTGAGCTCTCTAGCTTCATTTCTCCTACAGATTTGACAGTTATTCACACTAGAAGGAACTGTGAGGATTTTTTTGTGTTGGCTTTTTTTTTTTGTTAGGAGAGGATCCATCTCATTGGAGTGGCTTTGTGGTGATTTGTTCTCCTCTGTAGTTGGTGTTTTAGATAATCTGGATTATAAGGTTTTAGAGTTATAACAACAGAACGCAGTGCTCTTTGAAACTTGCACTTAGTTTTTAAAAGGCAGCAGGTCCTGATTTACTCCATACCTGTGATGCAGTTTCTTACAATGACAACTGGACTGTAAGGAGGAATATTTTAATACTTCTGTGTACTGCAAAATTATAGTGTTGGAGGTATTTGACATGTTGGAGTTGGGAATAATGGAGACCACTCTGAATATATAGACTGAAATGCTAGGGGTGATTCAGTAAGACTCAAGACTTTGATCACATATCTCAAATTAAATTTTAGTAATTGCAATGATTTCTTCTGCCCTATAAGTCTATGACCTTTTGTCATAATTCAAATAGAGCTTCTCTAAAATAACTTAAAGCCAAATAAATAATTTCATAAATAAGTAATTCTTCAGTTTAAAAGTGATTAGAAGAACTGATTTGATGCAAGAACGAATTGTCACTGTTCCTTTCTACTATGATGGACAATAATTAGTTTTTTGTGAGGCACCCAAATGTAAACATACCTGTGCTCTGATCTGGCACAGCTGTTCTTATGGCCTAATTCAAATTCTAAAGATGTGTGTTTGTCAGGACAAAGTTTTATGCATCCCAAGCAGTATAGTAAGTTGCATGGTGCAATCAGTTTCACGGTGTCAGTTCTACTGAAACACAAGGAAACCACTTCTTTTCAGTTGGCCTCATGTCAGTCTAAGAAATATGGTGAAGGCTTCTCAAATCTGGAGTTCACTTCCACCCCCACACCTCCCTTTCTTTAATGATCTGCATAAATCTTTCTGTCCTTCAAGCAGCAAAATAGGAATCAAACAGAAATATATTGTCTTGGGGTAGAGTAAGTTCTGCAAGCAGCACTATTGAGCAAGGGCAGTTATTTTTCATTGCCTCAGCTTTCAACACTTTCCATAAGAACCCACGTGAATTCTGTTTCTGATGCAGAAGAGGCGTATTCCAAGGGGAATTTTATAAAACACTTCTATGAGGAGTTGCAAGCATGTTAAAAGGAAGAGAGGCCAGGGAACAAACCCCCCACAGATTAAATGGAATTTAAGTCACAAAGAAGAAGAAAAATATATTTATCAGGAGGAAGATAGATATCCCTTTCAATATGTCTTCAAAAGATGTAACCAGAGTATTGATGCTTCATCTTAATAAATAAAGAAACTCTAAAATTCTGCAGTTCTTACTGACAAATCTGTGTCTCAGAAGTTCCAACAGTGATATTCTCTTTAGCCGAAGAATTGATTCTTAACTGTATTTTTGGTTTAAAAGAACATAGGAACATTTTCCTCAGATGGGTCAGGCATTGGATATTTCTCTGTGCTTCTGTGAAGATGCAATTTCTTTCTTAGTTAACAGTATTGGTGAAAAATCTGTGGCACAAAGACCAGCTATGAGACCAATGTGGCTATATGCTACGTGGTTAAATGTCTGCATTTCTTTCATGTATAGTACATGCTGCCTTGGATGCACTCAGATTTCCATTTCAGAGAGTGAATTCAGTAATGTATCTGAGGGAAGAATTTTCTGCAAAAGATATCCTGAAAATATGGAAGCAGTCTGCTGTAAGAACAGCTAGAATCAGGGAATTCTGCTCCTTGTGGGAAAAATGCAAAAGACTATATTAAATTTGCAAGTCCTTCTTGAGTTCCTGCCAAGGAGGCTCAGAGGAGTGAAGAGAGTCAGAATGGACTAGGAAAGTTTTTAGACAATATTTCTATTATTTAGAAATGACCTTATAAATTTCTGATTATCAGAACTAACTCTTGGGATAAAGTAAGTCAGTTCTACTTCAGTCTTCAGGCTGTTCTGTCCCTCCTTGATTCCCAGTTGTTAAGCATGGGGAAGCAGTCCATCTTGTCACTCAGAAGTGAAGGTGGCAAATTGTCAGGATCACTGTTGATAGATCAAACATTGCTGGCCAGGATGCTGTATTACGTTCAAATTGCTTATCTAGTTGATGCACAAAAGAGAGTCTCTGGTGTATGTTTTTCTCTTCAAAGCATCTCAGAACATTATGAGAAATTGCCAGTAGTAAAAATACTTTTAGATTAGGGATTGCTATGTTAATAATAACAAAGCTATCCTTGCCTTCACAAAACACTGAACCAAATGATCATTTGTGCCCGGCTGTGATTTTTTTGTCTGCTTTTTTACCTTTCAGTGCCTAGTTTGTGTGTAGTTGTCATTTTCAAATGGCTGTTTTGAGAGACACGTTGATGATGCTATTGTGTTAATGTCATCAGTCATACAAACACTGATATTACCAGGTAGTTCATTAGAACCAGATGCATGCTCCTGTAAATAGTGTTTTTTAAAAAAATATATGCCACTATGCCAACAGATTATAAATAACTCTTTTGGGAAATTAATCTGTTGCCAATTACATGTATTTATATTTCTATAGAAGTGTATAAAACATCAAATTATTGATGTTAATTCTGTTAAAATTACTTTTACATACTGTTTGATGCTAGTTGCCTTTTAAGCACAGGTCTAACTTGCAGATTCTAGGTTTACAGTTATTTGATTTTTAAAACGATTCCATATTTAGAATACGTATTATATTCATATGTTTATGGTGATGGCTACCACCAAAATAACACTTTTAAATTCATTTTCTTAGTAAGATTAGTTTGGGTCTGCCTTTCTGATCCACTGCTGTTAATATTTCATTCTGTAACAAGGAAACATGCACATGTCCGGCTGGGTGACAATAGTGCTGAGTTTGCACTACAAAAAAATCAAATGATAAAGCAGACTTTGGTTTGATGTATGCAATTTATAGCCCGTTTCTTTTGGGTTTTTAGTACTTGAAATAATTGATCTAGGCTTTTGATAAACATGTATTAAGTAAAATGGTACAAAGTAAAGTTGGAAAGCGAATTCCTAGCATTCACCACTTCTTAAAGGAAATTTATTTTTTTTTGAGAAGAAACTGAAAAAAGTCTCTGCTTTTGGCCTCCTGGAGGCTCTTTTAGTGGGAAAGTATGTCTTCAGAAAGCAATATAAAGTAATGTTACCCACTTATGGGCATATATGTACACATGGTGCCCATTGCTAACAATGTTATTTAAAGACAATTGAGTTTCTGCCTTACATACATTGTTGTGAAAGGAGCAGAAACTAGATAAAGACATTCTACTTCACAGATAATGAAAGGATGTGCGTGCAAAGGAGTCTGAGAAGACAACTCACTCAAATGCATTTATTTTCCAGCAGCCCTGAAATCTGAGAGAAGCTCAGCACCCACCTCTGATTTTTACCAATACCATTGGAATCAGATCCTTAACTCTCTCTAACCTTCCTCCTAAATAGGACCGCATTTAGTAACAGGCTTCTGCTGCCGTAAGATTTGGATCCTTTTGAACTGGGGAACAGGGAGCCAGTTTATGGGCTTGGAGCTCTCCTGGGCTGCAGGATGACGTCCTTGTCCCTCTGCCCCTGCCCCACTCCTGCCAGGGCCCAAGGTTCCCAGAGGTAGGCTGGCCCTGCCCTGTGAGCCCTTCTTGACAGCCTGGTGTCCCTGCCATTGCTGGCTAGCCTCTGCTCCCACTCCAGGGCTGCTCCCTGGCTGGCTCTCCCAACTCCTGTCCAGCAGGTTGGCCTGCCCCTGGGCTGGGCTCTGAGTGACAGGCTGTCTGCCTGCCTTCCTATCTAGTGGTAGGCCTCAGGTGGGGGAAGTCTCCTGCAGACTCAGCTTTATTCTGTGATGTATTCTCTTGAATTTGGACTTTATTCAAGTTAACTAAGAAATGCTAACCAACAGAATTGTGGGGCTTCACGTTGGTAATTTTCCCTTGCTTTTGGAGTCAGACTTGACGGTGCACTGCAACTGGGGAACAGAAGGCTCCTATTGAGGAAGACAAATTGTGTCAGGAGTGTTCAGCCTCCAGTCTAATATATTTTTCCTTCTGCAGATAGCACTTCTGGGTTCATTATAGCTTGCTCTCATAAGTCGTCATTTCTGTCTCAAGGCTGTTGTGCTTTCCAATGTAAAGCAGATTGATGCTGGCACATTTTTTCTATTTTAATTTTACAAAGTTGTCACACTGAAGCTGTGCCTCATATTGGAAACGCTTTGAAGTGAAGAGATAAACAAAGAGCTAAAATAAAATTAAAAAGGAGCACGAACAACATTTCATCTTGGTTTGTCTTTTTTAAAAATAAGCTGAATGGATGTAGTACCCTTGTGCCACTGTAGTAAGTCTGCAAACATTAGCCGATCAATCTAAATTGAGTTAGTATATATGCAGTAAGCAGAAACAGGTGAAAATTAGGTTATCTGTGCCCAACTCTTTCTATTTGCTATGAACAGTGAGATATAAACTAGTTTTTAGACCTGATTAGTTTTGTTTATTTTCGGAGAGGGGCAGAGGCAGTACATGTGCTCTATCTACCGTATTTATTAAACCAAGAAGCTATATAAAATCACAAGCTCAATTGTGACATTTGCAGATAAAGGTAGAAAGCCCTGCTTCTAAATCTGAAGTGAATCCTGCAGGAAAACCAGCAGCAATCCTTGGTACCTTTCAGTTTTATCTCAAAGAAAAACAAAAAGCCCAAGAATTTTCTGTCCTTTCACTAGAAAGAAAAAAAAAAGCCCAAACCAAAACCAGCTCATTGTCTCTACCAGTGTCAGAAATGCCAACCAATTTATTATCTGAAGTATGGTTTATAACTGTACTGTTTTTGGTTTGTGGACTCCCAAAAACTTTTCCAGTGAAGACAGTAATCTAGATCTTCACAGTTACTCTTTATGAAGTTCTAAAAGTCGTCAAAGGTCTGTTGACTGTAAATTGAAGCTATTGTCTGCAGCAATAAAATGCAAAATACCAGTGGCAAATATGTTCTCACTGTTGCAGTTCTTGGGTGCACAGTTAATATTAACTTTTGATTTAAAGGGGAAGGATGAGTCTTTGTCCCAACACCAGTTTTGAAGACATGTAACAGCTTTTACACCCCTATAGAAGCCGTTCATATGCATTTGTGTACCTCTCCTTACAAGTGAGAAGTGGCAATTGGACAAAAATAGCATAATTTTTCTGAAATGGCAGGGTGAGGTCCTTTCCTAAGATTGCAGTCTTAACCTATGCAGTAGAGACTTGTATTCCCCTTTCCCAGCAGAAACATAATTGCCATATTCTTTTTCCTGTGCCAGAAAGTATCACCACTGCTGCAGAATTTAAGTAAAGACCCAGGAGATGGAGTTGTGGTCTTCTAGTCCCACGTTAATCCAGTATGAAACAATTTGTGCCTAGAACTCAGCATTTATTTTCAAGCCAGTACCTCACCTGTGACCCAAGTTGTGTTGTAAGGCTCAAAAAATCAAGCCAAATTCAGAACTGGAAATTCAACATTGTCCTTTCCACTGGCTTCAACAGGCTCATGAGCTGTAGTTTTGATGTACTGAATACATACTACTTAAAACTTCTGTGCCTATTCAGCCTGTATGCTAAAGAGTCAAAGGATCCTCTTAGTAAGACAGCTAGTGTGGGTTGGTTTTGTTTTTTTTATAGAGGTTCTTTGTTACTCATGTTTACCAGAGAATTATTTAAAAATAATAAAAGTTAATTAGTTCACAAAATACTAATAACTTCTGCCTCTCTGCAAGCTAATTGAGAATCTGGCAAGAGTCACTGCCCAGTTTCGTTTCCCAGAGCTCTGACCCCCTCTGAACCAAACTGCCAACAACCTTTGCCTTTTCCCTGGAGGAGGGGTTGGTGGGAAGAACCTTTTGCTGTTAGGGTTTCTGGCATTTAGCACCATCGGTGATCAAATGTGCCTGTTCTGCCTTCAAGAGAATTATGAGAATGAATGGAATATACTCAGACCAAACTTCAGGGTCTACTACTGGTTGTGTGTCATCTCTCTTGCTTCAAAGGTATCTGCCCTTTGACTTTTAAGTTGAGCTGTTATTGTTGGGGCACCTTTGGGTTGCCTGAGACTATCACATGTCCAAGTAGCCATAACAATAGAAATAATATTTGCTTTCACATAGTAAACAGTTCTTGTTTGATTGTTACAAAGTGTAGGGTAGTTCAGGCTTGATTAAAAACAAACAAACAAAAACCCAGTCAAACTTCATTTCAGCTCCCTGGATCCTTGCATTTGTGTTTTCCAGGCTTGATGGTGCTTTTAGCTGTTGGAATTTGATACACTCATGGGATTCTTGCAAAAAGGAAACAAATTTTTAGTCCAGATCAAGTGTAATTATCTCTGAAGTTGTGTTGGGTTTGTGTCTAGGTTCCAGTGAAGGTATCCTAACTAAACTTATTGCTATTGAAACTTGGATCCCTTTAAACAGGAAAGGTTTATTTGCTGGGAAAGGATATAGCAGATAGAAAGCTGCTTCTCTGTTCCTCTTAGAACTTGAACTCCTTTTGTGCTCACAACACTGTGCTGCAGGCAGTTCACGCTTGAGGGAAGCGAACTTTTCAGACTGGTTTTTGAGTTGGAGTTCAGCTCCCCAGGCCCCTGTATTTGTGATCTCCAGGCTTGATCATTGCTCCATTACCATTGTACAGGAGTGAGCCTATGTTGGGGAAGCTCAGAGTTGCTTAAAATGCAGCAGTGCATCAATTTAGCGACACGGATCAGTATTACTCTCTATTCCACTGTTTTGTTTCATGTATCCAATACTCCCTATTAAAATAATCAGCCAAATTCACTGTGCTTTTTTTTTTTATTGAAATTGAAAGCCCTGTGTGAGATTACACACAGGTACTTGAAAAAATGCCATTCCCTCTATGATCCTCTTTTCTATTGGGAGCTACTTTTGTCTAGCATGCATTGCTCGTGCCTGCAGGATATACCATGTTTCAGGGGTCCTAGGCTATTAAGCTCTTTCTCAGAAGAAAGCAGTGAATGCTTCCTTTGGTTGCTTTTGAATTTGGTAAAGTTCATCTCTGAATGAGAGGCCTTTCTTTAGGAAGCCTGCCTTGTTCTTTCCTTCACAAATAACTCATTGAAGCTATTTCTTTCTACCTTTTCTTTCTAGAAGAAAAGATAATGTCTGTCTTCTGAATATTTAGAACACATTAAGGTGATTTGGAGCCATTAAATATGCAGATTAGTTGTCCTCAGTATAAAAAAGATGCAGGCAACATCTAGCAGTTTGCAGTGGATTGGATTTTTATAATGCAATTATAATGTCTTCAGAAAAAGGCTTGCTTTTTGATGTGATAGGGTAAGAAACTCCACTGTACGATACATTTAATTTGTTTTTCTAGATAATAAATTTCAGCAAACTTGGGGTAGTTAATCTTTTTTCTTTAAAAAAAAAAAAAAAAACAAGCAAACAACCCACCGCAAAACCAAACCCTACAAACATCAGCCCATCCACTTACCCCCACCATGCTGCCCGTTTTGCAGAATTCTTCTTGTGTAGTATTTCTAATTATAATCAGACCTGGAATAATTCATTTGGGTTTATTCATAAGTAATAACATTTGAGGTATTTAACTGGTAAACAAAACTGTACTGTGCTTTCTATCTAAGCATATTATACTGAAGTTTTAAAGTTTAAATAATTCACATATATAAAAACTTTCTTAACCTACTGTTAAAGTATCAAATTTTCTGTCAGCACATTTCTTAAAATCAAGGCAATTGTAAGTTAAGAAAATACTGGTATTTAAATTAATCCCATTTCACATGCCTTAGCTCAGAAGCATCATGAAGTATTTGGATGTTCTGAACCTTGTTCTTACTGCATCTGTCACATTCCTTGCTTTCTATCATAAGCACAGTCTTAGCTGGCCTAGACCCTCCCAGGTAGCCATAAAAATAGATAATTGTATAAATGAGGAAATCCTAAAGAAGGTGGTTTTCAACTTGGGAGAGACGAACTGCAGAAGAGAGGTGTTCCAGAAGTCAGGGAATAGGTTTGGTTGGTCCTGTAATGTGCACAAATATATTACTGATGATGATGTTATTATTATATTTTGTAATAGACTACTACTGCTTTACATGTAAACAAGACCTGTTAGGCATGTTATTTCCAAGAGCACCGTTGCTGTGTTGCCTCCGGGTCAGCTCATGAAACAGCTTTTCACTATGGTTTGCTGCACCTTCGTCTGTTTTGTACCATTGTCTGAGACAAACTGACTTAAATAGGTAACAAAGAGCAAACAGCTCAGTCCAAGGCAGTTATGGAGTAGGATGCTAATTGGATACTTTCATTAATGAACCATAATAAAGTAGCAGTCCTGGAGCTGAAACTAGAGGTTTGTAAAACAAAGCTTTGAGTTTTTAAGTCTTGCTGAACATGATCAAACATCATCTGAGGATTGAAAGAGGATAAATTTTTAGTTTCTTAGCTTAAACAGAAGAAAGAAAACACCACCTTTTATATCTGTTCAAAACGTTTCTACCAATCATCAGAATTGAACAGACTGTTGAAATGAAAGCTGCATATCTGCAAGCATGAGCAACAGCCTTGTGTCTCACTGGGTTATTTGTGTAGAGTACTTTAACTTGCTGGAGCTCTCTGATGTGGTTTGCTTTGGTCAAGATCTAACTGTGAAAGGAGGTATTAGGTAGAGAGTTGACATGTACTAAAAATAGCTTGGGACTTGATTTACTTTGCTATTTGGTGCTGTGCTTTTGGTTTCTGAGTTCTGAGGACCTAAAAACAAGGGAGCTATATTGTCCCAGCGTGTAGATTCTCTGCATGTCTGAAACCAGGCTGAGCATCTCCTGTGCAGAGGCTGGGAAACACTGGAGCTGCGTGAAGGCATGCAGGGAGCTGTTTCCTTCCACAGCGTGGCAAACACTTAAGTACTAAATTTGCCTCTCAGGTATTTTGTTTTTAGGAAATTGTTGATGTAAGTGAGAATGTTTGTTTTAACTAGGAATAAACAAAACTTATGGCACGCTTTTTTGAAGAAGGCGGTGTATTTGTCCTGGAATATGTGCAAGAAATAGGAGAATTGGTAACTTGCACTGCTTTCTGTCTTTTGGAGAATTACTCATTTGTTCATGTCACCTGTTGTGCTCACATAAGTGTCAGCACTGTGTTTTCTGACCTTTGTTCTTGCAATTAAAGATACTGCTATTAGTCAATGACTCCAGCACAATTCAGTCTACCTGTAAGAGTTACCTGTGTGATTTCTGTTGCTTAAGTGACTTAAAACAAATAAATGGCTGTGAACATTCTGAGTATATACGATTGTCTCCTCCATCATCAGTAGGTAAAACTTTGCTCGTTACAATATCCTGAGCTTAATTCATCTATATGGCTTTATTATTGCTGTACTATTTTACTCCCAATGAATATGCTGATACATCTGTAAGGTACTTTGTTCATCCTACTTTCCTTCAACCATGTAATAAACTCTGTTTTCTTCAACTGCAATTTTTAGTGCTGTCATTATTTACTAACCACTGCTGTTATTTCAAGATGTAGTTAATTATTAACGTGAAACCAGATCGTTTTATGAAAGGTTATTTTGTGATAACTTTTTAAAATCCTGGGAGAGGCTGAAAATGCCATTATGATTCAGAAGGATTTGTTGGAAATAACAATATACTCTCCGGTGATCTGTCTCTAGTTTAAATTGCCTGCTAGGTTTAAGATAAGCCAGTGATAGTAATGTCTTGGCTCAGAGGAGTCAACTCAGATTTATTGTGAATATTCACTCATAAATTCAGGGTAACACTGTGCCTGTAATTTCAGATCCTGAAATAAGGTTTTGTATATAGTTGCACAGAATTAAAATGCTACACAGTTGCCTTAATTTCCATTGAGAATTGGGATCAAGATCAAGAGCTTTATGTAGGGCAGTGTGTTTGCTTACATTTGGATGCAGGCAACTCTCAATTCCTTGAAGAGATTCAGACAACATTTTAACCCTTACTCACTTGTTTGCTGCCTGGGTTAAGATATTCGCATCATCCCTTAGAAACATCTTGCAGACTGATGGTCTGTTTTCCTCTGACAAATTCTTTCTTAGAGTTAGTTTTAAAGTATGTTAACAGAGAAATTTAGGACCATCTCTAGTCTGCATTTTACTTGGCAAGTAGAGGTCTGGCAAGAGGATTTGTGTTGTTTTTTTCTTAGGCCATTGGGATGGCTCCATGGCCACAGTGTTGGGGAGATTTTTTGAGAATGAAGGTTGGGAGTTTGGTTTGGAGAATACCCCAGAGCCAAGGATTTCTAAGGGAAGCAACATACTCCTTTCTGTACTGAGGTATGGTGAAACCTCCTTAGTATCTTTGTGACCAGATAGGCTTTTGGAAGAACTTCATCTGCAACTTAAAAAAAATATAAATATATATATGTGTATTATATAAGTATATATTATTGTGAGGATTTCACATCTCTTTAAGTATGGATAAAATGATTAAATGTTAAATGTCTATTGGAAGATGCTCAGCCTGTTATCAGTAAGCCACTTAGACTGAAGCAAGTTGGTAAGTCTTTCATTAACTCAATGCCTGAATCTTCTGAAAATAAGTAAATTTGCAGCCCACAAAGTTAAGGGGGAATACTTAACTCCCAGCAGGAATGAAAGTGCCTTTAATCTAAACAGGCAATGGAATTTTTAGTACTGTGTGTTCAAGGGCTGCATTCCAAGCTGAGGAAGCTCTACACTAATCACAAACTGTTGTTTCCTGGCACGTTGTGGAGGCATCTTGGGAAAACATGGGATGAGTGTGTCTCTGAGAGCATTTGAGTCCTTGTCCTGTTGTAGATCGGGTTTCTCATGGGACCCTGATCTTTGATTTAGGTGAAGATTTCTGATTTTACAGAGAATGATGGGCATGTTTTCTACCACAGGTCTTTAGCAAAGCATTTTTCCTATAACCTTTTACATTCTCCTTTAGTCTTTATCCTTTCAAAGAGAGTGCAGCAGAAGCTGTATTTCAGTGCTTCTTGACTGCACCATATTTTCAAGAAATTAATTCTTGTCTCATCACTTGATATCCATATCCATTACTGGCTACTCTGTGTGCTGCCATTAGACAGAAGGGGTCTTCGCCGATTGCATTGGTGCCTAAAGGGGGTCATAGATTGAAACATGAGACATGTTTGGGAGTTTGGTATTCGTGTTCTTCAATTGCTGATGTCAGTTCTGTGTTCAGCATTTGACAAGGGCAAGCAGTGAAGGATGTGCACCTCGGACATCTGGAGGAAAAGCTTCTAAGTTACTCTGTATGTTTCTGTTTATTTCATAAAGAGTGGGCACTGGTGCTTACATAGAAAAGCAACCTGTTTTTTTTCATGTTCTATGTAACATGTCTTGGTTAATAATGCTTTTGTGACACCTTGTTTTTTGATTGATTGTACTGTTTGCCACTATAGTGCAGATGTGCCTGTGCATGCTGGAGTATAGGAAATTCTGTAGCTGTTTACAAAGATTTAGTCAAAGCTAAAATATTCATCTGACTGCATCATCTGACTTGTACTCCCTCCTCTCTACCCGTTCTTCAGGCTCCAGCATAACTTGCACACACAGTCACATTGATTGTCTCTAGTTCTGCAGTGAGAATGTTCTAAATATTCATAACGTTATGTATATATAATGGTGGGAGGTTGTGTATTATTAGAAATCTTGGGCTTTAAGCACACTGTCATCCATTGTTCAGTAAACACAATTACATTGCCCTATCTTTCATCTCTTCTCTAATGAATCCATGCTAATTGATTAATCAGTGCTGTTGCTTCACTGTGATAGTCCCATATGAGGAGTAGTGGTAACATAACTAGCAATTACTAACATACGTTGTACACCGAGGAAAACTTAATGTAGTACACGGTAAGTGGCAAACCCAGATCAGGAGGAACGGAGTGGTGCCTTGGCCAGGCCTTGTGTTCACAGTGCAGCTCTGTCAGCTGGGAGGAGAGGTGGGACAGGTGGGCCTGTTGCTGGGTGCTCTTTGGGCGTGAGTGTGATCTGTTGTCTTACTGGTACAGGGAATATCTCAAACTGTCACTGATGGGTGGCGTGTTACAACAAGGCATATCTGAGAAGCTGTGGACAGTGTGGTGAACTGTGTCTTTTTCAGTTTCATCTGGTGTTGGTTCTGAAGTGACTGTCATAGCTACTTAAATATGGCTATGACAGTGACATCTAAAGCCAGATAAAGAATGTTATAGTATTACAGCATCTTATTGACATTACTCTTTAATTTCCACAGCAGTGAGTTGACATTTCTGATCTAAGACAAAGCTTAACATTGGCTCTTGCAGGCTGTGAGCGGTGTTTAACAGGCCAATGGATGATAAAGGTTTGGTTTTCCTTGCTCTTTCAGAATCAACAGAATTAAGTTAAGGCATCATGTTATGTGCTCCATATGGCAGCAAAAAAGCAAACACAATTTTTAGTGAAGTCCCTGGTTTTAACCTTGAAAAAGTGGGAGTTTTGAATTTCGGAAACTCCCATTGTCATTGGTGGGTGGTGGTGAAGATATTCATTTGGATGAAAAAAACCCCAGCTAAATAAAATAAAGAATGGGGATGTGGCACTGTATGTAAGACTGTCTAGGTAAGATGTAGACGTTCACTAAGTAACCATTTCCTGGAAGAATTATCTTGATGTGTATGTAGTAGTTCCAGAGATTTTTCATTTAATTTTTAGAAGGAGTACAACCAGTTCCTCTTTGGCCAAATAAGAAAGGAGTCAAAATGCAGATCTATAATTTGCAAATCTCTTGTAAAAGCTTCTATCAGTTCAAGATCTTGGGAAGCTTAAAGTAAGTCAAGCAAGAGAAGATAATGCTGATGTTCTCTTGGTCTAAGAAAGAGCTGCTAAATAAAAATATTTGTCAATGTGGTGTCACTGCTTTTCAACATGGCTTTCTACTGCTTTGGAAAAGATACCTCACCATGGAAATACTTAAAATATGGGGCTTAAGTGCAGAGTTTTATGTGCAGGAAAGCTGCTTTTATTTGAAGCTTATTTAACTGAGGCAATTTTTCCATTTTTCTTCTTCTTTGAGCCCTTCACAAAGGGAAGTAGTCAGGCACTCAAGCTGCACCTCTTCCTTCCCTTTGCCCATGCAAAACTACTGCCAAGAAAAGTGTGAACTCCGGTACCTGCTACACTGACTGGTACTTTTTTTTCCTTTGTGTTAAAGAACTGTTTTATTTGAGGACTCTAGGAGAGTTTCATGACCAAACTTATGAGTAACAATTTTGATCTTCAGGCATAAACCAATCTGTCCTATTCTTCAAATTAAAAAGCTTACTGTGTTTGTGGGACTTGAAAAAGCAGAGTGTTGCTGTTTCCATGCAGAGAAAACTCCTCTGCTGGATTTTTTTGAATGGTTAGGACTGGAACCAAGTTGTAGTACTCATGTAATGTGATGTGCTCTTCCTCCCTGGCTTCTTGGTGTGAGAGTCCCCTGCTTATTATTGAAAATTTGCCCTCATTTGCCTTCATACTCTTGACAGAAGTTACTGACCACTGAGCTAAGATCAGGCGTAAACAACAATGCTGAAAAGCGTGCATGTGCCTAGAGTGGTCCCAGTCATGCTTCTCATTGTACTTCTCATTGTAACCCTGAGTACTTCAGCTAACCTGACCATGTGATGCAGCTGCTTCTGATCTCCTTCAGTGCGAAGTCACATGGAGTAGTTGGACTTGCCAGGGAATGGGGGTTCAGACGGCCTGATTTTTTTTTTGCTGAGCAGCACAGAGTATGTAATCCAGCAGTGGAGTTCAGCTGTGATGATAACCCTCAGCAGAGACTTGTTAGCAAACAATTTGGGGAAATAATTTCTTACTCCAGACTGATTCTTAGGAGTCGTTTTCTTTTGGTTTAAAATATTTTACAAGCCTAGACCACAGTTCACTACCAAAGGCTTTCTTGAATATTGTAGTTGAGAGGAGAAAATTGTGCTATTGTGGCTCCTGGAACTGTCATGTATTTGCTAAAAGCAGTACTATATTATGGCTTTTCTTTGTGCTGTGCTAATTAAACCTGAATCCACTTGCATTTTATTAAAAATATGTGAAGATGTGCAGGTATTCCTACGTTGAAAAATGTCTCTTGCCAGTCCAGTAGAATACATTTCAATTGACAGCGTTGAAAGCAATGGTGTGATTCTTATTTTCATATTTGCTGCCTGCCTAAAAATCATCTTTAGCGAGTGATTAATTGCATTTGTAGATACTGCACAATTGCATCAATTATCCATTTCAAATGAATTTCATTCTGAATAGTTGAGAGGATGATGTAGTTTAATCAGTAAGTGAAATGGAAGTGTTGTAAGCTATTTAAAAATACTTATCACGTTTTATGGAGGCAGAGTGATTTAAATCAAGCAGACCGCTGGAAAAGAAAAAAATACACAGTAACAAACTAATAATTTTTCCTTCAGTTTAGCAGCATTTTATTAGCTTGCTTTGCATTGGTTTCCATCCTTGATATGTTGATGATAGTTACATTGTGAGGATGTTGGATGGTTAGGAATTTTTTTAATTGAGATGAATTAGTCGTGGTTATAAATACTCCTGTTTAAGTATGACAGCTTGCATGTCTGTTGATCAGTGTCTTTTCTCTGGGACAAGCTCTGTGATGTTTAAGAATACTGAGCAACTTCATTTTCTGTTACTGGTTAGTTTTTAAAGGATGTTTGATAGTTCATTACACTTATTTAGAAGGAAAAAAGAAACCGTGTATCTTAAATATTAATCCAGAAATGTTTTTGAGGCAATGTTAGCATGCTTTTGCAATACTAAACCCTTCTGAAATTTATGTCAGGAATTGGGTTTGGGTCTTACATAAAGCTGTGTGGGCAGGAAGGTAATCTGGTTTGAGGTTGGTAAGGAAAGGATAGCTAAGCAGGTGAAACAGACAATGACATCGCCTTTGTTTCCATATCTAGTATTTGGATGACTGAGTTTTGTGCAACTCATTGAAAGTTGGTGTTTTACAATGTGTGATGTTTAAACTTTTTGGAGCGTCTGATTTTAATGCTGTTCCCCAGTTACAAATGTTCCCCAGTTACAAATGTTTTTCTTCTGTGTTTTAAGAACAGATTTCTGCTAGCTGATAACTTGTTACATATTTCATTTGTCAGTCTTCCCTGGCCTTGAGAAAGCCTAACTTTGTGATAAAAATAACTGTTGTCTTAATGTAGGGTTTTAGGGCCAAAGCATTGATGATGCCTGTTGTGGGTTTAAGGCCAAATGAGGGAACTTAGATATTGATTCTAAGTCTATAACGTTTTTAAAACATGGGGTTCATTGCATTCTTCTTTTTATAGTCTGAGGGTAGCAGGAGTGTGTTGTAATGATGGGCACATCATTAGGTGGTCAGATAGAACTTCCTGGCCATTCCAGAAACAACGTAAACACACAGCTGATGTATAGACCAAAGTGAGCCATGGAGAGAAGCCTTTCTGAGGCTGTACAGAGATGTGCCATTGGCCAGAACTTGGATGCAGCACTGTATCTAACTGTTGGACATTACATCAACATATGTAGAACTTTGATTCATGTAGGGTGTGCTTGGTTGTATTAGTACTGAACAAAAAGAGCCTTTATGAGTGTTCCTTGAGCTGTATGGCCTTGAGGATTGTCTTTGGAATGTGATGTCATCTGTTGCATTTGTTGCTGTAACTAAAGATAAACACCTTTACTTTGTAGCGTGGACTAATTAGTTTGGGAATATTTATGAAAGTGCTGAGTTTTAAAGCTAAAAATAGTGTCATGGCTTTTAAAACATTCTGACTGTCAGAAATATTCACATGATTCTGGAAGTGTTGCTAAAAATGTTCAATTTTTAAATATGGTAATTAAAATTGTTTGTTGTGAGAGCAGTAGATGAGACATTTCCTGCATTTGTATACTAACCATCCCCTTCACCCCCAGGTTTCCTTGCATCTGACTTTTTCGTGTTCATAGGATCTGAACTTGCAGTGAACCTTCTTGGAAGTGGGTTTACTGTTGGCCAAGTAGGGAGAGTGAGCTCTACAGCCTCCACCTTGCTCCCTGACCTTCTGCCTTAGGGTTTGGATGCTTTTCCTTTGTTTTAAGACTGATGCACTTAGGGAATATAGTACTGTTAATTGTAACTTCAGCCTTACATTTTAACTCTTAACTTTGTCACTAAAAGAAAGTTTCAGATAAAGCTCCTCTCCCTTGGGCATACCGGACTGCTTCAGTCCTAATTTCAGTAGATACCATGTGTACTACTTATTAATATATCTTATTTATTTCCTTCAAGTTTATTGTTAGTGTTTGATGGCCACTATGTATTCCAAGCATTCCCAGCACTCAGGATTTTTTCCAGTTGTTGATCTAGACGACCTGTTTTCTAAATTTGTTTAGTTCTGAGATTTGTCTCATTTGTTTATGGTTTAGGAAGTTCTTTTCTCCCAAGTAGAAGAGGAAGCTTTTTGGTACATACCCTTTCTAAAAGTGGCATATTTTCAGATTTATACTACCTACAAACTTAAGAATGGTATTCTGACCCTGTCGGGGGGAATTCAGGTATTTAGGGCCCTTTTATGTAATGCAGAACTGCACTATACCCAGAGTTTAGTTAGCAAAGAGATCTGGTGCAGGTTTTTTCAGATATGAAACCCCAGGTTTTCTGGGTTACGATAGCAGTGAGAAACCCAAGCATTGGGATGGTGGGTAGCCTGGCTGCCAGGGCAGCCACCTGCTCTGTTGTTTGCTGCTCAGGGCTGCTCCCTTTGTTTGAAATAAACACAGTTGTTCGCACTGTTTGCAGTCTGTTCTGTGTCTCCTCCTCTCCTTTTCTAGCCAGAAAAAGATACTTGCATGTCATTGTCCAAAAGTGCCATTATTGCTTTTTTCCCCAGATGTTTTGTGTTTTTTATGAAATGAGCATTTTCATTTAAAGAAGTTAATATTTAATTAAAAGAAATTTCAATTAAAGACAAAACAGATTTTCTCCTAACCTCAGTAAGACCCATGACTGATTCCAACATATTTGTTGTGGCAAATCTACCTATGCTGACTTTGTATTTTCCCAGAGTTTAATTAAGAAGACTGTTTTGTCAGAGGAGAAAATGTTACTGATGGGTGCTCTGTCACTCTTTCTGGTGTTAGACGTACATGTATACCTAATTTGAGAGCTCTCACATAATGAATATGAGACTCTCAAGCATTTGTGTTGCATTTGTTTGCAGAGAGCTGTTATTTAATAGGATCTCTCTCTTCTCCTTCAGTCCTAACTTGACAAACATGCTTTTTGTAGCACAAAGAAAAATGGCCTAATTCAAATTATATAAATTAAAAAACTTGCACTGTTCTTAGATGCATATGCTTTGTTGGCTTTTGTTTTTACTGCACCATTTTGCATTTTATATGTAAGTGAAAAAACCACAGTTGTGTCGCTGTAAATCTCTTACACTGTCAGCTGAACTTGAGTCAAGTTTTGGGCCTCGGCGCAGTTATTTCTGCTACTATTGCAAAACCGACAGGCTCTAACATACAAGAGATGGAGAATTTTTGTGTGTATTGGATCATTGTCTTCTAATAGTGTCTTTACTTGTGTGTTGTTGGTTTGCTGTCATTCTGCTAGTTGGGCAGGAGATGAGCTGTTTAAATTTGCTGTGCTTCTAATGAAATGCTGAAGTATGAAAGGAATTTGTCCATTTGTAGTGCTTGTTACGTGACTGGAGCTCTAATGTCATTCTCAGAGAGTTCAATTGAAATTTCAGTGTTATGGTCCATGTTTCCTTGATCAGTTAAGACTAAATATATCTGGGTTTGTGTTTACTGACTTCAGCATGTGAAAAGCTGTTAAATGTGTGAGCACTATATGCCTTCAGTCAAAATAGGCAGTGGCATGCAGGATGGGGGCTGTGATGCTGAATTTCCCCAATGGCATTTCTGAAATCCTTTGGCACACTCCTCTCCATCTGAGTCAAGGGTAACTTATCTTTAGGAGCTTTTAGCCTTAAAACACCCACCTCACCCAAAAAAAAACCCCAAACAACCAACAACCCAATATCCAAACCAACAAAAACAACCCCAGTGACAACCAACAGTAAAAAAACCCAGCTGTAATTGCTGTTACAGAGTCCAAAACTCATCCTCTAATTCCTCACAGAAGTTTTATCTTGTGGAATGATGATGATGTGGAAATCTGAGACTGTCAGGCACCTCACAAGGCTGGATCATTATTTTCTGGCACAGGAATGGATGTGCCTTGAAACATTTCTGATGTGTTTTTAAATCAGTTCCTTAAGACCTCTACAGAGGGTCTAATATCCTTAGTATCTCTAAATACTATTAGCCACTTTCAGGACACGTTTTGCTAGCCTAGTCTTTAGCAGGAAAGAAAGATGTTGGCTGCTGTCTAAGACTGTGGATCAGAAAATGGTTTCTTGTGGTTTAAAACCTGTGAGTCAGTCAACAGAGATGTAAGATGAGATTGTGTTCTGAACATCAGTCTTTGTCATTGCTGTGAAACCTGTTTCCTAGGGAAGTGGAGATAGAGGGCAAGTATGGATCCAACTCTCAACAAAAGCAAGAACCACGGTAACCAAAAGCCTGGAAATAGAGAAATAATGTAGCTCATCCTGACTTGTGTAGACTGCTCTGAGGTAAGAGTAGCAAATGTCTTACACGGAGCAGCACTGTGCTGTAGCCAGTGCCTGAAAGAAAAGAGAGTCTAGTTAATTCACTACCCAAAATCTGCTCATGGCTTGGCTATTTTCAGCCTTCCAAAAAGAAGAGCCTTTCTAGTGCCAGTGTTTTAGTGCTTAGCTATAGGAGGTTAGCTTTGTTGAGAGCATTATTGTTAAGAGGTTTGTCTGCTTCTGGCATTTGTTGCTACCAAGGCGCTCACTGTCTTTTTTCAAGATGAAGTCAACATATGAGGGCTGTGTCAGATTTCTTTTGCTAACGTGCTGCTTGAGGTTGAGCTCCTGATTTATGAGATTAGTATGGAATATGCTTCATATAACAAGAATTGCTGCTTGACATGTGGTTCCACTATGAAAAGTGATTGGAAGAGATGGAACATACTCAATACATGGTTTTTAAAACATTTCTTCCATTAGTGACAGGAGCTTACTTTCAGTGAGCTCTATCTTGGTCTTGCAGTGGAACCCAAGACTGTTGGCTTGTGCTCTGATTAACACACCAAGAGAATTGCTACCAATATTGCAGGTTCAAACGCAAAGGAACTGATTCTTGCCCCCAACTTATAAACTGAAAATAAGTTCTACAAATTTTTGAGGGACTGAAAACACCATCTTTCTGAGTAGAACCATCTTTTGATAGAAATTGCAAGTTCTAATATACAGTGTAGAGCTTTTACAGAAAATTAAATTACCTATCCAGTTCGCTTTGGTCTTTGGAATTAATTTGTACCATTGCTGCCTTTTACCTTGAGACAACTTGATATGGCAAGTATGTACACTGGAAAACTGTACCACTGCAACAACAGAAAAATAATGATTAACTTTAAGCTTTATCTAGTTAAGATCAAGCTCTGAATTGAATTCTCTTAGTGCGTTGACAGCTGAAGATTTATGTCTTCCAGCTATATTCCTGTTGCAGAGCTGGCAGAAGTGACCTCTCCAAAAAAGGTCTTTGTTACGGATTTTGCTCTGTTTACATTATTGCCATAAGGGTCGCAATGAAGTACAGTACATTAAAGCTAATATATCACCTGCTGACAGTGGCCTTATCTCGTTGGTACCTCTTTCCCTCTTCCAGAATGGAAAAAAATGCAAACATTAAGAGTCTAAGGATCACAAAAAGAAAGTTAAGTAATAGTTTTCAAGAGCTTTAGCATTAATGTCAGGTCCCCGTGTGCACTGTATTTTTGTGTCTGGCCAAATAGTTATGTAACTTCTTTTTCTGTGAAATTACTCTGAAAATATGTCTTTACCAGATAAATGTTAGGGTGTTAAGGGGTGGAAAGAGCAGAAGTCATCCATTGGGTTTATCCAAGGTCTGTGGAATCCATTGTGAGAATGGAGGTGGCTCAGGATGGGAAAGAGTGATATTCAGGTTAGAGGGGGAGACAAGGAAGCACTACCAGAAGCTTTTCCAGTGGAAGGATGGTGAGATTCTCTGAAGAGCATGACTTTTAGATACCCTCCTGTTTCTCAGGATGCTGTCATGCATGCTGTGTATAGAACGGCTCTTTCACTCCTTGCTGTCAGTGAGATTGTTACTTAGGATTTGTTTTCTTTTCCAAATGTTCACTCGAAATATATATATACACACATATACATACAGAGCCATTGTTCTATATATGTAAGTACCTACAGAGTTTCAAAATGTGCTTTGAAATCTCTCAACAGGGTGCTTCCCAGGTCTCCTTTCAGGATGGGGAGATGAACCTCACTGGACACACGGAACTTTTGTTGGCCCAGAGGGCACGGCTCCCTGTCAGGTAGGAACGTCTTCTGTTTGGTGCTGTCTCAAGTGTGGTTTATCAACATGCAAGACAAGACTTGACTTCTCATTCCAGCTGCACCTGTGAAATCTGCATTGTGCTCATAAGTTCGATCTCTTCCTTCTCATCCCTTTCCCCATCCTAACAGTGCACTCCATATACACACACTGAGGTACATATTTGTGCCTGGCAGTCTTTTAACCTTGTTGATGAATATGAATGATTTTATTACAGTGTTTGTAGTCTAAGGGTGGATATGGTACTGTTGTCTCCTCAGTCCTGCAATTATTTAATGTCTTAATGCAAAGGATGTTTTTAGGTAGCGTATTATATATCAATAAATAACCACCTAGTTGAGCCTTATAATTCTAAAATAATCTTTGTTCAGTTAAAATGTCACCTCTGGTTTTGAGAGGTAAGGTTATTACTTTGCTATATCCTGTAGTAGATTTTATGTCCAGGTTTATACACCGTGAAAAACTGTAGCCAGCATTTGCAGTATTTCCCTGTGCATTGACTCACTGATGGGAGCATGTTGTTATCCTTTCTTCAATTATAACAAACCAGAGATGGCCAGTGCTGTTACAACTGAAGGTGGTAGTGGTCACGCTTATAGTTTGGATAGTAACTTTTCTTTTGACCAGCCTAAATTTTGAGCAAAATTTAGGTAAATACATGATCTGCTTTGGAAGCCAATGTGGTAACATTTGAGAGCTGCATAGCTGAAGCAAGAAGAAACAAGGTGTTCTCAAGATGTTTAATAATGAGCTTTGAGATTTATTGTTCCTTGAAATCATAGGGAAAATTCTAAATGGCCGAAATGAAGAACATAATTTTGCTGGTTACATTTGTTACATCAAAATTAACAAGCTGGGCTGCAATACAGTGGCACATAAAGTAGGTCAGTCAGATCCCCAGTGGTTCTGGGTTCTGCTAGGATAAAGTTAAGTTTCCTTCTAGTAGCTAATGTAGTGCTGTGTTCAGGATTTAGGATGAGGGTGACACCACTGGTGGTAGTAGAGGACCTAACCTGGCAAATTTAGAGCAAAATGTTTCCATACTGCTATTCCTCTGTCCCACCATAAGCTTAGAATTCAGTTTTGACTGATGGCTCAGGTCGAGGTCACCTTTTTGAGTAGGCAAAGGACTGAAGTTGCTGCATTTGTTGCAGAACTGTACTGGTATCATAGCACACTGTATAATGAAGTTAGAATGGCAAAATTGTACGTGACAGCTAAAATGTAAAAAATTAATTTGTTTAGATTTTGATGACAGAAAACAATAATTTGCTATGATTTTGAAACTTACAGTTGTTTGTCAAAACAGTATAAGGTGATAACCATGAAGTAAACAGTATCTGCATGCCTTAATCTTGGAGCATTTGTCCTCACAAACACCTGAGAAAAATCGAGTATTAATATTCCCACTTTACTTGTATGGGGTCTGAGAAAGAGGCATAAAATTGATATAACGAGAACCTGTGTGGAAGTTCACGAGAGAATCATAGAATCATAGAATGGTCTGGGTTGGAAGGGACCCCAAGGATCATAGAGCTCCAACCCCCCTGCCACAGGCAGGGACACCAACCTCCAGGCCTGGATCTACACAAGGCTGACCAGGGCCCCATCCAACCTGGCCTTGAACACCTCCAGGGACGGGGAATCCACTACCTCTCTGGGCATCCTGTTCCAGCACCTCACCACTCTTTCTGTAAAAAACTTCCCCCTAATATCTAATCTAAACCTTCCCTCCTTTAGCTTTAGTCCATTCCCCCTTGTCCTGCCATTATCTGCTCTTTTAAAAAGTCGAATCCCCTCCTGCCTATAAGCTCCCTTCAGGAGAGCAGGGACCTTGGTGGTTCTCTGGGCCAAGCCAGGATTTTGGTGGAAGGATCACCTTTCCTTCTTTAGCATATAAAAAATTAGTCTTTTCTGTGCAGGAGTTTTAGTGCCTTAGTTTTTCATGTTCTTTGAGTCATTGTTTAATTGAATTTATGGAGAATTTTTTACGTCTTGATACAGTTGTGCTTTTCAACTCGCCTGTCTGCATTTTTCCATGCTCTTGGAGGCCTCCCTGTCACCTACTTTGTATGCCATTATGTAGTTTCTTTTCTTACCTGCTGGTACTGATACATATTTTTAGAATGGTCTCATCACGAAAAGGAACTGGAGTGCTCTTCCAGCTTTCTCTGCACCTGCCGGGCCTCCAAGTTACACACTAGCTGATTAGTGTTCATCAGGCAGGTATAGAACTTAGCTTAGTTGCTAATGCTTATTTTCTCTTTATGGAATGTTGCTAAAGACTTCTACAGCTTGTTTCACCTGAGGTAATTATTATGCATCACCAAATATATGCACTCATTTGTCTCTTGATCCGTTAATTTGTAATGGGGATTAATCAGGCTCTGTGCATGCTATGCTCACATTTACTGTTGTCCTTAGGCTTTTACTGGGGTGTTTCAGATCATCTATGTCCTCTCAGGAATTTTCTGAGAGCGTGGTATTGTTTGTCATGTTAAGTCATTGCTTGCGTTTAGGATTCTTCAGAAGAAGGTTGTGATACTCATTTGACTTTAATCTTGTGTAACCTGATTTTGGTGGCCATTGGAAGCACTGACTGAGAAAGGCATCTGGTATTTTCCAGAGATACTCAGTTTTCTGCAGTGGCCAGGACTTCTCTGACATGTTGCACAACAGTCAACAATAAGCCTGGATTTCTGCAGATATCTGAGGATTTCTCTTGAATTCTTGGCAGAGGAGTATGAAAGGAAAAGTCATAAAGAATATAGATTGAGGCCAGCTTGATGCTTGAGCAGCAGTGTTGAAAAGATAGGGAGCAGAAGGAAAGCTGACCAGAACAAGGTATTCCTAGAACCTTTCTGCATTGGTTACAGGGTTTTTGGAAGTAAAATGAATTGTCTTAATCCAGATTGAGATGGATGCATTAAGGAGAGACATTGGCCAAAAAAAAACCAAACCCAAAACAAAATAAGAGAAAGGAGCAGTGTTTAATTAAATGCAGTGTCCTGGTGAAATAATTTTACCAAAATTATTCTTGCTTGTGATTCTTGTGTCCTGAGAAGATTAAAAACACTGTTTTGCCTGCAGGTGTTGAGATGGGCAGTATGAGGTTTTTACCCTCGAAATTGTGTGTTATATTCAAGTATCTGTAAT
This sequence comes from Gallinula chloropus, assembly GCF_964237585.1. Classification (NCBI taxonomy): domain Eukaryota; kingdom Metazoa; phylum Chordata; class Aves; order Gruiformes; family Rallidae; genus Gallinula; species Gallinula chloropus. The sequence continues at coordinate 31,872,252 of NC_140090.1, read as the reverse complement.
ATATTCCAGTTTGTTCAAACAGTGAATTTAGAGGAATTCAGAACACATTGTTTTATAAAGCAGAGTTAGTTGGTATTTCTGTGAAATTATCTGGAATTTCAAAACTCAAAGAATTTCCATTTAAAGGCATTTAATTTTATTCTTATGTGGCTTTTTACTTAAAACTGAAGAGTGTTGGGGTTTTTAAAACTGCTTTTACTCAAGCTTTTTCATTGAGTAATATGTCCATAAGGGAAAATGATGAGCTGCTGCAGACTATCTATCTTAATGGTATCGTAATTCGATTAAATATAACTAACAAAGGATTTATTAATAAAATAGTATTAAATAATAAATTATTTTTGAAAAGGAGTAAAACTAGCATCTTAATATCTAATTTGACTCCTTTTACACTGTTATTTCTGAAAGAAAGTATTACAGATCTCATTTGTGCAGGTATCTTTCTTGTTATATTTCAAAGATACTAGAGCCGTGAAGGACCACAAAGTCATGATACCTTAAGCCTTCATTTAAATATGGCATGTTAAGTTAAGTGATGTTAATGAAGCTAATATTTCAGGCTAATTGTGAGCCATTTCATGCTATGGAAGAAGGAAGAAAACCACTATTGTCCTGCTGCTTTCACTAGAAAATATTCCTTCCTGTCACTGAGGCTTGTAATCATTATGACCTATAGCACTTTAGCAAAATAGCAGCTAATCACCTAAGAAAATTATCTGAGCCTTCTCATCAGAGCACCAACCTGTGTGAGGTCAGTGTTCCTTCTCTAACTGCAGCCAATAATGGGTATTTCAGAGGGAAGCAGAAAAGAACACCACCATGATTAATATTTATGAAGCCTAGTCAGTTGAAGTTAAAGGCTTCAAACTTGGCTTGTTTTATATTTCTCACTCAAGTAGGGAAACTGTTCTGTTTGAAGGAAATCAGTTCACTGATTTAAGTAGGTAAAATTAGTTGCACGTTAGATAAATGAAATGAGTGGCAGTGTGGAGGATTTTTAGCTTCTCTGTTCAGAAGCTAATAAGAAGGAAGTTTCTTTGCCTGGATTATTTTTAAAACATTTCACTGTAAAATTACTGGGAAATTTTCAGGACTGTATCAGGAGCCTGAAAATTTTAATTTGATGTTTTGAGAATTAAACTTTGCTGGAAGAGAGACTTGAAACAGAATTATTGGCATGGTTGCATTGGAATAAATAAAGACAGGATTAATTACAATGCTCTTGAAATTTCTGGAGGTGGACTGTTTTGGTTTGGATTTGCTAGTAAAGATGGTGTTGAGAATAAGGGAAGCCAAGCCGATTCCATCAGTGTATAAAACTTGGTATTTTTCCTTGCTTCCCCTTGTGTTCTGGACTAGGGCTGAAATATTTTTGAAGTAACCACATTGTCTTGCTACTTCACAGAAGTCAGATAGGTATTTGTCACAACCTTTACCATTGAATCCCTTAGCACCCTATGCATAGTAATACAGGTTTTGAAAACCTTGCTATTTGTTTCATAGTAAAAATGAGTGTAGCATGGAACAGTAAAGATGAATCTGCTTGGAAGTGGATGTCTAGCTTAGTAACAGTGGATTAGTTGGAACTCAAAGGGTAATTTATGCATAGATAATTCATTACATGTTTTCATTATGTTCTGTTTTGCTGTCTTCCCTCTTCTTTCTGGCAGAGGTCAGGGTCAGCTCCATGGTTTAAGCACTGCAGATACACAATTAAAGTGCAACTACAGTGTTTTTCCCTTCTACATATTTTACTCTTTTTTTAACCATCTGTGTCTTTCATTGGTCTAACAACACAGAAGTGGAACAACTTGATTTAAAGAAAAAAAAAAGACACAAAATCCTAATGTCTGCAGGTTGCCTAATTTCTATGAACCTTTAGACAGGTAAACTCACAACAACTCGCTAATTTTTTTGGGGTGGAGAATCTAGATTACAGCAGCATCTTTCCTAGATGAACACATTTTTGTTAGAAGGTGATTCATTACCTCGCCTAACATGGAAATGGAAAATTCTGACATTATTTCATAGTAAATATTTACATTTCATGAGTAGTTTGTTTAGTTTTGTATAGAATGGAGCAGCTGTAGTGTGCCTGTCCCTTTAAAAGGAGTGAGGTTTTGGGGAAGATCAAAGCACCTTAGGGATTCAGGTCCCGCTGCAAAACTCAGAAAGGTTTCTTTCTGGAGAGAGATGCCCTTTAAGGATCCGTGTGCTCAGTGGTTGGAATTGGCTCTTCAATAGTACTGGATAGTTTGCAGAGAAGCCTGGAACTAACAGATCATTTCCCATGGCATTACTCTCAAACTGCTAATTCCTGATACAGTTTTCAGGAGAAGGAGCTACAGCATTCGACGGCAAGGGCACTGCCAATCTGAAGATGAGACTGATTCAGCACTGAATATGCACTGCTGGATGTGCAGTGCTGCATTTACATCTTGCTTTCCATGTTACCAACGGACTGCTGTGCGTGTTCCTACACACAGGCAGACGTCTTCTCTCTCTGCTGAACTGTACCCGGCAACGTTTTTAATAGTATGCATGGCAAGCCTGCCTGACAAATGTGATAGACTGTAAGGAATCTGGCAGAAATCAATAAACATCAAGCAATGAAGAATTTAGAGAGTAAATGATGACAGCTTCTTCAGGTTAAAAATCAATAGTACAATGTTGAATGGGGTCTTGGAGGCCACGGTCAGGTCATGCTAGGCAGGTGTTCTCTCTTCACTGAGCCCGCTGAGGCACCTTTAGTGTGGTGAGGGGAAGGGAGATGCCAGGATGCATTTGAAGAAGCTCAAGTGTTATGTTTTTAATTGGGGTAGACCCTACAATTTGGATAAAATCCACTGAGATAAATGCTTTTTACAAGTTCACTTATTTTGATTGCTGTAAGAATGTAGCTGTATGTATTCTATAAAATCTGGGTTGCAGACTTAGCAAGGACAGTATTTTCTGAGGTGGGAGCTCTGTCTGCCCCTTGGAGAACACACAGGAAATACTAGCAGCATAACACACCCAGGCACCCTCTGTGCATCACTCAACGATGCTCCCAGCCCCTCATTCCCAGCTGGCAATTGGACTCTAGGTCTTTTATACTGACTTGATAGGCTAGGTTCATTTTTTCTTTTACTGCAAAATGCATTTAAGATGTATTGGGAGATTCAAAATAGGAGCAGGCCACTAGTAGGTTACTAACACTTGGAATTTAAATTTTTCCTATTTTGAGGGGTAGGATGTTTTTTAGAAGTGTGGAATATTGCAGAAAACCCATAAATTCTCTTCTCTGTTGTCAGTATTGCAGCTGTCAGCCTGCAGTGGAAAGCCATTCTGCATTCTCCCGCCTCCTCCTTTCAGTTTCTTAACTTGACTCTGTCAAACTGAAGAGTCTCAGCACCTTGGTGTTCCTTCTGCCTGTGGAGTTTAGTAATTAGTATTCTCAAAGCTAATCCTGTTTAGGATCTCATTCATGCCCTGGTCCTGAATACATTTTGCATTGCAGTGTAAAGTGTAAGCCAGTGTGAAAGCACTGCTGGAGTTCTGCTCTTCTTGTGGGCAGATTAGACCTGCTGGAAAATGGACAGCATAAGTGAATTGCATCTTTTCTTTTTTTCTTTTTTTTTTTTTTTTTTTTTTTTAAGTCTCTAATCTTTGAGGTTCCTAAACCCAAAAAAAGTCAAATCCCAGATATCCCACTTTTTAATTTTAGCTGTCAGGCTTTTGTAGTTAAATACAGAAACATGTCCTCAGAGATCTATTAAAACCGTTGCAGAGGGCAGTCGTCTTCTCACGTGTAACTAAGAGTCACATTTGAAAATGAAACATCATTCTGACTCATGGATTTTTGATGAAAAATATAATTCTAGAGCACCATTTTTACATACATGTATAGAGTGCTCTTACTCTGAATATTTAGTGCTTTAATAATCCATAATTCTAGGATGTACTACAGTGTTTAAAAATGTAATACACAATGTACGTGGGCTACTTGTTTTCACAAAGAAACCTGTTTTTCCTAGTGTGCAGATTTCATGTTAGATTTAAAAATAAACAGGTATGTTTTCTTTGGCTTTGAGTCTACTTATAACTGTAAGTGCATTGATTAAATATGACAGCTAACCTGTCTGTCGTGATAGCCTTCAAAAAATCTGGCTTTGTTTTGCAATTGTGTACAAAGACAACTTTTCCCTGGAGTAATTTAGCAATATGAGGTTATCTGGGGACAACTGCAACTTCCTTAAATTTTTCCTGTAATATAAAAGTCCATTCACTACTTTGGATTATTTTCTGGATCTGTAGGATTTGATTACTCCATTTGTTGTATGTTTTGATTCTGTAGAAGTTGAAAAGACAATAAAAGTGGCCTTTTGGGGTTTTTTTGTCAAGGGAACTGGAGGAAGTACAAGATGGAGGTGAAAGAAGCCTTTAATTTCCTGTGCACGCTTTTTGAGGGTTTGGTAGCTACCCTGATGAGGTTTTCTGACCAGTTTCACTGGGAAAAGTTTTTCTGAATTTTTCTAGGGATATTTTGTCAGGATTTCCCCGATTGATTGATGGAGTGGGTAATGCAGGAAACAAAACCAGCAAATAGAAACACCTGCTGATCACGTTATAAATAAGAGTAACGTGAAAAATCTGTTACATTGGGATCGGTGGTTGGTTGTTCAGGGTCTGTGCATTTCATTTAGATGGAAAACAAACTCATTTCAGCATCAGCCTTTTTGGAAGAATAATTTACAAAAAAGCCTTCTCCCCAGTAATACCAACAGAGGAAACACCCCTACGTACTCCCCAAAACCAAAAGAAAATGACGTAACTACCTTCTGGTCCCTATTTAGCTGACTAAACTAAGAATTACTGTATGTAGGGAAAATTGTTTCTGATTATTCGTTATGCAACTAGACAAAGGTTCTTCACCATCATCATCATCATGGTATCTGCATAATTAGGAAGCAGTGCCAGACTTTGTGTGTTGTCCTTCAGAGAGAGCTTAGCTGTGGGTTTTATGCTGTATCTAACCTGGTGTAACTGTGTTGCTAAGTCAAGGTTTGGTCACAGATTCCTCCTTTACCCCTGTGCATTTCTTCTCACATAAATTCAGTCATAAGAACACAAGTCAGGGAGTTGATCCCAGAGGAAAAAGAAATCGCTTGGGGCTTGGTCATCTTTCTTGTCTTGCGAACGTGTACTCTTTAAAGCTGTTGCATGGATTTTGGAGACGTTTCTGAACAGCAGCCTGTGCTTGCATCTGTGAGGCTGAGTCTTTATCTCATGACAGTAGATAAAGTGGCCATTTGGTTCAGTTCTGCATATTCTCTAAACACTACAGGGTTGGTGTGTGAGCACAGTGCTGCTTATACCTTGAATGCACTAGCTGTTCTAATGTCAATGGCAATAACCAAGGGCATTTCAACTGCCGCTATTCCTTAGTGATGATGTTTGGTGCGATTTGAGGGGAGGGAATGTTACAGAAGATGTAGACTAGCATAGAAAGTAGGAACGTGATCTGCTAGAATATAGGCTTTACTCTTTTTTTTTTTTTTTTTTTCCTTCTTCTTTCTCTTTTCCCCTCCTCCAACGTTCTACCCAACTCAGGTGCCTTCCTGTTCAAATTACGATCACCCAGAATAGAGTTAAGGTCACTGTAAGGCTGGCAGTGTAAAATTCTCAATAGGAAATGAAACAGCACATAGCCATGAAACAGCAAAATCTGTCAGAGATAATATAGAGGGTTTTGATAATGGTCTTTGAGGAAGGAAACTTCCTGATAAAATGAGCTGAGTTGCACTCTTGAGTGCAGTTTTTGCTCTTGGTCAGCGAGGTTGTGTGTAACTGAGGGAAGAAATAAAGATATTTAAATATAATTTGACTGATTTGCTTGTTGTCTTTAATGTGTCATCATCATGTTTTGTAGTGTGTCTGTGTGTGGAAATTAAGCAGCTCATGTGAAGCTTAATTTAAGAACATTTAAAATTTATTTTTAATGATGAAGTCTCTCCTGACATAAAAGATTATTCTTTAATATTCTTGTTAATTTACTTAAAGGTTGACTTAGGAAAATGTTTAGTGCTTGGTGTCTTTCATTTTTAAAGTACACAAATTCTAATCTTAAACCTGAAGAGTTTGATATTAATTTTAGGTTTTATTGTATTTTTATATCTTAGTGCAGTCTATTTTTTTTCTTTCCTGTTATATGATCAATCAGAAATGTGTTTTTAATGTAGAGAATTCTGTGAAGGAGCATGAGATGTGTTTCCTTGTGTTCTTTTTTTAGTGAAATGACAAAAACTGTGGAGATTTCTGGGGAAGGTGGACCCCTGGGAATACATGTAGTGCCTTTTTTTTCATCTTTGAGTGGAAGGTAAGTTATTTTCTACATGGCTCAAGATGTATGTTAATAAAAGGATTTAAGTTGTGATTCTCTTAAAATAATTTAACCGTAAGAAGAATAAATGCATGAAATAGGTACACTGTCTTCCATTACCAAAATATTTTATAATTTTAGTTATGCATAAGACATTGCCACCCCCCTTTGTTCATAAGTCCTTTTAATTGCCTCTGGTTTTGTTCTGTGAACAGTGAACTAGACTTTCTGTAGAATAATGTAATAGTAAAGATGTGGGTACTAGGGGATGATTTTTTTGTGGTGTTGGGTTGTTTATGTGGGTGTGGGATTAGGATTTCTTTTGTGTTCAGCTTTTTGCTTGGGTTTGTTATTTTGGTTGTGTTCTTCTTCGAGTTGGATTTCTCTCCATAGACCCTTCTTTAGTGACACGTCAGACAAGGAAAGAAAATTTGCTTGCCTGTCCATGCCTCATATTTTTCAAGCCACCTTTTCTGGTTTGGTTGTATAGCATTTATAAAAATGTGCACTATGCCGTGAACCTTTCTTTGTCACAATACAATTACTTTAATTATAAATGAGTTAACGTAGTCTCTTGAGATCACAAAAGCCTATTATAGCAGCATGCTCATATTGATGTACTGTAGTTAAGACTATGTCAGCATTTTCTTTACAACTGTTTTCCAAGCTATGTAACTCAGGTGGTAAAAAAAAAAATAAAAATTCTAGGCTGAAATTTGACAAACAGAGCCTTAGGAGGATAGTTAATTTGGCATTGGCAACCCTGAATAAGAGATGGGAAATTGCCAGTGCCATAAATGACACCGTAGTAAAATGGCTGCTTTAATACAAAGACAGTTATTGCAAGGGTAAAGGTTGGATAATGTTTACATGTTTCTTTGTCAACTTTCACGTAGGATAGAGAATCTGAAGGACGCAATTGCCTTGTAAAAGTCAACCTGAGTGTTTTCTCAGCAATATCTGAGTTTAAGTGAAGCCAAATTCATTCAGAGTAGGTTTTTTTCTGCCAAAAGGGAAAATGGATGTCTACCCACTGCCTGGAAAAATGTCACTGTCTCAAGAAGAAAGTTGGTTTTCAGAGGGAATTGTAGGCGGTCTGAGTTGTGTCTTTGGCTTTGCAGGCTGCCTGTTTGTTGTGAGAAAGGCACTCATATTTGTTATCCCAGCCTGAAATCCAGACAATAGTTCCTTGTTATAGGCATGCCATAAAGGCTGTAGCATGTGTCCTGTATTTCAAGATCGTTAGGCAAAAAAAATGGGATGAAGTTGCATGCTATTAACATGAGTCATTATTGTGACTGTAATACAGTTCTGTACTGAAGTATCACTGGTTTGGATGTGGCATTTAAACGCCTCCATGAAGAAAAAGTGGCGTTCCTTGGTCTACATTACATGCATGTTAATATGTCCTTATTTACAAATGTTTTTGGGAATCCCTCAGAGAAGAGAGTTTCTTGACAAACAGGCTACTTGTTTAGACAGTAGACTTGAAATTTTAATGACCCTTGGCAAAACAATACTAATATCTTTGTAAAAACACTAGAGTGACTTAAATTGCTTGTCCCTTTTGTTTAATCAAGCTTGAGACTCTTGTATAAATTTTAACTCATAACATGAGAAAGTACAGAAGAGCATCTTCTGTTTCTGTTAATGACAAGTTACAATTTATGGGGGCACACTGGCCATGACTAACTTGGTTTGGTATTTCAGTTGTAAAGTTATCTTCTAATAAGGTAATGCTGCTTTTAGCGTAGTGCTGCTGCAAAGCAAAATTTTTCTGGAGGTAGAGTTAAAACATTGCATTAACCTACAAAATGTGAGTTTATACAGGATTGACAAAACTAATGGAAATAATTTTCCCCCTTTCTTTTGCACCTTGATATAATTAAAAAGGAAATTAAAATCTTATAGTGCATTAACTAATAATGCTAAAATTGAGGCTTTGGGGAAAAGTAATGGAGGAATGAATTTAAACTACCACAGTATGTATAACTTAAGCCACTCATTCAGGGATACAGACAGTGAGTTTCAGACGTGGGCATTCCATTATATGGATGCAGCATCTAAACACAACGGGATGAGTGAAGATCATAGCCACTGACTTATTTTCTAACTTCTTTTATTTCTATTCTTACATTGGTCTGCATCTCAGTGTAATCATATTTTGTTAGTTCTGCATGTTTAGATTTCGATTACCACTACTTGGATGTTTGTCATCAGTAGGGCAGTGGCCCCTCACCACCCCGTCCCTTTGAATCCTTCAGTGAGTGATAACACAGGTTGCAAGAGAATCTTTGTGATAGGTTGAATCATTTTTTTCTGTGAGATGTTTTGAAGAAGTAATATTCAGTAGGAACCAAGTTTTCTCTTAAAGTACGTTGATATGACATAAATACCGAATTTCAAATCTTATTATACAGTAAATCTAAAATCATATGCATGGTGAATATAGCGTCATTTGAAATAGTTAATGGCGTGCTGTGAATCTGTAGAATGGACTTAAATATGAGGAGCAGTCATGAATCTGAGAAAATACACAAGGCTTCTGTTTTGGTATTGGAGTGCTGGCATGTTGGAAATTACACATTAATATTTTATGGAGTATAACCAATATAAAATGGTCTCTAAAGGTCATCTGTCTTTGCTGATGCAGTATGGAAATTTAGTGGGTAAAACTTGATTATAAAAGGTCTCCGCAAACATGAAGTTGTCAGGGTTTTTTTTGAACGTTATACTGGTATCATTGGATATATCTACATTGACTTGTAGTCTCAAATAGAGGGATGCTCCCAGCAGAGATAGCCACACTGCACTTTTGGATCACCCACACTTGCCCACTGAAGTCATTATCAAGAAGTTTCTGTGCTGCATCTCCGTTTTCAATTTGCACATAGCCTGGTAACAAACATGCTGTGGTTCAGACACTTCGCAAACATAGAAATAGTCATTATATTTTTAATCCTATGCTGGTGCCTGATTGTAGTTTATTATAGTTGAGTTAGAAAATTACTTTTAATCTGTTTGTGCTTTGCTTTGGAACAATGTAATCTGATTTAGAGGCAGACAAATATTGCATAAGCTGCATTCAAGTTGTTACCTGGAGGAGATGTAGGTGTTTTGCTTTGTTTCTCCAAGTATGACCTAGAGGACTTAATGCTTTCTAAATTTGTAGCAAGTAGCATTGAGTGAGCTTTCTTTGTGTTTCTTGCAGTCTCCTCCCTGTTCAAGGGAGCTGCAAGTCCTCTCTCTAGTTGAAGCACTTCATAATGGTCTGCTTTATCTTATCTCATACGCAGTAGGGATTAATATTTAGTTGCAATAAATTAATACCAGCAGAAGAAAGGATGGTTTTCACTTCTTTTTTATTTTATTTCCATTTTAGGATGCTGGGACTCTTCATCCGTGGTATTGAAGAAAATAGCAGATCTAGGCGTGATGGACTTTTCCATGAAAATGAATGCATTGTGAAGATTAACCATGTGGACCTTGCAGATAAAACCTTTGCACAGTAAGTGCTGGTTTACTGATACTTGTAACCACCCAGCATTTTATACAATGCCATGTTTATTAAGTGGTTCATACAAAGTGATTAATGTTTATTTCTACTGAAGAGCCTGTAAAATTGATACCTGGCAGAAACTTCGTAATTGTCTATTGAAAGGGGATCTTATCAATACTTACATCTAAAGCGCAGGTGTAAAAAGGATGGATGGGGTCAGATGCTTTTCAGTGGTGCCCAGCAGCAGGGCAAGGGGCATGGGAAGTTCCATCGGAATATGAGGAAAAATTTCTTCATTTTGAGGGTGACAGAGAACAGGTTGCCCAGAGATTGTGGATTGTCCTTCTCTGGAGATACTTGAAATCCACCTGGATGTGATCTTCTGCAACCTGCTCTATGTGAACCTGCTTTAGCAGGGTGGTTGGACTAGGTGATCTCTAGAGGTTCCTTCTAACCCCTGCCATTCTGTGATTCTGAAACCTCCAAATAAGGTAAAAATTGAAGAGGGGATCTTCTTTTAGTCTTAATGAACTTACCGTGCTTATTTAAAAAATTAAAGCTATTTAAATTAATAGTTATTATCCCTTTCTAATTTGTCTGTTATTTTTTCCAAAATTTGTTCCTCATATGGCCTTCAGAGTGAGTCAATGTTGCAACAAGTTTTTTTGTGTTCTTTTGCAAATGAATTAAGACTAATTTTTTTTGGTGCTGTGGGTTTGTAAACATCTAACTTTTTAAAATACTAGTATTGTCAAACTATGACTAGTTGAGCTAAATGTTCTCACCTCTCATGACTTACTAAAAATCTGTTGACATTTATTGTCTATTTCCAATTACTTTAAATAACAGGTTGCTTTGGCTGTGAATTAATATGACATTGTTGCGCAAAAGAATAGCCTCTCAAATTTCACAGATACTTGCTATAGTAATTAAATAGTAATTTGTTTTTACTTTTAATCCATATGTTTAGACAGCTGAGTGATTGTTTATAATATAACAAAAACCTGCTGAGTTCTCAAGGGAGTTGAGGCTTAACTTTCTAAACAGTAAGCCAAATGTGCAAGGTTTCTGGACTAAAATCAGATAAGTAATTTCACTGTTAGGGATAAATATTTACAAAATAGATTTTCATAAAACCAGAATAGTTCTGTAGTAGGTATTAACTTGTTTCTGAGATTGGACTGGCTGCCTTCTGATGTACATGCCATTCCCCTTCGCCCATGGAAAGTTCCTGCATAAGCTGTCAGTGTTAGCAGAACCATAAGTGTTGATATCACATTAAAATATTTGTTGCCGACCCCGCACAGGTTTGTAATGAGGAGATACCCTTTCCAAACAAGGCTTTGTCTGAATCAAAATCTGGCGTTTCAAAATCCTGTGTGGTGGTGTCTTTACAAATTTGTTGCCATCTTCAGACTGTAACTAGATCTCCAAAGACTTTTTAAGCTCATGAGATGTATGTGGAATGGAGGACTCAGAATATTTTTCTGTAAGGTTACTAGGTTTTGAGTCAGTCAGAAATGTTGCAGTAAATTTTCAAGTTCTCCATCAGGCTTCCCTTCAAAATGAGGAATGCAGGACACTTGGCTTTCAAGTGTGCGTACTGTTTTGGGAGTTGAAAGGGATACAAAGACAGTTGTTTCTTTAGAGACACTCATCTTGTCAGACGATCTCTCTGCCATTTGAAGAGTGAGAGAGAAGTGGCTGAAAAGTAGTTTAGAGCACCAACTAATTTAGTTGGTCCAATTCACTTTATGTTGCAATACCAAGTAAGGCGGCTGCAGTAGCATTGGATACAAGGAAAAAAACTGTGCAACGTCCACCTGGGGACTGGGGGTAGTATCTTGGACAAATTCAATTCTGGTCCAATGTCCTATTACATTGTTCTCACGAATTGCCTTCCAGAATAGCCTTCTG